>NC_142630.1:7816500-9251000 GCF_059453375.1 Lepisosteus platostomus | reverse complement strand
GATTAGCATTTGTGTTTATCAATCAGCTTCTTTAAATGAATAGAGCAGGTGATAATTTCACTACCATTCTTTATACTGGATGTAGACGTTTCACTTTGCCCGATTCACAATAATACACATCAGCGGCGTGCAGTATTCTATGATTTATACAAAAGTTCAAAAGCTACAATTTGAATGAATCTGTGAACCACAGAGTCAAATCAATAAATCAGAGAGTTTATTGAATTTTGCTGCATTTTTACTTCACTGAATCAAGATACTGTACAATACATTTTAAACCCATAGCTTCAGATATGCTGGGACTTCTCCAGTAATGTATGTCAGAGTATTAATTTGGATCCTTGAACATCTATGGTTTTTAGTTCTGGTTTGATTGCCATGAGGAAATGATTTTTTACACTTCTCAAATATGGTCCAGCATTTTTATTTTGCCTTTTGCTCTCTGAAAATGTAAATGAAATTAGATTTGTTGAACCTAGTGACAATAACCAGCTGTCTTGTAAGATACTTTATAGACCACAGCTGTTTAGTATTATTTTGGGAATCTTTCAAGTAAACACGCACAGCCAGATAAATAGCATAAATAATTAAAATGGGCTCGAAGCACTCGTGTGTTGGTCGAAGAAAACCTTATATACTTTCAAGATGCAAACTACACACGTTAATCTTGATTTTACCCTGACAGCAGCTCAAAAAGACTTGAATCCATGCATTTTCTATAATGAGTATCAGTTTTTCTTGATACTATTGTGTGGACATTTAAACATTTAAAAACTCTTAATACTGTGGGAATACAGTATAATAATGCAACACATTATTATACATTATTTATAAGATACATCTTTAATTGCTGGGTTAATTTAGCAATATTAGAGATTAAATTAAGGAACCCAATATTAATAGCCACTATGGTAACCTAAGGCAAGAGGCTTGGATATGCTGTAGAATGTGATGGAATGAAATGTCTTGAGTCTTGTTACCTGACATGCAAGTAGTCTCACAATGACAGTGATGCTTGCATTAATGTGCATTCAAATTTAAATGCTTAGAATGCAAAACATTCTGTCACTTGAATTATCTGCCAAGTGTTATCTAATGTCATCATGTAAGCACATGCTGTGGCACACATTTCCCTGAATCACATTTGGAGTCTTTCATCACAATGAGGGTAAACAGGCTGTTTGCATTGACTAGCAACCATGAATCCTGCACAGTTCTATGAAATTTCGGATTTCTGCCATCTGTTTTAGTCACTTCCAACATTTTTTTTAATTGAGTACATTGTGTGCTTGCCATTCAGCCTTTGATCCTGTAAGAAGTTTCTATTCTTCTTTGAGAATCTTTTGTGATCTTTGACGAGACTTCCTGACCATAAACAATGGTTGACTCAACAGCTGCTTGCCCAAGTTTAGAGAAGATAAAAATGCAGTTTGTTCTTGGTTTTCTGAAGAAAACAAATGTGAAAAGGTTGACAGATGGAGGATGCTCATGAAAATTTCAACTGGATTTAGCCCTTGGTACTTCTTGTCATCTGTAGAGACCAACAAATCAACTGAAGACAGTCCAGAAAAAACCACAGGAGGAATGAAAGTGCAATGCATTCTTATGATACACAGGAATGCGTTCCTAACTATGTGTACTATGTATACTTCTCTAAATCTGATATGTTGCCTGTGAAAAAGAATGTCTTGGTGACAAGCAAATAATTACTAACACATCTTTGTGTATACAGTAAATGAAGCTTAAATTCCCATAGCTCTGCATACCAAAGACAAGCTTTTATTTCCCTCAAGCTACAAATAGTCAAATCAAATTACTGAAATTCATTCATATATTAAAGGGATGACACAAAGTTTTATTCATTGCTGCATATACACCCAGATCCAGCATAAGGTGTGTCATTCTTTTCAGAAAAACAATAAGCCATCTAAATGTTTTATTGATTATGATTGATGGTTTTGCCAAGCTGTGTGTCCTACATCTGCAACAAATAATGAATATGGCGTACATTTCAAAAATAAAAAACAAAAATATGGAGCATAGTGATTTCTGTGACCTTCTATATCTCTCCAAAGACTGAACTTGCCAGGAGACAGATCCATTTTGTCTCCTCCAGTGTTCCCGAGGAAAGCCATGTTTTCTCTCTCATATTAAAAGACATAATTCTTATTACTTCATGATGTTATGGTTCTTTTTTTTTTACAATGGGGAATTCACCTGTGAAAACAAACCGAGAAGAAATTCAGCACTGACTGGAACATTAAACCTTTTTTAAATACTGCACTCATTAGCAGGACTTATTATAACCTAAAAATAAAGTGCAAAGAAAAAAAAAGTCCTTCTAGTGAGTTTTTTTTTCTCTGCTGCATTTCTACCGCTTTCACTTTTATTAACCCATCTGAGAATGAATTATTTTAGTCTTACAAGTTAGTTTAAGACATTTAAAGTAAGACAAGACATTAGCTATTAGTCACCCTTTCCTACTAAATATTTGTTTTTATTTCCCCCCAAAGGATTAAGTGTGAAAATGGAAAATAGCAAGAGTTTTAGATTCAGAAAAAAAAGAAATTTAGAATAAACAGTTTTTAAATATAATTGAATATTTTTCATTGCATAGTCCTACATCTTTGAAGCTAATCAAAAAGGATCACAGTATTTTGAAAATTCTAATATGTTTTTTTGTAAATGTGCGGAAAATGACAACACAGTAGATAAATGTACATAGTACAATATTAAGTACAAAAGCTCTTGCTTCTCTGACAATCAATATCTTCCAATGCTGGAGGGGCCTGTTGGACTATTGAAATGTACTGTACTAGTCATGAATTGTCCCTGTTCAAACTCAAGTTTTCCCATAAATGCACATGGATAGACAGACAAAACAAACTCACCAGAATCACAAATCCCACATCATCATTGATTCGATACCGGTAGACAAAGACATGCAGGTAAAGGAGGAAGCACACTATTAGCAACAGACAAAATCAAATCTGACTAAAATACATTTTTACGCTAGCACAAATCTCCAACCACTAGGAAATATTGTAACAGTCATGTTTTGTCTTACTTGTAATATTCTGGCCAAGAGTGTGTGTTTTTTGTGTTATCAGTCATTGCAGAGCTCCTCTTGCTTCGGATTTAAATATCAGCCAATGAATTTGTAATTGACCAGACCTGTAGAAGTGGGGGGAGTGTTGTGTTGAACTGGGTGTCCATGTATCCTGTGTTAGGGAAGAATTAGCTGAGAGTGATTAAAAGAGAAATAGTTGGAAACTTCAAAGCGAGAGTGAAGGTGCATAGGTGGGTGAACAGGAAGAGAAGAAGCTCGATGCTTCGGAGTCTTCTGTAGTATAAACCATACTGTATATACTGTAATTCATTTTTAGACGCTTAACTTGATGTTGTAATTCTTTTAACCATCAAAGTCACATACGGTGGCAGCAGTACTGCTTGGAATGGCGCATTTAAATCTCTTTTTATATAGAACGGTCAAATCAGTTTTGGAGTGCCTCTGGAAGTCCTTTATGTAGTTTCAGCAGATATCCGCTTCTTTATTTGCTCTGCATAAGGCATTCTATTCAGAATTTATAAGAAAATGAGTATCTGAGTATCTTTTCTGTTTCTATTAATTAAAATTGCAGATATGAAAGTTCAAACCTGTCAGCCTACTGCATTTTTCCTTTTAAATGAATATTTAACTTATTTAATTAGTTGTTTTCACTCGCATAACTGTGAGTTGTGTGACAAATTAGTCAGATTAATTTGATCTTGTAACTAATCAGTTGTTCAGTTTTCAGTGCCTCTCTCATTCTAAAGAACAGTCTCAGTCACAGTTACAATAAGGATTTAACAGAGCGCTGTGGCAATTCCAACTAAAACACCTCCTATCACATATTAGAGCTTTTGTCATGTCTTTAGACTTGGCTACCTTGTGACTCTCAGGAATGGGGTATTAACTGTTTATCTACATCTTTCTAAGTCTCATGTGCCACTCTTCTTCAGACAAACATATCTGTTGGGTTTACCCTAGCCAGTGCACTGCCTCTTCAAAAAATAAATCACTGATTGCCATTTGGAAAATTTCTATTGTGGCTGTGAAACAAAATCTAAGTTACGTAACATTGTGTCAGCCAAGTGATATCACATATTTCCTTATTTGATACATTTTTATGATCACATATACAGTATAATGTAAATGAATTCTCAGAATTTGGTTTCTATGCTGTGCTGCATAAAAACAGCTGGAGCTGACGAGAGCTGTAATCTTAAATCCTACCACAAGATGGCCTCTAATATCATTGACATGTAGTGCTGAACATTTCAAACAAAGCAATATTTCATTTCTTCGCTAGATGGAAGTAGCAGTATTTCATCATTGAATGTGGGGAATGCAGCTACAAGCAATCCATAATTTCATTTTTAATGACTTTCAGAGAAGACTACTGGTGTTTGGTTTCCCTGCACTCTAAAATATTTATAAGGGCTTGGTTGATTTACAAATGCTAACATGTACACAGAAAGTAAATCAAGATGACGTTTAGTCATATTTTAGGCGCACAGAATGTAAATATAGCTGACTTTAATGTACTCAGAATAATACAGGCCAGGTTTTTGGAAATAATGTGTATGGTTTGATAACTTGAATGATAACCCCAATAAAACTATTTTATTTTTAAAGTGTTATTATTATCCTTCAATGCTGAGCAAACACATTTAGATTTGTTTTTAGCATCCTTGAGTTAAATAAGCAAATTTATATCAGCATGTATTATGTTTTAAGAAAAGAAAAGGCTCATAAATTCTTTATACTATGAATCTGTTAAAGTTACAGAAAAGAGGAAAGCTGTGCTAAAATATTAACTTAAATTTCAGGTATTCTGAAATATTTCCATCATTTTCCATGAAATAGAGTAAGATGTGTGTACTTTATAGAGCAGAACTGGTTTTCTTTCTTGTAAATCCATACAAGCAATCAGATGGAACAAAGAAAATCACTTAAGCTTCACAGTCATGTTTCATGCACAGGTTTAATCAGATTTCTTCAATGGGATTAGAGGCACTTAATCTAAAATAATACCGACAGATAAACAGGGTGGAAGGTGTGTATGCCACTAAGTGTTAGCAGTGGCTTTTATAAAGCATTCAAGAGATGAAAAGATAAAAGGATTAAAACAAGAACTTAATCCTGCATTTCACATTCACTTTGCTTTTTATTATTATTGTTGTCTTCATGAAAGGAAATTAAGCTGTGTAAAAAACAAGCGATCATTTTGAAGAGAGGTATTATAAACACAATCAAATAATAAACTTTTATTTTACCAGATACGTCAATTGAGAACAAATTCTCATTTACAATGACAACCCGGACAGTCCCCTTTATTACAACAGGGCATTTTATGGGCTCAATCTGAGTAAAATGTGGTGCTGAAGGACACAGCAGTAATGGCTCGCTCAGGGTTTGAGCCCACAATCTTCCAGTTATAATTTTACAGGCCTAGCCATTACACCACAGTGCTCCCAATAAATGCTGATAAAATTACCAAATGGAATCCAACCCAGAAGCTGCAATGCAGTAGTGTGGAGAACCTTGCCACCATGCCTCAAACCTGTTCCTTACATTAAACTGTATCCTACAGTATATACAATAGACAATGTTGAGTTCTTGAATGATACAACAATATGAAATAATGTTAAAATGATGATAATGTATGTTGACTCTAAAGTTATGCAATTATGCACTTTAACTTCTCTTTGGTTAACTAAAATCATGTCCTTTAAAATACAAATGTTTTAGCAATACCACTTACAGTATTTTAACCAGTAGATACTTTCTGTTGTTTACAATGTTACTGAACCTGTTACCCGTAATATGTCTAGAGTGTGCTTGGCAGACATCTTCAATAGCACTGACAATCTCCACCTATATGAGTTAGAAATGTCTGCCCTCTGTGAATGGGACTGAATCACTGAAGAGCAGCTAAGAGATGCTGCTTCAAATCCTGCTGTGCTCCTCTTACTATTAAAAGAAAAAAATTGAGTCATTATTCCTACTAAATAATTACAGCAAAACAGTCAAGTGTAGGTAGTATTTAGAATGTTAAAAGTGTACATATTAGGTCACCACATTAAATTATACCTTCAATACATATACAATAACTGAATAATAGTAATTGTTAAAATATAGTTAAATAACTGTCCAATGTTATTAAATTAGCTTATAAATACAATTTATCAAAAACTTAGAATTATGACTACAACAACTTACAGGTACATTGCAAAACACTAGAATTGCTAAATTACATCTACTGTATAAAGTAGTACAGTAGGTCACTCTCAAGACCGAAATACGGCTGCAATATATATATATATGCATACTGTATACTGTATATATGCAATATTTCAGTCATTTATATGCATAGCTTAATGCTTAAGCAAATATGACATAAGACAAAATGAAATGCAACATACAAAGCAAAATTTTAAATTTGATATAAATAGGGCCTGGAATTTTTAGTTACTGATTTTCTGTTTGGTGTCTACGTTCTCCAGCACAAGAAGGTTGATACTGTATATCCTCTTTTAAAACAATTTATTAAATAATCATTCCACCACACTAGCTTAATCATATCAATATATAATGTAATTGCTACAGTTAATGTGCATAAGCATAGATTATTTTACATTCATAGATTCATCAGACATTTTGATCAGTTCTTTAATTTTGTTTTGTGTCAATCAGTAATCTGCTGTAAATACTCCTTTCTGAGAAATGCCTGTATCTTGGAATGGTACACTTTTTCCAAGTGAACTTCCTCTGACCAGTGTCAATATTAGCCTTTTGTTTTGCGTGTGTCCTTCTTTTGCTATACTTTGTGTGTCAATTGATAAGTTAATTAATTAAATGAGAAATTGTGGATTTTTCCAAATAAATTACTTCCACTGGTGTGCAGTGCAGGCAAATATTGTTGCACTCGTGCACAAGATGCTTTTAGATGTCATCCATCCACCCATGTAATTTTCTTTTACACATTTGTTTAATAGCTCCATTTTATTTATTTGCTCTAATAAGCTAATCATAATTAGTTTCCAACTGTATACTGTACTTAATAGTATTTTCTGTGCTGCTTACCTAATGATTGTTCAGATTAGAGTTCCTACAGAGACACCTAGAGGGTAGCAATTGAACTGCAGGTTAGGAGTCCTGAAGGTCATGTGATCAAGAAAAATTCCAGGCTCAACATATACTGTAAGGCAGGATGACATTTAAAAACCTTTAAGCAATAAAATAACTAAATGCTTGCAGTGGTGTTTATCAAAGGTCATCTCTCAGCTCAGATACAGACTGGAGGAAGTTGGAAAGCTGTATTGCTAAAGAACAGATTTACTATAGTTAATGCCAGTTAACTGAGTAGACATTTGTACCATGCAATATGTTATACCATAGATAGCAAATGACCGCCAAACTTTTTTGTTAGCAAAGTTCAGTTGTATATTTTATTTAAGCTTTAGTTATCTTAAAAAAAAACATGGGCACTATATATATTCTTGTATAGCAGTGGAACATCATTTTGAAATCCCTTTTATGACATTTTGTACATAGTTTTTTTCATTAATGTGCAATTAAGCTTCTTTCGGTTCCTGTTTTTGAACTCCCCATGATCCCTTTTGACCTCTTAATTTAGGTCGTTAAGTGTTATAACTGTAACAATTTAACACTTTGTGTTGTACAAAAAAACATCTTATTTTAAATGTATTTGATTTTGGCATCTTACCAAATGTGCTACTGAACTCATCACTGTTAACTCTGCTTTCAACTGTGCCATGGGACTTTTATTTACACAATATTGTCAATACGTGCTAACTGGTCCTAATATAATCTTATCCAAAAAGCATTTCTAAAACAGTAAACAAAAAAGATTAACTATATTAATTAAAATCACACTGAGGATGCATATGTGTTTATTTTATATTGATCTATACAGTATTAGAATGTCAATATATCCTGGGTTGTTTTGTACTTCTATGAGTAGGTTAATACTTATTGGCCTTAATTGTACTGTATTTCATTAAAAAGTGTTCTGTAATGGAGAAACTTGGAGCATTCAGGCTCTTAGTATATATGATTCAAAGATGCAGGGTTTAACTTATGGATTGATCTTATTTATCAGGATGAACAACAGCTCAAAAACTACTTAAAAGTGGAGAATGCTGTGTAAAATGAAAATTGCATGGAATAGCTAAGTTATACCAAAATAGGCAGTAGTAACTAACAGAGAATCCTGACCAAGCACTTGCTAAGAAGGAAGACATTCTTACAAAGAAGCATTAAGAAAGGTCATTTTGGAAATGGGCAAAGAAAGACACACAGCAAGAAATGCAATCTCGTGCTATGCAGTTGGTAAATGTTCATTTATTATTACCTTCCTTTTTTCTTTGCATTTATTTTATTGATGTGGTTAGTTTCTATCTTTTCTCATCATTCTAGTGCAGACACCTATGCATTGCATATTTCAAAAGTGAAAAAACAATGGGGTTTTTTCAGAAAGTGAGTTTAAATGTATTCCCATGTTTATATTCATTATGAATCTGTGTGTGTTTTGCGTTTGTTCATGGTGACTGAATAAATTGGACTTAAGTGCCACTTCAGTCTTAATTCTGCTATACTTATGACTCATCAGAACAGAAAACAAAATCAGAAAACAAAAATGATGCATTGTGCTTATTGTTACTGTCGAATCTTTATTTCATGGATTTGCAAGTTTTTTTGTTTTCTGAACTACAGTATAACAGTATAGCTTTTTTTGGATGTTGGAAAAAAAGGGATTTAAAAATTGCCTATAATCATTTAATGTTGTATTGTTTAAGAAAAGATTAGTAAGTCAAATCCCAGTCTCGGAAATGAGCTGATGCCATCTTCAGAACGTTTTAAAAACTTCTAAAGGTTCAAACAAGCCTTCTGATATTTAATTGCTCATATTAAGATTGTATGTTCAGGTAAAATGTGAGCATAATTGAGTTAAGATGTGTACTTATAATGTTCAGTTTGTGAACATAGCCATTAGTATGATTGACAGTAAATAATGTGATTCCTTCATTGTATAGTATAGTACGTGACATTAACAGTTTGTGCATTTAGTTTGTGAACCTTGTTATCCTTTGAATATGTGAGCAGGCTGTCTTAACCATCTGTGCCTTTGAAGCTCAATTCCAATTATTCCAACTCTTTGACCTCATTTAAACAGACATGATATACAGTGCAGTGTATACTACACATAAAGTATGTATCAAACAGTTTTTAATTGCTTGTTTCAAAATTAAAAAGGATCAAAAACAAAACCATTGAGACATTACATGTATCATATGTAATTTTGTGACAATTCATTATGGCTTTGTTTATTTTTCCAAGGCACCTTAGTAAGGAGCCCGAAATTTCCGATTCATTTTTACACACATTACTTAAAAATGTAATTGAAAGCTACTGAGAGATGTAACAGCTCCTTCATTAGAAAACTGATGGAGGGTTTGTGTTTATTTATTGTAATTTAGTATCAGCCTTTATCTGTATCATGCAGTGACTATTGATAAGACATGCGCTCAAGATATTGCCACTTGGACCCTTTAAACAACTTTTAAACACATATGTACTGTACAAGGATATGTGTTGCTAGTATGTTAATTGTAAGACATGATTTAGCACATTTTCCTTAATTTCACTACATGCATTGATTTCAGTCAGAAGGCTACTCACTGATATTGTAAATGCATTTTCTGAAAATATAAAATATAAATCTTCTTCATGAATTTTAAGTAAGCTGAATCCTTATAAAGACAGAAGTTTATTTGCCCAATACGTGAGGTGGTATGGATCAAGTTAATTGCCTAAAATAAAGCAGATTAAGATCCACTTCTCACCACGAAAAACCTGTGTTTCACAGTTTGCATATATAATTCAATAAATACAAGCAGACAATTTGTATTAATTTGCAGACAATTTGTAAGCAGCCTAATTAGAAATGATGTGTGCTTAATTTGTGCCAGGATTCACTGGAGCTCAGCTCTGGCACCACTCAATGTGAGACTCTACACTATCTACACACCAGGACCTTTAAGTACAGCATGTGAAACTGACGTGAAATCTTTAATTTGCATGATTACATCATGAAATATATATTTTTAAGAGAAGATGCTCTCTGGTTTTTGTTGACTTGATTAGAGTTCCACTAAAAATCCTTAGTTGTTGACTAAGTACCTTAGAAAAAGACTTTTTAACCAAATATGTGATTAAAACATTATTTTATTAAAAGAATGAAAAATAAGAATAGTATCCCTAAACAAAATTATATGTTTTTTATCGATATGGTTGCCTATAGGCTTTATATATAATGAGCACAGCTCAGCCCTGCCTCTGCCAGGACTTAATCACAGTCACTGGTGGGTTCAGAGCCACACAGCACCACTGTACACAGCAAAATTTAACACTCTCTGAGTTTCAAGGAGGTGATATGACTTTTGTAACATGTTTAGTGCACTACGGTCTGTTATATATTGGGTATAAGCTAATGGGAGTAGAGAGTCAGATTCTGAAACCCTATGGACAAAAACTCAAAAAGTCCATCAGAGTTGAAATAAAATAGTTTAAAAAAAGCAGGCCTAACAGCATAAAGAGGAACAGGCAAAGGTTTATTCCATGCTGAAAGGTAAAGAAAAGAAACAAAATGTTTTGGCTGTGGAGCCGTCTAGATTTTTAGATTTAATTTTAGACATTTTTAGAAATAAATGACACCAATCATAAGAATGTTACACATTACTCAAGTCAAATATGGAATCTGTTCTGTGTTCTGTTTGCAGATGTTCAGTACATTTAATTTAATGTGTTTGAAATGCGCTTGTATTCTGTATCTACTTTAGTCATGGTATGTAAGCTGAAATCCCTAGAAAATTAAATTCTTCTAATGATATCGGGGTGCAATATACAGTACATAGCTGTAGGGGACAATAAAATCCTGCATACAATAATTTTTAAGATATTCACCTACGGATTTCTCTGCTAATAACTGGCTTAGAAAGTATTTTCTGATGGATAATGTGTTTGATCCCATCCCTCTTAATGCTACATCAGAACCTTCTGTAACAAAATTATACCCTTTCTTAGAATCACCAGCTGCTGTCTAGTAAAAGGAATTCCAGATGTTTCCTCCATTGCATTTACCAACCTTTTCATGCTTTGTACAGTACATTTTTAGCTGTATACTGTACAATGTAGTACTAGGACTAGAACCATCTGTTATTGGTTACACCTATCAATGGTGTAGCCCAAGAATAAGAAATACAAAAAATGAGCAATAGAATGAATGACGATAATATTCATTGCATATCTGTTTTCATCTAGGCCACAACACTAAATTTGCATTCGTAAATGTTTTGGATTTACAGGATAGTGCATAAACTGAAGAAAATCATCACCGTTCTTTTCAATCAATCACCTAAATTTGTCCAACCTCATGTCTCTAGGGCTTTATCAAATTTCAGCTTTCTTGAGAACAATTGTAGCTAAAGAAGAAGCTCAATTTTTTAAGTCAACATAAAGAATAAGTATAAACAATTAAAGCTTTTTTTGTAATCCTTAATTGAGTTAATGGAATCCACTGGGCCTTGAATACATGAGGCAGTTTGATTTTCAGCTTGTAAGTGTTCTATATTGAAATGAAACATGTAAAAATAAATATATATATATTATTGTAACGCATACGGCCGTCATTACAGGTTGTGCGAGCCGTCTTACCAATGCAGTGACGTCACTGCCCTTCCCTGTGAATAACAGGGACCGCAGCCGTCGGGCTGAAGGGAGATCTCCCTTTAGCTCAACTGGCTGGGTCCCTGTTGAGTGATGCCGGAGACCCAGGTTCGAGTTCCCAGCAGTGGGGGGGCCAACCTGAGGCGGCAGCGGTGAGGGCGCATACCCACGTGAACCCAAGAGCACTACATTATTATAAATGTCCCTGATAACAATGAAAACTTACCAACGTCAATGTTTGAACTAACATTTTTATACTTCATTTTCCAAAGTATTGTTAATGAAACATGCATTCAAGTTTCTCTCAAAATTTGATACAGATTTACATTTTACAGTGGCAGCAATCTTTCAACATGCTTCTCCGTATTCAGATTGAAGCCTGTGCCTGCTCTATATTTTATTCAACTGGTCCTCTTAATTGGGTTTTAAACTTGAAGATTATTCCAAACCCACCCATGATGGCCTAACAGATAACAGCAGTAACATGCTGGGATAAAAGCTAGAGTAAGTCTTTCAATCTTGATTCAATCTTTTTTAATAGTCTGGTAATCCCTTCTTGTGGTGCACTATTCAGCAGGAATAGTTATAATATTAATTTAACGGTGAAAATAGCTCAACTAGAACAAGAACACTTTTGGCTCAAATGAACCCTAACATTTTCATTTAGTTATAGCAGTTCATATAAGCAGAATAATACATTTTTAATACACTAAAAATTAAATTTCAGAATGTGTTGCGTTTTGCAATGTTATTTGTACTGCAGTGGAAGTGTTCCATTCACTTTAGATTTAATTTTTGCATTTCTAAATTTTCTTAATTATTTCCCGTTAACAAATGCCATCTGTATTCTTATTACAAATAACAAGATAGACCTTTAAAAGGTTTAGAATTTTTCATGACTTTGCATCGGGGCAAGACTGGTGTTACGGAGTTTCGTATCTCAACCGCTTATTATCTGGCATCCCAAAATGAAGAGCTGAAACAGAAAGCAAACAAATGAAACAAAATGCTGATAACCTGCAAAACTGAAACACTACAGTACATACTGCAAGTTTTAATCTGAAAATGTCTTAAAAGCTCCCTTTGTGTTTTGCACTTTCCTTTTTGCACTATCCCTATAAACCACACATATATTGTGAACTAAATAATACAGTTCCTGTAAGCTGAAACAGTAGCAGCATCCTCAACAAAACCTTTAATTGCAATGTGCTTCCTGCTGAGGAAATCTCTTGAATGCCTGTGCAGCTGGCCAGCCATGAGAACATACTCCTGAAGAAATGAAGGCGATTAAGTTTGTGGTAGGGAGATAGGGATTTGCTGTATGGGAGAAATACGAGTCTTTCGTTCACCTTCCAAAGATGTGCTTCATTGTGGAAAAACTGCTGGTCTGATTAATGAAGAAGAACAGTTTGCCCCAGTACAGAATATGGATGTTTCAACTTCATTCTGTTTTTTATATGTATAAATATCAAAGAAATCTGTAATGGATCTTCCTTCATCTACCTTGACATATGATCTGGAGCTCTTGTGTTGGTAAAAAGAATAATTTGTTGGAAAGATAGCAACCATTAATGTCTATTAACCTTCAACTAAGTATAAAATAAATGAGAGATTTGTTTTACTAAAATACTCCAAATTTGAATGTCGAAACAGGCACCTTGTAGCTCATCAGAACCTCTTCTGTTCTCAGTAATAGATAAAAACCACATCTACCCTCAACAAATTCTTTGACATTATTTTTCCAGGTTTATTAAGTTCATAGTGTTACTGAGTAATACATCTATGTTGTTTAACAAATGGGATCATATTTAAGAAGGTTTTGTTATTCAAAATTCCCTACTTTCTTTCAAGTGATGTGCCAGTGTGGTGTACTCAATCTAGGCCAGAAACCGATAGTTGTCTCCCAGCAGCACAGCTCCTTTTGAATTATGAATTCCTCTGTGTGGCAGGGATCACCACATGCAGTTCACACGGCAAATGAGGCCTGTTATAACAAATAAAATACCTAAACCAAATACCTGAAGAACAGTAGCCTTTCTATTGAAAGAAAGATTGAAAAAATCTCAGTTTTTGAAGAGCTTAATGGTGCATGGAAGGCTAACAATAAATGAGGATCACATATAACTGAATTGTCCTACAAGAAATTACATTTTCTTAACCAATTATTTACTAGGTTTCCTGTCAGTTCATTTTACAAATGTTTGGCAAAAAGATGTCAGTAATCAACTGTTTCAATGCAGCCTCTGATTGATTAATTGTGTTTAGAGGCAAACTGAATGTATCACATGCTGTTAACTTTGTATCATACTCAATTCACAATGTCTCATAAGGGCAGGGCTTATCCTGTTTTCATGGTGTTAAGTTAACAGAGAGCACATAATTTCAGTCATGAATAGAACACCAGTGTATTGCGCAGCCTTAACCCAGCAAATGTTAGTCTCTGTTTTTTCAGCTATGTGGAATGGAGCAATTGGGGTACAATACACAGTCACTTAAGGTACAACAGCAATATCTGCAGCAAGGACTTAAAACCCACAACACCTCACATACTGTACAGTATGAGTCAAGAGAATTACTCACCATCCTATACTGCCCGATGTGAGGCCAACATAAGAAAAAGACAAAACCAGTTGATATTATTTTCGTACTTTTGCTTTGACACAAGGAGACATTTGCATTCTCACATGTTTCTGTTAAGACAGAAACACCTGATGATTTTCTGTACTGGTCAGTTTAAAAATGTCTGCATGAGATAGTAGATCCTTTATTACTGTATATGCCCAAAATTGTCTTCTTTTATTTCTTGTTCGTGCAGCTCATATGGAAGTCTTTTCTGATAAAAAAAACATGCCCTAATATGCCTTAAGATTTTAGGGGAAACACTTAGGATTTCAGTGACTCAGATGTTCATACCTCTCCTTTGAACTAGGATGTATCTTCTGACGTCTGTGTTGCTAATTTTAGACCTATAAATGTGCTAAAAGTCACATCTACTATAAATCAATAAATTGCACAGATTAGAACAGGTTTTATTAGACTTCTTCACATAAAATTGGAGTTATCCAAGTCCTTACTCCCCTTTGAAAATTTACATATGGCCCCAGGTAATTGTACTTTATGTAGTCATATTACTTACTGTATGTGAAACACTTTTGCTGACAATTGACAGTTTCATCACCACAACCAGAAAACAGTGGCCTATCCAAAATGGCAATGCAAATGATCTGGTATGAAATGCAAATGCCTTTAAAGAATACATCTGTATAGTTTATAGATAAGGTAGGAACAAGATTTTTTTTTTTCCTGGAACATGTAAGGTTTCTGATTCTGGTTCACAACCCTTTCTCTCCCATCCCTTTGAAATACAACCACAGGAAGTGAATGTGAGATTAGTTGAGATTACTTGTGGCTTAAAAGGATGTGTGGACAGATGGAAATGACTCAAAGGACTGGATGTATTTGATAAAGACTGGTCATATAAGAATACCAGTGGCTCTGACATTTTACACATAAAATAAACATGCTTCATATTGCACAGTAGGTGATTTAGCAAATTCCATAAATGAATCAGTGCATACACAAAGCAGTCTCTAACAGTGATGTCATAAAATATGACCACGACTCACAGGACCATAACTCTAAAATATACTTTTCAAAGCAGTCTGAAGCAGTTACAATATACAAAGGACAACTGAATCTACATATCCTGTGAATTTTAACTTCATATTTATTAATTGAGAGCATTTCTTTTCAAATTAAAAACAAAAAAATGTTAAATTAATTTAAAAAATGAAATTATTAAAGTTTAAAATTATAGTTGTGCTGATGTTTGGCTGAAATCCTCCTCTTTTCCATTCAAGGCTTAAAGTTTTAAAGATTTTTTTTATTTGAACAGTGGGGGTGACTTTGTTTTCATGTTTTTACTAAATTAATGTTCATGGTTAATTTACTGTAACTATGCATAGAATTAAATGTTACATTTTATTGGTTGTTTCGATCAACATAAACCCAGCTCATTCCTGCCCTGGATTAGGTGTATGAATGTCAGCATTCATTTGTATCATTTGTATCATAACAGGATGTCACCAGGAGAATGGAAAAAGCAGTACTGAGCTTGAATGTGGCTGCTTTGCTTTGCTATTAGAAAATCTTTGTTTTTCATTTTGATCCCTAGAGGAAACTTCATATAAATGTGACATTTGATGCAACAACTTTTTGTCAAGGCTACCAAGGACAAGCAAAAAAAAACTCTCCACCATTTGGCAATATACAGTAGATCACAAAAAGGAATTTTAAATGTGTTCACTCACTGTATGCTGCGGACGATTCCTGACCAGGTTAAATCTAATTTTCCAACGATTGTCCTACCATGCTTGTTAGTTTTTTTGTGGCCCAAAGAAAACAAATACCAAAATCAAATGAATAATTCCAGTGTGAATAAAGGATGAGCAAGGATGCAGAGATAGAGTTTTAACATTTCAGAAGAATATCAAAAATGCATTAAATGGGATTGCAGTGTGCACACTTAAAATAAAGACGTAAACTTGGAAACGGAATAGAAATTGAATGGAAAAAAATGTAAAGGAAAATGAATGACCTATCTTCTCATTAAAATGACAGGTTAATGTATGCTCCAAAAGAAAAATAAAATGTAATGTATAGATATAAAGCACCCTGGTGTTATTTCATTGCAAATAAGATCTGCTTTTATCTTTCATGTAATTGCTCTCAGTCATTGAGCTGTAAAAGAAATGGATGTGTGCTCATTTTTAAAATTACCCCCAAAAGGTCTTAAATATGTAATTTTAATAATGTAAACAACTTTATTTCTAATAAAAACACAGTGTTTAAGTAAGTTCTGGTTGATTTACACCTTAGAAGCCCCAAGCAATTAAAACCAATGAACTGTTGAAAGCACTGCAATATTCAGACTGTGGTATATAAATATAATGACATGAAGAATGTTGGTGCAATATTTAGTACAGGGATCCAAATACTGTAGTTTACAAGTACTCTACATTGTATGAGAAACCTGAGTTGGCCTCATTTATTGCGAACATTTATTGTAGATATCTGTTAATAATAATAATAATAATAATAATAATAATAATTTATAATAATTGCTTAGACTTATATAGCGCTTTTCTGGACACTCCACTCAAAGCGCTTTACAGGTAATGAGGACACCCCTCCATCACCACCAATGTGCAGCATCCACCTGGATGATGCGACGGCAGCCATAGTGCGCCAGAACGCTCACCACACATCAGCTATCTGTGGGGAGGAGAGCAGAGTAATGTAGCCAATTCATAGAGGGAGATTATTAGGAGGCCATGATTGGTAAGGCCCAATGGGAAATTTGGCCAGGACATCGGGGTTACACCCCTACACCCCTGTTACTGCTAGCTCCTCATCAACTTGCACATAGAAAATAATGTATTAGTGGGCACTGTGGTTAGTATTACTGCCTGGCAGTTCTGGAGCCCTGGATTCAATTCTGGACCTGAGGTGCTATCTGTGTGGCATTTGTATGTTCTCCCCATGTTCAGTGGGTTTCTTCCCACAGTCCAAAGACAAACCAGTTAATTGGCTTCTGGGAAACTCAGACCTGGCATGAGTGTCTGCTTTTGTGTCTGTGTGCCCTGAGATGCAGTGGCATCCTGTCTAGGGTGTATCCTGCCTTGCGCCAGTTGCTTGCTAGGATAGGCTGCAGCTCACCTGCTGCCCTGAATTGGATGAAATGGTTAGGAAAAAGATGGATGAATATATAACTTTTCATGTATTTTGTTTGGGGGTATCTGCTCGGTATTGTATAGTTTACTATCTTTGAAAGTCACAAGGGCTGTGTAAAATGAACATCTTTGAAAATCACAACTGGCGGCCTGTACAGTAGGTAATGTAGCTAATACAAAACAACAACCTTTCCAAAAGTTGCTGTAAAGATGAGGTTGGGTTAATTTAGATTTTCAGAAAAGTTTTTGCAATGTCACGGAAATGTTTTAAGTACATTATTAAGATGTCAGAATGTTACAAAATCCAAAGCTTTAAAAATCTTTTCAGCCTAAACCTTTTCAAAACTAAACATTTTAAAATTGATTAAATTCAGAAGTCATGAAAGGGTCTAAATGGAGTGTCAACAATTTTTTTTCAGTATATGATATTGACACCTATGGACACAGGACACAATTTAACTTAAATTGTAACAGAATACCCTAATGCATCCATAAAACATAACACAGAAGAGTATCTCATTCTGTTAAAAACCATTGATTTTTGACTTTACCTACTGTACAGTTCTAGTATACAGTATAGTATACAGTTTTAGTTTTAGACATAACCTCATATTTCAAGATTGAAAATCAAACTATTACCTTAATGTTTTAAAATCTTAAGTGTTGCTCTGGAACAGAAAATGTACATATACCAAAAAAGTCTGGAATAAAGTCGTTATATCTTGCAGACATGAGTACAAATGATTATATTTTGTCACAATGCAAAAGTGCATGTCAGTATTACAAGGGAAAAAATCACAAAATAACTGTACATTCTCAACATCTAGTCTTTCTAGTGTTTGATAAAGATTTTTTTTTCCACTCTTACATACACACTAACTACACTGTCTCTATCAGCCATGGTATATTTCGCAGAGATCCCAGTTAAATAAACTTGTAGTGCTCACAGGACTGATCTGACTAACTGGAGTAGGTAAATGCATTGAGATGGAGAAGGGCTTTGATAGTACACACATCAAGCTGGAAAACCAATTCCCTAAATTACCGATGGTACTCAAGGGAAACACTCAGTAGCCGGGAAAACGCATTCATCTCACTTACCAGCTTATACAAGATTTCTTTATCAAATACTCTAGTTTCCTGAAAAATGTAATACCACTATGTGGGAATCTCACGGGATTAACTTCGATAACCTATTTATCATAATCTTTATCTCTTAGGTATGAATAATGAATCTCTGCTTTACTTTCCTTCTCTTTGTTTCATCACGGAACTCAGCACAGAAATGTGATGATGTCTGCCACACTCTCAGTTTTCTGCTACAACGCAAATGCTTAACATGCTTCAGCTGCTCCAACATGATTTTCTAGCTTCTTTGGATGCAATAGACAGGGGTTTTTTTCCAGCCTCTTTCAACTGTTCCCTGATGGACATGCTGTTCTACTGGTAATTAGGCTGAATTTATCTGGTTTCCACTATTAGTAACTTTTGGATCCTACAGAAGAGAAGGACAATTACAGGAAGCCTGCCAAAAGGAAATAGGCAGGTCACTAGTTTGGGGAAACATGGTCAGCTGGGAATGCTGAACCCAAGTGTTACAGCTCAGACAGGTTTATATCTGCTAAGTGTGACTACCGTACATGTTTACCCCTGTTTATGAAAGACATAATTAAAGGATATATCACTATTTCCTTTTATTAATTTGTTTTTAAGGAATACAGTTTTCTGAGGAATAATAAGTAATAAAGCAAAAAGAAGAAATCAACATCAGGTAAGAAAACGACAAATTTTACATTTGTCATTTATTTCTGATTGAAAGTGCTTTTTTTAGTACTGTCTTTAATAACTGAATACTGAAATAGCGCTCTGAGAACAATGTAATTCTGTAAGTATGGATATCAAGTTGCAGGTGCTTGAGTATTAAGGCATTATTTTAAAAATTGTTTTCATAAAAATAAGTTTTTTGTTACTAGAATTTGGATTAAGTGCTATAATTGACATATGAGGAGACTCTTAACAGTCAGAGGTGGTCATAACACTACCCTGATCCCGAACAATATGTAAAGCTGAAACAAGTGTTACAATGTTACCATTTGTTTTTTCCTGTTCTGATTGTTTAATTTTTAATTATGTGAAGAAAATAAAAAAGGAAGAAATGAAAAGGTTGTTAATAGGTAGGTGTTAATAACTCGTCATTTCTTATGCAGTTGTGGCAGGTGGTTTAGTTTGGTCTGAAACAAGCTCAAAGAACTCCACTCCGTGGAGTTAGATGTCGAGTGATTTACCAGCTGGGACTCACTTTTCCCCTGATATTTACAGTTGTATCCAGTAATGTTAAATTAGACTTTAAAAATAAGTTAAAGCTGGAAATAACACAGCAAAATTAGGCTATGCTGTTATCATGGATGTGCCTGGGTTTTTGTTGGAGGAATGTTCATTACAATGTTTAATTCATGGTGCATTTCTGAATTTCGAGAAAATGGTTTAATTTGTATAAAAAGCATAATTCTTTTCATAGATTCATTTTTATTTCTGAACTTCTCCTCAGCAACTGTGTAATATACACTACCTTCAATTTTAGTGGACTTTACTCCTGAAGCTGATATTGTTGCTTGAAGAAAAAAAGTGGATTGATCAGTCCAGAGGTTCAAGTCTTTATTGTGTTTTCAGACTGTACAGAATTGACATCCACTGGAAAGGAAATATTAAGCTGAAAAACATTTCTTTTGTTCAAATTTGTACCATAACTGAATAAAAAGAACTTAAAGAATAAAGAAAGTAATGCACATATGTATTTATAACATCCTATCAGTGTAAGATGACATTGGATGCTTAATTATACATATTTTATTAATCAGAAACCTATAAAGTTACTAAAATTCTATGTGTAACCATTCTTCTTATATGTAAACCATTCTTCACTCTTATAGAAACTCTTAGTGTTTTCTAGGCATTAACTAATAAAAATTGTCTTCCTAAAATATACTGGAAACAGACTACATCAGCACTCTTGCCAAAACAAGGAACTCTTGACTAGGATAACTAAGACTGATCAGAGATCAGTATAATAATGACATTTATTTTTGTCTCTTCTACTTGGCTTTAAAGATATACTGTAAATATAGAATTGTTACTTTGTGTCTTTATATAGTATCCTATGATAACAATCTCATTTTATCTCATTAATCTCATTTTTAGCTATCTGTATATCATGAATCAGTCACCTGATTACTTTACTCTAAGGACATTTTAGTCATTATGTGACTGCACACTGTTTTCTGCGTGAAATACCCTGGTAAACATAGACCAAATGAAACTGATTTGTTTTGTTAGTAACAAAGACCTTAGCATGAAGATTAGTTTAAAATATACCATTTGGGTGGCTTGATTTCTATGTATATGGTTCATGTCATGTCATTTACCAAACCACTTTATACCATATCAATAGCTTGTAACTTCTTAGGCTGAATGAGATTTTCAAAATGAGAGTTTGTGTATTATAAGTGCATTTTGTTCAGCATATCCAAAGCCAGTCAAGAGCTGGACATCACTTTATTTAGGCCAGGAATAAAGTGTTCTCATTTGTCTTTTCAAATCTTTTTAGTCTTGCTAAAAAATATATTAATCATAAAATTCCAACCACCTAGTAAGCTTTCAAAACAACAATGGACTGATCCTCTGTGGCTAGCCCAAAATGTTTAAATAACATCTGTTGTACAAGCTTAGCAGTAATAAAATACTCTATTGTTTTCAACAATTTCTGAGTATTATTCTTGGCTAAAACATGTTGTAGTGGGTTGCTTGGTGGACTAGAAAATAAAATTCCAGTGGCCAGAGGGCTCTGATCAAATAAGTCACTGTGTTAGTGATAGAAATTACCACCCATTTAGAAATATTTTTTGTCAGACCATATATGGTAATTAAATCCCATTTTGTTCCAAAGCTAAATGGGTGTGTATGTGTTAAGGTAAAGCATTTGTTTTTATTTTTTGGTATTATTTTTGTTCTGTTCTGAAAACAGAATGTGTTCTGTTCTTTTTAATACAGCGTCTGCTTTTTAATGTTTCATATTAATTGGAGATGAGATTCTTGAAATAACATGAGGAAAGAGGAATTTCTATAATTCATTCTTAATATTCGGAAGACTGGTATATGTACTGTACACTCCTGCAATGAGACCTATTGAATGACGAATATGAACTAATTTTAAAAGTGATGGATTGAGACTCTGGCATGTATTTGATTTCTGGATAATCATTATTAAAATAAATATCTTATATGAATTAAAACCAATGTATCAATTATACTGTCATGCATATTGCTGTATGCTACAATTAAGATCATACTATTCATTGTAAAAATATGGTCCACTGTAACCCTTTTTATTACAGTATTATTTTTCTTTTTTATGTAAGTAAAAAATAGAGATAATTGCCTGTGAAATCTGTATTTTTGTAAAACTGACTGATTAAGAACAAAAGCAGATAAAAATGGATATTCCAGATCTGGGGTCATTGTGTTAAACATTTTTACAGCAACTAGTCTCACTGACTTACAATATACTTGGAGGCTTTGAGAAAAAAGCTGGAATTTGAATCGCAGGAAGGGAGTGAAAAACAACAAAATTACGCTAATGATGACTTTTAAGCACACACATTAGAAACATGCATGTTATTTCCTCAAGGTTTATATTTACATATCCTGTTTCGCAGATTAATCAGTCACCCATTATGCTTTGGCTCACATTTTAGGAGCACGGCTTGATATAGACATGAATCACAGTTCTTTTTTGTAGAGACAATTAGAATAGTCCAATTAAACTGAGATCACTCCACAATGTACTCTGAGAAAAGTAGAGTTGAGAAAAGCCTCCTAAGTTCTCTTACAGTATGTCTATGTAGGTTTTCTTTACAAGCTCCTGTTTCCTCTAACCTTCCAAACACACGTTTACTAGGTAAATCCTTGTATCTGAATTTGTCTCACTATGTGTACAGTACTTTTGTGTTGCCTGGTTTGGACCAGAATCCCAGAGAGGGTCTTGAGCCTTGTGTCTGCTGTGCAAGGCCATGGTGTTCCTAGAGACTCCATAGGATGAAGAGGATAAAGAATGGATAAACAGCGATCCTAGGATATTCATTGTAGTTTTATTTCAGGCCGCTCATCGGTGAAGCCGGCAATGGATTTTTTACAATGGGTGGCGGTGTCTTCCTTTTTCCTAATCCTTGCCTCATCCAGCCCTGAACAGCTGTGGATGGGCACTTCACTTGAGAACAGTTTTGCTCATCACAGACATAAACGAGAATGGCAGTGGAATTCAATATTTGTTCAAGAAGAACAAACTCCACCATTCCCGCATAAAATTGGAAAGGTAATGTACAGTAGTTATAGTTTATTCTATTTAGTATCCCATAATAATGTTACTACAGCCTGATGGGGAGCAGATTATGCAAAATGATTTTCTTGTGTTTATGTCATATGGTTGAGAAATAATATTTCTAATTTCAGTCTTAAAGAAATGATATCAGATTTCCCTGATGAAATTCAAATTTAGAAAAAAAAAGTCCAACAAAATGAAACAGTATCACAACTATGCATGGATAATTTTACACTACATACAGTACATACAAGTATGCACAGCACATCCCAAGCTACTTTGTGCTAGCAATGGCAACGAATCTGGAAAAAATCAACATTCTGAAGATTATTGTATATTATACACCATTTTAATACATTTGATGAAGAAAGTTAAACGTTTTCTAATCAAATATTGGCCTGAACATTAACCATAAGAAGTGGGATTCTGCCATTTTGATACAATGTTGTTTTTATATACTGTATACATGTATATAATGTACTGTGTATCATACCAATGCAGTTTAAAATGTGCATTTATTTGTATTTAACATCACAAAACAAGAATAATCTTTTAAGAATATAAGAAAATAACGTTAACAACCTGAAAATCCCTCAAGATTCTAGTTTACCTCAGTAACAAAATGACACTTCATACAGTATATCACACTGCATAAGAATTTTTAATTAATAGTATGACTAGTATATAGCTTTTGAAAAATAAATCAAAATCTATCTATCCATCTATTTTCATCAAGCTTTTAAACTAAATTCAAATAATCATAAGTATAATTGCTGTTATATTACTTGGGTCCTGTATTTATAACATATTTATAACAGTTACACTGTATGGCCCTTGAAAACAATCTGAAATGTAAGAACCTAAGTTTTTTTATCTATAGACTTTATCTTATTCTTCTATAAGAAAGTAGAATGAAGTAGGTAACCTGTTGTATCTGTTTATTTTCAGCTGAAAAGTACCAGGTTCAACAAAAACGCAATGTTTATCATCCAAGGAGAGGGGGCAAACACCATTTTTAAAGTTGATGCTCAAGGTGATCTTTTTGTCAACCAGCCTTTGGATCGTGAAGAAAAAGAAATATATAAGCTGCAAGCTGAAATCCGTGAAAATTTAACTGGGGTTGTGCTGGAAGAAGCAGACCATTTTTATATAAAAGTCCTTGACATAAATGACAATGCTCCAAAGTTTGAGCAAAGTCAGTACAAAGGCTCTGTTAAAGAGGGGTCTCCAGAAGGTAGGTACTTCACACATTTCTTGAAAAAGCAAAGTGAGCGAAGCATGTACAGTACAATAACACTCTTACAAAAGAAATCTTTAGATCAATCCTGCCACTTAGAACGTTATTCAGAATGTGATTAGTCTGTTCTTTAAAATCAGATGGGTTTGCCAAAGGTTTCTATCAATGGCTCTGAGGAAACATTGACGATAGACAGGATGATGTTCAAAGATTAAAGTATCAGTAAAAGATTAATAGTGAAAAACTAGTAAAGCTCAATGTAGGTGTGGAAAAGATGTTTTGAGGAACTGGTAATAGTTGATTTGGTGTTATGAAAAGTGTTTTTTTAAGTAAATCCCCTAAATTTCTACATATTCTTTTAAAATATTTACACTAAATAGTTTTGAACAGGAGTTTTAGAGATTAAGGCAATTTTCCTGAAAGTACAATGGTGGCACATGATATTCTTTAAGGAGACAAAAAAATGGTACTAATTTTTAACAAACAGTAAAATGAATCTTCACTCAATAGATTCTACCTACACCCTTTCTCCCCTGCTATTGATATTTATTTATCTATAAATATATATAAATATTTCATTCAATAAAAACAACAAATTAAAAATAAGTCTCTTGCAGTAGCTTTCACTTACGCAAACATACATTTTCCATGAAAACATTTAATTGCAATAAACCCCGAACTGACTTATTTTCTGACTTTTATTGTCCACATCAATCACAAAATCCTTTCAGTGTTCTAGAAGTCCAAGTCTCAAATTGTCAAATAATGTTCTGCCTTAGAATTCATGTCACACATTTCAGCACCAAACAAAGGTTTTAATTAGGCAGCTAAAGAGATGGTTCACTGTTTAAAAGTGCAATCATGGTTTGTATTTAGTCAATATTTATTTTATGGGGCACATTTTCATCTTTAGTACTATCTCGAATGACCTTCAAAAGAGTGATGTTCCAATTTGGCTCAGTATTAGTGCAGCATGAAAAATGTTCTTTATAATGTTCAGTATATTGAAATTTCCAAATATGTCCAAAATATTTCAAATATATACATACATGACATTAGGAAGCAATAGAGAAATGAAACCCCATTCTAAGCTAAACTATTACACAATTCAGGAAAGCCTCAATGAAATATTTGCTCACCATTTCTTTTTTGCAGGAACTAGTGTGTTAACAGTAAAAGCCCTGGATCCAGATGATGCAACAACTGAAAATGGCAAAGTTGTTTATGAGCTCATAGAAGGAACAGATGCATTCCATATTGATAGAACCACAGGTATTTACACATTCCTTTACACAGAGAAATGGGATAAATGTTCATATTTAACAAATACCCTCTAGCCTGTCACAAAATGAAAGATTTACAACACGGATCTGTCCAATAAATAATTCAAATTCAAAAGGAAAAAAGAAAATATGAACCGACACTAGAGACAAAAAGGAGGTCCACATTATCGTCTGTCACTATATAAATGAGTTTTTGACAAAATGTATTTCTTATAAGCCCTTTAAAATGTAAGTGTATTGGGTGTATAGTGAGTCTTTGGCTATATGAATCTTTGTCTACAAACAATGTTCTGGTCTAGTGAGATGGATCTTGTTGTGTAGGAAGGTCAACTTTATATACTGTATGAGTAACTGGTTATAAATAAGTGAAAAGAGAGAAGGTCATGTTGCATATTATGTTTGTGTTCTCAGACTGTCAAAAGAAAGAACTGGGAAGGTCTAGAAAATGCTGAATATGAGGAAATGCTTATAGATGATTTTTGTTAAGATTGTATAATTTAATGACTGTTAGTCTTTCTTCAGTAGTTAGGCAAGAAAATCAATCTTAATCAATGCCAGTCATATTCATTATAATACATTATCTTAAATGTATATTAGTTTTACCATCATGGCTTACAAATTTTTAGTTTGTTGACTAGTCTGTTGATATGTTTTTTGTAGGTGAGATGAGGATTGATACTGAGAAAAAGATATTTAAATGAAGTTACTGTAGTAAATGGTTTGTTGTTGAGGATTATAGATACAGGGGTGATGAAAGACTTCAGCCAAGATTTAAACGTAATGAAATATATAAAAGATAGATTTAGCAATGCGCTAGTGGAGTATACAGCTGTGAAAAGAATAACTACAAAACACGATGAATGTAATCTGATCTTCCTATTGCAAGGTCTTTGGGATTTGCTCTCAAGAGTCTATTTATCCCTCTGCCATACTCGTAATAACTTTTAAAGGTTTCAACATTTTAATATCCGTTATTACTTTTGACAAAATGGCTTTTGAAAGTTAGGATATTGTCACAGTATATTGCCAAAATAAAAAAAAAATAATCTTGAGAATGAATCCTAGGGAGGCTGCAGGGGTACAGTATATGAAATTAAGAGAGCCCTGGCTAACTAATCTCACTGCACCCCTGACAGAGCTCCGAAAAGTGAGCATCAACGCTTTAGCGAATCCCGATCACAGTCAGCTATTGTCTACTTGATTATTGTTGAACAAAATGCAATTTTCTCTCACAGGCACACTGACTAAATCATTAAATCAAATGATTTAAGAGCATTTTACTTTGGATGCTTACTGAGAACTTGACAGTAAGAGCAAAGGGTGCTTATGCTCCAGTGCTGAATCTCTTCTTGGTACAGTATCTTTTGAGCACTGATCATGCTAATATCCGGAGCTTTCACTGCTCATGCCCCCTTGTCTGCCACTGTTCCACAAGAGTCATCTTAAAACCACATGGTATTTTATTGTCTTTGCAGTTTGGAGTTGCTTCATTTTAGATCAGCAGTTTACATCTTGTTTTTTTCCACCAAAACACCTATTATAGTTAGGTAACAAAAAGGATTATACTTTTGTTTTGTGGCCTATACTGTACGTATTCCAGGTGTACAAAGTAAATGAAGGAGAAAAAACCACAATGGAAGGGAATGACGACAGGACAAAGTGTGTCTCTCTGAAAGTATCAGTGAATGATTTTTATATTTGTTTTGGAAATTCCTTTCAGGAACCATTAAAACAAAAGTTAGCTCCTTGGACCGCGAGAAAAAGAGCAGCTATAAGCTGACCGTGCGAGCAAAGGATATGCCAAACTTCAGCACTGGAGGAAGCACCACCACCACTGTGGCAATCACACTGGAAGATGAAAATGACAACAAGGCAACATTCAAATACCGTAAGCATTAAAAAAGTAACATCTGAGGTGTAAAATGGTAGACTTATCTGTTTTAGAACTATATAATATGCAACTGTTGATTATGGTCTCCTGTAATTCAAACAATATTAACTATTCTAACTGAAAGCATTACTTTGAAAAAATGCAGAGTAACATTATGACTATGAATGCTTAAATATCGGGGATCATAATTTAAATTCTGTACAATACATGTTAAAAGATGTATGATCATAAATTCATAAGTTGTATCTTTACTCTGTTATAACATTTCTTCACAGCACAATATGAGTTTGAAATAAAAGAAAATGAACCCGCTAGGTTTACTGTTGGGAAAATGCAAATTGAAGACAAAGATGAACCACAGAACAAAAATCCAGTTTTTAATATTGAAGATTCTGAATCCAGAAAAATATTTGATATTAAGACAGATCTCCAGAAAGATGGAGCCATCTTTCTCCTGCAGGTATACTTGTTCTTTCTGATCATAGATAGACATACAGCACAAAAGGGCATACTTTAAAATGAATTGCATTAGGAATTTCAGAATAGACAAGGTAATGTAGAATGTTGCAGAGAAGAAACAATAAAGTGCCTCTAATGTTTTATTTTTATGATTGTTTTTGTTTCATACATTTCCAATGTATTGCTTTATACTGTCCAATAAATTTGACCAGCATATAATGTAACAAACAATGTAACACAATCCTTGACTTTTGACTGCTGTCTGATGTGGTATTATCAACAGCAATCAATACCGTATGCAGTAGTGAATAACATTAAGATAAGTTTGTGATATACTGTATAAATATTAAGCTAAACTAATGTCATAGACAGCCTATTCAGCAAATACAAGTGCACATACAGGTCCATGAGTTTAACAAAATCAGACATAATGTGTAGTACAAGGGCATACAATTATGGGGAAGTTTTTAACTGATGTTCAGGGGGGCTAATGACAACCAAGTCTTTTGCCCCATCTGCTGTTAACCATAATTTTTCTCAATCTCTTTTCTCAAAGCTAAATATACTGTACCAGATATATATTCTGCAAATCCCTCACTTCACACTTCCCTCCAAATCCATCTCCTCTGCAGCTGCCCCTCTTTAACTCCTCACTCTGCAAGGGGGTTGTATCCTCTTTATCCTATGCCCAAGAGGCTGGCCCTCAGCCAAGCAGGTTAAGACAGTTATCACAACACCTAAATACTCAATAAACATCCTCAACTGCATCTTGGGTGTCATTGTTCTTCCTTAATGTACATGTACTATTAAAAACGATGCAACTGGGAAACTTTTCCACTAGAAACCATACTGTATGTGTGTAGATTTAAGAATTCATATTTTGTCTTAAGGTCATCTAATGCATGCATTTACTTTTTCAGCCTCTGGATTATGAAAATAAACAACGTTATACTTTTGAGGTTGCGGTGAGTGAAGAAACAGTTCCTTCTGCTCAAGTCAGACAACACAAGAATGACAAAGCACGAGTCACAGTCAATGTATTGGATGTTGATGAACCTCCAGTTTTTACAAATGAAACCTACAGATTCCATGTCAAAGAAAATGTCCCAGTTAACACTATAATTGGAAGAGTCTCAGCATGGGATCCTGATAAAGCGAATAAAACTATTAGGTATAGTTGTCACTCCTTATTTTTTCTATTCTTCCTTATTTCTTTGAAATCTATTTATCCATTGTGCTATTGTTGTGGGTTGTAAACACTGAAGACAAAATTTGGAGAGTTGCTCAATGGGAGCTTTTAGTATTTCCTTGTTTAATAGGTGGAAGTCTCTGATTTCTAATCTTTTTAATACTTTTCTGTAGAATTAAACAATCAATTTCAATGATATGCTGTGGGTTTTAACATAAATTTTAATTATTCAATAACACTATTTCTTATACAGGTATGAGATAAATAAAGGATTCCCAGTAAGAATTAACGAAGAGACTGGAGAGTTGTTGACAGCTAAAGAATTGGACCGAGAACTTAACGCTTTACATCAGCTTATTGTAACAGCAGTTGAATATTATCCTGAAGGTAATAATATAATTCAACATGAAATACTTGCAAGACTTGGTTTCATCATAGCATTGATCTGTGTTGTAAGACTGTAGGTCCCTGATTATAGCGTATATAACTCCAATATTTTATTATAGTGCATAATTTATGATAGTGTATAAGTCCATCTTAATTTTCAGCTAATGAAATTTAGAAGATATATTTAGGAAACTTTAAGAAACTTTTCTGAAAATTTATTTTTTCAGGAGACTACTCTGAAATTGTGATTTTACACAAAGAAACAATTATCTGTGGATTCATGGAATGTTTCACCTAACTACATTTTAGTTTTTTAAACATCTTTACAAATACTTGTCCTTATATTATTTGCAGCATACAGGCTGATCATTTTTCTCACAAGAACTCTAATATTTTCTTCATTCACAGGCTTTACATATTTGTGCACAATACCAAAAATTAATAATTCATCAAAGCTGGATGTCCATTGTTTGTATTTTAAGAACTATTGCCATGATAAATATATGTCAAAAAGTATATGAGAAGGCTGAAAATCCTGAAAAATATCATTCTCTGTCTTTCCTTCTATAAACAAAAGAAACACACCTGCTATTTTTAGGGCATTGTTTAAAAGTCAAATGCAAAAATAAATGAGTGTTATCTTTGCACTTGCAGAAGAAATGTTTTCATTCAGCTATTCCCCTTTACTGACTGATGTGATAGAAAGCATATGTCTCTGGGAGATTTGCCTGTGAGGTTTAAGCTCAGCAGCTTGATTAAAAGATGGATTTGTGAAAGAGGTACAGTGTATCTTTAGAGCTAGCAAAGATCATGCTCCTCTCTGAGGATGATCTATCATACACATATTGGCAGGCTTAAAATGCTGTATAACTTTGCAAAACCAAGAAGAAAGGGCTGCTTGTTAAATTAACTGTAAGAATGATCTAACTGAAGAGCATACCAATATTATATGACATTGATGTGCAATTTATTTTCATTCTGTGATTATATTGTGCTATTACTACAAATAATAATAATTGATTTTTTTCTAGGTCTAAAATCCCATGTTACTGTGACATTGAATGTTCTTGATGTTAATGACAATCCTCCAGAATTGGATATGCCTCATAATCTCATTGTGTGTGAAAATGATGGACCTGGCATGGTACTTTATTTGTTTTAATTTCTTTCTTCCTTTTATACCTCTTTCTTTAGCAATTCAGAATTTGAAAAGATATAATTGTAATGACCTACTGAAATTATAATTTGTTTCATCATGGGCTGTTTTACTTTTTATTAATGTGAAAAAAACACAGAAACAAAGCATTAGACACTATTTCTTTAATTTGTCATTTTGAAAGAAAAAAGATTTGTTAACGAAACACAAAATATTGTATGCAGTTACTTAGATTGATGTATTCACTTGCAAATTTAACAATTTATTCATCCCTATTGAAGCTAATACAGAGAATCAGAGCAACGGACAAAGATGAACAGACACCTGATGCAAAAATCAGTTTTTCTTTGGTGGAGCCAAGTGCAAACTTTTCACTCACTGACAATCATGGTAAGTTAAATTCATTTAGAAGTATTTTTTAAAATATAACTAAAAATCAAAACAGTACACTAACTTACTCATTCCTAACCATTCCTGTTTTCATATAGTAACAGAATCTTCTAGCCTTAAACATGCCATAAACAGTATCTTAGTAGTACTTTAGTATTATGGTTCAATATTTGCACTTCCATTTAGAATTAATATAATGGGGTAAAGAAGAGAATGTGCGTGAAAGCTAATGATGCCAAATTAGCTGCAATCATTTCATTAATTCCACATGCATTTCACCTGCAGCAGAAGATACTGCTTAATACTGTATATACTGGTACATCTATAGCGACCTCTATGAGGCAAGCTGAGTCCTTAACTAGCTCATTATTTGTTTAATTGAACAAGTTAAAGCCTGTCCTTGGTCTTAAGAAGCCGAATATGTTAAGACACCTATAAAAACAGCTCTATCACAGCCCTTGAGGACCAGTGGTGGGGGCGCCCCTGCTCTTACCATTCCTGGAAAGTCCACAAAAAGGTGGAAAAAAAAACCTACAGGCTGAAGAAGAAAAAATCCAAAATAGTGAATGTGCACACACCTTTTAAAGCAATTAGAATTTAAGATGCATTATGTAGGTGAAAGTTATGCTCAATAATACAGTAATCAGTCATACCATGTGGTCTTGTCTATGCCAGTGGTTCTTGGGGATTTCATTACAGCTGGTGCCAAATGATAATTGATCTTCTTGCTTGTTCAGGCTTATTGATTCTACACTCAGTTCTTGGTGTCATACAGTAACACAATAACCAAATAACCCACTTCAAAAACATTGAATGTACTGTAACAACGTCAGCATACAGAAAGTTACGTAGTCCCTCCTCCGCTTCTTAAGAGTTGGATTCCTTATTTCTACTTCAGGTCTCAACTGACACATTTGGGAATGACATTGTAAGAAACATTACATTTCCACAATGAGTGTTGTTTTCCTTCTGCAGATGGTTATCTTTCAGCAGCTACATCTGAGGGACGTTTTGAAGTTTAGAAATTGGTGCGGGGATGATAGCCCTTACAAATCCCATGTTAAGAGCTGCAAACAAATTTAATAATATGCCTCAATAGAAAGCTGAAAATTAATTAGCTTACAATTTAAAACTCCACTAGTCAAACAGAGACAGGGATGCCCAGGGACCAGGACTGGAAAGCACTTTTTCTTCTGAATATCTTGCCTCTGTAATTATTTTTCACATAAAAATATTAACACTTTCTGTGTATTGTGGCGCCATGCAGGGTGCTTTAGCCTGAGAACAGCGCCTGGGGGCCAGGCTACGGGACTGTATAGAGTAGGACGGAGGTTGGAAGACAGCCTTCCCGTCTTGTGTGTGTGTTAGTGTAGGTTCAGCACTGTAATGCCTGTCCCTGTGTGTGTACCTTTCCCTGGTTCGAGTTAATAAATGTGTTGTTCAACCCCTGAGTCCCATGCCTGCTCCATTCCGTGCCAAAACCCGCAGTTGTTACAGTATTAATCAGCAGGCTACAAATAAGACATAACAAATTGACCCTCGTCCCCTAATTACACTTTGTAGTTGTCTACATATATCCAAGGCAAACTAAAGCTGCCTCTTACGTTTTTTTTCCTGTTTGTTTAGAGCTTTTCTAGCACTGTTCACACACTCATCCCACTTACATGTACATCTTTCTAAAATCCATGTTCAGAGGTGACAGTGATTAAATTTTAAAGTGTTCAAAAATGTCATAATGCTACCAGGGATGAATGTTACCACATGAGACCTTAAAGCAACATATATTAGAAACACCAATTCTTAAAGTATTGTGGAATTATTGAGGTAAGCTCATGTCAACCTTAAATCAGGGGATTATTAAAATTAAATGTATGTAACCAGAAAGCCGTAAATATGACAATAATGTACTTGTATCTGCCTTAGGAAACAGTCATAATTTGATCACCTACTATTGCTACAAGATTTAAAAATCCATACTATGCTTTCAAAGAACACATTTTTATTTGAAAAAACAATAACAAATCCTTTCCAGCCCTACATCTGTTCATGAAGCATATAGGTCCTACAGTATATGCATTTTTAAATTCTGAATTTTGAACATTAAAGTTTTAAAAATGCACATATCCTAAATTATGACTAGAGACATCTAGAGATAAGGGGGAACAAATCACAAAAATTGTAAAACCTCTAAAAGGTTTTAAATTGGAAAGCTGCGATTACAAACTCACAGAGGGATTAATTGTTTTGTTATCATTACCGTTTCTAGAATCATTATTTAGTGTTAATAAATGTAATTTTTCAGATTTCATATGGTTTTGTTTTCTTCTACCAGATGGCACAGCCAATATTACTGTAAAGCAGGGAGGCTTTACAGATAAAGAAACTGAAGAGTATGTCCTGTCTGTTGTGGTCAGAGATAATGGCATCCCTCCACAAAGCAGCACGACCACCCTGACAATCACAGTCTGCAAGTGTGATGTCAACAGAGAAAATCATTACTGCAGGAGTCATTACAAAGGGGCGGGAGTCAGTGTCCCCGCCATTATTGTTATTCTCCTCTGCATTATTACTATCATAGGTGAGTTGCCCAAAACTAAATCCATAATGTCTCTTTCATTTTAAACATGTCCGGAATCTGAAAGAACTGCAATTCAAAAGTATTAGTAAATGATATTCAAATAATATTTTTTGTGATGCTAAATGGGCTCCAGTACAGCAGCACACTAACGGGTTAAGACACATTTGTACCCATTGTTATTTTGAAACAGCCATTTGATAAGGGGAGATACACTTGGTCTAATTGCATAATTAGCACTCAACTAAGTAAAAGTGAAGGTATTTTATTGAAACAATATGAGCAAAATATCAGTGTTCTAAGTTTTATTATATTGATTATATAATATAATATTAGATATATTAAGAGATTATATTAATCTCTTAATATAAAATGATTATATAAATATAAATATATTTTAATTCTACAGGAACTCTTACAGCTACTGTACTTTTAAACTTAGAATGCAGTATATTTGATGCATTGAATGAAAAAATATGCATAAAACATTGCAGTAATGAAAAATGTAACATAGCACTCTAAAATTCAGTTGTTTCACACATGACACACATGTGTCTGCTAAACTGAGATTCTGGAATAGAAAATGTGCTGTTTCTTACCATTCTGCACATGAATGCTTCACCTGCAGTGTCTCTCACAAACTAGTAATGATACTTCAGATGATATATTTTCTTTAAACTGTATGTAACTATTGTGTTTGTTGTTTTTTCCTTTTCAGTCATTGTGTTATTGTTTGTACTGAGAAAAAGGTATAGAAAAGACGCATTGGTCAACCTGAGCAAAGGCAGTGGAGAAATTCACGAGCAGTTGGTAAGCTACGATGAAGAAGGGGGTGGGGAAATGGACACCAACGGCTATGATGTTTCTGTTTTGAATTCAGCCCGTCACAACAACGTGAGGCCAGAGCCATCCTTGTACGCAAAAGTACAAAAACCCGCTGGAAAGGCAGATATGGCTATCATGATTGAAGTCAAGAAGGATGAAGCAGATCATGACAAAGATGGGATTCCCTATGATACCCTTCATATATATGGTTATGAGGGTCCTGAGTCACTGGCAGGGAGTCTCAGCTCTCTGGAAACCTCTTCCTCAGACTCCAACCTGGATTATGACTTCCTTAACGACTGGGGTCCCCGTTTCAAAACCTTAGCTGAACTCTACGGAGTAGATGGGTCCGAAGATGACTTTGAATGTTAAATCCAATGCCAATATGCTGGAATTTTTTAAGTGTATTCAGTTTAGGGCAAAACCTTTCCACTTCCTCAAAAAGTAGCTGTAATCATGAGGTTTATTGAGAAGGGCCATTTCTGACATATACCAAGTCTTGCTTTTTTTTTCTTTTTTCAGATTCAAATTATACAATCATTCATTGATTTGTTGACCTTTTAAAACTTTTTATTATACTTTTTGCTTGTTTTTCTTACACATGGTTTGACTTGCTCTTTTATTGTGATTCATTTTTCTAGAACATACTTTGGAGCTTATTTTTACAAAATACTGTACTTAAGTGAAAAGCGATTTAAAGTGATTTGAAACTTAAGGTTAACTTTTGAAGAGCGTACCTTGCTGATCATTGGTCCGGTTGAGAATATTTAGAGAATGATTATATAACACTACTTTGGTTACATTCCATAATATTTTTTTTATTTCTGTAATTTTCCTGGTTAAAATCAGTAGCTTTTCCGAATTATTCCGAATTTTCCGAAGTAGGCAATCTCGGCTCATACAGACAGTATAAAGCCATTCTCTTTTCAGGATAATACAAATGACCAACTACCGTTTATAATAGTAAAAAGAATTGGGAAAAGAGAAATAACATGTTCCATTTTATTTTATGAAAACAGTAAGTAGTACATGAGGCTTGTTTATATGTTTATATTTAGTTATGGCTGTGGATAACCATAATGTCTGAAACTAAGTGCAGCTGCTATGCACAGTCAAAAAAATCAGGAAAAATACACAATTACCAAAGGATCTTTGCCGGAAACATAGGCAGAAGAAGTTTGAAAGACTTTGAGTCAATTCCCACTTTTGTTTGACAGATTTCTTTGACACATAAAATGTAGAAAGACAAAGTGACTGTCCCTAAGGGTAGTCATAACAAAAGTAATACAATTAACTCCGGAAATATTCAAAAGCCACATATGAGGAGTATAATCCCATATGTAACAAAAATTCTGTCTGAATAAGTTTAACCTTTAATCTTGCATTTTTGGAGTTAGAAACACACTGTTAATTAACTCATCTACCTTGATTTTTCCCCCTGTTTTAATACCAGCATTTAACAGAACATACAGTATTTCCTACACACTTAAAGCTTTCCTTGATCAGACCTCCTCTACGCTATTTTTTAATTTAAACTCTCATTCTTGAAGGTTTTAAGACAAAATCATTTTAATTTATTATTTTTCATCTAAACAGTAGTATGATCTGCTTGAATAATGAGTCCTGTAAAGTATGGATACAATTAGTGGAAGCTTATTTGTTGCTTTCCTGTTGAGCTCATATGAATCCAGAGCTTAAATTTAAGCTCCGTCTTCTCCACCCCCACCACCTTTATCAAAAACAACAAAAAATCTGAGATCTGCTTCCTGCACATATGTTTAAAAGGAAACATATTTCCTGCGTTGTTATCGCAAAAGTTTAACAGCACATTGTTGTTACTTTCCTGTTTTGAAGGCTGAGAAAAATTTGCTAATAAGAAACAAATGTTTTAACGCATAAAATTAACTATCATGCATTTTCATGGCAGCCTTACACTTCAATAGGGAGGCTGATCAATGGTGGTGGCTCAAGAAAATAGCTTATCAGGGGTAGTAATGAATGAACAGCTGCTAAAAATGACAGTCTTGCATTGAGAATCTGGTAAGTTACAGTATAAGGGACAATGCATGACATCTGGGGCAAGAGGATGCTTTCATCATGGTTTCATCAAGGCAAATTTATAAGATTACTTTATTTGTCTAATGCATATACAATTTCTTGCATTAGGAATTGTCTTTTTTTATATACCCCAGCTTGATCTCCGTGAGACACACCGGCACACAGACAGGGAGAGAAGCTTGGGGTCAGAGGGCAGGGTCATCCATTGTACAGCACACCTGGAGCAGTTGGGGTTAAGGGCCTTGCTCAGGGGCCCAACATAGTAGGATTCCTCTGCCAGCCATGGGATTTGAACCAGCAATCTTCCAGCCACTGGTGCAGATCCTTAGCTACAGAGCCACCTCCCTGCTTATGGAAACCCTGAATTATTCTGTGCCATTACTAGTCTCAATCAGATACTCCCAAAGCCTTAGGTCTGCAATTACTCACCTTGCCTCCGTGAAGTGCCTACAGTAGTTAACCAATGTAGGGGCCAATAAAATTGTGTGCTACAGTACAGAATAATATTCTACAGTAGCAAGGTAGTTCAGAGGGGATTCTGCAGTTTAATATAATCCTGTATCGAACTTCAGGTTTCTTTGAACAATGTGATTGAACATTTGTTTTGAACCTGTGTAACAATTTTGTAAATATTATTACATTATTATGGACAGAATTGTGCTTTTCTATATTACATGGATACATACTGTACAGATTATTGATCTGCTAATTAAGAAAGTGGACGATAATGCCTTTAGTTCAAATATTTGACTTATTTTGCATATAGAGCAACAGAGGTCCACTGTTTCCCTACAAATGTGACTAACAAAATCATGTGGCAGTTATTCATGTGCCTTTGGTTCAATGTTTGTAAAGCCAATGGTCTTTATATACTGTATACTGTATATGTATTTCATAAGTCAAATTCATAAACATAGATACAGTATATAATGAGCCACAACGATAGCACTAATCATACACAGGCTGTTTTATATTTTACAGATACTAAACGCCATATTTTAAATAGTTTCATTTTTGCTTCACAATTCATCCTTATTTAATTATATGGTAAACAAGAAGGCATTGTGAATTTTATAACATAAGATGACTTGCTCACAGTGAAATGAAATTTCAGTGCAAATTAAATGCTTATTCATCCACACATTTTATCATTTGAAATATCATCCCATATACCTACAGTAAAACTGAAATTTCAGTGAAATGGAAGAAGTACAAAGTTTTAAGTTTGTTTTCTAACATGGATTAGAAGGATCATAGTTTTAATTTCAATATTTTATGTTTCAAATACAGAAATGAATATATAATAACAATCTGTGATTTTTTTTGTACTAACTTTATAACATCTAAGCACTGATTAATGAATGATGAAAGACATTATAAAGAGTATGCCTACATTTTAATTCATGACATATTCCTTGTGTTGAAGGTCAATGATTCAGATCATTGTGACTTTTGTTTTAGATGTCACAATTGTTGTAGGAAGTATCAACAGGGTAAAAAAAATGTACTTGTATCCATGCGAAAATATGGTCTGTCTACAATCCACAAGGTGTCAGGCTTAGATTGGTGAGTGTGTAAAATATGTGAGCAACGTTTAGATTAGACCATACTGTAATAAAAATTCTGAAGGGATTAGTAATTTGTGCCTTCATTTGTATCACAAATGACATGTATTTTTTAAACTATTAGTAACGTGCAAAATAACTTTTTTCCCAACTGTGGATTTTATATACCTTTTTTTCAATAAACCTCGCACTAAGTGCATGACCGGTTGTGATCCTGTTCATGAGAAATATTTTTTTTTTCAGAGGAAGAAAAATGGCAATATCATTTGAGGATATTGAACTTAATGAGATACCTTTGGAAGTTTGTCTCTTAAAATCTTCTTGGTTTTAGCTTTGAAATATTTTTTTTCTTCACAGAACTGCATTATGTCAGGTAAAACTACGGTACCTATTTGTGTTCTTACAGTAGGTTGTTTTTCCAGTAGTAACATATTCAGTTCTTCACATAGAACAGAACCAATCTGCAATCTGCACCTGTATTGTGCTTCTGGTAACTCTGAAAACCACTTTTAAATGCTTTCATGGCCTCCTAGTGATGCCCTTCAGCTTAGGGAGGGTGGCACAGAATAACACTTATTGAGGAAAATAAGCTTTTAGAGATAAATGTGGCTGATATTCTTATAATAGTGTCTTATTTCTTTATAACAGCTAGTGGAAAGCCATTGTAATCTATCAGGTCTAAATTTATTAAATTGATGAAAGAGTATTTTTGAAGTTTGCAGATGATGATGTTGATGAGATACACCCAAAACACAGCACTGGAGAGATAAGAGACATACTTGTCTTGAACCACCAGAGGAAATCCCAGAACAATCAAAATCCCAGAGAAAGCTTACTGATAAACACCCTGCAGGGACTTCCTTACGAGATCACAAGGCATGATTTGCATTACCCAAGCAATCGCAAAGTGAAGAAACAAAGTGTAAAAAAGGATTAAAAGAAGAAACAGCTGCCCCGTAAAATCTCTGTAAATTTCAGAAGAGGTGTCCCTTAAATCGGCCTGATTTTAAGTGAATGCTATCTTTTTAAACTTTTTTTTCATCAAGACGTTTATAAGCTTTGGATATTGCTTTTATTAAGTTCTTTACATAGTTTTCTTGTTAAATATAATTAGTTCATTTACCAACCTGCTGTTGGGTATATACTGTAGCCTTCACAGCTTTCTCAGATCACAACACATTCCCCACTATTCTTGGTATATGAATTTCTAATGTAGTTACAGAGATTCCAAGAGGCCTTGCAATATCGGTTGCAATATCAGTTATGAACTTTCAGCGGGGTATTATTTCTTCATATAGCTCTTTCAGTTGCCAAAGATTTAAGTACAGTTTCAGCTCTACTATCTTAAATTCTGTTTATTAGTTTCTTCACATGTGACCCTAGCCATGTGACTCCCGGTATCATGTTTTGTGTCCTCCTCTGTGGAACTTTATCCCTGCATATTTTGTATCAGCTTCAAACACCAGTTAAACAACACAAAATAGGATAAATACTAAAAGATACATGTTTAAATCATTGTGAGGATGAAAATATCTAGATTCTCATACTGAGAAATACAAATTATTTCAGTCTTTTGCAATTCTTTTTGTTCAGTTCTGTTTGAATATAGCTGTGTTCAACAGCTATATCCCCTGATTGAGTAGGAAAGAGTGGTTTAATATATTATTACATATATTATATATATGAAAATGATCTAATTTATGGCCTAATCAAGGTCACCTTACATCCAAGACAGGAAGGTCTGCTTCAGACTCCAAAATATTTTTAAAAATCACGTTTTTTTTCGTCATCAGCGTTTTCCAAGAATACATTTTAATAATATATCCATTCATACATACGTATTGTAACCGCTTTATACAATACAGGGCCCGCCTTTACATCATTTAAAACTTCCACTTCAATAAAACTTTTGAACTACGATTCATATGAATGAAACAGTTAGAATACTTGTAACCCCGTAATTTCAAACCTCTTAACAAAATCAAATTTGTAGGGCATAGAAACAGGACACTCATAGTTCAAATGTCTACAAATAAATTTCAGTGATAAACACTGAGGTATATTTTTTGCACAGGTGCAATGAGCATAAATGAACACTGGGAGACACTCACTTATTATAAAATAGAACAGTATTAGCCATCAGGTCACATTCATTTTAAAGTGAAGCTAAAGAGTGCAATATATTCAGCATATTTCATATCTGCGTGTAATTCTGCTTTTTTCAGCTTCTTAGTTTTTTTTAAATGCCATAAAAGAGAACAACACTACAATATGATTATTTGCAGTAGCTTACTGATAGTATTAAGCTGTGCTTGAAAGTATACAACATCTACAGTGTACTGTATATTAATGTGTATAATATACCATCTTTTTCATCAAATATATGGAATACAGATATATTACAATACCCTACAATGCAGCTCGTAGCTCCAAATGTTTCAAATTCCTTGGAGGAAAATTCCACACACGCTTATGTGAAACACATATGACAATCAGTACATGATAGTCACAAACTGCTTGACCTTATTTTGTACAGCTTGAGTCATATTTTACTTGTATTATTCAGATGTTTAGTTTTTTATGGTCCTTACACTACAAAACCCCACAAAATGAAACCCTTATTTCAACTATGAATGTTTTTTCACACTGACACTATCTTGCTTCCACCAAAATTTCCCCCCTTCTGTGACCTTTTAAGAGGCTTGGTGCTCAAACAATGAACATCAATATCACATTAACAATTGGTCTTTTCCAGAGAACTACCTCCTGGAATGGAAACACAGGTGAGCGTACTGTACATCACTGCAACAACCCATGACCAAGTTATGTAATATATACTGTACTAGGATAAAACTAGGTCACACACTTGTCCTATAGAGAAGGACAGGTGTATACCATTTTATTATCTTGGTTTTCCTTTGCTTTGAAATTACAACAACATAATTAGTGTTCAGAAAACAAAAAAAAATCCTTCCTTTTTCCAAGCTTCTACATTGTAATTCAGCCGGGTAAGAGTCTCTTAAACTGGTGTCTTATAGAAAAACGTAGCAGAGCAGGACAAGCGTGATACATGAACACTGTGGGAGGTGAACAATTTTATTTTAAAATTTAGAATTGAAAAAAAAATATTGTTTTATATATACAGCTGCTTGAAAGTTTCTGAATCCCTATCATAGTTCTTTAAATGTTCCATTTTTATTATGAAATCCTTGTTTAATCAAAACTTGTCATTACTTTGCTAAACGAAGGGTTGATATCCGCAGATGCTTTGTATTGTTTAGAGGAACTGATGCATGGAATAGGAAAAGAAATAGGTAAATAAAAAAGTACAAAAGCGCAAACGTACATGCACCAAAAGTTTCATTAGCAGAGTCAACAAGTTACATATAACCACCTGCTAAAATAATTGGCTACAAAAGTTAACCAATCAAAGAGCCAATCACCAGGACAAAGTCTGGGAGGTCCTCTACCATATAAATTAAGGAAACCAAGTAAATTTGGTCATACCCATACAGGTTAGTGTAATATGACATGCCACAATCTACAGGAACATTAGAAAAAAGTATTGTAAGTGCTCTCAGTCTGGAGAGTTTTATAAAACCATAGCAGAATGTTTTGGAATTCATAAATCTACTGTTAGACAAATAGTATACAAATGGAGAAAATGTAAGACCACAGTGACTTTACCTGGATGTGGACGTCTTTCAAAAGTATCCCACTGAGCAGCAGGTAAACACATACTGGATGTTGTAAAGAACCCGAGGTCCATATCCAAGGATCCAGGCCTCTCCTGCTGCAGCTGATGTCCGTGTTCATATCTCAACAATACAATGTAAGCTGAATAGCAATGGCATTCATGGGATGGTAGCCAGGAGAAAGCTTTTGCTCTGAAAAATGAACATTGTTGTTCATCTTGGTTTGCAAAAGACTATGTGGATGATCCTGTTGATGTTTGGAATAATGTTGTCTGGACAGGTGACTCTAAAATTGACTAGCCATGATTGAGAGAACTATGAATTCAGAGTCATACCAAAATATTCTGGAGGAGAACATAAGACACTCTGTCCATGTGTTAGAGTTGAGCCGCAAATGTGCTCTCCAACATAACAATGACCTTTAATATTCCAGTAAATCTCCAAAGGAATGGATTATTAGGGAAAAAAAAATGAGTTTTGGGATGGCCAAATCTAAGTCCAGATCTCAACCCAACAGAAATGTTGTGGCAAGACCTAAAGTGGGCAGATCAACAAATCTGGAGCACATGACGTTTTGGAAGAATATGCAAAAATTCCTCAAAGTAGATGTGAGAGACTGATTAGTTACTATAGGAAATGTTTGGCTGCTGATATTACTGCTAAAGGATGTGCCGCTGCTTATTAAATTAAAAAAGTTTTAATACTTACTTTTGCACACAAATACGTTTTATTTAATAAATATTGAAACTATATATACTGTATTTTATGCATGTCCATTATGTTTGTCCTGTTACCTTCATTAAATTTTGGAGTTCAGATAACAGTTTTTTAAAGATAATTTGTCTAAGTCATATGAAAGAATAAGGGTTCACATATATTCAAGCAGCATTCTATATACAGCAAACAGATTACCAGTCAGTTCACCACTTTAACTCGTCACATTGATATGTAGAAAACAGGACAGTTCATACTCTCTCACTTGTTTTTGTCATAGCTTTGCACCATATTCCATTGTGCGAATGGCAGCAGGCCAAGTACACGCTTGGAAGATCAGCTTGTGATGCTTGACCAACTATATGCTGCCCAGTCACACTCGGCTAAGGGCAAAACACTGACTGCAGCTGTCAACGACTGTTGGGCTTAGCCCGTGTCCCCACTAAATACCTTCACTTTTAAAGCTTCCTTTTTACATGCATGGGCAGAGATCAATTAATGGACTACAAAGACTGCACATTTGATTTGCAAGTATTGCAAGTAAACTGTTACATGATCTTATATAACAAAATTGAGAACAATGCTGATTTGATGCATTTAAACACATTTACAGTATATGGGGAAAAACAGTTAACTTCAGTGTGGCTTACATTTTCTTGTTTCAGTCAAACAACTGAAAAAAGGAAATAGTTTATTATCTGGCTTTAATTAATTAAACCATGGCAGAAGTATTTCTTAAATGTATTTAGCATGTTAGCAATTCCCTAAACCAATATGTACCATTGCCCTGTGGTCTGTATCATCAGTAAAGCTGTATGCGGGTTGGGTTTGACACCGGAACAAAGAAAGACCTAGTGCCTGAGCTGAAACAGGACTATTCAGAGCCCAAGTATCCTCACATAGGGAATTGTTCATGCCACAACTGCTATGTTGAAGTTTCATCCTGACTTGTATTATTAAGTGTGACATTACAGATTAAAAAATATGAGATGGCTTGTCACTCTCTTGAGAGGTCATACCTTGGGACCAAGCAGATGAGGGCATATTTCAGAATCAGTCTTCCAAATTCATCGTTTATGTTCACCTTCTGACTAGAAAAATGTACATTCATCAGCAATTTAAAGAAATCGGTTGGTACAAATAAATTTAAAAAACTTACTCTGAGACAATGCATCTTTATTAATTTCAAAGTACCCATTTGCACAATATAGTCCATTCCAACAAATTAAGATGTTGCTTCAAAAGACTCCTGCCCTCAAATTTATGTCCTCGTTTGCCTTGAGAAAATTAATTAAAAAACTTGAATTTTCAGGTCAGTTCGCAACGTTAAATATTTGAATTTCCTTGCATGTGCCTTTCTTTATAAACAAACATATGTGCAGTAAAAAACATCTGGAATGCTGTTGAATTGCCATGCTACAATATTACTGCTTCCTTAAGTTATTAACAGGAAACATCTGTACATCTGGGGACTACATCACTATTGTGTCTAAAATGCAAAGCATAAAACTTAAAATAACAAGAGAGAAAGTATTGCAACACAAAACAGTGGTAGTGTTATATTCTTTAAACTAATAGATTTACAGTTTTAGTTTCATGGGTCTGCCGAAGTATAAGAATTGTTAAATTAATTATTAAAATAATACTTAATTTAGCTGAATGACTGATCTGAACTTACCATTTTCTGGACCCATAGATTGGTACCCATACTTTCTCAGACTGAGAATGAATAACCCAAACACAAACAACTCCGAGCTAATGGTGAAATTAATGGTGGTGGTTATTGTGCCATTTTAATCTCTGTACTGGGCTATTACAGGTTTGTTATACACTTAGGAAAATTCTGTTTCTCCAATCACATGAGAGTACAGAGAGACAAAGACATTGTTCTGTTTGTCTGTTCCATATGACCCAAAAATTCCCGCTGACCTTTCACAAATATCATGACACAATAGGATTTACTTTTCATCCAAAAAGAGATTCAAAGGGTTCTCTGAATACTGTATGTGCTGTATAAGTTCAAGAAATATGTTAACTTTGTCACTGCTCTTTAAACCACGGGCATTCAAAGATTAATCCTCTAGAGGTTTTCAGAACTTTTAGCAATTCACATCATTGGTCCCTGAAATAAATATGATCTATGAAATTTCCAAAAAAAGAGAAAAAGGTTTCTTATATTGGACAGATTATTGTTTTAGCAGCAGATGTTTCCTTAAGCAGTGTACTCTGCAAAGTCCAGTGCTTATTGCTTTTGGCACTAATTTCCTAGAAATTCCCCATAAACGTTTACTAAATTATATGTTTAAAAAAGGGTTTAATGATGTGTTTCTAGCCATAGCTTCCATCTTTTTTCTGACTGTTCAATGACCATTATCATACAAATAGAGTTATAGGGAATGTTCAGCCCCAGCTAGTATCATTTTATTGTCAGTCTGGTATCCTACAGTATAGATGTCTTTCCTATAATAGCATTTCACATTTAATACCAATAACTTTTCTCCATGTGATGCTCTAGTTTACACAATGCATCTGGCATTTTTCTGTTTAATTTCCAAAAAAAAGGAACCTGAACATTAATCCACAATGTACTGTATTAATTGTTGTGAATTTTCCTGAACCCTAAATATTTGCTTTATTGTATTGTTTTGCCTTAAATCTGAAGTTATTCCTGTAATAACTTGCCATTATGAATGGGTGTTGTTTCTAAGAAACCTCCTGAAATTCAAGTTATTTTATGATTCTATAAAAGTAACAGTAAAGGTTTATATGCACATCTGTGATAATAGTTTATCCCAATAAAAATAATTATTTATTTATGGATTGCAAAATGAACAATTATTATTGATATGCTGGCAGAGGCATCGTAATGTAGCAAAATAGTGATTCATATACAGTACAGTAGCTTCTTTTAAATCTTTAAAACAGGGTTTCTGTTGTGGAGCCTACTTCAGGTGTGACACAGCATGGAATAAACCTCTACTTGTTCCTTTGCAGCCTACGCATGGTGACGCAGCCACCTACTCGAACTTCTTCCATGTTTGGTATATTGTTCTTGTCATTTACTTGACTAAACATTGATATAAAGCATATTCTTACATGAAAGAATGAAAAAAAAAAAACGTATTCCTTAAAGCTGTTGCCTTTCAGATTATCAACAAGTATAAGAATTCTTCATAACTGTGTTTGTTACTTTGAAAATACAAACTGATTCCTAAGGAACATTTTTAAAGCTTAAAGACTGGCTTTTCAGTTAAAAGGGGCAAAATGGTGGTTCACTTGACAAACACAGTAAAAATGAATGGGTGAAATGCTACAGTATCCATGTTTTCATAGGACAAAAAGGAATGCAGAGCAAACACATTTCCTGTGTTTGCAGAGCTGAGAGTTTTGCTTGTTTTCATCTTTGAGAAGGATCGCTCATTCATCAAACTCTGACATTTATTTTAAAAACCCTTGTGGTTCTCTTTTCTTTGTTATTTGAAATTTCTATCATTGTAAATATTCAAATTTGGGAAGTCATACTGTATACATATAAAGAATGCCTGCATTAACTTAGTAACATTAGGATAATTTCAGTATTCATGTAGAATTAAAGCTAAATTTGGGTACTTGATTATGTTAGAAACTATCCATTCACAGAAGGCTCCGTATTCCTAGTAAGAGTTAACCATGGAATTAATTTACAAAAGGCCCTGTTGCAGTAGCAATGATGACATTAATATTAATAAATAATAATATTGTAATCACTGTTATTTTAGTTTAAGCATCAAAATGTTAATCCAGATGAAGTACATATCAACGTAATTTGAGCAACTTTGCATACACAAACCTATTTATGTGGACACATACCATATGGCCCTCTGTAATTGAATAATCTTTTTTCAGGCCTACATTCTTCAGTTTCTTACAGGATGTTACATGCTTGCAAATGGCTTTTGACCAAGAATTGATTTGATTTAATCTCTCTAAGACACTGACAGGAGCAAATGACAAATGAAGGTTATCCAAGCAGCAGAGGGGCCTTCTACTGATATTGCTACTTTTAATCCCTCCCAGCACAGTTTCATCAAACTGAATTTTTCTCACTCCTTTTAAGAACAATAACAAAAATGATAATAGTAAGATAAATTATTAAAATCAGAAATTGATTACTTATTTAGACATGAAGAGCCTGCTTGTTCTGACTTATGTTTCAGATCTCATAAAGAAACAAATTGGTAAAAGGTTTTGGACCTTGAAGTTGCTCTGTAATCCATATAAATGAGCAAATTATCAGCCATGTAAAATTTTGTAATTCACTCTGTACTGGGGGGGAGGGGGGTAAACATTATGTTTCTCTGTCCCTTTCTTTAGTAAATCGATTTGCCATTTGGTCGATTTTCCTTGGTCCCTGTGAGTAACCTTGTACTCCTACCTTTCAAAGGCATTACTAGGATTTTACTCCTTGTGCAAGTCCCTAAGTCCCAGGTGGAGAATTTCCATGTTTAATGGAATATTTCCAATAAAAGGCATGCTACCAACCTACATTTGACCCCTCACACACTTGTAGGATGGGTACCACATATGGTTAACCTCCAAGCCTGCCTGCATTAAACTTCCACAAAACCTAATTCATATAGTACGTCTGTAATAAAAGAGGAACCAATTACATTAGATTATCGTTTAAACAGTGATAGAAGTAATAAGTGAACTAACAAGAATAATTAAAATTCTAAATACATTAATACATCTTGGCCCATTCTGTCATTATTAAGTACTGATACATATGCTAAGTACACTGCTCAGCCACAACAGTTAAATGATGCAGTAAGACCTACTGTGCTGTGTTTAAGGAAGACTTTTTAGCTTAAAAAGACAAAACAATAAAGGAAATAAAATTACTTTCAAACAACCCCATGCAAACATTATCACCACCCCTTTGTTTTTTTTCTTAAGTGACTAGTGATTTCCACTTCACTGCTTGAGTTGCTTGACTTATGGAGTGGAAACCAAAAGACTATCAGAGGTAAGTGCTTTGCTGCTTCGCTACTCTTGGCTCTCTGTGTTTTCATGCTTCCTGGGCAAGAATCTTTCACGATATGTGAACATATCCTGTAACTAGTTAGAGCAACAGTGACAATTTTGATTAGACTTTTAGTAACTTATCGATGTAAGGATTTTATAATAGCATATCTTCAAGATTCGAAAACTCAAGCAGTTCTTCGAAAACTCCACAATTAGTTGTGTAACAAAATGTGTTCTGTTATCATCCTAAACGCTTAAGACCCTTAGTTTCAGTGCGTCCTCAAGAAATCCTCTGCATTCAGGGCAGTTCATGACAGTTTTTTGTTATTTATTAGGTCAAAATCAGGAATAAAGATATACTTTCAACAGAATGAACATTAACATAATTCCAAGACAACACAATGGTTTTAGGCCAGTTGCACTTATGGCAGTTTTGACCAAAATGTTGGAAAGGATTTTGTTTCACAATCTCAGTCAGTAAATTGAAAACTTGATCCATTTCTGTTTGCTTATAAACAGAGGTGCTGTATAGAAGATTATGTATTTACCCTGACTGACCTTATTTCATAGCATTTGGACAAAAGTAAAACATGCTAGGGTGCTATCCCTTCACATTTCAAAAGCCTTTAACACAATCCAACCATTAATTTGATTATCACAAATGGTCCAGTTACAGATCAATCCATATGTGATATTTGGCACAGTTCAATCCTAACAAGAAGATTTCAGCAAGTTAAAGTTAATAATATCCTTTATTTCGATGTAACTAACTAAGGAGCACCCAGAGATGTGTGAGTTTACCATTGATCTTTACTATCTATTCAGATAAATTGTGTAGCCAGGTACAAACCAATTCCTAATCAAAGGTTCTGATAATTCCACTTTACTTTCTCTGATGAATGATAATGATGACCCAAACCTATTGTATATCACACCTGAAGAAGGCTCCACGTCCAAAATGTTGTGTTTTCTTTCTTCTCTTTACAGCATAGAATAAACCTGGTACTTGTTCCTTATCGGAATAGTGGTTTGGTTGCATGGTGTGAGCAGAAGGAGAATTCCTTGATTTTAATCTCTAATACCATTTCTATATACTAATAATACTAGAGAAATTGAAGAACTTGTCTTTGGTCTTGAACATGAAGAATGTCCTGGGAATAAACAAAGATGCCAATCTGTCTTGGAAAGCACAAATTGAGTTTATTTGTAATACAGTAGAAGAGCAAATTTACTTACTTTCTTGGTTATGGGTTAATGGTAATAGTAGTCAGATTCTGTTCGTGTTTTTCGGTTCTGTGATACAACGTGTAATGCAGTATGGAATAACCATCTGTTATAAAAGTCTTTCTGTGTAATGTCCAGACTCTTGAGGATGTGTTCTAAGATATTCTTAGTGTAAGCAGAACTTCCAAACTGTCTAACTGTTAGCATTTCCTTTGATTCTTCACATATTCTGCAAAAAGAATATCAACAGATGCATTCAAACAAATGTTTTAAAGGTTTTTGGGCGAGTTCAATCAGTGGTTTATGCACAAATGTGAAGGGGTAATTATATGGACTTAGTGAAATTGTGAGTGAGTAAATTTACAAGGTTCTGTACTGATTCCTGTGCGACTGGTATGAAATTAATATATATGGATTGATGCCTGTTGTGTAATGTTATTTATTTTTAATGGAATATGTACCTGTACTGTTTGTATGTTTTGTAAGTTTCTGTGTGGGTTTCTTTGTTGAGAAATCATTTGAATTTCTGAGAAATCGGTTGAATGCCTTGCCTTATTTCTTATCTCTCAAACCCTGATCAAAATGTTTCCTAAGTTCTTTATTGAGAATGTTTTTACTTTTGTATTTACTGTACTTTCCTGACAAAAGAAACATTTATCTGTATGTTTAATAATAAATTTGTTATTATTATTAAAGAAGATTTTTTAACTGTAGCCAGAAAATAAGGAAATGAGAAAAACTAATTGTAAAAATGTGTTGTTTGCTTACAATTTAACAAGACTTCTACTGTCATTGTCATAGCTGTTGCTACTACAAAAAATAACAGTAACATTTTTATGTCTTTGTTATCATAAGGCACAAGCAGAATTCTCCCTAGAATGTTTAGATTCATTATTTGAATCATTACAGAATATCCATTAAAACACCTTTTCCACTAAGAATAACCTCCAGTAAAGTCCCCAGCTAAAAGTTTTTTTTTTTCAACTAACAGTTGCTGGTTGCTGATGTTTGCAAAACTGATTTTTGCTTTATAAAATGTTCTAAACTGGAAACCGAAAATCCTTTATATTATATATACAGTACAGCCAGTGAACAAAGAAGGAGGTGAGAGGAAAGGACAGTATGTCCAGATTCCAAATTCCCAAGATAAGATAAAACTGTGGTTGCTAAGTGATGAGCCATAGCCTCTTCCTGTGTCCTCAGGGCTCCCCAGCAACCAGTCCAATCCATCTCCATTACCCACAGCACAGATGGGACCCTTTAACTGGCCAGCTTCTGCACCAACTATTAGCAAATGTATAAATAAATCAGTAATGAGCCAAAAGAAATCAGATGCTCTTATTGTTCAAAATGTTAAGTGAAGTTGTATCCCACACATCTAGTATAAATTGTATTTCCTCTCATTTGGAACAAAACACAATCAATATGAAAACAGCAATGCATATACATGTATATACAATAAATCTATAAGGGGTATATTCTTCTTCAGACCTCCCCTGCTTTCCCTCCAGCTGACACCCACACAAGATCTAGTCCTTGTTTTACTTTAAAATGAAAAAAAAACATACACAAACAAAATAAAATACTGCAGACAATACAAATTATAGTCAGACAAAATTATCATTACTATGCAAAGAATGTAACGCACACACTTCCAGATGTAATTTAGGTGGAGACTGACAGAAAGAAAATTCATATTTTATCAAGGGAAACATAAAACGGTGTAGAGCCCCCTGCTGTAACCATGAAACTGACTTTACGAGGAATAACGACACCCAGTCAGAACATGTGTTCTGAATGTTGATTGAGAAAGTTAAGCAGAAAAAGTTATGGCTTAACCTACTTGCTGGCCAACCACTGGGCTTTCAGGACTCGACACAGAGTGAAATTTCCCAAAATAACGATAAAGCTGTAAAGGTAAAGATGGGGTCGGGGGAGGTAAGCAAAAGGAAGAAAATGAGAGGAAGAGAGGAGCTTGCTGTGATTTTTATAGTATTTTGATAAGTGGCCTCATGGAGGATGACAATTAAGAGTAGCAGAGATGAAGGGTATCATTTGGTTGTCATCACTCCTCACGAACTTGTTACAAACTCCATCTTATAACTTTTAATTCTTTTATTGAATATTGCATTTCATGTATTTTTAATACAACTACACATAACCAAAATACAAAAATGTGGCAAAATATATTTCTGTCATTTTACCTTTGCTATAGTACGTCCATTTACTCCCTAATGCCCTTTAATTTTATGAAGGCAGAGGGCAAGGAAAAGCCGAAATCTACTGATGTTCACAACGTTTAGCAGTATAAAATATTTATTGATGAATCATGCTGTGCCCTGCAGATCAAGACGCCAGCTACCCAGGGTGTCAAGCTGAACACACAGCAGAAATCTGTTTATCAGAAATGGAAATTTAACAAAAGAGCTCTTTAAACGGAAAGATAAAACTCAGAGAAGGTCAATAAGCAAAACAGACTTTTTAAAAATGATCATGGTGGTGATTTCTTTTAAAGGCTTATCTTTCTGCTTTGAATTCACTTGTATTAATTAAAGCATCCTGTCATTTCGACAGACACTATGCCTACATACAATACAATGCATACAATGCTCCTGTCACCTTCAGGTTTCTTTTTTCTCCAGGTGGTTGCTTTTCTTTTCACATAAACTGGTGTAGGGATACCCATAGAGCAGATAATGGAAAATAACCATTTGCAATTGCAGAACAAAGTTTAGGGTGGGCCAGAAGCTTTCTGATTGGAAAAAAATGAAATTTCTAATATAAATGGTGGTGTCATTGCTCGGACATATTGTGCAGACTGCATATTTTAGATTTGAAAAATGGAAAGTCTTAAAAAGACATTTTGCATTCTGCATTCTGAATAGGTGAAATACATAGAGATGTATAGTTTAAATCAACAAATACAACAGATCAAAAATGCTTCAGATTCCTAATGTGGCAATACAAAACAGACAAAATATTCTGGTGTTAAGGTGTTTGATTGACAGTGTCATCTCTCCAGCACTGCTCACATGCAATTTAAAATTGAACAGTGAAATTTGACATGCAAAATAAATCATTATTCTTGTCTTTGATAACACACAACCTAAACATTTATCAATCAGCTATTAACAACTAGTCGATTAATAACATGATTCACAGCTGTCCCTTTTAACACTTTTTTGCATTGCTTGTCATATCAAAGCAACATTGCAGAGTAGAGCACTGACTATAGACGATTTTGTCTCTCTTCCTTTTGCGCTGCAGGATCAGTCAATTAAGCATGTTGAACAAAATTATTGATCCTAATAGAATAGATTAACCTTAGCCTTGGAAAGTTGTTACAAACTATTGATTGTGCTTGTTCCTTCCTGTGTCAGTTCAATTGGATTAAATTAAAACTGCAATTATACTATTTTTTATACTATAAAATTGGAAAAATGTAGTGTCTGCATTGCTATCGCTGAACTATTGCACAGAATCACAAATTATAAAGGAGTAAAAAGGAAACTGGAAGATGTCTGGCAATCAAATAAAAACAAATGAACAATTCCAATCCATTTATTGTTAATACAGTCAACAGAACGTTTATATTTTAAGTAGGGGAGAATACATTTTATATAGATCATATAACCTATAATACTGCAATTCTACAGGTATCCAACAATTCTTTCATACCTAAAATCTACTTCATTAATTTCATCCATCTACCCATTTCTGATCACTTCTTCAAGTTCAGGCTTGCAGTGGAGCCAGAGCTTACTCAGCAACCAACGGGCATAGGGCAGGATACACTCTAGACGGGACATCAGTCCACTGCAGGCACACACTCATACCATGGCCAAGTTTCCCAGAAGCTTATTAACCTACCAGTATGAACCAGAGCACCCAGAGGAAACCCATATAAACACATGGAGAACATGACAACAAACTCTGTATAGTTTGTACCCCAGTTCTGCAACAGAGCCCAGGGTCCCAGTTCTGCAAAGCAGCAATGCTAAGCAATATTAGCCACTGTGCCACCTAGTTCCTTTATAATATACCTATTTATTTTAATAGAACAACATAACAAGAAAAGTGATACAACCTAGAATGAAAATGATATAAGCCTATGTTTTATAAGAGCAAAAACATACAAGGTACAGACACTCAAAAGTGTTTCTCTTAATTAACAGTCTTTATTGTTTCCTTTTACTGTAAAGTAAAATAAATGTCAAACTGGAAAAGAAAAGCCATTTCCCAACCTACATTTCTTTTGTACTGAAATATTTGTTGTACAACTTTACTAGATTGCAGTGACTTTAGGTTACATAAGAGACCTTATGTCCCTCAGGAAACAGAGGTTAGCTGCTCAATTTCTTCATGTGCAATGTTTTATTTACTGCGTCATGTTGCATTACTCCTTCGGCTTCTGTATTCCTTTCTTCTTTTTACCTTCTTGGATAATTTAAAATAGAGCTCTGAATAAATACATCTTAATCTTTCACAGAGTCATAAATATTAATCAGGTGTTCGTTTGCTCTCGGTCTACTGTTTAAGTGCATCTCTTCTCCTGGAGCTGTGCAGCCACACCCTGGATATTAAAGAACATTAACATTTGAAGTTTAATCAACACTTACCTATTTCCACGTTGTGTGTGCATATAGGCAAACAGAAGCTGGATTGTATTGGGATGGATTCTGAACTTATTCTTTCACCCTGTATTTTGTCTTTCTAACAGCATATGATACAGCTGCATGTTTGCTATTTAGGGCCTACAAACCTGCAAGTCCCTTTATTCAGTGATGCTAAACCATCAGATTTTTTTGGAATATTGACACTCTGGATTAAACTGAAATGATTTTGTAACAGAGTTTTATACAGCAGTTGCTACCTGCATACAACACAATATATAGTGTATTTGTTTACCCTGTTTAATTTGCAGCTTCAATTATTGCTGGAAACACTTTTTCCTATGATTCTTACACTTGGGGTTTAAGTGAATAATGTCTATTCTAGCACTCAAGCACTAATTTTTAAATATAAATCATGGTATTTAACGATAATAGGTTAACAATTCGTTTCTAATCTATTGCCTGGTAAAAAAAAATCATGCTGGAGAAACTTTCGATTCAACGAGTGCTTTGTTACTTTGTTACCTGCTCCGTAAAAAAAGACAGTCATTTATTATTTGGGCGTCTTGTCTGAGCAGACATAACAGGTGACATTTCTGTGCGCGTCTCGTCTCGAAATGTACTGTAGATTTCACCTGTGATATTTTTTGTTGCATGAATTATGCTATCCCTATACAGTACGTCTATAAACACGGCCGTGACGGCACATGACCACCTTTCAACAGTATTACGGATCACGCTTTTGTAATTTGGAGAACAGAAGATTGCCGTGAGCGATCCGCTGAAACACACGGAGACAGAGCAACCTCTCTGTGCGGCGCTTCAGATCAATGTATGTTTTTTACTTCAAAGAAGCCTGAAGATTGAAATAGGAGAACAGCGAAGAGATAACTCTAGATGCTGAATTATAAGATTATCTTTAAAGCGCTTCGCTGCGGGGATGTGAAAAAACGCGATTTTTTATTCAAAGGGCTGAATCCCTTAATTTGCAGTTTACTGACCGATGGCAATTGGTCTCCAAAGGAAACGAGATTTCAGGAGGTGTATTTAGGTTTAGCCGCAACAGATCAAACCATTGCTATTTGTTTTATCTGGTTTCTTAACCATGACCCGCACCGGAACTGAGAATTTGAAGAAAAGCTTTCTTTAGCGAGTTTGTGATGTCAAACTGAGGGACATAAACGCATCTGAACCGCATGGGGATATTCTACCTTTCCTCAGGTATGTGTGTGTTTATGCAGTATGCTCTAGTGTAGTTTACACGTAAAATTCTGCTGTTTGTGAGAATGTTACAGTGAGTTAGTTTTAAGGTTTAGTTGATATTTTAAATATCACGGCTTTAGATCGTGCTGTTTGCTACCTTACACACCTTGTGAGGCACTTCAGCTTTGCTTATCTTTACTGTAAATGTTCTGTTACTTGTTTCTGCTGTGGCAACAATGTAATTCCTCGGTCATGCCAATAAAGCTCTTTGAATTTGAAATGTGTTTTACTTTAGCCCGATAGATATGAAAAGCAGTGGATGTCTCTAGATTTCGAATGTGAAGTTCACCTGACGAAGGTTTTCTACGAATTGCGTATTTAACCTAGCTAATTTGTATTTCGAATTCGTTGGAGGTTTTCAATGTATTTCACTTTCAGTTATGCGAAGACTGAAATGATTTGCATACATATTTATTTGCATGCACATGTTATGTTTAGTTATAGTTAATTCATTATTGTTTTATTGTTGTTAGTGCTGTTTATTCAGATGAGATTGTTTCCTCCTTGGTTAATATTGCATTTCTGTGGCTATATACACTGTAGCATACTGTATTAAGGATAATGTACAATAATTATATGCAAAGTAATATACATATATACATTTATACTGTATATATTGGTGAAGGGTAGGCCCAAAATGAACAGCAGCACTATTCCTGTATTAGATTGATGGGAAAGCACAGCTGTTGACATTTTTTTCTGAATCTATTGAAAGAGGCAGAGTGCTCCTAAATGATTTCTAGTGCCTTTAATAGATATTCTTGCAAAATTACTTTACAATCAGCACTTGAACTCAGGGGAGAACAAGAAAGCACTTTACATTCCTCTGCTATGGCAGGTTCCTCTAACTTCATGAAAAATTATACTTCCAAATGGCTGTAGAGCTCTGGCATTCTGAGATTATAACCACTGTGCACCCTGAGAAATGAAGAGACGGACTTGTATACTGTATAACCAGCTGTGGTTCCAAAACTCATGTCCACAAATACTGTAAAGTAAACAGAAAGAGAAACATGGGAAATGGAAGTGGCTTTTTAGTATTTTACACAAGTAATGTGTAATGAAATTACAGCTCACACCTACATAAGTCAAATGAAAATGTAGTTAATTAAACAAATGCTAAATCTGATAAAGTTTATAATTTCTAAAGGGGTATTTCTGCACGTCCTGCTGCATTGTACTGTTCAATGTGATTTTCAGCCAAACATGCAACAAGCTGAAATGATGATTCTCATGGTACAAATCAGTCAAGTACAAGTGTATTGTTGTCATCTTTGAGCTGAAATTAGATTTATGCTGTTGTTTTGTATTGAATATTGAAGGCTTGGTGAATGTAAAGGTATTCCAACATATGAGTGTACTTCAACTAAACAACATGCTGAAAACTATCCAAGAACATGCTAATGAGTGCTACACAAATCCAGAATTCAGCTGATATATGTGTTTTCCCCATTGTGCTTGAAATGAAATGTCACATGAACTCCAGAGCTGTCAGAGGTAGAACTGGAAACACTCTGGTTACAGTAAAACAAAGCTGGCAGGAGCACAAAATGTGATTAGTGAGGTTTTTTTCGTGTTTGCTTTTTTTTTTCCAGCTCTCCTTCTCCATGTCCCCTTAGTCGCTGGAAGCTCAAGTGGAATTGAAGTTGGCAGGAACTACTCTAAAGCCTGTAAGTAATCCTTGTGGTTTCCGTGATGCCTAACGTGAGTTAATGCACCACTGCTTTGAAAATGCAAGGGATCCTGCTGCATCTCTGTTAGCTCTTGTCTTTCTTATTTTACACCAAATTAAAGAAATTCAAGAGCAGGAAGAGTCACGCTTAAATTGCTGTAAGCAGCTGGGGCTTCAGCCATTGGTGTCTGCAAAGAAAAAAAAAGGGACCAATCAGATTGACTGCAAATTCTTGTTACCCACATGGTATTTTAATATTAAAATACATTTTAATATTTTATTATAATTTATATTTATCATATATAATAATATTAAGCACATCTGTATGATAATTTTAACACAATCAAAAATAGTGAATTACATGCCTTCAAGTACCACCTTTAATTCTACATGCCATAAAGCACACATGACGTTCAAAGCACACAGCATTCATCTGTAATATTTCTCAGAGCCTATAGCCAAATACTGTAAAAGCACATGGATACAGAACTGTATGGGTAGCTGATGTGCTGCAAGCCATTCTTGGGTCTTGGAACAACAGGGCTGCTGTCATTTTGATCCTTATTTTTCTCTCAGATGAGGAAATCACTCTTCTCTGCCAAAAGGAGGAGCTCAGGTTTGGAAACTGCCTTGTTAACTGGCTGAGATGTTACTATAAGAAGGACTGTGGCAGGGAGTACATGTTGATGAAATTGATCTGCTCAGGTAAGAGGAACTTCAATACCACTCTAGTCACCTAATAAAATGTTATCACTCAAAATTAGCGTTTTATCTGGTCAGCTTTCATTCACCTCTACTTTTGCTTTTCAGCATTATGATAACTTTCTGACTAATCTGCTGTGATAGTACTACCCTTGTTAGCATAAAATGACTGGTGCATCTCAGTTACTTAGAATCCAGGAATATAAGGTCCTCCTTCATCTAAACATTAGCAAGGGAAGTTTTTTGCTTCAGAGCAGAATTTATTTCTATTCCTGAAAGTTGTTACAAATGTATAAAGCTCCATTGAATGAACAGAGAATATGTGTGGAAAATATAAATGAAATATATTTTTTCACTAAAACTTTTTAAAGGGATTTTAAATAGGCATTATACATAAAGACAGTGGCACAAGCTTTGCACTGTACTGTATGTTGTTTTGCAGGTTTATTTAGAGCTTTAATTATTTACCTGTAATTTCTCATGTTTTTGTGATCTACTGTAGTTTTCCTGGAAAAGTCTCACATTTTCAACTATAGACTTTCTGTAGGACTACAGCAGTGGCACACTGGTGTTGCCTCTTTAAAAAACATTGCTAAGTCGTTCTGTGTGTGAACTTAATGAAGTGATAATGTTCATTGATGTTTCATAGTTTTTTGTCTGCCATGTATTTAATGGTGATATTCTCACTGTTACATTCTCTGTCAGATATTAAAAAAAAATTCCAGCCACAGTAGAAGCAGAATTAGTTCTTGTAAATATTTTACCTGTCAGGTTGGGTGCTGAGAGATTTTAGGGGTATGAAATTATATTGAGGTTATCTTATGTTCTTATCAGGTTCTTTGAAACAATTTCACAGGATAAAACAAAATGGAGACACTTCTTGTTCATTTATGTGCTGTTTAAACAATTAAATAGTAATCTAACCAAGGAAATTGAGTATAATAGTATGTCAGAAAATAATGTATAAAATTAAAATACAATGCACATTTTATTAATCTATTTTCAATATTGTGACAAAAAGGATAGGAGATGTGTGATATCTATTTTTTGTTAAATTGGCTTTAAGAATGGATCTTTGATTTATAATGTGTAGGAAAAAATATGTACATTTTTAGAACTTTTCCTTTTTAAATGAATTAAGCAAATTAAATAATAGTTAATCATCATAGAATCTGATTGAAACTGTAGTCTTTAATGACATTTCACTGTTATTGTAGGCAATAAAATGGCTGTGTAGCAAGTTTGCATTGCTTCTTTTGATAAGTGAAGAATGACATTTAAAGGCCAGTTTTTGATAGGTAACTTGTTTCTTACGATTTTGAACTTGAATTGCATTGTTGATCAATTGACAGTTGGCCACTGTATATGTTTGGTTCCCTGTCATTGAACATATTTTTAATAACATGAATGATTTAATACAAGTAAGTCTTTTATGAGGAATGTGACACATTCAAGGGTGAGTATGAGTATAGTTGAATAAAATGAATAGTTATACAATTAATGGAAAGACGTCAAAGAGTTTTCATCAACAGCTGTAAGAATGATTCACCCACACTTGCCATTTCTGTGATTTAGCCTACAGTGAGTTTTGCCACTTGTTCAATCAGTGACTAGTTAATTTAAAAACTTTTTAATGTCAGTACATTGATAGATTGCAGCTGACATGAATTTTCATTTAAGTCTATAAAGAAGACACAAAGATTTACTTATGCAACACTTCCATCATTAAAATCTGTTTCATTTGCTCAGTGATTGTAGCTCTTTCAAACACCTCACTGAGATTAACCTTTCCTCAGGCTACAGTGTTTATGTGCCTACTGCTGATTTATCCTGACCTTTCAGTCAATTGTTAGCAGTAGGAGACAAGTCAGCACTGTTGTATCCTTGAGTGACAGATTTGCAAACGTCAGATTGACCTACAGTAGCTCTAAATCTGTACTCTCTCGTATATTGTAGAGAGAAGTTTGCAGTTAGCAAAGAAAAAAATGAAAATATTTTCTGTATATGGAAAACAAAATTAAGGACAGTTATGTGCATCTAAGTGTACATTGCTAATGCTACTGTGTTTAACATTAAATCTCACATTAGACACTGTAAAGTGAAGTGAAAGTTACAGTTTCTGTTGAAATATAGTAATGTTCCTCTTTTTAAGAAGCAAAGAAAGTGTCTTATATAGTCCTTTCTGGAAGTCTCCCACTGTACTTAAGAAGATGGTTATATATTGTATTTGTGGATTGTGACCTGTTTCTGTCACTTTGGGAAACAGAACTATAAAATAAAAATGAAAATATTTCTCAGTGGGTTTAATATGCAGCTCTTAGCTCTGATGGCAGAGCAGATGATTCCTTTATGGGGAAATTTAATCTTATCAGTCCAAATCATCAATAATGAAGTTGTTTTAATTGAAGCAGGAACCCCATTCACAGAGAGGCCTTTTACAGCATATCTGTCATTTGATTGATCACTTGGAAATGGGTCTGTTTTGATCCTGCTGTCTTGAAATTCTAATGTGTTTTATAGCTGACGTTGAAAAGCAGATGACAATGGCTTTAATACAGTCAAACCAAATGCAATGTAATAACAAGGAAGAAAATATAAGCAAGGGAATTATGATAAGACAAACCTCCATTAGGAGTACTGAGCACCGTGCCTGGTGGTTCTAATTCACTATGCTTGTCAGAGGTATTTCAGAAACTTGTTTATCTAAATCTCTGCCTCCGCTCTAATCTATAATTCATAACTCATCTAACTCATTTTCCAAATGTCACCGTAACCCCAGGCTGTGGCTGGTTTGACTGGACATTTGATTTCAGTTTCTCTTGTTTGGGGGAAGAAAAGAAAAGGACAGGATCATTGTCAATTCCAGGGTGTTTACTCCTAGCAAATAGCATGTGTCACAATTCATCACTGCTGGAGCTACAGTATTCTTGTCATTTCCTAATGTACAACAGACCTTAGTACTATACAAGATGGCAGGCATGACCAAGCTACTACAAAAAAAGGTTTTGCCATCTTAACATTTTAACAGAATAATATAGAGAAAACTTTGTGGGAAAAGTCTAATTTGTATTTTACTCACAGTATTCCAGCAGGAGTTTACATTGTTTAAGGACACATCTGTTGGAAAAAAAGGACCCTTCTCCTGTTTATTTTCCACTTTTTATTGCAGCTTCTTACTGTGGTGTTCTTGGTATTTGTACTGTAGGCAAAGAATTGATTGAATTCGAAAAAGATTTTAAATTATCTCAAATCGACCTTGTTCACCATATGCAATTCCTTGCTTACTGATATCAGTGTACTGTAAATGTGGTTTTAACTTTGCTTCAGTATTGAACTGGACAGCACATCAGCACTGAGATGTAGCACATAGCCCAGTGTTCCAAAGTGTAACAATAATTGAACCAGGTCCATGACTAAAAAATAATCCACAGTTTCGTATGATTGCTTTGATTGCTTGAGCACATAACATGGGAGCTGCATTCAAACAGGGTTATTAAGGGTTGAATAAGATCCAGGGTGTTATAATCCAGTGCACTATAACTGTTTTTCTATGTACTAAAAAGCAACAGATACCACTGATTCAGATGCTTACACACATATTTTCTGCTTTTAAAGCCATTCAACACAATTTGAAACAATTTTAAAGCTCACGTGCAGCAGATGTTGACAGTTTATTAATTGGCTTGTGCATGAATAGCACTCCAGGTTAGTGGTGACCTTTCCCCAGTTGCCCTTCAAGGTGCAGTGTGTCTTGCCTGACAGAGGCATCAGCTAGTGAGACCTTTCTATTAGTCATAGTCTTCTGAATCTTGTCCTGGCCTCCCAGAGGCATACCTGCTGAGCCACTGCCAGTGTGGAACTCATTTGTGTGAGATACACTCCAGTGGTGCTGAGACTGAATCCCATCAGAGCCTTTCTTCTAAATGCAACTGTTTGAACTCTAGGGATCAGATTTCATCACTGTCTTGAACAGAGTATGCTTGTCTGTTGTGTCTGCCTGTCTCTGTGTATGGAGAGAAAGAGACTGTGTGTACCACTGTCTTTTTCTTGGAGGAATGTGTGAGTTTCTGGTGCAGTAGTATAGCATATAATAAAATAATGGTCATATAAAATCAAGTGATATGCTTAGGAGAACTGTTAAGATTTCCTGTCTTGGGTGGTCCTCTTAAATCTATACAAATTCGCGTAGAACTTCAGTTTCCATTACTGGCATTGGATGGCCCCTTCAGACGTCCATTTTATTGGTCCTCACTTACTCATTATAAAGTAGGGGAGAGATTTGTTTATCTTCAAACTACAAACAAAAATCCTTTGTTAAAAGAAATATCTTCAAATTCATAATAGCTACATTTCACAAATATTCAAAAGAACATTACAGTTAAAGTTAAAATCAAGATTAAGCGCTAAGGAGAAATAGTTATATACTGTACAGATTATTTTTGTCTTTTTGACACTTTGAAGGTGAAATTTCTCCAGCCTTCAACATTGCCAACAGCAGCAGGAGTTATTTAATATAATCAACACCAACATCTGTTTCTCAGGTATAGATGACTTATTACATGTATACTGCATGTGCATATTATGTGTATTTCATGATTGTATGTAGGCTGTAAAGAGAAAGTTTGTCCAATTTCGAATTACTGTACATCTTCAAGAGCAAGACAAAACAGTGTTATTTTTAACTAATGATGAAGAAAATATTGCAGCAAGCAGTTGACACTGCTCCTATGATGAAGCAAAGATAGAACAATGTTATTTCTAGATGTGTTTAACAAATGGTGGCACATTTTGTAACATTAAAAGCAAAGCATTGCCAAAGTTGACATACATTAGTATAATTTTTCTACATCATTAATTTACTGTGAAATACCTGGTTATTATATACATATTCTTTTAAATAAATATACTTTATCAATAATTACCATGAAATATTGATAATTCCAAATTCAGTCTAAGAATATGTTTTACTTCACAAATGCATGAAATGAATTGCAGCTACTTTAAAGAAGTATTTTTGTCATTCTTATAAATATATGATCCCAATCTTTATTGTGCCCATATAATAACACAATTCACATTTTGAAAATATTGCTGGACTGCAAGGAAATGTCTTTGAGGTAATTTTATGACTTAATAGCATTACATAGCAGTACAGTTAAGTGAATATTAATATGCTGCAGGTCAAATCTCTGCAGCTACTATGAGAATGAAAGAACCAGTACTAGTTTTGCAGCCTTTGTAATATAAATCAATGCAAGTTCATTAATAACCTTTAAGTTAAAGGAGAGATTGCTTTATATTTGTCCTTGAATTCATATATTAGCATTTTTAATCAAGTTGCTGCATAAATGGCTTAAATTAAATGAACAACAGGAGGCATTGTGCTTCAGACAGCTGAGAGACTGTTGTATTCATTGTGGTGATGTATCTGTCATGTAAAATGAATACAATTGTGCTCCTGTTATGACCTTGAGTTTCAGTTATTTTAAAATGTTTTCATTTCATTATAATAAGAAAGCAGCATTATGTGTATTTGAACAAATTCTGGAGTGAATGAAAAGGCCAAAGACCCTGAGGCGCAAATTCACAAGTTGCAGTTTGTCTAAATGCAAAAAAGAAAAAAAACAACACAGGTTTCTTAAGAATATAAAAACAATATAAATATTAACTCATGGCAGCTTTTGCATAAACCATACATAGTAGTGTTATCAGAATAATAAATAATATTTTCAGACGTCATAGAAAAAAGTATACAGTCTAAACCTTATCAAGGATAATGCCTTTTGTATTCAGCCTTCATAAGAGAAGGTTAATGTTTTAAAATCTTCATTCTTCTGAACAAAGCAATATATTTTTCAAGCAGTAACCTGACTTTCTTTAAAAGGAAGCACAGCATAAAATATGTTTCAAAGATTGGAATCAACACTTTAACTCTTCAGCACTATTGTCTTCATGTTTCTTTCCTGACTTAAAGAGTAAATAATGTAAATGAAGTCAAACCCTGTGATGGTCACAGCATGAACACAACAATGTCTAAAAAGTAAAAATTCAAGTATTTTCATCTCATTTGTTAATATGACCATTTTAATTCACAGTAATGGTTTGTATATATTTCCCATTATGTCTGTTTGCTTGTCACTAAAAACAATTACAGGCATTGCAGGTGGCAGAACTGAGATAGCAGATGTCAGGTGAATTCTCCCTGTGCCTCTTAGAAGAAAGCTATTTTCTTTGTAATTAGTATCAGTGCTTTCCTAATAGGAATCTATTAATTGCTATGGCATGCAGCAGGGGGGAGAGGAGGGAAGGGAACAATCTCTCCTTCAGTGAGATTATTGAAATTCACTCCTCTGTGTGAATAGCTTTTAAATATTTACATACATGACTGTGTTTAGAAAGTTAAAAAAGTGGGTGGGTCCTGGCTGTTCTGACGAGAGTTCTAACTGCAGAGTAGGGTTCCGCTTTTACGAACAGAAAATCATTTTCGTGTAATAATATTGCTATAAAACAGGCCCCTTTGGGCCCACAAGGTGCTCAGAAGAAAATATTTTAACCTTTTCCCCAGTACATGAGCTCTAAGAGCCATGGACATGATTTCCTGTCACTGTAATTATAATTTGCCTTACATTGTCCAAATACATATTTTTATAGTTATGCACTTTCATTCTACTGCTGAGAAGATTCTACACCCAGATTTACATTAACAGCTTACCTTTTCATATTTGTATCCAAATGTAATTATGGAATTCTTGGATTCTTTTTATTTATTTTCTTTTTAAATTTGCAGTTACAGCAGTTGTCTGTGGCACAGGACGCTGAACCCCACTAGGCAGGTTAGTCATGAGAGGTTTATCAGAATGGTCTTATAAAGGTTCAACCTCAAGGGAGTGCAGCCTCAAGTATTTTATCTTACAGTGCACTGTGCAAGTGATGACACTTAGTACTGGATCAAAACCTGTTAATCCCATGAAAACAGGGCATTGTATTGCTTTTCATACCCCACTGAAACCATACATTTTGTTTATATAAGTGTGATCTTAATCTCATAATCTTTTTATTTCCAGGGCAGAATCCTTACTGGGGCAAAAGTCTGGATTTTTTTTTTTAATTAACAGGAATAAGACTTTATTAAGAGGATCTGGGGCTGGCTACTAAAATCCTATACATGCCATTCAAAGTACTTAATTATTGTTCATTATATTGGAGGTTTTTAATTTATGTTCAATGTATATTGTCACAATGTCTACTACAGTACATGCAGTCAGAAAACAGTTAAAGTGATTAATATTAATGAAGAGGAAAAGCTTCACCACTCTAGCAAGACCTAATTGCAATCTGTCCTTGAAACATCCACTTAAGGTCACACCAGGGCAATTGCCTGATGCTGGTTTCAGTAGTGCAATAGAATAATATCTCAGTTAAATATTGTTTGTATAAAATCTTATTCTCCAAATTATGTCACTCCAAATGCCAAAGCTACTCCTACCCCACTTGTAACTTTGGTAAAAAAGAGTATTGTATGGTGTGCACACCTACACTGTATAGACTAGTTTAATGTGATGTCAGAATGGTCCAATTATTTAGGCCTTAACTTCTGTGTGCGGGAGCTAATTTGCATCTTTGCAGAGCTCCTTAAAACATTTTCTACGTTTTGCCCCTTGCAAGGCAAAGATAAGAAATTAAGTCTACATTTTTAGCAACCTCAAAGTTTAGCAACCTTAATTAGGGCAGATCATATATCTTTTGACAGGCACTTTTTTCAATTCTGAATTTTCTTGACAGCTCAGTGCCAGTTCTGAAGAGAAGATTGGAGAGAAGCATTTTAAGGTTTTACAAAATGGTTGATGGATAAACATTTAATTATTGCAGACTGGTGGAACCACATGAAAGCATAAAGCCATATGAAACTATTAAACCAAACAGCACAGAAGTTCTTTCAGTGGACTTAAAGGACATACTTAGAGTTGGAATTCTGTGGAACTTATACTGAACTGAGTACAAACACTGCCTGTACTGAACATAATAATGTAATGTAATACAAAAACTGATTCATTAAATTCACATCAGTGTTATATGTTAGTCATAGATCAGCACACAACAGGTGTGCTGTGCCCTTCGGCAGACAAACTCATCTGTATATTAGTGTAACTGACATCTTTTTTGTGTAAATGTAATTGGTATAAAACTAATCACAATGGTATCTCAGTTGTGCATATCACCTACTGGAATAAAGTTAATCCCATTTAATTGTATTTCTTATTTCTATCCGAGAGAGAAGGATCATGTATTTCATTTTTTCACGGTCAGCATTTGTGCTGATGACTCATGACAAAATTAGGCTCTTAGTCTTTTTGATTTGCTTCCAATAAAACCTAGTTGTGGGAATTTTCACAGTGGAAATGCATGTGATAAAAGGGATTTTCCCTCCCTGGTAGTGGGGTTAGTTGTTTTTGTCAAAAAGCCATTTTCCCTAGGTATTTAGCCTTGTGTGAAAGCTGGGGGGGCTCCTGACTAATCTCTGTGACAGCAGATGGTAGAAAAAACAATAACCTGTTTCTAGAATTATTAAGAATATAGTCTGAAATATTGATGCAAATATAAAGTGCAATTTGAAAATAAATCACACTTATCTGTACTAGATTTTTTTTAAGAATAAAGGAGATTCTATTGCATTGAATCCAATATTGGTCTATTTAAAAATGTCGCAAATCTCAAAGCAAGGTTACTGAATATTTGGAATTATGCATCATAACAAATTGCTCTTGGTTATTATCTTAGATGTAGTGTTCAGAGTTGTTTACTGGTGATTTCAAAATAGTGTGTTTGCTTATTTGTTGCGTGACAAATCAAAATCATCTTCTATATTAATATAAAAACTTGTACACCACTCGGTTTTATCTCTGCTTCACCCATGATTTGAACATCAAAGCAGTGGGATTACAAGAAATTAGAATTTGAAGTAATTGCAGTGTGCATATTGGAAGAGTTGCAATAATACCCTGAAAATACACCTTCTTAACCCATGTGCTGGGTGATGTGTTGTGATCTAGATACTTCATTTGTGAACATTACTTTGAGCTACACCTTTTTAAAATTAATAGAATACATAGAAATGGCCTTTTTAATGCTATCTAAATTCAAATCAAAGAACCTATACAGTACATGAATGGTATTTATATAAGCTTCCATGTTTTCAGCAATGCTTTTCTGATATTCATACACCCAAATTCAAACAAAAAAGCAAAACGAACCCCTTTCCGGAAAATGCATTTAGCATTCATAAATTTGATTGTAATAAAATCCACACAAATTTAAGATCTATAAATAATGACTAATGCTCTCTTCCTTTCAAAATAATGTTCAGTCACAGCATAATTATTGATTATGTGACAATACTTTATCTGCAGTCCCATTCCTTTTTCATCTCATGTTGAACTGTTGACTCCTTTGGGTAAAAAAGTAAAAAATCAGTAAATTAGAATGCTAAAAGCCTTCATTGAAATAAAAAATCATGCAGAAGTAAAATGTCAGACAGTGTTATCATTTATCTGTGTCATGTGCATGTTTACACACCTACGTGAGGAAGAATCTTTCTCTAAAGGGTTATTTGATGCTGTACTCAGATGAGCAGTCTGCTGTCAGTCCTGGCAGGTCTTGTGCCGCTTGATAGCAGAGATCAGATGGTGCTTTGAGATGACCTTGGGATGCTGAATCATCTCAATGTAAAATTGATTTTGGAGGTTAATTCTGGAGCTGCAGAGTGCCAGTCACATTGTACACCTTCACTCACAAATGGGAATGTCTCTGCCCATTAGGCAAGCCAGATTATATACTTCTTCTGAATACAAGGATAAAACGAAGAAAAATCACAGGTCTCAGATGGGATTTGGGCGCTAAATTAGACAGAGCTCATTTCATCAGCCCCAGTGAAGTGTAAAAAATAAATTTGTAGCAGATGCCACATGACCAAAATTCATTTTTTCTCCCAAAGCAATCCAATTGGTATTAAACACAAATTTAATTAATTTGTAGGAAGAGAATTTACTAAACATTACATTAGACAACTGTGTCAGCACAGGTTTCAGACCTGTACTCTGTTTGGAGTGTGATATTTCACTCATACATTTTCCAGCAGTGAATTTACATGTCTAGAGTTATGAGATCTTATACCTACCAGTGAGTCACTTGGATTTGAAGAGACTTTACTCCATTAAAGGATTTCATTGCTAATTACTTTCACAAAGGTACTGTACACACAGAAGCACCCTCCATTTGAATGGTTTTTTTCAGAGAGAGCTACTTCACATTGAATTAGCAGAAAGAATTGATTTTAAATTTGTATTATTATGTGGTTTCCTTAGTACTTAACTTTTGTAAGCATGCTCCTTATTTTACTAGTGAGTTTAAAAACCCAGTGCAGGTAACAGCAAATAAATCATGTAAAAGTGAATTTCACATTAATAACAGCAATGGACCAACACTGCCGAATGAATGAATCTGTAGGCAGTGGATATGATATATTCAGCTGCACCAGTAAGTCTGCAAAGTATTTCTCATCTCATCAATGGGACCAACTGGGACTATTTAAATGTGGAAATACTAATCAGCTCTATACAACCATGATTATTCTGGTTAAGGTATTGATATGATTAGCCACAAACTCAGCTTAATATTCTGCATGTCCAAAGCACTTTGTTGGGGAAGTGCTATGGGAATTGTCATAAGGCATTGTTCATATCGCACATTGTCAGTAAAGTTCATCTGGGCAAGAACTTAATCTAGGTTGTAGTAAGATTCTGATCAATACTTATCCTGTCTAGCCTCATTTATATATATATAAATAGACACTGAATAGGCTTTGTTCTATGCTTTGATACACGGCTATGGTGTCTGACATACTGTCCATCATTGTGCCTTCTTGTCATAGTTATTTTTTTTATTTTTAACAACTATTTCCTGACTAAAAAAGTCTACTGTCTTTCCTTATCTGGACTGTACATCTCTCAGTGGCACTGAATGAACATGTTTTTGATGAGAAGAGAAAAGCTGTCAGGACACACTGAGGGAAATAATCTTTTCAGGTTCTCCCTAGTGCAAGCCTGTAGCTAGTTTTCCTTTTTCTCCTTGCTGTGCACAGCTGTGCTGTCAAGTTAATGTTGCCCACTAACTGCATACAAAACATTCAGTAAAAAATGGAACAAAGGATGAGGCTCAGTTAGACTGTATTCCTTACACATTTTTTAACAGTAGCAGGACAAAGCATCGCTGTACCAGAGTTACTTATTCCCAGCTTGCAATAAATAATTTCATTAGAAATAAACTGATTTGAAAAGAGCATATGAATAATCTGTGTTCTATTTGTGCTCTCTGTAATTGTTATTGATATTACTTCTGAATACAGTTTTATTTTTCTTACATAAAACATATACATATTATATACTGTATACAGTATACAATGAGACACAGAGGCAAAATGGTTAGCCAGGCAGTGCTAGGCCCTGGGGTGCTATCTGCGGGGAGTGTGTATGTTTTCCCCATGTTCGCATTTCCTCCAGGTGCTCTGGTTTCCTCCCACAGTCCACATGTTGGAGGGTTAATTGGCTTCTATACAGTTGGTAAGTGTCAATGAGTAGTAAGTGTCGACTGGCATCCCATCCAGGGTGTATCCCACCTTAAGTCCAGTGCTTCCCGAAATAGGCTCTGGGCCATTGTGTCCCTGAATTGGATTAACCAATTCCGATAACAATTGGAATTGTTATTAGAACGTTTCAATATTCCAATAAACAATTGGAATTGTTATTGAAAGTGATGGTAATGGTGATGAACAGTAGGAGAACAGACATGAACAGTAGGAGAAGTTTCACTAAACAATATAATCTCTTTTTATGGATACTTATGGAACTGTATAGAAGGCCATACTGGCCATACATGTATACTGTATGTTTCTTCAGAAGAATTCAAAATGGGTAGCATGGTAGTGTCCAGATTAGCACTGCGACCTTGTAGTTCTGTGGGACTGGGTTTGGTGCATGGTGTATGGTTACTCTGGTTTCCTGGTGGCTAGGTTAAATTGGGCATGTAAGTGTGTGTGCCTGCAAAGGATTATTCTTGTATCCGAAGTGAATTTCCATCTTGTTCCTGTGCTTCCTGGATATGAATGCAGCATTTAAAAACACGAATGCACATACATTCTGAGACAGAATATAGAGATGTGATTTATAGCCATAAAAATGATTGTAGTCACTCAATTTATATTGTATTCACAATGTATACAATGTAGTGTGCATGTATACTGTAATCCCAAACTGAATTCCCCTATTTTTGTTTCCAAAGAAGCATTAGAGGAAATTCCAGTCTGTGACCTCCACTCTCAAGGTGGTCTATCCATTCTCTATAGAACACAAACTCACATAGTCAGGTTCAGCATTTCAACCAGTAGCTGAACTCAAAGCAAAATCAAGAGGAACATGAGAAAGGGAGGGTAATTAAAGAATACTGAAATACAAAAACAGACATAAGCCCAAAAGTGATAAATATACAAGATAAGTAATTTATTTAAAATGGCTCGGTACATTACAGAAAGAGTAAGTGGAGAATGGTGATCATTTATAATCCCAGCAACAAAACACACTCTATAAAAGAAGTGTTTCTCTTGAGGCATGTTCTACTTGTAGGAAACTGAAAATTCCTCAAAGGAGGAGACAATGCAGTGAGACCCAGATTAGTTTTTTCTTTATTCCATGGTGTGTGCACAGGCTTGTGGTAAAGGTTATGGTAGCTGCTGTCAATTCTTGTTATTGTGTGCTTGTAGCCCTCCTGGTGTTTTTATCCAGGTCTGCACTGTGTGCTACAGTTCCATTTCAAGATGCATATCTACAGTATGGTCAACTTTTATTTAAAATTGCACCCTTCACAACAAGCTGCCACAGTGCATTTTATGTGAACACAGGAAAATAACTACACAAAAAAGCAAGCTGTACTGTGCAGCCCAGAATATAATCATATAAAAGCAGACATAATGTAAATGCAGTAAGTGTATAAAACAGTACTACTTCAGACTGGTTTTAAAATGGACACAGCATTTTTATTCTTGGTGAAGTGTGGAAGAGTCAAGTCTATAATCCTGAAACTTTAGTTTCTGCAGTACTATTACAATATGCAAAATGCATTTATTACTTTTATTTTGGTATTCATAGGTAAAATCTGTTTTTTTGGAACATGACAGAAATATATATATAAGATCTGTGTTTATACAGTATGAACAAAGTACTTATTCCAACAAAATATGGCATTGAAAACACCATAGATTCCTCAAATCATGAGAATGATATGTATTACATCGTATACTTAAGAATCGTTCAGTGCTGAAGTATTTTTAATGTAATTTGGTCTCATGACACATGGATTTTGGAAATATATGGAAATTAAGTTAATGGTCTTCATTTTCAAACATTGCACTGTATTTCACAAAATATTATTTATAGAAAATCTATGTTTAGATACTGTAGGTATTATAGATGTAATGTTTTGTTTCTTGAAGTAGCATAAAGATCTTGTACCAACTCAAAAGATCAAGTGACCTAGGCAAACTCAGCAGGGATAGCCACAATATTTTAATTTGAATAACTTGGGAGATGTAAGCATAGTGTTGTGGGGAGACCTAAACTTAAAATAATTGCTTCTTCGGATTCCCATTACAAGGATCAGAAGTTATTCTACTTTAAAAATTATTTCATTTTTGGATCATGAAATTACAGGTTGACTATGGTGGTGTTGCTTTCCTTCACTGAGGATCTTTCATACAGCACCAGCAAGGGAAATAGTGTTCCGTGGTGAGTAAATAATTACTTTGAAAAAGAATCTGTCAGCATGTCTAATACTAAACAATTTGACATAATGAAAGCAAGGATAGTATTAAGGTTGTACTAAAGTGGCAAAATCTGCTGTCGGATCTTTAAGAGTGGATAAAAGCAGTTCTGAGGATATCCAGATGCTGGTCCTGACTGTCATTCACACCCAGATATGTAGTCAACAGGAACAGCTTGTGTTTACTGAAGGTCTACCAAAATAGACTGTAGTTTCCAAAAGCCGCAGGGCAAGCAGGATGTTTCATTTACTTCACTTCATCTTCAAGATGAATAGGTTTTGGTACTAGTCGAAGAACCACGGTAGGTATGACAATGTTGCTGCCTACATGTTTGAGAGCACACTGTTCAAATTTCTTTATTGTGGAACACCCTAGGCATTTTTAAAAACTACTTTCTGCCTGTCTGTATTATACTTGTTGACCTTGGTACTAAAGTCTACATCCACTACTGTAAGTGACTGTATTTCACTGGGTTACAGGGTTAATCAGGGTTGAGTAGTATGACTCAGGTATTGCAGTCCTGTTCTTTTGCGGTGCTGGTGGTGAGAGATGTGCCACTCCTCCAGTCAGCGCTGAATCTACGGGTCTGTGCTGCCTGTGATGTGTTAAGAGGCGAGTGGCTTGAAGGTGGGTGGGTCAGGGTAGTCTGCCCGCTCTTTGTCATTCTCTCCTGTGTGCGGTCACAGGGCTCGTAGCTGTGACATGAAAAAACTCAATGGGTAATTCCATAACTTGAGTGGGCAAAACAAAAATCTAATAGGTAATTCACCATTTCCTACATTTTCACCAAATGACAGTACAACATAGACAAATTAAACTTTATTTTACAAGGTTAAAAAAAACAAAGGCATGAGCTGCCTTTTTCTGGAAGCAACGAGAAGAAACATTTTAGACAATGTCGGGTTCCCTTAGCACAGTTCTTCTCACTAGATGACTTGCTCATATACTCAAGGTCATATGATGTAAACTGTACACTAAATGTTGTGCTCCAAATGTCATATCAAGCCTTGGTTATAGCTGATATGGAAGAGTAAGAAGCATTATATTCACCAGCTAAGTGTGATAGCTAACATTTCATCCTGTAGAATTTTTTGGTGAAGATTACTTAACGGTCAAAAACCAAAATGTTTCTGTGAGGGAGAGAGCGGGCTACTTAATTTAAAGCTAGCAGGACAAATAAATTAGAATACTTGCATGATGGTTACATCTCTTTAATATCTCAAAGTTTGCAAAGTAATTATACTCTTCTACCCATAAGGTAAATTTGCCTTTGACAGTGCCTTTTTACTAGGACAAAAGAGAGAAGAAAAACATAGATATTTTCACAGCTGACATGAGAATATGCAGCTCATTAAACCTAAGCGTTTGTTCTGTTTCAAACATTGAAAGAGGTGACACTTCTACTTGTTTGTGAAATTTCTAACTAATGAAAAGGTATTTATATATGGGTCTATATTAAAAATATGTTTTTGAGGAATAAACATATGGCTCTGATTCATAATATGGTCAGGATTAGGCTTTTCTTACTAATATGCAGTTAACCTGTAATAGAGATTGGTTGTAATGACATTTATCTCACTTTATTTACATATTCCATTTAGGAAACACTTAGAAAAGGCATTTGCAACCCCTAATCTAAAGTGAGACACAGTACTCATGGAGAGAAAGTGTTTAAAGATAACAGATGCTCAATATCCTCTTTAAATTTAACCTCTAAAAATATGAATAACTGGGATTAACAATGTCTTTGCTATTATGACTTTGTGGCAACCCTGCCATGTCTATCAGACAGACAGGTAAAAAACAATGTTGTAACATATTTTTTAGAAATACACCTTTATAATAATAATAATACCTCACTTTATAATATACAGGTGTATATATATATATCTATCTTTAATTTTCATTCATCAAAGAGGGTAAAGAAGTTTGACAAAATAGCAGCCCATGCTCTGAGCGTTCAGTGGGAATTTTCACATACTGTAGCTTCTGGTTAGCAGAACATTCTTGATCATCATGAGGTTGAAAGGGGAGAATTGTCAGATTTTAAAGCTAAGTAGCAGTGCTTACTTACTGGAAATGAAATGCATTTAAATGAGTGCTCCCATCTTGCAAACATTAGCATAAATTTAACAGAAACCCTTGATAAAAATGTATGTCAAAGTGGAACTCTGGGTACTGTATTTTAAAAAGAGGGAAAAAAATGACATCCATTTCCAAATATTAGCATTGTACTGGAATCATTTTTACTCTAGACCTCAGTATTATCTTCATGGACAGGAAAAAGATGTGTGCTGGTTGCAGCCACTGAAATGTGTAACATTTCCTTTAAAAAGGAATATTCTTACAATCGAATTCCCAACTCTACCCAACATTCCTCAAATTATTAATTTTGTAGTTATAGACAGTTCTCTAAATCTTTGTGAAACACTAAAACTGATTTAGGAAAACTATCTTTACAATATAATAAATAGTTGTTTGGAAACGAGGGTCAGTTATAGCAACAATATTACTGTGCCACACCTGTCTTATCATTGCATAAATTGCTACTTATCAAGAGTAGTGTTCTTCATTCTTAATTAATAGTTGTCAAATCTATTATCAGAAAACCACTTATTCCCTAGTAATTCAAGAGCAGCAGCCCTGACCACTTAGCCACTCTAGTTGTGAAATTGTCATATTCAAATAGTTTTTATTGTACACTCTAGTCTTGAATCTATTGTGTGTTAAATCTTAGTGTACTGAAGCGTCCTGGCTTTTTTCAGTGTGGCATTTCTGTGTGTGTGGCATTTGTTTTTCTTCAGCTGAAGGATAATGTGATAAGAGGTTTAGCTTACACTCTCAGCAGTAGTTTTGAAAAACTACACAAAATAGGGGTACAGCTGGAATTGAGTTTTTGACCGAAAAGATCTTTGGCTTTTTTCTTTACATACAAGGGAACGGTGGCTGTGAGCCAATTTAATTTGCTCCTTTTGAAATGCATGCCGTTAATAGCCATGTTGCAGTGCAGTTGTTGTTTTCTCTCCTGTGAAAATCATGCTGTCCATCTATTATCACACCAGCTTGATGTGCTGAGATACTGTGCCATTAAGGTTGCACCACTGCAGCTGTGATCTGAGCAGTTTTTCTCTAGGTTTTCCAGGGGAAGAGAAGAGGCTATTTAACTGCCTTTCTCATTTTATGTGTTTGAGGACCTCCAAAATGAGAAGTATATGTTCCAGAAGTAGGTTAGTATGTTAGTATGTAAGCTTGAGGCAGGCAAGATCATTATGAAGTAATCAGATGTATCAGAAAAGAAACATATTAATGTAAAATACAATTACAAGCTGCCTGTGAGTAAGATGTTTCAGTGCATAGTAAGTGTACAACTATGAAGAATAAAATCTGACTTATTTAAGATTGAAATGCTGCAAATACTAAAATACTATTTTAGTGTTCCTGATTTATCCCTGTATACTATAGTATTTATTGTATTATTCATTCCATTTAATGTCCCTGTAGAATCATAATAGTAATTAATGAGGTATACTGGAAATCCATCTTCACAACAAATTACATTCTAATAAAATATGGGCTTTCAAAAGAAAAGTATCTACTGTGACTGAACAATTACAAGTTTGAAAAACCCTAATCTGAGTTGTGATTTTCAGAAGACATAAATTATTTCATACTGAGATCTTTAGTTCTAATTTCTTAAAACATAATGAATTGCTGGTGTTCTTGGACTGAGGTTCCTGAGCTGTCCAAAGCATGTGATATTAGACGGAGAATGACCTGGTGTGGTCAATGTTAGAAGTAGGGATCTGCACGTATGTTTTGAGCATATAAAACAGTATTCAGTATACTTACATAATAAACACTGAATCGGTGCACATGTTTGAATTGTCTGTCTAGGTATGATAAGAAATTGCTACATGGCAAATGTAAATTTACAGGGTTGCATATTGGAAACAAGTGGTTTATAGCTTGAATTGCATTAAGGTGGTTCTCAGTATGAGAAGGTTCTCTGAAAAAATCACATTGGTTCAAATGGCAAATAGTTATTGTGTAAATATCCATGTAGAATGTCCAGGAATGTTATAAAGAAATAGCACCCATATCCCAGTATGTCCTTATCTACAATACTACTGTGTTGCAGTGTTATAGAAAGGACACAGATTCTTCAGATAAGGTTCAGAGAAGGGCACCTAGACTTATTGCTGGGCAGAAGAGCAAAATCTGTGCTGACGGATAGAAAGCAATAAATTTATTCAGCCCCAGCAAGCAGTTGCTGCAGGGGGAGACTTGAGGTCCACAAAAAAAGTGAAAGGAGTAAATAAGATTGACTCCTGCAGATATTTATTTAAAACTGGTATCACTCAGCAGAATATCAGAATATCAACTAATACACAGTTAATTCATTGGTCTGATTCTAAAGTAGTTTAACTGAATCTAATGTAATGGTATCCTTGAAAAACAGTTGCTGCAATTTTAAGGCTTCTTGGTTAAACATATCCGTCCCATATACTGTACATAATTCCTTCTAGTAAAAGTGTATTGACCCTTTCCATATTTCCATATATTCCATGTATCATCAATGGTATCTATATACTTTTATATTTTTATACTTATGAAATGTGATTGCTTGTTTGAGGGAGAAGTACAAATTTATGATCAAAACTCAGACACGCATTGAAATCTTCATTTCAAATCTGCATTTTCCAACATAAGACGACAACTAACATGCAAGATAACTTATCATAACACGTTTTGAAGTCTAAAAATTAAGCAAATTAAGCAATCGTTTATTTTTTTAAATTGTGTTGAGTTCAGCATGTTCTGTCTTGTTCTTTTATGATCTTTCAGTTGTTTATGATGATAATGAAGTTACTCAGAATTTCACTAAATTAATTTCTACAGAAACTTGTTTATTAAAGAATATCACATTATAATAAGGGTTTCCGTCCATGATAATCCCTTGTGGGTCTGTAAAAAATCTACACATTTTGACAAAAACAGCACGTCAAGGAAGAATTCATAAGAATACAGAGCTACCAGAAACATTGTGACAATAATTTAAGATGTATAAAAATATAGCACAAATTGTATAGCACATATAAACTGTAGCACAATGTCATGCTTGGTGCTTCATGCTAGAAACTTGATGCAATTAATTTGTTTCCTGAATGCTGTTTTCAGTCCTCCTTGGCACAGGATGGACATCTGTAATCTGATATATTCTTATACATGAATGTCAGAGGAAATCTAAGCAGTCTTCAAAAATCATATGTAAATATAATTTTGTCATATTTGAATTGTAATAAAATGTATTAGTTAAGCATAAATGACGGAAAGTGTTTATATTCTATCTTGGCTCTTGTTTCACTAAACTGTTTTGTCATCTTACTGATAAATTTTCACACATTTACTGGCTTATGTGTGCTGAACTGTCAAGCCCTGTAAATGGCTGCACTTTTGGAGGTCCGTTTTAAACAGTATTTCAATAATTGGCTGCTGATAAATCAGGGATTATGAGATGCGCCACAGTGTCCAGAGAAAAAAGAATCAATCTAGGAAACAAAATCCACTATTCCTATAGTGGCAGAAGTCACATCTCACTCTCGCAAAGGCAGTGTTTCACATAGTGTTTCCATTTTCAGCAGGAGAAAAGGAAAGCTTATCATGTTAAGAGGGCTTCTAGACTGGCAGGGATTTAATTTTGATCTCATGGCACTCCTTCACCATACCAGTCTTCTGTATTTTTTACTAGATTTGAAGTCCTCAGTGAATGCTTGACTGGATTCTCATCCAAATCTGGTAAAGATAACGGGGCTTCGTCGCTGTGGCTTAATGTTATTGTGGCTTAGTTAATGTAAAGTTAATGCCTGACTTTTAAGGCAGGGTAATTGTAAAGAATATGATAACAAAGAGGAGCTTTATAAAGATTCTTAAAAGGTTTTATTACTTCATCTTTCATATTTATTAAATTAATTAAAATAATTGTGCAGTGGAACAAATCTGATGGACTTGTTTAGGTATAACACCCATTATGTGTAAATGTGAAGTCTGAATATACAGTAGGCTACACAGTGCAGTCCATAAGTATTTGGACAGTGACACAATTTTTGCTGTTTTGGCTCTGTACTCCAGCACATTGGATTTGAAATAAACCAATGACTATGAGGTTAAAGTGCAGCATGTCAGCTTTAGTTCGAGGGTATTTCCGTCTATATTGGATGAACCGTATAGGAATCACAGCCCTTTTTAGACATAGTCCCTCCATTTCATGGGACCAAAAGTAATTGGACACATTAACATAATCTTAAATAAAATTTGGCATGTTTACAAATCCTTTGCAATTGATGACTGCCTGAAGTGTGCAACCCATTGACATCACCAAACATTGGGTATCTTTCCTGGTCATGCTCTGCCAGGCCTGTAATTCAGCCATTTTTAGTTCCTGCTTGTTTCAGGAGCTTTTTGCTTTCAGTCTTGTCTTCAGTAAGTGAAATGCATGCTCAGTGGGATTCAGGTCGGGTCATTGACTTGGCCAGTCAAGAACATTCCAGTTTTTGGCCCTGAAAAACTCCATAGTTACTTTAGCAGTATGTTTGGGGTAATTGTCCTACTGCAAGGTGAAGCACCATCCAATGAGTTTTGAAGCATTTTGTTGGATCTGAGCAGATAAGATGTTTATGTACACTTCAGAATTCATCCTGCTGCTGCTGTCTGCAGTTACATCATCAATAATGTAATGAAACACTTCTTTGGTCCTCATGTTGAGAGACAACAGCAACAGACTCCAGATGCAAATGCCACATCCAGAATCATCTCTAGACCTTTTGTTAGCTCACTTGTGCATGAACTAACAATGCAACGAGACATAGCTGGCCAAGAAACAACTGAGCATCCAATTGTCCAATTACATTTGGTCCCCTAAAATGGGAGGACTACGTATGAAAAGCTCTGTGATGCCTATATGGTTCACCCAATATAAACATAAATACCCTCAAATAAAGCTGACATTCTGCACTTTAACCCCATAGTCATTGTTTCATTTCAAATCCAAAGTGCTGGAGTACAGAGCCAAAACAGCACAAATTGTTTCACTGTCCAAATACGTATGGACTGCACCGTACATTTTGGAAAACACTCCAAAAGCCTAACGAACTTATCAAAATTTATTTGTGTTAACTCAATAATGATTTTTTTTTACGAGTGCACTCAAAATGACAATGTCATGCTTTGTGCTTCGTGCTAGAAACTTGATGCAGTGAATTTGTTTCCTGATCGCTGTTTTTAATCATCCTTGGCACAGGATGGGCATAATTCACAGCAGTCTCTTCCTCGTCTTAATTTGGTCTCTTTCCTTCTCTCTCAGGTGACTTTTTTATTAGATTATCTCCGTTAACCTTAACAAGCCAGCTTAATAATGCTAGATTAATGTTCCTGTTATGATTTTTTTGATGATGAATTTCTGCAAACGTAAAGAAACTCAATTATTTTAATGGTAAAAGAATTGTGATGCTTTTGTGTGCCCTAATGACCATGTAGGGCAAAAAGCTTTGTGCCGAGTATTACACCTTTAAAAACAATAAGCGAAAGTGTTAAAATCTGTTTAGAACATTAGTAGTGCTGCTTCTGAATAGAACACCCCCAATGAAAGTGTTTCCTGAAAATAATAAAGTAAGGACATTAAAACACTTTCTTCCGTGAGTTGGATTTGGAAAGACTGGCCCTAGAGGACAGCCGAATATTCATTTAGGATTAAAAGATTATCAGCAATTATAATCAACAAGAATATCGTATTAACTTTATTATGTTAGTGTTTCCTCATTTGAGAAAGAATGACTGCAGAATATCATTTGCATTTTAACCATGATTGCTTTCAGAATCTATTGATTGGGTTTTTGTATGTTTATTTCACCATAAATAGATTTTAATCTCAAACTTGCTCACATATATTGAAAATTATCTCAGTGTAAGAAACACAACTTGTCCTCAAACATGATTATATTTTCTTTGTACCTATTAGTTAATTCCAGAGATTGTATAATAATAAAATCCCTTTACCGTGTATCTTGTATATTAACGTAAATGTGCACATTTTTTTTCAAAACTGTGATTCTCCACATATTAACATCTTTTTATCACCTGTTTTTTCTTTCATAATCAAGACCAGTTTGGGCCTTTACAGCATGTTGTAATCCATAACATAGTGTAGCATAGTAATTGGAAAATGAAATGCCTATAGTCTTAAGTGTTACAGTATTATTTTTTAGACAGTATGCAGAATTTGATCTTGTGTTGTCTGTATATATTGATTGTAAATTTTTGTTCTCATTTGTTTTCTAAGGAAAATTGTGATATATAACATAATTATCTTTGGGTTCTTATAATTTTCTAAATCTTTTCATTACAATCTTATATCGTGAGCATTTCTCACGCGTCTTGAATATTTGCATGTATACGCTAACATATTTTTAGAACAAGAGAGAAACACAGAGTGGTAGTTATAGTTCCAATTACTGCTTTCAAGGCTAACATTATGAGAATATTCTTTTCTATTAAAAATTTAAACAGGGCAAGATTAAATATTAAACACTGCAGATGTGAGAACAAGATGCAGTACGAAACATCTTGCGTTCTATTTATAATTCATAATCTATTGTCTCTGATTAAAAACTTTGGGCTGTTTTTGTCTATCACAATCTATAAAGCCAGTCACGGAAACAGAAATCTGACAGCACAGTACATAATTGCAGATTTATTTCTATAGCTGAAGCACCTACACAAAGCCACAGAAGTGAACAGTGAATTCACATCTTTGTTTGCAAAATAACATTATATGTCCATCTCTCTGAAGAGAGGCTTTTTAGGAGTTGTGGTCATACCACACTCCAAATTACTTGGTAAATTTCCCCAGAGCACAAAGTACTGCTACTTTAACTTTTCACAAGACCGTGTGGCATAGCATCAAGGCTTGGGTATGAGCGTACTTCAACAGAAATATAGTGCATTTAGTCTTCTGTTGATACATAAATCCAAAAATTTAACTTAATATGTTGTCTCTCCCCCCCACCCTGTGGATAAGAAGTGAGCTCGAACCAGAGCAGTCCAGTCAATGAGTTTCCTGACTGCAGGGAGGGTGGCAGCGAGGCCAGCCTGCTGGTGTCTCCCCTGGTGGTGGCAGGCATCGTCATTGGTCTGGTTCTCTTCCTGTCCTGTGTCACCATCATTGTTGGCAGCCTGCGCAAGGACGGACGCCTCCGGAACCCACATCTCCGCCCTGAGTCCAGCTACGGTAAGCCAAGCACGTAATGCAGACAAGGGGGCAGTAAATTAAAAAACTCTGGACAGACACTGCGTTTATGCTGATCTAGAAATGTAGAAATATCCTCACAGACTGTCAGAAGTCATCACCATTCCTTTGATAACTTTAAAAGGTGATACATTTGTAAAGTCATGATGTTCAGAATAAAAGCTCCCCAATTCAGCAGTTAAATTTTACTTTCAGTTCTCTCATTGAAATGATCCACCAGCAGAAGTGTGACAGAAATAACCCAAACACTTCTACGCACAAATTTCACCATGTCACAGAAAAAGAACGTCTTCATCCTGAGTCCAGCTACAGTAAACCAAGCAACAGCAGTGTTAACAAGGTGGCAGTAACTACAAACCTGAAAAAAAAACACTGGACAGACGTTGTGTTTATGTTGGCGTGCAAGGTAGAAAAATCATTTGTTTATAATGATGGAGTGACGTACTTTCTGGTATAATCCATCAGCTTTCCATTGATAACTTTAAAGGGTGATAAATGTGTAAATAAAGTCTGTATGTTCAGCATAAAAGCCTCTCAATTCAGCAGTTAAATCATTTTTATTTACCTCCAGTTCTTTCCTTGAAATATTCAGCCAGCACAAGTGAAACAGAAATAACCCAGACAATGCGATTGTTGTATTTACATACTGTACATTCAAGCAAAACCCTTTCCTATTACAATTACTATTTTAAGGGAAATTCCAAACGCTTGCCAGATTATTGTGTGATGAAGCAGTCCTTCAAAGATGATGATGAGGGACAATAAAATGCCCCTGTTTCCCCAGTGGAGACGCATTTTCCCACAAATACCAGTTTAGCATAGTGGTGGTTTAAAAACAAAATTATACTTTTACCAAGCAACTGTTGTGCATGAAAAAATCAAGGCTTAACCTTTACATGGAAAAATGCTATCCATATATTTAGAAAATATATTCAAAGAATTCCAAAGCATTGGTTTAACCTTTAATAAAAATAATAAGGTATACTAGAAAGACTTCTCAACCCGGAAAAAAATTATAGACAACTTTTCACATCAGAAACACTGGTGATGCAGGGATTAAAAGCCCTACTATGGTTCATTTGAGGAGTCACATTATACATTTTTAAATTCAAACACTCTGCATAACTCATTTTTGTGCACTGTCCACAAAATTAACATAAAGCAGCCTCCCCAATTCTCTTTAATGGTTAAGCCACAAAAATTACCTTACAAGAGCATGCATAATAAAAGCACTGCACCACAGTACTGCTTCCCTGCATTAACACAGCATTTCAGACAGGGTATCAGCTAAAGGCAGTGGAAGTCTCTCAAGGTTACTCACATGAAACATTTTAGGTTAGGCAAACAGTGACAACTACCATAAGTAAAAACATCTTCCATGCTCCAATGAAGCTGAAGAAAAGCAGCTTTTAAACAATAAAAGCAATAGTGAAATTCCAGCTACACAGTGCTACTCAAGACAAAAGAAATGCAGAAGTACATTCCATGGTATTTGAGACAGCTAGTCTTTGAGAATAGAGACAGTATTCATTTGTTAACTTTCAAACCGTCAGAATAGAAAGGCAGACTGGCATTGCTGTAAGTGAATGTAGTGAGCAAAATTTAATCTACTAATACATTTTTTCACCATAACACAGGATGCTACGGTTGTTTTTTTTTTTACATAACTTCACTATTAATATACAGCAAAAATAAAAATACACAGTAGCTTCTTCCATTATTAAGACTTGTAAACTTGCTGGCTTGAACGTAATATAAAAGGCTGGCCTGTATCGATAGTGCAGTGCTTCTAAACACTGACAAGCACAAGGCATTAAAATCATCCATGATCTGTTGTTGACTTACCTTAGAAATCTGCAGTCTGTGACCTGCTGCCAGATTGAGTATATTAAAAGTGAGATGAAACTGCTTTGGTCAAAGTACTTAGGGACCTTAACCTTAAAGGTAGTGCTTGCTGGTGGATTTAGCTTTCTTCCAACTGACATCATGTAAAAGGTCTTTCACACAGTCAAATATCAGTCTTTGTTGGGAGCAGCATCACTATTGATTTCCCTGGTTCTTGAAAGGATAGCAAGAAAAAAAAACATTTTGCTCACTCAGTTAAACAGGGGTGACCCCAGTGTACCTGAAAGCAAGGATCTTCTCTGAAGCTGTGTGAAAAATACCAATTTTCACTTGAAAAAAAATATATTCTTACACACATTTTCACAAGGCGTACTCTGAAGATAAAACACGCTTAGTGTTGTTGTTCCTGCTATTGTTTCTCAAGGAGTTAAGATGTTGTAGCACCCGTGCTGAATATACAGTATGTGTTTTTTATTGAGTATTTGATCTTTCAATATAAAAAAATATATATTCACAGTTAAATGAGATCTATGCAGGTGCATAAAATTTCAGTGTTTGAGAAACGAAATTGTTTTATGTAGAGAAATTACATATCTCATTACCACATACATAAATAGGATGTGCCAAGAATAATTCTTTGAACCCTACAGAATTTCAAGCATTGATGTTTTTTGGCTGTTCTATTGTCACAGAACATAGAAGGTGTTACCAGCTCCTCACTTGATCTCATTAGATCTTAAAAGATGGGCCTGCTCAGTACTAGGATGGAAGACCTCTAAGAAAAATTAGATTACTGCTCTAAACTGTGTCTTTGAGACAGAAGGTGACCCCTTTTCCCTGGACCAGAATTTCCAAGTCAATCCATGAGTCTCGTGTCTGAGGATACTGTCAAAAGGACACACTGTCCTGACTGAGATGTTAAACTGAGGTCCTGACTGCTAATGATCCCATTGCATTGTTCATGAGACTAGGGGTGTTCTGGTTCAAATGCACTCTGGGCTTGCACTATCAGACCTACCTAAAGCCCTGCCTTAATTCAATTGGCAGAGAAGGTTCTCTGCTGTGTAGTGAAGGTGCTGGTATAATTGTTGACATGCACTAACCCAGGTTATACAAAGAGCTGTATACATAGGATTAAGTGGATCCCCTCTAATATATTAAGTTCTCTGGGATTCTCTGGTTTGAAAAGCACTACAATATGTAAATATAAGGAATTAAAAAGTTTCTGGGGTAATAAAATAAAATTGTCATAAAAAATAATCAATATATAGTAAAAAAAAAGTTAGCTAAAAGAAGCTTTCTGTCATATGACTTCTGACATCTTAAGCCCTTTCTTGCTAAAACAAGGAAGGGGCTTCAATCAGAAAATAGTTGTCTTAGTTGTGGTTGATATCTTTTGTTTGCCTGGCTGTAATCTTGCAATCATCGTGTTTTCAGCTACTGATGGCTTCTCCTATAGTGGGTCTGTTGGGGATCTGAGGTCAAGGTGTATTGAGGAATTCCCACCAGCTTTCGATTTCGACTCGTATGTGGAGACAGTCTCTCAAGTCAACGTGATGTATCCTGACTCGCCTCCTCAGTAAGTAACTTTCATTGTTACTGATAGATTCACCGAGTGAGGCATAGTGGTGAGCACTACTGCCTCACAGCTCCAGAGATACTACTGTAGTTTCAATTCCAGGCTGGGGAATCTATCTGTGTGGAGACTGCATGTTATCTCCATGTTTGCATGAGTACACCAATTGCCTCCTAGCTCCCAAAGACATGCACATTATGTTTGTCTCCTCTAAACAATGGTTTCATTTGTGAGGCATTTATTCCCACTTCATTCAGTACTTTGTCCCTAAATATATAAAGCCAGTGTGTTGAATAGCCTTCTCTCGTTAGGTCTTCTGATGTTTCCCTGGTATTTATCTTCATGAGGAAGCACCTGGGTTTCCCAATTCATTACTTGCCTATCAGTAGAGCGACTTTGGGACCTGTCTTTCAGAGCACAAAAAGAATGGTCTGTTTCCCATATAAAATTTGAATTTCTAGTAAAAATTTCTAATATGACCTCTACCCTGTTAGTTATTAAATACGATTAGAAATAATAGCTTTTTTTGTGGTTGGGAAATGTGGTTTTTAAACTTTGTAAGGCTATTTTTATATTGTAATACCTCCCTTGTAGAGAAACCCAAATTGTATTTACATAGCATGTACTGTGCATTCAGAAAAAAACAATAATGGTTCCAGTATCTTTTACAAGGTATGCATTACTGCTGATACCAATGCAAAAATGAATAAAGATAATGAAAGATCTATAATTGTTTTTCTTTTAAAGACTAGAAATCCCTTTCTTATGTTCCTGTTAAATGTGAGTTCTTAAAGGCCCTCCTGTTTTCCCAGTTTCTGTGTAATGTGTTTTCTCCAGGCTCACACATTGGTAGTGTATGTGTGAAGTTCTGCCCTTCATACACAGAAGGCTGCTTATAAAAATATATTACAGTTGGGACTAGAACACAAAACTGTGACAAGAACGGACAAGCTAATGTTTTGACGTGAACTGTCCTCTTCTCAACATTAAAGGAATCTATCTTTCCCTGATGATGAAACTAGTACTTTGTAAAATGGATAGGGAACTGGGAATAGACAAATGTATGGAATATATTGTGTTCTGCTGTCTCTAATATGTACATGGGTAGTATTTCTGGCAGTGACAAAGTAATGGAATATATGCATGAGTCCATGGCTAATCAGTAGAAGATGTTCTTCAGCAAAATAAGACTAACAATTGTTTGATACTGAATATGTTCAGAAGATTGATTATGGCTTCACAAATTAGGTAAAGAATTGTACATTTGTGAAGTATTTAAGTTTTTTCCTTTTATGAAATAGAATGCTTCAGCAGGGCTGGTCAATAAAGAAAGCCTTGCAAGGTACTTTACAGTATATTCTCAACCATAAATCATATATATGTCCCTAATGACAATGAGCACTGTCTTCTAAGTTAGCATTAAGGAAGTAATTTCCCCTTGTTAATTCCATCTTTAACCCTTAAGATGGTGAGCTTCCAGCACAAATCTGACTTCTGCTTTCAAAAGCTAAAACAGAATGTTTACGTGCATATAATTTCATCTACAAATTTGTTTTTTAGATGTGTGACATAATGAAGCTTAAAATAAAAATTTAGGAATAATTTCAATAACTTTCTCTATATGTAACCCTTAAAAGAGTCTAGAGCCTCATCTTTCCCAGCCTGTTATTCATCTGTTTGAGTTAAAAAGTGAGCCCTGAATTATACAGTACAAGTAATTACACTGCCATAAGGCGGCTTTTATTCTAGAGGGCATGAGCTACACAGAATCTCTTGATCAGAAGCTTTTTCAGTTGGCATTAAACAAGCAGTCCCTTAACAGCCCACCGATATTGATAAAGAGCAAATTAATGCAAATAGCACTGGGTTTAACTGATGTCTTTTGGATGTTTAATATAAAGACTTCCCTGCCATTTTGTCTGTCATTCAGACAGAAACACAAGAAAGAAATGGCTCAACCAATACAAGTGCTGTTCCAAATGCTGGGTGGGCTCTATGATGGTGGGGATCAAGCCTGGGTCATGTTGCCCAGCTGCGGGTGGGATTTGCCAGGCAGCAGTCCATATTTGGCAGAATGCAGCCAAGACTTGAGTGTGATTAGCTGGCCAGGGCTGTCTCGGTTCACTGTGCCACACTGACCCCTGCAGTCTGTGGGGCCTGCATGCATGTGGGGCCTCTCCTGCAATTTGTAGAGAACACTCCGATATGAACAACTCCAAAGTTGGGCTGATCAGAGGAGTCTGCCTAGAAATACTCATGCACTCCTGTGTCTGGTTGCAGGATTAGTAGATGCTAGCTGACGTGATAAAAAACAATTTACTATTCTAAAATGGGTGAGTAAAACAAACATGGTAAGTGATTCTAAATTTGATTCAAAGCCGAAGTAAGATGGTGATATAAAAGCTGTTAATGCTATTAGTTTTATCAACAAAGGACTATAAAAAATAGAGGAACATTGCCTATTTAATTTTGAAAGTGGCCACAATGGACATGGAGTTTTCAAAAATAGAAGCCCAGACATTTATAACCATTCTTGGACTTGGCATGCCTCAATACTGATGTAGCATTTCAGAGCTGGAGAGTAATTTAACAAAAACATACATATAGTATCCCTTGTAATACAGACTCTTAATAAAGATTAAACCCTTTTTTAAGAAAGTACAGTAAATCACAGGAGAAATAATATGGCAAGTAACAGGACAAAATGGAGGTTTGTATATCTTTTTCCAATATATATATATACCCTCAATCACTTGATTAACCACAACTTAACTGCGGGTGGTGAAGGTCTTTCTCCAGCTGGTCCAGCTTGCAGCAGTGGCAGCACATGTTGCCGCTGGACTGTATTCATGATTCACTCCAAAGTGCCCTTGGCTACACTGCTGTTTCAAGTCATATAGTGCAGGCTTTGCAGTTTCATAAACAAAATTGGAGAGCACTTAAGATAGCAGCACTGGGGATGCTTAAGACATTGATGAATAGATTCATTAAGAGCAGATCATTTCAGAAAAATTCTATACTGCCAAATATGCAGAAAACGCAATAAGCATATCGATTTTAAGGGACCGAGAAGCAGTTAACAAGCACTTTGATGTGTACTGTCCAATGGTTTATTAACTGGAATAATAATACTTCAAAATATAACATGCTGAAACAAATTACTGAATATATTTGAACCATTTTTATTCCAAATCTAATAAACGTGGAAAGGAACATATGCAAACAGTGAAACCTCACACATGGTAAAAAAGCTATAGGGAGCACGTGATACAGGGTTTTAACATAAGAAAAGGTATGTGATCTTGCTGTCACTGTTTTTGTACTAGGAAAATGTCATTTACAGTGTCTAAATTAATGTCCAAAGAAACAATTTCTGCAAATGAATAACATCACGTTCTATTTAAGTGTACCTTGGTCTCTGACAAACCTCAGAAAATAGATTTTTTTACCCACAAAACCATTATGCTGGAAGATTTAATAATAAGAACAGGTCACCATTCACAACTTCAGTTTTGCACTATATGAACATAATCTAACTCAGATGGACCTAGTCAATTTGCTCAAGCAAAATGTGTTTTATTCATTTCATATTTAGAAATTTAGTAAATCTCTAAGTCAGTGAAAAAGTTCACAAATTTCATTGCATTGGTACCATTTCCTTTTTCTTACTAGCTCTTAGAAATATGAGCACAAAGCAGAACTCAGAATTCAAGTCAGAGGAGTAATTCTACGGCATCTCTAAAAACATAAGCAGTAAAGGACCTCAGATTTGATTTGACCAGTGCATGTCTCTGTGATCTCAATTCCTTACATGAACAGAATGAGTTACAGCCAAAATATGTTCAGCTTGTCCCAAAGTTGCCTTAAAAGTGCATCATCACACTGCCATAATATGCCCCTCCAGAAATATTAATGGCAATGTAATGAAGCTGAAATGTGCTCCAGTTTCTGTCTGTTTTATTTTACATGGAGGGCCAGAGAATATTGACAAGTATGAACTGAACTGAGACAGAACGGCGCTTGCTTGCCCTTCATGCCTTGTTTCACTGAGTCACAATATTATTTACATTTATATGACAGTTCCATTATGACACCAGACCCTTTCCTCTGAGCCCTGTAAGAGAGCTTTTAAAGAGGGTGAAATTACTTTTCCTAGCACCCAGACCACATCTGAAAAAGCAGGCCTTGTCATGTTTAACAGCAAATTTTGAAGAATATGGAATATTACTCCAGAGTCATAGGCTATTAAGTGTCACTGAATAGTTTGTAATTCAGTTGTGAGAGATATCTAGCCATCCCATTTTCATTTTCACACTTTTTTCAGCATAAGCTTTATCTGTAGCTTTTATAGGTTTAATAGAAAGGGAACTTATGACAAAATATGAAACAGCTGCCACCCTCTTTCAATTTCAGGCCCTTATAAATTCTGCAATAATTATATCATCAGTATTTAAACCAGATTATTGCCATTAAACTAGAGATGATGAAGAAAAAATACAGAAACACTTTTGCCTTTAGATATATTAACCATTTTTACACACCCACACAGATACTGAATCTCAAAGTCTGTAGTACTTTTTCTTCTTGTGTTAAATATTTCCAGTTTAATCCAGGTCTTGGTCCTTTGAAGAGCTATGTTTCTCTTAAGTTTGCAGCTTTGTCTTTAATTTTCTTTAGAGAATCCTTCTTGATGATGTGGTGGTCTGGTTTTATTGTTGCATAGCTCTTAAATTAACAGTGAATTTGTTCTTTTTTTCAATGTTAAATATTCAAGTACTGTGCATTAGTTTGTTTTCTGTGGTGGTTTGTTACAATGGCCAACTTTGTTTTCATTACAAATGCAGGAGCTACAAATGAACCTTCCCTTTCAAACCATGTTTACCTAAGCAATCAAATTTTGCAAAAGAAACATTGAGATTGTACATGATACTGCATATAATTATAATGATTATTATAATAAAGCTTCCATATAAATGGCTTCTTTATTTAGCTTGAAAAGAACAGTATTTTATTCAGATGTATTGTGCAAAGCTATTAAAGAGAGGGAAAGCATTCCAGGACATAGGTTGCTATGGCTGAGCTGTGGGTGTTTAACAGAGCACTTCATCACTGCTCCTGCATTTTCAAGCCTTCATCCATCTCTTCTCCTTAGTTGGGGGAATAGAAAGTGATTCCTCATAACAGAGTTGGCGAGACTTACATTAAATCACATCATAACATGCATTCATTATGTACCCACAAGTGTATTTTGCAGTGCTTTATTATGTTATACCTAATGCAATCCTCAGCCATTTCAAAACAATATTGAGGTAATTACTTGCATAACTAAAAGTATGGTTCTCAAAGGAATGTAATTTTGATATGCAACACTTAGAACACTGTGATGCCCTTTATATAGGAAAAAAGGGACCTTGTTCTGCATTAATCAGTCATTGAACTTGTTAGCTTTTGCCCCTGTGTAATGTCCCAGAATGATCAGATCTTTATTGTAGGATGTAGCTCATAATGAGTGATCCCTGAAAAAGCAGTGGATTGGTTTCAGGTACAGGGCTCTGTGGTGAGAAAGCAGGTTATTGTGCTGAGGCAGATGGAGAGCCGTGGTACACAGGAGATGACAGTGTGACAGTGCACGGGCTGTCGCAGTCACAGATGGTGGCGGAGGCTCCTAGCTTATCACACGCAAATCAGCAATCACCTGTGGAGCCCTCGCGGAGGCTTCCTTCCGCCAAGCGCCGGCTCACTGCTCCTCGCACACCAGCTGAATTCTGAATGAAGGAGGACTGGGCATCTCGGAACAAAAGCGACAGCCTGTTCGACATTCTGCTGCACAGTCCCTCCAGTGTGCCTCAGAGTGGTTCATAATAGGGATGTGTGTGCTAGCAATATAAACTTTGCTCTACATACACCAAACTATTACTGCAACCCCCACTTCCAGCTGTACCCTCTCCCCCAGTTTGACAAATTGTGTTTCCAGTTACTATGTAACAGGGCTATTGCCGCCATAGACATTACAAAGGTACTGTTAAACATTGCTGTTCTACTCTTACATAATGAGGAGAGCTGTATTGTTTTTAATTTTTAGAATTAAAAGAGATTTATTTACTATTATTTCACACAATGACATGAAATAAGTGGTGGGGTATATAAGCTAAAAATAGAAAAAATTGCCTTTAGTAGGTTGTTTTCCTTTCCAGTGACAGAAACAACATGTCTTCTTCTTTTCATTTCTCTTCATTTCAAAGCGAGTGCAGATGAAACTGCAATTACTAAAACCTTATTCTTCAATGGGAAGATACAGTGGTGGAGACACTGAACACTAAAAGGGAGGTCTGTTAAAAACACAAGTTAATAAACTGTAAAACTATAATATTACATTTCAGGGAGTTTTTAAATTACTGCCTAGAGGTAGAGAAAGAAGCAAATCCACTCTTTAAGAATGGCTTTCCTGAGGCACACTTACTCCCTAAGATAGGATTGAAAAAACAACAATAAACTATCTCTCAGTGGAGCACTGCAACTTATTATAAAACTCAAATAAAAGAAATATTTTTAAAGGTCTCCACACAAGTTGATATATGAGGCACACTTATTACATTTATTTACTTTATCTTTTCAGAAACCTGAAAAACAACAGTAGTGAAAAGCAGATCTGGAGTTTTTATGTTTATAATAATAATAATCCTTTATTTAAGTAGATGGCTCAGATGAGAAAACATTGTAATTTACAATGATGATCTGGCCAAAAGGCTTAATTAAACTGTTGTCTTAAAATGTTATACTTGCATATCATGTAGTTCCTCAGTAATATATGTAACTATTGCAAATGTATACTCCTCACCAAATGAAAAAAAATCAAATGAACAAAAAGTAAAAGTGGGTTCTACTATAGAATCCTTATAAGAGATAGAATTCTATAAAATTTTAGGTCCCACCCACTTTCCTCTACAAAGGTGGTTATAATTTATGAGTGACATTAAAGGAAACATGCTCCTTGAGGTTTCCAGGGCAACAAAGCTATCATATTTTTCATTCCAATGAGAAATGACAAAATAATACAGAACTGTTCAGCTTCTGTAACAAAAACATGTAGAATAAGCTAATGCAACACACAAAATTGTACGAGCAGTCTGTAATATTTGTCTCACTTGATTAAACTTAGCATGAAAACTGTTATGCGAAGTTAAAATTACGAATCTAGAGAAAGAATACTAAGTGAACTGCTTTCAAAATAATTGATTTTGGCCACTGGGGACTGCACACATTCAAAGCCGGTACATGGACTCTTTCTTGATCCCTTTATTTCTTACAACAGTGCTATAACTTTGCAAAATAACATGCTATATTCTGTCCCCATGACCTTTATGATGTTGTGATGTTGAAATTCCGTAAAGTTTTTAAAACTGCCAAGACAACTAGAGAATGTGTGGTTGAGACTTTTACCCTATTATTTTGTTCTACAGACACCAACACAAATTTCTTTTAAATGTTGTGGTTTTAAATTGGAGCTCTGCAAGTCACCTCAAAATACATTTTATGTTCCCATCATTTTCTTTAGCAAAACATTATACTGTTGTATAAAAGTATTGTAAATATTAAGAAACTTAAAACTTGGCAATTTCTGGATTCTTAGAGAAAACAAATATACAGCCAAAAGAACTTCCACAGAAATAATTTTAAATCACCTTTAAATAATTCCACTTGTAAAAACTACATGGACAATCTATTTTTCACTGTTGTCAATGTGTTTTGATTCAATGAATGTACAATGCACATTCTGAACAAAAACATGTTTTGTCTTAACACTGAAAATGAACTGAAATATTTTTAAGCACGCAATTTGTGTCTCTGTTAGAATTATGAAAAACTCACTGTAGTGAACAGTCAAAATTAAAATTGAAAATACTAGAATGTGCACAATATGTTTCTTCAGCTAAAATAGTTCTGGGTCTCCTGAGGGCAAAATTGAGCCATGGACAAGTGGTAATTCCTCAAATTACATTAATATTAGTTAATAAATGCTTGCATTTGTAGAGCACTTTTTATCCCATAGGATCCCAGAGAGCTTCACATAAAATACTTTGATGCCAAAGGTTAGTGCCAGCAATTATCCTTCTTCCATCTACTCCATCCACTCAGTAAGGAAAATGTATTTTAATTCAAACTAAAAGCTTGTTATAAAAGGATCAAGATACTTCTCATAGTGCCATAGGCTTATTTTACTAAAATCATTTGGTTCTTAAATTATTCAGCAGTCAGTTAGATTGCCTCAGAGAAAAGTTTTTTGAAAGGCAAATTAGAGATAACATACCGTCTTTTTGTAGGTGGTATGAATCACATGAAGTTATTGTACCCGAAGGTAAAATACTCAATGTCACAACATTGTGCTTGAAAAATAACAGCTATTTAATTTCTTTCCACTGCAATTTACAAGCAATACTTTAGTATGGGGTACATTTTGAAAGGTATAATCTATGACAAGATGCTAGTACTTATAAATGTAATGTTTAGAATATTTTAATATGTTTGGGTCAGCAGCATGAAGTATTGGCTAGGGCTATGGACTCTTGTCTAAAGGGTAATAGATTCAAATCCCATGTGGGAGTGTTACTGTTGTGCCTTTTAGCAAGGTTCTTCACTCAGACTGTTCTTATAAAGGCCTTGCACTTCTGATGAACTTGTATAAGGAAAGATTCTGAAAAAACTTTTCAACTCTAATTTAAAGCAGTAAATTTTATATTTAATTCAGAGGTTTGCTGAATGTGATAAAGATGTAGAATAGATATCACAAACTTGGGAACAATGAAATTACTAAAAGAGGAGGAGGAGGAGGATCCTGTTTTTAAAGTATAGAGGAGTGGGCCATTTGAGGGCCCCTCTGAGCATGACTTTGCTTATTTTTTCTGAATTCATCTGTAAAATTAAAAAATATTCATTTACTAACTTTCTTGCAAAGAAAGGTAGTTTTCTGATGTCTTTCAACATCCTTGATTATTGAAATATCCATTCGATATATCCATTTCAACACAGAAACTGTTTGTGTGTTCCATAAAACACAAAACACAAGAATAAACAGGCCATGACATTAATTCTAGGACGAGAACAAATTCCATATTTCCCACTGAAAGCCTTTCCCTCATTAACTTTTCTCTGGTGGTGACACAAGCCAAAGTAAGGCTGACTTTGTTCATTGCCTTTGGTAGTCTTGTAGTTGAATCAAACAGGATGATCTTTTTAGCATCTGAATGCATCAGATTATCCCTTGGTATTTTCTTTGTGTCATCCCCTAAGTAGACAGTGACACAGGTCTTGCAAACCCCCTGTCTTTCTATCGGAACTCTGAGCCAGCTACACAGATTCTTTCACCTGCCGCAGCAGTGCAAACACTCTCCTGAACTTTCAGCAGATCAGATTTAGAAAGCAGAAGTACAGCACCTGTGTGGTAGTCAGATTCGTGCTATAGTTCTGTGCAAATGTAGTGATCACTGTTCTCAGTTGGCAATCACTGGCACCTGGCACACTTCTTTCCCTGCAGCAAGACACCAGCTTTCCACTACAGACAATTTGCAAGAGCAGCAAATACAAAAAAAAAAACATTTCTGTATTTATGACAGTGTATACATTTGACATATTGTTCTATTTCAATATTTGCTTGAGAATTCTTTTCTGAAGTTTGTATTTTAATGTTAAATGGGTACATGTCTCTTTTCCAGCTTTATTTATTATAGTGAATAATTCATGTGTTGTAAACCTACAAAAAAAATATGAAACCTGACTTTCAGGAGAGTTTGTCTTACTTTTCTGTATCAAGAGCGCTTTTTTATTTGTCATTGTGTACCAGAATCAGAATGAAGAGTTCCTTGCAGTGATTTGTCAAAGAGACATTTCTATAAATGGTACAAAAATGCAAAAAAAAAATCCTGGTACATTGATTTCTAAATGGTGACTTTTCAAAGCTTTTATATGTGGAGGGTTGTATTCTAGAGCTTTAGAACAGCTTTTTGATATTTTTGAGTGGCACAGTTGTTAGCTTTGCTGCTTTGCAGCACTGGGGCCCTGGGTTCAATCCCATACCTGGGGTGATATCTGCATGATGTTTGTAGGTTTGTATAGAGTCTATTCTTCATACTGGCATGTTAAGTGGCTTCTGGGAAAATTGTCCCTGTTGTGAGTGTGTGTGCCCTGTGATGGACTGGTGTCCCGTCTAGGGTGTACCATCACCCTAGGTGATAGGCTCTGGTTCCCTTGTGACCCTGCATTGGATAAAGCAGTCAGCAAATGGATGGATCTTGGTGGCTCTTGGATAGGCTCTGGTTCCCTTGTGACCCTGTTGTCCCTGTTGTGAGTGTGTGTGCCCTGTGATGGACTGGTGTCCCGTCTAGGGTGTACCATCACCCTAGGGGATAGGCTCTGGTTCCCTTGTGACCCTGCATTGGATAAAGCAGTCAGCAAATGGATGGATCTTGGTGGCTCTTGGATAGGCTCTGGTTCCCTTGTGACCCTGTTGTCCCTGTTGTGAGTGTGTGTGCCCTGTGATGGACTGGTGTCCCGTCTAGGGTGTACCATCACCCTAGGGGATAGGCTCTGGTTCCCTTGTGACCCTGCATTGGATAAAGCAGTCAGCAAATGGATGGATCTTGGTGTTTAATTAAACATTTGATGTGAATGGACTAAAATACACCGTGTCTCTTTTTGTAGCTATGATGAATGCGTGGGGCCTGGTGCGACGCAAATATACATCCCAACAGACGACCCCCCACCTTACTCTCTCACTGACCCCTGCCAGGCCGGAGATCTCCCGCTTCCACACACAAGCCTGGAAATGGAGGAGCTGACGGGCGGAGCGTCCTGGGCGATGGGAAGCGCTTCCAGGTATCAAATCGCCCTGCAGGAGCTCAGGCAGCAGCCAGTCTCTTCTATCTCCCTGTCAGCTCCCACCCTGGAAGAAGCACCCCCATACGAGACTGTCATCCGTGAACAGAGCCTCCCCATCCCCCTGATACTGCTGGACCTCCTTAAGCACACAGCCACGGAGAGCAGTCAACACCAGCCCATCTGCCATAGAATCCTGTAAGCGCTGTGCAAAGACTGGAACCTTTTCAGCAGCTGTGAGACAAGGTGAAGCAGTTCGTTCTCCGTTGTTTTTAATTTTAAGAATTTTAGTTAGATGGTTTTTTGGTTCTTGGTTTTTGTTGTTATTACTCCCACCATGTCTCACAGAGAGCCAAATGAAATGGTGCAACTGACTGGAATACACTTGAAAGCTTAAGCTGTAAACCCCCTCTATCTCTGGGATTTATCTGTGAAACCTCCAGCAGCGTGTCCAGCACACCCCTCCCTTCCTTCTATCACATCAACTGCCATTGTTTCTTTATAGTCTACACACCACATGAACCATAATGCACTGCTCCCTCAGTTATCGTTGCCAGTGAGGAAAGTAACTGCCACAGAAACAAAGCAGATCTACAGTGCTTTCAACAATTGCCTTTGAAGAATGTTAGCTTTCCTCTGTTTATTTATTTTTTGGTCTCGGACATGTACCAGCTATGCAGTATGCAAAAAAAGATCAAATCTGACTTTGTTCCTGTCATTTTGTCGAGTGTTTCACCAAATCTCTTGACAGTTTCCAAAGGAGGGTGATATTTACTGGAGTTTCAATACAATTCCGAGAATGAATGTGGAAAAAATATTATTTTTTCTTTTATTTTAGTTCATGCTGGTCTAAGTCATGAATTGTGAAGTGAATCTTTGTTTCTTCTTAAGTTTCTCAAAGCCAAGACGTTTGCACTGAAAGAAAAATAGGATTGCATCATCCTTATAATTGAGTGGACACGTTTCTCTGTTTACATATAATATTTATTTCCTTTTCAACTCTGAGAAGTCTTTGTTGAGATATTAAATTATTTAGCAAATAATGATTTAAGCAGAAACAGCGGAGGATCACCACACTAAATATAGTTCATTTAAATTACCTTTACATTTTCATTATGAAGATTTGTATGTTTAGTCTGTTTATTCAACTCCACGATCATATTGCTTATAAACCCAAGGCCTAATTTTAAGATTTTCCAGTTTGTTTTCAAGCTAAAAAAAATATGGAAGTGCATTTAAAAGTGAGAAGAGCAGGCATTTCTTTACACAAATGTTTGTGTATCAGGCTACCCTGCTGTTTTATCAGAGACAATACGCTTTTTTAAAGAAATGACTGGATGAGATCCTTATATTAATTAGCTAATAACTACCAAATGGGCTTATGTTAGAGTAATCTCCAGGCCTATTGTTTTTTCATTTTGTTTAATTGAGGTTTAACCTGCATATTATACTGGGTGTCACAATTTCAATACGGTTTTGTAAGCAAAATGTTCTGTGTTTAGACTAGCTGACCTTAAAACCTTATAATGTTGTGATACCTGCTATATTACAGTGGTGCCACAATTAGCATCCATACCTGCACTGCCAAAAGCATTCTTTAGTTTTTCACTTTTAACTGTGCTTTTATAGACATACAGATATTCTACTTACACTATAATATGTAGCCATAGTTTATACATATCATACATTTACTCACAGAAAACTGTAGCATTCAATCTAGTGATTTTTGATAAAATATGTAGCCTATCTAAAATGTACAGCTTAAAACAATGTAAAAGATCCCACCCTTAGTTGGCTTCTAGACGTCAGTATGCTCAAGTATATCCAAACAAGAAAACTCATTATGGTGAGACAGCCAACATGTGTTGTGATGTGCAAACCTTTTAGTAATAGTTAGAAAAATATGTGGAAGTGCTGTAGCTTAGAGGTTATATGCAAAAGAATAAGGTAAAGGCTGTGATTAAACTGTACTCTACCAAATAATCCTGAACAAACTTCATTTACAATTGTAATTTACTTATTGAGGCCACAAACATTGAAAAAGGTGACCCTAGTCTCTGCTGTGAGTGATTCTGAAAATATGTAGTGTATGTTAAAAAAATGGATATACAGTACTGTTTAATTTGATCAAATGATGATTAAATCTGCCCAATTAAATAATACTAATTTAAATATAGAGGGGTTCCCCTTTATAAGTTGCCTAAATACGCATTTTTCGGCAGAATTGTCATTGAGATATTGGGGACACAATGTAAACAATTCTCACACCATTTTGGGTATGCAACACACAAATTTCCCTCACATTGTTTTTGACTTGGTGACTTTTATTTAGGAAAAAGTCTTGTCTCTCAGATTTCACATACCTGATGGAGAATGTAAGGCATGACATTTTCATATCTTGTTCATTTTTTAACTTTGCACCCACAACGATAAGTTCTAAGCGTCCTGAAATGGCACAGTGCTGGTGCTGGATGTAAGAAGTGCAGTAGCATTAACAATCAAGCAAAACTTGTCCACGTCTCAAGGTAAGTTGATATTAAAGAGTGTTTGGTTTAAATCAATTAAAAACTCAATTAACAATTACAAAAGTGATGAAAATGCTTTAAATTATGTAATGTTTAAATGGTTGGTAAGTCACAATAAACCGTTTTTAGAGTAAAAATGTTACATATACAGGTATAATAATGTACAATACCATATTTTTGGGTAGCTACAAGTGAAACACACTCTTGTTATGATTTCTGGTCTCTAAGCCTACTCCATTGATTCTTATTGTATAAGCCTCCCTTTATTAACGAAAACGTTATTATCGCTACTTATTCCTCTACAGTATATATGTAGTTTTGCTATAATTTAGCTCTTACTGGACCCTAACCCCAAAATACATCGGGGTCCCCTGTCTTCATACCCAAAAGTGTCATCACTGGCCTCTGAACAAGAATTGCAGAATGAGATAGAACAGACTGAGGCACCATGACTAGGACAGGTGATCTGACTGAAGCCTGATTGCACTGACCTGCCCATCCTGGACACAGATAGATTGTTGTGTATTTAAAAGACGTGGACAGTTCTATGACTTATAAATTAATCTCACTGAGCAATAAATAGCCTTAACACTTTTTTTCACCGCAGAAGAAAGACTGCAAAATCCCCAATTATTTGTTTAGTGTTCAAAATTAATGCACAATATGATATGATAAGAAGTAATTTTCATTAAAACAGTGTTCGACACAGTCATACACTGTACATATATCAACAGATGCCACTGAAAGATGAATCACCTGCCCTCAACCTTAAAATGAGCATCACTGTATCCACAGGTTTTCCTGTCACACAGTTAACTGTGAATACTTGCACATACATAAAAATATATTTAATTCAGAACATATGTACACATAAAGTATTCTATTTGTCCTATTTTGAGAATAGCTGGGTAAGACTAAAGCGATTGATTGCCCAGTATGCTTTTACTTAATATTTTTCTAAGTTTCTAAATGTAATATTGCTTTTATGTATTTATACCTGTTGATATTATAAAAAAGTTAATAAAACTACATTGTTAGTAGTTTTACAACATTTTTACGGTTAATCAGGCAGCATTCTTTTAAAATAAAAATGGAGTTTTTTCTCTGAAAAACAAAAATACCTCCGATTAGTACAATATGGATCTAAATGTTAATCTGCATTTCATTGCAAACAAACATGTTTTTGTGATAGACATGGTCAAAATCTTTATCGGTTTTGTTGTATTTTCATTAAGAATGCAATGAAACAATGAAGGATATTGTGTTCCATTAAAGTCAAGCAGTAACTGAGTGAAGCTTCAGGACTTACATTTTTGATTAGTGTAGAATGAAGTTTGATGTCCAGAAAAACAACATCCAATTCAGACCTTCTCAAGGCTGCGGAAACCCTGTTCTGCACTTTTTCTGCTCTTCTGATAAGTTCCCAGAGGTAAACTGAAGTGATATATAAAAAGCAGTAATCTGATTAGAATATTGATCTATGAACATGTTTACATTTTAATGCATATATTCAGAGTGTCAAAAAGAGTAAGCAAGACCTGAAACCCAAATATGTTTCATATTTACTTGCTTTTGCACCAGAATCAAAATGAACTTGGCATTTGCTGAACAAAACTGAAAAAGCTTTAAAAAAACTCATTAAAGGGTTTTTCTGGATCTTTCACTTGTTGGAACATAGTATTCCAATATTAATAGCTCTGAGTGCCCTCCAGGAAAAAAGGTCTCATGGTGTAAAGTTCAGCAAGTCTAATCATTACAATTATGCTACTAAATAATGTTCCTCCTAATGTCTTAATTATGTCTTAGCTATTTTTTTAAATATATGACATTTGGCAATTTATACAGTGCCTGCTGAGGAATATATTGAACCCTGCACATTTCCAAAGCATTTTTTGTAATTTTCCATAATATTTCTTTTTTCTTTAACCTCAAGCCCTGCTTACATATTGCACCTTTTAGACCAGTTCACTGCCTTTTCATCCAGAAGGAGCACATTATTAATTAAATTACCAGAGTTAAAAACATTAAAAAATAACTGCAGTCTATATACTTATATAGTGCAGTGAATGTGGATTACAAAACAGTTTAATACATGTGCATTACAGAATGTGAAGGTCTAGAATTCTACTGCAAATGTAGCTGCCTTTAAATAGCACTAGAACTGCATTGTAATTGTAGTTATAGTGCTTTGTTTTGAATTTGCAGTACACCATAATTAAAGCTGCAGTATAGTTCTAAATGTCTTTATGCAGTTTTGTTGCCATTGTTATTGCTTTTGTGCATATCCTATTAAACTGTGAGACTTAAGAGAAAGATGTACACCTCATGTAATGTATCTTTGTTCCTGTTGTCTATGATTGTCTTTAGTAATAATGAGTCTTGTTACTACCCATTGCAATTGTATTTACATGTTTTGTATTAGAGCTTTAATTCTTTCTTATAAATAAATATTTAAGACTGCTTTGTTCAGCTTTTGCTCTGGTTGAACTACAAGTTCAAGTTCACACAGAAAACATGCAAAGAGTACTGTCCATCTTCTTGGTAGCTCCAATTAGTGAACAATTTCAATTTACAAGCATGATGCCGCTAAATAGTTTGTAAGTACTCTACTTGAAATAACATCAAATAACTTAACCTAGCTTCTGAGCATCCATTTCACACAATTTTTTCATTGCACATAAAATACAGTATTTATGTGGACTATATTAATGCAAGTTTAAAATAAAGTTAAAACTATTATTGTGAGGTGAAGGTAAACAAAAATAAAAATGGGTAACTCTTCTTTCCTATTGTCCAGAACATAAATTGGATTACCATTGTCAGGTAGCCGTTTACTATGTCTTTTCTCACCTGATTGCCAGTAACTTAATGATCCAAAGATCTTATCTGGCCGCTTCTTCAAGGATCCCGAGGAATAACCGACAATAGCCAGCATGGACAGTTCATATCAGACCCCCACGCAATCCTAAAATGACCTGAAGTAAAGTGTAGAGTTTAAGGATATACAGTATTCAAGCTAGCATTGTTGACACCTATCTTCTGATTCTCTGAAGAGCTCATTGTTAATAAGCTAGAACAGATGGTAGCTGCTACGACAGTTCTCCTAATTGCCCTCTTTGCCCAGTGTCTGACTTCTATTAGAGCGTGGCAGGAGAAACCTAATTGCATCTAGTGCCACTGCCTTCAGTAAATTAGGTGTGCAGTGATCATTGGAATACTAAGCTAATGGTTTACTAAATATAAATTCAATTCACAGAACTATATTTTTCCCAATGTAATTCCCCATAGCATTGGCCCCCTTGAACAGATTTTTTTTTATATGATTTAGTGCTGCATGCTAAACAAGTGAACTGCCATCTTTGAGTTAACTGAAGTGCTTTTCATAGCACAGGTATCCATTGTCTATGAAATTAATGACACGCACCTTTATACCTTGTCCCACTACATTCAGCACGGAAAAAGAATTGTATTCTGAGCCTCCTGCACTCCCTGTCAAGCAAATTACTAGTTTTCTAGCAAGAACATTCATACTGTATTATTTTTATCACTTTAATTGCTAAATCCATTAAAACCAGCGGTAATGAGCTAATCTCAAAAGCTTAGTTCCTTTTATACTTCTAATTGGACTAACTTTACAACATTTTCCCTCTGTTACTGGGCAGGTTTTCCCTATGGTATTTTTTTTCCTTTCATTTGGCTGGGCCTGGTATCATCCCCGTGACACAGATTAGCTCTGAATCTAATGAATGTCTTTTTAACCTTTACTCCATAAACAGCAGAAAGTCTTCAAGACTTCAACTCAGTACCACAACTGCTGACTTGTGAAAGTTAGTGGTAATATTTCAAAGTAGGTATGACTTACAGGTATGTATTGCTACTATGTTACTGAAACACAACTTTATGAGAGCTAATTGATGCCTAATTCATGCTTTATTAATACTTACAGTATATAATGTATAAATAAATTGGTAATGTATTGACTACTGAAATAATGCCACAACATTACATAACATAATGTTAATATGTTAATGGACAATTATTACCAAGAAAAGGTCATTAGTACCTAACACATTTAAACAGTCATACTAGCACTTTAAATATCAGAGACAACCCCATCATACTGTATATAACTAACAAATGCCTTATATTGTGTAAATAAAACTATTGCATTTAAAGTGTTGGTTTATAACAGTCGAAATGTAATCCAGATACAGTATTTTCCTTATTTATATTTTCAAGGATAGCGTATGTCCTCTGCTGAGAAGAAAAAAACACAAGATCCAAAGAGTTATTTTTTTTACCTAATTCAGGAAATTTCACAGAAAATGAACCGTACGCTTAGACTGGTCACATCTATCATTTCAGCAGACAGCAAAAAAACAGGGACATGGCAATACATCAGAAAGATATCAGTTTATGAGGAAGGGGATCCTGATTAATTAGCTGCCATGAAAGACAGCTTTGTTGTGAATTAGCCTGTATGTGAATATTGAAAAAAGCCAACCAGGTACTAACTGAAGGAAGTGCACATTTCTTTCTGTGGAGTAAATCAATCACTTGGAATGCCAGAAAACAATTAATGAAGTTGTTCTGCTGAGTACCAGAAAGGCAGTTTTTTTCATTGAATCCCATTGCATGTAAATGATAAGCTTGGACACTGTAAGACCTTATTGGTACAGTGTGTGCATTAACATTTCAAATTGGTCAGTATAGGCAATTGTTGCAGGATAAAGTTGCAGCACATAAGATTATATCCCATTTTGTATTGGCAATAGATGCCGATTTATAACTACCGACCTACTTAAGAACTCCAGGACGGATTTTCTTTCACTTGCATGTGATGCACATGCTGTAATTAGACAGGCAGTGATGCTGGTCCTTGATGGGAACAACACAAGCATATCGTAAAGCACAGCAGTCCTTCTCCTGGGTCATGGTAAGCATCCATTCACAACTAGGTAAATGCCACGGGCACGTCATTGAATTTCAAACTATGCTGAGGTTCTGAGACATAGGTTAATATCCACTGGGGCCTTTACTGACATCAAAAACCCCTTTTGAAACCAGAGCTGTTTTAGAATTCAACTATTCCATGGATTAGCAGTTCACATGTGTTCATCATTTAGTCAAGCAAATTCATAAATGAGGAAAACTACAAGATTTAAAAACATAATGCTTAATTCACTGACTGGTAAGATAGGTGTTTCTAGTGTGTATTGCACAACTTATGATATTGCCATAACATATACAGTAACTACAGCACAACAATGGTATATAGATTATAATAATTCCTTCCATCTATCCCAAAGGACTCCAAAGCACTTTAAATACTAGAAGTGACTTACAGTATTTCCTCTAGCACTGAAGGACATCACCTGCATGAGTGACGCGAAACAACCATTTGAATGCCATCAGTTCCTCTACAAGGCAGATCTGATAAAGAAATTAGAAACTGCTTCACCAACTGAATTAACAGGGGGACTTAAGGTAGGTTACACTGAACAGGCCCAGGGTGGAATTTAACCTGGGACACCAGGAGTTAATCTCCATATCTTCATGAACAGAGCCATGTGATCTTTAATGACCTTTAATGATGAAGTCATTGTGAGCTTGGTTTTATATGTCATACTCCTTTTCCAGCAGAAAAGGAGTCCCCATACCGGGTCAAATGCAAACAGTTGTATCTGGTGTTTATGCCTTGTACATCATGCAGTACCTCATACACAAGGGGTTTTAAAAGGCTTATAATTATACCATGAATAAAGAAATATTGTGGGTATACTAGGAGGTTCCTACTTGCTCATAATATTAAATTGGGGCTCTGAATTCGGGTGAATATGAATGTAATCTAATTTGTTTCTCTGAAAATACCTCTTGTTGTGCATAGCTTTTTTAAACTCTTTGGAAAATGTATATTCTCCTGAAGCCCCTTGGTAGATGTTATGCCATGTTTATGTTTTAAACTATGTAAGTGTAGCATTAACCTTTAGGATTAATACTCTGATTTCCAGACAGTACAGACTGGCAAAAGTGTTCACATTATCATTGCTAAAACATCATGATGAAATGTTACAGACAGAAAGTAGGTCAGGGTTATGAGAAAAACGTATTAGCTCAATCAATTTAAGTTAACAAGACCCATGGACAACATTTGGAACATTAATTCTTTTAAGGATGAAAGATCAATGCTAAATTATTCCCAGTGATACAAATGGACTAGAGCAATTGGCTTTGCAAGGTATTCTGAAACATACTATCAAGCAACAAAAGTAATATGTTTTGTTAAGTGCACTTTCCTTGACATAATGTATAGTAGCACTAATACTAGTACACTGGCATTCCTTAGAAAAATATTAGGAAGAACAAATTTGATTCTCCTTTAATGTTTTCAGAGTCCAGCAGAGCAGATATATACTCAAATACACTATTGCCAAAGTCTATGAAAGAACTATGAAACGTTTAATCAGGATTCAATGCCAGCAGCATATTCTGTGTAGAGATACTGTATATTGTGTTACGTGTATATTCAAATAATTTTATTTTGTCTGGTGAATTTTGAAGATATTGCAGATCTCAAAATACAATATATTGTATATTGCCTGAAGCTGAAATGGGTCTGAAACCCTTTTTAAGGCAGAAAGTCTGTGGAAATACAAATTGACTAGTGGTAATGGGTGTTTAGAAAAAAATCCATTGAATATTTAATGTCACTGGTTGCATGACGAAAATTGCATCATTAAAAGTTAATATTCATAACAAATTATTCTGATTCAGTGTAATGTGTATGTATTTAACTAATTTGCCTCACTGAAAATATACCTATTTTTTACACACATTTTTATTTTATTGTAGAGTCCCAGTATAGGTTTTCCCTCAGCATAATGAAATTGATGTTGACTTGTAACTAATCAAGCTTCTACTGCCTAAGAGAAGGAGGCAGTTGTAGCCTGGGAATACCACAGACAAAGAAGTTTTTGAGGAATACAAAGAATTGAGTATAGCAACTTGCACTTCTGAGCAATCGCTTAGTCAGATCAGACAGAAAATGCTGTTTTTGTTGAAGGAAGATCATGCAATCAGGTGGGATTTTGGTTGGCCTCTTTAAACCAAAAGGTAGGAAATATTTTGTGGTTCAGTGCTCTGTTTGCATAAATGAACTCCTCTATGCAGGGCAAAAGAAAGCACTGAAATAAACACTATTTTTTTATAATGGTTCATGTTGTAGCAATGTCCTAACCAACACCCACTGGTTTCAGGAAAAATAAATATCTGTGGACAGTACATAAAATTGCATTTTTTTTAATTATTTTGTAATTCTGTAAAAGACTTACTAGACATTCCTGAACAAGAAAACAGTGTGATTTTTTTGTAGTATCTAAACAATTTTCTATAATAGTACATTTATAATGTTTTATTATAAAATGTAGGGTAAAGATTCTTTACAAACACAAACATAAAGCTGAAAAAGATATTGGAACAGTGAAATACCATAGTGTTTATTTTCTTTGCAAGGATCGGTCCTGATGCTGCACTGTAGTGCCCTCTGTTGCCTACAACAGTACACCAGTATGGAAAGCTGCTCAAGTCAAAATCAGCAGGTGTGTTCATTCCTTTGTCATTTGTTTTGTTGTGGTACATTCTAGTCGACTAAAACTGCATCAACAAAAAAAGCAGTTAACTTAATACATGTATAGAACTGTGAATTGTGGTAACTTTTATGTTGCTTATAAATCTTAAAAGTACACTGCACCAGTACTACAGGTATATATTACCAGTATATTATTACTTACTGTAATTGAAGCTAAACTGATTCCTTATTCATGCATTGCCATTTCCCTGAATATTCGTATTTTGTTGTTTAATAACGTCAGTAGTCTAGGACTCGATCCAGGTCTGTAATAGGTTGAGTGCTTTTCTGTGAAATGTACTGCACAGTGGCAAAAATTATTGATAATGCTTTGAACCTCACAGTAATTTAAGTTTAAAATAGAGAGGAGGGCATTTCTTTTTGAAAGTCTGGATATATTGTATAGGTCAGGAATTAGTTCATGTTAGGCCTAATGTCTCCTGGTTTTTGGTCCCATCCATTCATTTCCTGACCGCTTCTTCCAATTCAGGATCGCGGGGGAGCAGGTGACTGTCCCAGCAAGCAATGGGCACAAGGTGGGCACACCCTGGGTGGGACGCCAGTCCATCACAAGGCAGATACACAGACAGACTGCACATGCGCACACTCCCACATAGGGCCAATTATTAACTTACCAGTTTATTTTGGACTGAGGGAGGAATCAGGAGGACCTGGAGAAAACCCACACAAACACTGGGATAACATACAAAATCTACACAGACAGCACCTCAGGTCCAGACCCGAACTCGGGACCCCAGCACTGCTAGCCACTGTGGCACCGTCCAAGAAGTCAAAAAAAGAAACCTCATTATTTTCTTAGAATTAAATGTGATTTTTCTTAAGACTTTTACAGTTGATTACTCAAAGCCTTAATTCATTAGAAAGTACAGTTATTTCTAATCAGGCTGTTAGTGGAATTAGATTAACGCAGTTATTTATATTATCAGACCAACTCTGCCCCTATAAAAAGTTTGAGACCCCTGTACAGTATATGAATGAAAACTAGTGAATAAAATATAGTATGCCATTCACAAAAGTATTACTAGAAGAATTTCATTTGCCTGAACCCCATGCATGAAAGGTATAGCCCATGCCATGTTTAATGTGCAGTAGCTTCTGCAATTTCAGTTCCGTAACCACGAGTTGAGGCCTATGTAAAAGGGTTTTTAAATCTGTAACTCATACATTTTACGATTTCTGTATTTACAAATAAAGCTAGTTAATTTAGGATACTTTTTTAAATGCCCATTTATAATGGAATGAAGTGATCTTTTTCAATACTGCGAAAATTCAACAGAAATTGACAAAAATATTTGAATTGTTGCAAGTGATGGCAGTATAACCATGAATCTTAGGTCTTAATTGTACACACCTTCGATAAACCTAAACTACGTATACTGTATATAAACCTACACGCATGGTTTGCGAGCAGTCCATTTCCTTGTTGCAAAAATGTCATGATTCTTTCACTTTCGCTTTTTTAGGGCAACCTGCGTTTCGTCTTTCGCAGCATGTCCTACTACAAAGAGAATCCCTTGCCGTCCTTAACTGAGGCTTCGTTGATATAATCGACACTATATTTATAATATATCGGTATCTATAACCCCCGCCTGCCCGAACAATATTGCTGAACGTCTAAAAAGACTATTACGCCATCTGCATGCATTGCAGCTTCCTTGTTATTGACTTTCTTACAGGAAAGCTCTACAGGCAAAGTTGACCCCCTAAATCAGATTTGACAGCCATGAAGAGTGCCAGCAGTGAAGAATCATTAAGCATACTTCCAGACCTTCGTCAGGATTATTTGAACTACTACGAAAAAGTCTGTTTTGACGGTAATCTCAAACTCTGCACGGAGACTGAAGTGACAGAAAAGGCGAAACGCTTCCTGTTTTCAGAAACTAATCCAGGAGAAAGGTTTGAAGTTTTTGACTTTTACTGGGCTGTATCAGAATGCCTACGAGTGCGTCAAAACCAATGTCGGGATGTGTTCGAGGGTCTGATAAAAGCCACCGAAGTCTTAGAAATGTTTTGTGTCAACCTGTTTCTTTTTCCGTGGAAGAAGGAAATCAGATCACTAAAGGTAATAATCAGCAATCAATTAAAATTATTCTACAAAGTTATATACATTTTCTCAGTTAAGATAAAAGGAAAAATACCTATGTAATTCGCAGATTGATCTGACATAAATTAATAAAACACTAGGCTGTTTTAGCCTTGGCATTTGGTTAGTATACATTATAAATTTAACCCCTCCTAGTTACCTTAAATTACAATTCATAATATGAATATGGAGATAAAATATTCTGTGCTATAGATGCAAGTAAAAGTTTATTTAAACCTTAATATACTATTGAGAGATACAAGACTTTCTGCTTACACCAGAAAAATACTTAGTGTGGTATTAGTTAATGTATGCTAAAACACTCACTTGGCAGCCATTTCTGTGCTTTCAAAATCATGAGATTTGCTTTCTCATTATTAAAAAGCAGGGGCTTTCAAATGGAAAAATACCCAACCAGATGAAACCAAAAAACATCCAAGCAGTTGAAACAAAAGTTAAACCACTTCCTGGTACTGTCACAGCTGCAGTTCCCAGCCATAACGACTTCTTGAGATAAAGAAGGGAATTAAAAATATTAAGGCACTTACTCTTGATTCTCAAATGGATAATTTAGTAGTAACTACACTCCTATTTTCTGTCATGGTCTTGCATGCAAAAAAAAAACATTCTGACATGTTCGGAAAAGAGTATCTCTACAAATACAGTACTTGGCATACTGTACATGCTTCTTTACATTTTAGTGCTTAAGACTTTAGCCTTCTTAAGTCTAGTAAATGCTTAAGAGTGGGAACACAGGTTTAAATGAGCAAATTCTCACAATATGCCGCAGTTTTAAATACATTTCATACTGCTAAGCAAGTAGGAATCATGCATGAAAAATAAGAAATTTAAAAATCATAAACAACTTCAAACTTTTCATAAAGCACCAGAATTTAAACTAGATACAGATATTGGCATTAAATTGTTACACAAGTGTCAATGTGTATTGTAACTGAATCATATAGATTCTGAAATACAGTAACTGTTTGTTTTTTAACAGACTTTCACAGGGCCCTTTGTCTACATAATTCAGCCTGTGCTGCCACCAGACATTGTCAGGAGCATCCTGGAAACTATAGGATATTACCTAGAAACTGACACAGAGTACAGACTGAGCAAGAACATAGACTTTACAAAAGTAAAGAAAGTGGGGTTTGAACTGTTTCTGGCCAGGCAGGAATGTGAGTACTTGCTAGAAGTCATGGGTCAAAAGGAAGAAGCAGAGTGTTTACAAATCATTAAGCAGAGATTTCCAGCACTACGTGGTCACAAAGAAATTGCTGAAGCCTTGGTTGGGGAAGACTTCATAGAGGAGAAGCTGGAAAGCGACAGTTCTCTGTTAGGCCCAGGAAGAGCCATGAGAGAAGAAAGTCAAATGGGGTTTGAGCCAGGACAAAGGTTGGAAGAGGAGCCTCTAAATGCAGAGATCAGAATTTCAGAGGAAGCAGAAACACCCGGTTTGGGACCTAGCAGGAGCATGCTAAGTGAAGACAGCTCAATCTCAGAGATGCGTGCCAATTACCCTGACCTTACTTTTCGGCAGAAACGTATCTTCAGTTATACTCAGGAACATTCTGCAGCACAGCGTAACAATTTAGGAGATAAAAGAATGCCTGAAATACATTATCTGAGTGGTCCTCAATCTATTGCCATGTTCACAGTTTCTGCACTTCCTAATGAACTACAAGCGGCACAGTTTGCAAAAGAGGACATCGTCAAGCATCCACCTCCGAACAAACATAGCAGAAGTTCAGCAGCATCGGAATCATTCAGTCCTCCAGCTGCCATGCACAATACAGGACATATTGAAAGCAAACAGGTTCTCGAAGAGCAGTCTGCATCAACTGATAACATTTTGTCTGAGATAACTATGAAGTTTAACAACCTGGGGTTTAAAGATAGTCTTCCAGAGGAAAGTCTGAAATACCCCATTGAAGAGACATCTCAAATGGGTGGAATTTGCCATGACCTTGGCAAACACAAGCCTCCTTATTTACCAGAAGATAAAAAACAGCCCGTTGTTTGCCAGCCATCTGCAGTTTTAGTCAGCAACATACCTGACTGCAACTGCAGTGTCTCAGCAGACCCAGACTGGAGAAAATCCTTCACAAAGGCTGATGTTCCTACTACATCCTTCTCTGATGACAATTTGACACCTAATGCCATCAAAGAGCCACCCCAGTCTTTTTACATCCCACCCAGAAGCATTGACAACCAGATTCCCATTGAGGAACTAAATGCAGAAAGTATCAGCTGCCCAAACAACTGTAATGAGACTTGCCAACCACCAAGTAGGAAAGACACATTAGCAACAGAGGATGACCTGTTGAAAGGCTATGTTTTGGTTTAACACACAAAAAAATAAATACAAAGAATAGCTATGCAGCAATCACTAACAGGACAGAGTATAAGACAAGAAGCAAATATTTGAGAATACTAATTGTGTAATGTATGCTACTGAGATGTATCGGGAATCTCAGTGGAATTGGGGAGGTCCTGAAAGGGTGGAGGTAGGGGTGTAAATGCCAGTTCATAACAGGATACACCTGAGAGGTGATGTTTATGAACAGGAGTGCAGAAGTGGGAAAAAATTAGGATTCCGACTTCCTACTAATTCAGTTTTCAATATTTGTTCAATATTTCTGTGGCATCAAAAGAATGCATTGCAAAACCTTTAAAAAGGTTTAAGACTTGAAATCATTATCAAAAAGATCACTAGAGTAAATGTAGGAGCCTAACCTAACAATAACTGCTGGTAAAAATTTAAATGGTCTGAACTTTGAGGAGGTACTGAACTTTGAGAAAAAGGAGATGGAAGAGTCCAAATTAAGCCCAAATGCGTTCATTGAAGCAAGAGTACTTTAGGTCTGGTGACACTGGTCTTGGCAGTGGACTGTGTCATATTCTTTAACTCCTTTAAATTGGAAATTGGAAGTGCTATTGAGATAGAATGGACATTAGTCAGCCAGGGCTTTAAGTAGACTGGCAACTTCTGTGGCCTATTGGGCGCTTACAGATTTGCAGTGATGTCACAGAGAGATGTAACATTCCTTTAAGAAACTGATCTAAGCTCACAGGACATTATAAGATAAATGTGAGCATTTCCGTATTAACCTCAGAAGTGGAACTTTAATATAACAGATATTTTAGCTACAAGACCAAATGTTTAAATTTTAACATTAATAAAAGGAGTGCATGCATCCTAAAAATAACTGGTGATGTACATTAAAAAAAACACAATAATGTAAAATGAGGTGTTTCATTTGTAAAGCTTATATTATTAATGCCAAAGGATTATTACCATTTGTACTAACAATTGATGTCATGTGTAAGATGACATTTTTAACAAAGTGTAAATAAATTCAAAAGAATAAGGCTATGACTTTTAGATAAGCATTGCAAACTTGGCAACTTGTTACTTTGCTTAACCAAATGAGCTAGATAGACCCAGTAACTCCTTTCTTTTAAAACCTTTTTGCTCTTCATGTTTGTCATATGACCAGTTTTGTTCACTGCCATACACTGCCAGCTTTCCAGTACTAGTTACCTGTTATAGTAACCTGTAAAGTTCAGGTAAAAGTGTAGATTTAACTGATAGAATTAACATGATTCCATTATATAACTGACTTTATGTAAATCTATTTGTGAAAATTGAGAATAACGTTAAAGTTGTGAATGTACATGTACAGTTTCAGAGCTGTTGTTGAACATGTTTAAAGTCAATTTAAACCTAAATTAAAAGCTTTTTTTATCATTAGATATGTGTCCATGAGTGATTAGTAATAAGGACTAATAGGTTTATTTTGATTGTCAAAAATGTACTGGGTTTTACAATGGGCTAATTGCACTGGAGTTTCATGGGCTTCTACACAACAGAAGCTCCTGGGTCAGATATTAGTGAGAGGAGCTGCTTCTACAGTCACTCCTAATTCTCCTATATTTCGCTCTAAAGTATGTCTGCACCACAGTAGACAGTCATCACAGGAGTATGTGCACAGGTCCTCACTGTTTTTGTGCTGCAGAAAGGGGGTGCACTACTAAGCTATATGGCTAAATGATTGGCACCAATACAAATAGAAAACAGCTGATGTTTCCAGATTTAATATAGAATACATGATATATAAAAATATGCAGAATGATTCATTCTTCCACATGACAAATGTTTGGGGGTAAAAAAGAGATTCAGCTGTGCATGATGTACTAGTGAGTAGGTTAATTCTAAAATTATCAGTTATTAGGGGTTCATTCACATTATGGATACATCCCTTCTCAAACAAGATGATGGCTAGTACTTGGGATTTAAATTATAGCTTGTGCAAGACATAATTTGGTATTGTATTTAGAATAATACTGAGGTGGTCTTCCATTATTTCCTGTTTTATATATTCTACTTTTAAGGCACTATGTTGCTGTTTCTCTATGACAAATTAACAGTGACAACTGCAGCGTAATTCTATCACAGTGCAAAGTGTAGATAATTAAATGACAAAGTATAGAAACTGTAAAATATAAGACTGATGAAAATAATTTTACATTTAGTCTTGAGTAAGAGGATACAGAATCCAACCAAACATTCACACGGGTAACAGCTATTTCTCACTGGACAGCAAATTCTATAAGACAATACATGAAGTGGACAAAAAGGTAAAGGAGAAGAACACAGTATAGTGAAAGCAAGGATTTCCACATTGTGTTAATTATTACCTATCATGAAGCTCATGACATACTGTACAGTAGTATAACAGAGAGAAGCAGTATAGATGAACAGATGAGAGGAACTTTCTGCACCTATCCCCAAAAGTTGTAAAAACAGAAACAGAACTAATAAAAAATGCTTTCATTTTATTTCTTTGAATACAGCAAGAAAGGAAAAAATGAAAGGTGTACATGTCCGCACAACTCCCACCTTCCCCCAACAGTTATCTCCAAAAGTTTAGATTCAGCCCGCACTGTATTATTTTAAATTTACATTTACTTTTAATACTAAAAGGTCCCGAATAACCAAAAACCTGTAACTGGAATGTAACAGAAACATTCTTAATATAAGTTGAATGTTGCCTTCTATACATTTTTCAACTCAGTTTGGATACATTAAAACTACTTCAGTTTAAAATATAAACTTATACTCTTCCACCTGAAAATCACTAGTTCAAAACTGTGCTTAGAAGTTGTAAAAATGTTCATTACCTAATTGGATTTGTCAGTTAACCCAAAGCTGTATCAGTTAATACACACCCAATTCATTCCTCATGTTTTGATCCAAAAATTGATTTTGGAGTGGCTCAATTTTTTTTCAGCAGATAACACAACACAGGTTACCTGCTAAAAAATATTTTTTCTTTTGGATCACATGCCAGAGTTTCTTACAACTGATTTGATCTGGTCCCATTCATGCAGGAGGTGACACTAGGGCCTGTGATCTGTCTACTTTGTCTTGTAGAAGTTAACCAAAAAGATGCAAAAAATGAATGCCACAAAGTGTAATATACATTAAGGAATTACAGTTCGGTATCAGAATTGTAATCAGGTTGGTCTTCACCTGGATTCCTCTATCCAGATCAAAAATACTACTGCAGCTAACAGCATGTGTTTTATCCAAGGTTACATCTGACCAGTCATCTCTTTTCTTCACATTAAACAACCGCTAGCACCAGTTCTATCACAAATCTAAAGTACAGTAAACACTGTAGTGTACAACTGTACACAAGTTCAGCAGTGCCAATGAACATGAAAGACTATTAAATGTATTGCGTGCGCTTAGCTTTTATGAATCTTAAGTGCTATACTTAACAATTACTCAGTTTTTTGGTCACAGAAATAGAAATAGCACGCGAGACAGCCAGAAAGCCAACCATGCAAATGTTATGAAAATTTGAGAGACAGCAGAACAAGGCAAAGACTCACGACAACATAAAAAAATCCAGATACAGTTCAGAACAAGGCAAAGACTCACGACACTATACAAACAGTTTCAGAACCAGTTCAGACAGTAAAATCTCCACTCCGATTCCAAGTGCGATTAAATGTGGTTTGTAGACAGTATCTTTTCCCTGTTCTCTTCATACTGGTTCAGCATCTTTTGGAGGTCATGATCTGCAGAAATAACCTAAAGTAAAACATGTACATTAAATATAACATATTCAACATACAACATACAACTTTGTGAAATATTGAATTTTGTATTTAATTAAATATGAATTTTGCATAAATATACTTTTCTTTTAGGTCCTCCATTACGATAGACTAAAAACACACGAAAACACATTTTAGCCTGTATTGTTTAGGTGTTTAGCATAACACTAAATCATGCTCCAAACCAACACCATCAGTAGGATTTGCCGAACAACTCACAAGAACAGGAGCTGGGACAGCAAACGATGTCTTTTTAATTAGCCAGTCTTCATACAGTTGGTGGATAGCTTCCAAATATTCCTTTTAAAAAAGAAGAAACCAAATGCCAGTTCAACAGTCTCCTGATCACGAGGTAGATAATATGAATGCAACATTTAAATCCTTCTCAGTATATTTACCAAAGGTATCACTTTCTCCTCTTCCCTGCACCTCTTCTTCAGTCTCTCATAGCAGGTCTGTGGAGACGTCTGCAGGTAAACTACCCAACAAACAAAAAATAATTATATTCTCTTGTCCTTTGCTGCTGAAAACATACTAATGGCAAAATGTCTTCCAATATGTTTTTTTTACAATGATCTACAAGCTACTCTGCCAGTTTGCATGATAATAACCTGCACTTTCATGAACTTTCACCTACAAAAGAATTACAAATCATTTACACAACATACAGACAACTCCAGACCAGCATGACAGGCTGCATGTTAAGATCAGTTAATATGGTTAGATTTACCAAAATACCACACCTATGTGGACAACCCTGCACCACACTGTCCAGCTTGCCAAACTCTTTGAACAGGCAGCAATGTTTAAATCCCATACTACACAAGCATGTTTTAGACAGTATAATGCTGTTTAAACACTTACGGTGCAAAGCAGCAATAATGCTATAATAAGATGCATGATGCAAAAGAAGCAAGTATTTCTCTTTTGTCATCTACAAAACTATAGAAACTGCACTTCATTGTAAACAGCACAATGTACTGTAATTCAAAGCAACTCACCAATAAGATCCAGAGGAATGTCAATTTTCTGCACAATCCAATTAAACCATTCAGTCAAAACAGCAAAATCCACCTCAGGCATCTTCCCACTATAATGCATGCAAGAAGTTACATATGCATTTTACTAACACACTCTATCCTGTCTGCAAATACACTACAGTGCTGACAGTTAGAACAGGAAATGCAGCATCACTGATGCACACAAGGTGTTCAGTACATGTGAAGTCCCTTGATCCACAATAAAGCTGTAATATTTTTAGAATGTGACTGCTTAAAAGAATTTCTATTTCTGACCTCCTTCTAAAAATGAAGCTCCGAATAAAGTAGCAGGTTTCTTCCTTTTTGCATTGTGTACACATGAACACATGAATTTATGATTCACTCATTTTAAAGACTGATATTGAAACAGGTGTCTATAGAAATATAAAACACCATAAATCTCACAGTTCAGAGGTGCTACACTATGCTTTATCCAAACAAATACAAGTTACAATAATATGGCATTGGTACTTGCATTTTAAAGTTTTCTGTGCCTTTTAAACTTGCCATGGTCGAAAACTCTGACTAATCTTCAAAATTACTGCACTTCAACATTTGAATGAAAATATTCAGTTTTAGATCTGGAGTGCGGAACACATAAATTCTATTCTGCATATACAAAATAGAATAAAGATCAGTTAAGATCAGCTGCACACAGTTAATACTGTTTAAAAAAAGATTGCTAACTTTTTATTCTCCATTTTATTGGAAGTACTCAGGAACACATGAGCACTGGAGAAAGAGTGCCACACAGTGGTAACATGCAATGTGTGTGTATTTTAAATTCCAAAAATGTTAGGGGAATCTTTCAGATTTCTGTAGTTTTCTGTATCAAGCTTCTATTAAAAAAATTAACCCCCAAAAAAGTGCATCAGCATACAGTAATTAGATCTACAAAGAAATAAAGAAATTGAAGTGAATATAGAAAATAATTATGTTTAATTATGCAAGCACTCAAAACATTCCCAGAGTATCATTTTAAGATTTTCAATTTCTAGATGATTCTAATATTTAGCTTCAGTTAAAAACATACCTTCTGAAGAGATTTTCCACAAATATGTATTTAGCACTGTATATAGACCTTTCCATCATTTTTATCTGAGACATCTGGGGAACAGAAAATAGTTTACAATAAATATGATCATTCTTCACTTATCTTTAACAAAGCGCTATGAAAACATGTTTTTTATTAATAAATCAGATATTTTACAGATATTGCAATATTCACTAATACATTATTTTCCATTCTATAACTATATTCCCTTTTCATCATTCATTTTTAAAATACAGGTTTTAAAAGGGGAAAATTGTTATTTGAGAATATGGGCTTCAGCGACCTAATTTAATTAACATATGCCTTAAATATTAACTGGCTTTTATTAAGTATTACCAGTTTTGCTAAAAATATTCATATTACACTATTTTAAGTGTACTTTTTATTCAGGCTCAACAGAAGCATCATCTTATGATCCAAACAGTGTTTATCCTAATGGATGACCACAATCATTCAATATATCAACAATTTTTACCCCCTTGCACATTATTTTGGTCATCCAGTTTTAAACAATTTCCATCCATTAGCTGAAAGATGCTTATTCCTGTAAAGGGCAGTGGTAACCAAGAGCCTATCACAGAAGTAGAGGTTACAATGCAAGACTACACCCTAGAGAGGATGCCAGTCTATAAACTTATCTATACCTCAAAGCAAACTGAATTTTAAGAACATACATAAGCTTACATATATAACAGCACAGGAGTACAGTATGGAGATATTGTACCAATTGTCTCCCAAGACTCTTGTTTCTATACTATGCAAGTACATAAGAATGGGCATTATCAAGTGCTGAGGGCACTTCAGCTCATTCTTGAAGTTCATTTAACACATTTAACTTTTTAGGAATGAATGGTGACACAGTACAAAACAAGGAATGCAGAAGGCTGTTTCAACTGGATGTTAAGGATTCTTCACTCAAGATAAGCACAAAAGTTACATGAATGTGGACTTCTAATTGACTCAACAACTAAAAGCACTCTCCCAGAGTGCTAGGTGAGTTTACCGATCCTGGTGTTGCAAGTCCGCTTACTGGTTGAATGTTATTGAGTTATTCCACAAGCTGCAACACACAACAGGCTCAGTTTTGTTGGGATAGGGTTGCGATTAGTCAGCCTGAGATCTCACAGCTCCCGATGAAACAACAACAGCTGCAAGTTTGTAGCATGAAAAGAAAAGTCTTAAAGTGCCTGTCTTAAAGTGGGGGATCAGAGGAGCCTAGAGACACATTATCAAGTATAAGTGTCACAGCAGCAAGCCAAAATGTAATGACACAACTGGCGATTCCAAATTTGGTTGGAATGTAATACAAATTTTATTTTTTTTTAAAGCTAAGCAATATCCATGTAAGATAATCGGTAGCCCCTACCGTTGGCGAGACGTGGTGGTCTAACATCGTGAGCTGCACATAGGTCTGCAGAGTGATCCCCCAGCGTGTAGGATCCTGATACATCAATCCCTACCAGGGATTTAAACCAAAGGCACAGTGAACAATGAACCAAAACAGCTCTCAAGGAGAATTTTTGCACTTTATTTTAATAAGTAGATGAAATGGGTGTTTAAAAGTTTAATATATTGGAATTATTGTAGCTTATGTATACTTCTGCCAAATGTAGCAGCACGTTATACTTTGCAACAGTCGATAAGGCTCTGTGAACTGACAGATTTACCAAAAGATAAATAAATACTGATAACAAATTAAGAATTACTGGTCTTGTGTTTTCACCCTGAAGAAAAAAAATGGGAGCTACCCAAAGCAATAGTGACTTCTCAATGACTACAAACACAAAAATATTGCATTTCTATTTTTATTTTCTTATATATATATATTTTAAGGGAGATGTAATGCTGTGTTTGAGATTTTGAGGTTTTATTTTAGAATAATATCCACACATCTTACCAGTGGATTGTGCCCTCTAACATTCCTCCATTTGGAAACTGGTTCTGTCAATGCCTAAAAGACAAGATGTGCAAATACATTTACTGCAGACGTGCATGTCCATTGATGAGATAATAATTTGAAGAACCAAAGAGAGAAGCACAGCAGGTCAAGGTGTTATCAAAAAGCACAGCAAAATAAAAAAGGATTTCCTTAAAAGCAAATATAATGTAATAAAACGCATGGATAATTCTGAAAACTGATAAATTCAGTTTTATTACTGAAATGAACATGAAATTACAAATCTTCATATTTGACAGAAATGAATCAAACAACAAAGGCATTTTGCTTTTACCTCAATGTTACTGGTTTTGCTAAAGTATTCCAAGCAAGTTGTCTTTCCACTTGCAATATTCCCTTCAATGCAAATCTGAAAGAAAAATATAAGTCTTCTTCAATAAAAATACTGCTTTTCTCCAATATGTGTAAACACTAATAATATAATATTATGTTAAATATGATTATCTCCACACACAAAAATATAAAGATTAGTTACTTTCTAACTTACTACAGGCTTTCTCTCCACCCTGTTCCGCAGCAGATTGTCTTCGGGAAAAGAAAACATGGTAGTGAGGTTTTGGTACTGCTTCACTCGGTATGCTGAGTTAAATAAATTAATACAATCAAAGTAGAAACATAATAAAATGCTAACTGCCCAGGGTAACCGTCAATAACGACAAGCACGGCACATAATCCAGATGGCTCTGAACTCCAGCCAGGTCTGTGGTATCAAATTCGTTGAAGGAGACCGCAAAATCTTGTATTTTTAATCCAGACCCCAGCGTTCAGACTCGCATGAATTTTGCAGGTGATGCCGCAGACGCCTGAAAGCACTATTAAAAACCTTCAACAAAATACAACCGCTATTCTCTGCAATAAAAACTGTTAACGATAAAATATAACAATTTATGATTTGCCTAAATTGTAGCTTGATCAAATGTAGATCAGCACAATCCGTTTCGTTTTCTAATGTAAAGAAATGGGAAGTCATGTCACGTGTAAACCAGATGTGTACCTACTTGTATTACGTGTTGATCCACCATTGACAGTAGTACAGTACGGTGTAGCTTGTTTCACCACATGTTTGAAAAGACATGTGTATTTTCTGTGTGCAGCGCCCTGACAGTGAATTCTCCGGCTGTTTGCATAAATAAGATGTTCGGAATATGTCAAGGCAAGGTCAGACCAAACTCTGGTGAATACTGTAAGAAAATACATGGTCACACTCTTATAAATCCATAATACCCTAGAGTCACTTCTTCACAACACGGTTTAAAAGGCCACGCATTGCATTTTACTTCCGCATGTCAAAGAAATGCTTCCTACTGAGCATACGCCACAAGCTAACAATGTCCTTAAAGAGACAGCACTGTGAAAGGGCTTTTTTATCAAGGTGTTGTAGCGTTTCATCTAAGAGAATCTGCAAAGCTGAATTCAACGAGAAACGCTAAGAGGATGTAACTGGCTGCTTAGAAAAAATGGTTTTACAGATCATGGAAATTTGGTTTATATATTTATTTTTTGTTCCATGGAGAGAGATGCAAGTATACCCAAACGGCAGGACAGAAGCTGTTTGAAATGAGCACCTTGAAGCGATGTAAAATGAAGATTTATGTTCTGTAATGTCACAACAAGCACTGTAAACGTTTCCTACATCCATACGAACGTGTTCTACATACGGGTATTCAGATTGTCTTTTTTCCATGAGGATAAATAATTTAGGGTGGTTCTGTCTTGCAAAATAAAATAAGTTGATATTTAATATTCAACAAATTGAAGTTGTGAGATTTTGACATTCAAAGATGAACGTGTTTTTGCAAATAATTAAAATCTTCTCAAGATTCTTCATGCTTGACACAATAATAATGAGGGTAAATCTGTTCATACTAACTTAAGATCACCAGTTCATATGGTTATATTTAGAATTTAATTAACAACGTAAAAAAATGCTTAAGTAAAACAGTTTTAGAAAGTTCCCTGGCTCAACCACACCCACTAAACCGAGTTAACAGTCTTCCTTTCTAAGACCTCGACAGTGCTCTAAAGTGTAAAAGATGTGACACCTACAACTAGATCACAAATACTAAATACGCTACGTGCTCTGTAGAAACAAAAAATAAAAATTGTGCTCACAAGTTCCTGTTACCGCAGTGATAAAGGAAATTGTACAATCAGGAAATAGGTTTAAGACAAGCAGATATTTCTGAGAAGAGTTTATTGTGCTACAGTAAAATTATTCGCCATGGAAATTGATTTTACCTTTCTTAAATCTCGTAGAGGTGTTCTTAAAGTTTCAGAGATGGTAAGCAATAATAAAAGTAATACGATTTCTTTTTTCGCTTTTGATTTTACACATGTATTATGCATTTCATAAAGTATTTGAACTACCCCAGCTATAAGTATTTATCTGTGCAGGCAAAGATGAGTTAACGGCATCTGCATTGCTTTCAATAAGTAAACAAGCTGTCATCTAGCTTACAATTATAGTTGTTAGGGTCATTGTGTATCTTTTATCTGAGATTTTTGTTACAGGAGCACTTATGTATTATGTTATTGTGTAAGTAACTCTTGACATCTAAAAGACTAATAAAATTAAATTTAAAGAAAGAAGTGTTTAAAATGTTCTGGATTATAGAAGTGTGAAGTGAGGTTTGGTGATTTGAGATCAAGTATAACAAATCTTCTGTTCTCTGTCAAGCATATGGGTTATAAAATATATTTTATCCTGCCTCCTAATAACTTCTTATCAACCCTACCAGTTTGTATTATATTCCGTTATTAATGTCTATGTTGTTCTACACAAAACAAAGCTGTAGACATTAAAATTCGGTTTACTAACGTGGTCTCACAGGACATTTAAAAAGGTAAACACTAACAAGACTACTGAAAATGTTCTGATACTTAAACTTGCTCTTCTTCATTCTTTTTTTAATTCCAGTGTTTCTTTTTACTTTTTTAGAATGCAAGAAGATGGAAGTACATATGTCTTTATTCTAGGAGACAGTAATTATCGGTGTTTTGTGATCAGATAAAGCATTCTGATCACAGTTATTGTTATTTTCCCTCTCTCTATAATGCAGCTTTGCTGAGCTAATATTATATAAAAATAGCAAAGCCTGTTAAATACATCAGCAACGAAATATTCCCCATATTTTAATAATGAAAGTATTGTTATAAAATAATATTCTTCTAATAATTAAATGTGACAGAGAATATTGCCCTCTAGTGGAGCTCTTGGCATTTCATATTGTGAAGAAAGAGAGCTCAAGCACATTTCATGCGTGTTATACATTAGTTACCTACAATAAACTGAATTATATATAATACTGTACACATTCATTAGCTGGAAGAAAAGCCATATTTTATTAGGCTAATTTGGATAAACTTGCTTTGTCATTTTATATATATAGATAGATCATTATTTAATAACATAAGAAAGGTTACAATCGAGAGATCATTCCGCTTGTTTTGTAGTTAGCAGCTGGTTTATCCAAGGAACTTATCCAGCTGTTTCTTTAAAGGAACCACATTACTGGCTTTAACAACATGACTGGATAACTTGTTCCATTACTTCCATGACCTTCCAGATACAGAAGTACATCCTGTTCTCAGTTTTAAAAACACTTCTACACAATTCCCACTAGTTTGGGATTCACTATTGATCCTGAAGAATTACAGCAGATCCCCTAGTAATCTTCTGTTTTCAAAACTAAAACAGTTCAGTTTCACCGACCTGTCAATGTAGGACATTCCTTTAAGTCCCTGAATCTATCTTCTCTGGATGGGTTCTCAAAGCAGCAATATGCGTTATAGAACGTGGAGATTGTACATAATATTCTAAATGAGGCCTTGCTCGGCCATTAGACATTTTAACATAACACTCTTGAATTAAATCTGATGTCAAATATTTGTTGTTATGTCATCTGTTTAGGGTTTCAGCATAGAGTATAAAAGAGGAGAAAAAATGCATCCTCTAACTGTCGGTTCTCTTTGTGCCAGGTGACTGTTTTCGTAGCCTTTGTGTGTTTTGCAACAGCACATGGAGCTCCCTACATCGCAGCCACTTGCATTGAGTTCGTAATAACTCTCGCACTCTTCCTCCTTTTCCTGCTGAAACTCAACAAGAAGATCACTTTTATCTTCTGGCCTCTTATTGTAAGGATCATATCCGTATTACAAAGCAGTCATGTCCAGTTTTCTGCCCCCAGTGCAAATAAGCAATAACACATGATTTCTTGTGCTTTTACAGGATATTTTTAACTCAGCCTTTGCAGCACTGTTTGTGTTTATTCTGAGTGTCATTGCTCTTACTACGTACTCAGTGGAAGGAGCCCTGGGTGGTGGGGTAAGTGTGAATGGAAACTTTTTTTTAAAATCTCTTACTAACCTGAATGCACATTTTAAAGGTTAGGAACCTTTGGTTTTGTATTTTGGTTTGTACAGTAAAAAAAAAAAAAACGTTTTGTTTCCTGTTCAGTAGACATTTATTGTACTTTTGCAGATTGTGGGACTAATAGCAGCAGCCCTCTGGTCAGTGGATGCTTTTCTGTTCTTCAAGAGAATAACTTTTAACCAGCCAAGAACTACTGAAGTCTCTGGAGTGAAATAATCAGCACCAAGCATCTGGAAGACCTGTGTTTATGTCATGAGTTGTCAACTACCTATGATATCTGTTAAGTATATTTGAGGAACCATTCTTTTAATTTTGTATTAGGCTTCATTATCCCCATCCTAATGTAGAAAACTCCCCTGAAATCAAACTTTGCAGGTAATCTTAAAATAGACCAAAACCAGTGTAAACTTCAGTCAATAATAACATAAAAGACTATCCACTTACTGTATAACCCTGGTATTGTGCAATGCATTAATGTGGTGCATTGTAATGTTTTGAATGGAAGGAGTGCATATTCTTGGTGCTTTGTATGTCTTTTGAAAGTGAATAAGTTTTATTTCTTTCATAATAATGTAAATGCACAAATTATCAACTTCATAAATAAATGCATACTACACAATGGCTACATTATGTGTCTTTAACAGTACATTCTGTGCCTAATACTGAACATGAATAATTAAGTATATGATAGCAACACTTTATTGTTGTGACTTAAACATTCCAAAATATTTTAAAAAAAGCTTTAATATTTATTTTAAACCTAATTCTTTTAATTTGTTAACTTTAACTTATATATATATATGTTATATATACATACTTATATCATTTTCAACATTTTAATGCTTTAAAAGAACAGAAAAGCTATAAGGCAGCTACATTTCAATGAATGTGTAAGTGTTCAGGACTATGGAGGAGGGTAAATACTCAAACTGAGGTGATTCAATGACACAATAACAGATTGTAGTTCCCTTCGAAATATGGAAGTGATGCATATAGAGACAACATTTTACCCTGCTTATGTCTGTTACAAGTATACATTTTATACAACAACAATGAGGATAACTGCAACAATAATTAATAGCAATGACGACTTTCTAATTATAAGACGCTTTTCACAACTACCTAAATTAAATTTCTCACAGGAACAAAATAATCGCTTTTAAACTGCTGTTCTGTGTCGAGGCCAGACCATTGCATTCTCAACCTGCATTTGATTGCAGAACCCTAACACGAAGTCCGTGACAAAGCAGAGTGATATTTTTTTCATAATTGTATTTCATTTCAACCATAGGCAGTTAAGTTAAAAACAAGAGACCAGTTACCCATCAAGCCATGAGGCATCCTTAACAGCCCTGTCTCCAGATTTGAAGAATGCAGATGTTGCGCTTTTTTACGTTTCCGCAGTGTCATGATTTCCGTTTCCACCTTAAATTCAGAAGAAAGTGATTCATTTGTTGCTTTGCAGACGACTCTGCTATATAGCAGGCAACTTCGCTTGAATATTTAACTTTTGTTTTGCTTTTTTGAACTGCCGTTATGGGAGACATAGAGTCTCCCGATTCAACCAGTTCTCGCCAGGCTGGCATTTTAGCTCTCCTCCCAGACAAAGCTTTCGTCACCTCAAGAAGAGGATTACTCCTTACAGCTGAAGTGGTACAACTTATTTATTTATTTAAATCTTCTTTAAAATACTGTCAGCAGATCTTGTTTTCTGTCACCTTTCTTGTTTTCTTTTCTAAACTGTTGCTACTAATAGCTGTTAGTAATAAATTCTAATCAACATTACAACCACAAGTTAGTTTTCTAACTAGTACATGAATAAAAACACTGAAATTAATTGGAAACACGGTAAACCTTCATTTTCTTCTCTTCTGTCAAGTTTATTTTTTGCGGGTTTTTTTCTATTGGAGCATCGGGAGTGGCGCCTTATCATTAATGATCTCTAGAAAGATTCCCAAGTGTACATGCAGAACAGATTTATTATCTCTTCCTATGAAACAAATACATGTAAATGTGAGAACAATTGTATTACAGTTTACAATTTGTAAACTTAAAGCGCTCGGGTATCTCTTTTACATTCTGTGAAAACTGTGTTAAATCCTGCATTGTTATCTTATTACTGCTTCTATAAAAGGCATTATTCATCACTCTTAGAGCACTAATGTCTGTTGTATATTCAATGGTATTTCTGACAATCTCGTTCACGTTTTAGGAAACAAAAAAAAACGTGAAGCGACAATGTTGCAGTTGCAGTGAATTTAGTACCACTTGCTCGATGTTTAAATGTCCATATAACTGCAATTAAACACTCAAGAGGTGCCTTTTCCTTACCTTGTTCTACAAACCTTTTTCACTGAACTTCTACGTGCTACACAACGCCATTTCGCTACATTTAAATGTAACTGGTGGGGGCGGGGGGGTATTTAGAGATCACAAGGTCTGTGTTAGTGGTCACAGTATATGTGAATAAAGTGTAACCAAGAAAGTTTACGATGCTTTCTTAAGATCTGTGATTGCCAGGTGTTGGTCTGCTTGTCTTACTGTAGGAAAATCTCACTTCACCTGCAAAAAATATACTGTGTACCGTACTCTTTGTATAGTATGCACAAATTAAGCGAGGACAGGAGAGAAAAGGAAGTCTTCTAAATGTCATATCACATATATGTTATCCGCCCAAAAGGTCCCTTAAGATATGTAGCTTTTGATTTGACAAAATACACGTGAAAGTAGTAGTTTAAATCCTCAGCGTTGCTCTATCATATCATTTTTCTTTTTGACTCCAATGTGTACTACACTATTCTTCTGTTGCTTGTGCATAGATCTTAAATTGACCAGTTACCTCAACAGAGTCAGATTCTCATTAATAATTTGAGCATTCAAAGCAGAGATTTACAGTATATGACTTCTGGGCTTTACTGGAAAAAAAGTCCTATAGTAAAGCTGCAAAGCACTAAGTACAATACAGGAAAAGACAAATAACAACAGGAAAAAGATTAATTCCTAATTCCTAGTGTTGATGGAGATGACATATTATGACTTTATTATGTACAGTTAAATATCAACAGGCATTTTTAAAAAAGATTAATAATTCTTAATTATAAATATAGTTTATGCATTCTGTTGCTTACAGCTCCAAATCTGAAACACACTGTGGAATTATTCAAGGATACAGGATAAAGTCCTTGCTTTAATCCGAGTATCTTGTTTGAACACTTTGAAATTGTTTTGGTAAATATTTAATGTGTTTATAACAAAATATAGAATTCTGTGATACACTTCAAATTGCTGTTTGTGTTTCTTTGTTGCACTGCTTCTGTTCTACAGATTACTGAGCGATCTGTAGTGGTGGGTTTGTATGACAAAAGTGGAAATAATTCAAGGACCAGGAAAGCTGTAATAAACTGAACAGTCCTGCATGTGAATTAGACCCAATCAAGAAGTAAACACAGTAAATAATATATATATATGTATTTCACTGTAGTACAAACTTGAATGCATGGGATATTCTGTAAATTATGTAGTTCAGCTTTTACTTAATAGTTAATTTTCTTAATATATCTTAGTATATAAAATATATCAATCTTAAGCACTTTGCTTGCTTTGTCTTTGGGTGCAATAATTCATTTAAATTATGTTCAAGGAGCTAAATATCTCTAGTGATAGAATTCTGCCAGGAACTCTATAAGAAGAATTTCCTCAAGATGACATAAAATATTTCTCCTTTGTCGTTCCGAAAGTGGATTGAATCTCAGGTGTCACATTTTCATTACTGCTACCTGATTCTCCATGCTGTTTGCAAAGTAACAATTTAAAATTTGTACAGAGGAAGTAGTTTTGCAGTTACACTACACAGCATTGCCTATTAACATCTGTTCAGTGTTTGTTTGGCTTTAATAAGCCTTGTATTCAGTCAGTGATTGTGTGACACCAAAGTGAAACACAAGCATAGCTTTAAACTGCAGAGTTGTCAACATACAGTACATGTACACTGTTTACCATCAACCAGCTTGCAGATTATAACTGTCATTGTTTGAGGCTGTGCAGATTTCATGACTGAGCTTTGCCCTTTAGAGGGATTCTGACATTTTCCTGATACACAAAGACCTATTTGTGATATTTTCTGTTTTTTTTATTCATCTTAAGGTCACCTTTTTAGTTTTCTGGCATTAGCTTTAAAACACCAGATCCTCAATGTACCACGAAGACCAAGTCATGATGTTTCACCAAGAATGCCAAGAATTATTTTAGAAAATATTCCACATGCTGAAAAATACAGCTCTACAATAATACCTGTCCAGTGTAACAATTGAGTCATCAGAAATAATTAATTAAACATATCTAAACAGTATATATTAACAGTATTTATGCACAGTAATCACAAAGAGAGTGCTAATGTATCAGGTTGCATCTGTGTGACTATAGCTCTTGCCAGTCACCCCGGCTACAGCTTACATTACCATGGGTTCACTGACTCTTCCTGTCTCAGGCTCTGTCCTTCATCATCTTCATCTGCTTCGTGGCATCAACAGCCGCGGCCTTTGTGACAGCCCCGCTGATCGAGTTCCTCCTAGCCCTTTTTCTGCTCTTCGCCTACTCCACCAAGTTTAATGAACGCTTCAAGAGCTTCCACTGGCCTCTGATGGTGAGTCTTTCTGTTTATACTGCAACATACAGTACACGGTCAAAATGACATCTCTGTATGCTTGGCTGGTTCTATACATTTACCTGGTAACATACAGGCCTCAGGTGACTGCTCTATACGTTTATCTGGTCACATACAGGCCTCAGGTGACTGCTCTATACATTTACTGTACCTGGTCACATACAGTCCTCAAGTGACTGCTCTATACATTTATCTGGTCACATACAGGCCCCAAGTGACTGCTCTATACATTTACTGTACCTTGGTACATACAGGCCTCAGGTGACTGCTCTATACATTTACCTGGGTACATACAGGCCTCAAGTGACTGCAGTAGTGCTATATGTTTCAGGGTAGATGATAGCCTACTACATTTAAAGCAGAGAGACAAAGGGCCTTGTCTGCAGTCTACATGGCTAACCTAATATCTGGTGTTTTTACAGTGGGTGCATTATTTTTTTTATTTTATTTTTCTCTGTAGGATTTTCTACGTTGTGTCAGTGCTTCAATTATATATTTTGTTATTTCCATAATCTCAGTCTCCAAGTATAAAGATGGGGCTTCTAAGGCAGGTGGGGTGAGTATGCCTGATAGTTACAAATGAATTTAATACAAATATCCTTGTTTTATACATTGATTTTTTTTTTCTTATATGATACACAATACAGATTTTTGTGCTAAGTATACAAATCAAAATATACATTTTCCTGTGTGGAAATATGTGATGTGGGCCAGCATATATGACTGTACAAGCATGACTGTATATAAAAGGTGCTTCTTTTTTGCATCTTTGACCCTTTACTGTCTCTCAATGATGTTACAACTCACTTGCGTGCTCTCTTTGCAGGTATTTGGATTCATAGCCACCATAGTTTTTGCGTTACATTTCTATGTTATCTTTAATGAGCTGGCTAATTTTCTGAAGCAAGGTGATTCCCCAGAGCAGCCCCGTGCAGGTAGGAAACTTAACTTTTTTAAAAAAAAGAGTAGAAATACAAACAGGGGTATGAAAATGAGGGAAGAAACTTTTTTTTCACAACCGTTGAAGATTTGCTTCCATTTCCCCACTAATACGCTGTATGGGATAAATTACATCTGGAGTATAGACAAACTCAGAATAACAATCAGATGGTAATGCCAACATATTACCTCAAACTGAAACTAATTATATCAGGAAACCTCCATGTAACCTTCTTCTGTCATACGTAAAAACCACTAAAGCAAATGTGTAGCGATTATTCTACAGCAAATGTAAAAGGAAGGCTTTGTGCCATTAATGTGGTTAAATATAACCAGTCCTGTACTCCTTTGTAGTTAATGAACAACAAAACAATATGCAAAAATTGTTTCAATGGGATAAGCAACACAAAAATTGAATAGCTGATGATTTTAATAATACACGTGCTGTAAATGCACATTTGTCATATTTCTCATTTAATCCACAGACACATGCAGTCTATGTCAGCACATAACTTTCTAAAATAACCTTTTTTAAAAAATAATTGAGCATCATGCAGTCTAAAAAAAGCACAAGTTCCTGTAAAAACTGATGTTTATTAAGTTTGGCTTTTTTGCAGTAATTTCAGGAGTGTTTTTAAACTGCAGCTGTGTAGTACAAGTTATTGTACTGTATGTGTGATGCAACTTCCTTAATTTCCACAAAAAGCAGATACGTAGTAATTAGGATGGAAGAAGTGTCACACTTTTTTGTGGTTTCACTTTTGGAACATATTCTCTTTTTTTTGGGTTGCAGATGAAGATTCGGATTCGGATTCGGATTAAACTCCAGCTATTACTGCCCCCCCCCCCACCTCCTGCTTTCCAATAAAATCCCCAAGACGCAGCTCAATTAGAACGATCCTGGCAAAGTCGTGATCCAGAAACAGATCCACGAGGAAATCAGTAAGCTTGTCCAAACAAGTTTCATCCTACGAGTGCCACAGGGGCTTATGAAATCTATTTTAAGTTCCTGCCACTGGTACTTGCTAAAGTATAACATTTTACAACAGGGCACATTAATACATATGGTACAGAGCACCATTTCTCTTGTGATGGGTAGTTAAAGATGGGATATAATCATACGTTTTTGTTTATTGTCAGTTCTTGATTGGTAGCCTATGTAAAAAAAAAAACACCTGATCAAACACCTTTTTCTGTATTTTGCATATGCAACTTTGACCCAGTGCACTAGTCAAAGAATAGTTTGCTTTTCCAGTTAAATAGGATCATGGACGAAGAGGAAAAATTGATTGTATGCCAACCACCCTGCTTTGAAACTGTGAATCTGTTCCAGTATGTAATCAGTACTGTCAAGGTGTTTTTTTTGGGGGGGGTGGAATAAAGTTGGATGACACTAGTTTACATATTTTTAGATATTTGCCTTAATCCAAAGGTAATTCTACTTGATTAATAATAGTAATAGTCTACAGTTACATATTTGGGAGATATTTCACCAGGACTGAATGTTTCATAAAATCAAGCCTTGGTAGAACTAATTTACTAAGTTAATTAAATAACCTTTACTTATGAATGTTAGGCAATCATGGTTATCCAATTATGTTTTTCGGCACATGTATGATAGATTGTATATAAAAATACATTTACCACAGTGAAAAGTGTCCAAAAACATTGTTGGCCAGATATATAAACCAAACTCTTTTGTTAACTAATGTGTTTACAATTAAATATATCCTTCTTATATTTGTATAAGATGTGTAATAGGTTTCAAACATATTGATAAACCACCAGCATTGTATACTGATTAAAGTACTTGTTAAACTATAGTACCCAACATAAAATTCAGTCTATAATAAGGGATACGACTTTGTTGTTGGATCAAGCCAATAAGCTATGTAGTGTTATTCTGATTATTAACTGACTTACTAAAGTCAACTTTGAGGAAAAAAATGTTTTGCAGTTGGTTTGCTGGCTTCACCATCTGCTGTATAGAAAGACTGGAATTGAATCCAGGACTCAGTTTTTGTCAAACTTGGTAGGCATGATTTTTATGACAATATATTTGCATTTTATAACTCATGAAAGTAACGGTCATGCTTTCAAGCTTGTGATTAATCGTTTCTCCAGTTATTCAGTACTTAATACTTCATTTTTTTTAAGAAACTGCTGCCTTCCACTTGGTGCCTTAATCTGCCTTTTATACTATCTGAAGCACTTTCAGGGTTTTGTAAATGTTGTTTTATATAATTTTGAATGTTTGTAAGAGACTATTTTTTTTCTCTGTGGGAAAAGTACCACTAATGTTTGCAAAGAAATGCCACTTCCCAAAAATGCAGTTAATATTAGATTTAGATATTAGATTGTTTAGAAAATGTCAGAATTATCATTTAACTGCATTTTATTCACCTATCTGCACCTGTGATCTAGAACTGGGGTATTCAGCCTTTTTTTGAACTGAGGATCTCTTTTCAAGTGTTCCCCCTCAGTAAAGACCAGAATTTAAAAAGAAGTTACATTTTTATAACTAGTAATATCAATGCACAACTGCAGCTCAATGTATCCACCATGACTAAGAAGGCAAGAATGATTTGACACACTAATTGACTTGAAATGCAAAACATCTTTGTTCCCAGAATCCCCATGGGGGTCACAGACACATGGTTGAAAGCCCACAGTTTCAAGAATATCAAGGTTTTTCACATGCAATTCATCTACTGTAATCTGGTAAAAAGTTGCATGTTGTGGTTTTGGTTCAAGAGCCACATCTTGCTGACTGTCACGGTGAATTATTTTGTGACCTGCTTGTAGAGTAGTTTTAGAGAGCCACTCAAAAAACTAATGAAACTTTGTTCACAATGCCAAAAAATAAGTAAACATTACTTATAGTTTTTATGACAATCATTGTCTGTGTCTTTCTTCACTCCTGGTTATTTTTCAGGATTTGCAGTTTTACTCCAGCAGCAAAACAGACCTCCAGTTTTCAAAGACATATTCTCTTCATTTTGAATTATGCATAAATACCACAGCTGATCTGTACGTGAGAAAAGTGAGCTCTTGTAAAGTACACAGAAATTAAGCATTAAATAAGCAGTGCAAAAAGAAAATACAATGGCAGATCAGTTTATTGAAAGAGAATGTTTTATCACAATTTAATAACCAGTGATTAATGTCAATAGAAGTACACGATTCTATAAATACAAAAATACAGATTTGTCAGACAGAGAAAAAGAAATCAGTACCAGTTTAATACTTAACATAAAAAATTACATCCCATGTTAAATTGAGGGAAGATTATGTATGATGTTCAAGATATTATCTAAAATCCTAAACCCAGACATTTAAATAAAAATTGTATCAATACATTTTCTTCATGGTTTATATTTTAACTGAGTCTACTACAGACATTTCAGCATGAATCCTAAAGCACCAATTAGGTTTTCTGCAATAAATGCTGGTAATGAGGTTCCTTAATTAGGAGGCAGAAATCAAATCCTGTATGTGAAAGTAATACATGCATTTTTAAGTTATCTGAACCTTCAAAAGGAATTGGAACTGTTTTGCCTCAAATCTTGGCATCGTCTTAGAAAGCACTGCAATTACTGTAAAACAATAAATGAATAGATGCAAGGCTGCCCTTAGTTTTGAAAAATCATATCCTGATGTATTTCAGGATAATTAATGTTAAGCTTTAAAGCAGATTTAAAATATATTTAAAATAATTGATACAGTTGTATGCAGCAAACAAATCCTTCATTGATTAATAGTATTTCTATACAAACAAGAAGTACCTCATATGTCTGTTAAAACACTGCTCATGAAATGTCTCCTTCATAACCGATCCTAAATTGACTTCAGCAGCCAACCAGTTTATTAGCTGGCTTCAGAATTTCTCTTCCCGTTTTCAGCAAAGAGTCCTTCCACATGATTTTCTGTATGACATGTATGAGAATGTGGAGTTTAACTAACCAAGGCTCACTTCACTATTGTTTCGTACAACGTTAACACTGTAACCATTCCAAGAATTTATGCTAATTTACGTGCCATTTCTTCTATTAGACAGCATTTTGTACTGAACATTAAACATTATAACAGAAGAGAAATTTAGTTTTGATTTAAATATAGAGAACCCTGTGCTTGTATTATATTTGCTGCTTAGAACCATAGTAGACAATTTACCGCCTTCAGAGGTAATAGAACTTCAGATTTGGTCTGCTGTATTCCTAAAGCGATATAATTTAATAAAATAAATACATTTTATAACAAGATACTGAATTTAAATAGTGTTAATAACATGCTGTACTTTTAGTTGTCAGTTCAATTTGGTACCAACTCCCCTAGTGCTATAGCCTGTAGTTTTTAAGGCACCTAAGGTGAAGCAAGAGACGTCTCTGGAATCCTTCAAGAATGCTTCCATAAAAAAGTATGAAAAAAAGACTTAATATTTGTGTTATACAGAGAGCAATAAATACACATCAGCTAGAGCTAATTGGGGACTCTTCTCCCTTATTACATTCCAGATATACAAATAATCAAAATAAAAAAAAAACTTACCAAAAATATCTTACCATAAAGCTGGTATTACTGGATATTGAAAAGAAAAAAAACAATACAATTTAAAAAAAATATCAGTACAAACAAGAGCACACAACTTATTATTACAAGTGTTTCCTAAATTTGTCCAGAAAAGGAATTGAGTATTGACATTTCATTTGAGTGAATGCTTATAACCATTCCATTTAATTATTTTAATGAATGCACTGTCAAATCACCTGCTAAACTATTAATAACATTTTACATTTTAAATTGTGCTTGGATTAATGAAAGACTTTGGATGTAAATTTTACATCAATAATTTGCTTTGAACACCCAAATACAAAATACCCAATCACCAAGTAGAAAATAAGAATTGTTCTTTAATACACCCCCAAAACATCCATATTCCACAATATTCTAAAAAGCTATCTGGGATTGATTCATTAATAGCCATCACCTAAAAATGGTTTCCAAATCTCATCCTAGAGGAACACTTTCTTTTCTGCCTTTTGTACTAGTCAAGTTCTTAATCATTATCTAATTAATTTCTATTTGGGGAATATTTGTGAAAGTGCCTACAGCTACAAGCCTGTACCAATTTCTAAGTTTCAGAACTACCCTCATTTAGGTGTGCTGCCTGACGTGTAACCAATTTGTAGCTCTGCATTTAGAAACAACGTTTATTGTAGCTTAACAGTGTCATTCTCACCTGAGTCTGTGAATCATTAATTGATCATCTAGTAAAAAAACGATATGAGCAGAAATAATAGCAGGAAAATTGAGGACAGACTGTGTAAAGTTCTGTTTGCTGAAGTTGCTGGAAACAACACCCTTGAAGTAGGGTATCTGTCACAATCAGGACTGACCAAAGAAAACAAGAAACAAATTAGCAAAGGAGATTTAGAGCTCAACTGGAATGAGTACAAGCAGAGCTGGTGTTCAACCAGGACCAGGGCTGGGAACCACATCTAAGAATAGCAATAGTTCTCCGTTCAATCACAACTACAATGTGTAATGGTCTACTATAAAATACATGTTATAGGTCACTGTGAGTGTAATTTTAGAGTGAAAATTATAATTATAAGAACTGAACGGGGAATGTTTGTGCTGTAAAGTAGACATTTTGTCTTGTTTGGAAAAGGCACCTGATTGGACCAATGGACATCCTATAATTAATGGCATGGTCTTGCAGTTTCATCTAATATAAGGCATCTGTCATACCTTTCTCCTTAAATTCTTTTTCACCAAGCAGAAAATAGTTTACTAGCTCCTCCTGGAGCATCCTGAGACACTGGATCAGTGCCATTTTTTTAAAGACTGGTATGTACAGCACACATTTTCATAGTACCATTTTGCTCTTGCATCACAATAAGGTACCAAGAGACTCAATCAAATGACTGAATCAAATTCAATGATTTTCTTTAACATCACAGTTCTTTTTCTACCGGATAAGTCTTCTTCTCTTGGGAAACTGATTAAGACCACATTTTGAGAATATCTATTCAAGAGAAACATTCTGCTGTTGTTACTAAAAGTATCTTAAGGCATAATTTTTAAACTGTCAAATCAACTGCAATAAAAGCATATTTATAAAAAGAAACTTTTGTAGTTCCATTTTAAAAATTGGACAGGGATATTCAGTTCAGCTATAAAATACATATTCATTACAGCATCCTGTACATGTGTGTACGTGCTCTTCTTCAAACATGTGAAGGAGAATAATGTATAAAAAGAATCTGGCCCAGGCAGCAATGCCTTTGAACAGTAACGAAGCAAGATATATTAAAGCAGCACTGAAAAAACAGCAACATCCAAATATGTATAATTAAACTGATGCATTCCCAAGATTTCCTTCATAAAGATGTTTGTTTTTTTACCAAAACGGCAAAACAATATAGTTCCTCGAGAGATTTTTTTTCTTCTTTTCATTCAAACACACTGGTGATCTCAGACGGGTCTCCTTTTCAGACAGAGAGGCCCGCGGAGCGATGGCAGAGCTAGACACTCTCTGTTCACCCCCCCGGGCCCACCTCGGGTTCGGGAGTCCCATCACTGGATCTCCGGCTGGGTCTCCATCTCCCCGCGGGACGCTGTCCGAGCACGTGTGTACTCACTGGTCTGCACGGCGCCGGCCCGAACATCCCTGAGGCGCCATCGCTTTACAGCAAGGAAGGTGTTGTAGGCGTAGACAGCTGTTGCAAGGAACCCAAATATCTAGGGAAAGTAGCACAGTAATTACAGAATTGTTTCATCTCTACTGTTTAATTCTTTAGATTTTGCCAGGAATGATAAATAGGAGCCAAGGAGGTAAAAGACAAGGACGATATTCCACTGGCAATTAAGCTCTCATAATAATAATTCCTTACATTTATATAGTGCTTTGCAGGACACCCCACTCAAAGCACTTTACAGGTAATGGGGACTCCCCTCCACCACCAGTGTGTAGCCCCCACCTGGATGATGCGTCAGCAAACAAATTGCACCAGTACACTCATCGCACACCAGCTATCAATGGGGAGGAGAACAGAGTAATGAAGCCAATTCACAGAATGAAAAATATTAGGAGGCCATGAAAGACCAGGAGGAAACTTGGCCAGGTAACACTTTTCATGAAAAGCCCTAGGATTTTTAAAGACCACAGAGCACCTCAGTTTAACGTCTCATCTGAAGGACAGCGCTTTTTTTTACAGTACAGTGGTCACTGTACTGGGGCATTAGGACCCACATAGCCCGCAGGGTGAGCACACCCAACTGGTCCCACTAACGCCTCTTCCAGCAGCAACCTCAACTTTCCCATCCAGGTACTGGCCAGGCTCACACCCGCTGAGCTTCAGTGAATTGCCAGTTGTGAGCTGCAGAGTGATATTGCTGTTGGCTGGATGTCCAGACTACTTAGTAATCCAAGCACTGCATCTGAGTGCATACATCTTGAAAGGACTGAAGTTAAGAAAACACAGATGATCAAAGACATCCTTACAAAGACAAATTAATGCTATGACAGGCTTTTTTACAAGAGAAATTCACATGAAAGGTGTGTTTATAGTCTGTTTTATTATTTTCTCATTAAAGGATAATTTTAAAAGTATAACCAACAGACAAATTAAAGTGTCCTTTTTTTAAAAGCTTCTACAGCTTCACTTGCAGGTTTTACACATACCAAATGTGAGTTTTACAATATGTATGGAAGAGATTTGCTGCCATCAAGGAAAAACATATTTCATGCACTATCTGGTTATGAGAAAATTATCTCATAGTTAGCAATGATAGCAATGATTATTTGAGTGCATGGACAACCTATATTACATTGTGCAATGACAGCAATGATAGCTTGGCTGGAACTGAGGGTTTAGTGTTTGTGACTGTGTCCAGTGCTGCAGAATGTACACAGACAGACTTTCCACTAGGGTTCAGGCATAATGAAATGCTGCAATTTGTACCTAATGCGAACACAATCATAACCACGAGGACAGTTGAACTTATTCTCAAACATAATGGGTGTCAATCCGACTAACAATGGAATCAATTCCACTGCTTTAAATTGAACGCCATCTAATGATAATTCCACAAAATTATTGTGATGATTGTGCTATGGTGTGATTATCACATAAAGTATCTGAGAATGTAATATCCCTTAATAACAATTTCTCAATTATGAGATAGCACATTTTTTCTTGATAGCAGCAATGCGCTTCCCTAGAAGTGTATAATATAGGTCACTTGCAGGTTTTTGTAAGTAAAATGGAATATTTGTAAGCACAGTGATCAATTAGAAAACTTGTGCTTAGAAAACATTATTTTCTAATACCGAGTCCACTAATTTTGTTACCCCATAACTAAATGATGTATGTTGATTCCTTGCGGCAGATCTGAATGGAAAATATTACTTAAAAAAAGAAATAAACCTTGTAGTTCCATTCCCCTACCAAAACCTGCATATCTGATAAAAACTGCATTAGAACTAGACACAGCAGGAGGAATGCTTTAAAGTTCTCCAAGTTAATGGGAGCTTTCAAGCACAAAAATTCCAGTCTGTTACACTTCAGTGTCCTGCTGAGAACATCTGTATAATAAACAACTCAGCACAAATTCTGGCAAAACTAAAGAACACCCAGTATCAAACAAATAAAGCTTCTGCTAACTCTGGGAAAAAGAAAAAAATAACAACAGCAGCAATAAAGTAATTGGATAATTTATAGCTTGATAAAAAATTACATCAGCAGATTATACAGATTTGTATTTGTTTACAGATTTTATTCTATACGGGCAACTTCAGTAGTCATCAGTTCCCAGTGTCTTTAACATACTTTGTTTTCACGAATGCTTAATTCAGGCATATTTTAATATTTAAAAAAAAATTAATGGAAGGAGCTCAACTGACGTTATATTCCAATCACATACTGTACAGCTGTTAGTAATACAGCTTCTTACACACAAGAGGGCAGTATTTACACTTGGACATGATTTTTTATTACACTACTATGTTTTGCATTTCAGTTTTAGGAGTTACTAAGATTTATGAAGAGTTTAGTTCCACAAATGTTGCTGTTAGATTTGATTCTTAGTTATTTTTCATTATGTTTCTGTTTAAAGCTAATAAAGGGTACCTTATTAGTATGAAGGAGTTTTAAATTAATCATTGGAAATAAACCTTTACCTCAGCACTTGCTTTTTCTTATGACAAATCTATTCAAAACTTGCAAAAAAGAAAACATCTGCCATGGTACCTATGATATATTTTGTAAATGTGCATAGAGTTTTGTTCCGCCTTTAGGAGATACAACATACTTCCTCTTGAGAAGAGATAGCCTTTGACTGAAAACTGCTATATGAAACACCAGCAAGAGGTTTTCTTTATTCCTGTGTACCGGTGGACTAATTCCTGTGAATTAGTAACAGAGCTTTCAACAGACAGCTGTTGAACTCCAAAGCTACTGCATAGGTTAATACTTGATCGTTCTAAAAGGTCAGCAAGTTCAGAATTCCAGGACCTTGTTGTTCTGGCGACAGGGTCTTTACAGGAAGATAAAAGAATGAATTCCTTCTCACCACTGCTGCGATCTCGGCACCGGTCTTGTGATTCAATGCCGCAAGGACTATTGATGCCAGGAAGAAGAAAAATGTACTGGCTCCAGTGTTCACCAGGTCCTGCAAAGAAACACATAAGTTAACAATTGCTGATCATCCTACATTATACACAAGGGTAATAAAGTTTCTTTATTCTTTCCTAAAAAATACCTACTTACTTTTTTTTAGCATTATCTAAACACATCAGGTGGCTCATGATTTGAAAGGCTCTTGTTTGGAGTGAAGGTTGTGCTCTATATTGCAGATTACACCATGACCCAACCATCTCTCGGATTTCTAAAGCAGAGGTGCACAATGCTTCAAGCCCAACCAGGGCTGGGTGACCAAAGTCAGTAACCGTGCCCTGCTGTGACCTTCGGTCTGCCTACTAGCCTGCAGTGTTGTAAATAAGGGGTCAACCTCTCTTCCAGATGATGAGGTCTGTTTGAAAAATATCAGATGGCTCTCACAGTGACTGGTTTGGAGGAATGCATACAAAGCCCTCGTCTTTCCCATCATCATATGAGGGGTACTGTATATTGGTAAATGCCCACTGATTGACAGCTAGGAGTAAGATATAATAAAAAAATGACTGGCTATTCAAAAATAGCTTGTCTATTCTACAAACATTTAAAAAATTGGTATCGCCAGTATTCTCCAAATCACCTATTTGTTGTTTTTTTTGTCCAGTAACAAAATTTCTTTTAAAGTAGATATTATTCAATCTTTATCAGTACCTTAATATGGTATCAGCATTTCAGGAAAAATATTAATTGATTCACTGCAATTCATATGACCGCAGATAAGTGACCTTTTCAAGGCCCTTACACGTTCACTCCTACAGTAGGATACTTTTTATTCCATAAGACTGAAAAAGTCCAGCTGACAACCATGTTAGCTTTGCATTTGACATCTTTTCCTTCTCTCATGAGAGGGACTGGTGAATGTGGTGTAAGGGCAGGGGGCAGGCGTGGCACTGCATTGAGCTGTAGTCTCCACCGAGTCCGAGGGAAGAGCTTAGAGTAAAGTTCTGTTTCAGCAAATACTGTACCAGCAAAAGAAAAGTCAATCCTCTGTCCAAGAAGAAAAACTACACCAATGCCAAGCGTGCTCAGCTAAGCCAGTGTAAATCGAATAAGCAGCAGGTGAGACTGTCTTGTTAACACACAGGCAATCTTGGCTACAACAGCGCATTTCCCAACAGGTTATTTACAGTTCTGCTGCCATAATCTCTGCAATGGCAGTGCCTTCTTTCTCTCCTTTTCCTAAGCGCCTTTAAAATTTAATTATGTCTGGACTTTCATCTGAGGGGGAGGGAAAAAAAATAAAAGAAACCATAAAGCAACATAACCCAACCCTGCTTAACACTTGTATTTAAAAACCCCTTAATTCTACAGTTTTTACAGGAAAATTAAATCATGACATTCACTGTAATTATAAACAATATGTTACAAAAAGACCTTTAAAGACCTTTGGCACTGAGCATTGATGAAACCTTCTGATTAAATACAAAACTAACTAGGCAATAAGGATTAATGCATGACTTGGGTAATCATCATGTGATTGGAGCCATAATGCAAGTCATTGCTTATACTGTCTCACATGACACCCCACCCCACTTTGCTAATATTCCCCCCAACACAGGGCTTTTCAGATCAGTTACCTTATGCTGTGGCTGCAGAAAAGCTATACAGAATTGTTGAAAAGACATCCAAGGGAGACCTACAATAACGTATCTCGTAACTCTCAGGTATTTGAACATTCCTTTGTGCGTGTGTGTGATTTTACAAAGCAAAGGAAAAAAAACTGCACATCCATCATGCGAAACCAGTAAAACCTCAAATGCACAATGCTCCCCAAGATATCTGTTGTTTATTCAGGCTTTAATTAATTTAGAGAAGTATGCCAGTCGGAAATGAAAAGGCCATATACGCCAATTAAAAAGTCAATACAGCTCTCACAGGATTTACAGTATTGTTCCTCATTAATATTCACTTTTGTTTTGGTCACCCCTAACAGAAGGAAGATGAACATCTGATTTATGAAATTACCTGCTGGTGTAAAAGCTCCAGGGAGCTCTCCTTCCAGCACTAAGTATTCCTGCAACACATCTGTACTATACACTCAGTATGCAGATCAATATTCTGAAAAGCCATTCAACCATCAATGCAACCCACGTGCTTTCAGGGTATGTACCTGTTTAAAGAGAATAATAAAAAGTAATAAAATGGTATTATAACAGGTCTTTTTAAGGATGCCTCAGATTTTCCACTACATCTATGAAGTAGAAACAAAACTGCATATATGTCAGTTTTTATCTTGTATTCCACATCTTACTTATGCTAGCTTTTGACTGTATTGTATAGTCATAAATATGTAACAAATTAAGATATATGTATATAACAAATATTGCAAAACGCCACTCTTATAGTGTATGTCTTAAGATTAGCCATTTGTGCATGCTGGAGATCCTAACTACCTTGCCATAAAGTAATGGAATCACTACAACGTCCCTCCACTATGAATGAAACGGTTCAGCTGCAGTCTGGAATAGAACCTGCAGGCTCCGTGGTTGGCTTGTTGGGTATTACAGAATTCTTTGGCTTCTCCCAATAAAAATTGAAAAGAAGGATGGTAAAATGCAAAATTTAATTTGAGTAATGCAACGAGTCAGTCACAACCAGAAAATGTAAATATAAACATCCAAGAGCAAACTTGCAGAACCCTTTGAAAATGCCTTTTTAAGGGATCACTGAAACGTTTCACCGTCATTTTTTTTAATCTACATATTTTGTTTCACAAGACGACTGGGAACAGGAAACCCCCAGCTTCTGCAAAAAAACTTTAAATGGCAATGGAGAACTTCGTGGGAAGGTCAAAATATTTACACAACCACACTGCTATTAATTCTCATCTCCATGGAATTTATCTGAAGAAAAAACACTGGAACATGAATATTTGATACTTTCCTAATTCTGTGTTGAAGCACGTGTAAATGAAAGCTTAACACTGTGCCTTGATTTCGTCTGATGTCGTTTATTGGAGGGAAGATCATTTAATGCTAATGCTCCCTACCATTTAATTACAGACTAACTCTGATTTCCCCTTGAGGATATAATAAGCAATAGGAAGAGGGATTTACTCAACAACACAAATCTGCAGGGGTTTTATGATGAATTACAAGGAATCCCAAGCACACGGTAAAAACACCATAGCTTATGTGATGCCGCAAAAGCAAGCTGGTCCGGTGTGTTTTGCTAAACTCCACATCTGTTACAGCTATTAGGATGCACTTGGCATGCAAGCTAGTCTCCAGATCTAGAAATTCTGAGAACTAGAAAATCCTTGTCAACATTTAACCCAGAACATTTTATAAATGCACCTCCAAAAACTGCTCCGTGCCCTTTATAATGTTAGACTTTATTCTATATTTTTTGATTAATCAGAGAAGCTTGCACGTCACTAGAACCCATCAGTGCTGTTAGTGAGTGTGCCTGACAAGATAAACATCTTGTCCAGTAACTGGAGCATGTGGGTTGAAACACATCTCACATGACCGAGTAAGTTAGAACTGGAACTCTTGGGAATCTTTCATGTTTTCTTTCATTATAGTCTTGGTACAATATTTCCATATCTACCACACGTACTTGGAAAGACATTAAAATCAACATCTAATAAGGACACAAAAGACACCCAATTATTTTGTGCAAAATATTATTATGTGCAAGGCTCCATACAAACAATATCCTCCATAACAGTTATTAGGTGCTAACCTTTGATGTTCATGCAGTAGACACTGACTTCTTCAAGGTCACTTACCTCTGAAATAAAAACAGGACCATTCATTTGTGTGGACAAAGACATGCAGAAATGTTAACTGCTACTTATTATAGCATCTGAGCACCATGCTCCTGCAAGACAGGGATCTTGGGGACAAGGCTGGTGTGTCTACAGATTTTCACTCCAGGTGAGCTCTTAATAACCTGAACCAGCTCACTATTGGCTTAGTAGGTCCAGTTTAATAGCTTCTCACAGCTCTTCAGATACTGGTGCTATAAGCAGATCTGGAAAATCTGCTCTAGAAGGACGAGGACTGGGGTACCCTGATGTAGGATAACAAAGATGAAAAAATTAACTACCTCTATGAATGTGCTAAAGAGGGTACTTTTAGCAACAACTCCATTTGCACAGACAGAAATAAAATAAGTAATGCCATTAAAATATGATGTTATTCAAAAACCTTTAGAAGGATGAAATGTCTTCTAGCCCAATTTTTATTCTTAATTAAATCCATGTAACACGTATAAATGTTTCTTTCTAATCAAACCAAAATAAAAACTTTTCATGCTGAAGAAGGGAATTTTATTTTTTCTGCCAAAAATAACAGAAATACTCATTCACATGATACCATATGACATACACTTTTGCTTTTTTTTACATTTAGAATGGCTGTTTTTTTTTGTTAAAGGCCTAGCTGATCTAGAAATGCCAGCTGTGTGATGCTGACGCACTGGATCACAACACTGCGACTATAAAAGCTGCAAGCGCACACGGGGGGAATGAGGAGGGGCAGGGAGACTCCCTAAACTACTGCCTTCAAGCCGCTCATCTTTTAATACAGCACACTACTGTGAAAGAGACTCAGTGCCAAATGGAGAAGCGCAATGTGCCTCATTTACAGGACCTTCAAAGCTCAGAAAGCAACAGGGGTCCCTCTATTGTGCTTGGTGTGAGCCAAGAGAACCCTGGCTGACTAATCCTTAAGGGCACTTGGCCAAATGTGTGCCACCACTTGGGGAATCCTGATGACATTATCTGGGCTCAAACGCACAACATCGGGTTGCCAAAACTCAACTGCAGTAGGCCAAGTGCCTCAATTGGTTCAGGCACTTAGGGACCCCTTGATAAGCATCCCTACTACAACCCCACTAGAGGAGTTACTGGAATTACAAAACACTTCACCAACGTGCAATAACCGCACCAGAAAAGTACTTCAAGACAACTTGAAATGAGGAGCCCCTCTCGGTTTTCACTGAAAGTGCAGCGTCATGTATAAATTCTGTATAAATAATGCAGAGACAGGCTTCTGTGCTCAACCCAGCAAGTTTAAAGCCTAAAGACATAAACACAATCAGAAAGTCTTCAAATGAGTTATCCAGACAGAAAAAAAGAGAGTTCCTTTCCAGAACAAATGAAAAGTTATACTTAGCATTCTCTGGCCCTGGAACAGAACTTTGCCAAGCAGCAGCAGTATCTATTTGTTAAAAAGCTTAAAAGCCATTGTTTATCTTAACTTCAGCCCAACCACAGGCTATAACATTTAACTTCTGTAACGAACCGTGGCAGCAATATTTTCAATTTTCCCTACAAAGCAAAAAAAATATACAGGATATTAATGAGAACGTTTACTTGGGAGCCTTCACAGCGCAGATCTTCAGGATAAAAATAAAATGGGTTAGTGAAAAAAAGGTTCAGACCACAAAGAAAAAACGTTCGCTGGACTTCGCATTGTAAGGCTTTTCTTAGATTAACAGCAAGTTGCAAAAAAGTTCTTCGTTCAAGTTACACAGACATAATACATTATATTAAATATATATTAATAAACAATACATTATTTTTATATTTAAAATAAGATATCTCTACATAAATCTAGTAAATTGGAATTGCCATGTTCTGTAGAAAAACTAGAAAATTCATGAGACTCACAGTTGATTTGAAATTGCATTACTAATTAAAACTGGTTTGGTCTCCAAACCAAGGCATACTATCATTGGTCTTCTGTTGTTCTCCGTTATTAACATTGATATTGCATGATTGTTTTTTTTATGAAGATATTTACCAATATAAACACGAAATAATTTAAGAAAATGCATAGTTTTCACTCTTTCCCCATGCCTGACTTAAAAATAATGTTAATCACAGCTCAGCACCTCTCATATACAAGTTTTACTTCTTTATCAAACCACAGATATGAAAGAATGTCTTACTGTGAGGTTCCAGTTGATGTGGGGTACTTTAGTGTGGAGGTTGAGGCTGAAGATCAGGAGCAGGACTCCTGTGACCACAAAGGCACTACAGCTGACAAACTCAAAGAAGTACACCCCACCACATGGCAAGCACATCATGATGGTTTCTATGCAGATAAATCCAATCAGTGCCAAAATCTAAAGGAAGAAGAAAGAGGAAGAGTTAAAAATATAACTATTGTTGAGCTTTCTTCACACTTTTACTCATAGAACAGTGCTGGTATGATCAACTGCTTAAGAAAGCACACTGTATACAATGAAATTACTTCAGTGATTTGATTTTATCTGCTGTAAACTCCATTCACAGTGTTCAAAACCTGCACCGACCAGTCCTTCCTGCATACACATGGGTTCCAAAAAGGTCATATCAATAAAAGAATCATCTTAATAGAAGCTGGAAAATTAACTTTTTGAAATGTATAATTCTGCAGTAGGATCATTGGGGATACTACGTAAATAACACTCTCGCCATGGCCATTGATAAGATTGAAGGTTTCCATCCATGATCCGTGCCTCTTAAGAACTGCAAGATTCCAAGACAACTCAGCAAGGCAATGTTAATGTTCACTAACATTAAAACAAAAAAAAATGAATTTAGTTATGAGCAGAACTACTAATGTAATCACTGAATTAATGGCTCATATTAAAATCTTGTAAAGCTTTTTAGCTAATGGGGTTTGCTGACAGCTTTATCATTTCTGTACTGTGCAAATTTAAACCATCCTAACACAAACACGACTGTCTGAATGCCACGTTGGCTGAGGAAGACCGGGGCAGAGAAAATGAATTGGCAGGACTTGTCACCAACACTGGCAAGGAGCCACAAGACACACTGAATTCTCCTTCCTATTTCTCCACAGCATGTTTAATTTGCTGTTTTTGCTTGACAGATATCTATACCAGATGCTCCTGTTCACAGCTCTGACATGAGCACAAGGTCAGCTGACATCTTAACAGTCAGGAGACCGCCCACTCAAAGGTGACACTGCCAGACAACTGTTTCAACTGCACACTGACATGCTTTTTTAATAGATTCATGTCCTATATAAGCTGCCTAGTACACTACTGATTGATAGTGGCTCACTACTTTTATTTTACATAAGCAATTATGAACTTACAAAACTAATTACATAGAGCGAAAATGTGCTTTCATGTGCAAAAGAGTCACAAGACTTTACTGCTTTGAACTGAAACTACAGACCGGTTAGACCACTTTGTTCTACTACAGTGTTTAGCAATGCAAATTGGATTTATTGTATTATAACAAAGAGGCTTTTAAAAAATTCTTATGAGGTGCTTAGATTGTAAAGAGGATATTCCCCTTTGTAACACTACCCAAGTAAGCAAATGTACATTTGTTCATTGAAATGTAACCTATACAGAACAAAGAGCACTTTACTAGTGAAAAAAGCTTAATTTCATGTGTTACTCTTCTGAGAAGATATAAGAACCTATTACATTATAAGTCTTGCACATCTTAATTAGCAAAATCACAAAAGACTGCAAACCCTGCAACATTCATATATTATATTGCAATATATTAGATATATTGCGATTTCTAGCAGTGTTCCAGGATTGCTTAAAAAAAAAACTTCTTCAAGTGGTACTTCTGTCAGAATCGAAGGACACATTTACTGCACAGTGTAGAAGATCCCTATCTTGGGATTTTTAGGGTTAACCAAAAATGTAGCAGATTTTCCAGACTTCCTCCCAAAAACTAGAGCTGAACGTTTTTTCTCTATCTCCTGACAATTAGTATATTTACAGCATTAATTTGTGCTGGATCAACCCAAATTTCAGATTTGAATGACTTTCTTGTGCAATACATGATTAAAATGTCATTTTAAAAAAATGATGTGCATTTAAATACACATAAAAATGTCAAACAAGAAGCAGAGACTGACCTGATAGCAAAAGAAATGGCCATTTTTTTCATTTGATCTTAAATGAATAATCAATTATATGTTTTCTACATTATTTTTTAGAAAAACCCACAAAGCATGAAATGGTATCTGTTCAATTCTATTTATTTAAAAAAAGGCCATGAAGACTCAAATTCATCTACAAACCAGATTCCTATTGAGGTCTTACATGACTGCAAATCATGCATTGCTGTCCTGCATACATAAATTAATTTTCAGTAAGTTTCCTCCTATTGAATAGTGTTCCAAAGCATAAATCTATTGACAACAGTTACTTTCCAAAACAAGGAGGGGGAAAGAAACTGTAACTAGTGCATCACACTTTGCTTTACTAACCAAAGCAAAGTGTCTTTGGAGTTTGAAGTGAGAGGAAAAATTATAGATTTTGGAGACGTTGAGAAGTAACATGGTAGATAAACTAGTTAGACAAAACAACACACTTTAGAAATAAAAGGAGATCCTGCTGTGGAAATCTACATTGAAGGCTAATTCCCTATATTACAGCATGGCCGAACAGTATGTATACTGCATAGAGTAAAAGACAGAATTCCAAGTGAAATATGATAATGAAGTTTTGACTCCTTCCTATTTCTCTTGTAGTACACAAGGAAATATATTAAAGCTACATACCCCAGTTAAACGATTAATGCTAAATATCCCATTTCTCCCAAGAGTGCATTTCAAAATAGGGCTTTTGAAATGTTTGTGAGTAATTCAAACATGCCTAATATCAGAAGGTGTTTGCACCTTCGGATTATCTCCATTCCTGTAATAACCAATCACTTGGTTTTTGGTTATTGGGAATAAGCAGACAAAACTGAGCACACTTCTCTAAGAATAAACCACTTTAACTGCATAATTGTGTTCTGTTTGTCTGGATCAATGAAAGAGAAGCAGTTGCTACATTTAAGGAGTAGAAAGCCAATTTATAACTTCCAGTTGGCATAAATCTGCAGAGTAATAAACGCTCAAGAGAAAACATCTGCAGTATTACTTAAGAAGTCAGCAGCATTAAAAGCATTTTATTTCCTGCTCCAGCAACATGTATTCTTTTAAACCTCCATCCATCCAATTTCTAACCACTTCATACCATTCAGGGTCTCATGGGAGCTAGGGGATACACCTTGGATGGGACACCAGCACACGGCAGGGCACACACAGACACACACACACACTCACACCAGGGCCAGTACTCCAAGAAACCAATCAAGTTACCACTATGTCTTTGGTCTGTGGATAGAAACCAGAGCACCGGGAGAAAACCACATGGATTCAGGAAGAATATTAAAACGCCACACAGATAGCACCCCAGGTCCCCAGTGCTGGGAGGCAGTAATGCTAACCAGTGCTCCACTGTGCCACCCTCTTTTAAACCTCTTCATTATAATAACTGGGACGGCTGAATACAGATTTATCTGACAGGTTAAAATGTATTGAACAGTCAGATACATTGTTTTTCTGTAAGCTTTATTACACACCTAGCTTTATTAAATTAGGTTTGGTGTACTGCGACTATAGTAGTTGCACATGGGAAGTCACTTCCAAATATATCTGTTGCAGTTATAAGAATGTACGGAGTGTACATTACAATGTTTACGGAGTGCAGTGTGATATACTTTATACTTTATTATGGTGTTAGTTTTCCACATATAACAAAGTGTGAAAAACAACTAGCAGTACGTGGTGATCTGGGAAATATATGTTTGGAAACTAAAAAGGTGGACAAACACTCAAAAAGCGTATAAACCATTGCTCTAAACCTCAGAGAACAGATACAAACAAACTGTTTTATCAGTCTGAATTACGAATTATTTCCACTCAGCACATACTGAGCTACTCTAAGAATGAAAACAGGAGGGAGTTCAGAAAAGACATGGAAAATGCTGAGTTATCACTTTCAGAGGACAGCAAGTAAGAAGAAATATTATCAAGACTTCTGTATTGTGTTTCCTCTGCATCTGCTTTTGTTTTTCACAAACACATATATATAGACTATTTGTTATTTGGAGATTATCCAATTGAGATTAATGCTGAAACATATTCAGTTAAATCCAAATTTATTTTTCAGTGGGGGGAGTTCTGGAATGTTTTATTAAACACAAAATATAGACCAATTCTAATACCAAGAGTGACCTATCAACTTTGCACCATAAAATAAAACCTAATTTGATGTATAATGCTGTTTCTTCAGATGTTCCCTGCTCAGAATTAACTGGAAGCACTAATTCAAAACACTGGCTGAAATATCCCTACTTTTATCAGACAAAGAGAACAAGCACTGCATCTAAATGACCTAGATTAAAGTGGAAAAATAAATAAATGTTAGCAATCTAAGATGGTGTGTCTCTGCTCCATACTCCCCCTTTTCCACACAGTACTAGTGAATCTAAATAAAATCAGTTACAAACATCAACCATTTACAGTATATGCAATATATCAATTAACTATCTCAGAATTTTAATGTTTTGGTTGATTTGACTAATTCTACTAATTGTATTGCAGAGAAAGAAACCTTTTCAAAAACACAGTTATTTAACATTTAACAAATTTATTGGATAAATGTCTAACATGCATTTTAGACCTTTCAGGCTTGTTGAAAAAAAATACTTTTACAGTCTAACTTAATAACAGCCACAGAATCCTAACAAGAGAAAGAAAACAAGGAAGTCAAAATGAGCAAAATCTTAAAGCACTGTAGGACAATGAAAGGTTGAGTCCTGTCTAAACCGCTATCCAAAATCTCTTGTTCACATCAGTAATTGAAAAAAAAACGTAAATTGTAACAATTTTTCAGATTTCTAGCTTCCCTGTAATTGTTTTTAAAAGATTTGGCAATCTGCCTTTCTACAGTTTAGTTTCCCCTTTTGCAGATAACATCCTACTAACAAGTAACTGCTCTGTCAGAGGCAACAGCCATTTTTAAGTGCAGAAAAACAAAATTAGAACTACAAAACCATGAAAAGGAGCCTAAATTAAAGCCTTTCTCGAAACATGTTTGTGTTTATTACAAGTTATACAAAGCAGCCATTTACCATGTGTTTAACAATGACATCAGACCACATGACAATGTAACCACTGTGTGGTTGGCATGTCTGTCCCTACATCAGGGGTCACAACAGGGTCCTTCACTAGAATCATGAACATCTCTAGTCGATAACCTGTCCCAAACATGCAAGGAGAATGCTCTGAATTCAGCTGAACCTGGTGTATGGTTTCCAGGCAGTGGTTGCCTGCTGTCCGAGGTGATCTCCGAGAAGCCCAACATCATATCAACCTTTGGATAAAAACAAAGATTTACGAGCTTTCTGATTAAAAAAAAGAATCTGGCTTATCCAGAGACTCGGTAGCTGATAACAATCTTTTACCTTCTGCTTTGTACACAGGTGCATACCTGTAGTGCAGCTGTCCTGGTATTGTGCAGCCCCAATACATTTAAACAAAAGGAATATGCTATTCTGACAGTTAAACCATAGAAAGTACTACAATAGACTAGACACTTGATTGCTAGGTTTCCACTTGTTGTACAGGAATTGTCCTCAGATAAGCAACACTATTTTCTGTATAATGGGAAAAAAATATTACTGATTTACAGGCGACACCTGAAAGAGGGAGAGATAGCTCGTAAACACCCTAATATTAAATTAACTGTATTAATTTAATATTAAGGTCAATTCCCATTTAAGTCAATAAGTTGTTTCAGTTTCTACATGGATACATTTAAAAGTGCATCCCTGAGCCCGACATCAGGGACATCAGTTACTGATTATTTTACTTTGGAACCTACTTGCACTTTAGCATTTTAGTTTTATTTAGCCCCCTGTTTAGTTTTCCTTAGTCTTTTTCTTGCTTTTCCCACTCCACACTGTTTCTTCTTGTTTAAAACAGAGTGTGAGCCAGAGTGTGGAGTTCAGACAGTTCTTTCATGAGACACGAAGATTTTGTCAAAGCTATTTCCTTTCTGAGTAAACCTGGCAGAGCCGCCTCAGTGCAAACTGGTATTTTCCTTTGTTTTCATCCTCTTAGACATCTGTTTTAGGTGTACCGCCCTAAACCCACATCCAAACATCTCTTCGGGATTTTTTTGTATACAAAACCACCAAGCATGGAACACAAAACACACTTGGGTTCACAGTAAAGACAGCTTTGTGTACTTAAATAAAACCCTCTAACCGTCAATGACAAGCAAATTGCTTGTTCATACGACAAAATAACATTTATATGCCTCTAACAAAACTGAAAAGATAAAAATAAAGGATCTTGCAGGAAAATACAAAATGAACTATTTTCAACGCCAAAAAACATCTATTTACTAATGGCAGCATACTTCATAGTATTCAAATCCTGCCTTCTATCATTTAAGCACTTGAACACACAAATGTTTTCTGAACTGAGGCATTCTTGCAAACTATTTTTTGCAAAGACATCTAAGCCCCTAAAAAGAGGCATGCTTGTATGAAAGTTCCCCTACATTTACATTCGGCTAATTTCGCAGAAAAATATTCATTATTACAATGAATAGTATTTACTGGAGTTAAAACGTTTTCAATAAGGGAATGTAAATAACATGAAATGGCTGTCCATCTTGCACTTAATTTATCTTTATATATTCATTTTTATAGAGTGAAATAAAGATTGAGATGGTGGCGCAGTTGTTAGCATTGCTGTCTTGCAGTGCTGGGGCCCTGAGTTGAGTTCCCTGAGCTGCTGCCTGCAGGGAGTTTGAATTTCTTGCCGTATCCGCCTTCCTCCCAAGGTGCAAAAACAACTAGCAGTTTAACTGGCTAATGGGAAAAACTGGCCATGGTGTGAGTGCGTATTTGTGTCTGTGTGTGCCCTGTGATTGCCTGGCACCACATCCAGAGTGTATCCTGCCTGGTGCCAGCTGCCTGCCAGGATTGGCTCTGGCTCTTCCGCAATCCTGTACTGAAACGGATGGTGAAATGTTTCTGTCAATAATGTTTCGTATAAAACTGTCTTCAAGTATAACAATGTAATTAAGTTCCTGCTAATATTAATAATAATAATAATAATAATAATAATAATAATAATAATAATAATAATATAATTTGTCATCCAGTAAAATATGTCATTTGGCAAAAGATAAAGTAATAAAGCATCGCTCAGCTTAATTATGATAACATAAGATCACATGACAATGTAACCACTGTCTAGTCAGCATGCACACCAAATTCATTTTATCTCATGCAAAAAAAAGCATGACTTTTTTCATGAAACTCTAGGCATTGTTAACCTCATTTGAGAAAAGATCAAAAGGAGCTCTTCACTTACTCATCCAGACAGACACTGGATGTCATTTATTTGACCACCAATGGCATCCTGAAGCATTAGCCAGTCAGATCTGTCCACCACTCAAATACTTCACGCTCCACATAATCTCACCCTATGGACCAGATACTGATAAGTGCCGGAGCCTTGATGACACTGTAGTAATGAGAACTGGCCAAAATACCCCCAAATCCAATCAGAAAGGCACCTGACCCATGTTCAAATGTGCAAACTCTAAACGGTTTGGTGATGTAACAAAAAACATTCTCTTCAGCCACTGAACTCCATTCTGCCAAAATACAAATGGAAAACAGAGCAGGCACACCCCGTTATTTCTCTGTGCCTGTTGCATTCCTGGGATTACTGCACTTCCAGCTGTGGCCAATGGGAAATGGTAAACGAACTTCAGATTATATCTGCTAGTCAGAGGAAAACGCTCTCCTTCACAAATGTTCCCAGAAACGAACATCATCTCTGCAGCTCTAGTGAGCTGAAAAGAGACAAAAACAACATGTACAGTAAACGCCGTGCAGCAACCTGGAATTTTCAAGGCAGGTATTATGGTGCTGAATACACTTGTATTACCAAGTGTGCTTTTCAAAACCCTTCTAAACCGACACATGATTCCTTCTATTTTTGGGCATTTTTGCTTCCCTGGGTCAGATGTTTAAAGTTTTGTGGGTTAAAATGCCCAATTAGGAGCTATGAATATATTTCATTGTTTATGCAGTCTGTGAGAAGAGATAACAAGTGCCCCAGTTTACATTTGCACCGAAAAGCAAAATGTACGAGCACAAGAGAATCAAGTACAACCGTGCTTTAAAAACGTTTGTGGCAAAAAATTAGCAGAAAAACATTAACCATACAGCTGTTTGCTGCTGGTACTTAAAGCTTCGAACACTGCCAAGTTTAAAGACCAGTATATACTGTATTTTTTATTTTTTTTATTACAATTGCTAGTACCGTAAAATGAAAAGGCGGTGAAATAGATCATATCGGGTTTTTTTTTTTTGGGGGGGGAGGTTTTTGCTGTTATTTTTCCATTGAAATGAGTTAATAATTTATCATGAGGTTTGATAGGGGGAGCTACGTCAGTGTGTTGAAAAGGAACATGGTTAATTACACACCACAAAGTAAAAAAAAATCAACGCTTCGCCCGCAGAGCCTTCTTCAGGTGTATGATTTACACGAGATGAAAATGCAGCAGCCTTTATCAAAGACGACTTGCACTCGGTTTCTGAACTGTGTGTTAATATGTACAGAATGCTGTATTATTTTCATATGCATTGACAGAGGCGTCAGCTGTATTAATACCGATATCCTTGTAGTAGTTGTGATGTTCAACCTGAAGACAGATGAGTCATGTGCACTTGTCACGTTAGTTCCTCCTCTCCGAAGCCTGTTGCTCCAAAGAAGCGCTTTGATTCACGATGAGCAGAAAGAAGTTTAGACGCTCATTGAACATTTTAGGCAATCTGCTATCCAAATTGCTTTCTTTGCTCCCCCCCGGTTTGGTGAACTATAATCCCTGTTTAACAACACATTTGAAAAGTGATAAATTTGAGAAGGAACGGAATAATAGACAAGATATTACATTAGGACAAAGAACTCGTGTCCACTTACATCTGCCTTAGGTCATACTGCATTAAACACGAACTATCGTTATATTTAAGATTGCACCACCCATTTTCTACCTGAAACATATTTAAGTGGCTTTTACTACACTCCTAGATTGCTTATGAATTCCGGATTCATACGAGAATGAAAGGAAAACAGCTCATAATCAAGGCACAGAGATGTCTTTCATGGGCATAATTCTAAACAGCCTGAATAATTAAAGCAAGCAACTGAGAACCCAGTAGGCTTTAAAGTATTTCAGTGCTCATCTGGGACTGCCACAAAACGAATTAATTTAAATTACGATTAAGAATCCAATGCAAATCCACCTCAGCCTCTCCGTCTCTGTGTATGCACGTCCGGCACTTACCACTTCTATGAGTTTTAAAATGCCAAAATTTGTTTTCAGATAGTCTACGTCACATCTCAATCCCCCAAGACCGTGTCTTGGATGGACGGGCTCAGTGGTCGGCTGATATGGGCTACTAGCCCCCGAAATCATTGATGTGTTCGAGGCCTCGCCATCAAACCCATCCGCCTCCTCGCTAATCCGCATGTTTTCAAGTCTTCTGCGGTCGAGATGGCAGGTTTGTTAGTGCGGTATCGCCTTTAAGGAAGTCTTCGGAGAATATGCAGTATCTGCAGCGTTTCAACAATTCCCAAGTGTTCCAGTACCGTACAGAGCGAAAATAAGAAGTATAGGTATTTTGCAAAGGCTCCACGGCAGACAGATTTTGTGCATCAACACATCCAGAATAGTGTTAAAGAATCCCCATCACAAATGTCCTTCAGTTGCCTTTTTTGTCAAACAAAAACACAAAGATTTAAAACTGACCATTAAACGAATCACACTTGTAGAATCGAAGTATTTTAGCTAGTTAGAAAGCTTGTTCTCCAGTACGGATACAGTGGATCGCTTCTTCACCTATTCATTCTTATGCAAGCTGCCGAAAAGCGAGTTTTTTTTACTTGTTATATTCCTTCATGTGGGTGAGACGTCGTTTTCGCTGATGTCTCGTTTTTTGAAGGGGGACTGTACTCCACTTAGAAATTAAACTGCAAATCGCAATGTTGTTAACCCAGATGTCAGCCTGTCCACACTCCGCCCTGCGAACTACGCGCTTTCTTCCCAGTGAAAGGAATATTTAAACAAAGTCCTGAAAAATTGCTTCCAAAAAACAGCGAAAATTCCAGCAAAGTCCCAGCCTGCAGTCTCGTTTTCTCTTCCCCGAAAATTAAAGGGATTCGGGAGGCGGTCTTTGCACTTTTCCTTTTGTTTTCAGAATTAAAAAGGAATATTTCTTTACTAGTTGCTCATTAAATAGTGAAAGAATAACCATCTACTCAACCCTTTCTTCTTTCAAGCCTAGCTCTGAGCAGAGCGGCGGGCGCAGTCTGTGTTAGGCTCAGTGACGTGCTACACAGGTGTGCACTAGTGACGCTTAGGCAGGTATCCTCCCTTTAAACTGAATGTGCACCCCATTGGGAAATCACCCCTTTTCACGTAGGACAATTGAATACATTTTAAAATCACTTTACCTTACTTCCGAACTATTCAAGTTGGTACATTTCCGTCCTTACGGTAGCCTATGCTAAAAAACAAAATCTAAAAGTTTGATGCCTTTATGGTGACCACATGCATTGCAGACGAACTCACCATGAAGTATAATTCACTTTGATTGGAATTTTACATTTGTTTTCACCTGGTGCGTTTCTTCGCTTTCTTAGATATTAATGGTTATATAAAATAGTGTTTATATTTACAAGCCGGCGTTTTAAGAATTTACTGTGGTCTTTGTCTAAAAACGGGGACTATTTAGCAAAGGGAGTCCGTGTTCTCGGAGCACCCTCTATCTGCAGGCTGGCATTGGTTACCGCATGACACTTCAGACACTCATTCGCCGAAGAGAAGCGCCGGAACATAATGGTTCATTCTTATTATTTATGAAAAGTGTTTTCCACACAAGGTGTACCATGATATGTATTTAGTTGGCAAAACGCTTAGAGTTTGTAAGACGCTCCTTTAGTGTGTGTTCTTGGCCAGTTAGCAGAGGTGAACTGTGGAAAACGTTTGCATAAAACTAGAGAGTTGGGTTCATTTGCCATATGAACACTAGGTCTTTTAATCCACGACACAACAGACAACACAATACACACTGAGCACAGTACGTTAAAAAACAGTAAGGACAGTCCCAGCCCACCAACAATTAACAACGGGTAATACAGAAAAATAAACACAGAACAATAAGTACGTGGTAATCAAGTGAAAGTGGAGAGGGCAGAGGTGCCTTGAATTCACGACAGTGAGCTGTAAGTGATGCACACTGTCGTAGGATCTGTTAACCCCAGTAAAATTAAGTATTTTTCACTTCATGGCAGACCTGGTGTGGAACCCACTTTTCATAAACAATAAGGATCAAACAACCCCCTCAAAAAAGCATTGCTTATATTAATGTACACTACTAGGCTATGCTTACTCTAGGGGACTTTAATATACACATTGACTAAAGGTCTTCCAGTCTGGCTAAAGACTTCCCTTCTCTACTGGGATGCTTTGATCTTACTCAGTTTGTTTGTACCCCTACACATAACAAAAGACACACCCCAGGTTTAATCATTGCAAATGTCTTTTGTCTCCCAACATTCTTCCCCTAAACTAGGCCTCTCTGACCACTTAGCTATTCTCTTCAATCTGGAATTACCTGTTTCTAACACTTCCCCCTCACGCTCTGTAAACTTCCGCAACTGGCGATAAGTTTATCAGTCAAGGTTGGCAAATTCTGTCCTTTCCTCCTTATCTCGTTTCTCTTCCTCTGACCCTCTAGAGGACAAAATACAGTGACTTAATAGCGCTATTTTATCTACCCTTGACACCTTTTCTCCTTTAAAAACTCGAACCATCTCCTTCTCTCGCCCTGCTCCCTGGTACAACGACCATCTGAAATCTATGAAGGCAGTTTCCCGCAAACTTGAGCGCAGGTGCGGTCTTTGTGGCCTAAATGTACATTATCAGGCTTGGAGAGATTACTTGTCTGAATACAAGGTTACAATAGAGTCCACTAGATCCACCTATTTCTCTCACATCATTTCTCCAACACCATAACAACCCCAGACATCTTTTCTCCACCATTAACAGTTTGCTCAAGCCAAACTGCCCCACCAGATTACCTGCCTCATCGCAACTTTGCAACACATTCTTAGATTTCTTTAGCCCCAAGATCAACAACATCCGGCATCACATTCTCTCCACTACACATATAAATTCCGTACGTCCTCCTTCCTTATCCAACTTTTCTGGTTCCCTTCTCTCTAACTTCTCTCTTCTTGACTCAGCATCCCTCAATAAACTAGTTACACACACAAAACCCACCACATCTATTTTAGATCCCATTCCCACCCCTTTATTTCAGTCCTGTTTCTCTTCTCTCTGTCCCACTGTCCTCAATATTCTAAATTAATCCTTGAGGACCTGCATACCAACGGTCCTCAAAACCGCTGCCGTTACCCCAGTGCCAAAAAAGCCTAACATGGCTCTGGACAATCCAAACAATTTGCGCCATTTTACAGTATAGTGTCCCCGTCGCTATACTGGGGCGTTAAGGACTCAGACTGCAGGGAGAGTACCCCCTACTGATCCCACTAACACCTCTTCCAGCTGCAACCTTCATTCCTTCATTTTTCCTATCCAGGTACTGACCAGGCTCACACCTTCTTAGCTTCAATGGGTTACCAGCTGTGGGTTGCAGGGTGATATGGCTTCTGACGATAAACAAATTGTGCTTCCTACAGTACATACTTACAGCCTGTGATGTTCACAATTGATCCCCTCTTGACCAATCAGTATAACGAATTTACCTGTTTCATGTCTGTTCAGTTAAGTAAATGCACCTGCTGCAAAACTTATTGCCATTTCTGCATAACTTTGTTGCAGTTTAAAGTGATGTTATTTTCTAATGCTCAGTATACTCTGTGTTCTTATGTATTGTGGAAAAGATGGCTCAGAAAACAATCACTACAGCAGGCGTTACCTACTGTTTCTACCAGCTCTTACCCTTAAGTCACACATTTCTAAAAACTATTTCGTTCTGATTAAGTAGGTGATTTCATAATTTAGGGATCATTTGTGGCTGAAATCCAAGTGTCCTTCAGCTTTCATGGGCAGGGTTCTCACATTGAACATATTACATGCGTAATTCAGCAACTTAACGTGTTCACACACTTTAGAAAAGGTAACCTACAAAACTCAGTGAATGCATAAGACCGCTCCAGGCTCAAAGCTGCATTCCCTTGCTGTAGTGTTGGAAGCAAAAAAGTCAACCTGCTTCCCAGAAACAAAATTTATGCCAAAACAAATTTTAGTGTAGTGTACTGTTAGTACACCAAGTCGATACTGAACATTTACCAGGATATGTGAAGTACAAGGAACTACATTATGAAAAGCTTCATGTAAATTTTAAAAAGCTTCATGTAAATAAAGACAGACAAAAGAGCATGTAGTCTGGATTCATATTTATTGAAGCCAGTACTTGTTAAAGACACGTTCTCATCTTTGCCGGCACTAAAAGCGAGATTCCAAATGACAGCATACTGCATCTGGGTAAAGCCATACAATCAGACTAAATTTAATATGTTCACGGTACATACGCAGTCCTAAATGTAATTTTTTTTAAAAAAATTGAAATCCTGTATAAAAGGACTGTAAGCCAAAGCTTTTTTCCTTTTTTAATTTTTAACAAGAATGTAAGCATATTGTTAGGGTTATAATGTACAGAGCAGTCACTATTAACTTAGGCAAAATTAATGTTCTTTACAATGTCTGTTGTTCATTACACCTTTTTTACAAAGCCAATCTGAAAAAAATGAAGTGCAAATTTTATTTCAAGCAGCAGGAAATTATTTTATTTGCCGTTTCAACCAAATGGACATCTTTCTTTATTGTAGCCAGATCTTTATCTAATACTATGTTTCACTGGGAAAGAATCTGCTGTTGTTTAAAGAACAAGAGAATCTCGCTAAAGAGATCTAGATACTTTAGGGCTAATCAGTCTGCAAATGCAACTACCCAGCAGATAATCTCTTACAATTACTTAGTTTTTTTTTGGTTTCCAATGCTTGCAACACCAGTAACCAAACCGTGTGGCGTGCCAGAGCTGATCAGACAATGGTGATGCATTGTAATGAACTGGAGTTTTAATTTAAACTTTGAAGAACTAGGAGCATCCACTCTTTTGAAATAACACTAAAACAATGCTGGGACGGCAGGACTTTTTTTAAAAAACAAAAACAATTTTACATTTCCTCAAAACAGACATATGATCCCTTCCAACTTCATGAAATTCTGAACATCTTCAACAGGACATTTTAAAGGAGCACACAGCTAATTCACTAAAACTCCAGTTATCTAGGCTGCAACACGCTAGGTTAATTAAAAAAAAATAACCCATTATCAATTTGATTAATTATGCATATAACACCAGGTTATTCAGTAGGTAAACATTAAGAGCAGGAAGAATTTGCTAAAAAATATTCACTGCATATACACTTAATGTAAAGAAATGCTTTAAAATGTCTTTAGGGGTATGTTATTACAAGTGCTTGCCTGATAAGATTGTTCCTTTAAAAATGCAAGTACATACTCTTATATTTCTGAGTATTGTGCTTTTGAATACAAGCAATAACCTTCATATGTCAGATGCTACGATATGCCCTGCACCAGTAGTAAACATTACTGCCTACCATTTGCAATATTATTGATCCAGACCGATTTTTTTGTACATTAGTTCATGCAACAGAAAGAAGACTCCGCACAACATGACTTGTGGTTTTCCCTTAAAACAGCAATATTACACAAACTTAAACACTGTGTGTTTAAAAACTAAGTACATGTGCCATTTTCATAACCACAGAATCTATTTTAGAGTGATGGGTAGTTCACGGTTTGACCAGTGAATTTTTCATCTGCTAAATAGGTGTGAGAAGGTTGGTAGAACACACCAAATTCAAGTCTTTGGTTCCAAATTCCAATTTTCATAATTTTCCTATACTTATATAGTACTCACCTGATCTTCTGGCATGTTAATGGATAGCACTGCTAAGAACCTAGCTTGAGGAACAGGTGGATGAATGCCATTAGCTCATTTAAATGTCTAAACCATATCAATGTAGGTTAACATAAAAGGAGGATTTTACAGTGATTTAATTTCCGATAAAACTTCCTCAGATGATTTTCCAATCCTCCACATCTGAAAAAATATCATACAGGTGGTTCGTCTTTCTGTAAACCTTAACAAATCAAGAATTCGATATTGCACAGTATTAATATTGATATAGTTATTAGTAATTAAGTATTTTTCCCCATTTAAAGACTGATATCATTTCCTCACTTACTGCAGGTTCAGGCAAACTGACAAGAACGTCAACCAGAGGAGGAGAAGAAGGGAGTCTAAAAGGAGTGTCAAAAGGTGAGGCCTTTACTCGAAGGCAGAGAAAAATCAGTTCTCTTAATTTAAGCTTCTCTATCAGTCAGCAGATGAAACCACTTGCTAAAATGTGACAGGTTTTGCGGTTACTGTACAATATAAAAAGGGGAATGTTTAACCTATGCTTTCTTAATAATCATAAAAGTAATTGCTGTTATGGACCTTCAAAACAAAGCAGCCTATATCTCTCCAAGTATGCCATTATCATCACCTTCGAGATCAATTTGGCTTCACAACACTGTTTTTAGAGCTAACTTACACACGGAGTGTGATCACATCCCACAGCTGTAAAAACCCAATTGGTATGTAGCAGTTAACCATCACTAAGCAACAACTTTTTTTTAATTTATGAATGCTAAAATGTTGCAGTAAATACTTTACAGGTGACTTTACTACACTTAAAAAAAAAGAAAGGCATGCTGCCTAATGAAGTTTTCAGCGAGGCCATAACATAAGCTGATTAAAGAAGTAAAATATGCTAAGACCACAGAATTGTAGTACAAAAAAAAAACAATAAATAATTTTAAAACCAAAAATAACTGACCATTTGTACTACAGTGCACATCTTTTTTTTTTTAGTCAAGCACCTCTACAATGACACTTACAGCAAATTGTGCCAGGCACTTGTTATAGCAGATAACATCCCCCTCTGTAGCCAAAAGGATAACTTGTAAAGCAATCTAAACAACAGAAACCTGACAACACTTTTCTCATCTGAAGTATTCTTCATGATTTTTTAGTATTATTCTATACATAAGCAACAGAAGCTCATTTGCCAATATTTTGCTTATATTTACAGAAACCTTAGAAATATGCCTTCACTGCTCTGGTCTGTTTTTTTAAAAAATACAGCATATTTTTATATGCTATCAGCCAATCTGTTTATTTGCCACATTAGTGTCATGAGGTTAATGGAGTTTAACAATAAGTAGCTACATTGTTTTTTTTCCTTTAAAACATTTTAGTGAAAAAAGAAAAGTTTGGATTTATATATAAATACAACAGTATCATAGGATATCTACTTTTTACATACTACAGACTTCCATGTATTTTTAAATTTGACTGAAATATTCAGGTTTAGTTTATGATATTCCGGTATTTGCTTTCCTTCCACACAACCTGTCAAGACAAAAAGCTACACCGCTTTTCTGGTCCATAAGATGAGCAGGCAGGGTAAAGAGGCCTTTCCAAAACTATAGCACAGCTCTTAGATGTGGGGGGCTGCTCTGCTGCTTCTCAGGAAGTGCATGATACATGACCCGACATGCCTTTACAAATTAAGTTAGGCCCTCGTTTGCATCTCCCAGCTTCCCCCCCCCACTTACCCCTTCCCACAACAAAACAAAAAAGAACCAATAACAAAAATAAACCTGATAGCATCTCGCCACATTAGACAAAATCATGGTCTGTTTTTTTGACTGATATACACAGTTGAAATTTGGTCGTTTTTTGAACTTTTTTATAGGTATTTTTATGGACAATGCTGTAAGCATATTCAGGCTTCATTCTCCGTTGGTGATGTGTTGTTGGCTGTTACCATGGAGTCTGGCTTGCGAGTCATTCTGTCCAGCTCCGCCTGAACATCAGTCAAAACCGGCTTCTGCCCTTCAAAAAAAACATATGGCACACAAACAGTAATTTGATGTAGCTTCTGAGGGCTACCACAAAAACATTAGCCTGTCTTAATGTCAGGCATCATATGCAGTGAATGCAAGTCCATGCGCCAGCAGTTATAGTATTGTAATCAGGCTACAGATACTTGCATGCAAAAAGACAGGAAAGTCTCTGTCTATTTATAAGATTTACCATATTATAAAACAGAGTAAATGCTTATATACAAGCCACAAATAAGACATTAAAACAAACGTATTTCAGTTATTGCCTCAAGCTGGAAATTATCTAAAATATTTTAAGGGAAGCTGTTACATTTAAGGAGGCTGAATAAAGTTTTATGTGGCGTGCTTCTTGTGACTGCACCCAGCATTTTGCTAAGTGAAATATTCCACCAGCTGGTCCATGCAGATCATTTTTACAAATTCCTTCTGTGTCAGGGTTGGATCTCTTTTCTAACTTGGAATGAAGCATGCTCTTTCTCGACAGGCTCAATGAATAAATCTTTCGAGAACGGCCACATCCAAAGGAAACAACAGGAAGCTATTAGCAGTGTGAGCTGTGCAAGAGCCAGCTTAAGATCATACCTGCTTTCTTGGCCGTGCTCTGCACTCCCCCAGCTCCTGGGCTCCCTGGGGAGCCCGTCTTTTTACTCAATAGGCTGTTAAAGAAGTTTGCCAGGACCCCCTCATTTGCTGCAGCACCTGTAAATTCAAGAATTAATAAATGACAAACAGGAAACATGTAGGTTTGCAGATGCAATAAGGTTTACTGTTAAATCTGTTTAAAGATATATTTTCTGCTTATAGTTAATATGCATTAAGACTATGAAGGTGTTAGTCTCAATATAAATATAAGAAATGTTATATTTGTAAGGTTTAGTTGAAGCTTGAGACTACCTAAAGGTTTATATAATTCTATGTCCAAAATGATGCTAATACAAAACAAAGTCCTTGTTGCAGTCGACACACACACACACTTTAACAAACTGTAATTGCCCCCAGCTGTATAATTCACACTAATACTTTACATAACATAGAACAAATATACTCATGCTGGAATAAAGTGTAGCCTTTTCTTTCTCACATAAAAAAGACTACTTTTTTTTTGTATAAGGATAATCACTGCTGAAAATACTTCTTATATTCAAAGGAATCACAGGTAGTACTGTGTACATAAATAAGCTTTAAGAATATATTTCATACACTATACTTTGACACTTAATTTGATTCTAAATCAACAATCTGGGAACTGCCTTATCCTTCAGAGGTCAAGAACTCTTCCCTTGTGAACTTCTCAGGTCACTAACCTGACCTTAGACCTTAAACTAGATCCAAGCTAAAAAACAGCTAACCTTAGACCTATTTCACACAAAACAATGTTTATGAACTGGAGGAAAAGTGGTCTCCATGGAGTGCAAAGCAGTATATACCATTACAGGGAAATATCTCACATTCAAACCTATATGATCTCGTCGCTGTAAAAAAAACAACAACACTTTTTGAAGTTTCTCTTTGCCATCTCAGCTACCTTTCATGTTGGGATCAGGTTTCTTGACAGCGGTCATAGGCGAGACGCTGGCCACGTTGGCAGGCCCGGTGCGGCCTGTGGGCCGAGGGGAGCCAGATGGAGCCCGTGCTGGAGATTCCTTCAAGACAGACAGCAATTAAAGCCCAGATAATGTCCTTTCTATACAGACACAAGCTGCAGCGGAGATAATCTGTCCATCACCAACTGCTGTACAGCTGACTGTACCAGTGACGTCGAGTGACGAAACTTACCGTTGCTCTTGTAGGCGTAGCAGGCTGCTTGGCTAACAAGGACTAGGAAAAGAGCAGAAGATACTTCTTTTGAAAAACAGAGGCATAAACTCAAAGATCATCAAGAAAACACTAAGGCAAGTCTTTACATAAAAAAACTTAACTAATAATTCTTTAAGTAAATGTTTCCCCCCAGAATTCCACACTTGCATACAGGCCTTAGTGGCCCATCACCCTGTTAAGCAACCTTATATTGGCGTTTCCATTTTTTGTTCACCACCTGTATATTCTCTGCCTTTCAAAACCCAGATAAAAAGCAGACCTTGCAGGTCATTTTATTGGGAGTTACTAAAATATTGCACTGGACATACGTGTGCATTGCACCCTGATACCTAACTCGTAAAACGCGATATTCCCCACTAGCCTTTCAGCAATTAAAATCCAAATGGGTTTCAATGGATCACTTTCTTGCTTCAGCTTATGTGACAGTCTTTGAAAATGTGCTTTGAAAACCGAATAAAAATATAATTGGCTCCTCCTCTGAGCCTCATTCAATCTTCCAAATCAAGAACAAAAATGGCATTGAAAGTGCTGTGTTATTAGCTGTGTAATTAAATTTATGTTTATTCTGAAACAGTAGTTCCCTACTGAAGTACAAAATTGTATCAGTCTAATCTAACCTCTCTTAAAAACTTTGTAAAACCTCTCACCTGCTGTTTCATTAGGAAAACCTGCTCATCTTCAGCAGCAACTTCTTTGTCATGTACTAGCTGTATAAAGACCAATTAAAAGAGTGTCAATTATAAAAGTATATACATTATAATATAAACTAGGAAGATTGATAAAATTGAACACAAAAGTTTACTACCAATATACCTTTCTAATTCTTGATATTGAAATATTACCTTTCTTACAGGTGGTTTCATGATAAAGTCTTCAAATGGATCTTCAGGTTTCACGGTTGTGAAATTTTCATGCAAGATGGCAATTTTCTTCTCATTGTCCCAGCCAGATGGACTAAGAAAGATTAAAAATGCACTTGACTTTTCTCCAAAAAAACTGACAACTGCATTCTAAGTAAAGAACAGTTTGAAATAATGCATACCAAGCATCAAAAGAAATTACACTTGTACATTTTTTTAGACAAAAACAAAGCTTTTGGATATTAATAAAATATTTCTTGCATGATTGACTGTTCATTCATGACAGAGATGCACCCAAGTTCTTTGACTGTTGCACAAGTCAAATCACTTCATTAGAGAGATAGGTGACTAGGCACAGGAGACAAGGAGATTCAGCAGTGCTGAATGTCAAGCCAAATTTTTTTTTTTAAAGATGAACAAATATGCCCCCCTTACCAAAAGAAAATGGAAACCCGTTAATGCCCTTGGTGCATCCATCATGTTGCTGACTAAACTAACTCACCAGTGGTGATGCTAACCCATTGATAACTCAAGGTTTTCTCATCTGGGAGGTGTACACATCTGAGTGTGTGACACAGACATGCAGAATGACAACAGATTAATTGATGGGGAGGTCCAAGTCTGATAGGTAGGACTTAGTGGGTAGGAGTTACTTAGTGTTTGATGGCAGCCTAACTTCACAGTGTTACACAGTGTTGGCTGTCCTGGGATCTCACTTCCTGCCTCTGCTGCAGGCTCATCCTGACAGGACAGCCTCACAGCAAGACAACACACTTTCTCATGTTGCTCATATAACAGCTTTCTTACAAGATGAGAACTGTAAAAAAGTTCAGCTAGCCAGACCGGAGTCCCATATAAAATATTTTTAAGGATAAGCTGGGATGAAGTGAGACACCTATTGATCAGAGTCCAGTGAATAGACATGTTTGTGGGTACAACATATGCATCTCAAATGTACAGTTCAACTGTTCCCAATAGTGACTACAAATTACAATATCCTGCAATTTTCACAGTGGAAACCCTATTGGTCCAACACTATTTCTAGCCTTTACATTTCAGCACAGTTGAATTGTTAACTGTGTTGTTAAATTGTGTCAGCACAGTTAAATCGATATAATGTAATTGCACCTGTGCCAGAAAAGATTCTCATTTTTTAAAAACTTTTTGAATCTGCTACAGTTGAAAGTTTCTATTGATGCTTAGAATATACATATAGTTTGTAGACAAAATACAGTTCCCCCTTTTCTGACAGAATGAAACCTTTGCTGTTCACACAGCAGAGAATAGGGACATCAGCAAAAAATGACTTACATGAAAACAGCATCTTTTTCCACCACTAAGGCAGGTGTGGTAAATTGGAAGTCATACATTTTGTGCACAATGTATTTATAAAGAAGGTCCAAGTTCTTTTCTTCTTTGACTGAAGTGTAAATCAAAGCAGCTCCATCTGCGATTCTTCTTAAGGAACAAACTCATCTCTACACTTAATATATGAATGTATTATGACAGAAAAGTATTAAAATGTCTCTAGGAAAATAAATAGGGGCAAGAGTTAATGCAGCATCAAAGTCTTTGTCCCAATTGTTTGGGAAATAGGAAGGATACACTGTAAGCAGAACCGTCGAATGTGGGACTGAATGAAATCAAAGTGCTCCTCTCTGTAGTCATGTTCCTTCTCCAGCACACTCACTGCGTCACACTATCAAGAGAGAGAATGGAGGAAAAACACTTTTTTAGCTTATAATCTTATTAATATATCTTAAGAAAAAGGGAAAGCATGTCAAAATGGAAGCAATCTACTCAAAATGCAAGAGGCACCACCCAGTCACATGGAGTTGCAGTACTCCGCACAGACCACAAGGTGGAAACCTCAACAGGAGACTAAGTCTCACACAGGGCCCTGCATGACTCGGAGAATGCAAGGACACTTCCTGGAACTGACGAGGCAAGAGCACAGGAGGAGGAATTAAACATGAAACAGTCACAAGGAAATAAACATCACAAGAGAAGAGTCAGTAGTTCAATTCATACTTCCCTTTTCCAGGTAAATACAGAAACATTTAAAGATTTCTCAGCTTGAAAACGATTCAGAATAAGTTATAAATCTACTTTTTTAATGAATCCAAATTTTACAATGCTGTATCCTATATCCTTGCAGCAGGCAAGAAAGAGTGGTCATCTCCTTCTCATTTTATCTGTTGCACTCTACTGTAATCTACAGTTTTCGACCTTGGGTCTAGAGAGTAATAGTGTATTCGTTTCGATTCTAGCTAAGCTTTATTTATAATAATGAACTTATTAGCCTAAGTAGTTCAAATTAACACAATTAACACTGAGCAAAAACTGTAGGAAAAATACCGGTCTGTATAGAGAACAGAAATAGCAAGCAATTCCTACACAAACCTTTAAGGCCTTGTTAAAACAATTTCAAATTTGATGTGCTGAAATTCAGTAACTAAAATAAGACAGTCTGCACAATATTATGCCAAATTCCACTCAAGCAGCCAGTGGAAAAAAACAATTTTTAAAAAAGGGAACTGATTATTACTGCATCACATGTGAGACCCCAAAATAAACATTTTTTATTTTGGTCTTGCAGCTGTTTTTGATAAGAACAAGGACACTTAATAATAAGCAGCATTCACTGCCTTCAGAGCTGCCTTTCAGGCAGAAATCAGACTGACACAACCCAAGACGATCTGGCAAAAAGAGCTTGAAAGGCTGAAATGTGCACAAATCAGCTGCAAGATCCGAGATGTCTTCCATATCACATGCTAAACCACAAAACCACAGTTCACAGAAAATTCTACTGAAATTGCTTTTACTTCTTTCATTTTTCAAACAGGCTAACTATGCTTATATATGAATTAATATAATGTTTTTCAAAATAAGAACTAGGTTTAGGCCTGATTTGAAAAAGCTGATATGGAAGACCCAAGTTTTCAAATTTGTATAAAGGGCATTTTCTATTCATTTTAATAACATTCAAATTGATAGTCATCAACAGTCTATAATGAAATCTAAATTTAAAACTTTCACTCGATAATGTTGTAGAACCTGGCCTGTTTATTTCCTCTAGCGCATCTGAGCAAGATATTTGCATACTTTTGTTTCAAAGCCTTCCACACAGATGCACACAAATATTCCGGTTATTTACCTTTGTGCAAACTACTAGCACTGGAATGCCCAGATTGTGTGTGAGGACATTATCTCCAAGAGGCAGAAGGACCCCCTCGTCATCGGTCCCAGACGCTGTAGGCCCACGTCTTTGTGGAGAGCCCTGGGTTGCCTCCTCTGGCTCTGTGTACTCCTGGAAGTCCTTCACCACTGGGAGAAAGCGAAAGGAAAGCCAAGTGTCACAGAATGCATTCCGTACCTCGGACTGTCTCCAGTATTGCCTGCTGCGGAGAGCAGCACTGAAAATAGCCACAGGAAAAAAAGCCACAAAATTCTTTTTAACACCACAGACGCCTCAACAGAAATGAAAAGGGAGCTACAACAACAAATAAGAGGAAGATGCCGTTATACCGCTTTTCAGTACACCCTATCAACTTCCACAGGAAAAAAAAACATCTCCGTTCCAGCAACAACTTCAAATAGTGAATCAGACTCTAAATTTGTTATTTTCTTTTAAAAACAATCATGCAAAATCTGAAATCTTCTCCCCCTCATAAGCATTGCATTCACGAAAAAATGCAGTTCCTGCAAATTGGCTAAAATTTCACCAGAGCCTTCAGCTAGAATAAAACAGGTACATAAAACAATAATAATATAAGCTATCAGATAAAATGTGGCTGTTGAATAAATCACGCCCTCAGGCACTCAGGCAGTGCAAATTAATTTGGAAAAAAAAGCTCCCGTATCCATCAGAACTGTAGGAAGTGGTGTTGTCCCCCAAACAATGAAACTGCTGTAATATTGTTCACAACTAATGCAGTAAAGTGTAAAACAATAAATCACATAATACTTTTATATTAGCTTCTGTCAAACCCACATATAATTAGGGATCAGCAGTAGGACAATAATAAATAAAAAGCAGCTCACTATTTCAGAATTATCACATTTTTAGCTGGGAAACGGAAGCAACTGAAGACAAACGTAAAGGGAAGTTGCACAACAAAAATTAAATCACAGAAAATACTGTGCATGAAGAACTCAGTAAATTCATGGCTATAAATGTCTGCCTAGAGAAGCCTATAAACAGCATCTAACTGGGAGGAGACATTATTTGAAAAAAGTAAAAGTCTTTTCAGCCCCCTCCTCAATGTACTGCAAGTCAAGACTTTCTAACAACAGGGAGAAAACGGCATGGCCTGAAAAGGGTGTTAGATCAAAGGACTGCTTGTACATAACCAAATAATTAAGGTACACTGCTCAGGCTTTTCAGATCAAAGAATGTGGTTTGAATAATAAGAGGGTGTAGTGTATGATCACAGGCATGTACAGGCAAGGAAAAATCATTGGATTAAATGTAACCATCCACAATATTAAGTACTTTACAGATTCATGATATGTTAAGGCTTAGAAAGTCTCATAGTACACCACCATTCCAGCCTTAAACCTAGAAGTTTTTAAAAATTTAAAGGAAATGTGCTTTCTTTAGTTTAAGTTTAAAACTTTCAAAACATCAGTTTCAAAATTACTTTGAAAGCACCAATGAAAAAGAACAAGTATTTGCAAACTACATTCATCTTCAATCTTATAGAATTTTAAACATGGATAATTCAGATATTAACAGTGAAAAGTTAGCATGGTTTTATGATTTAAGTGGGAGTCTGACTACTCATTACGCAGATAATAGAGTCAGCCAATTCTGGGGATTTAACTTCAATCAGGTTATACAACTGAACACGCTTGTTTCAAGTTTACCACACCCTGTGAAAGCTTAAATGCAAATAAATGTGTGCAGAGATGATCAATACAATACTAACTGCACAAAATGCATGTATACTTTCTTGGGAGAAAAAAATATTTTAAGAACTGTTTGGTGTCCACAGCACCTAAATACACATTGTCCAATCCAATCACGCTGCACGCAAATAAAACTGGCAGCTCTCGTTTGGAAAGTGCTTTGATTTGATGTAAGCAGATCTGACAACAGCTTCTGTGGAGCTTTGCTGCAGTGCTCCGGGGAAACTAAAAAATTCAGTGTGCAGTTCTGATGATCCCTGCTACAAAATCCAGTCCAAGTCTCAACCTGATATCTGAACATAATATGCATGTCAAAAGCTGAGGTTTTAAAGGAATACATCTTTAAAAAGTTATCTCCAAAATCATGGAGGACAAGAAAAGACTGAATGAAATAACCAGGTTAAAAAAATTCAAGCCAAGTCAGTCCCACTCTGCTATTCATACATTTTTGTAATGTGCTTCTAGCTTGGACTATATTTGGAGAATGATATCAGCTTCAGCAAGTACACTGTGAATAGAGTGCAAGGCTGGTGAGCTCTTATAGATGGATTTATTTTTAATTTGAATTCAAACAACCTGAAGTGCTACAAACATTCTACTCACATTAAAACAAATGTCAGCTAACATTCCTGGGGAGTGGTTTTTCAGAACAACGGAAAGGTTGTAGTTATACAAGAGATTAATTATATTGTAGAGTTCAGAAGAACTCTGGATAGATATGTTTCCTCTAATGCTTCAAGAAATCTGCTGTGATTGGGAAGGTTCCTACAGTTACAGGTCTCTTTTTAAACTGCAGACACAAGGTAACACAGCTCTCTTCCTCTTATTTAAAAGCCATCAGATGATGGGATCATACTCATTTCTTACAGGGAGAAATGCTAACTTTATCCAACAGAGGCAGATGTTATCCGGAGATTTCACTGTATGCAAAGCAGACTCAAAGTACAGCAAATCAAATCAAAGAAAAAATAATTACAGTAACATATGATCCTCCCTTTTTCCTTAAATTACTTTACAGCAATTTCAGCTTACGATTAGCTCATAGGAAAAGGTATACTCTTAAATTTCTCTAACACTTTTATCTATATGTAGTTAATTGCAAAACAAATATAGGTGGTACCAAATGTTTTTGCACTGAATAAAGAATGGCACGTCCTTAGTTTGAAGCATATCCATTGCACAATCAAAAACATACTTAGTATTTAATTTATCACCATATCGCTTAACTGATATCAAGGGTATTTTCACTAAATGTGGTATCACAATATACAGTACATTGTTGCAAAACCTTCAGAAACCCAAATGCGATGATCTAATTATGTTCACATAAAAATGAAGGACAGACTAAGCAAACACACAATGCCATGTTCTGTGTACTGTGTTCTGTCATTTAGAATCGTCATGATGAACGATAATAAAAGGATGACCTTATGCAAGCTTTATGCCAGCCTTAGAACATGTACGTGTGCAATATCTTTGATGAAGACATGACATATTCAGAGGATTTGAGCTACCTTCTAAAGTTAGTCACCACAGAAAATAAGATGTGTGGCTTTCATTTAGTCTAAAAATATTTTCAACAAATAAAATGCAGATTGCAGAGTTGGACAATCCAAAATAAATAAAAATCAGATTCAGGATCTATTGCAGGAGTTACATAAAATATGCATCTACTTCATTTTCTTTGTTAACAAAGAAACGAAAATGACAGCTTATTTGATCTTTGCTTATATAAAATGTTAAGGATTGTCCCTTTGTGGACCCAGATTGCAATAATTGAATCCAATGAAAAATATTAATCAATTTAACTTTGCCTTTTGGATTCAGTTGGTGTCTTGTCCAAGGCTGCAAGGCTGCATAGCCCACACATGGAAGCAGATGCCCTTGATGATGTTACAATAATTTTGCACGTTGTGCTCTCTGGGGTTCTCCGTCTCGAACTCTATACAACCATGGTGCCCTGTTGGTTAAAGCACATCTTTGGACTTAAGTGTAGGGGGAAAACTTGACACTGTAGTGACACTTTCTCTAATTCCATTTTCCAGTTAAAAACAATCCTACTAATCATAAAAGAAAGTGAGCTGCTTTTCACTTACCACAGGCATGTTTCTCTTAGTTTCTCAAGCAGACTTTATAACTGATGCTGACCACTAATTCCAGAGCCCATATAACGTGCATCTCAGTCCTGCAGCTCTGTTTGAAATGCGAAGTTTTGTATAAAAAAATTGCATTTCCATTACTGCATATGTAAACGTTCAAACTCGTTCCCAAAGTCTAGAAAACCACTTTAAGATACTAAAATAAGAACACTACTGCAAATAAAAGCTACTATATTTCATGGCTGTGACCAGTATTTTGATACTTTTATGGTAGGTATGACCCGCTTCAATTACATCTAAATCAAATCGGGCTCATCACAGCAAACGAGTTTGCATCTCCTGAATCAGAGAAATAATAGTCTACAAAGATTTACTGTGCTGAAACATGTCATTTACAGGACTTCCAGTTCCTCGTTTGTTTCAAATCTCACAGATGCTTCTTTCTAGCGTCAGCAAACAATACTCAGTTAAACAGAGAATATACTACATTTTCTGCTACTGTGTATTAAATATCTGACCTGACAGAGAAATTCCTCAGAAAGTAACTTCTATGCCTGATATATCTTCACATAATAGAAAAAAATAATATAATCAACACATTTAGAGATATTTTGAAATTTAGAAGCAACATTTTTTCAAATAAGTTTTCATTGTTGGATAGCACAACAATTAAGCTCAAACTTCAAGTAAATTGCTTCAGTTGGTCTGTGACTGCCACTAATAAAAACCAAAACAAAATTACCACCAAATTAAACTACTGGATTTATTCCAATAGTAAAATGGAACTTAATGCACATTGCACAACAGTTTCTTTAAATATTAAGCTAAATTCCTCTGAATTAATTCAGACTATTCAAACTATAGATAGAAGTATAACTTTCTTCTGGTGTCATATTACAATTTAAGGCCTTATCAACCAAAACTGTTATTTGCCCCTTATTAAAAGTCCCTCAAACACTGGCTAAATTATTACAAACCTTGGCTCTTGGGATGAAATTTCAAAGATATGCAAATCAAGGACAAAATTAAGCCGAGGAGCAGAGAGATCTAAATTGCAACAAACTAGAAAATGTGAATCACCTGTAGAAATTAAATTATCTTAAATTGCCTTGAATCTTGTGCTTCAGTAACATGTAGCAAAATCCTTACTGATGGCCAACAATGCGACATTTAAAAACTATTACTGTTCAAAACTGGAACTTAGGAGTGCCAATTTGATACAACAGGAATTGAAATCTCTATAAAAGCTTGCTCACAGGCCTCTACTGCAAGGTCTTTTGTTCACTACGAAAACCATTGCGGTGAACAGTTTTTTGGCTCCTCCGTACAGGTACCATAATAGGGAAGAGACATCTGACAACAGGATAGCATTTCCTTGTTTTGCATTTGAACCTTTCTGGTACAGGGTGCTGGTAAGAGAATAGTATCCATTTGCCTGCGCTTTAAAACTGCAAGGCACTCACTTTTCTGTTCAAGCTCCCTCATCTGTTCTGGAGGGATCTTCAGTTTGTCAATGTGTTCACGCAGGACGCTGGCCCACTTCTGTATTGACTCCATGATGGTCCACGGCCTAGACATGTCCGCCACAAACACTGCCAAGGTATCCTTTAATGACTCTGCTGACACTGCAAACTTCAGAAGCCCCTTGTGGTACAGGTCTCCATCCAAAATCCACACATTGCATCTGGTCTGGTCTGTGTCAAGGGGAGGGATAATAAGATAAAAGCTTTACTACATGAAAAGAACTACAACTCCAAAACAATTATGTAATAAATGTGTTTCACAAAGAAAGTCAACTAAATCAAGTGACTAAATAACCACTGCTCTACAGTCACAACATTTTGTGCTTGCCTCGGAGAATGTCTGTATGTGCAGGACAGAACATTATGCAAGTTATCATGTGCCCTTTGAGAACACCAACTTATTTACTAGGAACTTCATTATTTCTGTTTTAACAAAAACAGATGCAACAGATAAATTAAATTAAATGTAATTTAGACTCAATTATTGATTAAATTGAATCATGAAAAGCTTATATCCAATGAAAGTAAAAAGATGCTGTGGCTCTCCATGATCAATACAGAACATATTGCTGATCTACATTAAACTATATTCACTATTAAACTTATAGTCAATAATGTTAAATAGTTTAATTTTAAACTAACAACAGATTTTTAGTTTCTGCAGAACTTGTCAGCAGCTGTAAAGCAAAATGGACTTTGTATTATAGCACTATGATATCAATTACTGTACTGTTGTAGAGAAAACTGAAAATTGCAGCAGTACACAGCTGTTGCAATATACAAAGACATTTACAGGTGATTACAAACCCTGAAGCACCACAACATTAATCAATAAAAGAAAGTAATATGCATTAATATTTCGCAACTAAAGGCATAGTACATTTAATCTTTTTAGATGTGTCAAATAAGCTACCTGAAAAATAGTTTTTGCTCAGAAACAAGGCATTAATGGACACTTTTAAATAGCCCTAGCTCTTTATATTCAGAACTAGGAAGATCTTAACCAAAGCCTTGTGAATTACCACTGAAAGTACTTGTGATTTTATTAAAATTGAGGAACACTTTAGTCATTTTGTGTGGAGGATAATATAAAAACTTTGCTCTCATATCTCTATTGTAATTATACAAATTATATCAGTTTCACAAATTAAGCTTTTATCTCCTTTCCAATAATATTTAAAGGCTTTAATAAAAAAACTGTCTAGATGATTTTATGAACATACTTACAAATCAAGATAATTTTGTATCTGTAAGATTTATGAACTAAGGTACAGAGTGCAAGGCTTGTACCATATAGCAAAGCATTTTAGTTTATGCTTTGAAACACTGTGTGGTATTCAGCTTTATTAAGAGAAATTCGGCATCCTAAATAGCTCAACCGGTGACAGTGCTCCCTCAAGCGCGGGCCAAGCTCTGCGTTGGGTTACAGCTGGTCACTAGCCGACTCTGACTATTCCCCAACTGGTGGCGCATAATTGGCTGACAGCCAACAAGGCTAAGGTTGGGATAGCAGCCCAGGGTTCTATGGGCTCTCAGTGACACAGCGACCCCTGTGGTCACCTAGGTGCTTGCAGGCATGTGGTGACAGTGCCTCTCCAGTCGACCCACAGCAGTGCTGTCTGTGACATGATCAAAGATAAGAAGCTTGAAGGTAGGGCAGGTCAGAGGAGAGCAGGTGTACCTAGACACCCTCCCATGTGTGTGGTTATAGGATTTAAAGAACTGAAACATGAAAAAACACACAGCTGCCTATACCCAATTGGGTGTTTATAACAAAATATGTTTGTTTTAAAGTGGGAAAATGAAGAATAAGACCTCTTGTGTTATTATTCTTATAACAAATACATTGCCCCTTTTCAAAGGATCAAAAATGCTTAAATCTTCAGATATATATTCAAAGAGGGCCACATTCATAAAGTACTAAAGAAAATGTGAAAAGGGTTAATTCACCATCTCTGTCTTCATCATGGACATTCAAGTACAAATACTCAAGTCCTCTCCCTTTTTTATTGTGCTCGGCTCCCTGGAGTTTTGCCATAATCGTTGTCTTTCCTGAGCCATCTTCTCCTGCAAAATAAGAGCCAAATGATAGTTATTAGTTATGAGTCTATTCTGTCATCATTCAGTTCCATGTGAGCAGTAATACTGTATTTCAAAAACATGCCAAAGACCAGCATAAACAGACAGGGTGCTGCATACACTTAATATAATCCTTTTGTTTCTATACTTGAAATGTATATACACCATTTCCAATATTATATAAAGACATACGGCATTTCTTATTAGAGATTTACCATTTTAATAACAGAAACATTCACAATTTTCACAAGACTGATTGAAACCAATGAGGAACCACTGCACCCAAGGTAGCACTGGATATTGACATGCACACGCATGAACTAGTACTGCTTCCTGATAGCCATGCCTTAATGAGACGATAAGGAATTATCTTTGAGGTTCTAGAAAATCACCTAAAACTAATTTTATTGTATTCCCACTCCACAATCACCACATTATTTCAATGATGGCCTACATTTGCATTCTTCTTCCACTTCCAGTGGTGCTTCATGGGATGTATTTTTCAGGAGTATTTACCTACTGTACGGAAGCAGGTTAAGCATAAACAGTATACGACTTACACACAAAAACCTATCAATTCAAAAGCCATAATTGTCTATACAGATACTTATGGTATTTTAATTACAAAGACTAAAAAATACAAAAATATAACTCACAACAGTTTTGTACAAATATAATAACTATAGCAAAAATAATATTTGCTGAAGTGGGCAAGGCCTACTACATATGAACAGTCCAAATGCAGTCGTAGGTATAAAACCCTTTAGAGAAACATCACAGTCATCAGTTGTGGTCTCCTCACAAGTTAAAACCGTATTTCACCTACCATTTGTCGCATTTCAAACCTAAAACACCTTTAGAAAAAAACCAAGGCTCGTGTTCAGTCAAATCTTGAGCAGCTGACAGCTGGCCTCAATTCACGTGTTTCTTAGATTAAACATCAGAAACATGATGCACCGTCATAGACTGACTTTCCACTTACCGAAAACCAAAATATTTTTTCCTGACGGTAACTTGGACCGGGACCGGGTGGAAACTTCGCTTAAAATAGAGGACCTGAAGAGAAATCACAGCGGAATTAACAATGATCGTTTTTACACGATTCCTTACAAAACCATCCAGGAAAGGGCCTGCCCCTCACTCTTTGTGAAGGGACCAGAGCTCATGTTACTAACTGTGATTTCAAGTGAATCTAGTAACTGTGTAGCACAGAACAGGTCTTACTGACGCTTACCCGTCTGCAGCAAAAGAAACTAGACAGCCGAGTTCAATGGGTTTGGCAGCCTAATTATTGACAAAACAATAACAAATAAACCGAGAAGCTGATGAAAATCACAGACAGAAAGGAAAACGATTATCTATAAAACGGCCTGCATTCTCGTCCCTCCACTCCCTTCCGATTTCTGTACTTAAACTCTTATCATCTAGGTGTATTGTTTATTTTTATTGTGAAATGTGATGCTAAAACGCCCCTGCTTCGTTGGCAGAGACCAACACCTACAGAAAAGGAGAAAACATAACCAAGACATTTGACACCACAGACACTCCAAGAATATTCCCCTTGTCTCTTTCAGCGGGGGATCTGTCAAACACCCGAAATACTAAGCATTCATCTTGACGTATTCAGCAGGGAAACAAACCTTCGTCTGCTTGCTTGACAATTTGGAAACACCCCCGGCCGGTACTTTTGAAATTGAATGCACCCGGGAGTGACAAAGCAGAAAGAGGTTACTAAACAGACGCCGTTCTCAGCGAAAGAAATAAGCAGTTACTGAAAGGTGAGACTTGACTTGCCATAGGTTCTGTCCTTCTTCATCCTCGTTATTAATTTCCAGGGTGTCGGCAGCACCGGCGGCGCCCAGGAGCTTCTTCTCCAGCACGGGAGCCATCTTGTTTCTGCAACCACAAAGAGAGGCATCACCTGGGCACCTCAGGACCCCGGCGAAATTCGCTTTAGCACTTCAAACGGACTCCTCCCTAAACTCAAGATTACATTAGCCAGAAGTAAGAGGGAATCGCTAGTTTTAAAATACATTTAGAATATATTTTTTAAAAAAATACCATTTCATGTTTTTAGTTATCAGGCAATAGAGTAGACAGCCCTAAGGGTTCAAGACGCGTCTGCTCTCTGAGAATGATGTCATCCTCCCGAGGAGCCACCCTTGTCTGAGGGGAGCACTGAGGCCATCTGCTGCGTAAATAGAGCATTTATCCAAGTACAGTACCGTCCATAAATAATGTTCTGCAAAGCAGTGATCGCAGAATCAGATGGGTGTGTCGCACTGTGCCTGTCTGGCGAAACTGGAAATGTAAACAGCGTTTTGCTCCAGGTTGCATCGGAAATCACAGTCTTGATCATATTCAACAACTATTCCGATTGCATTTCTGACTGTGCATCTGCAAAGTATCTATGCTCAGACACGTTGGTTGGGAGTTGGTCTTTGTAAGTGATGTCGCTCATAGACATATCATTTCTCTATAAACTGGAATTCAGGTGATCTTAAGCCTTTTATTCCACCTTCTAAAACGTTGAAATCCTATTTTTGCACGTGCAGTATTTAACAGATCTAACAGATTAAATGATGAACGAAATTTGATTGGTATTCATGTGGAATACCGTTTTTTAAACGGTCTTATAGCTATGGAGTGTTACTGCTTAACGTGACTGAGAAAGCAACAGCAAATCCTGATAACAGGCGGGTTAAAGCGAAAAAGATCGACCTTACTAAGCATGGCTTTAAACAGAAAAACACGTACTTAAGGTTTTCTGTGCTGTTTATGTTCTTAAAATTTTGATCTAGGGTTTAAGTGTCATAGAAGGCATCGATGAAATGGCACATTAACGTGTGTTCAAATCGAATGTAGTTAACTATTATAGCTGTATCGACATATACGAAATATAAATGAATATACTGCTTTAATAGTACCACAAAGAAAATATTGCTTTGTTGCAATGAAGACGAGCGGGGGGGCTAACTATAAAGTGTATGTAATTACTATTCGTAAGGCGGACTTGCATTAAAGTAAAAAGTTGTTAACTTCAGAGTAAAGGTGCTCTCCCAACCAGGTCCGTCTAGTTTCTTGGTAATGAAAGTATTCCTGTCCCTTTTATCGCATTGATTCCAGTAACTAAAGATTAAAGATAATGGCAGACTATAACGTGCCCACTAATGGAATATCTAATAAAATTGCTTGCCTTTGGTTCCTGCTTTCCTTAAGAGTGTACAGTGGGACACAATACCGCCATCTTGTGGCACGAATAATTACGTGTTGTGCGGAATGACTCTCCAGTAAATATACACAGTACTCTATGTGCAAAATGTTCGTGTTAACTATATTATTATTTCAAAAACACATTTTATGCAAATCAATCACGCATCCAACCTATTATAAGAATGAGATTTCTAGTTTTCCATGTTAGTGTTTTTTTCTTTTCAGTTAAAGTATCCTTTTGTCAATTCTTCATAGGTATACTGGGCATGGTAACACAAAATAAGCATTGTACTATATATGTAATGATAGTAGATGAGGAGAAAGTGCTTTATATGGAGAAAAAAACTTTAGACACAAAATATTAATACTCAGATACTTTTATCATAGTAAGATTTTAATAGTCCTTAAACATCCAAATAAATAGCTTTACTGTAGGTAACTTAACATGAAGAGATAACTATTTCTAATTTTGTGAGAGATGCAAGTATTGATTCTGAAAAAAGTCCATAATGTTAAATCCTTTTAATCGTAAAAAACAGAAATGTAACACTATTATGATACTATGGTATGAAATTATGATATGGAATAGAAAAAATAAAGTAGTTGGGATTCTTTTTGAACAATAAATCGGGAATATTGTCTTCTCTTCACTGATGTACAGTCAGCTGTGAAGCATAATGAACGCCACACATGTACCCCGCTCTCATTAACGCTGTTTCTGGTATGTGCTTGGTCCACTTTGGCATGTATATCCAACAAAGAAAAACTGATAAAAACCCAACACTGAAAAGAAAACAACTCAGAGAATAGAGTGCATTATCTCACCCTTAGAATTAATGCTGTGATTACTGAAAGACACTTGAACACACCTGCCTCACAGGCTGTTGTCTGTGCTGAAAGTGGCAGACAGCTGTGGTACCCCATTATTACAATTCCCATAGGGCCTTCCTTATGGCCTAGTGTTGCCACGGCTACCGACTAAAGGTGGATGGCCGATTCTCTCTGGGGAGTGTTAGTATGCCAAGAACTCGGAGTCATGCACATGTTCCTGAAACTTGACCATCCCACACACTTCCTCACGACAGAATCCTGCCTGAAGAAGAAAAACGAGGAATCCATCTGCCGGGATTAGGGTATCCAAATGAAAATGCAAGAGAAATTTCATCCTTAAAAGGGTCCAACATACTCCTTCCTTCTTTTCTAGTTTAATGCAGGACCTCACAACTGTTTCCGCACAAATACTACATCTTTTATAAGGTACAATAAAATGTTTTAGTTGCTCATGTTAGCTCACATTTCAGTGTAACTACGCAGACAAGCCACCAGAAAGCAGTGTGTCCAAAATAAGAATCAGAATGAAACGAATGAGTGGAGGAGATCTTTTGTTAATGTAAGCTAGCCAGTATGTTGATATTAAATTATCATCATATTACAGGTTTTCTTCTAAAAATCTGCTACTTTCAAGAAATCTTAAAATAGAAACCTACATAAAACTCAGACAAAAGAGACTGTCATTTCGCCAATATCCTGGTGTCTTTATCTTGTCAGATAGCCTTGTGAGAGGCTAAGCAAAGCTGGGTCTGGTCAGTACTGGGAATAGAGACTTACAAGAAAAGCCACTTTAACTATTATTGGTCTCTCTCCACTGAACCTGAATTTCCAACTAATGCCCCAGTGCCCTGACCAGGGGATCTGCTGTAGGAAATAGTGGTCCTGACTACTTGGTCTTTAAAGTTTCCATGTTTGGAGGAGAAGGGATGTTGACTCCAGTTTCCTCCAGTCTGCCTCTTAATTTAATTGGTTAATTTAACTACTTTGCCTGATCTACTGTGTAGTGGAACTGCTGGAGCATAACGGTTAACTGAGGAATTAGGGTGTCCCCTCCTACACAATGTCCTTTAGGGGCCTTTGGAATCCCATGAATACAATTATTTCATTTTCAGTCACTTTCCACTGACACACTACAGCATAGATTGTAATTTTGTCCAAAGGTAAGTGAATAAAAATGTACTTAGCTTAGTGTAGCTTCTGGTTGCACTAATTAACCCTAGTACTTACCAAGCTATAAATGAATAAAACTGTAAAGTGCATAACTACTGATCAACATACTAAACAAGAAGCTATAAATGAATAAATCTGTTCAAAAATCAAATAGTGATACATTGTTATATTCCCCTGTAAATCACTTTTCAGGTGATGTGCCTGTCTTGTTCTAGGTAATGGTGGGAATGATGTTATTTTTTAAGCATACATTTCCCCTCCCTGGAAACCTAATGAACTCATTATTGAATGCGTAGTACCTAGTTTTTTTTATACACTCATTGACTGAAAACTCCCATGGGAAGGACATTCTCATTTCATAAAAGTTTGGAGTTTGGAGCTGTATAATAACCAAACATGTAGGATGAAGTATTTGGTTTTCAAGTATTCTGACAAAAATAATTACGCATTTTTTGGAGGATCTAGGATCTATAGTGGTTTGTTGCCCTGAAACACATAAATAATTGCCAACAATAATTTTGTGCATTTATAGTAGGTTTAATCTAAAAAGAAAGTATTTTCTCCAACACTTCCTATGGTAGGTCAGTATACCGAGACACAGGGTAGAATTCTCTGAGTTATAACATTTTATTCACTTTGGCATATTCAAAATTTTATTGAATGTTATATTCTAAATATTTTACTGGCATCTTGAGAATGTTACTATGTTTAGATAATTGTATTTGTTAATGACAAGAGTAACGTTTTCTACATTTAATAGGTCTAGTCAGTTCTCTAATGAGAAATATAAAGATGGGGCAGGTTTAATGCAGCTTTGGTGCAATATGCAACCATTGAAACTATGAATTTCCTTTTGGGCTTTGTTCATCTTTTTTGGGCGGATTTGGTTTTTCTGTTTCACCATAGTGAAGAAGATGAGGAAAATTAGAGATGTTTGAGTTGTTACAATCTGTTATCATTGTGATAATATTTATGTTGTTTTAAACAAAGTTCTCCTCTGAGGTCTACTGTCCTTGGCACAGTGGCGCAGTGGTGAGTTTTGGTGCCTCGCCTCTCTGGGGCCTTGGGTTCAATTCCTTGGCTGCTATCTGCGTGAAGCTTGTATGTTCTTCCCGAGTTTGCATGGGTTACTTCCGAGTGCTCCAGTTTCCTCCCACTTTAAGATCACTTTATTAGTCGTATACAATTTCTTGCATTAGGAATTTGTCTTTGCGCATACCCCAGCTTGCTCTCCATGAGACACACAGGCACACAGATGAGGAGATAGAAGCTTGGGGTCAGAGCGCGGGGTCAGCCATATATACGGCGCCCCTGGAGCAGTTGGGGTTAAGGGTTCAGGGGCCGAACGGAGTAGGATTCCTCTGCCAGCCGCAGGATACAAACCGTCAACCTTCCAGCCACCGACGCAGATCCTTAACCACAGAGCCACTGCTCTGGCCTGGCATGCTGGTAGGTCAGTTGGCTTCTGGGAAAATCTGGCCCTGGTGTGAGTGTGCGTGCGCATATGCTTGCCCGTCCAGTCCAGGGTGTATCCTGCCTAGCACCTGCTGCTTGCTGGGATAGGCTCCGGCTTCCCTTTGGCTCTTGGATAAAGGATATAGATGGATGGTCTCCCACCCTAATCCTCACCAGGCAAAGCTTTCCGTAACTTCGGAGACGTGACAAGATCGGGCTTGAAGGTGACAAGCCTCCTGTCGACCAGTTAAAAACGTTGTTGGAAATATCCAGCACCAGCATAAAACATTTCCAGACTTTAAACTGCAGCCATTTATATTGCGTTCCAGGGTTTAGAAACGTTTAAGATAGGTAGACCCTCATAAGCAGGGTCCAGGCCAAGTCTTCTTTAACAAATGACATACTGGAGACGCAAAGCCATAACAAAAATGAGCCACCTTTCATTCCTTTATTGACAGCAACGCTGTCAATTACCACCAGGAAAATAAGTGAGAGTGAAAGGTGGTTCAATATTGCGGTGTGGGGATGTGCCCAGCCCTCTGTAAGAATGCATCACCATTATAAAAAGGCAATGCTGCGCAACAGAACTACATCACTTTCAAAAATCAGTTTTGCCTGAAGACAAAAACAATTATTTACAATTGGAGCTGTTCTGGAAAACAGCTCTCCTTGAAATATGTCCCAGACAGTGCAATAATTATGTGATAATAATAATTGCTTACACGTCTATAGTGCTTTTCTGGACACTCCACTCAAACTTAAAATTAAGCTTAACTGGAGCTTCCTATAAATTGCTGTTAATTTATAGGCTTTTGAAATGCAGCTCATGGATTCACTCCTATTACTTAAATCTTTATTTTACATTTGGCCTTTTCTTGTAGGAACAATCCTCAGATATGTTCAGGTTTCATGTTTTTATAGTTGTGCATTGCTTTGATGAACAAGCCCCCAGAACGCCCGGCAAAAAAAAACAATCTGAACTGTTATCTTAGCCTTCAGACCAGCCTTTTTTTTGGAACACGTCAAAAGATTGGAAGAAAGTGGTTTTGAACAGTGTGTAAATCAGAAACTTTGAAGGTTAATGACATAGGGATTTGCTTACTTAACCAGAGTCCCATATTGACAGAGTAAAGGTACATGTAAAAGGGCTCATAAAAATAAAGTTCTAATTTATTAAAGCGCGGTTAATAGCAGTTTTAGAGGGGGGGATTCGAAATAATTCGTCAAGGGATCTGAATGAAATGACTTGATGGAAATACAATTATTCATTTTACGCAAAGCAGCACATGTACGTTTTTAATTCCACAAGAATGAAAGTTCTTTAACATTGTAATAGCTCACAAAGTCCTAGGAAATTCATTTTAGTCTTGATGGCAGCGAACCTATTCATGGTCCTCCAGAGTTCAATTGTTTCTCCTCTTTTTTTTTCCTCGGCCAAGGGGGGTGGTCGCTGCAGTACGTTGACAAATTATGCAAACGCTTACGGGGGGGAGTGGAAAAAAACTAAATCGGTAACTTTGATGTACAAAAGACTGTTGCTATAGCAATTGCTTAGGAAAAAAATGAGGGTATTATTCTCAAAACGAGTAAAACCCCATTTAATCTAGAGAAATATGCACCGAGAGGGGGGGGGGGAGGAATGTAGTGAATGGGAGGGGTGCAACGGGGGAAGGCAGGAGAGATTTTGTTAGCGACAGATGTCTAGCAAATAGTAAGTAAAGAGGAGGGGAAGTTTGCGAGAAGCCGCGCAGTCCTGGATTGTACCTCAGGGAGGGAGCGTGACCGGGTGCAGCTGTCAGTCTCGACTCCGCTCCGCTCGCAGTCGGTGCTCGGCTTTGCTGGGGAGCGCGTCAAAGCCTCGGGTCTCTCCTCGGCGTTTCGTCCTAACCAACAAACCAGGTGGGGTTTCAGAGCTCTTCTTCAGCGAAAAACGGCATTGAAAACAGGCTGTGTTTTATACCATTTTGGCGAGTTAGGAAAGGGGCAGCGGGCTGGGGGGTAGCAGATAATGGCACTGAACTGGGGGAGTCCGACTAGCGCCCCTTTGTTCTCCAGCCATGCGTGTTCGCTTCTTACAGATGAGCAGATTTACCAGTTCAGCATTTTGTGACCACCGGCTATACCTTGGCGTATTCTGCCTCTGAGCACCGAAAAGGGGTTTCTTAAGACGTTCAGTACATTTATAACTCCGTGAAACGTTGTAATACATGCGAATGTTTGTGTAACACAGAAACACTGATTTCAGCTGCTGCATGATTTATTAGAAGAGGGCATCCGGTATCAATGAAGGCAATTTTAGAGACGTAATTTATATCTATACGGCTAGATGTTGTTTTCACAGCTGATGAATTTGACCGGTTTGACCAGTTTTACAAAGCGTTATTCTGAGTCATGAGGAAAAATGTTAACCTCGACCGTTCCTGGTTCTCTTATACATCAGTATGCATTTCGCTAATCGTTTAGGTCAGAGGATTAGCTAATCAAATGCACACCATCCAATCAATGGAACAAGCCACTTGTTCAAACCGAATTTGGATTATCCGTTGTCTTTAAGAGTGGATATGTTTCTACTGCCTTGGTGGGTTATGAATAACTGTGGATTTAAGTGTTAAGATGCCTTTCAAACTTCACACCTTTTATATGCGCATACCAGCATTACTTAGGGCTTCCGCTGGTCGTTTGCTTCTGGGGCGTTGAACGCGAACCGGGAGGGGGAGGGGACATTGAAGTAGCTTATCGTTTCAGTTGGTACAACTGCCGATTTTGGTTTTTGTTTCTCATTCCGGAGGGGGGCGGCTTGGGGATTTAGGGCGTGTCGTTTGCCCCTTTTATGTAGAATAGTGTTTTAACACCAAGTTCATAATTTACCATTACAACTCGCCGGTAACTGGGCTGGTTTGCGAAGTCTGATTAGTCTTTAACCTGGAGGATTTAACTTGAATTAAAATGGCTGGGCAGAACAACATCTTAAACCTGACCAAAAAGTTAAAGACATTGTACTGGCTTACTGTACGAATGTGCACGCTCTTAAGGGTTGTTAAGTATTTCTTTAATGCGGTATTAGACTTTGTTTTGTCGTCCACTTAAGAACAAGCACATAACGGAGGACAGACCTTGCAGGACAGCGCGGTTTGCGTTACTAAAGTGAATGCATTTAAAACCTGTTTATTTCGTCACGTACAGTATCTGTCTCCCAGCTTGCAGACGCAGAATTGGTAATGTGGAAGCTGATGCTGCATTCAGCTCCGGCGCTTTTGTGCAGCTGACATTTCATTCTCCTCTAGCTGTTGGGTTCATAAAGCCCATTAATGCTTTAGGAGTGAAAAATGTCGTTTTAAGGCTGCAATTTGTAAGAATTCTAACTAAACCGATTGAACTCAATATGTCCAATCCAGGGAAACAAACCAGCCAATTAAATTAATTGGCACTCTTTAGCGCCGTCCCATTTGAATAGAGTAGCTACGCATATAATAACTCTTGGGGATACAATAGGGAACTGGTAGCAGTAATTAAGCTATATCAGGATCTGGAGTAATTTCCACACAGCTCACTCAATACCCGGTAGCTCAGCTTGACTGTCCCGATGCAGCACTAGGGACAGCTCCCATTACACATGGCACAGCCCAATTCCTGCCGCAGCCAGAAGTCGATGCATCTTTACATGGTGAATTAATATACTGAGTTGAACGACAGTGTTTGATTTAGTAAAAGTCAAATATAAACATGCTATCGTGATACGTTACTGAATGTCGATTTTGGTATGCTTGGGATACGGGCACGTTTATTCCACCAATTTTAGCTATTTTTAGTTCGGAATTAAGCAAATGCACACCACTATCTCCTCCGTGTTGAGGGCATAAAACAAGACGGGTTGTGAAGGCGTTTTTTCTCCTCGGGTTTATATTCCCAATTTGCCCTACTTTAATTTTCGCTATTTCTGTTTCTACGATTGAAAAAGCAGTGGTAAGCCAATTAGGTAATTATTTAATAAAACAATTTACGCGACGTAAAATCTAGATAATGCAATAGCCTAATATTCATCTTTGGTTATATATATATATTTGAATTTTCTGTTAATTGTTCCGAAACCGTGTAATTCTATAAATTAGACTGATAAAATATATATTTTAAAAAAATCTATAAAATGTAAAGTATATACAGTATGGATATGAGGAAAAGTGGCTTCTCTACTGCACTAAGGTATGCTAGAACAGTGTGTCAAAGTGCATGTAGAAAAATGACAAGGTGGCATAGATAAGCTCTGCTCTTACAGGAGACTGGCACCGAAAAGCTAACCCCTGAGTCTTAACACGTGATGTCTAGCTCCTCGTGCTGTTTCACATCCACTTGTTTCAGTTTTTTCTTTCTGCTGCATGAGCAGGCTTTCGTTCCACTTGACCACACTTCCTCTCATGGTTTACAATGAGGAAAAGTACCAGAAAAACATGTTTTGTTTTTTTTCCTTTTATACATACTGTAATACTGTCCCAGCAGCAGGGTACACTACCTGATAATAGGGTCACCAGCACTGGTCCTAGGGGGCTGCAAGCTCTTCTGATTGTTTTTCTTTAATTGAAACTATACAGTAGGTACTGAAATTAATACCAGAAGATAATCTTTAGCCAGTAATTAAACACTACTAATTAAAAAATGTACTGGGACATACCACGACTATGGTTGGTTCTACACCCTTAAGGGCTTCTTCTGTGGAGAACGTTATCTAAAACTATGCCTAGTTCACAAGTCAACTGATACACTTGCGTCACTATCCAGTGTGTGACAGTTATCCTCCAGAATAAGGCAAATACAGCTCCCTTTATTATGATATTCTAAAATAGTCAATGGTGAGCAAAAAGAAGTACCACTTCAGTTCCTGAATGGCTTGTCTTCAAAAACTGGCTTGTGTAGATACACATTGTGTTTAACAGATGAAGAGTTAGATGTTAGATGTAGGTAGATACTACATCTGGTTTCTTTTGGGCCAGTGGACTGCAGTCAAAATCACAAACTCACTCTTTGAAATAATTCTGCTTTAATGCTTCTAGGAAACATGGGAGGTAAGCTGAGTAAGAAGAAGAAGGGGTACGATGTCAGTGACCCAAAAAGTAACAAAAAAAGCGAGACTGCAGAAGGCCAAGTGGAACAAGATGAGGCCCCCGAGAGCAAAACTGAAACTGAAGGACAGGCAGCTTCTGCTGAACAGCCAGCTGACACCAGCACATTAGATGTTTCCAAAGAAACCCTGGAGGAGAAATCAAAGATGGAACCTAAAGCTGAAGAGGAACAAGCTGTTCAAAGACAGGAAATGGGTCAAGAAGGTGAAGCCAAGACAGAAAATGGATGTACTGAACCTGCAAAGGAAACTGCTGCTGCAGAACTACAAGACACAGTGGCACAAGTCACAATGACAGAAGAAAAAGAAAAGGAAAAAGAGCCTATAATCAAGGAGGCCAAAACTGATCAAACACAGGAAATGGGCCAGGCAGACAACACTAAGGAGACTGAAAATAGGGCAGCTCAACCTACAGAGGAAACTGCTTCCGAATCAAAAGAGACTGTGCCTGAATCTGCAAAGAAAGAGGAAAACTCAGAGCAGGAAAAGGAATCTGATGAAACCATCAACCAAGAAGCACAGGAAAGCCCAGATGCAAATGGCATGAAAATAGAACAGCAGGCCCCTGTAGAAGAAAGAGATCCACTTTCACCAAATCCAGTGTTGGACTCCCAGTGTATTGAAATTTCTCCTATGGAAAAGTCAAAAGACATGCCTGTAACAGAAGAGGAGAAAATCACTCCAAAACTACAAGAGACTGTTGTCCCAGTTTTAGATGCTAACTTAGAAAATAAAGAAGCCTCCCAGGAAGTAGGAAAATGTTCAGGGGAGGAGACTGGAAAAACAGAAAGTGCTTCCCCTCTTACTGGTGTGACACCAGAAAGCTCCTCTGTAGCATCTGAAGAAACTACAAATGCCAAAACCAGTTTGGAAAATACTGAAATCCACAAAACTGAGCCTATCACCAAGGCCTCAGCAGAAGAGGAAAAGAACATACTGCCAGCTGCACCAAAAACTGCAGATCGCAGTTCATATCCCAAAGCTGAATCTGAACTTCCAAACATGCAAAAGGAGATTAACACCCAGTCACAGGAAACTGTGGTGAAATCAGAGGATGTTATCCCTGAGGAAATGGCTAGTAAATCAGAGGCTGCAAATGAGGAATCGCATTCTGTGCCCAGCCACACATCTGTGCCTATTTCGGATCCAGTACAAGAACCTGTCCCAACAGCTGAAGATGAAAACAAAACTGAAGATGGAAAACCAACTGAAGTAGAAGCTCTTTCATCTTTCAATGAAAACCCTTCTGTTAAAGAAATTTCAGAAGAAATTTTCCAGCAACAGTCAGAAAGCACAGACGATAAAGAATCATCTGCTACAAAAAATGAAAGCATTACTGAAAATGCCCAAGATGCATCTCCTGAGGTCACCAACAGTGCCCACTTTACCTGTATCGATTCCACAGAGGCTCAAACAGGGGCAGAAAAAAAGTCAGAAACATGTAAATCTGAAGTACCAGATGCCGAGCACAAAAAAACCATGTGTGAGTCCCAAGAAGTTGAGAACAATGAGTTAAATTCCAGTTTAGATACAGGAAAAGATACTGCTTTTGCCCAGGCTGAACTAAAAAACCAAGATACTGTTTGTGCCAATTTAAATGAACAGCCAAAAGAAAACACAACCCCAGCTCTGAAAACTGAAACTATACCAGAAATAATTATTTCAGAGTCTCATTCCAATAACGAATTCCCTGAAGATGAAACCTTAGAGTATGCCATCGAGTCTGAGAAGGCTGTCAATAGCCATGCAGATGGGGTCTCTGAAATGCATGAAAAAGAATCTAGTACTCCCTCCCCTGCTGAGAGTGAGGCAGTCAAAGAGATGACCTCAGAAACTGAAATCGGACTAACCACAGCTAATCAAGAGGTCAATGCAAAGGACGCTTGTGCTAACAGCAACAAAAGTGTTCAGGCAGTGGACACGGAGGTTCAGAATGAAGAAGGCAAAAAAGATATCTCGACAGAGTCTGCAGAGCAGCCCAAAGAAAAGCTAGTGGAGTCTGCTGAACTTCCTGAGCAGGTGCAACAGAATCAACAACAGAATGGTCCTCCTGAGATTCCACCTGCAGAGCAGGCCACTGAAATGTCTGCCAAGCCCCAACATGAGGAATGTGTGAACAGCATTAACAAGGAAGAAGAATCCCCCAAAGAGCCGAACCCTCGGAATGGTGGTGAATTAAAAAAGAACTTGAATCTAACCGATGATGAGGAAGCTTCTGAACCCAGCAGTGAAATACCAGACGCCTTAAGTACAGCTGCTGGAAATGAGATTGAATTGGCTTAAGGTAAAACAGTAACTCAACAGATAAAGTGAAACAAATTATGTACAGACACCTTGAGCTTAATAATAAAGTATATCATAAGCTCTTGGATGTTCTGGGTAACCAAAAAAATTAAACCATTGAACTCAATGGCAAGAAACTAAGAATAAAATAAGACTGTTCCTTACCTGGTTTTATTCAGCAGAATAGATGTTTGTGGTGTGAATGAAGCTGACGGAATGTTTTCAAGAGTGAGAGTTGATTTAAAAATGTGAATGAGGAATGGATTTACTAGTATTTGTGAAGCAACTTCTACGTAATTATTAAAACAATTAATTGGTATGGTATTTAAATAGGATCTAATAGAATTTAGACATTTGCATATCCTTCAGTTAATTCAATAAAAAGGAAGCAACTTTTTCACATTTTCATAGTGGAATCAAAACTGTTTAGGAATGTGTATTTTAACTTCAAGTGTGGTTTTTGAAATAAAAGACTATTGAACAAAGCTTCTCTTGTGATTTTTATAGATTCTTTAAAGGAAACATTCATTGCCCTTAGTTTTTGTGTAATCTGCTTGAGTGTCTAATCTTTACTAATGACACTTTAAAGTTGAAAGCAGCCATTTGGAGAGTTATCTTGACCGAGTACTAGAAGACAGGTGTATGCAAACAGATGGAAAAAAAGTCATGGAAATACTGTTAGGTGTTTAGAGACCTCCTACAAATTGAGTGAACTGTGACAGTATTTACTGAGAAGAAATATTTAAGGGGAAGGATATAGACTTCCAATGCTGTCCTCCAGAAGCTAGCTCTCCTGGTTTTATGCCACAAAGACCTTGAAGTTTTACACTCATTCCATATAGCTAATTTAAAATAGATTACTCGAAACTTGCCACTTTGCCCTCTTCATTTCTACTCCCATAATCCTAAGGGAAGTAAATTAATATTTGTATCGTAGCTTCTATGTAAAGTTCACCACAGAAAATTAATATTCAAGAGCATTGTGTTGGCATAAAGGAACACAAAGTGTGCTATGGTCTGCTCTTAATTATGAATTGGGAAAAAAAAAACATTTAAAATATTTTCCTTTCATTTACATCTTGAAAATTTATTTAGGGAACCATGAACTGAATTTTAATTAAATCACTGGGGAGAAGAAAATTATGTAATTCTACACAGAGACTTTCAACAAACGTTTTTCACACAAGACATTAGTCTGACCAGTAAAAATGACTAAAACCACTGCACTGAATTTAGTAAAATACAACATCATAGCACAACTGGCTGTTAAAATATCAGATCATAGTAATACCACACTGGAGTAGAGGGAGGTCACATGTTCTTTGTTCTAGAAAAAGGCATCCAAAGAGTTGGCCACAACTGTCTTACCTTTTAATTAAAATATTAATCCCCCCTTTAGTTATTAAAAAAAAAGTTTTTCCCACTTCACAAACAAATCTTATATACCATCGATAACGGAAGTTGTCTTTCAAACAATGGAATAGTTTTACCTCCATTAAAAGTGTATAAAATGAAAAGCTAGACATTATACTTCACAAGGTTAAGCATACCATTTTAAATAGTGTGCAATATCCTTTACAGTGTAGTATTCTCTGATGTTTTCAAGTGACTTCAGTCTTGTTTTTCCTTCTGCAAAAGACAAAACAACATCACAACCAAATTTACCACAGACTTTTCCAGTTTGTTAAGCAATATCATTGAGCGCTGCAGTGTTTTTATTCTTCCTGTAAAACCCTAAAGTACCACCAGTCAATGAACCATTTCTGATTAATGTGTATTTTTTCTGTTAATTAAGAAATAATTTGTTTCTGAATACTGCACAGGTACAAAAAGCACCAAAATATCCAACAAAAAAGCAAAGCTATGTAAATATTTAATATTTATCACAAACCTTGAACACAAAATTTCTAAAATGTACAAATATGACTATTACAGGAATAATGTGGACTTACTTGTAATTTGCTGTATTTCTTTGCCAAGTCTACATTTGTCCGTCCACTCTGAAAAGGATAGGACCAAAGTATTGAATTCCAGCGAGGACCCAGTTTCTTCACTCCATCCAACAAATACTGCACTTCCTTCTCAGTGAAGTTCTTTCTTTGCCTTCTTGTAGCTACCTGTGTCCCGGCTGACTCACTGAAACAAGGCTCTATCGATTCCTAACAAAAATAACTCTCCTTAGAGTTTCCTTTGCCATACTTTTAACAAAAAGGGGTCGTATTAAACTTTAACATGCTTGCCTCATGTTGTTCTGAAACTTCTTGGGAATTTTTGTAATACTGGTTTACATTCAAGATTCAGATTTTTGTACTTCAGTTTATTGCAAGTTCTTTTAAGATGTGTTAGTATTTGCAAAGAAAAAACTGTCCAAATTCTCTTATCTTTCAGTGTTTAAATATCAATGTGAAAAGCCAGCTGACCAGAAAGAATCTAGTATGAAAATTATAAAACATTCATAAATCACTCCCTAAAAAAAACTAATGAAGTTTGTAATACTCTCTCAAGCCACAAAGAAAAGTAATACTAAAATTATTTAAATTAATTACATCAGATGAATAGATGTTCCCATTCTCTTTCTCCTGGCAATCAGCAGCAATTGGTCTTCTCCCATTTTGTATCCAGTTCAAGCCTGTATTTAAAAAAATACAAAAAAACAAGGATTCCAAAATAAAAAATACATGTACAGAAACACGTCAAGTATAAACGATAGATATACCCCGACGACCAACTACAGTATGTGCATTTCCGTTGGATACTGAGTGAAGTAAATGCATATCTAGAGGCTTCAAGGCAAGTTGATGACACATTAAGTGAGGACTGAATAAATCATTTTAAAAAGTAATTTTATAAAAGTAAACCAAGACGTTTAAAACACACCAAATGTATATTATATTTTTGAGATGATCACATTTAATTATTTTCTCAGAAATGATCCAAATCTTTGACAGATGTCATGTTGAATTTAACACTTTAACTAATTTTGTTTCTGTTTTCAACTCTACACCCAGCTGTCAACTTCATTTTAAGTTTACAGTGTAATCACAGATAGTAATTTCTGCTATAGTGCGATAACTGTATTCTTATTGAAATTTGGAGGTACAGAACGCAAAATGAAGACAGCACCATGACCGACATCTTCTTTTTGGCACAAACTGCCATATTATGCATTATGTGTTATTTTAGAATAACATTGTTTTAGTGTGCTAATCACATTAAGTTAATAAAGAATAAATGAAAATATTAACTAATAGAATGCAGCTTTGAGAATTTTGTCTTCATCTTTAAGGAAGGAAATGCGTATGGCAGAGAATGGTAATGAAGCCTGGAATTGTATTCAGCTTACTAAAGATTAATTTTATTTTGCTATTTAAAGCTGAGTAAATTCTTAACCAAAACATTGACTATTTTGTATCAGTCACATTAAACTAGAAAAAACAGAAAGAAAGGAATGGGGAAGGAGCCTGGTGGAAGAGGCCATTGAAAAGCAAAACCTATTTTACCCATACATTCATTTTCTAACAACTTTATCCATAGAGGGTCGTGGGGGAACCAGACCCTGAACCGAAAAGCAACAAGTGCACACGCTCACATGAGGGCCAGTGTTTTCCATATGCCAATTAACATACCAGTCTGTCCTTAAAGTGTGGAGCCCCCAGAGGAAACCGACGTGAACATGGGGGACATACAGACTCCACACAGACAGCACCCTGGGTCCAGAATTGAACCCAGGTCCCCAGTGCCACAAGGCATCAATGCCAACCACTGCACCACCATGCCACCCCATTTTAACCATTTTTAGGAAAATATTTTTAACCAACCAAAGTAACTTTAAGTAACAAAAATAAACATTTTCTAACATATAAAGACCAATTTCAAATTCTAGAATATTCTATACCAAACTGTACAGTACGTCGCATTCTCAAAACGTGTTATAGCAAAACTCTTTATGTTCAATTTCGGCAATTTTCTACTTCTAAAAGCGTTTTGGTTTAAAAAAAAACTTATAGAAACTGTATTGTTGGTTAAGGGTTGTACTCGTGTTTTGAAGCAATCACATCTTAACTGCATAATGCATTTTATTTCAAAACCTTCTTCTTAAGACTGAGTGCAAATCGGGCAACCTTAATTTTGTTTTCTTAAAACCTCATTGATGTTTAAGGCTCCAAAGCCTTATGTGTTCTTAATTATGGCCTCAACGTAGTCTGTAAAGAAGACAAAAAATAATAATTTTCTTGGCTATACACTGAAACTTGAAGGAGCCAAAAAGGAAGTGTTACTCTGGCATCTTGTTTTCAGAACAGTACCAAATTATATCCTTCCCTTTAAAAATTCACTGGACTTAATTATGCAAATAATAAAAAAATCAATCAATATAGTCACAAATAAAATCATTCCTGAAATATAATTGTTTTGAGTTGAAATTCACTGGGAGTAAAATAAACCATTGACATTTTTTTTTGCCACAATTGTACTTTGAATTTTAAGTCTGATTCAATTCAGTTCAAAATACTTTATCCCCAGGGGGGAATTTAAGATTACGAATGATATATGAATGCATATAAGCTAAAACAATAAAACTGAACCAAATTGTATTGAGACATAGCAATCCTTTCATTAGTAAAGGTATAAAAATAAAACATTTATATAACACATTCAGAAGTCATAGTTTCTAAGTGCCTCACAATACAAAACAGCACAAAACAAAATTAAAGAGAATGGGCAGATTTTTTTAATGCAATAGGGTGCACTTTCTCCAAGAGCAGGCATTCAAGATCCTTTCATCATCACAGCTGGGCCCCTTGGACCACCTGCTCCCCACACAATTTGAGAGGAACTCGTATTGAAAATCCACTACTAATTTACTTGAAACCCTTCCTGAAAACATTACATCATCTGATCTGCCTGCTATCAGCACATGCTGCAAAAGCAATGAACAATGTGTGTAAATAACATACGCTGTATATACTGAATATTGACTGCCAAAGATTAAACCAGTATTCCTAGGTCACCTTGAGCCAATAAAGTTGATCATGTGCAGACTTGTGATATCTGGTGGAAAGACTTTGAGTTGTGCCCTTCAAAAGCTCCAAGAGTTACAGATTAGTGCTGTTGTACAGTAAATATGTTTAATCGTGTACTTCCGTAAAGGAGAAATTGCTTAATGTCAGGACAGAATTAGAAAAGTATGAGAATTCAAATAATTATAGATTTCATGCTAAAACAACAGTATTATCATAATTGCTTTCAATTTTAGATTTAATAGTTTTACAGTTAAAAAAAAATATATAGCATTTACTATCTAATTACATTAGTTACATCCCTAATGCACTGTAACCCAGCATTTTTCCTGGCCTTTTGTCATATCAAAATGAATCATGGCAACAGCTATTTATTTTAATAAACTAAATGTATTTTTTTTCTTTTTAATGTCATTAAAATTGTAGATCAATCAGAGCTGAGAACGAGTGATTAGAAATCAATAGAAAACATTAATAAAACCATTGACAATAAGTAAAACGCTAAATATACTCTAAATATTGTCCCTTGACCTTGGTTTTCAAGGCACTATTGAAACTTGCAAATCACAATCCTGGTTACTTAAAATTGAAACTGTCATTGTGAATAATTTATAAATTAAGAGCCCCAGTTTGAGTGCTCCTGTATTGCTATGTGGATCGTCTGCTTCAGAAGGCTTTGCATTACAGTCTCAGCCTCTCGTGCTACTGTCTGAGCTACGGATGTCTGGAACATTTCCACAGGTATGCTGCTGAATACATTCAGTATAAAAAACACAGGATTCACAGACATAAAAGTTCCAAACTTATATTCATGTCTGAATGAAATTAATGAAAAACAGATACAGCACAGACTTAGAAAAAAATCTAAATAAAATGCTTATCTGAATGTCATACAACATTGAAGTTCTGGTTTTAGTGTGAAAGTCTGTCAGGACACACTGAAAGTGATGTGTTATAAAAAAGTTTTTTATGTTTCCAGTCTTGCTACATCACTGGTGTGATTACACAATAACTTTCTTTTGGTGTGGGTGTAACATTAATTCTCTTCGATAATATTTTAAAATAAATTGATACAGTATAAACAAATAATATATGCTCTTACATAACTAGTTTTACCTTTGGAAATAAAATACTTTTTTACAGGAGTCAAAGTAATCCCTGGAGAAAAAAAGAAACAAACGGTAAATGTAAAACAATAAAACTAAAAACTTACATGTTATATTAATATACAGTATACATATATTCAAAGAGAAAAGAACTCACTTACACTCTCCCTCTGCCTTATCACATAGGTTTTTAGGATATTTCTTGAAAGATGTCTGTTTTTTCAATGGTGTCAGTGATATTTCTAGGGAGAAAAAGATGAAACGCAAATTGGATTGCATTATTATAAGCAAATCACACTGAGTTTCAAAAGAGTGTTAAATGCTTTTAAGATAAATTTATTTTTCTTCGTGCTCAATTAAAGACCTCCTGCTTTTCAAGTTTTTAGCCCAGTCATTTCATGACAAATCCTCTCAGTGAAGCATAATAACCAGACCACCACAGAACTGAACTACAAGCTGTCTTTAAATAGCCTGCAGGAACTAATGTTTCACTAGCCATCTTGAATGTGAGTAGCATTTTAAGTAACTATAATTGAATGAATTTAATAATGTATACTTACAAAGCTGAATCAATGTTGCATTGCAGATTTTAAGAAAAACTATTAAAATTCATTGTGGTCTACTAATGTTTTTAGTTCCAACAGGAATATTTTTTAAAGTATACTGTGTAATAAATCCTTACCCATAACTTTCAACAATACACATGAGAAAAATAAGAGAAACATGATGAATATGCATTATAGAATGCTAAAAAGTTATTTTCTGAAAGAAACACTTTATACTGTACATTGAATTATGGGAACATATTCTAGACAAGCTTCTATTTTATTGAACAGCATTCAATTAGGTTAACCCACAGCATACAAGTCCTTGAAGTTTTGTATGTCAGTGTGCATGAAATCCTCCACTTGATATTGCAAATCCACTACAGCAGACCTACTTTCTACTTGGAGTCAGCAACATTGTTTAGTCAGGGCTCAAAAGCACTTTGTAAGCACCCACCCTACAGTTTTAAAATAAAACCCACTACCTCTTACATTCTTTGAAGTGATATACAAGTGACCGATGTAAATCTCCTGCAGAAATATAACTAGCTATACTGAAACTAATATATTCAAAGGTACAGCCATTCCGTAAAAGCTGGCAGCCTTATAGTGTAATGACCTCAACAGCTCTTGTTTTAAGTTCCCTGTAGATATTATGTTCACAAAGGTTAGTGTTGTTTAAAGTGCACAGTTACCAATAACCAGTCCCCATGTTTGCCTTTAGAAACCATGCTGAGGCGAAACAGCTCATGTGTCATTTTACAAAGCTGTATCTCAGGCTAAAGTGAAACCAAAGAACAATTAAAACACAACAGGAACTTCAAAACTCCTACAAGCATATACATTCCTTACGTCTATAGGAATCCAATTTGTTTCTTTTCTTTTCTAATAACTTTCTGATTCCCTTTTTGTATCTATCCTCCGCTTCCAAAAGTACCATATGCCTCTCACATTTGTACTGGCACGTCCGGAGGATCTGGCTGAAATTCCTACTGTTCAGAGCACGGACACCTGTCACACAGCCTGATGGGGAAAACAAACAAAGATCTTGCCACTGTTTTGTAGCTTAGAAAAATATCTCACTAGTCACGTTACACATCCATTGCATTACAACTTTATGCATAATATAAGTCTTACACTTTTAATCTTTAAAAAATTATAACTTTAAAGACATTTGAAAATCCCTCCCCCTTTTAAAATTGCATTTTATCACATAACTCTTAGTTTTGTCACAAGTTGTGGTGCAGATGGTATGAAGTCACATATTTTACTAGCCCATATTGCTGTATTTTCCTGGAAAGTCCTATCTGACCACAAGGCATTCCCATATTAGAACAACCTTCTTATATGAACATAATTGTGTTCAACGGGCACCCTTGCTGACAGGCAATAGGATTATTTCCCGCAGCCTGCTGTCTTTAGGGATTTAACTTCAATGAGTCTGCTGCAGAAAGACGGAAATCAACCACATGCTGTGTTATGTAAACATTACGGCGTTATGGCATCTGTGTAACAAACAGTGGGCCGTTTTCCTTAACTGTATCTGAAAACAATATCCTAACCTTAGACCATGCCACAGCAGCTAGGCCAGAGTTAATTCTGGTTACAGTATGAGTAACCAGCAGAGTGACTGTCCCTTGGGTGGCATGCATGTAAGGGTTGCCCCCAGAGATGCTGGTCCCCACTTGAATACCTGGGTGCACTGGAGAATATGGGTTAAATTACCCTGCTCAAAGGTACAGTGTAATAGCAGTGTCTAGAGGAGACTGGGACCCATTACTTGCCTGTTGTGAATCTAGAGACTTATCCAATACTCTTAGGATACTGTTTATGTTACAAAAGGCTGACAATTTGTTATTTTTGAACCTGGACAAAAGGATTCTAATGCCATAGTGTGTATTATAACACTGAAGTCTATGATTGTATTTTCTGAGGTCCCTGAAACTTCCAGAAATAAAATAAATGTACAAAATGTATTTGCAGAAATAAAATAAAGTTACAAAACTTCACAAGCTTTCTAAAATATTTTAGGAAAAAATACATATTTTTGAGAAGTAAAGAACCTCAATAGAAGACTAACGGTACACTGTTCTTCTTCTTATTGTTCTTATTTTTTTATATTTATAAGACTTACCTGAGCATCGAAAGTTTTTATATTTATTCACAGATGCTGGTGTTTTCAGGATATTGCTTATTTCATTGTCAAGAATTTCTGAACATATGACAATGGGATCTGCAACCAAAAATCTGTGTCAATGCTTGTCCTAGGTACTTCAGGTGTTCAGAAATGACATGTCGTCAGTTATGAAAGTAACTGATGAGTATCAAGTTCATACACCACATTTAATTTAATAATTTACTAAATATGAATTTTACAAAACACAATGACAATTGTTGACATAAAAATAATTATTCAGGGAACAAATATTACCTTTCACAGACACAATTTTCTTCTGTTTTTTATCAATATTCAAGAGTGGAGCTGGGTGTTTGAAAACAACTTGCCTAAAACACGGTGGAACAAAGGTGTAAATTTCCTTAAAATGCTCTTGTTGTTCATGTCTATTAAAATCTCTTAAGCAGATCTAAAACATATCAAGCGGAATAGCAGAAATATAGTACTGAAAATATTGCTGATATGTTGTATAATGTACACAGTATTCAAAAGGTGGCCCATATTTCACAAATATTAACAAAAAAAGATACAACTACTGTATTTACATTTTACATTTTTACTCATCATCCAATAGTATAAATGGAATATTTGGACACTTGTTTGGAGAGAGAGAGTGGCCTGGCCAATGCAGTTGCACTGCACACAGAGCTTGCAAAGAAGGACAAGCAGTTGAGCAGCATTTTCTCTGTAAGCTGAGGCTGTAACTGCAGTCCCTCCCAACGAACTGTGCATATTCAGCTACACAACTATACAACTGCAGTGACAGCTGCATTGAATAATTTTCTTAACATGCCACTTACAGAATCTTGTTCACATCAAGCCATGCAAAAGTAACGACAGGTTATGTCAGGTAAGACAGACATTACTCAGCTGGAGACATAACCCAAATTTTAAGGTAATGTTCAAATGCAAAACTGTCAAAACATTTAGGTTACTCTGCGTAACTCGGCGCTGCACCTTCAAAAACAACCATGACACTTCATACAATTCTACGAAACAGAAGCAAAATATTCTAGCTCAGACAACATCTTTAATCTATAAATAGATGTTAAATGTTGAGACAAATCCTTAGTGAGGATTCATTTATTTAAGAAGGCCACATTATTAAAAAGAATGACCAACTAACATGTCAGATGTGCGGAGCTCCGATTATGATTGGAATATAATACCTTATATTCGAAAGGTATTAAAGTCCCATTCATTTATTGATAATTAGTGAATAAAGTTATTGCAGAGTATAGCTCCTGGTTGACAACATATATATACATACTTGTTTTTCATAATTCACAGAGACAATCAGTCTGTCTATATTCAGCTGAGGTCGTTAGATTTGTTCTGCATTCATGTTCAATAAATTTATGCTGACTGATTTTAAATACAGATTATACTATTGCTCAACTACAATGGGATTTAAACAGTCATCTGCAATGAACATCACAATTTGAATTCTTCATGGTTTAATTGGGATGAACCAACACTCCCATGATTCATGTTATATGTTAAGATATATTGGTAAAGTAATATATATATATAAAAGACTAAATAATATTAATATATTAACTTTATACAGTATTTTAGTACATCAGTACTAGTACTCTACCCAGAACTCCAACGAATCTATAAGCACTTCTGTGTACCCGCATAAATAATAATCAAGCTGCTGCTTATGTTTCTATAGTGAGAATACCTTTGCGAGTCCCTAGCAGGGTATCTGTGATCTCTGTCCTGCTCTCTTAATGTCTCTGGCTGTCCCAAAACAGGCAGTGAGGTGGGCAGACTGCTCTTCCTCTTCAATGCACCAGAACTGATGTGGTGTTTCTTATAGTCTCCAGAGCAGACAGCTCCACCCTGTGGCTCTGATGTTCCACTGTTCCTGCCCACCTCCTCTCTGTTCACAGAATAGTGCTGTGCTGCAGGGTTGCTTGCAGCACCTTGTTGTTCTTTGTTAGCCCAGATTATTTGGCCTTGGTCCTGGTTACACAACATTATGGAATAACTGCATTTATTGTGTTTAAGAAAAAAAAATCAATTTTGATTGCAGGTGAGTATTATGCTGGAAAAGTTCCTTAGTTGGAACTAAAAGTCCACTCTCGGAAACAATCTATTAGAGTACTCAATTCATTTGTCACAGAGATCTTGTGCTGCTAACCAGAACAACTGCCAAGTACATGCTTATTTTAACAGCTCTAGTTATCTGAACATGGCCAAGATGAAGAACACAGTGTAAAAAAGTTACAACCAAAGGATATGAACCTTCATGACAGGAAAGAATGTCAATTTCTCTGCAATGTACCACACAGAAAACGTATATGACTATATGATCCTGTAGTTCCCTTACCATATGAACCTTTTGGTCCCTTGTCTGACTTCCAATTATTCCATTTGTTTCTTTCCCTGTGCCTTTTGGTGCAGTATAATCTGAAGCACGTTCTCTATTCGCCTTCACGGTTTTATACCACTGGAAGAGCCTGTCCCTCTCCTCATCGCTCCCTTTCGCAGTCCTGTACGGGGCCTCCACAGGCAGCTGCAAGGCAGAGTTCTGCCTCACCTCTGCCATCATTCCACAGCTTGACGTTTTCTGGTGTCTGGAGCTACAAAACTCATCACCTAAACTCTCAACAGACTCATCATTCCTGTGCAGGCCCTACTCAAAGGAATAAAAGGCAATACATCTATTAATCTTATTAAAATAAATACATTTATATAATTAATAATTATAGACTATATTAATAATAACATATTTTAGTCTTATTAATCTTCAAAAATACGATGTGACAGCAGTGTATTTGTTAACACTTTAACACTTTTTATTAGTAGCTAACTGATGCAAGGATTTCACCCATTTTATTTGATCTAAACTGAAAATCCTTTTAACCCTTTCCAAAAACAGAGCAATAAAGGAAAGAAAATGACCAATGTTAGCAGTAGGGTGGATGTATATTATTTGATTCAATATTATTTTGGATTATCACATTTCTATCAAAATGTTAGCTATTTACTGAAAACATACTGTAACTTGTTGACTATGTCATATACATATGGAATACCAAACATTTGAAAACATCTGAATAGACTGGTGAAAAGATGCTGGCTCACCTCAGAGTACTGCTTTTTTATTGCGTCAAACCTCCTTAACATTTCTTCTGCTGACGTCTTATAGCTATCCAGTTCATTTCTGCTATCCCAGGATTGACTATTCAGGCCCACTGCTAGTTTTTCAGCTTCAAGGAAAAAATAATAAATGTCTCCATATGAGGAAATTATGCTCTACTGCAAATACTGTACAGTGTAAAAAGTGTTACAAAATATTATACCAAGAAATGCCTGTAAAGTCCAAAAAACAGATCTTTTGTTTAGAACCAAGGATCAATTTCAGCTGAGCTAAAAGTTAATATTTCTATTAATATTGTTTTAAAAATGTATACTACAAATTATTACAATAAGGTACACAGGCAATGTTTCAATTAAAAAACGTTCTAAAAATCCTGCTTGCCCTCTGCTTACTGATTTGTTTGCAGGTCTGAAGCACAAAAGTAGCAGCCTTTTTCACTTCCTCTTCCTGAGGTTCAGTCAGTAACTGAATCATCTTGGGCAGGCCACCACTCTGCAACAGCTGGACCTGGTGCTCCTCTTCAAAAGAGAAGAACTCATTTCATTAAAGGGGATTTGAGAAGACAAAAAGATGGACAACTCAACTGGATATCTGAAAGCAAAGCTGAGCCTTAGTCACACTTTTTTATTTACCAAAATGACAATGACATACAATAACCAGTGAAGCACAAGTTTACATTTTCAATATTAAATGCAAATAACGGTAGTCTCTTTATTTCAACCAAGAATTAGGTCCACAGTTCAAATAAAGTATTTTTCACAGAAAGGTATGCCTCTAACACATATGCAAAACACATGAGATGGTATGCTTATCATGATACTCTTCAGGTGACACCATACTGTATGTGCCTGTTCAATCTCATTCTTCGAAGCTTCTAAATTGAAAGTTTTTCTGTCACACTTACCACAGGCTTCAGCACAATAACCAAGAGTGAGCACAATGCATAACAGGTCTTGTGGATCCAACGTTGTACATGAAAGCAGGGACAGAAGCCTGGGAACCAGCCGATACTGAGACAGGCCCGAACCAAGGGGAGCTGATGGCAAATGGCAAAAAAAAAAAACAATATTAAAAACTGAAGATTTTAAAACAAAAATTAACAGGAAACTGCTGCTTTTGTCTATACTGTATTTGAAGATGTGAAACTAAAAACAGAGTGCTGAAAATGCAGAGATACTTTGATCATAGTTGAAAAGTGCAGTACAGAATTAATCACAACTTGTAATGCAAAACAAGAGGCAATGGATTTCTTCTTTCTAATCCAGAAATTCTAAAATTCCTGATTTTACTATTTATCCAAACCCAAGTACAACTTGAAAAAGATTATTTTAATAATGTCTCTGGCTGTCACAAAAAGATATTGTGAAAATTACTGAGCTATTTTATTTCCCAGCTCACCATTATCTGCTATGCAAGCGCACAGGGTCTTTGTCATCATGATGGCAAGATCACAGGCAGAGGGGCTCCTGTTTGACTGGCTGGCCTGTTGCACTAGGGCCTGTACCAGAGTGACCAATCCTCCAGATGTGGCAAAGCACCTCTGTGCACAGGCTACAGGGGTGAGAGAGGAATGGCAAAGATTAACCGTATCTGCTTTGCAAGTTTCTGAACCTTACACTAGCAGAAAAAAAATACATTTCAATCTAACATCTCTCCAAAGAGAGATAAAAGAGGTTCTGTTTTCAAACAAAACTGTAATAATGTTATGTAAAAATCCCAACAGTGGACAGCTGGGAAGTTCCCAGACTTATTTTGTCTGCCTTCTTTCAGAGGTTCAACCCAGTACAATAGAAAACTGTGAAATCTTTACAAACATTGAAGGTTATGTTTCTTTTAGCATTGGAAAGTCTCCCAAAATCTACACTATAAATTAGCAGAAACAGTCATTCTTTCAACAGTATCTTTAATGAATGCCAAAAAAATATTATCCTTCCTGAAACCTTCTGCAGACTGAGTGTTCCTAACTTAGAAATTGATTTTGCATTAGCAGGTTCAGCACACAAACATAAAAACATCAAATTTTGTCCACATCAGCGCTGTCAGATGAAGTAGCTCTACGGCTAATGTATTCTTGATAAAACCTGAATGGAACACAAAATGGAAAATAAGACAATGGTGCCCCAGCTCAGCACTAAAATAAAATGTAACACTAGCATTTTTGTTCTTGGGTCAGAAAGCATGCTTTCCATACATACAGTACAGAGGCATCAGCTAGCAGTACAAGTTAATACGAAATTTTGCACTGATCTGTTATATAGAATATTTGTGTCTTAAACTACTTCTAATTTTTTTTCAGAATTTATTTTAATTACAAAATATTTCTTCTGACTATCTGTATATGAGATACTTACAATTATTTGCAACAGTCAAGCCGATAAATGAACAAATGGGCTGTAATATATCTCTTCTAGTATGCTTCTGCAGCCACTCATTGGAAACTGGAAAGGCAACTGTGCATATTTGCTGGTTCTCTTCTATTGGGAAGTCAGCAGGACAAACATAGGCATTTAGGTTAAAAGGTTAAAAAAGAGCAATATTTCCTGTGCCCTTTTTCCTGTAAGGGAAGTCATATGCATTATAAATCAATCAGAAACTAAAAGGGAAAATGTGACAGCAGGAACAGCCAGCAAGCACACGATGGCTACAAGTGTTAAAAAATTTAAAAGACTGCAGCAACGAAATATAATTTACTTAAACACAAGGGGACCCTTCATGGCAGCTTTGTCTGCAGTCTACTTAAAATGTATCATATTTGACCTTCGATGTCCAGAGCAAAATATATTCATGTGGAAGGATGCAGCATGAAATGTCTGCATTGACAACATTGTGATTCACCTCTATAGAGCTGTCAACTTGAATTTAAAATCTCACAATATCAACTGTGACCCTGGTGCAGCAAAAGGGATAAAATGGACATGAACAAGGGACTATACAGTACTTTAAAATATTTTCTCTTTTTAAAATATTTTTAACACAAGCAAAATCAAATGAATAGCAGTATCATTACTTGAAAACTCTGTCATCACAGAGGAATGTTATTCTGATTACTTTTGAAGTAAAAACAGGCAAAATTCACATATACTGTATAAATAAATAAAATTAAATGGAAAAAATGTAATAAATATAGGTGAAAAATAATAAACATCAATCCAGTCATTCTCAGAAAGCTGTTTATTCCTGTTTAAGGGTCTCGACAACCCAAAGTCTAAGAGGAAACAATGGATGCACGTTGGGACTACGCCCTGGACAGGAACGGGAAGAAACTGAAGCACCCACAAAAAACATGCAAACTCCACACAACAGGCACCCCACTTTAAATCAAATGCAGGATTTAAGAGCTATAAAGTGTTAAGGTCCATGCAACCATCTTGCCAACAGCAAAAATGAAAAAAGTTAATGTACTCAACAAGAAGTGTCCAAGGTGTCCAATATCAGCTTAATTGGACCAATTTAACAACTGGTTCTTTAAAGTGCTGCTTTTTAAAGAAAACTAGAAGACCTACAGACACGTCATCTCTTTAGGATCAGTATTGGACACCCCTGCTCTAAATAAACTCACATTTCTGTCTCTAAGAATAATTTTACAAGATCAGTACTCAGAAAACAGCACATTTCCACAATGTTCTATTTAAAAATGACAACAGTCACTTGTATTAATGACATGTCAAACATGATTTTTCAAAAAGTGTTCTCTACATTTCATGGATAACAAGCTTTATTAAATTAACATACCATTCTGCGGGTTATTGACACAGCTGCACAGAGCGCTGGACACAGAAGTCCACAGGCAGAAGTACTGGCCGATGGTTGCTTGTTTTATGTTCTTTTCTGAGATTGGAAAGCATGTTCTAAGAAGCAGAAAAAATGATTGATAAAATATGCATTGTATGTAATCATTTTGCTTTACACTAACAGAAAAAGTCCATCTGAAAAGAGATGTGATCAGAGTAATAATAATAATAATAATAATAATAATAATAATAATTGCTTACACTTATATAGCACATTTCTGGACACTCCACTCAAAGCGCTTTACAGGTAATGGGGACTCTCCTCCACCACCACCAATGTGCAGCATCCACCTGGATGATGCCACGGCAGCCATAGTGCGCCAGAACGCTCCCCACACATCAGCTCTCAGCGGGGAGGAGAGCAGAGTGATGAAGCCAGTTCAGAGATGGGATTATTAGGAGGCCATGATTCGTAAGGGCCAATTGGAAATTTGGCCAGGACACCGCCAGGAAAAGAGCAGTTACACCCCTACTCTTTTCAAGAAACACCCTGGGATTTTTAATGACCACAGAGAGTCAGGACCTCAGTTTTATGTCTCATCCGAAGGACAGCGCCTGTTTTACAGTATAGTATCCCTGTCACTATACTGAGGCATTAGGACCCACATGAACTGCAGGGTGAGTGCCCCCTGCTGGCCCCACTAACACCTCTTCCAGCAGCAACCTTAGTTTTTCCCAGGAGGTCTCACATCCAGGTACTGACCAAGCTCACACCTGCTTAGCTTCAGTAGGTTGCCTGTTCTGAGTTGCAGAGTGATATTGCTGCTGGCATAATCCAGTATTATCACAATATTAGTTACCTGAATAAGTTCAATAGGATATCAATGCAGCCAGTAGTTTTAACGAGAGACTGTCCAGATTCTGAAAATAAAAGTGAAAGGCTTAACAGTTCATGAAGTATACATCAAGATATATATATTCTTTTCTTTGGCGTTAACATAACATAATTACATAATCTGGGCAGAATCCTTTTTAATACTGACCAGAATCCCAGAATCAAATCTGAGCAGAATCCTTTTCAACTCATATTTAATACTGATGAGTTCAGCATAGGATAGGACACAAACACCTATTAATTGAGAGGTCAGGGAGTTATTTTCCACAAATAAAGCTTGTTTGCCATTTGTTATTTTTATTTTTTTAACATAACATTTTTACTTTAAGTTAAACATAAACTGTGCATATGGATGTTCAAAAGAAATCATTCTTACTGAATAAACAATTGAAACACAGTTTAAGAGTGGCTTACTGTTATTGGAGACCAGTACTGAAATCATGTAGACTGCTACCCTTCTGAGGTTCAGAGAAGAGTCCTGTGAGAGTGACTGTGCTAATTCTGCAAGAAATTCTGAGTTGCACAACTCCTGCTGGCAAAATACTGCAAAAAGCAAAAGGCAAACAGATCCATCTGCCAATGAGATTAATCTTATATTTAGAATCACAAAACTTGGATTTTCAATAAAGGTAATTACAATAACAGATCATTCTTATTTCAATTTACAGTACCCAGTAGTCCTTGTTGATATTATTAAGGCATAATACTAATGCAATGTTATCACTTGAATGACAAGTTATTACAGAGCAACACTTATTATTGCAAGGTGCTCAACAAAACATTAAAGACAGTATACACAAATTAATATAATAAACCAAACAGAATTACATGTAAAAAATGGCAAAATGAGTTTTAAGACCGCATTTAAAAATGTTGTCTGTCAACATCTAATCTGTGCTGGGAGATCATTCCACAGCCTTCAAGCAATAGAACAGTTTCCCAGTGCTCAAAGCCTTGTTTGAGTAACTGTAATAAGGCAGGAATCAAAGAGTGCAGATGCTGTACAGGTGTTAATGGAATTAACAATTTACTATTGTAGTGAGGAGCCTACCATTCAACCACTTAAACATGAGAAGCACGTTTTTTTACTTTTATTTTAAATTCCACAGGGAGCCAGTGCAAGAAAATTAAAGCAGGTCACATGTGTTTTAATTTTAATAAATATGTAGTATCAGGTACATAAAGACCAATTTAAGTTAAGGTTGCAAAATTCCCAGGAGTTTCCATTTCTAGTGTTGAAAAACCGAAACCTTACTATTTCAATAAATAAGTTTTAGTTATCTAATATGGGAAACAGTGCCATCTATCTTATTTTCTTTAGAAACAAATGCAACTAGACCTTGATTATGATTTATGTATACTGATGATCAAAATGAACTTATCACGATGTACGTTTTTTCACTGTCTAAACCTGAAATGTGAGAAAGAAAAATACAGAAAGGAATCAATATGCCCGACTTATCAAATGTATAACCTGACAAGATGCTGTGGTTAAACAAAGCATCAATGAAAGGCCACTGGGAGACCAGGGAGACCTCAGAGACATCTCATCAAGATGGACAGGGCAGTCCTCATGTGATGTTCTGGGCAAGAGTGCCAGGTTTCTACAGACCTCATTGTAGTAGATGGCAACCTGACTACAAAAGTCTGAAAACTTGTAGCTCTTCCTGTGGGTTCTGCTTGACATGACAACAGTCCAGCACATTCCTCACACTGCTCATGTAACTACAGCTTTCTTGCGAGACTAGCAAGTGAGTATGTTAATAATGCCGATGCACTAGACACAAGCACTACTGAAAATTTGAGGGATAAGCTGAGATGACATATGGCACCTATGGCTAATAGACCAGTGAACAGGCTCTGAGAGAGGAATAATACAGAAGTCCACCAAACAGCAGCTGCAAACTGGTACACAGCCTACATCGTAGATGTACAGCTTGTTTTGTGTCCTACAGGGGCTAAATGAGCTAGTATGTGATTTTTATAGAAACTGTTAATAAGTCTAATTTAATTTGCCTATGTCTGCTCAATAAAAAGCTTCTGCACTTACTACAAAAGGTTTTTGTAATTTTCCTGATAATGTGAATAACAGGTTTTTATGAGTTATGAGGTTATTTTGATGCTCAGCATAATTAACTGAAATATCTATTCAAATAGGGTGGCAAGGTGCCACAGTGGTTTGCATTGCTCCCTCTCAATGCTGGGGCCACAGGTTCAATTCTGGGGCTAATATCTGTGTGACGTTTGCATGTTCTCCCCAGGTTCGTGTGGATTTTACTCTGTGTGCATCTGTTTCCTCCTACAGTCCTAAAACATACTGGTAAGTTAACTGGCTTCTAGGAAAACTGGCCTTGGTGTGAGTGTGTGTGTCTGTGTCTGTGTGCCCTGTGACGAACTGGCATCCAGTTCAGGGTGTATCCTGCCTTGCAGCTGCTGCTTGCCAGAACAGGCTCCAAATCCTCCACAACCCTGTACTGGATAAAGGAGTAAAAAAATGGATGGATCTATTCAAATAAGTTTAATATGCATTTAATCTTAATTTGTCTCCTTTCTTTAAATGTCTAAAATAGAAATAAAAATATAGAAAGAACAAAAAAAGTAACATTACAAAATTACTCGACAGGCATTACAAAGGACTAAAAAGTAAAGCAGACTATTTACAAACTGAACATGTCACATACCATTCTTCTCCGCAAATGCTCCTAAAGCAAACAGAGCTGCCTCCTTTACCTCCGAATTCTGGACAGACTTGAAAAGCTTGTACACAAACATCACACCTCCGATCTCGCGGACATAATCTACAATCCTGCCTAAAAAACAATTTAAGATGCAGTAAAGTGTGTTTTGCACCCCAAATCTTTTTTGTCCCTAATCCACATACAAATGTCAAATACTCCTATTTTTGACAAGATATTCACAAGCTTTCACAATTCCAATATCATTTCCATCTCCACACAAAACATGAAAACAATGAAGAATGAGTGAAAAAGTCCTGTACCTTCTGAAATTTTAAACGAAACAGATTTAATAATACACTTTGCATTCAAATTTATTGCGCTGTCCTTTTATAACACTGTAAGGTTCATAATAAGAGATTTCAACACAGCAGATTTAAAAAATGCAGGACTAAAGCAAAATAGCAAAAACAGAAAAAACTAACCGTTCTGTTGGCAGATGGAATGAATGGTAACTAGAACTTGCTTTTGAGAATGTGGGTCATCCATCTGATATTTTAGACACTCAATCAGCAAATTAATGTCTGTCTTCAACCCTGCAATTCACAAATGCACTATAAGAAATAAATATGTGTACCTTTTTGGTTTAAAATTTTCTTTAATATATCTTCTGGAAGGAAGTTCATACACTGAAGCATCCCAAAAAAGACCAGTATACAAAATTGCCTTACATATCTGAATAACAGAACTAAGAATTTACATCCTTTCCAAGAATTAAATGTTGTCTACTAAAAGCTGTTATTACTGCAGCTCTAAGTAAAACCCATAGCTGGATTTTAACTATTATTGTCCGGTGCTTTCAGCTGTCGCTGTTTTCTTGTGGCACTGCCAGAACAATTTATATCACAGACACCTTCATAACTTACATTATTTCACAAATCACACGATGCTTCCTGCTTAGGGAGGCTTTTGAACAAATTGAGGTGAAAGAACCAATTTAATATAATGGACACATATGCCAGTCTATTGATTTAATCTCAGCACCAAATAAAAACACGATCCAATAACCAAGAACACGGACATCTGCCTCTGTCAGTGATGACAAGATATGGAAACATGTATCACTTCAAACTGATACAGATAACACTCCAATTACTTATTTTAATATCCAGTTAACAGAATATTGATATTTTTAGTAATATAACATTTAGATAATACAGGATCTCACCACAGAGTTTGAGTTCCACCTCTTTGTCTGAAACATCCATCTTCCTCACCTCTTCAGGCTGAAGCCCTTACTTTACAGTACTAGAATATACAGATGTTTTGTTTGAACTTCATTTTATAAATGCATACATAATCCAGCCTTTTAACATACCAGAGAATTTTTAATGTTTAAAAATACAATGCAGTCAGTCGCATTTTCAAAATTACAGATATACCTTATAATGGTCTAATACCAAATGAATCGTGTTTTTGGATTAAGATCTAAATATTTCAAATTATAAATAAATATTAAATATTATTATACATATTTCAAAAGAGCCAAAGGTTAAGATTAGACTAAGATTTAACTACAATTTGGATCATAATTGATTTCTGTAACCTTTTGGTCTCTCCATAAAGTTAAGATCTAAAATCCAACTGGTGTAGCTTTTTAAATCAACGCATGTTATTCTACAATTTAGGATTCTTTACCCAATTTTATTTTGGTCACTACCTTACAAAAATGATGAGCCACTCAGCTGATACACCTCCCCCAGAACAAAGGAATGTCCAATTTTTAACAACCCAGAAGAATTTGAATATTTGTAGATCTGAACAGAGATGTTCAAAACTCAAGCCTACTCATTTGTTCAGAATCAACAGAGAACCTCAGACCAAATGGACGCGAGAGGAGGTGGCACTTAAAAGTACAGGGCTGGGGGAGTACGGGACAAGCTACTGTAGTCTGCCAAGTGGGCCGGTACCCTGTATTCTTCCCAGAGAAGACCGTCAAGATCCCGGACCAACTGGCTACTTGCACCCATTAAGAGCTCAACGGGTCCAAGGGTCTCCCTTCTAACACTTTCTTATGGCCTCGGGCGTAGGCTCGTTTAGAGTGAAAACGCACTCTTCATGGTTATTAGAGCCGAAGTACTCGCTTATTTACAAGTAACGTACACAATAAAAACACTCAACTCGGTCTTATCTTCGGAGAAGTGGATGTTAAAGGTATAACGTGAGTTAAACAGAAAACGTATTGTTTTGAGCTTTTTTACCATTAGTCCGATAACTCGCGATGCATTTTCTGCCTGACTTTAAACGTTACAAAGAAGCAACACGACACCTTCACCTTCCCTAAATGTGGGTTTCATAAACCGAAAGCCTCCGAGATGTAAAACGTCACACCGTGATTATGTAAATCGAGGCCTTCTTTTAAATGTCTCGAAAGTTCCGAAAACAAATAAAATAATTAACTTATTGGTAAGGTTAGAAAGTTCGACATCTGATCACTTCGGTTACCTTTTCTTGAAATCAATTAGAAAAGCTATCAGCTGCATATTAACAGTATTTTATTCAAACATTTAGGTGCCGTTTTTTTAAATTAATCTAATATTCGAATACTTAACCCATTTCGACCACAACCACAACCTCATCCATCACGGCGCAGGTCTGTTTCCCGCCCAGTGGAGTTTCTGTAACGTCATCCTACTGTAGATCTAAATCATGTTATTATTATTAGCTTTGTCGATGAACACGAACGGAAGAATTTCTTTGCGTATTTAAAGGACTTCGCCCAACTAGTTTTTTTTTTTAACTTTCCCCATAACGAGTACCCTAAAACGTTTGCCTATTAAAATAGTCCAAAATATAAAGGTTCAGTTTACAGTTCGTTCTAAAATAAAACACAAAGGTTGGTTCAATCCGTTTCGTTTATTTACAGCTCACAGAATGCATTGGACTCCATATGACTGGTCTATGTACTGTACTTTACCTCTTGAAAATACACCATCCATATATCATCATTGCAAGTTTTCCTCCTCCGTAGAGAAATCCATTAGCTGCTCAACTGCCGATTTTCAAAAATATAAAAAAGCGTTCGTCAACACGGCAAAAAACCACCGAACAGCAAACCAGCCAATCATCAATGATAATTTATTTTCCTTTTTTAGAAACAGATAACACATTCTAATATTTTACAATGGGTTAAATAACATATACAACACTGAAATGTAGTTTTCCTTTACAGCTGGAAAGTGGCAGACGTCTGTGACATTGCATTGTAGATAAAGGTGTTGTTGAAAGGTACGAACTGGTGTGTTATTGTTTTGATCGCCTCCTGAGCAGCACATCCTACAAAGAAAAAAAAAATGCAAATCTGACATGTCTAAAGCATTTTATAGCCAAAAGCAACAAGAAGATGCAATAAAAATCGTTAGGTGTGCTCCAATATACTAAAACAAAAGTGAATGTTCAGTAACTGAAAATCTAACATTTTACAGTTGTAACATTTTACAAGACTCTTATCTCAATATGACATGCAGAATTTGATCCAAGGGGTTTCTGTACAGCTAAAACACATAATGTGCATTTAAGGGCAATGATTACAGAATATGTTCAATATGATGTGTGAAAGGAGACCACACGTTTTAACTATTTCATGACAATTATAAAAGAATTGAAAACAAAAATTGACATCTTGAAATTGGTGCATTTTCTATAAAACACTGTGGTTCAGCTGCTGTATCAAAAGCACTGGTATCACCGAAATTAACTCAAACTCTTTCTAATCTTACCTCCCAGGAATGAAGCAACTGTGTGTGGTTCTGCAGCACCACAGCGACAGCTGAAAAACACAAATAACGACATATTACAATGCATACATCTAGAAGTGTTCCTTGTGGCTTACATCTTAGTCCATCTAACAAGAATGTACTCTTAAAATATTTACTCTGAAAGAAAAGGGTCTCACCCCTTAAGTAATGTATGATGAGGATTTTCTGCTAAGGTTTGACTGCAAATCACTTACAATATTTCCCATCGGATTATTTAATATTTAATTATTTAAAGAGATGATTTTCAATAACCAGTATCTAAAAAGACAAAAGACACTTACAATTCATGAATGTAATCATCTTTCACATTTACATTCAGGCCATATTCTTGAAGAAGGCTGTTGACACAAGACTTCAACTTGCCAATATCTTCTTCAACTTGGTAATTATAAACACCTTGTTGTGGGGGAGCAAACAAACAAGATTCATTCAGTTACCCTTGAAATGGTTGGGTAGCATTTTTTTTAATTATGAAACACCCACCAAATCCCTTTCTCAGTAGAAAAAGTAAAAACAGCAGTTAATCCAACAATAGAAACTTAAGAATCAATGTGATGATATCCAAAATTTTACAGTTTGTGAGGAAGCAGACTCTGGAAAATTAGTATCTGTACAGACTTTTAAAAGAGAAATGTCAAACCTTGCAAACATGCGGTAACCTATTTGTAGCATATGCATTTAGTCACTTTACTTTTACTATTTCCCTTTCATATATACATAATAAATACTTATTACAATGGTCTTAAACATATTTTAGGTGAAAAACTCATACCTGGGTATCGGGAGTGTTGCTGATAGAAGCGATCAACAGCACGTAGCATGAGGTACTGCACCATTTCGCTGTCTGGATTGTCCATACAAGATGCTGAAAATTTGTAAAAGTTTCCACATTTAATCACACTTTTCCCTGAGCTGAGACCAAGCATTTGCTGTGAAACAATACAGTACTGTAATGCAGGAAGTTTCACTTACTGATTTCATCTTTATTAAAAGATTCAACACTGTACTCCTCAGCCAGTGACCTGCACCGTACAATTCTTAGGAACGCTGCATTTTTACCTGAAAAAAAATGTTTTAGTGGTCATGGTGATGTATCTGTGTAATTGCACACAATGGTTACTACTCAGAAATCCTTCAATTCCACACTTTCAAAACAAAGACATGTTGCTCATTCAGAAACAACAGAATAAACGTGTTACTTTTTTGTAGATAACACTTTTTCCTGCTTTATGTTTTGAACTTCACAATTCAAGACCGAACATCACCTCAATAACATTATATTTCTTGTGTTGAAAAGAACTTACAGAAAAGTCTGATGTCCTGCTCAGAAATGCTTTCAGAGCACTATAAATGAGAAAAGAAAAATGGTAATACAGGTTAACATATATCAATAGGTTCTTCAGCAGCCTCTTCTTTTTAACCCGGTTAAATCCACCCCAGAATATCCATTGCATATCTCATTATGTCTCTCTACTTTAAACCGTTGAAATTCTACCTGAACATTACTGGATTACTTAACAGAAAGAGGCAGATGGTCCAACACAAACAAATTTAACATACTGATTGTTCATTTAATTTGGAAATACAGCTGTACAGACGTTTTCCATGCATAATACATACCTTTCCAACTGACTGCAACAGAAAGGCTACATGTTTCGAGACTGCAGCAGCATCCTGTTTTGCCTTCTCTCGGTAGCTGAAAACCACACACATCAAAGAACAACACAGAGCCATCAGACCCAGAACAAGAAGGAACGCCGATCTATTTTTTGTCTTAAAGCGAGTGTTTTGCGGAAAAAGGCAAGGAGTTTTCTGCATACACGTTCTGAAGGCTGATGAACTTGTCAGAATCGGCAATCATGTCAGGGATGGTGCCACGGACCGGAAGGCTTCCTCCACCTTCCTTCTCCACAAACTCCTTGACAGCCCGCGCCATCACCCAGAACGAAGGACTCTGGAAGGCAAAGGCAGACATTAACCAGTCTAAAAATGTGAAAATAGAGAAATGAAAGTCATGGATATAGCCAAAGCTACAAAAACCGATGCTTTCAGCAAGCTGTTTACTCTTAATATTTTATATTCTTATCAAACGGTTTCCTAGTATACATTTGGTCCTCACCTGTGATGTAATGTTCTTGCACTGCTCATCATTAAAGATATCCTCTACTGTACTCGAGATCTACAAAAAATAGAAGTAAGCAGTTACAGAAACACCCTACACCATGTACATGCTCCACTGCTCTGCTTCCGGTGTAATCAGTAAAGAAAGGAAAATACTCCACCTTTGTCGCGTTCAGGGCTGTATTGACATTTTTAATTGCTTCATCAAAGTTCTCTTCGTCCTCAGGAGACCCGTTCTCTTTCTTGCGGATCCCTGTTTTTTTTTAAGCAGGGAGAGAAAAAGAAAGTTAATTTACAAAATGTCCACCTCAGACATTGGCTAATTAAAATGTATTAAGACTTAAAATATAACTTTTCTGAAAAAGCAAAGCCAAATTTAAAGCAATCTAACCTTGGCGGATGAGTTCTCTGAATGCTTCCTTTTCCTTGTAATTCTTGGGTGGCTGGGAATTGTGCTGAGTACATAAAACATATTCATACATCAGTGCAGTTGTAATATACTAATATATAATAATTATAATTAATTATCTATTTATGTTATTGCTGGACAAAAAATACAACTCATATTAATTCAAAATCACAATCTTGATACACTTAGGTGATACTGCTTTGATAGATTTTAGGCTGACGAACACAAAAGCAAACTTAATCTGAGTTCCTAAATGCCTTGTACAGTTTATCATTATTAAGGTAAACCGTTTTTACCTCACTGCACCAATTTTCCAGATACTTGGCAACCACAATGATCCAAGGAGTATGACTATGGTCCTGTCAAGAAATGAATTTTAGAAAAATGTATAGACTTGTATCAGATGACATAAAAAGCATTCTTCAAGCACCAGCTGCTGTGAAACTAATCACCTCAGGAATTTTATTTTAATGCATTTTGCTCCACACAGTTAATCATTTTTGTTGACTTTGGCGAATGGGCATTTTCTTTGTAATGCTTTCTTTGAATGAGGCAAAAAACATCATCATAACTCCTTCATAAATACTACATAATACAGTAAAACAACAGGCATAAAACCATACAGCAAAGTCCAATTTCACATACACCTACCAGGACTACTGTTACTGAGCTGAAACTGTTGAAAATCCTTGCCAGCATTTAAGTCCGTAATGGTGTCTTCCTTCATGTTCATCTTACTACTCTCAATCTGAAATTCTGCTCTTATCGTTTTGCTGAATTATAAAAGCTTAACAAGTATAGTGAGCCTGTAAATGTATTTACACAACTTGTTGTGAACATTATGTACATTGTCTTTTCACCTCAATCAAGTACTTATCATTTTCACATCCGCCTTTGTGAACTTCATTATGCTCCAAGCTTTGTTTAAAAGCGTATTATTGTTCTTTGAATGTTAATTTCAACTGAAGAAAAAAACAATACTCCAAACTAAATTTGCATAAACCCTGCAATTCTATTTGTATTAACAGCATTCATAACAAATATTTCTGAAAAAGATGAATTCCCACCAAACACCTGCTCTCTAGGGACATCACACTTTCTTTCCCAAGATTCTAAGCTCCAACACCCCTCCTCCAGCCCCACTACCAGTGGAGCAACCCTATAGCTCATTTTAAAGGTGGTTCTGACTACCTCACCCACATGACCAGAGTCTAAACCCTGAAGCCAAAAACATTAAGGGCAAAACGTTCATTCAAGACACATATTACTTGTCCTTATCTCCTGAATGGAATAAGCAAAGTATACACATGGTACATGGCATTTATCAAAATACTGCAGAATCTCTAGGACACTCAAAAACCGCAAATGTGACTCTAGTCAAATATGAGTTGTGAGAGAAATGTAAATATGCACACAGATGCGAAGGACATTCTGAAATAAAAAAATATATACACCAACCTTTCTGTCCATGTTATCCAGGTCATGGCACTCAATATGCTTTTTGAGTTCAGGAAATGGACAGTCCAACCTCAAGTCCTCTAGAGTGTTATCTGGATGAGATTCTACAACTGAAAAAATGGGAAGACAGGCCTTAACAGAACTGTTGTTTGACCAGCCCTAGTGAAAACTAATACAATATTCTGTGGAGCCTTCTTCTTCAGCCTTCACACCTGAAGAAGGCTCCACAGCCAAAAGGTTGTGTTTCTTTTCTTCTCTTTTCAGCATGGAATAAACCTTTACTTGTTCCTTTGTTATTGAGATAACCTCTATCAATATGAAAAATGATCCAATCCATCATTTCTTTAATTGAACGCCCGTCTTAATGTAATGTTGTGTATCTAGAGATACAAATGTACGTTCGTGCATTTCTAATTTTTTAACAAATAAACTCGTATTGTGCTCTAAAATAATGTTGAGATTTATCTCAAAAGCTTTCTCCGACAAAATGCTCTGCACAAAAATTTTGCACACCAACCTTGCAAAAAAGGCTTAGTATGAAACCTAAAAAATTAGCAAGTAAAAAAAACACTTAGGACTTTACATTAAAATAGATTGTACAGTGTATCATACCTGAATGTTCTTTCACCACAAGCCTCATGTACCCAATGAACCCATAGGTCCTGCAGACCAGAAAAGGAACTCCAGCATTCCACAGAACAGCCCCTAATCGTAAAGTCGTACTGGGGAAACAAAGATAGCCAATGCTTAATCTTAAGAATGTGAATGATGTTCTCTTAACTCAGAATCTGTGCCTTTTCAAGGCTTAACAATATTTCATTTGATTTAGATGGAAAAGATACAGAGTGATCACCTCATAACACTGCATACCTTTCTTGTAACTGGACACCAATTACCAAGCTAAATCTATGGAAAAACTCAGGATTGTTGTCTAGGAGTTGTTCTGGAGACTAGAAGTAAAAACACAAAACACATCAAGTCACATCAGCAAATACTGGGAGCAAAGCTGAAACACTGCTATTGATGGAAAGGACAAAACAAATTATGGGAAGCTGTAAGCATGTACCTCTTAGGTGCCCCATAGCTCAGCAACCCACAAAACCTTTATACACATTTCTGTCTAAATATTGCTATATCTGTTACAACACTCTTACATGTTTTCTAAACACCCCTTTCCAGTGACACTTTCAGTGACATTATACAACTTTGTTACCAATCCATACCACCAAATGATCTCTACTACGTATCAAAGATATTTACACACTTAATCTTTTAACAAAAGTAAGTGTTCACTGTACATTAACTTCAGTCTCACTGTACATATTAACTATTTACACACTTCATTCATTGGATGAAGTATCTTTTCTATTATTGATTTATATGACTTGACTAGAATGTTTTTCCCCATTTTCCTTTACTCTCCTTGCCTGGAACTTAATTTGGGCATTTTCCAGGATATGAGGGGATACCTGAAGGTAAAATGCCATGTTCTCCCAGGCTACAGCCTGTCTTAATCCTGAAGTGTTAAGGATACTATGATGCAGTAATTCATGCCTTCATCCAAGTGACATTCATGCTGGGTGACACATCCTGCCATAATTCACTGACCTCCTCCACAAAATTCCCAGAAACGTCACTGTTCAGCTCCTGCAATAGCTCTGTGGATGCCTGGGCCCGATTCTAAAACAAACAACCAGAATTAATTTTTAAACTGTTGCATGCAGTGAATGATAAAATATTGATGCAGACTGCCCATAATTTAACAGTACTTACCTTGCCAATGCTGCTCTTGTTCAGAAAGAAGCTGGAGATGCAAATATACAAGTATTAGACACTTGAGCAAGGCTGATTAACATTTCAATTGCAGATTTATTCCGTTAATCATTATATGTCATGGAAATGCCCCAACTCTAAACTTCAAAGCAATAGCACACGTACATTTTTTACCTTCTGATTTGAAATGCCCTTGCATGAAATGGTAAAGAAGCAGAAACGCTTTTAGAACGATGATGGCAAGAATTTAAAGACAGAAACCTTCACTGAACTGAAAGTAGAAAGGCAACATATGTTGGTTTTGTTGCATGTTCCAGCATTCACCTTTCATTCTCACTTAATACGCTTACAGCAACAAATGTATGACCTTAACACACAAAATATAAATCATGTTGCCCAATGTATCATCTCTCATCTGTCATCAAGAGACAACTTTCAGTTAATTACATCAAAGCTGTCAAAGATTTATCATTTAAAAAAAAAAACAGAGTCAAGGAAAATGCTGTCATAGCTCACTTGTTTCCAACATCTTCACCTGTGACTTTGTGGCCATCTACAATGGTAAATGCTCCGATGCCTTAGAAAAAGAAAAGAAAAAACATTCACACGGAATTATTGTAGCCACCATCTCCATAATGCAAAAAGTGGTTTCTCTTAAGTAATTCATTCTAAAGTAGTATTCCCTCAAACAAATCAAAGATCAATCAATGAGTGCAATGATCAAATATAAGTGAAGAGAATACTTTATTTTTTGCTGTAACAAGTTCACGGCATTTCATCAGTACAATGCACAGCTTTATTTAGATTGACAAACTATATTTTATTACTGTAGATACCACACAATTTGAGATTGGCAGCTGGGTCATTATGACTCTGTAATCACACAAGGAGATAAAGCAGACAGACCCCACCCATTAAGGCATTCATGTTTTGACATATTACAAGCTCTGCAGCAACATACATGTGCTTCAATGCCTTTGTACTGGTTCCCTAAACGACAAATGAGGTTTTAAAACAAACTTTTTCTTGATCAAATAACAAAGGATCAAGATTTAAGGGCTACCTTAACCTCCATTCTAAGCCATTGGAAAGACTACTTTATTTGTATTGTAATTCCTAATGCATGAACTTTTCCTGTAAGTTCTCTTCACTTCCAAGAAAATGCAGATCACGTTTTGTAACTGAGCCCACAACAGTCTATTCAATTTGACAATTTTCTATAACAGAAAAATAAAGCAGTATTTTCTTTTTTGCAAGTAAAACACCCATCCATTTAGCACTTACCCGGCAGCACCAGATTCTTCAGTATTTCTGCCCCTGATGCGGTGGCATTGATCAGACACACATGTGCGTTTTCCAGTGCTTCCTGACCATGATCTCCCCACAGTCTTCGACAGAAAGAGTGAGCACAATTAAACAGCATCCCCTGCAACCCCCTGGTGTCTTTCTAACAAAACACAGCTCAATGAAGACTTTCAAAAATGTCAGATAGATTTTTGGAGGAATTTTAATATTTGATATAAAATAATGTACTGTAACAACTATTCTAGTCGGGTAAAGCACCTTGCTTAAGGATGCAAAGCAGATCAAACCAGGGTCTCCCCAGTGTAGGTCCCTGTAACCCCAATACACCGTATTTTTTATTCATCTGGAGATATCCTTAAGTAATATGAAACCTGCAATTTTTCAACTGAAGATAATAAAAAGGTGTGATCAAAACACATTACTGGTTCAATTAGGCAGCCAAGAGTCCATACGATAAAATAAAAAAGAATTACCCATTGAAGTCAGGAGAAGACCGAAAAACCCTGCTCTAACCAGATCTTAATTCTTAAACTGGAAGTGCTGCAGTCAAAAACATTTAGGCAAGTTATTAACTAGTGAACCTAATAACAGCGACAATGGAAATTTCATATCTACATCAACTTATCATCAATTTACAACTTGACGGCAGAGTGCCTGTCAGACTGAATTCCTGTAGGGAACATCCACCATCATCTTTCAGCACGTACCTAACTTGGCTCTACAGCTTCACACTTTCCATGCTTTTATTTTGATTAATACTGTACATGATACAAATGCAATCTTTGCTACAAGGTTTTGATTCGTTTGAACAATATGATGCCTACCGATTTATATTGTCCAAACACATATTTATGTGGTTTCACAAGAATACCAGCAGTTCGCTGCAGGTGTTTTCCGCAATTCTACCAGACTATTAAATAAACGGGTGCGCTACTGGGCAGAAGAATGTGCCACGAACAAACTCAAACGACATCTCACTTGTCCCTTTTAGAAGTAAAATGTGACAAAAAAACTAAAAGAAGGTTGAGTGTATTTCAAAGTGAATAAGAACTATTTGGCGCTTAGACCTGAGATAACCATAAATGCATAGCTAATTATAAGTGATTAGACCATCAGAGAGTTTTGTTTCGCTAGAAACCGTATCATCCTTTAAACGCATTTATATCGAAGTGATTACACTTTGCGTATTCTTTTAATCATTGGTATGAACTTGACTTTCACCGTTCAATAACGATTCTAATGTCTACAGTGCTAAGGGCCTACCGGCATCATTTTCTATATTTGTATTCAAAGACAAACGCCTCATGACACGATGCTGATTAAGAAGCTTTCAAAGTCCGGTTCGATTAAAAAAAAAAAACATTGCTTGTCACGCCTTCGATACCTTACCTGAGCTGTCTGTCGTATTTCTGCTCCTTCGTTGCTTTTCCTTTATTGACTTCAGCCATAATTATCGCTTGCACAACTCACGTTTCCTGAGCGTAAGTACAAGATAGCAGATTCGACACTCCGCAACCCAAGCTTAAGGTAAATAACAAAAGTATTCGTTTGTTGCAGTTTCGTTAAAAATCGTACCGCCAGGGGGAGATCTTCTACAATTGTAATTGAAATGGCTAACGTTAAAGCATGTTACAATGTATTTCTATTTTTAAGTATATATTATCATAAGTTTTGTATAGTGCCAAAACTTAATAACACTGTGATACTAAAAGTAAAACTGTGGGAAAAGTAAAAAGCAGTACCAGTAGAGAAGAATTTTGATTACTGATAGCCATTTATTACAAAGTAAAGAGGATAGTTACCACTTGATTGCAGCCATCCATCACCTCAGGTAATTCTCTGAACACACTAAACTATATTGCTCTAGAAAGAAAATGTGTTAGTTAACATAATTTATAAATGTTATCTGCACACAGTACACTGTATATCGAATGGGAAACACACACAGCTCCATGTTCATTGCATAAAATAAGTGTTTTATGAGTCATAAATTTCCCTTCCTCTTTTTCAACAAATCAGTATTGCTATATAAATTGTATTGGAGAAAAATCCTTTGACTTTACCTCTAACATGCACATGGAAATAACTCTACTCAAAACTGTTTCACAGGTAATGAGGTACATATTCACCTGTAAATGTACAAATAGAAAGATAACGTGTACGCTAAATAATTGCACATTTGAGCTTTGTTTCTGAACTACAATGTAATGTTTTGTTACTGAATTCCTGCTCTACAAATCCTTTAGGATAAATCAGTGATAGAGAAGCATTAAAGAGAAGAAAACATGGAGCTTGGTGACAGAAAGGCAAGGAGCATAAGCAGAACAGTCATTTAAAAAGCTGAAAACATGAAGCCATAAACTGGGTCACAAATTAAAATCAGAAAATAATCTAAAGTTATTTATGTATCCATAATATAAAGAGGTCATATACGTTATGAGAGAGAAGGAATTAGAGCAAAGAAATTCAGTTCAGTTCACTGGGTCTGGAAGAGCATTCAAGTTGTAGCAATAGCTAGATAAAACATATCAGGGTCTTTTTTTAACAAAAAACATCAATAAGACTTCTAATAATTGACTTCTAAGTTAATAATAATTAACAATAGGAAATCCCTTATTTTGTACATGGCCAAGTTGTGCTATTCCAATTATTTTCAACACAGAGTGAGTTTAAGAATGCTGGAGGTTAGAGTAAGTGGTTTTCAGTGCTGTCCAGTTGGTCAAAGCTAATTAAGAAGGATGTCTGATTGCTTGAAAATTAGCACTTATCCAAAAAGTACAAAATTGAAAGAACTGATAATAATTAATAATCGCTTACACTTATATAGCGCTTTTCTGGACACTCCACTCAAAGCGCTTTACAGGTAATGGGGACTCCCCTCCACCACCACCAATGTGCAGCCCCACCTGGATGATGCGACGGCAGCCATAGTGCGGCAGAACGCTCACCACACATCAGGTATCAGTGGGGAGGAGAGCAAGGTAATGTAGCCAATTCATAGATGGGGATTATTAGGAGGCCATGATTGGTAAGGGCCAATGGGAAATTAGGCCAGGACGCCGGGGTTACACCCCTACTCTTTTCGAGAAACGCCCTGGGATTTTTAATGACCACAGAGAGTCAGGACCTTGGTTTTACGTCTCATCCGAAGGACAGCGCCTGTTTACAGTATAGTGTCCCAGTCACTATACTGGGGCATTAGGATCCACATGGACCACAGGGTGAGTGCCCCCTGCTGGCCCCTCTTCAATTAGTCTCAGTTTACCCATTCATTGCAAAAATGAACAGAGAATCACTGTATAGGCATCAGTGGTTCACTACATATACATTCTATTGATCAACAGCAAGATTTGTAAATCTGATAGGAATCAGTTGTAAGGCAGCTTGTAGAATCTGTTTTGAGTCTCCATGTGCTTAGTTTCCCAATGATTGACATAAAAACTGCCATTATGATGCAATAAAGTATATATATATATTTATTCTGTTACTGAAAAGGAAATACTGATTCTAAAACCAAAGCACTTCCCCACACAAAGAGAACATGAGAACTCCACACAGACGTTGTCCTACTTTTGAACTCAGCACCCAAGAACCGTGTAAAACCTGCACTAACTCAACTGAGCCTCCTAAAAACAAGCTAGGATTTTCCATGTATCCTACAGACAAACTAAATCATGTGCCAGTAATCATTTACACCCATTTTCTGAGAAAGACAATAAAAAGTTTTAGTAACCGTAGTTAGGTTACAGTTATACAGTTACTACAGTTATCTTGCAGCAACAGCAGTAAAAGAACTAAAAAAAGAGTAATATTGTAATTTGTAATTTGCTTGATTTATATTGTGCTTGATAAGAACGTTGATTTAGAGTTCAATATATATTTATCAGTATGGCATAGCAGATGCGGTAAGATAAGGTTGAGAATACAGTCTTCCAAGTTATGAATGAAGATATCGTGTGACATTTGACATTGATTTTGACCGAGCTGTCACACTTACATTGTATATGGAGGATTTTGAATGACCAGAAACTGCAAGAATCTACAGCAGTTCCGATGTTGAACATTATCTCTGTAAAATACAGCTATACACAGCGAAGCTGCTACGGTAAATTAAATAGATTTGTCTAGAAGGTCTGAGCAACTTTATGTCCTATGTCGCGTTTTTGATAAAGCTGACACAATGCGCATCTGCAGCAGTAAATTTAACCAAGCTGTGGTTTGAAATCTTCAGATATTCCTCGTATGGCGCTGAAGAGGACGCGCGGAGGTCAGTCTTTACATTTTCGAACCAGAGCATCACGATAATGAACAAAAATTGAGAAAAGGAGCATCGCTTCTTAGCTGTGAGGGTATCTTCGAGGGGCGGAGTGAAGGATCTTTACAGTCCTCATTCGCTGAGCCTGACTCCACACCTCTGAAACTTCATCAGCACCGTGCCTTTAAAAACCTGCTCAAAACAGGGACACCTCATTTATCTCCAGCTTTATCCCACAGCCTTATCCCACAGACGTAACGTTGTAAAAGCCTTTAGTTATATGTGAACGTCGCCTCTGATTTGGGAAATCTAGAGGGATTACCAAAATGACTGGCCATCACTGGGGATATGGAGAGGAAAACGGTGAGTAACATCAGCGACAATATCGGCATGTTGCATCCCTCCATCCACTCAATAGGAATTCTTGTTATCGGATTAATTAGCTTATGCTTTCACGCGTTCTTGACAATACGATTCATCACAAAATGCAATGACACACGCTTTTCTATTCGATACTATTCTTATTAAAAAAACATTTTCAAGCCTTGGCGTTTTGATTGTACTGTACCTATAGTCGCTGCAAACCGCAAATACCTGAACTGAATACTGTGTAACTGCAATCCCTAATACAAAACAGTAGCCTGACAAGTAAATCCGTTTTAAAATTAGCTTCCAACTGAAACCTTGAGGTGACATTTAATCTATTTTTTTCTTAAGGTAACAGTTAATGCTAGATTAGCCCAGTTCTTCTCAAGGGATAACTCAATTATGTCCTATCAAGCTTGAAAATCTCAGGAGAACCTCTGTGGGGGTAGGGATACTTTTATGCTAAAATTAAAACGTCAAAGCAGACCGCGCTGAAGACAAACGAATCAGACCGAAAGACTTAACATTGCATAAGTGTGCCGAGGCAATATTTGTTCTAACACGTGGTTCAATATTTAAAATGATAGCTGTAAAAAAAATTGGACACTAAATAATAACAACTAATAACAAGAAGTTTGATAAGTCCCTATAATGTATGTTCTTGATGCGATCGCTAATGCAAGTAAACGCTTCTCATTGTCTCAATTAAAAATATATTGTAACAATTCTATGAGAAGGTGGAAGCTAACTAAACACGTCTTCTATCCTGCATTGTCTTCTAGTGTTATGAAGAAACTAGCAGTTGCATTTCTAGTATATCTGTCCATTAACATATACTTTTATCTATTTTTTGCTATGCTCCATAAATACCTTTCACAACTATGGATGGACAAGTCAATGTTTCCTTTTGGTGTTATTAAAATGCACAGACTAAGAAAACCTAATGATAGCGGCAAAAATAGATTTAAGTGAGGAAGGTGATCCATTTTAACAACACAGGCATTTTCAATGTGACCTTCCAAGAGGATGTTGCCTAAATAAGTTAAATACATACCCGTTTCTCAGTTGGACATTTATCCAATCCTGATCATGATTGATAATAGAAGCTTCACAGTAATTACACAGTAGGCTGTTAAGAACAACACCATGATCCAACAGTCAAAAAGGGGATAATTAAAACTATAAAACAGCTTAAAGATAGATGAAACTTCAATAATGTCTAAGAACAGGAGTGAATGGTGCACTGTTCTCAATCTTATTGTTAACATTTTTCTGTTCTTTATTGATCCTCTTGATGTAAAAGCAAAAGAATGATACTTTAATTTCTCATTTAGGTCCCTCTGAATGGCACAGGGACTATCCTATTGCCATGGGGAAACGGCAATCTCCAATAGACATCGTCTCTTCAGAGGCTGTCTATGATGCAAGGCTCTCCTCTCTGACTGTGTCCTATGACAGTTGTACGTCCCTCAACATCTCAAACAATGGGCACTCTGTAGTGGTGGAGTTTGAGGATGTGGATGACAAAACTGGTGAGTTTTACATGTCAGATTGTGCAATAAAGAATGATAGAAGGTAGAAGCACCTATTGAACATCTGCTCAACATAAAACAGAACAGAATCCAAATTCAACTCACATCCATCCCACATGCAACCCACATAAGGTAACCTTATGATAATACTAATTTTGAGTCCAGTGTCCAGGACATTGTGTATCATGGAAATAATGATTAAAACTGTTACCATAGTAGCATAAGACCGTGGATGTCAACTTTACTCCTACAGGTGCTTTTGTAAATATCCAAAGCCTATAAATTATATAACTATTGTTGAGCTGAGAGAAAAGTACAAAAGAGCTATAGTTTAAAAACGTCAAAATTCTTTTTTACGGAATTTTTAAGACCATCTCAAAAGCTGTGCTTCTGAAATACAAATTCACTGAATGATTATATCTATCTCAATACCATATCAAATGAATAAAAAGAGTGTTCATTTTACAATTTGAATTTAGTGCAAGAACACTTCTCCTTATACCGATTTAGTCTTCTGTATATGTAAAGAAAGTCTTCACACATGGTAAGCATGGTTCGCCAATTTTTGCGTACAAGGAACTTTATTTGCTTACTGAGTGCATGACTTTGCATAACCCTTTTTCAGCAGAACCATAGAACCGTGACCACATTAGTGCACTATGAGTGGGGGGTAGACTCAGAAAAGGAAAAGGGGACTAGCTAGTCAAAACACAGATATGCCCCATCCTAATGGCCATGGTTTGATGATTTTTTATTAATTGGATGAAATGTTATATTCACTTTTCAGAATATAATACATCATATATACTGAATTTATTGTTTGTTCCACTAATTATGTACCTGAAAATATGATAACTTATTAATAATAATTCATTACATTTATATAGCTTCATTCCAAAGGATGCCAAAGTGTTTTTTCCAAACGAGGGGACCTGCCAGCACTGAACTGCAGGACCCACATGATTGGGCACCATCCTGTATCAGTGGCCTCATTACACAGCAGATCAGATGGAGAAATGAGAAATTGCTTCACCAACTGAATTAAAAGGGGACTTGCAGGGAGGCCATACTGCGCAAAGTGGAATATAGTCAACTCATTGGTGTTAACACCTCCACCCTTAAAAACAGGGGATCTTCACTGATCAAGAAATCAGGAACTTGGTTTAGCATCTACACCAGTACAGCAGCAAGCTGGCTTTACCTGGAGTTCCCCCATCCCAGTAATAACCAGTGCAGCCTTGCTACGTTAATTAGATCTGACGTGATTGGGCTAGAAAGTTGGATTGATAATGTATATTATTATACTTATTATACTTAATATATGTTTTTTAATTACTACAGCATTTCCTGAAAGCGTTTTACATTACATCAACAATAATTGAAGTAACACGTCCCTTTGTTTACCTTTTTATCTACCACACCAAACTTCTGATTAAAAAAGGAAAAAGCATTACCTAAGTGATTAAACTAAATTTATTTATTTTCTTATTTATTTATTTATTTATTTATTTATTTTTATTAATGGCTTCTTAAAAAAACAAATGCCTTTGCAGCTACATTGCAGTGAAATTACACAACATTTCAGTAATCTTCATCATCAGGTTCAGAAGACAGACAATTTGCATGTTCAGGCAAATTCTAAGCCTTGAACAGGAACTAGCAAAACCACTCTTAATACTGGATTCAAATTACATGGCTGGTCATTTTGCATGCTGCATAATAAAGCACACTATTTTAAGATCAATTATTGTAAAACATATTATTTTAAACAAGACTATGTTTACAAGGAATCATAAGACCTGCTTGTTTCTGGAAAAGATTGAAAACCATTGAAATTTTTTGCATGCGTCAATTTCATTGAGCAAAGATTACGTAGGGTCTAGAGCTGGAGAAGGTTATGGGTCTCCAATAGACACTGTCCCCTCAGTGGCTGTCTATGATGCCTTCCTGTGCTCTATGACTGTGTCTTCTGACATATGTATGTGAAACTGGACCCTATAATCCCTGTCCCTGGAAGAGCAGACTTAAAACACAAGATGGTTTTAGCTGAAACTGAGCTAAGAGCTTTGAAATTTCTAATGTAAGCTTTGATATCAAAGTAATACATTTTGATAAATTGAATGATCAAGCTTGCTACCAGTGCTGGTCTTGACATGGTTTGCTAAGTTAAGTTGCTGCTGTATAAAAAATCAGACGTTCAGACGTATCACTGAAAGGTCTTGATTTGGTATAGAAGTATTTTTCCTCAAATAAGGTAATACTGGCTTCTACAGTTTGTTTATTTCAGCAACAACAGTGTTTTGCATGTTGGGAGTTATGAAAAAGCTTCTGAGCCATGTTGTTGAAGTCAATACTATGGCTTCTTTTAAGAGACAGATGGATGAAAACCTTGGATCAATTAACTATCAGATGGGATAGATGGGCCTCATCTTATTTATTACCTTTCTTCCAGCATGCAGATTACTCTAGGTTTTTCTTATGTTAGAGTGTTGGCGTATTTTACAGGAGGGTTTGGTCTGATTCCACACATATGTCCTCAAAAGTCTTGAAATGCAGTTGAATAGCTGGCAACTCTGCAGGCCTTGATTTCAGTGTCAGCTTGCTGCTTCATGCTTTCTGTATTACCTGTTTAAAATAACTCAGTCATAAAAAATATATTCTGTTAAAACATCAACTGAAAAGATCTAGTAATAAAACTATTAGCTATATTTTTTAAATGAAGTAAAACAATGCACATCCACAAGGACTTATAAACTATACTGTAGATTACTACTGACTGTGTCCATATTAGTTTTCATAATACTTTTTATATGAGCTATCGATGGACTAAGTGATACTTGTCATGGCTTTTTTTGTCTAATAGAAGTGATTGTTTACATATGTATGTGGCGATGTGATGTATGTGATGTTTATCTGTCTTCTGTCTTATTTCAATTTATACTGTACTGTATATGTTGTTTGTATGTCTCATCTGTGCTCTTGCTGTACCAATAACAAATTCCACCAGCTATTGTTGTGTGGCAATAAAGAATAATCTAATTTGATTCCCTTTCGATTGCTGTGTGTCTTGAGAACCCATTATCCATTAGGGCCAACCATTGCGTTTGAATGGAATTTAGATCAGGTGTCTAAGATGTTCAGTCTTGTACTTGGATCTTTGACCGTTTGCCATTCCGTTGTTGTCTTGACTGTCTGGTGTTGATCATTGTGCCAAACTATAAAGATACTTCCAATGAGCTTGAAAAACAATTTCAGGGTGCAAATACTAAGGTAAGTTGATACTTAAATATTTTTGTCAGATAAACTTTGCAAATGCTGACTAGGAGGGCTCCAAGGAGACCTTTTTGTATAATTATTTGCACACGGTGAGTACCGTGATGAATCTTTGAAATGAACCCATAGAAAAACTCCCCTGCATGATAATGATTCCATCCATCGATTTCCTGACCGCTTCTTTCAATTCAGTGTGGCAGGGGAGCCAGAGCCTATCCCAGTAAGCAATGGGCACAAGATAGGATACACCCTGGGCGAGGCCATCACAGGGCAGGCACAGACACACACACTCAGACCAGGACCCATTTTCCCAGAAGCCAATTAACCTACCAGCATGTCTTGGGATTGTGGGATGAAAGCAGAGCACCTGGAAGAAACCAATGCAAACAGAGTGAGAACACAGAAAATCCACACAGATGACACCCCAGGAATTGAACTCGGGGCCCCAGGACAGTGAGGCAGCAATGTTAAGCATTGAGCCACCCTTCCTTCCTGCTGATGATTCCCTGAATTGTTATTGTGCTATCTGTCGCTGAGAGAAAGAATGACAGGACAGCTTTGTGATTTGTCTTGGCAGTGATCAAAGGAGGTCCCCTGGATGCCCCCTACAGACTGAAGCAGTTCCACTTCCACTGGGGGGGGAAGGGCAGTCATGGCTCCGAGCACACTGTCAACGGCAAGTCCTACGTCTCTGAGGTGAGAGCAACGAATGGACCTGGAAATAAACTACAGCAGAACAACTGTTCTACATGGGATCTACAGCATAAAAAACAATTTCAGAGATGCACTTTCCTATCCCCCAAAATTATCCTACTGTATTAATAAAGCATCATCTTACAGAATTCTCACAGAACGCAATATGGTTTTTCTTCTCATTTATTACACACAATTAAAATGGACTGGACCTATTTTCTTATAAAACGCTTCCTTCCTAACCCATTTGTGGCGTTTCGCTCCACAGCTTCATCTAGTTCACTGGAATGCTGCCAAATATAAGTCGTTCGGGGAGGCAGCATCAGCCCCTGATGGTTTGGCTGTCCTTGGCATTTTCTTAGAGGTGAGAAGCACATTGTCTTCACTGACAGGGAGGTGGGTGGGGGGAGAGGTTGCTGGGAAGTGCCCTAATTTATTCTCTTTGCATGAGCCGGATGAGCTGTTCTGGATGTACTGTAGCAGGTGGAGCTATGTGTTACATGTATACTGAGACAGCGAAAGAACCTTCTGAATTAATGGTTTTATTTCTGTTTGTTTCAGACTGGGAATGAACACAGAAGTTTAAACAAGCTAACTGATGCTTTATATATGGTCAGGTTTAAGGTAGGTGCTTTTTTCTTACATGTAAATAAGTTTTATACCTTCTCTTTTTTCTTCTAGTCCTTCTGAATTCCTTTCTGCTGCTAAATGCATTATTCTGTTACTCAGAGACAAAAAATCTGATTGGATTTCTATGTTTCTCAGGAAACAGCTGCAGGTTTCAAGGGCTTTAATCCTAAGTGCCTTCTGCCAAACAGTCTTAACTTCTGGACATACCCCGGCTCACTCACCACACCTCCACTGTATGAGAGTGTCACCTGGATTGTCCTCAAAGAGCCCATCCATGTTTCGGAGAAACAGGTGGGCACCTCGATCATTTTAAGGAACACCAACCTGGATTTTACACACACTGCAACTAAGCTCTGCAATCTTGCACACAAGATAGAGGCTACAGCACTGACAAAATGCACATTATGTGAACAGGGACATGAACTTTAATAAAAAATACGTTTTTCATATATTTTGTTTATTCTTGTACAATTATTGATCTGTAGTTTAATTAGAATATCTATACATTTTAATTAAAAAGGTTTATTCAAATTAGTAACACTGAATAGTCTCATTTCAAATTTATATTTTCTTGAAAACAGATGAGGACTTGTTTAATTTAGAATGCGAAATGCCCTTGGTAAAAACTCAACATCTGCCAAGACAGTTAATTTTCATTGAAACCTGTTTGCAACCCACAGAGATGTTCTTTTCAAGATTCTTATTATATGGGGGGAAAGCAGAATTCTCTTTGAGATGTCTGTTTACAGTTCATGGAGAGCACAGTAAAATGCTACCCTTGCAAATCAGATTCTGAGAGCTGCAGGTTCAGAGTGCTTTCTTTTCTAAAATGTAATTGCGACTAATGGACTTGTGGATGTACTGTAATCTAATAAACATCTTGAGGTTTATATATTCCTATGACTGTTACAGGCACTCCGGACTCACTATAGTCTATGAAGTCCTTTTTGGTAATGCTGTTTAATGGACTATTAAAACTATATGAATTATGGAGTTACAGTCCCATATCAACAATATATGTCAGAGGCGGTGAATGTTAGAAGTGCCATATCCTTCTGCAAAGATTTGTACCATTATTAGTGAATATTACCCTTATACCGTGGTATCTATAAGACGTTTCTTTAATACCTGCTCTTCTCTACAGCTCTTCATCTTGGGTTGGCAAAAATCTATCAGGATTTCAATATACATGTTTGCTTGATATACTGTACATTACTTTGTGTGATAGGTAAAGTTTTCTGTTGCCTGACTCAAAATTAGCTGTGTGGATTTGTTTCTTGTAAGTCTTGGACAGGTTCCATGCCTCAATCCTCCCTGCTCCAATCTTCTGATTTCTTGGTACTTAAGCAAAAATGTTTTCCAGGAATCAGATTGCACAAGCACTTTTATGACTGTTTTGATGTTCAAAGATGAAATAGTACAAGACGATTCTGATTCCTCATTTTCTGAGATCTCTGCTCCTTACATGTTAAATATAAATCATCCGTGGTATTTGCATTTAGAATTTGGCTTGGGTTGTTTTGTGAAGCAGAATAGACTTGAACTCAAGTGCTGTTGATAGTTGTCAACAACCTGTTGACATTTATTATACAGTGCTTTTCTATTTGAGGACAAGAAAAGTGCTTTATAATGGCTTCTAATAATGGACTTATTGATTACCCATATCCATATCATAGTAGGATCTACACTGCATAAAGAGAAATGAGGGAAAACAATTCACATAGACAGCTTACTGTAGACTGGAGTGCTGATAGTAATCAAAAAGGACAAGCTGGCACACTGTATAAATCTCATTGGACATTTTATTATTTCCAGAGACGAAGAAATCATAGTCTCTTTGATCAAATTTATTTTAGATGGTGGGACATCCATCTTCTGACTGAGAAGGATCAAGTGTCTTGCCAACAAAAGTGCAAAGACCAGCATGTCTGCCTTTAGCTGTGACAAGCTCCTTGTGTTTTTGAGATGGAATTGTTGGTGTTATTCTTATTTGGAGTTGTTGCTGTTTCCAAATTTAATAAAAATTGCTTGAGGCTTTCACTCACCTCCTTAGTTAAAACTTTAAATAATCTGTTTAATCTGTTTTTACCAACAAATGGCATATCATTCTGTTCCACAGTTTCTACAACACCTTGATTCATCACCAAAACTGACTTGGTTCCACTAACTGTTGAGTCTACCTGAGGTTTTGCTCCAGTAGGCCAATGGCATTAAGTCATTGTTGTTTTGATAGGAGGGCATTTCAACTTTGTTCTATGTTTTTCTTTCTTGACTTTCACCAGGCTTGACATAAAACAGGTTAAAAAACCTCATCACATGAGCTCTCTCCACTCTCTCACTAATGAGGTGATCTAGTGCTTATGCAACAGTCAAAATAAATGTGTTGTATCACAAATGATCAATTAATCAAAATGATGGCACTTTGTGAAATGTAATTTGCGTTACATATTACAACTGATTTACCCAAAATATGTATGTTTCATTTAAAACGCAAAGTCAAATGTTTCTTCTGGTGCTCAGTAGACACATGCCTTCTTTCTCTCCACAGATGGAAAAGTTCAGAATGCTGCTGTTCACATCTGAAGAAGAGGAGAGGCAGCGCATGGTAGATAACTTCAGGCCCCCTCAGCCTCTCAATGGCAGAAAAGTCTATGCCTCATTTAAATAGAGGAAAGCCAAAGCCCGGGCCTGCAGGCTCCACCTTGTTCTTCCATTACACATCAGAACATTCAGCATCAATTCCAGATCTGTACAAACATCGATCACTCTTTGGGTCATGCATTCCGGCCTGGAGCCTTCCATTGTGAAAAAGAAGAGCCCTTCATGCAGTAGCTTCGCAACGGCAACAAAAACAAGACTCACATAATGTCTTTATGTGGTAAAGTGCATCATATCCACAGGCATATTACTAGCTATGGTGCACACTGTCTTTTGTGATTGAGGCCTACAGTCTTACATCTTTCATCATATTCGTGACCTCCAACGTGAGTCACAATGACATCACAGCTCCGCCTAATGTGCCCTGCAGTTCACCCACATGTGGAACTGAATTTGGCAGCTGTTCTCTTACCAGCAGGTCACACTCCTGCTTGCCATATGATCAGCTTGAAACAGCCATATTAATGTAAGGGTTACTGAGACAAGTCAGGTACTATATCTTGTTTTTTTGTATTTGGCCTACCCCATGGGGTAAAACCTCCTATTTGTGAACATGTGTTCTTGTGTGATTTGAAATATCCGCAGTGTGATTAAGTCCTCATCTAAAGGAAAGCAATGGTGGGACGTTTGTTTTGGAAGTTCTGTTCTGGAGGGAGAGTAATTTACTCCACATGGCTTCAGTATCATTCTTAAATACTGAGGGATTAAAATGTTCCCTCATCCTTTCTGACCTGAACGCTCCAACCATAATAAGCCTCAGTGCTCACACGTGCGCTGATGACAAGTGTATTTCCTGCATCCATACACTGAGGAAGCCTGCATTAACATGGTGAATGTGAAGTCTGGCAAACATAACAGTTCTTAAAATAGCTTTCTTCTGAACGTCAAGCAGAACCGTTTCCCTAACAAGAGAATGATAAAATGTTTAGTGTTACTTAAGCACTGAAAATGTACACTAAAGTTTTGCTGAGGTTTACTCCTTGTAGTATGTTTATATTATCAGTTGGCGTTGTTAATAATAGCTTCCAAGCACTGTAAAATATGGTAGACTTGGTCTTATGGATGGTTATTAAGAAAGGTCATTGGGTGACATGAATCCTAGAAACTCTTTGAGACACCTTGTCATAAAGAAAGCCATATAAAGCTGCTCCTATAATACAATAATTGCTGTAGAAATACATGTACATGATGTAATCCTGGACAGAATGTCTGTTCGGGGACATTTTCTCAGGTCATCTGACAAGCCTGATAGCTCTGTGATCTCAGTTCTAGGAGAACAAAGCTGCACCCCATAGTGAAAAACATCTGCAGACTCTAGTGGTGTGTTCAATGTGTTTAGTATGGCCTAAGGTGTGGGACTTAAGGAAAAATTACATACATGTAGTCACTTAATAGCCACTCTGTACATGAAACTTAACTGAGACTCAAGCCTGAACTTTGATGGCCATTCTCTAAACCCTGCTTGTCTGCTTCAAATAATCCTTCACAATGCAGATTGTAGATCGTTTGGTTTGATCCAAGCCCGTTATTATCCTTGAGGTTTATATTCTGAAGCTACCAATTTAAAGTCTGGAAAACAATAGGTAGTTTTTCTTTTCTTTTTACTACTATGCATATTTCACTTTAAAGATAAGCATTGCAATAGTAAGGTGTAAAATACAGGTCTTATCATGTAAAGTACTAAGTGCTATATCCCTAATCATTTGTCTGATTTTAAGGGATGTCTTTGAATATTTGCGCCATCAATTTGTAACACAACCTTATCTTTTTATCTTATGTTGCCTAACAAGATCAGGTTTTATTAACTCCTTAACCTTTGCTACTCATTGACATTGAGACTACACTAATATACAGCCATATCACCCTGCAACTCACAACTGGCAACCCATGAAGCTAAGCAGGGGTGAGCCTGGACAGCCATGGCGCACTACTGTATGGCTGCCGTCGCATCATCCAGGTGGATGCTGCACATTGGTGGTGGTGGAGGGGATCACCATTACCTGTAAAGCGCTTTGAGTGGAGTGTCCAGAAAAGTGCTATATAAGTGTAATTATTATTATTATTATAATACTGACAGACCCAGCTTATTCCCATTCATCCTGAATTGACATTCTTTATTGCATTGTGGTTTATGCTCCTGAAAATTGCTAAGCAAAGCCATACATTCAAATTCAAAACACACATGAAGAACATGGTGAGCATTCCTTTAGATTTGGGTGATAAAAATGTCTTCAGAACAACAAGTCAGAGATATTATTGATTATATTGATTAGTAAAGCATAAAACACAATGGGAAAAGACTTATTATAGCTAAGGTTAAGGAGCAGATTAGGTATTTTCTGTTAAACAGGTAATGAAGAACAAAGCTACTAAAACTTGATTGCTTTATACAAGGCAGCATGGTTTGTTGTAATCACTTAAAGTCACATTTAAAATGTGGTCTTAGCATGACTTTAGCGTATGCAGCTTATCATTTGTTATTAGTCTGATGGCAAGGAGCTGGAGTAGAGCCACTGTGTCACTATCTTCCATTGCCTTGACATACAATGTTTGCAGACATCATCACAATGCATAGTTATAATTGTGCAGTTATGCTGTAACTTGAAAGAGCTCATCATTGTACTCAGAAAGCTGCAGTTACTCAGTAACTGAAGGCCATTGTTAAGATGAAGGTCAACATGATAAATGTGTTGCAATTTCGCAAGAGCTCAGACAGAAATATTTCTTAATTCTTTATACTGTATCACGTAATGGACGTTTTGGCATTTCATTTTAAATTATGTTCTATAAGAAATGCTGTGGAGTTATTAGGCAGAGCTGCCCTCTCACCACGGGCACTAGCTGCTGAAAGAGAAGATATTTTTATTTTAGTTTCTCATGTTGGGATCGAGATGGAAAAAAAAATATTTAAAACTCAATTTGATCAATTCTATAGAATATATTAGGAATTATTTTGTTTTTGCAATAATTATAATAAATATTTATTGAATTAAACTTTTTCTGTGTCTCAGTGTATCATGGAATTCACAGTTGCTTCTGACAAACCTTAAACATGGAATTTAACATGTGTAACTATTAGTGACTAATAAGAATAACAGATTTGCGTGTCATATTTCAACTTGCCATGGACATTCATATTGTATTAAGTGTGCTTTGTGAACCCCTTGCAGCCATTAATTTTAAATGAAGCAGTTTAATAGTTTTACTAACAAAGTGGATGCTTTGTTCTGGGTGATTTTACAGTAATTGATACCTTAAACATAAAGTATAAAGTATTAGGCATGTCAAATAAGGATTTAAAAGAAATGGATATAAACCAGTACTCAGCACATTCCTACTGGTATCAATGCACTTATGCTTCACAAACTATATTCTTTTATTTAAATAATGTATGAATCAGAAAGTACAATGTGTGCAGTTCTACGTGGAGGGATGGTTCATTCTATGAGCCCTCTTAATTTTTATGATGTTAAAGATGACTTAATTCTCATTTTGCCTTGTGTCACAAAAGATTTTGCAGAATTCTCGGCAGGCTATTTGTTGGGTGGTGCTGATGTGAACCTGGATGGTTGAAAATAATATTAGTCTATCTAGGATAAAACAACCCAAGATTGTGATTATATGATTTTAGCGTGACTGCACGCCAGAATATGCAATTACTTATCATTATGGCATTCCAGTTACTTATGTAAGTGTGCCATTTACTGAACAACATACTGTATACAACAGAGCCCTCAGAGTCTTCTTTTCAGGTGCATTTGAATCTAGTTGTTATGATTCATTTTCCATCTCAGCCTTCCTAGGGTCAGATGAATCAAACATATCAAATACTAGAGCTGCGTCATCGTGCGTTGGCTGCAAAGGATCAAATAAAGGTTAATTCCACTCCGACAAAATAGGAAGGAGAAACGCATAGTTTTGGCTGTTAACCAAAAACACTTAATCCGGAAAAGGCTCAACAAATATATGGAGGAAATGTGTCAGCGATGTTTTCTTGCTCCTCTTGTTTTAAAGTAGTCAGATGTTAAGCATTCAAGAAGACGAGGGGAAAATCCGTTTGCAGGTAATTTCATTTTATCTTATAAGGAGCTGAACTGAAACAAACTAGAGCACCCTATGGGATTTAAGACTACTGACTTGGGTAAACACAGAAGAATAAAAATTCTGCTGTGTGGTACTTTTGTTGCATTTCACCTGCTGAAAGGCAGGGTAGAAAATTCAAAGGTACAGTACTTTGAAGCAGAAAATGAGAAGTGTATGCGCGTTGAATGGTCAGTATAGGGTTGTGAAGGTAAGCGCGCAGCCTCACAGTTATGGGTCCTGGCTTCGATTCAAGCTCCTGGGCAAATTTTCATGTTCTCTCTACGGTTGTGCAGGTGCTCCGCTTCCCTGCCACAGAGCAAGGACTCTTCTTGATACTGTATCGGACTTTGCACTAAACCCTTACTGCAAATAGGTGGATGTCGGTTAAATGTTGATGGCGCCATCTTGTGGTGGACTGAGGACAAAGGTTACGAAATTTAGGATTGACGTTTTAAACGCCTTGATACAGTCATTCAGTTCGTGGTTTTCTAAACTAAACCGGGGGTAAAACGATAACCAATAATTGACAACCATGCAGGATAAGAAACACTGTAATTGCCAGTTTAATCAGAGATTAAAAAACTTAAAATATCATGAAAAAACAAAACGTGAATATTTAATAAACTGCCAACTTCTAAGCTTCCCACTGTTGTTACACGTGGGTTGTATACTGATATACAACAAGAAGGTCCATTGGACCTTAGCAAATATTTTAAACATATTGTATATCAATCCATCCATTTTCTAGCTGCTTCTTCAAAATGAGGGTCATGCAGGAGTCAGTGCCTGTCCAGACGCAAGGCAGAATGCACCCTGTACATGCCAAAGAGCACACACAGAAACAGACACACACAGGCCAATTCACCTACCAGTATGTCTTTGAACTGGGGGAGGAAAGCCACAAGAACAAAGCAAAGAACCGACAAACTCCACACAGCTTTTGCCTCAGGTTGGGAATTGAACCCAGGCCCAGTACCGAGAGGCAGTAATGTTAACCACTACACCACTGTGCTTGCCTGTTGTATATCATTCCACTCATATGCTTCCTGGTAAACGCCTTGCGAGGGTACAAAACATCCAAGTCATAGTGGTATAACCTCACTGAGCATTATCACAGCCCTGATTTGCATACATATCGACTTGATCTGCTCCAAGGTAGTCTGCTGTAGGATAATCCAGCGCTCTTCTTGTGCAGCTGTATCTAACTTAAGCAGTCGAAGCTGTCTGTTGTTGATGGCGTTAGTAAGGTGGTCTCATGGGTGATTTTCTGCTTTATTTATTCTATGTCATCTGTTTCTCCTTCCACATCTCCCCTCATCCAGGGGTGTAAGCTGTTAAGTACCCAAGTGAGCTTAAGCAGAAGGAAATAAATATTCATTGTTGGGGTGTTTGATTACTTGATGTACATCATTTCCAGCTGTGTCTGTTCATCATACACCAGTTGCCTATTAAGAGCTTTGCAAAAAGGGAGCAAATTCTTAGCAAGTTGAGAGGTGATAGTATAATGTTGCAAATATTATACTTTTTCTTTTTTGAAGTCAAGGACTAAGTGGAGGAGGAATTTTAAACAAGAAAACAGATCACTTGCCTCTGTTAGCACTAGTGCTTAATTGCCCAGTTAGAATGAAAATCAGCAGACAAAAGGGTCTTTCAAGCCCGCAGTTAAGAACCACTACATTATTGGACTCGGTTTCTCAAATTCTCACCACTGTAAACCCAGAACAGGGTGGTCTTGCATTGTCCTGCTGGATCAGCCATTTCTGGCTTGCAGAAATGGGAGAGCTGTTGTTTTAAGGCCTTCATCAAAGTGTCCTTGCAAGGCAATAAGGTTTTCGTCAATCTGCACCAAAGGCGTGCCACTGTTAAAGGACATTCCTCTCCCGATCATCACATATCACATGTCCACTGCCTGACACTCGCCATGAAGTCTCCACACCCATTCTCATCATTCATCAGTTCTGTCAGGGGCTTTCACTGGTAAAGAAAACACACCAAAACTCTCCACCACCACCTCCTCAGGCCCGTAAAAGATGGCAATTTCATCTTTCTGCGAACCCTGTTTTGCCTTAGAATTCAGATTCATTTTCATGCAGACAGCGTGGAACTTCATGAGCTGTAGCCATTACAGTCTGCAAATTAATATGAAGTTGGATCAGACAGATGTGACAGTCCTGGGCTGATATGACTGCTCTTTCCCTGGACTAGATTGCTAATTGTTGAAGCAGAACATCTCAATATCTGGGTCCAGTTCTCAAACACAGGCCACCTTCAATTATGCCTGTATCAGCTTTGTTACTGCATTGGGGAATAATCCTATATTTTTCTGTTCTTGCCTTCATTAAAATAATTTCTTTTGAATGGCTGTTTAAAAATATTATTAATCAGTTTGTGTGGGCAATTTTAACACAACTTAAATACAATAGTGAACCTTGTATGTTTCTGAAATCACCAGACTTAGCTCACTATTTTGTTATCCCATGGAACAATGCTACTCAAACAATTGATAATCCTGTATTCTCACTGCTTATTTTATAAATAACATTATATGTGTGCCCAGTGTGCGTTTATGTCAACCTTACCTTACCTATTGTATGTTTGCTACAGTACAGATGTACAATATGTATATATACATACAACAGTATTTTGTTTATAAATGTGTCCGGTAACTTTCCTCACCAAAATCAGAGAATAACCCCAGGCCACAAAGGGAAACTCCATTTCTCACAGACGCCTGGGCCCAGTTAAAAAAGGCCTGGCACTCTCTCATATTTTTTTGACTGAATCAGTCCTGTGGTGTATGGGATGTGCTGCCTGTGCTGTATGTCCTGTTCTGTCACAGAAACATGACAAAAACAGAGCTCTGAGAGGGAAGAACATAGTCTGGCTCTGTGTTTGTTTCTGTGACTGATGCCTGGCTGCTTTAGACTTTGACCCCAACTCAGTTGAACTGGGCTGGGGAATGAGGAACAACAGCTACAAATTTACTACTTGCTCAAGTTAGGTTTTAATTTAGTCAGTTACAAACAGAAATACAATCAATTTTAGGTGATCATTTACTACTGTAGGAATTGATTTTTGAAACCCTTACTACATAAACTCCAACTACTGTTTGTACTTGTGTTCAAATGATTTCTTATCTAATAATTTGAAGTATCTGTAATGAACATTGTATTTTTTCTTTATTAATTAGTTCTACTATTCTAATTAATTATTAATTATCACTACTAGTTAAAGTCTTTTTGTTTCCCATTAATTACAATGTGAAAATACTTGCAAAATGGGTGAAAATTGTATGCATTGTATTAAATTGGCAGGAATATAAAGAGAGCCAGTTGATGTGAGATGAGACTCACATTGACTCCAGTCACGTACCTATGTACTCAATATTACATTGATCTGGCCTGTCTGTGAGAATTTTTCATTCAGTCTGAAGTTTATGGGTTGAAACTCAATTCGTAAAGTATTTCTTTTTCTTCAGCATTCAAAGGGGGAAAGCTATAGATATACGTGGCAAGTTCTTTACCAAACAAATACCAGGAAATGGTCCTTTATATTATTTATATATATTGAAGCTATATTAAAGAATACTTAAAGGTATGCTCTATGTAAGGTACATAGTAACATAATGTCTGATTGAACAAGATGCTGTATTTAAAAAGATAAAAAGTATTAGAGATCCTCTATGTGTCCATGAACACTGTCATAATAAGGACGATTTTCAGTTTTCAAGCACAATTTCAAGCACAAGGTTTTAAAATTTCAAATACAGGCCCACATTGCATTACTGTTATTTTGATTGCATATTTGCATTAAAGAAACTTCCTATTTCTCTAAATAAAAGGTCATCCATAAATGTAAACCCTAAAATAATAAAATTCATGAAGCCTGCCTTTATAACATGTTGTTCATTAATTCAGAATATTAGCCTTATAATGTTGTTTTGAAACTATGGAGGGTAAAAAAGAATAATAATTTCACATGTAGGGGTTTCAGGGAGCGACAGCAAAGGTTGATGTATACACTAGGTAGTGGAAAGGTATCAACAATCAACTGAAGTCTTATCTGCTCTCATTCTATTGATTACCTGACAGGTCTATTGATTGTAGTGGTGGGTGTCTTTTGATCCCTTAAAGAAAGAACCTAAGGCATAGGTCTGGGTATTACATAATGTGTACAAAGTTGTTTAAATGAGAAATAATAATTTTATTAACAGAACAACATGATTTTTAAAAGAAAAGTGTAGTTCTAAATATGAGAATGAAAGTATAAAGGAAAAAAAAACAGAAATTAGAATTATGTGATCCTTTAAGAACAAATGAAATTTAAAATGCAGTGAGTCTCCCTCTTTAACCCAGAGCTACAGTATACTTCCTTAGTCATTACCATAACAGTATAATTATGTGTAATTCTATTTTATACATGGTACAACTTTTAAATTTCTGGTTACAGAAATTATCCATTATCCAATTATACAGAATTATCCCAAAACAGAGGAGTAGACCTAGAGACAAACAATATCAGTAGAGTAACAAGTAATAGGTTTATTCCTTGCTGAAAAAAGAAGAAAGAAAACAGAAAACTGTGGAGCCTTCTTCAGGTGTTTTCAGCATGGAATAAACCTATTACTTGTTTCTTTGCAGACTACGCATGCTGACTCAGCTACCCACCTGAACTATATCAGTAGAGTGTTTGTTTCTGTCATTCAACCTCTATTAAAGTTTTGACAGAAAAATAAAACTTCTGAAAACTACCGTGTCTAGTACGATCAAATGACAAATATGCAAGAGGACAGATTTCTGATGAATCCAAAATCACTTCTGAAAAGTGGGTTCTCCGTTTGTGCACCTTGGCAGCAGTAATTCAAGTTGAAATAATGCTTTGGATATTCAGTATTACATTTTGGAAGCAAGAGGAAGTCATTGCAATTACTAAGCATATTTAAACAGTGTTTTCATAGTTATTACATAACAATGCACTTATGTTAAAAAAATTACTTATCTCACAAAACCATACACATGAAATTTTAGAAACCCCTACTTTATAGTGAAGTCTGTCCAAGAAATTGTTGTTACATACAGTTTTGCCTTTGGCGAGAAAACAGATATGACATTTCACTATGTGAAAGTTGGTTGTATGAAAATGTCTTTCTCCAGTATCTCACTTGCTTTAAGCCACAACTGACTGCTTCAATATGTATGTTGTGGGATAATATGTACAAATAATTTACTTTTTGCAGCATCTATTGCACAAAGCATACCATTTTTTAAACAACCAGTTTGAACGTTACATCAGATGCATGTTCTTTTAGATCGAAATTTGTAAATAATGAAATTAGATTGCACTTCACAAGAAGTGAACATATTTATTAATTGACTTCCTAGATAAATTTTATGGGTGGCATGGTGGTGGAATGGTTAGCATTACTGCCATGGGGCTGGAGTCCTGGGTTTGATTCTGGAGTGGGGTGCTACCTATGAAGTGTTTGTACTGTATGTTCTCCCCATGTAAAGATATAGCTTCAAATGAAGAGAATGAGAATGTTCTTCCTTTCATTTATTTGCAGTGACACCATTTCCTTCTAGTACCAAGTATGCTCAATATTTAAATGCTGTATTTAGGATGTATGCTGTATTTAGAAATGCTGTATTTAGGATTTATGCAAAATGTTTCATGTGACTCATGGCTATAACAATTCTTATGTGGTGAAAAACACAACATTAAAATAACATTAATTGTTACACAACATTTTTGTTACGCACCAATAACATGGGCCTGTTCTGTATTTGAAGGTGCTGGAATTATCAATAAGTGGAGCTTTTGAAATGTATGTAATCCAAGTACTATCTTTTTTTAATTACTACAATAAATAAAACACCTTTGGAACCACTGACTTTCCCGAGAAGGACGCTGTATCAGGAATGAACTATGTACAAAATTAGGAAATGTAAAAATATTGTTTATCTGCCTTGTTTCCTGGAAACAACAGGCATCAATCTCAAATTGCTTACCATGCATTTATTGTGTTGTGAATATTCCTAACTGGAAAGTTCCATTCAGCCATTAATCCAAGGCTCATTGGTTTCCCTGCTAACAAAAATCTACCTGTAAAGATGTCCCTCAGACAGTAGCCCATGGGACTTTGTGTACTCTCTCTCTCTTTGAAAGATTTACAACTGTTCACATGACCCCATTATCACCATAACAAGAGTTGCACAACAACAGTGAATGTACTCAGTCCACTCAGCTGCCTTAAAAGTACACACGGTCCTAGCACATAATTTAATTAATGTTAAGTGTGTTTGCGAAAAAAAGGTGATGCTTCAGTAGTTCATGGATAGTGATGATGTAGTTGGCAGCTATATTGTTTTTCTGCAGGCAGTCAGAAATAACAATATTCTGTAAATTCAATCATTTAATGGCACTCTCTTCTCTAACATCATTGGTGCTGAAATTGTAGGTGGATCACAGTTTTAAGGGCTGAATCAGACTGATATAATTAATGGCTAAAGTCCGCTCAAGATATTTCAGCAATGATTCACGGAGACATCCAATACCTTCGAGACAAGATGTAATCAGGAGAAAAATAAAGAACAAAGAAAAGTTTGGACATCCAGGGCACAATAAATGAGACCGCTGGACAAACATGATGCTCTCTGGGTGATCTTGACATTGTCAGAGGTGCCTTGTATATGTGCGCTGTTGTGATACAGCTGCCTCTGTGTTATGTGTTGGTTGGTGAGACAGCAGCTTCCATCATAGTAAAAAGAGAGTGCTGTGGTTAGTAAAGAGCAGTGCGGACAAGAAGGCTGTATAGATTCATGTTTGTCCACCTGGCAGGTCTGAAATGGCTGGTGGGTCTGGTGGGTGAAGCTTCATCTTGTAACACAGAGGCAGTGAGTTGTCCTTGGAATACAAAGGATGGAATGGAAAGACATGCGGAATGCCATCCCAGGTGCAGGAGGTCCTCACAGGACGGATATTCCGAGGGATGAGTTGGGCTCCGGTGGGGGCAGTGAGAGGAAAACTCCCCGTCAATGCAAACAGACACTTCAAGGGCTTTGTCTTTAACGCCTGTCTCGTAGCTCATTGGAGGAACTGTGAAAATTGATGAGAGCTTTGACTATGCTTGGGTTGGAAAGAGATGGAAGCTGTAAAGGAGATAATTGTGGGTTTTTAATACAGAGGATTTCTGTGTATGTATATATTCACAAACATAAATTCACACTGTTAATATCTGGTATGTGGCTGAGTGGATTAATATGAACTACTTAATACTGAAAATACTACTTTATACTTAATACTACTTCTCGAAAGCTGAAAAAATCTCTATGTTGAAGCAAGGGGAATACCTTCTGTACTGGGTTCAGTTCAGTAACAAATCCTAGAGCTCAGAAAGTGGGGGCTTATTTAATATCATGCACTATTTAAAAAAAAGTAGATGCACAGTATGTGTAGAGTAAGGGAAAGGAATGGAAAAGTGAGAATCTGTTCACACAGTATTCCACAAAGAATATTAAAGTTGTGGAAGACGCTGTAAAAGACAATTATTGTAATTATTGGTTATTTCTGATTTCTGACAGATTTACACGTATACTGCACACTCGTCGTTTTGGAGACTTATTTACATGGCATTTACAAATAGTGTGTTATGATGTGGGAACGGTATATATGTAGAACACATTGCTTTCAAAGACTTCACCTCGCATCTTTAAATACATTTCACGCTGCAACCAATTATTATGTTTGGAAAGACTACAACTCAATAGCCCTAAGCGAGGTTCAGTATTCAATATTCTTCAAGTAATATGTTCTAGAGAGAAAAAATATTTTTAAACGTAGATGACTAACTTAAATATGAGACTCCTAATGACTTCGAGCCTGGGATATACAGTAGTATTGCCACTTTCACAGGGCTACTCGAGGGTTTTTCGCTCGCTGCCAAGAGTATTTAATCTTGCTTTCCTACGGACAAAGAGCTCAAACAATGCAAACAACACAAAATGGTATTTGTCCTCCACAGCACCCAGCAAAAACCGAGAACCCGTTGCACCGGTCGGTGGCAACCAGTGGCGTCTTACAAAAGTCACGTGTGGGGTGATTTCGGACATGATGGGTCGAAGCAATGAATTAGAAAGGCTCCGTCTGACAATCGGAGCACACCAATCACAGATGACAATCTCAGAAAGACGAATATGGTGTCGCCCAATCACAGGAAAAGGCAAAGGGGTGGTCCTTTTCAATATAGTGGCGTGCACTAGAGAGGAAGTGGGAGAATTGGCTGGGGATGGAGTTGCTTTTCGGCGGTCTGTGATAGGTAAGGGTAGTTAAATATGCTGTGTTTCGCTGGCCTTTCATACAAATATTACATTTGCAAAATGCATCTTATTTAAAACAGCAATGTTAAATTATAGTTTGGTATTTGGAGCGCAGTGTGCCAAGTTGTTTCTTATGTTTGTTTTTTTCGTGTGCTTAGATTCAACCATTTTTTTTTCGTTATTATAAGAAGGCTTTATTGCAACAGCTGAATAATGTTTTCGTTTTCTACTTTGCCGTTAGTAAATGAAAGAACCGCGCTTAGTCGAAATAAATTGCTTCCGTAAACTAAGCAACCCAACAACTGTAATCGTTACATAAAGGTTACGATTAATTATATAATCTTGTTTGTACATTTAACCATTGCTACTGCTGTTTTGCACTGTTTTGCTTGTTATGTAGGACTCCAATGTTCTTGAATGTGTTTTGAGATCTCTGTTGAAAGGCCTGCATGCTATCACAGTATTGTTTTTCTTTTTTTTGTGTAGGGATTTTAGTTTTTAAAACTGTCTGGCTGCGTTAAAGTACTACATCCAAATGAATTACTTGAAAGTGCAATTTAAAACATTGACTATAGGTGGCATTTCCAACAAACACATTTTAAATCAAGTTGTTAATATGTGGAGGAAAAATCATACATCAGAAAGTATTACAGGTACACAATCCAGGGTCAAGCAAAAGCATTAGAGCCCTTGGTAGCAAACTGAAGCTTTAATACCAGACAGCCTAGAGAGTATCCAGCTGCTGTCCTTTTAATCTGATAGACATGGCTCAAATACTGCATGCAAACGAAACAGAAATCTTGTATACATCTGTTAATGTGTCTGGGTTAGAGATTTGTGTAAATTATTTTAGAGATTTTTTTCTTCTTCTTCTTCTTAGGTTGGTTGGGGTATAGGTATAAACGTAGCTGTGAGAAAGGATACATTAAGAAAAATTCTTGGCCTGCTGCACCCCGTCACAGGGACAGAGATGTCAAATAGTGTGTCCTGCTGGATCCTGCAGTGTGTTAAGAGTCGTGCCGTCTACCTCCGTGGTCAGCGCAGACTGTGTTCCACATGTTGCTGCCCAGACCACACTGCAGGCAGATGGAGAAGAAGAAGCCTGCTGAGCTGCTTCTCGCAGAAGGACTCCAAACATGGCATCTTCAACTCGCGCCGTGCCGTCCGGAACTCGTCCACCCAGGAGGTGCTTCAGTTCCAGCTCTCTCCGGTGCAGATCAACAACGTCCTCCGAGCCAACGAACAGTCTGCCCGAATCCCCGAATTTGATGGGAAGGGTGTCAGCTCAGTGCTCAGATTTGAAAGTAACCAGCTTCCCGCCAACTCTCCCATTGAAGACCGCCGTAGTGCCGCCACCTGCCTGCAGACCAAGGGAATGATGTTTGGGGTCTTTGACGGCCACGGCGGTTACTCCTGCGCACAAGCGGTAAGCGAGCGGCTCCTGTACTACATTGCTGTGGCCCTCATGTCGGAGAAGGACCTCCAGGAGATCGAGAGCGCTATGGAGAACCTGAAGCCAGTACTGCCCATTCTACAGTGGTACAAGCACCCCAATGATCATAATTACAGGGATTCTGCTTCTCTCTACGTAGACCACCTCAGGGTCTTCTGGCAAGAGCTTCTAAGTAATGATCATGGTGAGGGCCTTGGCACAAAAGATGCCTTGGAGTATGCCTTCAAGAGGCTGGACTCGGATATTTCCCTGGAAGCGCAGGTGCCACTGGACAATGACCTGATGAAGAACACTGCCATCCAGGTGGCGTTTGCTGGCTCCACTGCCTGTGTGGCTCACGTGGACGCTGAAGGCATACATGTGGCCAATACAGGGGACAGTCGTGCCGTCCTGGGGGTCCAAGAGGAAGATGGAAGCTGGTCTTCCCTCCCGCTTTCCTACGATCACAACGCCCTCAACGAAGCCGAGCTAGCGCGGGTGAGATTGCAGCACCCCAAGTCGGAAGAGAACTCTGTGGTGATGGATGACAGGCTACTAGGTCTCCTGATGCCTTTCAGGGCTTTTGGGGACGTCCGGTTCAAATGGAGTAAAGATCTTCAGGAGAGCATCTTGGAAAATGGCTATGATCTGGAATCCCTCAATATCTACCATTACACACCGCCTAATTATCTCACACCTCCGTACTTGGAAGTGACACCGGAGGTCCTGTACCACCGATTGAGGCCCAAAGACAAATTTCTCATCTTGGCCTCCGACGGCCTGTGGGACATGATGAGTAGCGATGAAGCGGTGAAGCTGGTGGCTGAGCACTTAACGGGGGTCCAGTTCCAGGAGCGGGTGGCAGTCGGTGACCGGCAGATAAACCTGGGGCAGATGCAGAGCCTGCTGCTGAAACGCAGGGCCAAGGCCGTCCCCTCGCTCGATCTCAACGCTGCCACGCGCCTCATCCGCCATGCCGTCGGCACCAATGAGTACGGGGAAATGGACCAGGAGCGGCTGGCAACCATTCTGAGCCTGCCCGAAGACCTGGCCAGAATGTACAGGGACGACATCACCGTTACGGTCGTTTACTTTAACTCCGACCTCTTCAAGCGGCACGAGGGTCACGGCAGCTGAGCTTCTCCTGGGTCATTTTTGCTGGCTGTCCGATAGATGGGAATTCCCTAGATTTAATGGGGCCTGTAGTAACAAGATGTCTTTGTTTTTACTTGGTTTTGGGAGATTGGGTGTTTGTCATAGGTGGTCCTGAGATTCTTGCCTGTCATAATTTTACAGTTATTTTTTTTTTTTACTCCTGCAGTGTTACCTGTGCAGTTTTCTATTAACGGTCTTCAGGCCTCATTTCCAGAAGGTAGACTGTACCTTGACTGTGTCCAGCATTCAAAGAAGTGGAAATATAAGAAGGACACTAGACATCCCTTCCAGTGCCTGGTGTTAAGGTCAGTTTGATAATTCTCTGTCCTGATGGTTTTCCTTTTTATATTTTTATTACATTGCAGTATAGGTGGAGGAATATTTCAGAACAAATTGTGGCACACCACCTGTATCCCATGTTTTTAATGTAATATAGTCTCTGTCTTAAAGAAGGACCAGGTGACTTATAAAGCCTCCTTATACAGGGCTGTTGGCAGCTGGCAAAGACATCTGCTGAAAAAGAACCTTTCTCCCGAAAGTGTGTCTGAACCAAATAAAACCCAAACGCCAGTTGTATGCTACACAGTGCACCCCATTAAAATTTAACTGTGAAGAGATTTAAACTGCTGCAAATAATATTTAATATTAACCCGAGCGATAAAAAATCTTAAAGAGCAGTGCCCTGATTATGTATTGTATAGCTATGCTACTTTGTCACTATATACAGTATAATGCCAAACTTGCACATTGCCAGTTTTTACCTCTTGAATGTTTTTAGCTTTCTGACATGCTACATTGCATGCCAAATTCCATATAATGTGTACCCTACTGTAGAAGAGGAGTGGGTGTCTCTTGGACAGTTTTGCACCAAACCTATAGCAGTTGCTCTTCATGTCAACTGGTTTTACCACCATCAAAAGTGTGTGCCCCCATCAGGGGGGAAATACAAAGATGAAGTGTTTGTATAGCTTTCATTTGTGTTGTGTCAAGATTTTAAGTATTTTTTATGAATAATTTTAAATTTGTTAGAACTTACCTAAATGGGCAATACTTCATTCAGAAATCTAAAATATCTGGTACTTGTGTGTTATTCAGATATTTCTGCATAAACATGTTTTTCTTTCTTTCTTATCTATTACTATTCTTTTGCACTGTATTAAACCCATTGGCATAATTAAAAAGATAATTAAAACAGGGGATGTTGTGTTGGATATAAGATTAAAAGTTTCATTTGGTGTACTAACCTTAGGTTTTGCCCTTTTAAAATGTTTTTTTTTATCAAATGTTTTACTATTCCTTAGCCTTTTCAGATGTCTTGTACATCTCTGTGAATTGTAACTGTTTTACTTCTGTGTAACTAAGTAAAGATATTTTTCAAACTATGCTGTCTTTCTCATTGTTTTGAAACAATGCACATTGCTTTGAAAATAGATATTGCACATTTTTAATTAATTTCCATATTTGATTAGACTTTGTATTATAGAAACAAAGGTTAACATGCATGAGATGCAATTAGAATATTTGTATAGGGCAGTTTAGTTGCCAAACTCTTACACCAAACTCATAATGAATTTTAAGAATGTTAAATGTTATAGTGAACCTTAAATCCAATAGTTATCATTTTTAACACATTCTTAATGCTTAACTAGAATAAAATAGACATTCCTATCTTATTTGTTCAAAGTGCATTGCAATGTATGTGTTAAATTAAATCTTGAGCTTAAATATTAAGCTTAACATTTGTCTTCTGACCTAATAAATGCAGGTATTATCTTTCTATTTTTCTCAGTTTGGGGATAATGGGGTACAAGCCTAGGGCAAAGCTAGCAATCTAATGACCTTCCTTCACAGTAGCAAAAAAGCGAAGTGAAAATGTGAGTACTGTATTGTAAATGATCATTAATTGAGGCGGTCGTTCAAGAATTTCTGGACTAAACAATTTTGAAGCACATTTAGTTAAAATATTACCCACAAGAGGGCAGCCTTTTCCAATACATATGGGAAAGTCGCAATCACATTCATTAATACCTATTTTGAAAAGAAGCTTATTTCAAGATATCTATGCAACAGGAATACGAAATAGCATGTTACAAGACTTTATAATTTACCGTCTACAATGACCAATTTTTGCAAGCTCTAATGTTTGTTAAACCAAAACACTTAAAATCTCCCAAAATAAACGGACAAAGACATGTAATCTTAATTTCTGTTAATGATTTCAAATCACTTTAACTGGAGATAAAACTATTCTACCCCAGTCCTTGTCCTAACCCAGAGAACTACTTTGTCGGCTGTTTTTTGATGTCTTAATTGATTTTGCTTAGACTTTTGCTTTACTGGCTTCTGAGCTCAGTTACCAGTTGCAAAAATATCCTGCTTAAAGCATCAAAGCAACGTCTGCATCCTTCGATTGCTTTCTGTTTAAACTTCTCTTCATAGGTGATCATTTTAAGATGAATAGACATCGGCGAAAAAGACCATGTATTGCACTGTGAGCAACGTCCATATATCCAGATACTTACATTCCAGATAGGAAAGTTTGGGAAGAGTGTTAAAACTCGGAAATAGACGCATACAGTATTATAAGTGCCTTATAAGAATGTCCAAAAATGACACCAATTAAGATTTTGTCCCCCATGACCCCAGGGCCAGTAATGATAACCGCTGATAAATTAAGGTATACAGTAGGTTAAAAACATAAAACTTAACTGATAGAAGGAAGGTGCGATATAACAATATATTCAGCAGCTGGGGGGAACTGGTACAGCTCTGTAGATCTCGAGATGACCATTTTACTAGGATAATGTGTAATTGTTAAAATGTAATTGGGGGTGGAGGTTCATTGTAAAATTGCACACAAGAGTTCAGTCAAGTACCTATTGAAGTGACACCTGCACAAAATCACTCATCATTTATCACTTCTGGATTTGTATTTTCTTTTGTCTTACAAGCACTAATCCGTTCAGTAACTCTACAAATTCCCAACAATAAAAAGCTCAAATCTGAATCTGTCCATTTTCACGATAAGATACTGAAGGAAGTTAGTAAATGTGGTTAGTCGTAGTCGCACGTCTTCGCCCCATTAATCGGGGACTGCAAGCTATTTTTAACTTTGTTGGTGCTGATCGCTGTAAAGTATATTGTATTGATTTTCCTACGCGCTTTTGGTCAACAGAACTTTTAACGGAGCTTCTCCAGCAAGCTGACTCGCTCATGCTACATGATACTTCCAGAGTTTCTATTTGCACTTCATGAAAAATAAATTAGAGCCTGGCCCATGCCACGTTTAGCAGATTTTCCATGCCAGCCTCAAACGATAAATATGCTGATGTGATCACTTTCTACCGCTATTTTTTTTTTTCGGTTTCATTATCCGTGAAATGGGCTTCTCAAAATAGCACGGGTGCTTCCTCAGAATTGAGCTAAGACATTACAGTCGGCATATAATTCATAAATGTGATCAATATTATATAGCCTGTAATAGAAACTGCTATATATATATAGTATAGATTTACTTTATTTTGACTTCGCATGGAGAGTTTAACCTGTAATCCAGGATTTTGACAGTTGAGAAAAAAATGCTTTTTGGCCTAGTTAAACCAAGCTCTGTGTTTGTAGGACTCTGCTTTAATCATACTTATTGGTGTAAAAATAACGTATAAAATGAACATTTAGTTTGTGGATTGCACTTTAAAGTGACAGTTAAACTGTAATTAGAACATGATCACTTTCAGGTTCACGCAGTGTTATAAATAGTCACTTGCTTGTTTAAGTAAATGTATTGACCTGGATGGCTTTGGTATCAGACATTTGGATGCATGAGCTACAGCTGAGTCTATCTACAGTATGCGGTGTCAGTGGGCATGGTGGCCTGTTACTATGGCTACAAACACAAAACAACAGCCCCACACACGCTCTTGAATGGGGGATCTTGACAAAAATCGGGAGCATTCCTAAAATATCTGCCACCTGTCTTTTAAAAATACCTCATGCAGATGCACTTTAATGTCTTTCATGTTTAACTGTTGACAGTCATGTTGCCGAATTTCCATTCTCTGTAAAATGTATGTAAGCGAGATTTGATACTGATCTGTCCGGCAAAGAAAGTTTGGCTTCCCAGACTTCAAGTGTCTGAACTTCAAATTCCTATTGGGTTTCTGCTGTTATATCACAGTGTGGACAGTTCGGTAGTGTTGAGCTTCACTGCCTCCTAGCCCTGTGCCCTGGGTTCAGTTCTGACCCTGGCATGTTGTCTGCGTGGACTTTATACAGTATGTTCTCCCCATGTTCGTGTGGGTTTCCCTTGGGTGCCCCTGTTTCCCCCCACAGCCCAGGTGTGGGTGTATGTTTGTGTGTGCCCTGCGACGGATTGGTGTGCTGTCCAGAGTCTACCCTGCCTCTTGACCACTGCTTGCTGGGATAGGCCCTGGCTTCCTCGTGGCCCTGAACTGGAAGAAGCAGTTAGGAAAGGCATGGATATTACTGTCCCCTCAATAAAAGAGAAATGATTACAAGACAGAATCATTTTGAGTGGGGAATGGGAAGTGAAGGAAAACAGTCACTGAGGTTGAGGGATCTATGTATCCTTTTTAATTTAACATACTGTGTGATGAGGGTATGCAGTATTTCCTTTGAAAACCCCCTAAAAGGTAGATATCTTTATCAAAGATATCACTAAAGAAATACAATTAATGATTACAGTTTTATGGACTCTTCTTCTTCCTGCTAGTCTGTTGTATATAATTATGGAACACTTGGGTAGAGTACTGGAATGATGGAGTTAGGCATTGATTGCAAGTAACTGTAGCCACTGTTTCTTTAAATAGATTTCCCATTATCCCAGTGGAGTTGTTTAGTAATGCTTGCTCACCGGAACCCCCCCACCTGCCACCAGCCCTACTCCCCTATAGTTGAACACTCACTGAGTCATGTGACACTCTGACGGTGTGGGATTACATTAGCTTGCATTAGCGGAGCTGTCGGACTGTGTGCAGGTGTTGTATAAAGTAATATGGTTACCAAAGCAAGATGATTCATGAAGATGGGCTTGCTTATAAGCGTCGCCAAAACAGTGGTGACGAATGATGATACAAGCAAAAGAAACCCACTGGACCCCAGATCATTCTGCTAGGCTCACACCTGCTATGTTAGTTATGCAATGGAATAGATTTCCGAGCTGAATCCAAAGTCTGTGTGGTATCAGTCAGCATGCGTGGCATGTGGTGATCAGTATACAGCATTTCCCGAACTCACTTTTGCAACTGGGTTCTCTGAAAATGCTGACACCTCACCCCTTCGTTTCTATTATCATAGTCCAAGGATCTAGTAAATGATTCTGGCTGACAATTCAATTATTATCCCCCAAAGCAGTATTTTAGAAATGTTTTATTAATATTTAAATATTTTTATTTTCCTGGCATTATTTAGAATACAGTTCCTGATAAATTCCCCTTAAAAGATTACAATAAAACTGATGGTTCTAAAATAGCAGATGATTTTATCAGGTGCTTGATCTTTCACTGATTGGTGTTTAATGTTTTTTTGTGCACTAATGAAGCACAATGAAGTGCTTCGTTTGCTTTTGATGGTTTTGTTTATAACAAATAACTTGGATCTTTTTTATTTTATTTAGGCTGACTCACAAAACGGTGCTGTGCTCAACCAACAATAACGAAGCTGAGGTACAGCCAAAAATGAAAGTAGTCAAGCAACACAAAAAAGCCCAACACTCGCTTCACATCAAAAGCTTTGCTTCAGCTGCAAGAAATCACAGTTGAGTTCACAGATGTGATCACAATGATGGCGTTTCAACTGAGTGTCTGACCTCCATCAGAGACTTTTACATTAATTTCACTGCTAAAGACTTTGTGAACTAAGGCTAAAATCTAGAAAGAATAACTGTTTCAGAAGCACTGTTGCAAAACATACAGCTAAAGTTCAAGTTTATTGTCATTGTACTCATATACGGGTATATGGTATAACGAAATGCTATTTAGCTAGCTCTCAGATTGTAAGCAGTGCAAAAAACAACAACAATACAATTGTATAAGAAAAGAAAGACAGAGACAACAGGCAACGTGCAAAACAACAACAGGTAACAGGTAATGTGCAAAACAACATCAGATGTGCACAATCATACATCAACAGAATGAAATAAAGGATAGAAAATTATAGGGAGTGAGCTTCTTGACATGTGAGGTAGAGGTAGATTTCAATGTGTGTTAGAGTTTTGGTATGAGGAGAAGGCATTGTGAGGGTACAGATCATAGGTGAGAGAGGCTGGGGGTTTAATAGTTTGATAGTACGGGGGAAAAAACGTCTCTGAGTCTGGCAAAGTCATAGTATATTTGCCAACTTCCCTTCTGCACGTTTGGGGTCTAGATTGCAAATAGGTTCATGAAATGTTTCAGGGAGAGTCCGTTAGAATCTTGAATAATACCTTCTGTACATTAAAGATGATTGCATAACTTTACACTTGTCCTGATGTGCAGAACCTCAGAATATCCAAAATGAGTTAAAGTGATTTAAGTAGAAAAGAGACGATCCTCGCATTCTACTTAACATATACTGGACATCTTAACAGTCTCAAGAATTATAAACAGATAAAGATGAAGTTTTGCACAACTTTAAAATGTATTGCCTACTGTATATTTCTGGAAGGGCTGGAGAGACTCATGCTTAGCACCCTTTCTGCTATTGGAAAACCAGCCCTCAACACTATATTCAGTGGGGTGTTGTGTCAGTCATGTGGTTTTGGACCATCAAAAGTTTCCAAGATGTGAGGTCAAAAATAGCAAGCACTCCCTTTTAATAATCAAAGGTGAGCTATAAAAAGAAGCCATTGACCTATGGTTTCAACTATGTCACATAATCACTTTGTTTTATTTATGTCTTAGCGGTGACAAGGCCACTTAACTGCTTTCCAGTCACTGTTCAAAAGCCGCGTGTGTATGAGTTACTGTTGCTGGAAAGCATTGCTTTAGGAGCTGGCTGGCTTTACTTACTGTAATGGTATTCTTAACTGAAAAAGGAACACTATTTTTAAAATATATTTTTATCACAAATAAAAATATTTTGGAATACAGGGCTATGGTTGTTTTACTGTTTTAAGGACCCTAAAATATACTTACCCTTCTGACATACTGTACTAATTTTTTGTGCTTGAACTCCAGTCCAGTTAGTAAATACTGAAACAAACTAAGAATTTTCTGTTTTGTTTCTGAAAGCCTGCTTCAGGAAGATGGAGGAGAAACTGTGGTACCTGCCAGAATTTATGTTCATTTAGAAGTGTGTGGATCCCTGACAAAGCTTGCCTGACGTATTTTACCAGCACCACTTATCCAGAAATGTTTATCTTTTCATCCAAACAAGTTCAAACTGAATTAATTTAAACAGAATAACACTTAAAACATTTTACTCTTAACACAGATAACCAAGATGTAGTAATAAATAGCTCTGGTGCATAATTTTGACTTGTAATAATATAATTGTTTACCACACCTAATTTTGCATTCAGCTGTGAATTATTCAATCTAAGACTGACAGTTTAACCCATGACAAAATAAACTGTTTACTCAGTCATCCTGACTGTATTCTTTGGGTATTAATTTAATTTCAACCTCAGGTGTTACATCTGAAACCTATCTGAATGCAAATTTAAAGTTTTATAACAGCACAATTGATTTACTATTCATATCATCACACATTTCTGTATATATTACACTGATTCATTTCAGTCACACTTTAGTCTCCATTATATTGATATAGTAGGTGAGCAGTCTATTAACCTGCTATTAATAATGGTATAAACAGTATGAGCCTCACACCCGAAGAAGGCTCCACAGCTGAAACACCGTGTTTCCTTTCTTCTCTTTTCAGCATGGAATGAACATTTTCTTTGTTCCTTTGCAGCCTACGCATGCTGACGCAGCTACCTACTTGAACATAATTGAAAATGTTATCTTAATTTCCCTCTTGTGTTGTAGAGGTAATGTTACAAGTTTCTGGATTCAGAAGAAGAAATGTTAAGGATAAGGGGTGTTGAGCAATATACAGGAACAGTAAATGCTGCAAAATTTGAATAACAAATAAAGCCCTGGCTTTACTGAAACAAGGTAATTAGCATATAATTTCTCTCAACTCTCCATCCCTGTTGGAAACCTGAATATGGCAGCTCTATTTCACTGCCTGGCACTTTATGGCCTATATAGACTGACACTCACTAAGTCTTCTTAACAGCTCTTTTTAGAAAGGCTTTTGGATGCCCAGTCCCTCTCCAAGATTCCAGGGAATGTGTTTGATGATAAGGAACGAGTTTGTTTTTGAGTATTTATTCAGCAGCTCCGCTAATGTCAGAAAGAAGAACCTGCCAGTCCAGCCCAAGCTATAAAAAGACCAACACCTCTAATTTTAAAACAAAACGTTGTTGTTAAGAACGTAGCTCATGTCTGTGGCAACTTGAGAAGACCAGTTTCCCTCAGTGAATGGGGTTGAACTACAGCAAAGTGCAGCAACAACTGACAGAGAGCAGCAACAGGAATAGGCTGCCTGACAGACATGTGATATAGTGGAATTAGTACTCATCCAAGTAGCTACTGGTACAGATTGACATAGAGCACCTGATTAATATCTGGTTTGAGGTGCATTTTGTGCCAATTCAAGTGGCTACTTCTACAGGGTGTTATGGTATGTCACGGGCTAGTGTTGTAGTTTTTGAAATGGAAAAAAAAAGAAGTAATAACTGAAGTGATGATGAGGTGCAGGCTGTTCTGAATGTTAAAATGAAAGGCTTAGGCGGAGCCATCTAATTTGCAATCGCTCTAATTCCTGGAATGTTCGATTTTATTTTTTCGTTTGATTCTTAGCTCAAAAGTCTTGTTTAAAATTAAATGCTACACATTTTCTTAACACTATTATTTAACACTACCACTGAAAGGGTGCTTGTGTTAAATAATACCAAAATAAAGATTACAAATGAGGGTATTTAACCCATCTCACTCATGTAATTCAACTCTAGTAGCTAATCAATTCAAAGATCTCTTCCAGCCATTGCTTGGAAGAAGCCAGGGCTTTTCTAGCCTGTACACATGGGCCCTTTTTTGTTATTATAATTTAAAATTAGTTTATATTCAATAAATTTAATAGCACATTCACAAACTGATTTATAGAATAAGAGCTTTGACTTCATATCACTTTGACAACTGTTGGTTTTAGGTTTGGTTTTGGTTGGTTTTGATTCAACAGAAAGCTGCTTTGTCAGGACTTTGACTTGTTTGGATAAATCAGTTGTTATTGAAGACTTTTTCCTCCTTAGACTACTAGCTGTCAGCCTGTTCTTTCCATGTTATAGCACAAAAGAAGACAGCAGAGTTAATGTGTATCTGTTTGAATCCCTTCCTAGCTGTGAAACAGGGAGAAGTCGGTGTTTATTTTCATGAGAACACCAATTATGTTCGTTATGGAAATCTATAGAAAAGGAGTCAAACTGGAGGGGTTCTGGCATTGAGGGTATTCAGGATTGACAGAAGATTTTAGCTATCAAGCATATTAAATTTGAGTGAAAAGATTAAAGACTAAATAACTAATGTGCTCTGTTGATGGGCAAGGAAGGCGACATCTTTGAATTAGAGACATTTTTCTTATACAATGTACTGTAATCTGACACTATTAAAGTAGAGCACAGTTTTGTGAAGCACAATAAAATTATGTGAAAAGTACAGCAGAATGAATAGTGTGCACACTGAAGCATGATACAAACCAGTAGTTAACCACAGCAAAACAAAAGGTAAATCTGTCTTAAATATGATAACTCCCTTGGACAAGGGTCAAAATCCCATGTTGATTTGCCATGGTAGTCTTTCACAAGGGATGTTCTCCAAACATTCAGCATTAAACCCATGATCATGTATCTCCGTCCTGCAAGTTTAACCTTGTTGGAGGTGTGTAACAGAAATTCCTTATCATGACTGAAAGTTTAAAGTGAAGTAATGTAAAAAATCAATTGCAGTAAAGACTGTAGGAAAGAGTACTTAAAGATAAGCAGTACATAGGGTATCCAATTCTTCATGTTAAATTTACTCTAACAGTTTTCAATCTATTCTTTTGGCTAGTGTATTAAAATAAAAGCTTTTCAAGTTAAGGAGATGCAATCTCCAGTTGTCAGTTTATTAGTGTAGATTGGATATTAAGATTACTCTTTACTAATGGAAAACACTGAGCCTAATCTCAAAGGGTTTATCTCATGCTTATAGTAAAGATCCTTCTTTATGCTCTGTTTTGTCTGTATTTGGAGAGAGCATTTATCTTCCTCAATAAAATGTAATAAAAATGAATCTGCAACAACTTTACCTAGGAGAAACCTAACTTCTTTAGGGTAACATTTTCTTGACTAAAGCTCAAAAACGCCACTGTAATACCTTCATAAACATTATGCAACATGATATAGCATTGTGATATAGTCCTCCCTTAACAAAGGTGGCTCAGAGTTGAATGAATATATACTGGTGACACTGGATGAATCAGGAGCCTTGCAGATTAAATACAGGACAGCACTCTCCAGCAGCCTCCCTAAACTGCAGTCAAGAGTGCAATCACTAGCATCCACTTTTGAGTTCTAAATCCTTTACCAAATATCTAATTAATTAACAAATAATCACCCAGTATGTTTATTTACACGTAATATAGGCTTTTAATATCCTCTAGTGCTAGGGCAGCTGTTAGTATAGTCCCTTCAAAGAATGCAAAAACCTTAACCACTGTTTGTGCAAATGACATTACAGGAGTGCAATTATTCATAATGGTTCATAACAAGATACAATTTCAGCTGAACATTAAGAGCATTAAGGACTTGACAGCTGTCAAGGACTATGTGCAGGTTGCTTTCAGTAACAGTGGTCCTGGCATGTTTACATACAATTACTGTTATGAGGTGTAACAAAATGGTTTAAGTTAATCAGGATAACAACTAAGGCTATCGAGGCTCTTTATCTGACTAAACAAGAAATTAATGTTTTCACAAGGTTTATACAGAAATCACCCAGCACACGTGACAATGCCAGTAGAGTTGTCCAGGATTAAGAGAGAGCAAAGAAACAGCAAAGGAGATGCAGAGGTTATTGCCCAGTAGACCCTGAGGAAATGGTGAAGGTACAGTACAAGCAGCATTCAGAGAACACAGCTCAGGAAAAGATAGAATGAGACATCTGAGTGTTTATTTAAACTGAGAGGAAAATGGTGTGCCAGTTTATACAAGAACGAGAAATGCACTTACTGTCTGGAGATGAGCACAGAGGCAGGGCGTCACAGAATAACTAAGGACACAGAGTTAAGGAAGGTTCAGTAAATGGAAGAACAAGGAAACCTGAATAAATTCTCTGATAGTCGAGCCTGTCACTGCTCAAAGATGAGAAAATAAGGTTATCATAATGGTTTTAAACCAATGGTATAGATCCTCACTTTGCAGTAATAGTTTGGTGAATAACCCACACAGAGTCATGTTGGTTTTATACATCTGACCTACGTGTCTCCTCGGCGATGAGATTGACCTGTCTGATTTACATGCTTCCTACATGTGTACATGACTCTCAGACTGTGGGAGGTGTGGGCTGTTGTTCATAGCAGGCTAAAGAGGTTTCTTTGTAGCCTCACTAAGGTGGTGTGTAGGTTTTGTATTCTTTGATTCAAGCTGATGGAGCTTTCTGTCACAATAGAGACTTGTTAAAGAATATAAATGTGTTCAGTTCCTGAGGAAAGATGAACATATTTGTTCCATTTGAGTGTAAACGTATACAGTATAATATGTAGTATTCAACCATGTTTTCACTCTTAAGTTTCGACAGTCTTAAAAATTTGTTAACCAATCTATTTTTCCTTTGAACTTTAAAGGAGACAACCTAATTATGAAGTCGTTTCTTTGCAAGTAGAAAAGAGGCTCAACTTTATGAAAAGGTTCAAATGGTTTTTCTCTGAATAATATTGCTAGATGTGTGAAGAAGTTTCTCTTATTTAAGCCAATTTGTAAATTTTGAGTATAAACTCTAATGTTGGCCCACTTATCGAGGGTGTTCCACAAGGTTCTGTGCTGGACCCTTTACGTTGTATTATTTCCATGCTATGTCTAGGTCAGATCATGTACCATCATGGCCTTTGGTTTCATTGCTATGCCAGTGACACTCAGATTTATTTGCACACTAAATAAAATGCTGTTGTTTGGTGTCTAACATGGAGATGTGGATGCAGCAGAAATATCTTGAAATACACTGTGACAAGATTAAGTTTATACTCAAAGTCTCCCAACATCAGCTTAGCAGAGTTGGTAATGTCAGTGTTGTTGATGGTTCTGAAATTCATGGTTCATGGGGTATTTATCTACTCAGTTTACACTAGTTAAGAAAGTGTTATAGCAAAGGTATTGAAATGGCTGAGGTTACAGATAAGCTACCACTAAAGGACACTGTTGAGCCTCTAATCTTTGTAAGTAGCCACAGTGGGTGTTACTTAAGTAATTGTTAGGACGTTGGTTAGATCAGTGGTTCTTGCACATTCTGACATTGGTGTCATTTGTATTTGTGTTTGCATTTGGTATTGATTGCTGTGTCTTTATTATCTGAAAAAAGCACACAGTCTCTTCTATCCATCACGGGTTTTGTGTTTGTATGTGTGCAGATCCTTGATTAAGGGTATGGTCTGTCACAAACCTGAATACACCCAGTCTGTTAACAGGGGGATAAGCCTTGTCTCAATCCAAAAATCTTAAAAACTGAAATGTGGTTGAATGGGGCACAATTTTTGGAAAACCTATCAAAGATATTTAGAGCACACAGTCTGGAAAACTACAAGATCAAGTTTGGTTACACTCCCTCATTTCTCCATCTCTTTAATGCGTACTTCAAGCTCTGATATTGGTCTGATTTAATAAACATCCCTCTGAAACTCAAAGTTCCATGGCTATTCAAATGTAATCAAACCTAATCGTGTTAGCAGAGGGTTGGTAACATTGTCTTAGGACATGCACTGTCTTACATCTTAACATAATAAAAGAAAGATTTATTCTATTAGTAGATGCCTATTGCAAGGTAAGCAAGCTGAAAATGTGATGCTTACTCACGTGTATGTGTTCAAACAGAACACTGTAGATCATAAGATTCAATTTTGGAGATATTGTCTTATGTAAGGCAAACATTTCTCTAGCATTTGAAAACCTTATTGTGGAAATGCATTGCTAAGTATTTAACACTGTGACCTTTATCATTTGAATTTACATTTCTGTCCTCTTTTTTCTTTAATTTGCAGCTACTGTAAATACCTGCTGATATTACACAACTGATGGAGAAAATTAAATGCATTATTTTTTCACACAAAGAGTCACTTTTAAGGCAATAGCCATGCATGATCTATTTCAATTATGAAACATGAGGTGTTGATGTATTAAAGCATTTTATATATACAATATAAGAAGTGGTGATGAAATATCGGTGGTGACTCACACCACATTAGCAACATGCTTTACCCATTTTTGGAAGAAATATCCTCCAGATTTATAATAGTAGGGCATCATGAACCTCAGTATTTTTCTATATTCTCTTCTTCTAGATTCACCTCATATCATGGCATTTAATTTGAGTGAAGGCCTTTTCTGAGGCAATCAGTAAACTGACGTAATTAGGTTTGAGTAAGGAGGCGCATCAGTGTGTGTGTTGCAGATGTAATTAATAGTTTTCAATGGCCATGAAATGGCCAATTTACAAAGCCTTTAGGTAACTGTAGATTGCGTAGTTAACAAAAGACAGTGGCATTGTGCAAGATAGGCACTGATGTTAAAGATGTATACAACTCAAGGCCATTGGTATAGTCTTCTAAACAGCATTGCGAGTACTTTCCATCCTACACTAGAGTTTACTTTCAGTCTATAGTTTTATTTAATTTGGTAAGTTATCCTCTTAAAATAGTTTTAATTGGTATAGTGTAAAATGTAGCTTCATTATTTTTCATAAAAGTCTTATAATTTGGAACACAAAGGAGTTTTAGGCCCATTACAGAAGTTGCAAGATACTATGATTGTTTGTGTCCAAAACTCGGTAACAGCATGAAGAGTAAACCGATATGTACTTAGATTAATCACAACAGAACATCACATGAGATGCTAACAAATCTTTAAAATGCAGTCTTGGTACCTTCCAAAAGAGAAGTGATGTGTTTTCATAATGACTGAGTAGCTCCGGTAACAGATATAGTAAACAGTGGATTAACACTGGGAATTCTGGCACTTGCAGTAGCTCCTCAATTTCAGTAACACTCACATCAACCCCGTTCCTTTTCGAGATGTATCACTGTCACTTGCTGGAAGCTGTGTTGAGCAAAGTGCATTCACTGGGACACAACAGCACACTCCCTGAAGTCATCATGACCTTTGGTACATGATGACAGCTGTATCTGACAAAGATGCATAGCTCAGAATGGCTGCTGCAGAAATCCCAGTGCAAGCAACAAGCACAGCTTCCCACGGTAACAGTTATAGATGGTCCCTCATAGAAATATGTAGCTAATGTAGACAAACAGCTGATATCTGACCACAAATTTTCTTTGTTAATCTTTGCCTCATGTTCTTCCATTGTTGCGTTTAGCTACACATCTGCTGTTAAGGGGTATATTTTGCTACATGAAATAAGTATTCTGTGTGCATGCATACTCAGACAAACATCCTCCAACAATTTTAAATATTTTAAAACAAAATGTTTCACTAACAGCACTCAGGAAATGTGGATTTGTATACACTAGGTACTCAAGAGTTCAACTGATGTAAGAACTATTGTACAAAATACCCACATTTTGACCTTATGACACAAAATGTGCAAAGACAAAGATGATTTTATCATTCTTTTAAAGTAGAGTTAAGGGATAAACGATAATGCTAAAAATGTATATTTTTTTGTTTAATTTTAATTTTTGTCTTAATTTTTTAATTCATATAGAACCTTGACTTTGACCTTTTTTCTACAATACCCTTTTTTTTGCTTTCATGATCCTTTTATTCCTGCATTAAAAGGACTGAAGAAAGGGATTCAGCCAAATTTAGTATGTAATTGAAAATGGAAATAGTGAAATGTATCTGTATCAATTCTTCTTTGCTGTGTGCTGAAGATGGTTTCCATTTCATGGTAATAAAAGTGCTCTTTGAAAAAAAAAGACCTCAGTTTTGTAAGTTTTAACACAGATTTGCTGTTTTCATAGATACAGCAGGCAGGTAGTGTGTTAAAATTAGAAACTGCGCCTAAGCAAACAGTGAGCTGTGTTTTTGTATGGAGGTTCTTTCAGGAACATTGAATATGTCTGTTGAACCATCTGGGTGTTTACTGACCTGCTTGCTGGAAATAAAAGCAATCAGTTCATTCTGTTCTCCTGAGGTTACAGTAGTGCTTCTTGTAACTGGAATTCTGTCTGTGGGCTGTACAATCTCTGTCACCATTGGCCTCATGTCAGATTTACATGTCTACTGCTCTGTGAAGCAGTCAGTTAGACAATGTATTTTCCACATTTAGATCTCATTAAAAAAGAGCAGGAGCAGAGGCTTGGACACAGAGTGCACAATTGGGCAGGGACCTTTGTTTAATTGTTTATCTACCCAGAACATTTTATTCCAAAGGCAGACTCCTTTTAGACCTATAAATGTGTTCTCTTTAAATCAATGGTTCACCGTTTAGTTAAGTTAGTAGTTAACAAGGCAGAGTGTAACTTGTCATAGAAAGGTATGCCTTAATAAAATAATCATCCAGTGTATAAAAGAATGAAAAAGAATGAAAGAAGTATAAAATATAACTATTATCCTGAGACACACTTTCTAATTAATGTTTTTCTGATGAAGGTCCTAAGGAAGGTTTACACAATCCTAAATAAAAGGCTGTATCACCTAATTGTAAACCTGAAGATTACTTAAAAACACTTAATTCTCCTTCTCATGTTTCTGATATTTGTCAATTAGGTAATGGAGATAAACCTTTAGAAAGTTGTAATAAGATGCAAATTCATACAGAGAAAAAACAAAACAGAATAAAAACAGCACAGCCTTCTCTTATCTAATGTGATTTACTGTATCAAAAAATCTTGTTAAATTAGATTAGTTTGTTTTTGTGCACCATCTCCTGAACTTGAGAAGGTACAGTAAGTAGAATGGCAATTGGTTTTCCAGCAATGAGTATGCAGAATGACAGGCTTTAAAAAAATGATCATTTCTAAAGTAAAACATATTTGGAAGGAAAATGGGAAAAGCGTAGCCAACAAAAGCATAATAGCTGATGTACTATATGAGTATTTCATTCAGGTGTTCAAGGAAGAAATGAACAACATGAGTTGGAAGAGCAAAGTTCTTTATGAAACAATTATCATAAAAGTTACAAGTGCCCTAGGTACTAGAGACACTCAAGATAAATAAATCTTCAGTGCCCAATGGTATCTTACCAGTTATGCTCAAAGAAGCAGATGTAATTCAGAAGCCATTTATGTAACTTTTCCAACAATTGTTCAAGACAGAAGTGATACCTAGGAAACAGAGAACTGATGAAGTATCCACCCCTAAGAAAGTTGACAAAGCTGAACCATGTAATTATAGATCAATAAGTCTGACTCCTATTACTTGTGTGATTATGTAAACCTAGCTTTAAATTAGAGAACCTACAGTACATGAAAAGATCTTAGGAAGTTGAGTTAGATATTTAAAAGAGATAGTTTTTAATTAACCAGTTTGTAAGGATTCCTTGAACAAGTAACATACTGTACACAGAGCATAGGAACAAGTTTATTCCATACTGAAAAGAAAAAAAGTGTTTCAGTTGTGGAGCCTTCTTCAGGTGTGTGGCACATACACAGAGCATGTTATGTGCATTTAGAGATTTTGTAGAAAACTTATATGAAAGCATCTCATAAATTATTAATTCTCAAATGGTAGGCAGCACTGTGACAACACCAAAATATCACCTTAGTTCACATTTTATGTGGTCTGTCCTGATCTTTCAGACACCCTTTGGGATCATAGATCCAAAACTCAGGGACAAATGTATAATGATTCTCATCCTTCATCCTTTTTTACTCAGACTTGTTTTCAAGTAAAGACTATTCACATTTCAAGCTGTATCACTTAAGTCTTTTCTCTTGCCAAAGAGACAAGCAAGCTGCTACACTAACAACCTTTACCCAAAACCATGAGGTTATAACACCTCCCATCACCCCTGGTTCAGCTACCCCACCCACATTGAGCCTGATAAGCTGCCCAGCACCTCTAGTACCCTTGCAGTACAAGCCTAAGCCATATTTTCTCAAGAACTCCTAACTCACAGACAGCTCTTATACTTTCTTATACTCTTATAGTGTATGTTTCAGGCCTGCAGACCAGCCCAATCCTTTTCTAATGAGGCCACAACCCCACACACTACAGCTCTTTTTCACCCTCTCCTAACAACCTGAAGATTAAACACAGGCTGAAACTGTTTCGCCTCACAGCTGTTCTTATAAGCCTCTTAATAGGCCAGCGGCGTGACTAATTCCACACAGAGCCAATCCTGTCAGCTCTTTCCTCACATGTGGAATTTCTCTCCCTCTCAGTTGCTAATTAATCAATCAGTTCCTCAATTTCTTTTTCCATTAACAGGTGGCTCTCTCACAAAGTCACCTCTCAGTACCTCACAGACAGGCATTCAGTGAAACGTGTTTTGATTGTGAATTGCTTAATAAACAGAAAAAAAGAGGTGATGAGAGGGAAAAAGGGGGTGGATGCTCATATTGGGGTGATGTAATTAGAGGGCAAATAAAATGTTAGGAAATAGCAAGGCCACGTTTAAAATAATGTACTGATTTTGCTTTTCTAGACCCATTAAGAACAGCAACCAGATAAATTCTGGGACTTAAGGAAACATCCTGACAGGCTACAAGAATGTAATCCCTTTAGTCTTGAACAGAGAAGTTTACAAGGGGACCTATACAAGTATTCAAAATCCTTTAAAAGCACTGCCAAAGTCAACCCAGTAGATTTCTTCAAAGCACAAACCAAAAGGCAAGAAGACTGAAAACTATGTGAAAGTTCTTTTAAAACCCAGAATAGGAGTTGTGTCCATCTGGGATTTTGTGACAGATATAAAGTATAATTTTTACAAGAAAATAGATTGATGGATTTGTTATTATATTTGTGTATATGTGAAAATTAAGTCAAATTCTAATACTAATGAAGCAGGCATATTGGCCCCAGACAAAAATACCAGCTCATTTGAATTTCATGTTTGTTACCCACAATTCCTTCCAAGGGTTTATGCACATGCCAGAGAATCCCCCTAGGGGTTTATACATGAGTGACTTTTTAATTTATTTGATCAAAAATAACCCATAGACAGACACACTTCCTGTGGTAAAACCTGTCCTTACAGATTTCATTTGCCTCTGGTTATGTAGTGTTGCGAATCTCCAAATTTCAGAGCAGCTATTCCAGTATGACTCATTGCAAGACCTATTTGCAGCTGTTACCTTTTAATGTAACGAAAGGAGTTTATACAATGATTGACCATAACATTTCAGTTTGCTACCACATGACTACTTTGGCTAGCTGCAAAGGAAAGGCATTTAGTTATAGCAATGTGTCACATGAATTTACCAGAAACATGGTGTTACTAGATTCTTCATAACAGGGAGCATTTAGTTCCAAATGATTCATTGGCTTGCCCGGCAATGGACTGGCATCCTGTTCACCTCGAAGCACCTTGCTTTGAGCCCATTGCTTGCCTGGAAAGGCTCTGGCTCCTGTCACGAACACGGACTGAAATCCGTGTCAGGTCTTGTAGTAGACACTATGCGATGCGGTAAGAGCTGGAGAAAACAGGAGGCGTGGTAAAAAGGAAACACACAGGGGCTTAATAGTGCACAGAATAATAGTGACAATCCGTGAGTCAGTGAACGGGGAAGTCAAAGAACGGCAGCCAAATCCAAACGGGTCCAAAGGCAGATCAGAGTATAGTCTGAGAGTCTATCAATGAGAAATCCATCCTGGGACGCAACAAGGTTAAAATCCCCGGAAGGGGGAACACATAGAGAGACAAGACATGGAGGTCCAAGGGTGACGGGGTGAGATCCTCCAGACCCCGGGCTCAGGGAGTGGGAGGTGTCGGGATGAGGTCTATGCCCTCAGGAGACGGACATAGGGTTTCCTGGTGCCAGGCGGGCCTCGCGACATCTTTACCCTAATGATGAGCCCCGAGGACTGGAGGAGCTAGTCTATAAATAATAAAGCTAAGAGGGTACACCTGGGGAGCATAACAATCACACGGACAATAATGGGAGCAGTGGAGCACCCTCTAGGGAGGGATGTTGGGCGTGACAGCTCCCCTGTGATCTTGAATTGGAAGAAGCGGTTGGAAAACGCATAGATGGATGATTCATTTGTTTTTGATGTACAGTTCCTTCTTGCTCTTCACCTGTTTTCTGGGAAAATTTATCCCGCATAAAATAAAGAACACATAGAAAATGGCTTAATACCAGACACATTGTTTCAGATCACATACATCTATCTTTGGCAGATGAATTTGTTCTGTAAGTGACAATGATGGTCAGTTCACAGTCTTTTACCTAGAGACTGTTAGGCCTGGGCAGCACAGTGTTGTGGCGTGTAGCTTTGAATTGTCTCTCAGCTTGTGGATCCTTGGTTCCATTCCAGAATGGAGAATCTTCTTTGTGGAGCTTTATATGCTCCCTGTGTCCGCATGGGTTCTCACCAGGTCCTCTGTTTCCTTCTACCTTCCAAAGACGTGCTGGCTAGGATAACTGACGTCTCATGATTGTGAGGGTCCTGCACTGGATTGACGTCTGCTGTAGGTCGTAGTCCTAACTTGTGTCCTGTGCTTCTGGCTCTCACAGCCCTTTGCATGAAAACACAGTTCCCGACAGTGAATCGATGTATGGAATTATACGCCATACATTATACTCTTCACCTCACCAAGAAAATTATCAAACAAATCGTGTTTGTTCATAATAATCAGCACTGTGTTTTCGTTTGCCAGCTGACTCTAACTCTAATGAAAAACCCAAGGCATGAATTTTGTTCAAAAATAATCCACTGTGTATTGAGCATTGTGCAACATTAATGCAGCTTTAACTACTGGAGAATACTGAGGTCTGATGGCTTGCTCTGAAGAAGTGTTTAACAGCTTGTAATTAGAGCTGCTCGCATCAATGCGCTCATCCGTATAGAGTGATCTCATATTTTTGCACAGTGTTTTGTAATGAAAATGTAAGTGACTTTTATTTCTGGTATATTATTCTGTAAAGAACAGATCACTAGAAGGCTACCAATGCAGGTAAGTGTTTAATTAAATTCCTTAGTTTTCATCGTATCATTGAAATAAATATATGGGAACACCAGGATACAAACAATGCTTAATAAACCCCTGTGACTCCTTGCTTAAATTATTTTCCAGAAGCTAGAAAAGAGTATATTTCCAGAAAAATTCAACACTGGTTTATTATTGCTCCTCATTGGAAGACGTATCCAATGTTTATGAAGCCGTGGATCACCGCAATAACTGGTGGTAAATTGTAATTGTAAAACTTTGTCTCCCGGTTAACTTTTGAAGTTCACTCAACCGCTGGATTACTGAGGTTAATAAATCCAACGCAGTGTACACAGGAATCGTTTAGGAGCTAAGTTGCAAAGTCATACGCAATTCAACAAGGCAGCAAAAAGCTGGCCCATGTTTCCGAGATTAAATGCGTTTATAAATAGGTGGTGGTGAATTCCTTCCAAGTGTGTAAGTTTTATCTGCCTAAAGTGTTGTTATAATTGGCAGAGACAAGACAAGGCTGGCTCTCTTTCATCCTATTCAGCATGCCCCCCATGGCATCACTTTAAGGTCAGGTTCTTTTGCCTTCCTAGCAGCCTTACCCACCCAATATACTAGAAATAGCTAAGGCTTTGATTGATGTCAATATGAACATATTGTGCTGGCATGTATAAATACAAACATATGCACATATAAATGTAAGTATAAGATAGTATTATCTAGTTTTGTATAGTTTTTATTTTCTGAAAACAAGAAGAGGGTATTTGGCAATCTTAGTGGTGACTCTCATGCCTATGTTGACATCCATTTTCTCGAAATCCGTGTAGATGCTTTACATAAGTGACGCAAGAAGGAAAAGTATCAATTTTAACTGAAGGATATAGACCAGATAAGATCCGCTGTATTTGTACCAAATGTACTAAAGCTGTAACGAGGGGTGGCAACAGTTCATTTAGCATGTCTTTGATCATAATGCCACTGAACTAGAAGCGGAAAGAAGTCAAATCATGTAACTGTTTAATTTTAACTGCCATCTGTGGTCAATTTTATTTCCCTGGTGATCAGCGGTAGGTTTAAGCTTTATTCAGCTATGTTTGGCCCTGCAGCCAGCTGAACTGCTTAACCCCCTGAGACATTAAATAAAAACAACTGTGGCTAAATATAGACACTTACGATGCCTGCCTGCTGTATATTTATCATAACCCTCATAAATCCTGAAAAGAGTTTTATTAGCAATTTCTATTTTTTCCCTAAAGAGATATCCTATTTCCATTGTACAACTGAACTGCAAATATTGCATGTGCATAAGCCTCATCTTTCTGATTACATCAGGATTAATGTTAATTATTATTTTCACTCTGATAAATTAGAGTTTTACGAAATATCCATTATGATTAAATGTACTGTGCATGTCTTGTTCAAATCATTTTCGGTAAATAAGAGCAAAATGACAAAGCCGTAAAATGTTAAACAGACTAAATGCTTTCCATAAAACCTCTTTTGCTCATCCTCTGTATGAGTTCCTGGAATATAAGAATGCCTGAATGATGATGTTTCTGCTTTGATACATTGCTAGTTTCCAAATCCAAAGAGATTGCATCACCCACCTGGTGACCTCTTCTTAGCTCTGTACATAAAACCCTTTCAAACTATTGTCTAAATGTCAAGTTAAAGTGAATAAATGACTAGTAAAGAGTTTTAACCAATGAAAGAAACCACTTTGTGAATAACAACAAACGAACACTTGAACAATGGAATTAGGGAATTAATTATGGACAAATGCGCTGTGGGAATTTGTGTTTGGAAATAAAATTAATTTTTCAGAGTAATATCACATAGTTATTCATAGTAATATCAAAGTATAAAAATAGCTCTTTCACAGTTTTCACATCATACAGTGTACTGCCAAGATCAGGAAATGTGCTTTAAATAATCTTCACTGTCCACTAAATGCTGAATTTTAATTTTATTAATATTGTAGTAAAGACAAATTGACTTCATGCTGTATTTTTCTTCGAAACAACTGAAATAGTTAAATTAAATTATTTTATAATGACAAATAGTTTTTGGAGCCATCTTGTTTTCTTTATGACAGTGATTGTAATTGTTTTGTTCTTTAAAGGTGTGGAGTTTATAGTTCATTAAACTGTTAATTTGGTAGTTTGGTAACAGAAAATGCACACTCGCTGTATTGATTTGCAAAATTCACTGGACAAAGATATGTTTATCTTTTAAGGATAAACCAATGTGTTTGTCTGGTGACAAATTTCACCAAATTTCACACATTTTCTGGTGAAACTAAAAACCGAAACAAATACAGATGACTGGAACAAATTTATTGTAAAACTTATAATTCAGAGCTTCAAAACATCATGAATTTCTTCTAATAATGATCAGTTACAAGAGCTTAAGATATAACACCACGCTATATAGCACATATGATTTGGTGGAAAAATAACTGGAAATGTGATAACTTACCATCATTTTTTATTTAAAACTGTATCTTTCAATTAAAAAGGTAGCAGCTCCTTTTATTTTTCAACTAATAGCCTAGCAATGCTAAGAGCCACAACAAAATAAATGATTAATGGAAGATCCAACATTTTGTAAACACGTCTGAACAAAATGAAGCTGAAGGGTTTTTTAAAAAGATTTTAACTAAGTGTTTGAGACAATTGCAGAAATAACCTGTAGAATAACGATGTACAATGAATTTTTTTCCCAGAACAAATATTTTAATAAAATAACTTAAATATATTTCTCTCTTGATTTTATTTAATGAACCTCATAGTAAGTTATTCTCAAATTTCCTTTCACCTTCGGTGTACTTTATAATGTGATAATGATAGCAGCAAGGAGCAAGTACTCCACCTTCCCAGCTATGTATAAGAATACATTAGAGAAAAGAATTGTGATGAGTCATGAGTGTTGAAGGTCACAGTCTGATTGATGAAGACGTATTAGATGCATCAGGTGTTTCTTATGATTTAAATTTGATTATAAGTGGTCAGTGATGAGTGTACATCTCTGACTAGGGGGGGAGTTTTTTTGTAGCTGGGGGTGGCTTCCTTAGGAGGCAGTCATGGTGGCTCAAACACTGGCTATGATTTAGCACAGTGAGTGCACATGAGTCACAGTGACTCCTGCGGGCCCAGCAATTGGCATTGGGTGTGGGTTTTCAAGACACAAGGACAGCTTGGGTGTCTATACAGAGTGAGTGCCACAGACAGAGTGTAGAGACAAAACTCAACCGGGATAGAGACAGGTTCAAGAGACAGGGGAAAAGGGATTTTTCAATAGTAAAATTCTTAAACGTTGGGATTTTGTGAGGGAACAGGATTTATATTGTCTCAAAGACAGAGAAACATGGGGCTACTCTTTCGCTGAACCTCCAAAGTGTAGTAAGAAGTTTTTGTGAATTAGTGTGTAAATACACCCAATACAATCCAGACTATGGCAGCAAAGTGACAGTTGTATTTAGTTGAGAAAACATCATTTAAACCCTGAGCAATTATCTTATAACATCTTTTGGGGATATGTAAAAACATATTACTAGGAATTATATTTGTAGTTTAAGAAAAAGTCCATTCCTGAAGCACAAAACCATGACCATTTCTAAGCTAATGGATCTATGTTTGTCTTAAAAGATCATTTTCTTTTCATTATTGAACCATTGCTCCTGAACTCTTTGAGATTTACAGAGATAGAGATTTACAGCTGAAATAGAGGTCTCCTTCCTGATGTGGCCCATACTCAGTTGCTGTCTGTACATTGATGATCTGTCCTTCTTTGACATGGTACTAAACAAAGGTTTATAAAGGCACTCTTCCGTGGTTGGTGTTGCTTTCCAAAGACAGCTTTCCAAAGACTATTATTAGAATAACTCCTGAAAGATTATGTATAGTTAAATGTTCTGGGAAATAATCATGAAAATGATAACATATCTTTTCTTATAATGAAAGTAATTCTTTTTATTTCAAAGTAGAGTATGAGATTTCTTTACAAATTTTTATTAATTGAATTATTGCATTTTCTGCATGTAATGTGCAGGCTTGCAGCTTGCAGCTTTAGAACTACCACTTTAACTAATTTCAGGTTACACATTTGAATGTGCCCCCAAAACACAAATGAAAATGCAGCTAAAATTTGATTTTTTTGCTACCATTGCGTCTGAATAAAATCAATTCTAATCTATAAGGGAAAAGTTGTGTAGAGTGTGGTGATTATTCAGTTTTTAATAATATTCAATTTAAATGTTAATGTAGACAACAATGAAATTAACATACTGTAGGATTTAGTGGACTTAGAAAAACCATAAGAAAATGATTTTTGTCTGTGCTTATTAAATCTAATATCAAGATGCTGTACCCAAACAAACAAGGTGGCTAAATTAATTTTGAAAGCCATTTTAAAAATACTCTGGGATAACTGGAAAAAACTGATTAATAGAAGATCTTGTAATTAGTAGGTCTAGTAATATCTGTGAAAATATGTACATATGTGACTCAACCTTTAAATTCATCACTCATCACAGTGACATAAAGAAAGTGTGACAGTCTTTACAAGAATTATTCTGATGTTCTTCCATCCCCAAAAAGAGCAAAACCAATTGAACTTTCTTCAAGAGACTCCACACACCACCATGAAAGTGGCAGCTTACTGCAGTCAGTATTCTTACACTTACCTAAAACACCCAGAGTGCCCAGTAAGGTGCCAACAGCAGACTGCACAGTTGGCGTTCTTGACAGCTCCTTGACTGCCATCCTGCAGTTCCACCTTACATTACATTGGCATACAGTTACTGTAATCCAGTAAAAGATAAAAATAGAATTGCATTTGAAATTAATTATTGGTAAATGCATTACAGAAGATTTCAAGGTACCCTTGGAGATCTGTATTTTTTTAATAACAAAAAAAATCTATTTACTGTATTGCCTCGGATCTCATCAGGCATCATTTATTTCAGGAAAGCCCAGGGACAGAATGTGCAGTGTACAGTAGGTTCTCCGACCACTAACATGGCTAAGACCTTGGTTTTGGTCATCTGAGAATTTCAGAAAAGACACATCTGGAGCTAAACAATGTGAAACAAGAGTGGACTACTTATATGTTTTAATTATTTTTCAAAATTATTGGTAGACCTGGCAGCAGCTAGATCCAATGAGCTCTGCTTAAGGAAAATATTAATATTGATGGCTGGGAAGAAGAACGCTTCTTCGCTTCCCACACTGGCTATGTCCCTGACCTCTACAAGCGATACATTGATGACAATTCCGGATCACTCAGATGACATCTTGTACCTCCAGCAACCTTATTTAGTGTATCACTTGCAGTAAATGCCCAGCCATCTACATTGGAGAAACAGGAAGGAGACTCGGAGACCGCTTCAGAGAACATGTTAGGGCTGTGAAGATTAAAGATCTCTCCAAGCCCATTGTTTCTCATTTCACCTCTGATGGCCATGACCACTCTAATCTCTCCGTCTGTGTTCTCAAAGATGGTTTTCCGAACTCATACATCAGAAAGACTACAGAAACCAAAATGATCCTGCAGCTGGGATCACACCTTCCCCCTTCTCTTAATGACATACTGGTTTTCTTCTAAATTCTCTCTATTCATTGTAGGTTTCATTTCACACCTCCCTACACCTATTCTGACTTTACACCTCTTGATTGTCCACTGTCTGTCCCCTGCTCCCGCCTCTCGCTCCTCCTCTACCCTCTACCCACCTGAACTACTTAATGAAAAAATTTTGATTCTAGGCTCGAAACAAACTCAGCAACATAATATATTCTTCTAAAAACTGCTTTAAAAAGGTATGCAAAAAAGGGATATATAAAACAAAATTTAATGGACCAAATCAATATTAGGGGAACTCTGATTCTGATAAATAAAATGATTTTACCTTATAAATGGTCCTAAAGGGATCTGGCACTCAGTTTACCTTAGATGACCAACAGTAAACGTGCAGAACACAGCAGTGTTAGTACATGTTCTCATCAAATGCCCTCTGTGGGGCTGATTAAAGGCCCCAGGGATGGTGAATAATGAGGCAGCATGTTCTCTCAGAGAGTCTCTGCAATATTTGCAATGTGGATCTCACGTTGCTCAGGCAATGGATACATGATGGAACTAATCAGAGTTTATCCCACTATTGTTTGGAAAAAAAACAAGAATGGCTGGGACACCAAGTGCAGTCACACAGAACACCTCTTAAAGTACACTTAAGTGGCAGGAGATCTCCATCTTCCATCACTTACAGTATGCGAAACATGAGTTTAAGACACAAAGGTAGCACTTCAAGCAGTACAGAAGTGAAGTAAAATTGATTACTTCTTTCAGCAATGATTTAGGACACATTAGTTTAAATACAATGATGTGGTACAGTGAGGGTGTTGTAAATATGTAATCAATTCAGTTGCTTTTGACAAATATTTTGCAAATTGGAGGGTTCTGAATATTTCTTTAAATATACCACATACTTAAATCGAGTATATCAGAAAACAGAAGGACTTGACGTTGGAATTTTTGTGTGGGTGTCAATAATAAGTATTAAAATGAATATATTTTGAAAACATATGCAGTAAACATGCGTGGAGGTCATTTACAAGTCATTTAAGTTTTGTTTTCCAACAACATTTAAAGACATGCAAACATCTGCTTATAATTCAGGCTAAAAGTGTGCAATGACTTTAATGCTGCAAAGAAATGACATTTCCAGTAGATGGTGCCTATGATTAATCTGTTAACCTGCAGTTCTGTATTGGAGTTATCAAGAGAATAATTTCTTATAATTAAACATAAAATCCAACTAAAGTATGTAAATTAGGTGTGGATCTTTATTGAGTGGGATTTTATAAAAACGAACCAGGAAAGACCATATTCTAGAGCAATATTTTACATTACATAAACATTTATTTGATTGCTCCCAAAACAAAACTCTGCAATTTACCTGGAAGGTCGGTGTGAATGTTTTTGGTGGGAATACCACTGTCTGAGATTATAATGGGAACCATGTAGATGCCAGGTGCCAAGTAACTGTTTTGCATGGGCAGACTTGCATGGGTATCTGTAAAAAAAAAGAGTACAACATTTTCAATTGGTCCATTACTGTTACACCTACTGTATAACTGATGAAAGCTTAGGTTTGCTAAAACTGGTCATTTTGTAATGTGGTTTGATAACACTTTCAGGAAAATCTTGTTTACTGTTCTGAAGAGTGGAGGGAGTAATGGCAGCCTCACCAGGACTGCTGCTGCTCACACACACCGAAGAAGTGGAAAAACACATACTGTACATGATTTATCTCATCTGTGCTGAGTCCTCTGCCGTGCTCGTCTTACTCAGTCTTGTCTTTGACGTGCATGCAGAACACAGGCACATAGTGGATGACTTATCTGACAAGATTCACCCTTATGGTGCCAAGACCTGTCATTTACCGTATGTATTTTGGACTCAGCTCTCCTTCATTTTTCCATTTACATGAAAGGAGGAGAGGTACAGTATCTATGTAGCTGACATGGACGCCTCCGACGGAATGGAGTGGATGTCTGATGAGTTAGCAGTATTTTGTGGTTCAGCAGTATCCTCCTGCTTTGGGTCAAACAGATGTCTTTGATTGTTTTGGCATTAGTTTGTATTTATATCACTCAGTGGCTGAAATAAAGGATGAAAGAAGTTGTTACTTTGAAAGCTGTAAAATAAAGAATGCACACAGAAGCGTCACCATCCCCATAACTGGATCTGAAGATTTCCAGAGCTTAAGTTGTGGCAATTAATGTTACTGCTTCATGAGTCCTGGTTTCAATTGTGGACTGGAGTTCCTGTTCTAAGTGTGGGTTTTTACTGCTTTCTCCTACCTTCCAAAGACATACTGGTTGGGTCATTTAGTTATCCTTAATGTATGCCCTGTGAAGGATTAGCCGCCAGTCCAGGGCATTGGCTTCCACAAACTGTGGTTGCCATGACCTGTGTCAGTATGGTTGGCCTGCTTCAGTGGGGGGGTAAAGGGGGGAGGGAGAGTACATCATGTAATTGCCCAAAATGGCCACTAGATGGTGGAGGGAGTCAGGATTTTAGTTTGAGGTTGACAGATCAATCAATGCAGACAGAAATCACAGCTATAATTGCATAGCACACATTCAGAAACACAAAGCAACTAATAGGGATCACTTAGAAGCCTAGCTTTAGAGAAAACTGGCAAAAGGCTGAAATAGCCTTTTTCCTTCCAGTGGTCTGGAACCTGGGCCTATTTTTTAGTTGGAGAGTTTCAAACGGTGTATCGAGGCCTCCGATAGTGCTAGTTATAAAATTTTAATAGAAGAAATAGTAAGAAGGGCGGGGGTGACATCTGACTTGCAAGTCCAAAAATGTTGCAAATGTTGCGTGGTAAGAACAAACATGGCTGTTAAAGTAGATGAGATCATGGTTTTGTACATTATTTGAGAAGCCTTCCCCTCGATCTCCATCATCAGGTCAGGCAGGAGGGATGATCCGAAATATGCAAATGAGTTTATGGACTCTGGTCTATGACACCTAGCTTCCAGGGATGACTATGGTTCCCCACACTTATCCATCCAGTAGCGTGTTCAGCAAGACACTGTTATTCACATCAGAAAGGGCAGGAACAAGCACAACCACTGAGCCAAGAAAAATACCAAAGCTTAGGCTTGCAAAATCGCTTCCAGTGCGAGACAGAGACAGAGCCTTCCTCTTCTAAGAAACTCTGTGACAATAGCTGAGGCTATTGTAGATTCAGGAGGTGAACCTGTCTGACATTGATGTATGCCAAATACATTAAACCCACCCATAAGATTCCAAACCCCTTAATAGGGATCACCTGACTACATAGGGATGTACACTGATGACTTATTGCTCAATCCCAACCCTTACTGATCACCACATAGTCATGTGAGGACAGACTTTGAGTAACTTCTTCCCCATACTGTAGTAATAGACTGATAATTTCCCTCTTTCCTGATTTTATTACTAGATGGAAAAAAGAGAGCCCCATAGGGCAAATATGCCCAACAACATCTACCCTTTACAGTAGGTTGAGCTGCAGACAGGCATGCAGGTCTGCTGTGGGGGTTGAGGAATGCCCAGGCTGCACTTGTCCCACAAAGCCACAGGGGGCAGCAGTGAGTCAGAGTTTTAGTGGCAATTCTGGGCTGGTGGATGAACACCTGGCTCAGGAATGTGAAAGTCTTTCATTCCCTCACGGAATAAATCAGCTTCAAAATGAAACAGCTGGGGAGAAGTGAAAAGGTTACAAGCACTAATTCTTTCATAAAGTCTCAGCAAGAATTCTACTGTATCTATCATGATAGAATGAGTAAAGAGAAAGAACACGCACAGAAGAAATGAGAAGCTACATTACTATGCATATATCAAACTGAATGCAAGGATTTGAATATAGGGATTGCAAGTAGATTCTTTACCTTTTCCTATGGAAATTTCTCATACCAGGATTCAGAGGTTGTTTGATAATGGATTAATGAAAGCATTTATAAAACACTTCCACAAGCGTTTTACAAATAGGAAGGAGTCTGCAGTACAGTACCCACCAGCAACCCCACTATCTCAAGAGTTGAAGAGCCAAATTGCTATGTTGTTGAATTGAGTGGAAACTCCCACCTAGGGGGAACAGCCACAGCAATCTCTGAATCACCCAGTCATGGATGTTGTCAGTGAAGAACGTGCCTCTCCTTCCATCATAGCTCACACTCCAGTAGGGGCCTGTGGGGCCTGTAATGGGACTGGAATCTTCTGTGTCAATGATGTGGACCGTGGGTTCACTGCAAAAACCAAGCCAAGAACAAAAAAAAAACAAACACAATTGGTGATTTCATATCTAGTGAGAATAACAAAAAAAATAACTAGATTTCTTTTTAATGTGTTCGAATAGGATGGCGCTAAAGAGAGATGTTGAAAAGATGGTGGAAAGAGGAAAGGGGGGAGATTACGGCAGTGCATTCCTGATGTCATATCATAATTCATCAAGATCAAGAAAGCAAAACATGAGATGTTTTGGGCCTGCTGATGGTGCTTTGGGGAAGAGCGCATCAAAAAGAGATTGGTTTCACTTAATCAGAGAGCTGTAATTTGTGCATCTGTAGGGGTATGTTCTCTCTGGAATACACTGAGTGAAAAAAGCTGATGCAATTTATGGAGCTGACATCAGTGACTGCGTCAGACAGCGCTTTACTGACACACTTCTGAACTCTGGGTTATCACCACAGCTCCACGATGGAGCCCAGCTGCTGAAGATAGCTGTAAGGTGTCCTTCGGAACTATAATTAAATGGCAAGTCACAGCGTGGAGGAGCACAACTGAGAATCTCATTTACGGTTTACAGCTGAAGGCCCGTATCTGTCGTCATTGGAATTAAAAAGGAAAATATAATCACCTTCGGGTGTGAGAAAGGTTTTTTTTACAATTTCCTTGAGAGAAGAAAAAGCCTGAAGAGAAAATCGGTACCAACTAGATCAATAGTGGCACACTGTCCCAGCACGGAAGTCAGCACATTCAGTCACAGTGCTAGAACACAGACACTTAAGAATATTTGTGCTTTTCATGTTATTTGTGAGGCACAAGGCTATGAGGGGTGGGCAGGGGTTGTAAGCAAGGTCCATATTTTTTGGCAGTGGTCTTTCAAAATAGTAAACATCATCTCAATGTAGATCTGCAAATGTTTACACTTAACGTTTAGCTGAAGAGGTTCAATAAAATATTTCGCTTTGCAGGATTATTCTGCTGTTGTGAAAAACTCTTCTCTGGATACATTGTTTGTATGTTTACATACAAGATTTCTGGGTCATTAGTAATTACAATTAGTAACTACTGACCACAATCTGCAATCAGAATAGATTTGCATCAGTATTCTATGTTCTCAGCGTTCATGTTATTTTCTTTGGTAAATCACAAAGTCTGAACCAAACAGAAGAAGAAAAGTGAAAAAACAAGCTGCACAACAGACATATTAAACCAAAATTCCCTCCTTTACAAAATATTAAGCATCAGAATAATCCATCCATCCATCTTCTAGTCACTTCATCCGATTCAGGGTCATGGGGGAGCTGGAGCCTGTCCTAGCAAGCAGTGAGTACAAGGGGTGACACGGACACACACACACCAGCGCCAGCCGTTCCTAGAAGCTAATTAACCTACCAGTATACTGTGTCTTTGGACACTGGGAAGAAACCTGAGCACCCAGAGGAAACCCATGTGAATAACAACTCCTTGCAATAGCACCCCAGAACCAGAATTGAACCCAGGGCTCTAAGGCAGCAGTGTTAACCACTGCACCACTGTGCCACCCGATCCCTAGTGATGAACACCTCAAATCATGTCAACATCACAATTGGATGTACAGTTGAAAATGTTGCATTTTACCAGTCACATTAGTGTGTTCGATCTCTTGATATATTAGTCTGTGTGTCACAGACCTACCATAGACGGGATCCAGTCTCCAGTACTGATGCACAATGGTGTCCTTTCTGAGGGAGAACTGTAGAGCCCCACCATGCTGGGTCCCATCACTGTCTGTTGCTGAAATGACAAGAGCCTGGGTCTCATTTCTGGGAGTACTTCCAGGAGTAATCCCCCACCAAGACCGGGACGTTGTCATTCACATCCTGGATGAGTACTGTCACTGTAGCAATTGCAAACAGGGAGGAGTTTTCTGGAATTGGAAGTGGAAGAAACCATACTGTCATTTAGAAGTGCAAAAATGAGGATGCAGAATAACTTTTAATAAACGGTCGAGGTCATTCCTTCTAGTACAGCAGTTATTCTTATTCACTTTTTTCTAATTCACTTTCTTCTGAGATATATAGCTATTAGCACGGTACTGTATGTTTATGCTTACATGCATAAACACTGTCACATTAGTCACAAGTACTGTAATATGTCTAAGATTAACACTCAATTACTCATGATGGTTCTTTGAGGAGAACATGGAAGGTCATGACACTGCTGAGACAGCAGACTTTTTAAACTCACAAACTTGTTTTCAAATGCATAAACTTTAACATTTAAAATACAAAATGAATCATTCATGTGTACTAATTAAAGCTTGAAAAGCATGTCAGTAGTTTGCTTTCATGATCTGTACTATTTGCCTCTCATTTCATATAGATTTTGTGCATTTCTCTAATCTGTGCCACCAGGGCAGGTGTGGGCTGGTCTGAAAGCTTGTTTTCTTTAGCCCTTCAGTCCCTGGCCAGATTTCATCGTAGACAGGGGAGAGTGAGTCACAGGCCAGTGACCTTCAGCTGGCGTAATGGACTGGTACGAGACTGGGATCGATGTATCACTGGACGTGAGCACCAATGATAACAAGCACTCACAAGAAGCACAGATCATCTTAGGGAAGCAGCAATTACATTCAGCCAGGCTTTCTTTGTCAGTCAGAGCTGGTGTTTGTGTGGGATGGCTAGAATTCTGTTGCCATCTTCGCACTGACTCACAGTTCCCTGCAAAAGCCAGGTACTTTTGTCAATGGGTAGGTATGGGTTTGCATACGGAATGAGAATTCCTGTCATCTCTGACTTACACAGCCACAGCAGTCATTAGCATGCTGCATTCTACAACTGTCCTGAATGTCCTCACTCATTCGGTAAGCAACCAGCACTTACCAGAATACCAGAATTCATAATGCAGCCAGATGGTGGGTAAAATATGGGAAGATTTATCTAAAGCACGTTATGATAGTCAAATGTTTTGCTGGTCAGATGAATTAATCCACGTTAGCAGGGAGCCTGCTTCTTCTAGAGTGACAAAAAGTTATACTGCCACCCGGTTGCACTTTCGTTAAAGTCTGTTTCATAAACATTGACAAGACCCAACATTTCCAGACTTCCAGGATGTGTCATCACATCACAACACTATACCATGTTGCTTAAGGATGTCTTACCACTGTCTTCTTCTACAGCTTCCTCAGTATAGGTGCTGTCTACCTCTCTGTCTTAAACATGGGAGTCCTCTTATCTCCCCAGAATCTTTATTGATGGTAAAATACTTCTTACTGTCTCCTTTCAGGAAAAAGCTGAAAAACACAGTGTAATATTTAGAAGTAATCAAAGAAGCAAAAGGGGGAAAACCATGACAAAATCATGACGATTTCTAAAGTAAGAAAAAGATTTCAGTCACACAATTACTATTGTTGTCATTTTACTGAACATTACTCTCCATGGTTTTTCTAGTGTTCTGTAACATTCATTCATACCTCTTCATTAAGTTAATAGTCACAAGATAGTCCTCTTCTTTTGGTCTTTTCACTAGTTGCAAAGTTTTCCTGTTGTGAATAATTCTTTTTACATTAAATACACACATACTGTATGCTGTTCACCCAGAAGGCATTAAATGTTTCTAAGAAATGTAACAGCATATCACAACATAGACACTCAATCATAACATTTTGTGTGCTGAATAATATTTGCTAATATAGATATTATACATTATATATAAATGTTTCTGACAGTAATATTTTATTTAATGTTCACAAAATCTGCATAGTTTCTTTCATGAATTTAAGTATGTAATTAGTCATCTTTAGCATTACATTTTAAGTCTGACAGGTTTATCTACTATGAAGATGCCTCATGCTTGCATCTTAAAGATTACTACATCCTTTATTCCAATAATATATTTTCTTATGTTCATGTTGTCTTTCGATACTGGTGATTAACTGTTCATGAGCAGCTTTTCAGTTTGGACTACAGGATTATACAAAGACACATGGAATTAAAATATGATGATGTGAACAGTAACAATTTGCATCCTTGAAATGACATGCTAATGAAGGAAATACAGCTTCTGTTCCTCGGAAATGCAGTCTGTTAAATGAGGGAAGGGTCATACTGATGTTTCATATGTAACAGACTATGATGTTTTTATTAAGAAAGAGGAGGCTGTGATAACTATTAGATTTTCATTTTGACTTATTCACTTTACCTTGTAAAATTACAATCTCACAAGGAAAAAGGACACTTATTGTTACAAAGAGAAAAATGTATTTCGTGTCAATTTTATTTTGAAAAATAGTATTTGTGGTTTTTGCCTGTGCAGCCAGATTGCATATGAAATATATATATAAAATATGTGCAGATTCATAGCAATCAATATATAAGGAATATTTAATGCAAAAAAAAACATTTCCATGTGTGTACAAGAGTGTATAGTGGAATAATGGGAATGGGAATGCTTTTTTTCCAAAGTAACACATATTTACAGGATATTTGTATGTGCTGTCTGGATCGGATCCCTCCACGGTGAAAAGGATGCAACTTGGCTGTTCCTCCTCCTTCACTGTCACTACATAGCTGCTCTGGGACAGGATGGGAGCCTCATTCACATTCCCCACTCTGACAGACACTGTGGCTGTGGATTCCGCACCAGAAAGAGCTGCTGTATTCCGGCCGCGGAGCACCAGAGTGTATTTCTGCACAAGTTCAATGTCCCGCTCCTGCAAGGATGTAACAGAAGATAACACATGCTGGTCACTCTTCAGGGTTCAGTCCCACACTGAAGCAAAGGCCACAAGGCCTGTTCAATTTGTAAAAATGTGTATTTGTAATGAGGACTTAAGAGTTTTTTTCAGGGGCCGTGCTGCAAATTACACTTCAGAAGATGGGGAGACAATCATGAAAGCAACAGAATACATCTATACAAGAAAACAGTCCAGGGATCAGTATAAAATTATCAGCAAGCACAAGGATGACAGGCAGTGTTTCAGGTGGCTCATATCCTGAAGGCATATCTAGTGGTTATAAAACGTTTCAGGCTTGAAAAGATTAAGGAGTATAAAAAATGAATTCAGCTTTCAGTGTTTATATAAAGAATGAAATGGCAGTAATAAATTATCCTCGATGTGTCTGCACTCAGCTGTGCTGGGAAGCAATGTACTGTGGTCCTGTAAACAACAGTTCTTACATGTCACTTAACAGGACACTCAGGTCAGAGACGGCACTATATAAACCTTAATAGTCTTTGCCTTTTCTTGTGGAGGTTCTCCATAGGCATTTAATGGTCATCATTTTTAATAAAAAAAAATCCATTTAAAATTCAAATGCACTGGTTGAAATTGTTCTTCACCAAGACCATTCCCAAGGCCAATAAGAATTGCACACAATGATGGAAAATTAATTTTGGATACATAAAAACTACCAAGTATTTTGCCTTGTCAATGTAAGTATAATGATTTAGGTGCCAGCATATGTCATTCTTTCTGTAATGGATAAGCCACCAAAATAGAAAATCCTTTCTTAAAAGAAACAAAATACTGCATTAGTGTTGATTAGTGTGACAAATATAGCCTCAGTTCATTATTTTTATTAAATTTGAGCCTCTCCCTCTTAAATATAAGTATAGTTGTTTTGCTGACAAGTGAGAAATAACTACATCTCTCTCTTAATACAATTAGGATAGAATACTTACAGGTATTTTAATTCTGCAGGGATACACTTTGTTTTAAGTTTCTGTGTTAATGGAAACATTTTCTGTTTTGTACTTCAAAATATATAATGTTAGGAATTACTATAATATTAGCATATATGTGTATGTTCATTAGCTCTGCACAGGTGACCATGTTAAAATATGATGTGTTCAAACAGTCTCTTGACTGTGTAATGAAGTAGCCCTGAATTACTTAGTAATCACAGAGGAGTGTATTTAGTACTATAGTAAATTTCCCATATTTATTTTCATTTATTTTTTCTGTCCTCCTTATGTCATCCTTGAACGTTTGTTTTTGAGAGAAATGTCTTCATGTACCTCATGAAGAAGATCCAAATGTACAAAATGTCCTGCCTTCTGAACTGTTTCGCACTGTATTTCTGATGAGATCAAAGCTTTAGCAAAAGCTCATCATGTAATCTTCACTTTCATCACAATGAAATTGAATCATTTCAGCACACCTGCTGTGCACTGCCAGATCTCAAGCTGTGTCAAAAACTAGTATAGCTCTAAGGACACAATTACAACAGCACTAGAAAAAAACTTTGGTGACTGAGTGTACAATTGTGCTCAGTAATCCACTTCAGTTAGTTAATGTTTGATTTGTTTATGTTTTTTTCTTTAGGTCTTTAGAACAGCAAAAGAACCATTAAGGATGAAGTGAAATGGACAACTGAAAACTTTTACAAGATGAAAGGCACCTTTAACCAGAAAATTATCATTTTCAAGTAAAAAGTAAAACATCTGGGATGCTAAAAAGAAACCTCTAGAGTCTGAGAGAGAAATATCTGATATGCTAAAGAAGTATTTCACTCAGATGCTGGCTTACCAAGAAATCAAAGACATACCTTGGACAGCAGAAGGAAGTTCTTTATTAAAGAGTATTAGCATAGACGTGTTTTGGGCACTAGAAGGACTTGTGATAAATACATCTTCAATGACCAATGGTATCTCACCAACTCTACTCACAGAAACAAGAGATGCTATTCAGTAGCCACAGACGCAACACTTCCAACAGTCACTCATGGCAGGGTTAGTACCCAGGGTCTGGAGAATTGCTAATGCAGTGTCCATCCATATGAAGGGTGACAAAACTGACCCACCATACACCAATATGTTTGACTTCATTATGCAACATGAAGCTCATTAGAGCATTAGAGCAGCCATGTGCTTTTATCTATTGACTCTTGGGGAGAGGTTTAATTCATTTGCTTATTCTGCAAATGCACATTTCCTTGATCCATCATGTGTTTAGTACTAATCCACATTTCAAGGAGAGTCCCGTACCAAATAAGTAATGAAAAGTAAGTGAAGGTTACTTGGTACTGGGAGAGAATATTGCACTTTACAAAAACAAGTTGTTTTTCAGTTATGTCACATTGGGAACGCTCCATCTCGACCAGATTCATTAACAGTTAAACATTGTACAAATAAGTAACTGCTATTTTCCTAAATCCCTTTTTACTTCTTTTATGCACTCAATAAATACTAGTCTCTATTCCTTTCTTGTGGTATTCACGTTATATCATGATGTTTGTCTCAGATTCAGAGGTTTGGGCATTCTTGGTTACTTGGCCAAGCTAATGGAGTTTAAATCATTCACATGGACATCAAGCAGAGTGTCACACGAGTTTTCAGGACCTGTAAATCTGTCACCATTTGCTTCCAGTGTGGCTAAATAACGTCCTTAACAACTTCCAACTTTCTCAGCTTAGTTGGCAAAGTTAATTAACAATGAACCTAATGTGACTAAAACTCTTCCATTTTCCATTCGGCCACTGCAAAACCACAACATCTAAAGCCGGAAAATGCTACAATTGTTTCTTCAAAGGCAAAAGCTTGGGAATAGCAGGAACAGCAATAGCAGGATTGTGGGCTTCATTCACAAAATGATGCAATTCTGGTGTGTAAGCTTTTATTAGTCTTTCTGTACCCTTTCATATTATTTATTCTCATGACATTTGGATTCTTTAACACCTTCTAAGAGTGCAAAATGTTACCACATACTGTATGAGCCATCCAAAGAATATACCTCCTTTTAGTGCAGAATGTGAACATGCATAAATTAAATAATTCACATTGATTTTCCACTATGTAGGTGATTTTGTACATACTACATCATATTAAGTCAATTGAAGTGTCACCAAGGTATTAGGTGGGGAGCAGAATCTGTTGGCAGAAGTGCTACAATTAAATCACAGGAAAAGGCCAACCAGGACAACCTCAAGTTGGGGAGGACTTATTTAGCCTAGTGTTTTAAATTTGGTGTTTCAAGAATTCAAAACCTATTTTTACAACGTTAGTTATTTTAAGAAAGTTTTAGTTGGGTTGTTTGAAAACTGTATTACTCCTCAAAACACTTAATCTTTCATATATGCACACACTGAGATGTATACACATATATATTGTGAGATAATGAGGATTAGTTTTGCTCTTTAAACATGTCATTATTTCATTCTTTATGTACATAAATATTATAGCACCAGGTTTCCATAACTTGCTTCTTTGGTGAATAAATTGTAATTTTCATCATAAAGTTATTATTTAGTCCATTAAAATAAATGGTGCTCAAACACTTCTGGCTATAGGTTATTTTAACTATTCCCGTTCCTATTTGAACCATTTTATAATTGAACATCAAAGAAGAAGGAGCACATGGAGAAATTTCAGTCTAAATAGTGTGACGCTGGTGCCACATATATTTCATTTTATGAACAGAATAAAAAATAATTTCAAACTGAAATTGACCAAAATACATGCATATGTGATTCAAGCCATTCATACAATTGTACAGTATGAAGACATTGTATTAAGAATGGATAGTCAAGTTAATAAACTAGAAATGGTGACTTTAATATTTCTTTTTCAGAGGTATAAATAAAGTAGCTTCATGTATGCATTCAAAATCATACAGTACCTTCTGCAGCATTAAAATGGCTTAATTGGTCTCTCTAACTGTAACAAGTTTGAAGTTTTCCCCTTCATTTGCGGACTCCACAAACCAGCTGTCTGTCCCTGGCTTATCTCGATCTGAAGCCACAACTGTCATTATCTGGACGCCCACTTTGGTGTCTTCAGGAATAAGGAATGGGCCATACTGCAGCAAAAAAGCAAGCTTTACATATACTGTATGAAACACACAATAAATGTAGACCGAATCATGTTCTGGTGTACCATAAAAAGAGCCTGTTACTCTCACATCATTCAAATCATAGCCTGGACCGGAATCTTGTGTAAAACACTACCACAAAGACAACTTTCTTTTTTGTCTCAGTTTAGTGTTTTTTATTTGATCTTTCGCATCTTTCACATGTGGGGATTCTGCAAATGGGATTTAGGAGTTCATTGTGATAGTCCAGTCTGTGCCAGTAAACTCAAAGAGTAAGATCAGTCAGTTTTTTTTCTCAGCAAGATCACTGTTTTCCTATGTGCGGTATCCATTTCTGCCTGCACACCTGCTTTCCTGACCTTCACCCTTGTACCCTGTATCTATCTGCTTGAGGCTGTTTAATCTGGTACTTACAGTCATTAGCCTCTTAAACTACGTTCCCTCTGATCTCCTGCGCAAAAGGACCTACATTTCGAGAGGTGTCGCCACTCACCCGACAGTTGGCTCCTGCACCAGTTTCATCTGTTAGTGGAGTTAGCTGGGGAATGAAGTGTCGCAGGCATGTGGACCATTTTAGCCCCTCTTGAAGGACTTGTGTTGTTCACACGATACATTACTTAACCGTTCGTGTGGTTTATGTGAGCTTTAAGGAAATGCTCTATTTTAGAAAGAAAATGAATTTAAAATAAGGCATGTGCAATTTGTTCTTGACCTGGGGTTTAAAATCCTGATGATACCCTTTATTTAGACACCTCATAGCACGGTGGAAGCATCTCCAGGCACTGTTCTGTACATAGATAATGTATTTGAACTAGAAAGAAATAAACTAAACATAAAAAATATAAACAAATCAAATTACCTGCAATGCAGCTGCCAAAAGCAACAGAATCAATAAAAGCAAAAGAACAAAGTGAACATTTAATTCAGTTATAAAACTATAAAAAGCAAAGTTAAACATTTTAACATCTTTAAACATTTATGTTGAGGATGCAGCTAATTGCAGCATGACAACAACTTTCACAGTCCTGCCACAAAATACAAACATCTTATTCACAAAACACACACAGCATCTTATTCTCTTTTTAGCTTCATTATTTGAACTGTCCACTGACCTCATTGCTACTCATGCAGGCTTGTGTGCATTTAACATCTCAGTTAAACAGCCAGGGATCCGATTGGTAGAGCTTGTTAAAATCATCTGTAGGTTTCAATCCTGTAACCTACTGAAATCTAATGCAGTAGATTGATTTGAGCCCCTTTTTTTGAATTTGTCAGAGCCCTAACAACCTCATTCTGCACAAGCTATATACAAGAGAGAACTTCAAACAAGGACAAAAATAATCCTTTTAACAATATTTCTCAAACAATAAAAGAGCAGATCAATAATTTGTTTAATAAAAGATTCAAGGCTGAAGTCAGAATAAGAATTAACTCCAAACTGTGTCATACTGAATTTCACATTAGAAGTCAGGTTTCCCAAATCTATTTTAGTTGGCTCAATCTGTTTCTATTTTGATCTAAGTGCAGCATGTTTTAACATTTATCTTTTAATATCAGCAAGACACTCAAATCTGATATTGAACTTAATTTTGATGTCACTTTTTAAACACAGAAATACAGTAGAGTCGTCATTAGCATAACAATGACAGTTCACCCCACCCCAGGGAAGACAGACAAAAGCACAGACACACACTTGCACCATGGCCAGTTTTCTCAGAAGCCAATTAACTTACCAGTATGTCTGGGCTATGGGAAGAAACCCATGCAAACATGGGAAGAACATACAAAATCCACTCCATAATACTTTAAGTCTGAAATTAAACCCAAAGGCCCAGCACTGTTGGCAGCAATGCTAACCATTGTGCTGCCCTAATGGTACCATGTATGAGGAAAATAACATAGCACCCAGAACAGACCCCTGAGGGACACCACGTATAATACTAGCCTGTCTTGATACATATTACCCCTAGGAAGCAATAAACATAGTGCTTTTTAACCCAAAGGATTTTAGACCATTAATAAAATTAGACTTTATCCAGTCTAAAATAGCACCAGATAGATTAATTTAATTAAAATTTCAAACAGAAGGACTCCAAAAAGACTAACATTGATATAGCGTTTGAATCTGAACACACATGTAAATTATTTGCTATACTGAAATGTGCAGTCTCTGAATGATGATTAGCTAAAAACCCTGACCAGGACTTCTCCAAGAAAGAATGCCTGTCTAGTTTAATGTTCAGATTGTATTTGAGGAGGGTGCACACCCAGAGGTGCTGTACCTGCAAAAACATAGCCCTTATGTTCTCCCAGAATGATTTACTATAAATCAGGTTCCAGTTTGATTCCATCTTTTTAAAGCCCCTTTTGGAACCTCTTGTTTGGAAGCGACTTTCAACCAAACAAGATAAAGTATTTCAGTCTATTCACAGTACTTTGAAAATTGCAATTGTTATGCATTAGTAAAGTAGTGTGAATAAGATAAGCGAACTTGCTCAGTCTTTGATTACCTTTGCATTCTTCCTGCTTTGAAACCTGTGCTGCCTGACTGTTTCATCCCCCACTTGACTGATGCTGAATTATTGATTAGTGTTGTCTATAAATAAAGTCTGAGATCTGCAAAGTATTTATTGCTCTTTTGTGTAAAAGTGTATTTTAAGAATATGTGGTAATTCTTCAGAAATAGACAGCTGTGGCAGAACTGGAGCTAGGGCCAAATTAGAAATTTTAGTTGGCAGTCATGGACCATAGTCCCTTGAGTCTGATATGGATAATATTCAGAAACAGTTTCTTATTTTATATTCTTTTCCCTAAATACCGTAAGGAATGCTATTTCTTTTGGTCATGAGAAGATTGAGTAAATTTGTAGATTTATAACGCATACTGTAAATGCCATAAATGGTCTGGTATACATGGTCTCTCAAATGTTAAGACAGCCAGTTATGAGATGGATTTAGGTCAATCAGAATTACAGCATAGGTGAATTACATTCCTCTTATTTCTGCAGAGCAAGATATAAAAATCTGTAACAGCCCATTGCTTTTTGATTGACTCATTATGATATTTGCTGCTGGTAATACATTACAATGCCAGACTTTTGTATGAAATCAATTGTCTTGCAATTTAATTATGGGTAATAATGTCAATCCTGTTTTGTACGTCAATCTCCTTCTCTGTCTTTTTCAACTGCCTCAGAAACTGCATGGATTTTCTGTCATCTTCACTGGATGTATTTAATCAGGTTTAAGGCTGTATTCAACTTATCAGTATGTTAGACTATTTTTTTTCTTTTTATATTAAACACTAGTATTAGAAGCAGCAACATTTTCCTGATTTTACATTTATGTTTATTTATGTTTTGGATTTTATTGTTGGTTTTGAAGTCACAGTTTATATTTGGTTGATCAATGGAGTAAAACAGGCATTGTGCATCTAATAGTTTATACATATAGTGCCTTGAAAAAGCATCCAGACCCTTCCCATGGTATCCTTTTTTGTGAAATTGAAAAATGATGCACTAAAATTAATATTTTATTCAAACAAAAAACATTCTCAGAATAACAAATGTAAATGTCTGAAAAAAATAGAACGGAAACAGGGATAAATAATAAGATCCATTAACTCAATAACGGGTAGAAACACCATTACAGCCTTAAGTCTTTTTGAGTAAGCCTCCTCCAGAGTAAGTGTCGTCACACACTAGCTTGGTGCCTATTTTGGGCAATGTTTGGGGGTCGCTCAAAGACAGCAGTTTCTTTCCACAGATTCAAGTCAGGACTTTGATTGGGCCACTCAAAGACATTGATATTTTTATCCTTAAGTTTGTTGCTTAAGCCTTGTACCTTGAATCTTTGTCCTGCTACAAGATGGTTTTTCACCCCAGTTCCATTGCTGTTTTCATTAGATTTTTTTTAGTAACAATACAAAGTAGGTGGCCATCAAAAGCTTGAGTAACTCTCCATATCCATCAGGCTGCAGCCTTCCGAGCACTTTTACAGTAAGAGTCTTTTCTGTCTTCGACACACAAGGCTGTTGCGTCACAGAGCAAGTAGATACAGTATCTCTCACCTTTAGTAGTGAGTTTCTTGGTAACCACATGGCACTCAGGCTGAGAAAATGTGGGCTTATTGACCAGTAGCTCCAGTGGCTTAGCAATTACTTTGCCATTAGAGTTTTCAACAAAAAACTCTATCTGGAACTGACAGCAAAACAACAGAGTCACTTCCAGGATCCATCAGTGTCCCTTACCATTCATAGAGATTCCTAAGCACATGATCAATTTCTAACTAGAGCGTTCAATTTCTTTTGTCATTTTTAAATGATTTACAAAATAATTTACTGATGAATTAATACAAGATTTGTCATTTCCAGTTTAATGGCTTACTATGCAATTACATTTTGCATTCAGAGGTATGAATGTAATTCTATATAATTACAGTTATAAATGAACTGTCCAGGGAAGTATCCAGAATAATGTAACTAATATAATAATGTTTATTTCCTTTGCATAATCCTGTTGAAGGGTCTTCAGCAAGGATACCTCACAGCAACGCAGATATCATGTTCTCTGAAAATTACTGACCTCATTTTATCTTTTTCACTTTAACTTCCCTGCCTCAAGGGGGTTCCAACCATTAACCTCACACAGTACCGCTAAAATGCTTCGTTTAAATTGATTTGTAGACCCAGATTTACAAAATACATGGAGTACAAAGGGATTTTATGTATTTTTTCTATCCACTTGTCCTCAGCCATTAATCATCTCTGCACTGTTCACAGCAGAATAACACCGCCCACATTTCAAACTATCACGAGTAAAAAAAAAGCCTACTTTCCACCTAAAAATCATAAAATGTCCTGGCCATAAGTGTGAAGAGAATCACTAAGCAAGAGGGTTAGAATGTGGACAGCAGACTGCAAGAATGTGACATCTGAGTGGTAGACTGAAGATACACAACGTCTGTTTGATGATGGTCTCTGAACTTTAATAATATTCAGATTTACATGCATATATAGCTTGTGAGTGTTTTGATTTTCTTGTTTACTACACAATGGCCACCAAAGGTAACTCTGTCATTTAAAACTCAGATAAGAAACCATTTGTTTGTTCAGATGAAAGACTACTGCTTCTTGGGTCACTGTACCAGTTCTGTAGTGAAGTGAACTACGCAGCAAAAGTCTGCAAATGTCATCCTCACATCCATTTTGGTGAAAGTAAAAGAAAAATGTGAAAAATATGCTGTGTAAAAAAGGGATTTTGTAGGGCATAAAAAATAGCAGAAGTGAATAGGTGGTTTCAATACCTTAGTACAGTAACCCATTTATGTCAGCAATATACTGTACATATTTGTGAATATGCATGGTTCTGAATGTTATTCATAAAGACCCTTGTTTCCCAAGTAAAGGAAGTAATGGGCTCAATGTTCGTGATAATGGAATATACTTGGATGATGTTGAACTTCTGATCTGAGGTGTTATCCAAAACCGAGGTGGCATTTCTACTCTGTAAGGAGCTCCAAAGACAGCAAAGTCCTACTTTTACCTCTGCCTGAGCCTTTCTGTCCAGTGGGCTTTTCACATAGATTACCCATCCCTACTGATGGCGAAGAGCAACTCGGGAAAGTCTCTCTCCAAGGTGTCCTCAACCTGGCTGCCACTCCATTGACCCTGCGACGATTAAATAAAGGTCTCATTTGTATTGCATGATACAAACCCCTAAATAACCTTGCAGTTTACCCTTTTGAGGTATAAGGAGGAAGGCCAAAGTTGTGTTTGGACTTCAATGGCTGAACAACAAAGTAAAAGCCCATGCTGTGATCTGTTGGGCTGGTGAGTCAATCCAGAGTCAGCCTGTCTCTCAGAATGAAGCATACTGTTGTCCTGTGCTGGAACACCCTTTCAGGGACTTTACAAGAGCTCACATACTGAACAGGGGTTTGCAGCCAACATTGTCACAGCATGGAAAAGAACCCAAGACTTTGCAGCTTTCATGTTTAAGGAAACCCTTTCTGTGATGTATAAGGGAACCCTTGCACTGTTTATTTTACTCAACTATTAAGGAATGTGCTTCCCTGCACAAGCTGTTATTAAAACAAAGGCAGCATTTTAAATAAAGTGCCTACAGCATAAGAGTTTTCACACAAGCATCCAAATGCTTTTTGCACCATGATAAGGATGTAACGAGCCTGTACAGTATATGATTAATCTCTGTGCACACAGTTGAGGTTAAAAGGGATTTTTAAATAATTGTTATGTTCTTATTTACCTTAAGGGGGGTTTCTCTAAGTCAGCAAAGCTAGATTTGAATTGCAGGCAAGATTACTGCCAAATGTGTATGTTTGGTTAAAAGAAGAGCCATGTTAAGTCTGCAGCCTGTGAAACAGCACCTAAGAAGGACAAGATCCCAGCAGGAATATAACAGACAGGGCATGTGCATCTTATCAAGTCCTCATTGAGAAGGGCACTGTTTTGGAGATTGTTTTTTAAACTTTACCCCACAGTGTATACAGGCCATCTTCGCAGGATTACTTCACTGACACTGTTATGGTGTTCTGGGAACTCTACACTTTGAAGGAATTTACATAATAACATGATGAATTTACTCTGTGCTAAAAAAAATGAACAGTCTATAAAGGATAAGGTAAAGCTTTCTGGAAATTCCATATTGTAAGGCCTTTCAGTATGCCAACCTGACTTCGACAAGAAAAGTGTGTACCCACCAAAGACTTTAAACTAAAAGATAATTTAGCATAGAATTTTTGTTAACTTCCTGTATCAGCTCCCATCTGTCCAGATAATAGAAGCTTTGAGTTGGCTTATAATGGCCTGTTTATATATAAGTATATTTATGCAAATGGACTGTAAGTGAGCCACATCCAACATCCATGAAAGCCACCCCTTGGAAAAACATTTACTATGAAAGTGCATTAGATTATGTTCCACATGCAGTAATCACATACCATACAGTGTATAATAATGTTAAAAAGCTCAAGTTTATTCTAGGTGAAGGCTGTTTATTATAATTCTAAACCATAATGTTAAAATAAATCATAATAGTCTGTTATCAATAAACTAGTGTGCAGTTAGTTTGGCATTAACAGGAAGAGAGAGCTTCAGCTCAAACATTAAACAAGACAGAATAGGTACAGTACTACAAAGTAAAGAGAACTTAGCCTATTTTTAAAAGAGGGATTTTTTGAGGGTATTGAACCATGTAATTAACAAAACATATCATAGCCCCAATTTTTACAGTGATATTTAATGTAAAGGGTTGATGTCTACACGTATGTTACCTGCATTGTCAGTTGGAGTCTTTCGAGAAGCTGGCTTTAAACTGAAGAGAAGAAATGTTAAAGACCAAGCAGAGGTTAATTCTACTCAATGGAAAAACGCAGTGTTTTGGTTGTGGAGCCTTCTGTAGGTGTGTGGCTATCAGGTGTTGCAGGCAGATTGGCAAAACATTTCTGCTCTTAAAGTTTCTTTATTAAGAGCTGTACTTCGGGAGACCACGATCTCTGCATAGCATCATCTCTTTCTAATTTTAATATCACGATCGTAGGCTCTCCATGCACAAGAAGAAAGAAATGGAGGGTTTAAAAGGCCATCTGCAGAACTGGTGCGAGTTCATCTGCAAAGCTGCCACTTAGCTAGCAGCTGAGTCATTCTCCCGGCTTCTCTTCCCTCTTGACAGCTGCCAGTTCAGCTCTTCTTTTTCATTTTGCAGATGGTGCAGAGCACAAACAAAGAAAGAGCAGCAGACATGGTCAGCATTGTAATACGATAATTACGCTTCTCGTTCCAAAGGTTTTTCAGTTTACATGATTCTGTCTCTTCCTACAAGTTTAAACCCAAAGATGTTTCATGCCATCTGTGTGTGCACTGCGGATACAGTATGCTAATGTACTCTTACAGTGTGAAATTAAATTGGCCTTCACTACAGAACTGTATAATCTGTCTCCTTACAATGGTGTATTTGTAATTTAACTCTTAGGTGAGCTCATAAACCCTGCATGTAAACAGTGTAGTGCTTGTGAGAATTAATGCTGATTCAGTAGGTATAAGGATGATGACATCAGAATTTGTACTGATGACATAGTAGAGATAATGACCTTGTCACTGAAAGACAAGAAAAACTCAGTTTGCTGTATGACACAAATGCTTAGCTTTTGTGGCATCTCATGTGCCTCGACAGTAAGCATTCTGCATTAGCATTTAGAGTGATCCATTCAATATCAGAGCTTGCACAAAGACGAACAGCTAAGAAATTTGTCCAACAGTGTTCTTGGTAGGTCAAAACACATATTTTCTCTAGATCTCACCCCACAGTGAAGCCAAGTACGGCTGGGGAAAAAAAGGAGCTGGATTTCTCTCCTGGAGGCGAGGACTCTGCACACGTTTGAACAGCCATGGGGGAGTAGGTGTGTGAGGGCGGCGTGGGTGAGGGACTGATGAATCAGATACGTTCACACGAACAACAGCAATCGACAGCGGCAGCAAAGCAAAAAAAGGAGTTGTGGGTGGCGTGTGTTTATTTTCTTCTTTGATATTGAGTATTTTCTAAACAGTAATCAGGTTCTTAATGCCAGATTATTTTCAATACAGGTGATGCCTTTCACACAGCATTTTATTTCACAGGGTGCAATAGGTGTTCTGTATTGCAGCTTGTCTCTTAAGAGCTCACATTCAAAAGCAAGTCACGGTACCTACGTTTATTCAGATGATGAATTTTTTTACCTGTCATTGCAAACATGCAGCCATTTGTTGGCCACAAAGATGTACCCCTTGTTTTGAATTTCTTTTTGTGCAAAGATTTTGAATACAATTTCCATTTAGTAGCAACTAATTGATGCATGAGAGTTATAAACATACTGTATTATACACCTGAAGAAGGCTTCACAGCCAAAACGTTGCGTTTTCTCTCTTCTCTTTTCAGCATGGAATGAACCTATTACTTGTTCCTTTGCAGACTACGCATGCTGACGCAGATACCCACCTAAAACTACTGTATTATGAGGCAGATGTTATCATTCTGCTGTGGATAATGCTATTAATGTTAAATAACATGCTAAAGGTCAGGATCACACTGTGGTGTAAGTAAGGTATATCTGGCCAGCGGAAGAAAGGAGCTGGTCTCTGGACAGACACAGGAGGAGTTTGTGATGTGAAACACATTTAGGCATTTGTTTGTGAGATCTAAAGAAACGGTGAGTCAGACTGGGAAACCCACATGATAACTTGACATTAACGACCATCTAACAATATCCAATCAATTCCTTTACAACACAACCCGTATTCACAAAGTTTCCTATTGCACATTTTCATACTTTAGTTTAGCATCTTTTATTACTCATACAGTATGTGTAGTTCTAGCAGAAGAGCGTATTGCTAGAGGCTAATGTCCCATTAGGTTTGTATGGAAAAAATAGCCTTATAAATGTAAACTAGTGAATTAGAGATTTTTTGTCTTATTTCCATTTAAGGGATTCATATTGAGAATAGTGAATACAAAACGAGGATGCTTTTCCTAAACATACTAAACCTGAGAGAATTCAGCTTTTACCTGGGAGATTTGCTTTGGCTAGGGGGCAGGCAGGTTTTCCTGCAGATGAACAGGCTCCAGCGAGGTCCATGTGTTCGTAATGACATCTATCATCACAATATCAGTTGAAAAATAAGCAGCAAATGTGAAGCATTAATATCTTCACATTTGCTGTCATGTTGTACTGGTGGCACACTTCTGGATCCAAGCTGGATGCCCCTTGAACAGACACAGGAAGGACAGTCTCTCACTCACTGTGCAAACACAGCTCAATGCTTACATTCATTGCAGTATAATCAAAGCAATTCTCAGAAAGATTCTAATTGACTGAGCTGATTAAATCTTGTGTCAATTCCACATCCTGCAGTTGACAAACGTTATTTTAAAATGTTTTAACACTTTCAGTTGCCAGGCAGAATTCTTTAATCAAAGAAAATGGATCTGTACTTCAGATCCAAGTGCGAATACAAATGAGATGTAGTTAGAAAACTTAAAGAAACAGTTGAACGGTGCAATTGACTTTAGCTTCCCTTTCCTTTGTGTCTGGTGCTCTCAGATATACAGACAACATACAGTAAATCCATTTGCATTATGATTGCAGTTGTAGTTGTTTAAACTTTTGATCTTCAGCACTGTTCAATCTACTCATCTTTGTCTGAAGCAAGAGCCCTTGTACTTTGTGAAGAGGGACAGCAATATGCACAGGGACATTGTCTATAACCCAGTTAATGTGGCAATCATTGACAGTAATCATGGCAGGCTGTTAAACACATTTTATATTAGGGATGCAATTTACAGATTTCATTCCTAAATGAGGTCTAAGGAAAGCAGCCTCTGGGGAGCAATTAATTTTTCAGCTTTAATGTCTTCCAACTCCTGCCAAGCAGTGAAAGGGTAGCAGTTACACTAAAATAGCATCAGCAGTGTCCTGGTTGGTTTTCCGTGATATTGGGATTTGACGGCCAAACGAAAATTGTCCAAAAGCCTTGAAATAGAGTTGGTACCAGCAAAGTTTAAGGATTTCATAATACCATACTAGGGGTATTGACCAAATGCAGTCTAAAGAGACATCATTTCCTCATGCAAAAATGAATCATCAATCTAGCTTAGAAATGACTATTGGCTGTTCAAGATTGGATATGTAAATCATGTCTACATATTTATACAAACTTACAATTTCAATTCCTTGTCAGTTTGCCTCATTTATTTTAGATAGATTTCAGTTTTGTAGTTTGCTTAACAGATCTAGTCAGGGGCTTGTAGACGTACAATTTTGTTAATCAGGGAAGAACAAAAATATGTTTAATTTCAATAAGCTATCTTATGGAATTGTAAATTTGTTTTACTGCCATGTCTGAATGTCAAAAGATATCTGCACATTGTGTGCTACAGAGCATCAGATGCTTTCAAAACGCATGCAGATTAAAATAATTTACTCTTGTGTTCAATCACAAAGCAATTAGTCACGCTAAGGAGCTTCTGAAGAATTCCGAGTAAATGGGCAGAGAAACTCTTTTCAAATTAGGAACTTTAATCACAATTTATTGGAGTTGGTGAATGAGGATTCTGTTTTGGAGCTCACCTTCTGCAGTCAGCGACACACTACCAGTCTGGGCATCAATACTGAACATGCTACTGGACGGTGCACTGGGACTTTGATCTATCAGGCTATAGTGAGTCAGAGTCCATCCCAGCAAGCAAAGGGTACAATGCAATAAGCATCCTGCACAGCATGGCGTTTCTTCATTGGGCGCACGCACACACACACACACACACACACACACACACACACACACACACACACACTTCCATTTTTCAGTGATGCCACATTTCTGGAATCTTTAAGTAGGCTTATTCTGTGTTTCCATACACATTTAATTTCAGTCTCATAATGTACTCGCATGCCATTGATCTGCACACCTGACCACAGCTCACTGCAGAATTCTGAGGCACCCAATCAAAGAAGCAGGTGAAAAAAGCAGACATCCTCAGCACCTGGCTATAATTTCCTATCTCCTCCAAGTGTATTTGAACAGTTCTGACTCACTGTGTGATGTCACAAGAAGTGACGGAGAGTGGGAATAAGGTAGTGCAGCAGTCATTGTGGTATCTGCTGCTGTTTCCTCACCGCAGTCAATCCACTTATTTCATCTCCTTCTATTGATTTTTAAACCAGCAAAATCAACGGGAATGGTGCGTTTTTCTTTTATAGGGCTCTTCATGACTGACAGATGTTCTAGTTGAGTTAATTGCAGTGTGCAATGTATTCCCCACAGTCATTTCTCTTCATGCTTTTATCTGTCTATAACTGACCCTCCAGCATACATTTCTATTTTAATACCTGTTTAAATATCTATTCATTTTCTAACTGCTTTATCCAATACAGGGCAGCAGGGGAGCAACAGGTGCTAAGCAGGATGCCCCCTAGGCAGGGATGCCAATCGGACAGAGGGCACACACAGACTAAAATGTACCAGGACCCATTTCAATTTTCCCAGAAGCCAATGAACCTACTGTACAGCATGTCTCTGGGCTGTGGGGGGAAACAGGAGCACATGGAGGAAGCTCATCTGAACACTGGGACAACATTCAAACTCCACACAGATAGTAATCCAGGAACTGAACCCAGCACTGCGCTACCAGGCCTCCCCTGTTCAAACTTATACACTCAAACATTTGATTTGTTCTGAGCAATTAAGCTAAATTTTGGAATTTCCATATACAGTAACATACACATGTGGGATTGTACAATAGGATCAATTTTATAATAGAGTTTGTTTTTCTAAACAATAATATCTTTTTATTTTTAGAGATATTTCATTTACTCCTGTTTGCCAGGACGCCCACAACATTATTTGGTGAGGCAAAAATGTGCTTCTCATCAGTAGTCACACTGTACAGTATGTTCAATCCTCATTTATAACTCTTATACTTTTTGTTGTGCAATCAATTCTTGGCATTATTTTGTGCAACAATTGAATAGCAGGCGCATTGCTCTCTTTGTTGGTGGAGACCCATTCCCTCTAGCATAAAAATCAGCACTTTGAATGGAAATGTTCATCTCATCATGAGCAAGTGGCTTTACGGCTTGTTCCCAGCAAATTGAATTTCAGTCACACTTCTCAGCGTTTAGTATACTGCAGATGTTTGCCTGACTTGACTGGCAAGTGAGGTTGACACTAATCCAGCAGCATTAACATGTTGTAACCTGATCTAATTAGATCTCAGAAACGAAGCAGGGCTGGGCCTGGCCAATGCTGGGAAGGGAGACCCTAAGGCTCCTAAACTTGCAGCCCATTCTCCTCCATTGCAACAGTCCAGCTCTTCAATTGCTATATTGATCCTGCTAATTACCAATTCAGCACTGAGTGATTCTATTTGCACCCTACACATTGGATGCATTCTCGACCTGATCTGCTGTGTGTTGGGGCTGCTCGTGGATAAAGGCTGATGTAGCGCAAAGAGGGTTCGCACCTTTATGTAAGTAGATCCCAAATAAATAAACCAAATGCATTTCTAAATACTGTAGCATTCTGAATAATAATTGCATCCTACACATGCACTTATTATTAAACTATCAATTTTACCCCTCTTGTGCGGAAACAATATCGAGAAAGTGCAAAAGCCTCATTTTTAAGTCAGGTTTCCACGCAATCTCTCTTTCTCAAGGCACTTTTCATACGTTGCATTTAAGGCAAACTTTTACCCACTACCCTTTCCCAGTAGAATGTGAACGTTTGTGCTGTCTCCATGTTCCCTTTCTGACGGATCTTATGCATGAGGCTCTTCAGTGGTGACCTGTTAAAGTCCTGTTCCTTACACTGACGCAAGAGTTTCTTTGACATTTTTGTCATCTCTGATGCATCTGAGTTTCAAGCTGCGGATGGCATTATTTATCTGGTTATACAATGCTGTGAACACCATCTACATGAAGGTTGAGAACATAAAAGAATGACTATGTATGTGTCTATTTCTACTGAATGAAAAACAGTTTTTAATAGAATTTATTATGTCTGGTTACCTAAAGAAAATCCTTGACTTTTAGAATTTAAAAATAGCCAGGAAAAAAGCATGGTCGTATAATGTTCGTCATGTTTAAGTAGTCCAAATTAAATGAATTGTTGAATTATTGCTTAGAACGTTATATTTAAAACATGTTGAGAAATGTTAAGCCTTAAAGTCAGATAAGCAGTCATGTAGGTCATTATGTAGCTTCTAGAGAACCTTTGCAGTCTTTGGTAGATAATCAGAACCATTAATATTATTTTGGATTGTGGACATGACTTCTCCTACTCCATACACTGCCAAACAGGTTATTAGCATTCATTTGCTAATTGATTTACAAATATGTCCAATGAGTCACATCTGAAACATAAGCCAAAAAAGAGACTTAGTTCATAAAAATATGAAAGGATTAAAAGCATACAAAAGCTTAGGATACATTAAAGAAAGGGAATATGTTGGATTACAAACAAGTAAAACAAGATATCAAAAAGACCAAGAAAGAAAATTGAAAAAAGTAATACAATGAACAACAAAATAAAGTTTTTGTCAGTGTTAAAACAACAAGAAATGGTAAAGGAATAAGTGTAATCTACTAGCTGATTAAATTATGTATTAATATTTCACTCTTTATATGTACAAATAAGGAGATAGACAACATTCCTCAGATTGAGAGAGGATGGTTATATGTTTAATAGTATTATCTTGGAAGAGGCAAAAAGTTCTTCAGGTACTTTACCTTAAGACAACAAATAATTTTATCTAAAGAAACAAGAGATGTTATTCATAGGGCATTAACAAAACACCAGAAGTCAATCAAGACAAAGGTAATACCCACTGACTAGAAAACTGCTAAGTGAGTGCCCATTTATAAAAAGGGCGACTGATTTAAATAATTATAGACCGAAGAAGTTTTACATTTACATATTATTCAAAAATTTTTATGGCAATAGGATTCTAAGGGACACATTACATATATTTAGAAAATGTAGGTTAGGGAGCATTGTATATGGCATATTTAGTTTCAGAAGAATTTTGATAAACATTAATAAAAGATTATTTGCAGGAGGCCGGCATTCAAAAAATGCTTGAATTTGTTTCAACAACCAGTTAATGAAAAGAAAACAGATTTCACAGAGAAAAAGATAAATGCTGAAATTTGGGTGACCTAAATTAGTCGAGTTCCACCAATGTGTATTAAGATCTGTATGATGATTTGTGCTTATTTTATATAGGATCTAGTTAAAAGTACAAGTCATGATATTGAAGCCATTCTCTACCGCTCTCGACAAGAGTTGATGATTATCTCAATTAAAATCTTACAGTACTCACCTGCTATCAGTCCAGTCTGAACAATACCAGTCATGCTTTCCTCACTGAACTCAAACAATGACATTCATATCAATGACAAACACCTCAATAGTAATGCACTGTAAAATGCCATTGGGTACAGTGCTATTAGTCACAGCAACCTAGAAAACATGAAAGTGAATACTGTTTAAGAACAGGCATAAAGAATCAGACATGGAAAAGGGGAATCCAGCTTTGAGATTGGCCTAGCTCTTATTTGACACAGCTGGCTGACAATTTTAGTTAGGCTTGGACAGGTGAAAGTCAAGTTCACTTGCTGGCTGGCTTCAGGTGTCATCCATTTTCAACTCAATTTTATGCAGGTACAGAAGAATTCTATGGCCTCTTGTGAGCTACAGAGCAGGGATCTGCATTGTTTAACAACCTGTCTGTGGTTGTTGTTAAAAAAGTAAAACTTTGCTAACTGGATTAGGCAATGAAAAGACAATCTTCTACTGCTTCATCTCAGCAGATCATTTCCTGGTTTCCTGATCCCTTAAAGTTTGTTTTAGAACATATTAAAACCACCAGGAAAGAACCCGTCTTAATACAGGTCAGGTGTGATCTCCTGGGACAGTTAATACCTAAATCTCTTTCTGGATCATTTTCTCTAGCATGCAATCTATCTCAGTGGGTGCCCCACTCCTGCTGGAAAATTAATACATGCTGCAAGCACAATCTGTCTAAGTGATGTCTGACATTTTCTTTTTAACTTTTATTTTTCAGTACAAAAGTTTTTTTTTTCCCCAGTTTCAGTTCATTTTTTGTGTTAATCACTTCTGATGACATTTATTACATTAAAAGCCTCTCAATCCAGTGTTTGATATTTCTTCAAGTATAGAGGTGACACAAGGAAACCCATAAGGACACGCTGAGCACACAGCTTAATTAGGATTGTGCGATCAATAAAGCTTTAAAAAGAAGTTAATTACAGCTGAAATCGCCTATAACAAGCATATTTTCTGTTAAATGTCATGGGATTTCAGTAATTTATTGTGTGATATTTTGGATCAACCAGGGTCCTATTGAATTTCAGTTTTGTATAGGTGGCTGCACTGCTTCCTCTACTTTTAACAGTTTTTCTAAACATGGCACTGAAACAGTAAACAAATGGAAGTTTTTAAAACACCAATGGCAAAACAAAGTTACACGGAAGCTACAAAGAAGGAAAGGAAAATATTTATTTAGATATTAAAACAGAAAAATTGATTTACAATATGGTGCACCACTTACTGAATATGAAGGCTGCCTTTCCCTGTCAAAAGGCTTCAAAGCATACAGAAATCCTGATTCAACTCCGACAAAATGTCTTCTTCATCCCCAGTTACTGTGTAATTAAAATCTCCGATTTGAAGCTTAGGCAGCTAATAGCAAAAAAAAAAAAGCAAAATAGTTGAGCCATGTTAGATTCAGTAAAGCATTGGAGAATGTTCCAATATGACTGTACTATGTTCTATGGGCACATGAGGTGAAAAATAAATATTGGTAATTTATCATATTACCATAACCTATTAAGCCAAGAGAAAGTAGAATAAGAATGACTAATCCACTGCCTGTGTACTGTATAGATTCCTTTTAATTACAGTTCTGTATATAGGGGCTCAAAACAAACGTAGGATTTGTACTTAACTGCTTTTTGTTTGCTCTCTTTTTACTTTATTAATTATTCACAGCATAGAGATGTCTTGAACAGAAAACCTAAAATTGAAAACAATTTGAGAAAAATCCTTATTCTAGGAAAGCACTCTCAAAATGGCCATAGCTCATTTCAAGAGCATGTTGAGACATCAGAAGACATAGGTATAGCCATCTGTAAAAAATCATAGCAAACGTCAGTCTGCTTTTCATAGGATAGCATGGGTACTCCAATTGGCTGTGCATATGTCTGGCCGTAGAGTTAAACGGTCAGAGAATTAACAAGCACATTCTTTGTGACAGCAGTCATGTCTTTGAACTAACACTGATTAAAACAGCTGTGTGTTTGACCACAGTGTTGCTAGGTGCCATAGGAAACATGAGCTGGTCAGGGCCCTGTCAGCGCTCAGAAAGCCAGCAGCTCATGGAAAAGTTACTCATCACATCACCTTTAGTTGTGCGAATAACAGCACAGATATCAGCATTGAAATTTTACATTTAATGCTTAAACTTCACATTGAATTTTCAGTGTGTGTAATATATTTTATAAAAGCTTTTTTAAATAAAGGTGTAGAAAACAATATTCAGACTGAACTGCAGAAGGTTTCAACTCAATAGACATCTCATTTTTCTCACTAGAAAAACTTGTCCATTAAATTGTAATTCTTTTGATTTCTTCAACTTAAAGCAGACCTCATTACACACCCACAACGTGAGCTGTATTTTTCATTCTGATTGTTTTTGATCACCAGTACTTTAATCTGAAACCTCTATAATACATATAGTTGACAGCTTCACAATGACTTCAATTATATTTTCACATTAAAAATGCAGGCACAAACGTGAGGCTTACTTAAGAGCTGTTTCATAAAAAGCCTCGCAGTGTGGAACAGAGGTTTGCGATCATTTTACAGTGGCTCCAATTGCTACCTTGTCCTTCAGCGAGTGGGTTCTGCGTTGGAGTTTTGTTCATAATTATGCACTTGCTTTCTGAACCTTTTTTCAAACCAGTGTTGATCAGGCATTTCAAAAGCAGTCCCTACCCCACCCCCCACTCTTCAGTTTAATTTCTTTTCACTCAGATTGCTTAAGCAAAGTTTCATACTGCTTGCAAAATAAAAGTTTCATTGTGAATGGAACCCACCTTCCATAGAATACACTAGAGCCTCAGGAAGTTGAAAGAGCTGACATCTTGTTTTAAATTCTCAAATCTCATTCATTCTCTTAGTGGTAAAAGACATATTTATCTTATTTTATTAATAAGTGGTTTAGTGGTTTTTCCGATTAGCACATTTTTGGCTTGTCGGTAAACTAAGATGCCATCAATAAATTATGTCCCTTGCAATGATGCAACAATACAAAATTCTACAATACAGTATGCACATTTCTGCTCTTAATGCGCATCAGAAAACACACCATAGGGAAATCAGAATGATAAACTTTACATACCCTGACACAAACAGCAGCCATGCGGTTAATATACATATGAATTCACTAAATCACAATCAGACAGATCATGTCTAAAAATAAAATGCATTTGAAGAAATGTTTATATTTCCTAAAATAAAAAGCAAAACAAAATAATTGACTTGCGTGTTTCTACTCATTATACAAGTAATTTTGTATTCAAAATCAGCCAATAACTGTTTTAAGCACTTAGTATTTCATTAATTGGTTTGTATCAAGGCTCTTTTCACTTCTGTTAGCACTGACAGAAATGCTAACTGCATTCTAATGGTTTTTGTTTACATTTGTCTATTACATAATAAACACTCATTTTAAATTTTACTCCGTTGCATAATAAATACTCTTGTCTAAACTACACAAAAAAATTCCTACAATAAAGCAGAGGTATTAACCGCAACAAGCAGAAATGACCCCAATCTTTTTCATTTATTTTTTTCATAAGGGATCCTATTCACTCTTACCATTTAACATTTCTGTGCATATAATTAGCAAAAATAATTATTTTTTTTTTTAGTTTTGCTCTGTGTTATGTAGCACTTTTTGTCTTCTATACAATGCTCACTTTTAAAGGAGGTTTTTCCATGCCTTTGCTGTGTTTTCATAGTTTCATGACAAAACAATCATGGTTGTCATTGCTTTCTCAGTGAAAAAAATCAAGTCTGCTATGGTATTTTACCATTTTGTTTTTTGTTAATTTCTCCTATATTAACTTGCCTTTCATGTAGAAACATGGAAGACGTTATGTCTCTAGGTGATTAAAATGGTTTCATTAAAGAGATATCCAAACAAAATCTAATTTGTATTATTTTCTTTTCATTACTGCTTAACAACCTCTTATCTGCATATATTACAATTAAAATGGAGGATAGATTGAGGAAGAATTTAAACATTTTTATTGGTTTAAGTTAATGTCCCTTTTGAGGACACAAAGTTCCGTTTTATAGGGCACAGGACTTGGGGCCTCTTTTTATTTCTTTGTTAATAAGCATACAGCATAGCACACGTGATTCCCAAGAAATAAATCTTAGGTTTATTAGACCATTAAAACTGACAAGTGGTTGTGTGGGTGGCTTGGTGTGCATGAAACTGAGGTACAAAAGGATAAATATGGCTTTGAATGAAAAGGATCCATGTGTTAAACTAGTGATGGGAAAATAGAAAGAATGTCTAACAACTGGAACTCAACCATTCCCTGATAGGGGAATAGTATCAAAAAATTAAGTGTATTTAAACAAAGATATATAAAATAGATTTCTAGATAACACTGATAAAGTCTCATAACATGATTCCTCCCCCTTTCCCCTTTTGTAAATTTTACTCGGCAGCTCCAGATAAATATTCTGATGACACAAGTTAATGTAATGTAAACAGTTTTTAATTGTATGATTGCAAAGACAGCTATGGGAACCCACATTTTTTGTTACTTTTTGTTTTGTAACTTTTGTGTCCCAAATGTGTCCCATCCAGGGTGTATCCCACTTTGCACTCGCATTGCTTGCAACCCTGAATTGGATGAAGTAGTTAGAAAATGGATGTATGGGGACAATAATGAATTTGGAACTTGAAGCATTGTAGTTCTCCTTTGAAATTGTTTGTCCAGTGTCCGACCTGTTACTGGGCATAGTCAATGGGATCAAGTAAGTTTCTACAAATAAGACTAGAATTGACAGCACTTATTATTCGTCTATGATTAATCTGATTTTAGCTCCATTTGCAAACAAGAACATTCTAAATTGTTTTTAAAGTACAATTAAAATACTATTGTTAAGATAGGAACCTCATAATTTAATCATAGCACTTATTTATTTAAACCGTACTTAGTTGAAATTATTTACCACTAGAATATATTGTATTACAATGCACGATACTCTAGTTTTAGGTTTTATTAAGGTAATGTTTTTAGATACAGTTTTACTTACCTTTAGAAGAAGGATCCAAGGGGATGCATATTGTGTGCGCTGCATTATTTTTTCTAAAAATGTAATAAATAATAACGAACTTTCCTCTTAGAAAGAATACCTAGTGTCAGAAACTGGAAGATAGATTATGATACAATTATCGAATCTCTCCACAACCCAAAGAACTGTACATACCATACCACGGCTAACTGTACAGGCTTTTCAGCACCAAACTAAACATGAAATGTTTCCTAGAGTAGAAGTTAGGTTCCATTTCGGGAACCATTCAAAGGTGAACTGAAAGAATCAGAATTTATAAGTGCATTTCAAACCACAATGAAAGTAAAACGTATGCAATAGCGTGTAATTTATATAATAGAATAGACTATATTTTCAGGTATGTGCAGCACTATAGTCTGTGACTCCGAATGAGGCAGCAAAACTTCCAGAGAGGTGTTGGGGCCCTATTACATTGTAAACAAGCAGGCTTGTGAATACATTTCTTTTAATCCAATAGAAATATTACTCATGACTTTAAGACAGTTTTCCTAACAACACAACTTACTTATTAACTCTGCATGCAGATCACATTGGAACATTTCTGAGGTGAAATGGAGCTGCACAACCTGTACTTATTCACTCGTACACATTATATTAGTCATTAGTCACTCAGGTGACTAGTGAGCAGAAAGGGCGGCTTCACGTCCCAGTTTCCGCAAACACTCTCTCTCACCTGTGGCAAGACCAGGGGTTTGCGATAATATGGTGACTATGCAGGGCAAGTTTACAATTTTGTGCTTAATTTGAAATTTGTAAAATTTTACAGAACTGTCTGAGATATTCATAATTCATAATAATAATAATTCCTTTCACTTACATAGCACTTTTCTGGACACTCCACTCAAAGTGCTTTACAGGTAATGGGGACTCCCCTCCACCACCACCAATGTTCAGCATCAACCTGGATGATGCAACGGCAGCCAGAGTGCGCCAGAACGCTCACCACACACCAGCTATCAGTGGGGAGGAGAACAGAGTAATGAAGCCAATTCATATATGTGGATTATTAGGAGGCCATGATTGGTAAGGGCCAATGGGAAATTTGGCCAGGACGCCGGGGTTACACCCCTACTCTTTTCAAGGATTTTTAATGACCACAGAGAGTTGGGACCTCGGTTTTATATCTCATCCGAAGGATGGCGCCTGTTTACAGTATAGTGTCCCCATCACTATACTGGGGCATTAGGACCCACAAGGACCGCAGAAGAGTGCCCCTTGCTGGCCCCACCTAACACCTCTGCCAGCAGAAACACTACAAATGATGCTTTGGACTGCAGTTACAGTTTCTATAAATGATTTTACTGCTGTTTATCCTGGATAAAGATTTCATTTTACAGATGGAAAATCAAAGTGTTTTATGAGGTCATATTTCCATGTGTATTAAATTTGAAGACCAAAAGCACTTAAATTATTGCAGGGCCAAGTTTCAGTTAGTATTCCATTGAATAAACAAGTAAAATATTGAGCTTTAACCACCTCCTAAAGGAAACAGCCCCAGTTTATAGCAGTGTTTCATGGAAGTAGCTGACTGAAAAAAAAATCTTCCTCATTTGGTAAAGTGATACGGCTGTTCTGGCCTGGAATCATGTGACTATATTTACATTTTGTCTTTCAAATGCTCTTTTTGCTCCAATACACACCAGCCAAAGGATGTTCTCTGCTGAAGCAGAAGTGAGCTCATTAAAATAAGACTCTTATACTATTGTACATGTACTGTATAACATAAATTGTATATAAATGCATATATGTTGGCTGGATATGTTTTGCTTTAGAATCTTAAGTCTTAATATAAATAATTATTTTGAACATCACTGTAGTTAGGGTCAGGAGATAACCATAAGCCATAACCCATTACCTAAACAGGATTTACAACATACTGAAGAATCATCATTCACAAGTCATTTTTCCATCTTTAAATGCAGATTTAAGTTTTATCCTAAGTTATTGGAGTTAGGCAATGATTACCATGGGTGTTCCCGTATGTTTAAATAAATTACTGGCAGAGTGTATTTTGTTGGTTTTCAAACTATTATCAAACACATGTTTGAGAAAATTTACATCATACATAAAACAATCAACCACACGATCACGTTTTCTCTATTTATTTTGCCAGACAACCTTAATATTGCGAGTCACAAATTAAAATCTAAAAAATAAATAAAAAAAAGACTTTAAATCTTTTCAGGAGTTGTTAACAGGTATTGTTGTTAAGGAAAGAATGGATGTTGGATTTTCAATTCAGTCTCCTTTATTGAAACCTGTTCCTCATAAATTAGTTATGTTGTGACTCACAGTACTAGCAATGCGTTGTTTCAATGTCAGCTACACAATATTGACTTAACCTGTGTCAGTCACCTTGAGTGACAATAGTCAATCCTCCAACACAACTGCACTTCATCACTTGCTGTTGTAATGTGGCTACAGAGGCTCCACAGGTTTTCATACAAAACTCCATAAAAAATAGATGCATGTGGGTGGTTACATTTCACAGATTATACTTGGCAGTCTCTGTGGAAAAAATACAAATCTATACAGATATGAATTTGATCAACATTCTTATGCTTTGGGGCATCCAGATGGTATCTATTAACTTACTAGCATTCAGACAGTGAACTCACCAGACACTAGTCCAAAATTCAATGTATGAATTTAAAAATACAAAGATTAAACAAAAGATACCATATTTTGAATGTGTATTTTAGGTTTATAAATGTGTAAGTATTTTCATAAAATGCTCTAAAACCTCAAAGTATAAAAATAATCTCAGGACATTACAGTATGTAATCCTTCACTTCCAATATAGCTTTTACAACATAACTTATAGTGTTTCTTCTGCTTTTAAGTATGCCATGCATTTTTGAAGAATATGTTTTGGTTTCATTAAAGAAGTTAAACTGCAAAATATTTCACATCCCAAAGAAAATAGTATCCTTTGAGAATAACTTTCATTTTAAAGAATTTAACCTTTGAATGTAGCAAAATTATATTAAAAATTTAAGGAGAGTACAATATCATAGAGGGAATCACATATACTGCACACTCTCCCCCTCTCATTTTAAAGCTTCATGCACTTTAAAAACCTTGAGATTGAGGGAATTAGAGATGTGCTACTGACTTGCTGGGTAGTCTTGAGAACCGAGCTTTAAGGCAGGTCAGTATAATAATGAAAGGAAAATAAGGTGATCAAGTTGATTGTAAGGTAATGTCCTTCTGGCTTAAACCAGCTGTTCTAGTGCGAAATGGTGGATTAAAACGTTACACAGAAAAGCCAGAACAAATGTCCAGTTCTTGATACCTTAATCTTAAATCATGTTGGAAGCATATCAAAAACAGTTGTGAGCAACACCAAACTAGTACTCCAAGACCACAAATGACTCTTCAAAGTCATATTTATGGTGGTATCATTGGAATACTAAGGTTAATGCACAGAGGTCATATGATGCTGAAGAGACAGCAAGCACTTTCAAAACCATGGTTCATACTACCAGTAGAATCAACAACCCTTTGCATGCATTTCTATTAATTATCATTAGTAATATGAGTCACAGGCTGCCTGCTAGAAAATAAAAGCAAAAGATCCACTTATGTGTAACAGTAATCTGCGGAAAAACAAACCTGCATTTTTTTCTCTCTTCTCTCCTCTCTCAATGCTATGTTTAATAGATAACCTTGATACAAGGTGCAGTTCAGTCTCCACATATTAACCATCAAAATGATTACACAAATATTACCTGTGTTGTATTACGATTATCACAGTTAGAAGTTAGGCTATTTTGCAGTGAATTTGCTGTGAAATCTTTTTCTTACCTCACTGTGCCTCAGTGGACTCCAGTTCTCCTGTGCATTGGGAGAATAATTTAAAAAGTAATGCTGAACCACAAATGGTTTGATGAGTTTCCAGGTTAATGTTTAACTCTATCTTTATGAATTGTGCCAATTTCTCAGCTGCATTGTTCACTTTAGTGGTTTTGGGCCTTCACAAAAAATTTTTGTGAACATGGATTAGATGGAACCAAAGTTTAGGGGGAGGTCAAACTCTAGTCTTGCCCACTTCCAAGTACCTAAGTAGAAATATCATGCTTCCTTCTTGTACATTACATCCTTGCATTTGGAGCTTGCTTACACCAGAAACAGAGCCACTCTCAGACAGAGCTGCTTTCAGTAGCTGCTTCGGTTATACTCACTCTTCAATCCCACCACATTGCAGAAAAAAAACGAATCCACACAGATTCTGCTTCAATATGGGAAGATTCCAGTTTGTTCGCCACTGTTCTCCAAAACAGTCCATCCCAAGCTTTCTCAATAAACTAACTGTACAAGCCATGCTTCTTCTCTGCCTTAATCAGAGTTTGACCAAAACCACTGAGATTTAGTTTAAAACAAAGGTATGGAAGTATGTCAAACCCTAATCTCACCCCTTCCATTTAGCAGGATTCATTTTCACATCTCTCCCTCCGCCTTCTTCGCCCTTGTAGCAGCACCAATGGCTCACTTGCATTAAGGGGAGGAGGGGGGTTCTGACATCCCCATTATTACAGAACAGAGCTCACTGTATCACCTACAATTACATATCGAACACCACACTCATTCAAGGCCCCTCGGGACAATTCTGGATCACTCAGATGACATCTTGTACCTCCAGCAACCTTATTTTCTGTATCTCTTGCAGTAAATGTCCAGCCATCTACATTGGGGAGACAGGAAGGAGAACCGCTTCAGAGAACTGTTAGGGCTGTGACGATTAAAGATTTCTCCAAGCTCATAGTTTCTCATTTCACTTCTGACAGCCATGATCACACTGATCACCCTGTCTGCATTCTCAAACTAGGGTTTCTTAACTCCTATAGCAGAAAGACACCAGAAACTAAAATTATCCTGAAACAGTTCACACCGTCCCCCTTCTCTCAACAACAGACTTGTTTTCTTCTAATTGTCTCTATTCATTTGTAGGTTTCGTTTCCCACCTCTCCTCACCTCTCTCGACCTCGCACCACTTGATTGGCCACTCTGCCTCTCCCCTGCTCCCGCCTCCTCCTCTCTCCTGGCTTGTGTTTTCCCAGGCTATATTATCTTTGCTGACTGTCCTATCTTTCTCACACCTGAAGAAGGCTCCAAAGCCGAAACATTGTGCTTTCTTTCTTCTCTTTTCAGCATGGAATAAACCTATTACTTGTTCCTTTGCAGCCTACACATGCTGACGCAGCTGCCCACCTGAACTTCATCATTACAGATGGTTTGTCATTCTTTTCAATCTAATACAGCTCACTGCTCAAATCAGACCTCTTCTCCACATTAATCATGGACTGACAGTACTAAACAAATATTAGAAAAGAAATAATGTGAGACCACAATAAAGGTTATAAATGAGAGAAGGTTTTTGGACTCATCTAGCCTATTTTGTAGTTTGTAGCTATTTGATCTGAGGATCTCATCCAACTGTTTCTCAAAAGAAGCCAACAACCCTTAAACACTTCCATGTAGATTCCACATGTCCTTTTGCTTCACTGTTGATTCCCTACACTCTGTAACCCTGTTTCTAAAGATTTATACTTTCCTCCATCTTGTGTAAAAGGTAGAAAAAAAAGGGATCACTGATTAGCTGGATTGCAGGGAGATGAGGCTCAGCTGGCCTGATTAGCATGTGTCTCGAATTCTACACGGGCGTGGAGTTCACAGCCTTTTCTCTTTTGTTAGGAAGATCTGAGAAACAAAGGTTTCAGAGTCTGAAAGCAAGCAAGCAAGCAAGCAAGCAAACAAGCGAGTGGCTCCAAAGGTGGAGCCAGGTTAAATGGTTGCTGAACTTAGTAGAAGATGGAAAGTCATCCCATGCTAGAAGTAAAAATATAAAACAATAATTAAGAAGAAACATTTGAGAGGCTAGTTTTGCAGTGCTAAATTAGAACAACCAAAGCACAAAATGGCATCCCTACATTGTCACAGCTTTCAATGCCAATAAGGAATGTAAATACTTGGATCAAGTCCCCTGATAGTCTGTTCAAAAGGTTCAGTTCCTTTAGTCTGTCAATCTATGACTGACATTTTGTAGTCTGAATTGTATGAACTGAATGTATGACACTCCTTTTAGCCCAAAATAGATCTGGTTGCTTTTGAATGTACTGATTCCAGAACAACAATGTTTTTTTTATTATTTCTTTTATAGGGTGGTGACTAAACTGGTACATATTTAAAATGAGAACTTTCTAGTGTATTATTTTAACATAACATCCTTTGATTTTATTACAGCTTAAAACATAAACTATATCCAACATTTTGTTCCAACTTTTTATTGCTTCCCAAGTGATTTGGATCACTTAGATTTACACAGGAGACAGAACCCTAACTTTTAGAAGTGACAAGATGGAGAAATGCCACAGTTTAGACATGATGGCAATAATGAAAATTACTGTGATTAAATAATGCTTGCAGAAATACAGAAGATACCCACAAAACAGTAACAAAAATATTTTGCCATGAAGATCATAAAACCCTTCATAAAAATCTGTGACATTTGGTGTTTTGCTTATCTTTACATTTGAGCCCTGAAGATTGTGTTACATGTGCCCTTGCACAATATACTGATTCTCTGTTCAGTCAGCAGACAATGCATCCTTTTTGTCAGATGAAAGGAAAACTTTTTTTGGCAGTGCTGATTAGAGTGTCTTTAATTCAGACATAATCCAGACAGGTTAAAGGTCATGTTTTATTATAAAATATCAATGTAAACATGTAACAAAGTAGTAATTGAATAATATTAAATGGAAGTGCAAATCAACCTTATTTAAATGATGCTAAACTCACAACATAACATTTATTGCTTTTGATTCTCTTACTCACACTTAGAGCTTGAAATTCAAATCAAAATGATAAAATAGGAAATATAATTCTTCACCATTTTAACCCCCTCTTTCCCCCCTATAACAACCCCCCCCCAACATATCTAATAGAAGTACGAACCTGCGTACTAAATTTCAAGTAAGTATGCTCTTGAAGGACAGATTAATGGTGAAATCAAACATACTGCTTGCAATAAAATTCTCATATTTGTCCTAAAATAATAGTATTCCCTTACAGTGTTTGCTTTATATAATGGCTTGCAATCACACTGATTTTAGGTTTGGGTGGCTACACCTTTTCTTTTATTAACACCTTATGTTTCTTTTATTAAGGCATTGCTACAGCAAATGCAGGGCCAAGCCTGGGTGGTATTCTCAACTGTATACACAAGGTTGAAAAGATGTACTCTTAAGGCAAAACAAAAAATAAAATAAAACCTAGAAAGCTTCATGCAGATTCATCACCATCAAATTGTCTTCTCAGTTTTGTTTAAATTATTCTGTTTTTAATATTACAAAATATATACATCTATGTCAGTCTTCCGGTCAGTGTCTGAAACCCAAGTCTGTGTCACACAGCATCTGGTCTTTTCAGTAAAGGCAGCAGTTCTCATTGGCCTGTCAGAGCACTGAGAGGTCGTGGCAGGACTTGGACTTCTGCTTGAAGGCCATCTTCTTGTTGTTTTTGGCCACGATCCTGCCCAGGAAGCGTTTCGCTTTCTTGCTGATGCTCTCCCGCCTCTTGCTGCTGGCCAGGCGCCGGGCGTTGTCCTCCTTGCTGTCCTTGCGCAGTCGGATCTGTCGGACGATGCCCTCGAAGAGGTCGCGCACGTTGTGGTGGAGCGAGGCCGAGGTCTCGATGAACTTGCAGTCAAATACCACCGCGCAGGCCCGGCCCTCTGTGAAAACCACACAGTGTCCGCATGTCTCAGCCTTCTCTCCCAAAGGACACCCTGCATCTGCACTACAGGAATGCCTTTCCCAGCGACATCCCCAACGATGACATGCTACCTTTAAATTTTAAATTTTTTAAAGACAGCTCCTTCCATTTGAGCAAGCTTGTTAATTCTTTACTTCTACTTTTTATAATGGAAAGGTCAGACTCTTATCAATCCAACAATATCAGAAAATGTACATGGTATCTTAAAAACACACATATTAAATAGAAATATGTCTGCCTGAACAACTTTTGTTTCCTATATCGTGAGGCGAGCTTCAGTGCTTACCATCTACAGAGACCTCTCGAGATCGCACCAGGTCACTCTTGTTTCCCACCAGGATAATGGGAATGTTCTCCGACTGCCTGGCTCGCCGCAGCTGGATCCGTAACTCTGATGCCTTCTCAAAGCTGGCCTTGTCTGTCACTGAGTACACGATGATGTAGGCATCGCCCATCTTCATACACTGGTCCTTCAGCCATTGGCTGTTGTCCTGGAGAAATGCAGCAAAATCAGCACACATAATCGTCAGTGGCAAGAATTATACAAAGAGAAACATCCTGGATATACTGTTTCATGCAATCTTGCTATTATAATAAGCTTAATGAACTATTAATAATGCCTTATCACAAGGGATTTTGAATTAATGTAAGTCTGAAACCAAATCTCCAAATATCTACATCACAATTAATATCCTACATCTACTATAGTTTCTGCTAAAAAATGAATTTCGTTGTTTTTCACTTGGTAAACCTTAACTGCAGTTTTTTTTTGTTGGCTATTGCATTTGAGCTGTGTATTTTTGTGTTAGTTAACTGACTTGTAGTTTCTCCTAGAAATGGGTGTCTGGTCTTCATGTTTGCGGGCTTACCTGTTCCCATACATCATAGAGCACGATTGAAGCTTCCTCATCGTCCACAATAATAGATCGGTCATATGTGTTGCCTACAACAAAGGTAAAGAAAGATTAAAATATTTGCCTGTGGGACACTAATCTTTTTAAAAAGATAAGCATGTAGGGCTCATCAATTGCAGGCCATTAGAAAGCGAGTGGCTGTGCTGTAACTGATAACACCTGTTAATGACTGATAGCAGGACACCTCTTAATCTTCAAAAGGGCTGTAGTTGTGCTATCTCCTGTAGCGATTTCCATTTACTTTCCGTTGGTTATCATTACTGCTAGGCTAAAAATAGTGTTAACCTAAGAGAGTGATGGTGCTAAAAATAACTCGACCGAATCCAAAGAAATCAATCGGCCTCGCGTTTACTGCTCACGGGCCAAATCTAACATCTGTGTTTCACCCTAATGTGTGCCAAATTAATCGAACGTACTGTACAGTTAATGACTCCGATCTTTACCTCGGCTTTATTTAGAGGGCGAATGGAAATTTGGTTAGAAGCTAGGAGACGTGAAAAAATGATTGAGCGTCTACAACTTAAGTATTATTTCTTGGCTAGAACACAAAAAATCTCCAACCAAGAGCTCAGATTGCAATTTTGGACTGCATTAGTAAGTACGTTTTCCAGTATTTATTTTAGTAGTTTAACGGAAAAAGTCCTTAAGTTTTAACATTGATGTACGTTGTTTGTTTTCAAGTTCATCAGGGTTTAGTACGTCTGTAAGAGAACCTAAGCTTTAAGAAGGGTAGAATAAAAAATAGCGTCTCACCTGCTTCTTCACAATCATGACCGTCTTCAACCCCGCCGAATATCCGTGCCAGGCTGGATTTGCCAACGCCGTGATCACCAAGGAGCACCACTTTGTAAATCTGTCCTTCTGTGTCGCTGCCAGAGGAGATAACAGAATCGGACGAGTCGGAGACGCAGCTGTCTCTGTGCTGCTCGCCGGGGCTGTAAGAGGTGCAGCGGACGAGGCCGGACAGCTGGTTCATCTGGACCGCGGGCATGGCCGACTGCAGTTCGCGCTCGTCCACGGGCATGCTCCTCCTGTGCAGGTGCTGCAGGTTGAGAGGGAAGGGCATACTGCCTCGCCTTTTGTCCAGATGCCGCAGTTTGTCTCCCTTGTTCAGAGTCATGTTCCCCCGGTGTCTGAAAATAACAATATCACATCAATGATCAATCGAAGTGGACATTTGGTCTTCTGAGTGAAAGAGGAACGCGTCGTTTGCCTAAATGGACAATTAATACCGCACGCAAAACATGTATGCAATATTGAGTCGTTCTGTAGTCTTCGGAAAATTAAATTGTTCTTATCTTATGATGAATCTGGAACTCTAAATGATCTTTTTGTAGCGTCTGTATTCTTCATAAATGGTTCGTATCAGTAATAATCATTTATAATCAAACATACAGACCGAGTATTCCACAGGCTAAGCGAGTTCAAACTCACAAGATATTTCTTTTACTAAAATAAAAAACTTAACACCACAAACATTTACATTAAAAATGGTTACAAAGTTTTAAACAAACAACCTGCTCTGTTTCCTTATTTTCTGTTTTAAAATCTGTAAAATAAACACCCTATTTCGGTAGTTGCTGACTTGTTTGACACACCGCATGGCCACAGTCTGAACACAGATGGTGTCTAGAATGTGTGAGTTGAGTTTACATTTTAGCGCGTGTTCTAGTAAGCGCAAATGTATACATTTAGGCAAACTACCGACACAATAACAATCAAATATTTGGAAAAAACATTAAAAAAGTCCAGGTTACGTTCTGCAGCCCAAAGCACCAACCTACTTTTCAGGTGAGTCTGAGTTATGTTCCTTGTTCTTCGTATCCTTTCCGGTGATCCTCTTGAATAGAAACAACGTTGTATAGGTCCTGTTTTATAGACTTCGCTGGCAGTGTCCTCGGTTCTTAATCTTCCACTGGAGGTTTCAGTTTAGTCTGAGCGCAGCTCTGAACCCCCTTATTTATCTGTCAGCCGGCGGAGTGACGTCAGTTCTAGGCAGGGTTTGCCTGGGAGAATCATGCGCCTCTTTATAGTAAAGTAGCATCATGCCGAGGAGGGAGGGAGAGGGGGCACACTGGAATTTCACTGTCTGCTCCGGGAGACGCGGTTCTCCTACAGAGCGCGGGCGAGGGGGCTCCTCTGACTCGCAGCTCCCGCGAGCAGCTGACTGTCTGAGCTACTGCTCCGTTATTCATCACGGCGCATCCGAAAGTCGGAAAGTGTGCTGTATTGAACTGTGAAGCCGTGAGGTTGAGATAACAATCCGCTTATGAAAATAACCTATAGATGACGTGCAAATTTCTGTAGAGAACTGGGGCATCTCTATAGAAACCTCTATGGTTAGTTTGATAAATGTCTCTGTTCTCTCCGCATACTTTTTATTCACGTAAGATTGGCTTCTACGTTTATGACGATAACTTTCCATTATTAGTATTGTTATTATGAAATTATTCAATTTTCAAATTGTACAGCTCAGCAATGTAACGATGGGTGCAACACCAAGAAGACCTTGGTGTAGCTATCTCAGCATTTACTCTTCCGTTAAAAGTAGTTTTTTTTTGGCAGCACACGAATATAATCTAAAATAATGCACATGTATAATTTTCATAAGGGACCAAAGGGTATGCATTTCTTAGCAGCAATAGGAATTCCAGTAAAAAAGATTATTTTTATGGGTCGATCAGACCTTATTTTTTTCTGATTATCGTATTTCACTAGATGCTTTTTATAGGTGCCGTTTATTATACTAGAAACCTGCTCAACTGGCATCCACGCTGTAATTTATGCTAATTCAAATTGCTATCAAAGCCAGTTGAAAGATGTGCGTGTAAAGTCGCTGGAAGGGATTTTCATCTGAGGGTTACCCTAGAGCTGGGGAATCCCAGAGAGGAAATTCCATTAACTCAAATCCTTTAAGCCGCTCAAGAATACGTTGGATTTAGATCAAGGAACCTTTTGGCGCACGAATGGATACATCATCTCTTACCTCCACAGCCAGGGAATTATAGTACACACTGCCATTTTATCTAAAGTTATACAGTATTCTTTCTGTAAAATGCATTACGCCAGCATATGGCGACCTCACGTTTTCGGTGTAATAAATAATTCGATTTGTATCTGCATTAAACCTTTTTCGATTCCTAGAGTGTGCAGATACAGTATCATGCTCTTTTCTGTGGGAGGCACAGATGCGATCAAAAATGTGCGGAACTGGTTGTGCATGCCTACAATATAAACGATGTCATTCAAGAGTACAGATTTGCAGGTTTAGAATTTACCGTGGTCCCCAGTGAACCATGATCAAGTCAAACCATGTGTATGAAACGATGTTTTGGAATTCATGCAAGACAATTATGGTGAACTGGGAATAGCAGTCTTACCACTCATAGTTATATTTAAAAAAAACTGATATTGAAATGCATTTTTAAAAATTGTGACCACCAGCTTTGCCTTTTACCATATAATATCTAATTGACCACTCTGTTAGCAGGTTCTGTTCCTTTGCGATCAGTAGCTTTAACAGTAGCCCGTAATCAGTGCCGATTAGTTCTTTGGTGTTTGGAGTAAGGTTGCAAAGGAAATCAAGTTTATTTTAGGATTAATAAAGACCTCGCTCCTTGATAGAAAAGAAGAAAGCAACGCAGAGAGTTGCTTGTTCTCTGCCGATTTTGACGTTTTCACAAAGTCTCTGACGCAGCAGGAAAGACCATAAGAAGAATCCCTGATTATGAATGCAGACGACATCCTCGCTAGAACCTCGCATGCGGAGTTCGACGTAATAAATCTTGTTCAATATCGCCACCTGCTGCTGGTTAGCATGAACCTAGCGGTTTTCACACCTTGTTCTTGTGACCTAAATTCATAGCCGTGATCGGAAGACACATACAGCTTCCACCGGGTTGAAAAAACCGTGAGAAAAGGTTGGGTAATACGACTGTAAATCATGTCTCTAAAACTTTCGTGAAGAACTTGTTAACGCTCTGAAACGTGTTGCTTTCGTATAGGCATCTATAACCATATTCATTTAAAGTATTTGCTTCTTCAAAACCTTTACATAGAACGTTGAAATATTTGAGAAGGTAATCCTTTACTTTTCTATTTTTGTTTTTGCTCTATGGTATAATTCTTAAGCATAATTCTATAATACCACGGTACATTAGAGTAATATTGCAATGTGTGTCTAAAATCTTTTAGGAGGAAATCAAGTATTTAATCATGAATATTGCTTTAAACCTGAGAATGAAACATTGCCAGCAGCCATATCGCCCTGCAACTCACAACTGGCAACCCACTGAAGCTAAGCAGGTGTGAGCCTGGTCAGTACCTGGATGGGAGACCTCCTGGGAAAAACTAAGGTTGCTGCTGGAAGAGGTGTTAGTGGGGCCAGCGGGGGGCGCTCACCCTGCGGTCCATGTGGGTCCTAATGCCCCAGTATAGTGACGGGGACACTATACTGTAAACAGGCGCCGTCCTTCGGATGAGACGTAAAACCGAGGTCCTGACTCTCTGTGGTCATTAAAAATCCCAGGGCGCTTCTCGAAAAGAGTAGGGGTGTAACCCCGGCGTCCTGGCCAAATTTCCCATTGGCCCTTACCAATCATGGCCTCCTAATAATCCCCATCTATGAATTGGCTTCTTTACTCTGCTCTCCTCCCCACTGATAGCTGATGTGTGGTGAGCGTTCTGGCGCACTATGGCTGCCGTTGCATCATCCAGGTGGATGCTGCACATTGGTGGTGGTGGAGGGGATCCCCATTACTTGTAAAGTGCTTTGAGTGGAGTGTCCAGAAAAGCGCTCTATAAGTGTAAGCAATTATTATTATTCTTATTACTGCCAAATGTTATTGCATAGGCTGTAATGCTGCTTCAAACACTGGCCTGATTGAGTTAAATTATGATCAAAATGTAATCGTGTTAAAAGATACTGATCTTATTTTTATTGTGTTGAAGAAATTATTCAAATAAATTTTCTTAACTTAATAATTACGTTATAAGTTAAACTTTAACATTTGCAGAATTAATAAAATGACATTGTATATAGAATGCACTCAAATTGGTGATAAAACAGATGGGATTTTTGCATGAGCATTGTGTTGGTTTGTGAGAATAACCCAAATTCCTCTTAGTTCTCATCCAATGAGATCAAACTTTTAAAACATAAAAGATATAAATCTGTTAAAGCAAAGATAGACTGTGTTAAGTTTTAAATTAAGTGTTAAGTCCCAGCACAAACAGTACTGGCTTCTGAGGCAAATATGGCAACAGTGCTTACTTTGTTTCCACGTTTCCACTTCAGGGCTGTAGACAGTGTTGTAACAAATCCCTGTATCTGTAATTGATGTTTAATTTGACTTATCTCAGTTGCTTTGACTTAAATTTATAATGGAAAAAAAGGTATTCCAAACAAAGGTTCATTAGATCTGCTCTGTTTAGTATCCAACACGTGAGCACATAATCATTGCTTTTAATGTTCAGTAACAATTTGATGATTTACAATGTTAAACATGTCCTGTGTGTTATTGCTTGGAAGAAAAATAGCCATCACTCTCCCAACCACTTCAGATGGATCTGTGGTTCCTGCCTAAGGCAACAACGTGTCATTTCTCATCAATATAAATGTTGCTCGTTTTGTATTCTTTTTTGCTGACCTTGTTCATTGTTCATTTGAACACCCCTGCTACATCTTACACTGCAAGGTCCTCCTTTTGACACAAAGCAAGAAATGTGCAGTAAACCTTTGCAATTGTGTGTGATGAGTCACTGGTGTCTGTTTTTTCTGTTCACTGATGTGTACTTGTTATTTAATATATTTATGTTAACTAATATATATGGTATAATGGTGATGGATGTTCTTCCATCATTTCTTCAATTCTGCTGGTCCCTACCAGAGACTCCATGGTGAAGCCTGGACTGAGTTTGAGGTTTCCTATTGATTTTAATGTGAAGCCTCCAATACAGTACTTACCTGTCATCACCAACACCCCTTCATAATAAACCTTTATTGTGAGGAACAGCAGTTTTACTGATAGAGAATCAAGGAGCAGTCCTAGAGAAGAGAACACATAGAAGAGGACACACTGCTGTATTTTGCTTTGGTGGGGGGAACTGAAAGATACTCAGAAATGGAGTGCTCTTGCTCTAAGGCAGGGATTTCCAGTCCTGGTGACTCCAGTGTCTGCTGGTTACCACAACCCTGCTGGTCTCTCTGATGATTAACTAATAATGTGACTGATAAAATCTTTTTAATCGGTTCCAGTTCCTACAAAGTGACACATTTCAAATTACATGTAGATTCTTACAGATAAACTAAAATCTCATCTCCAGTGCTGAAAGAAAATCAGAATGGTCTATCCATATATTGTGAGCCAAATTTGCTATTTAATTATATGATCATAAGCACACTTAGATAAAAAAAACTAGCAAATGCTGAGATTGCATGCCCTAGAGTGAGCGGTCCTACTCTTAAGACATTTGAGCAAACTCTGCTGCAGGGGTCTCCAACCAGATAAGATCTGTGAGTTATTGCTCAATCAAGAGGTAATCTGTTTGATTAAGAGATCTCAGATTTTTGCAGACTGAAGAGTACTATGATTTTGGTCCCATATAATTTTTAAATCACCTGTTTTCCTTGTCCTTAGAAATTGGCAATATAATGGGAACCTCTCAAATCTGATAGATCTTTGATGCAATTTAAAAACTACATTATTTTTTTTCTAGAATTCAAATCAGCGGGTAAGTAAGATTTATGAGGAAGGCGAGACCTGCAACAAATCAGTGACTAAAAAATATACAGTATGTAGTCTTGAAAAATAAATAGAGACATCTGTTTAAAATAATGTTTAATATCAAGTATTTAGACATGGGTGGCATGGTAGATTACTGGCATCTTAATTGGCTTCTGGGAAAATTGGCCCCTGGTGTGAGTATGTTCTGCAATGGACTGGCTTCCTGTCCAGGGTGTACCCTTCCTTGTGCCAGGTGCTTGCTGGGATAGCTCCCAGAAGCGGTTAGAAAATGGGTAGATATTAAATTAAACAAGTAATAATTAGAGACCCTGTGTTGAGTGCCATCAAGTTGGTATGCCAACATCACTATCCATAGAGTTTTCATGGCAAGTTATGGAAGTAGATTGCCAGGCCTTTCTTCTGCCCAGATACTGCCAACACCACTCCCCCCATACTGCTGCTGCCCAGTATGGGTTATTAGAGAACCTTGCGCCTGACGTGGGACACGAACCCTGGGACTACCCTGAGAATATGATTCCCATGCTCTACCAACAGAGCTAGTCAGGGCCCGAAGACCCTCTACTTTAATTTAAACATTTCCAACACATACAGTAGATCTTCCTTTATAATTAAACTTAATGCTCTTACGTCCTGTATTGGTTTTCAAAATGCACAATTTAAAATGTGTATCCTGTACTGATGCAGGTATGGGCAACCCTGAACCTAAATTGAAAGAAGTGGTTAGAAGATGGATTGATGGAATTTTTATTTTGAGGGTAAAAATAGAATGGTGTAGAAATACATTTTCTATTTTAGGAACTTTAGCAACTGCATTAGCATTTTCTTGTAATATAAACTCTGTAACTTAACAAAAGGAGTCAGACTGGGAAATTGCATGCCTTCAAGTTCAAGAAACAATATCCGTTATTAAATATTAATGCTAAGAGACAATGAAAGCAGTACTGCTGAAGGATTAATGTAAGTGAGAAAAACGTACTCATTTCCAATAAGTATCTAGTATTTTTAGTACAAAAAAATCTACTGAGTTAAATTATAAGCAAATACATGAGATGAAGCCACAAACATAACCTCAGATAGTGAGCATCTGGATTATTTGTAATAAGGTCTCACTCTGTATCTTTAAGATTCACTGTGATCTTTTGTCATAGGGAAATACAGGAGATGAAAAGCCATAACAATTATTCAAATCATAATTACAATAATATGCCTGGGAGTTACAGTCATTGAGGGGAACCATGGATCAGTCCAAATCCATACCTGCCCTGGCACTGGCCACCACTGGCCACCACTGCTCCAGGTGGCTGGAGACACTGGAGCTGCTGTAGTAAGAGACCGTTTCAGAGTGGCTGTGGCTCATTACAGTGTTACTGTATGCTTGTCTGCAGGTGAAGGGAGGAATATTGAACTCGAATCTCTTCAGTATAGTGACTGCTATAAAAGAACATCTAGGTACACAAATACAAATAATAAATACACAACTCTTACTTATATAGCAATTTTCTGGAGACCACTTAAAGCACTTCACAGTTCATAGGGACTCCCCTCCTACACCAGCCAAAGTGCACCAGGACTCTCAGGACACACCAGATATCTAAGTGGGGAGGAGAAAAGAGTGATGAAGCCATTTCAAAGATGGTGATTATTAGGAGGCCATGATTGGTAAAGGCACCTGTGAAATTTGGCCAGGAAACTCTACTCTTTTAAAGAAATGCTGTGGGATTTTTATAGCTTCTGGTGTGTGAGTGGTATTTGGTTGTGGGAAGACAACAGGCAGATAACATTCTGTCCTATGAAAAACACCCATGTTGAAATAAAAACAGATATTTAAGTCCTTATATTTATCTGTATTATAAGATATGGCTTTCTAATAATGGATGAGTGGCCATTTCGATTGTCACTTGCTTTCCCTCGGCAAAAATAGATCTAAAGGCCGAAAGTTTCATATTTGTAGATAACTGTGTTACCTGTGGAGTCCAAGAGAGGGGGCAAGAGACTACTGTCTCGCTTGTTGATCAAACGTGAGGACTACAGAGAACATGATGCAACACACAGTGAGCCACAAACCTGAAGCACTGCACGTATTGTTCTGTTTTAATTATATTCTATTAATCAATTTGGGTTTATTTTACCGTTTTTAAATTTCTCTTTATTTTTATTTCCTATCATATATAGATTACAAACTTTAGCCGTTATTTATTTTTGTTGCCTAGATTATACTTACTCATTTTTATACTAAGTATAATTTTACTTACTTAAAACTGGAAAACTGTAGTGTGTTATGCCCGTGAATGTAATCGCTACGTATATGTGATTTGCAAGATTTTTTAACAACGAGGACATATTTAACGTTTTTTAAAAACGATTAGCAGAGGATGGTTTCGATCCATCGACCTCTGGGTTATGGGCCCAGCACGCTTCCGCTGCGCCACTCTGCTGCTTCGTTTTGAGCTGCCTGTGAAAGTTGAAGTAGAAATCGTCATCAATGTTCTGTCGACATTTTTTATACCAGTGTCAATTAGAGGTTTCCATGTTACTTGCATAGCATTTGTCAAAGGGCATTCTTCCTGCTTGAAAATTTTTTATTTTATTTTAAATTATCGTTTTAAACAGGAGAAAAATGACTGTAAAGAATATCGAAATATCTCATTTGTGCCTTGTTAAAGCCTTGATAAACACCTTTCCTGACGAATAGGCTATAGAATAAATTCTTATAATCAGAAAATTGAAATTCACGGTTTTGAAGGCTGAATGTGCCTCAAATTTAAGTGAACTGATAACATGTTTAAGGGGGATTTTCTAAATATTTGAATATAAGGCAACAGTAATAATTTTGCTGCTCTGCTATTTGTTAAAAGTGATGACTGTGGGGAATGGTGTATATAAAGCCTCACCCCTCCCTCATATTGAGGTATCCTGCAGTTACTCTGAAAGTCTCACAGCCATCTCACTGCCACCATCTTACACTCAGTCTTCGAAGTTGCTTTGGCAGCTGCCTCACCTATTCACCCAACACATTACTTCTTTGGCACACTAATGCCACATCTTCGCAGCGTTCTCATTGAAGACCCTCACCAAGATGGACATCTCAGGACTCAGGTGGAACAGCCCTTTGCTCAAGCTTGCAGGGAAGAGAGACATAGGCCTCACAGACAGTCTCTGAGGGTTAGAGCTTTCTGACCTTTAAGAACCTCTTTTGACATCACTATGTGAGGCAGTGTTACGTAGTCTGCCTGGGTAAAACAATTATTCGTTAAACACAGATAAGTTAAAAAAAAGTACAAGAACATCTTGTTAAGCAGAAAAAGACCCTGCATAACTGATTATAGCTGAGCAACCCGAACTTGTAGTCCCTTATCAGCAGCAGCAAGGAGTAGACTTCACAGCAGAGTGTGAGGGAGTACACATTGGAAGTTAGATAAAAAAAAAGTGATCACAATTTGATCTTCTTCACTCGTTCATGAGTACTTGCCAAATGTAAATTTCAACAACGTGTTTTATGTCCTCCTGAATAAGGGTGTGTGTTCCTAAGCAAATAAATCCCACTTTTACAGACAAAAGGAAACCTTTATATCACATCTGGAACCTGAAAAATACATTTAAACATTTTCTTATGAATAAAAGTTAGCATGCATTTAAAAGTTTAGATATTTTATCACTAAACTGGAATACTTTAAAAAGTGCTACTTGGAGAATATAAGTTATTTTAGTTATCTGAAGATACAAATTTTAATCATTGGTGCCTTTGATCAGTAAGCTTTCATTTTCTGTGATTATAACCATTTCTAATTATACCATAAATAAATCATTTAGTTCTGAAAGGTTGGGGGAAATAATGAATGAATCCATTGGAAGGTCACCTCCAGACCTTGTGGGCGGGAGTCCTGCAGATCCCACAGTGCTGGGAGTTGTGAACTGGCAGCTACTGTCGTTAGAAAAGTAGGCAATCAAAAACTTAATTAAATTTAAAAAATTAAGATCAAAGGTGGAATAAAAATCAGAGGACTCTCTGGAACACGAGGATTAGTTTAGTTATATATACATGTAATGTTAAAAAAAATGTCATGATTGCATAGCCTTATCAGCTTAAGCAGACTAATATTTTCAAACAAATAATTTATGATTTTTTTTAAAAGGACATTATTGGTTTTTCTAAGTATTTTACTAAAATGTACAAATTTCACTCTGGTCTGGTTGTTACTGCAGTGTTCTTTCCTCAGCCCTGGAAAAGGAGCTGCCGAGCTCTAATGCAGGAGCATGAAGTAAACTGAATGTTGTGTGGACTGGCTCTGAGAGACTATCTCCACTGGAACACTTCACCTCTCAGCCCTCTGTCTAACATCAAACACAATCCTAAAATATGCCTGGTTGCTTTCAAAGAAGACTTTTTTTTCCAGTTTCCATAGTTTGAAGGAAATATAAAAAAGAAACAACATTACAGAATAAGCAATTTATTAAACAACTAATATTTCATTATTCTTTATGTGACATTATTACATTTCAAATAAAAGCACTGATCTAGCCGCCATCCATCCTTATATAAAAGGGTAAAGTAATTTCTGTTAAAACATATTTAATATAAAATATATTTAATGAAGAGGACCTGTGGCAAACTTGCAAGAAAAGATTAACTTACAAAAACATCATTCTTGATGTTGACTCTAGGAGTTGCACAGCAATGCAAACATGAATCATTTCATTCCCGTGCAACAAAAATACAAGAGCAATTATCCAACATTTAATTAAATAATTCAGGTGTAACAAATTTTACAAAGAAGTAGGAAATTAGCAGCTGAACTTGTCCTGTGGTTCTGAAGATCTGTTCTGGTTAAACTCTAGCAGACAGGCACTGATTCACCACTTCCAGCAGATGAGAGTTCTCCAGAGCTGCAGCAACTCTTTCTTTATCTGCAAGCTGTTTGTTAACTGTTGAGAGAAAATATAAAGCGATTAAGATTAAGATTAAACACACAACGAAATAAAACTTGACAGAGGTATCCACTAATGTTCTTCTGACAGTTTTGAACTGGTTGAAGACACAGATGTTTTGGACTGAGCTGAATGAACAGTAACTAATAATTACAATATCACATCATGATGAACAGGAGGAGGAACATGTGTCAGCTATTTGCAAATTTATTTGAAACCACAGCTGCCTAGCTGAATGGCACTGTGCAGTGTGCAGTAGTGGTTAGCACTCTGATCTTGTAACTGTAAGGTTATGGTTTCAAATGCTGGGTTGGACATTTTCGTTGTGCCCTTGAGCACAGTACTTCCATCAGATCGCTTCAGTGAAATACCCAGCTTGACCGAGCTGGGGACAGAACCATCGGGTTTTGGATCATTTAAAAAACCTAAATATTTAAACGAAATAAAAATATATTAGAAAGAATCATACAAAGCTCTTACCTGCTTGTTCAGAGGTATGGGTACCAGGTGTGATGTGCACATCGATCTTAATAGAGAAAAATACATTTACACAACCAGGAGAACAGTAGCACTTCCTATACAGCTAACGCCCAACCACCTCTAGTAATTAAATCATTAATAAGAAAATCGGTGACCAGCTCTTCATTCAGGACTTGAAAACGCTGATAGAAACACACATATTAAAACTTCACCTAAAGAAAGCGGTAGAAGACCATCCTGCAAGATGAGGCAGTCGACATAAGATGTACATGTGAGTGTTGGATGAATAATATATTAACTCAAACAGGCCTTTTACATGACTCACCTTGAACCTGTCGGGCAGCGATCTAAGTAGCTTGACTTTGATGGACAGGCCAATCAAAGTCGCCATGCTGCAGTGAGGAATGGTAGGAGTGAACTCCACAGACACTGTGCTCTCATTGTCGTTCACCTGTGGGGTAAAGGAAGCAGCCCTTTTACATTCATCCACTACACAACCTCTTCATTAACAGTAGATTAAGTTTCAAAGGCATTCGTCTTCCATCTTTCTTTGTTACAGTGAGAAATGAATGCTCTTGCGAGTAACTGTACTTGATACTCTTACCAGCTGGCTTACATTATAACGATTTAAAAAATCGTGCAATGCACAGTCCGTACTAATGTAGCAGATTGTTTTGTCTGGCGGATAGGAGCACAAGCAAATGTAAAAGAGCAGAGGAACCCACATTGACTCTCACTAGCTCCACAACGTTTAACTCTTCCAGGGACAGCGGATGTTCGGGGTCATTAATCGACCTGATGAGATGTTAGAAAGAAATCAAGGAGAAAACACGGCAACTCTGAAACGACGGCACAATGGAATGCTCTGTCGCAAGCTGAAATAAAGCGCACGAATGCATTAATAAAATTAACAAGGATATCGAAAATTTCTCTGTCGTCAATAGGATCAGCAACTTCTTCATCCTCTTCCTCCGCCGTCAGCAGCCTCTCCCCTGATCGCTGGAAGATCAGAGGGTTCGCATTTTCTAACCGAGTCCCTCCGGACATCTGTGAAATTCTATTTTCTGTTCTCTTAAAAGAAACTGCTACTTTCCAGACCAGCTTGAAAACATTCCTTTCCTCAGGTTTTTTTTGTGTGGCTTTGACCTGTACCGGCTGTAGATTGGTTGCAGAGCTACGGTGGCTCAAAGGCGACAAAACGTATTGATGTACGCGAAATACTAGACTCCCCATGGGTGGGAAATTGCCAGTATTGCGTCGGCTGCACAGTTTAAATGATAATTTCGGAATGGCCTGCATTAAAGAAACACGTCTTTAATTGCAATTCTTCCTGCTTTCAAAACTTTATTAATATTGGTGCATTGTATGTTTAACTCATATACAGTATTACGTTCTGAGTTTTGCTCCGGATCCTAATTAGGTAAAAAACAACTTCTGAGTGTTGTTTTTTAGCATAATTTGTTACGACACTATGATATTCGCAAAACCAATAAACCTATAACCAATTGAAAAGTTGGGTTGGGTTTTACATAAATCTCAAATATCTAAATATTGGCTTTTCTTTTATTACTGAAGTCTTGCTCTGCATGTTGCACTGAATAACCTGAAGACATCCAGTGCACGAGTTCTTGTTTTTTTCTAGCCTATTTTTGTACAGTAACTGTAAAGAGATGTTGATAAACGTAATTGGAACAGAAACTCAATTTTTAATCCGATTACAAAGAGGCTTGTTAATTGAATTACTTAATTGAATTACTTAATTCCGTCCTTCGGATGAGACGTAAAACCGAGGTCCTGACTCTCTGTGGTCATTAAAAATCCCAGGGTGTTTCTCGAAAAGAGTAGGGGTGTAACCCCGGCATCCTGGCCAAATTTCACCATCGGCTGTTATCTATCATGGCCTCCTAACAATCCCCCTCTGTGAATTGGCTTCATTACTCTGCTCTCCTCCCCACTGATAGCTGATGTGTGGTGAGCGTTCTGGCGCACTATGGCTGCCGTCGCATCATCCAGGTGGATGCTGCACATTGGTGGTGGTGGAGGGGAGTCCCCATTACCTGTAAAGCGCTTTGAGTGGAGTGTCCAGAAAAAGCGCTATATAAGTGTAAGCAATTACTATTAATTATTATTATTATTAATTCCCCAATTTAAACCAAAGTGTAGGTGGTACATATCACAGTCCAATTGCTGGCTGCTGTGTCTAAGAAACAGAAATGAACAAATCTAGTTTAAAGATTATTGATTTTTACCGACATCTGCTGGTGGTACTGTGTTTGAGTTTAGGCAACCTGAAAAATGTGTCTGGTTTTAGTCAAAATAATCATTAACAACCCTAGAAATATAGTATTCTGATCATGAAATTGTGTTCTGCTTTTAGCCTGAGCTTTTAGAATTTATTGACAGCATATAGCAAGTTTTCACAACATTCAATAACATTTCTATTTTATGCTTCTGCGTGCTTCGGAAAAGGTATTTCTATGGTTTTTAAAATGTCCTGAGTATGTTGGATTGGTGTCTACTATGCTCAGACACAGACAGGAATAAAAAAAAATAGATAATGGGAGACTTTGTCCACAATCAAAACAGCCCTGAAATATTTCCTGGACACAGGGGGTGCAAGACAAGATTACACACTGGACACCACATCTGTCCATCACAGACACAAACACACAATCAAGGACAATTTAGAAACCCCAGTAAACTACCTAACATTTTATTGGTGGACAGGAGAAAAATATAGCACCCGAAAAAAGGCCATGCTGACACTGGGCAAACAAGCAACAAACAAACCAACACTCCTGTCCAGAACAAAACCCCAGGACCAGGACAAACTGAGCAGCAGCAACAACCATGCCATTTTTTTCATCTTTCACTTTTAATACCTTAAAAATACTCATGCATTGTATGTCTGACTTACATACAGTCAGGGTGCATCAGGTGTATCAAGTGTCAAGGTTTTAAAATCTTTATTTTCTGTTTAATGTACAGTTCCCTAACTAACAGAACAAATGCAGAAGCTCAGAGTTGTTGGGGTTTCTACACACGTTATAATGCCATGGTGTTATAACGGGTTTTTAAATGTTAGGAAATGCTGTATGCAGCAAAGCGAGATAGTTCTGTGTTCAGCCAACGTGGCTCTTAACCCAAAGACACAGGGCATGATGATTCAGACAGAGGCAGATTTTGATTATTATAGAGAATCAAAAACAACAGAATCGAGTTGGATCATGATGAAGTGAGTGTATCCCATTAACAAATAAATAAAATTAGATGGATAGAGCCAAAATAAAAAAAAACAGTCTATACTAAAATAATTCTTACTTTGTTCTGTTTACAATTTACTTTTAGATTATTTGTGTAAAAATAATCTGGGATAAAGCTGATAAAGTTGAAGAAGGCAGCACTCGCTTCTATGTTGGGCACTTAATTACAACAAATTAAAAAACATAATATACCTGCTGATTCATTTTTATTTTGGGGCTTTCTTTCAAAAGTGAAATTCTAAAGTGTAGTAAGAAGTTGATGTGTTAAAGAAACAGCTAGTGCAACCACTTCACACCATTTTGGATAGTGAATGATCTATGGAGATATGGAGTTTTGTTCATGGATCAGACAAGAGTGGAATCCTGTACAGTATATACAGTATGGCTCGAGATACTGTATGTGTGGACAAAGAGGCATAGTTTGATATATACTCTAGACAAAAAGGCAAGAGTGGCTCACTCACAATGTGTGATGTAAGCCCAGCAGAAAAGTACTGAAAGGCAGAATTAGGAAATATCCATCAGAGAGCTGGTGAAGGAGTCCTTTCACATTACAGTTCCTAGCCAGAAAACAAGTATCAAAAACAATTCAAAGGAAATGGTGAATACGGCCATTTTTTGCTTGGACTTGTCTGTAAATTAGACATCTCACTTCACTTTCACATTCCACAAAAGATCCTTCATAGTTGCAATTGCCCAAGACCAGAGATTGAAGTAATACAAATGCACATAAGGGAAAAAGAGACATACCAGTGTTCTGTGTTCAGCAGATGTGCCACTGATCCCAAAGATTTTAGACACGATGATTCAGGCAGAGGCAGGTTTTGTATTCTGGGAATAAAAAAAAGTAGAATCAAGTTTGGTCTTGATGATGGGGGTGTATCTTCTTAAATTCTTGTGAACTTGAACAACAGACACGTTTTTCATTTCAGACTACTGTAAAATGGAAACCTTACTGCAGATCTTTACTTCCTTTTATATCTTGGAACCACTTTGATTCTATTAATGTAATCAAATAAACGAAAAGCACAAGGTTATAATCAAAGTGTGTTTCTTCATTAATACTGGGTTTCACATGGGCACCACTGTGATACCTCTGCTTCCTCACAGTTCTGGGGTCACAGGATCCAGAGTGATGTACATTATGTGTGGAGTTTGCATCTTCTCCCTGGGTATATGTGGGTTTTCCTTTGGTCTCCCTAAAATATACTGGTTCAGTTTGATTGTCTAACCTAAACTGTTCCTTTTGCCAGGGGCCCGTGATAGATTGGCATGCCATCCAGTGTGCCAGCAGTCATGTGCTGCCAGTCTTGCCTTGCCCCCTCTGCTTGTGGGATAGGTTCCAGGTTGCCACGGCTCTCACCAGGATGAGAGGCTTTCTAATGGAGGGATGCAGGAATTTTATAAACCAACACCGAAGTAGTACTAGCAATAGGGAGTTCAGTTAATTATAAAGGAAATGTTCAAAGAAAAGTACCAGGTGTTTAATTTTCATATGTTTAATTTTCCATCCATCCAATTTTCTAAACTTTTCTCCCAGGTCAGGCTCACAGGCACAAGGCCAGTCCATCAAGGGGCAGACATACAGAAACACAGACAATTTTGCCAGAAACCAATAACCTACCACTATGTTTTGAGCAGTGGGTGGAAACTGGAAATCCCAGGGGAAACCAACATGAACATGGGGAGAACATACAAACTTCACGTAGATAGAACCCCAGGACAGGAACTAAAAATAGAATTTAACTGCGAGGCAGTAATGCTAACCACTGGGCCATCATGTAGCCCTTACTTTTACATTTTATTTTATATTTATTACTATTTGTTACTATTTTCTCTTTATCTGAAGTATTCTATTCCTAAACTAAAACCATTTGCATGTGTTATTGTCTGCTTCATCTTCCAATAAGGATCTGTTTGCAAGCGAGAAGTTTTTTCTGGGACTTGGACTTGGATGTAGTTTTTAAACCTCGTGGTTTGGAAAAGCACCAAGTGCAGGAATGAAAACAAGTGTCTTACTGAAAAAGCACTGATGGATGTTCTAGAAAGGTAAACATTCCACATTGTGATCAGACTTGTATTTAACACATTCTTCTCTTTGATAGAAGCCAAGAACCTTTCTGTTGCTGGTATTGATGACAGGTAAATGGAGATATTAAAAAGGCCAAGAGATAGAAAATAATATCTCAGTAGAGGCTACAATTATTAGTAAACTGTTCTTTCAGTACTGCAACAGTAAAAGAACCATGAAGGATAAAGTCAAATGTGTTTGGGTCATAATGGTAAACTTCAAGATAATAAAATGGAAATGGCTGATATAAAAAATGAGTATTTCATTCATGTTCAAGCTGCAAACAACAGTATTACAAGCAAGTATCAGACCACAGAAAACTCTATAAATATAAAATGGAAAATGAGTTAGAAGGAGCTACTTATGAAAAAGACTTAAATGTTTATTTTGACACTTTCATTTACTTCGTTTCTTCCAGATAATGTCAAACAAAATGCTAAATATAGAGTTTAAAATGGTGAATTTAAACTAAGAGATTAGTTTTATTAAAATTGCACAATGCACCTCATTTAGTATATTGTGTACAATTTCAGTCACAAAGTTATAAAAAGATATTGCTGCTCTGAGATCAGTCCAGAGAAGAGTAACCAGATGTCAGACCGGATCTCAAGGGAATATTCTACACTGACAGGCTGAAGGAACTGAATCTTTTGAACAGAGGGACTACAAGCCTGACTCCCTGGCTCCTTTCCTGAAATGGCTTGGCGAGACCATTGGATCAATTAGCTAAAAACTGCTAAATGGTTCAGATGAGCAAAATGTTCTCCTCACATTTGTAACCTATACTTTGTTCTTATCTGACCCCATTTGCCTTGAGCTCATGTTGGAAAGATTACTGCTTGCTTGTTTGTGGTATTCCTGAATACTATACAGTATGTATTTGTTTGTTATTTTACTTTGAAGAAGGTTAGTGTAGTGCTATTGCTCGTTTCATAATTCTGAAAAAACACCTACATTTCAAAATACATATGTTGTACACAGGTAGGTAGTCAGGAAAGAAAATGAAATTTCCATATGAAAACTTTAAATCATTGCTATGGGTTTAATCAGTATTTTTTCTCCTTGACTGGGAGCATTCATGGTTTGGGAAGTCAGGGGCCTGAAGGTACAGTACCCTCATTTGCCTGTGCCTGAGATACTGATCAAAAGTCTTCTGCCCATATTTAGAGAAGAGTTGTTGGAATCAGTGGGCAAAGTCATCTGTACACATGAGGTAGCGCTCAAATCTACGTACTTTCAGTAAGATTCTCAGTTGAGATTATTTCATTTACAGGGATACAACTTATTCTACAGTAATCCTGAGGGTATTCGGGAAAATGAGGTGTTTGCAGTTAAAAGTGATCCTTTTTGTAGTCCAGGTAAGATTCATTCTCATGCTTCTAAAACTATATACTGTGTATATACAAGCTCTTCAATATGCAGTACACTATACACACATGATTTATAGAAAGGTGTACAGTGCTGTACCAAAGTATTCAGATTCTTTCAACAGCATCCTATTGTGTGGCATTACAAAATGCAGAATAAATTACAAATGACAGAACCTAATATTATATTTTAAAAACTGAATGCTCAAACGGAAAACTTGTAAGGGTAAGATAAGATACAGTAAATATCAATACAGCAAAAGAGAAAAAAAAGAAATATGTTGATTGCAAAACCATACAAAATCATGAACAAACATACCTGGTGGATGCACCCTTGACAGCAGTGACATCCACAAGTCTTTTTGAATAAGTCTCTACCAACTTTGAGCATTAGCTTAGTGCAAATGATGTCCATTTTTTGGGTTACGAGACAGCCAAATCTAGGCAGTGTGTGGGTGGTATTATGTGCATTTATGTACATTTACATATTATGTACACTTCTTAATAATTAACTTCAAATAGGGTAAAGTCATATTCAGTATTTTAAAATTATTTTATGCCTTTCTACTGATCTGTGCTTTTATTCAGCTTTATTCCTGAGTTGTTCTGAAAGCTCCCTGGTCTTCAAAGTTGAAACTTTGCTTGATATTCACTGGCTGTGAGCCTCACATAAGGGTGGAATAGCTGTGTTTGGCCTCTATCTGTGACTTCATATGGTCAGAAGGGCATCTTTCCCTTACACCTGAAGAAGGCTCCACAGACAAAACATTGTGTCTTTTTTCTTTTTCTCTAAGCATGGAATAAACCTTTACCTGTTCCTTTGCAGCCTACGCATGCTGACACAGCTCTCTACTTGATACTCTAATATCCTGTACCTTTTTAGCTATTACCTCTTTGTTGTACTGCTTATACTTTATGGACAGATGAAGAACTATAAAAATCATATACACAATTGTATTTGCTCAGTATACCATAAGGTTATTTATATTTTAATAAATATTACATTAAAACCTATTTCGTTTTATATTCGCAGGTTGTGGCTACAGGATCAGGGGAAGATGCTCCATCCTGTCAGCCTGGGTCCAGTTCAGACAGATTGGTCTTCCAAGTTGACCAGGAGCTTCTGCCCGCAGGCAGGAGAGTGGGAAAGGGTAAGACACTGCCACACCTGATAGGATCTTACCTTCTCAGTGTAAGGAACTGGAGTGCGAGTTTTTTAGGTTCATATTGCACAAAGGGGGTCATCAAAGCTCTGTGTTTTTTTTACTAGTTTTCTAGAACTAGCTAGGGTGAAATAAGAAAATGATGAATTAATTAATTAAACCTGCAGGAACCCCTTCTCTGAGATTTTTAAGAGAAGAATAATTATGTATCTAAATTATAACAGGACATGGCAATAAAGACTTCTTGCACTTGCATGAGAAAAACATTTTTGTACAGTCCTCTTTTACGATTATATTTTTTATTAATACATTTTATGGTAGAATATTTTAGAGGAAATACAGCTATTTAGTTCTGATTTATATATATATATATTCTGTAGTTTAAACTAGTCTCTACATCACATCTGACTGTTATGAAAATAGCATCAAGTCTTTAACAGACATATCCCAAATCTCTCAAATTATGCTAGAAAACATTTTTTTTAAAGTTTTTTAAGGGAGTTTCTATCATCAAAAAATGTCCAGTACACTTCATTACCAGTAATGTTTTCTGCTTTATGAAACACTACTACAATTTTTTTTTTGCAGTGAACTTTGATGACTGCTCAGGCCATAAGAGAACAGTTTATATGTCGGATGATTCACGATTTCAAGTGGACACAGATGGAACTATAAAGGTGAAGAGGGCTGTGAATCTGCTTGATGGACACAAGAGTTTTTCAGTCCATGCCTGGGATTCTAGTGGGAAAAAACTGACCACAAGAGTCACAGTGGAAAAGGAGCTGAGAAGCCATCACTTCCATGATAAGAACAGTATCACTCCAGGACAGGTAACTGTGGAAAAATTCTCAATGAGATGAGTTTGAGCACTACGGTGACCTTACTGTTCTCAACATACTCTCATCGGTGAACTGTTAACTATTAAAACACCTAAAAATGATGCACTCTTGGCACTTTGTCAGTCTCCAATATGGTTATATTTATTTCTGTTGTTTTATATTTCAGCATCTTGTGATGATGTATTATGAAAGGTCCTATATAAAATAAAAGTGATGATTATTATACTAATAAACCTGGAGTGTCTAATCCAGGCCCAGGTGGTCTGCTGTGATTGCAGTTTGTCATTGGAGCCTGAGTCTACAGGACCTCAATTATCTATGTTTTCCCCAGTTCATCAAGTTCTAGTGCAGACACAAAACCTGCATATACACTGGCTGTCCAGGCAGGATTGTGTCACTAAACAACACAATCCTAAAAATTCAGAGATAGGATTTAATACAACCCCAAAAACAATACAATTAAAATGAAAAAACAGTACAGTTTTAACAGTATGTTGTATGCAATTCCTCTCTTTCACAGCCTGAAACCTCTCCAGATGTCCCAGTCCTTGTGTTTCCACAGTCCTCTTCAGGAGAGCGGAAGAGACAGAAGAGAGACTGGATCATTCCACCCATCACTGTTTCTGAAAACAACAGAGGCACTTTCCCACAAACTTTGGTTAAGGTACATCATCATTAACTTCTTGTATTACAAACGTATAATGTAACTGAATTTTAATCATTATATCTTAGCTGTACTTTGCTTCAGGTACGTCTGAATTGCATGCTACTGTGTTACTCTGAACGTACAGCCATCTTATTTAACGTGCATTATTAAGTGAGTCATTTTAAATGAGTTTGCTCTAAAACTCTTTAGAAATGCATATATTCTTCCCTAATTATTAATTATATCTTATAATAACCAAGTAACCAGTTTCAGAATTACAGAGATCATATCATGCATTTAGAAAATGTTACAGAGATTTCCATGTGGCTCAGCTGTCAAATATGGTTGTGGCAGCATTATGTTATAGTTCTGCTTCTCATCAGCAGAGACTGGGTAACCTGACAAGGCTGATGGGAACATAGATGAAGCAACAAACTGGCAAATCATAGAGTAAATCCTGCTTCAGACCTAAAACTGGAATGAAGATGCTCCTTCCGGCAGGACAGAGATACAAAGCACGAGGCCAAAGCTATAGTTTTGATTACGAAAAAAGAATAAAAATGCTTGTCATCTTGCTTCAGACATAAAAAAAGGGATGAAGATCTTTTTAGGCCAAAGCTACACTCTAATGGCGAGTGAATAAGAATGAAAATGCATACACAGTATTTTGTGAATTCACAAAATGGGACATCATAGGAAGGGTCTGAATACTTTTGAAAGACACAGTATAATAATGTATTTTCATGCACTTTAAATGAAATTCTTGTAACAGTTTAATTTGCGTGTCCTTGGAGTTCAACAACAAGTATAGTTTTTGTTACAACCACAGTTGTATACACTGTGTATCCTTTTCACTTGAAGACCATTTACATTTTTTTTATAATTTCAGTTCAAATCCAATAATGACAAAGAAGCACAAATTCTATACAGCATTACTGGACCAGGAGCATGACTTGTTTCTTGTAATTACCCCAAAGATGGGTCAGTGTTGCTCGAAAAACAATTAGGACATTTAACTTTTTTTATTTCAGATCAAATCCAATAATGACAAAGAGGCACAAATTATATACAGCATTACTGGACCAGGAGTAGATCAGCCCCCTGTAGGGATTTTCACCATTGACAAGAACACTGGACGGATGTATGTAAACCAGCCTTTGGACAGAGAGAAGATAGACCATTATACGGTAAACTCAGTATTTAAGTCCTTTTTAAATTTTCCAGGTCTTCATGTTTAATTTATGACAGTAAACATAAATGTTTATTTCTAGCTTGTGGCTCATGCTGTTGCTGCTGATGGGAGAACAGCAGAGGATCCTATGGAAATCGTTATTTATGTTATTGATCAGAATGATAACAGTCCTGAATTTACCAAAGACACCTTTCTGGGCAATGCCAAAGAAGCATCTCCACCAGGTAAGAACTAGTTAGTAAATCAGGAATACTTCTATTACTTACACCTAAGTGTTTAGTTTCAATTTACTTTACTAGTTTAATTTTCAAACTGCCCCCTTCTTTATCTAGTTATCTAGTATCATAATACCACAAAACACTAGTAGCCATACCAGAAAACGTGTTTGATTCCTGATTACACTGCCTCTGAATTGCAAAGTAGCCATTTATTGTTGAAAACTGCCAGTTTATCATTTAATTTGTCATTGCATTTCATATTTTAAGGTACTGCTTTCATGACAGTAACTGCAACAGACAAAGATGATCCTGATACAGACAATGGGATTATCAAGTACAGCATCATAAGCCAAGAACCTAAGGAGCCAAATCCCAACATGTTTATGATCAACCCAGTGAGTGGAGTGATAATCATTGCTTCAGCTGAACTGGACAGAGAGGTATGTTCATAATTTATCACAGTTTAAGTATTAAAGCAATAAAAAGGACAAGATCGGAGTTGTTATTCATATTTCATTGCAAGCATTGTATTGCACTGTTGCACAGCATATTTATGTACAGTACATTTTCATAGTCCTAATCAATAGGTTTCTTGAATATATAGTGGTGGTATTATTAAAATAATTCAATCAATCTTTCATCCTGGCAGTTTTTATTATTTCAGCAACATCCTGAATATACACTGCTGATTGGAGCTGCTGATATGGATGGGGCAGGTCGGCTGACCACTGCCACTGCAGTCATCACTGTAACAGACAGTAATGACAACGCTCCACAGTTCACACAGGTTTCGGTAAGTTCTGTTTTTACAACCCACATAAGATAGACTAAGAACAGATTATTGAATATGACACATACGTTATTTTTAATCCTAAATCTAAATTCACTTTATTCATTCTGTTCAGGCCAATATTAAGCCTCACCTCCAACCAGATATTTACAGTTAAGCAATGTTCATAAAATAGGGAGTTTCCTAGCCAAGTTGGGAATTTGACATTTGCAACTTATGTGGAGAGGAATTAGTTGTACAGTATTTCACCCCAGCAACTCGATGAAGCATTTCTTTTTAGTAGAGGAGTTTATTGCCAGATGGACATGTACATTGGATTTCTTATTCGCACTGATGTTGTGGGACATATATAACAACACCACATAATATAGACAGTACAAACATAATAAATCATTTACTTTTTCAGTATACTGTTACTGTGCCTGAAAACAAAGTAGACTTTGAGGTGGTGAAATTACCAGTGACCGATAAGGATGAACCACACACAACAGCCTGGAACACCAGGTATACAATCGTCAAAGGGAATGAAGGAGGGTTCTTCAATGTCAGCACTGGGCCTGGCAAGATGGAGGGCATTGTTAGAACTGCAAAGGTAAGATTGAGGTTCCTTGAAATTGACTTAGTCGACCATATTAATTCTGTCTGTGTAGGGAAGCTAAATGTTATCATGGCTGACGATTAGCCAGAAACTTTACAAAGAAAATAATTTCAGTTGAAATTATTATAATTTTTAAAAAGAGGGTATATGTAGCAAAGTGGTTAATGAAATGCAATTTATTTTATCAGCAAATGTATTGTAGGTTTTTGTTCCAAATCATTCACAATTTCCCGCAAAAGCTTAATTTCTCCATCCTTTTTAAACTTTTCTCAGTTTTTAAATAACATATATTTTTCAGTTGAATAATATGTACTTTCCTATTCCGAGTGAGTCCCTGATAGTTTAAAGATCATGAAAACGTCCAACACAAAGACACTTGAAATATTGTGGACGTGACAGATGTCTGGTTCTTATTCACTTCAAGGGTCTTGATTTTGAGAAGAACAGCAAGTACACTTTATTGATTACAGTAGAAAATGAAGTGCCCTTTGCCACTCGACTGCCAACAGCCACTGCTACTGTTGTTGTAAATGTGGAGGATGTTAATGAGGCCCCGATCTTTGATCCACCTCAAAAAACAATCCGCCGGTCAGAGGACCTTGAAGTAGGAGCTGTACTGGACGTATATAAAGCTACAGATCCAGACACTGCAAGAAAGCAGACTGTAGGGTAAGGACCTTTCTCATGCCTTTATTACAGTCAGAGGAGTTCTTGGTAGACAACTAGGGTCTAATTTTCATGTTCACATGCTTTATTGTTTGTTCTTATAGTCTTGAAGTGACTTGAAAATATTTTTTTTTAATCTGATAGCTATACTGTTGAGAGGGAACGTTTGTGCTCTTTGAGAAATGGTATACCTAGGAGTGAAATAGTGTAGGTTCTGAACCTTCTAGCTATGCAGCATAAGAAAGCAAGGACAGAAATGATATGGGACTGGATGTGATTCAAACTGATCTCACTTGCATAGTTTATAGATGTTAATAACAGCCAACTATGAAGGCTAGAGCAGAGAGCTGCGTCTGTTCCACGCTGAAAAGTAAAAAGGATAAAATACAGTGTTTGATAAATGAATAAATGAGCTTGCTATGTGATCCTGAGGTGGTCAGAGGGCCAGGTGCTGTACTGTATATGTGTACTGGTGGCTCTTCTGGTCACTTCACGGTCACCGAGTGGTCTTGCTTCCAGCACTTCATAATAAGCTCCAGCCACACCTGTGTCTTTTGGTCTCATCAGCCCACCTCTTCTCCTCCTCTTTCTCTTTCTTCTTAACACACCTGAGGTGGCCAACATGTTGTAGACTTTCCAATGTAGAATTCTCTACTCTTTCTGTTACACCTGACTACCAAGTGTTATGTTTTTTATACAATAAATATTTAAACAAAATATTATAGTTTAGGTTGTGCATATGAAGTTAGATGCATTCTGTACAACTACACAATAAGTTAAAACTGATGTTAAGGACAAATAAATTACGGGATATTCTCTTATGCTTAAACAGTTTCACTTGCATATTCTAGAAGCTGTTATAGCTAGATGTCAAGTCAATAATATGAATCAGATAAGTATTTGATGTTACGTATGTTTCTGGAGCAGGTGAAAAAGGGGTCTTGGAAACTATAAAATTTCTGTTCAAGTGTTTTCTGTGACATTTCCTTCAGGTATCAACTAGGAAGTGATCCTGCAGGGTGGCTGAGTGTCATGAAAGACACAGGGCTCATTAGTGTGAAAAGCATCATGAAGAGAGAATCTCCATTTCTCACTGGGGGGATATATAAAGCTCTCATTTTGGCAGTTGATAATGGTAAGTTGTTTTTTGCTGAAATTCAGATTAAAGATGTTATGACTGAAAATTCATTTTTAGATGTTTTTAGAATATGTACTTAGAAAAGCTTCTCTAAAAACAACATTTAAGATAACTCAAGAATACTGACCAGGAGTGTACTGAGAACCTTTTTTAGAATGGTTATATTCACAGCATAAGAGGCAAAAAGAGTTATCGTCTCAGAAAATGCTCTTTTGCATAAGAGACTAAAACTCTTTTCAAACCTTCATTGAGCTGTGCTGTGACTTGTTCCATCCCTTCAGGACTGATTGAGGGAGAAGTCTTTCCCTCATTGACAGTGCTGCATGACTGCAGGTGACCCTCCAGAACCTCTGGTGTGCTGTGTTACTGGGAGCCATATCTGATCACTCCCAACCCTACATTCAGCTGTGCTCTACCAATGGGGGAACCACATTCACAGTCAGCTAGTGACATGATCTAGCCTTACATTACCTTTATCATGGTGCTGGGACACTCCCTAGGCTCTGAACTGGATACTGGATAGCAGTGCACTTAAAATTGAGACCTGGCTGCAGATGCACTTCTTTACACAAAGCCAAGTTGTTGAAGCTCATACCTCAATTTAAGAACCAGTCTTATGTTCCCATTTATTTTTTTGTCAACAGATCAAGTTCCTGCAACCGGCACAGGGACACTATTTATAAAGCTACAGGATGTAGACGAGAACGCCCCAACAATTGAAGAGAGAGAGATATCAATCTGTAATGAAGAGTCTGGTCCTGTACTACTGCCACTTAGTGACAGTACTTGTTCTTTACATGTGGAACTTCAGGGAAAGTCCAGGAATACATGGACTGTCAAGACAAGTAATCCTTTTTGACTAATTTTTAGTCCATTGAGCTACAGTTTAAATATCTCTTAATGGGATGTTGCGAGATTCATAAATTACTTAATGTCTGATGTCATGTTTCATATTTGTGAAGACTGAGTTCCTTGACTTATACGCATTTTCAAAAGTACAGTAACTTTAAACATATGCCTGATCCTACTTTATCATTTCTTTCAGAAACCGTAGTGTTCTTGACCCCAAAGGAAAAGCTGGAACCAAACACATATTCGATTGCTCTAAGAATCTATGAGTCTACAAGCAAGTACCAGGACAATACTATTCTAGCAGATGTCCGTGGTTGTTAAAGAAAGGAGGTTACTTGTTAGAGTGTCAGGAGAGTCTGGACTGCCTGGAATTCCAGCTGCTTTAACCACATGAACTATTGATGTGGACGGAACCAACATTTACCCAAAAACAGGACATGATGGGAGAAGTGGATTAAATGGCATGACTGTGTCACAGAGATGAAGTCAAATCAATTAAAAACCCTTAAGATACATTCTTCACCTAAAACCTGTACACAATAGTGGTGCTTTTAGTCATGGAGTTAAAACAAGTCAATGTCATCCCTGGTACAAGGCAAGATACTTAGAGGTCAGTCACTCTCAAACTTCAATGAGAAGTGAAGTGAGCTCTTGCAGGGCGTACCTGACTGCCATTTCAATTGTAAATAAGCAAGGATGGTACAGTACATCCCTCTGATCCCATGTTTCAAACTCTTTACGAAGAGTTTAAAACATTTTTACATTGTGAGTTCAGACAGTCTTTAAAATTGTTTGAAGATCCCTTAAGGAAGAGGAACAAAATTATAAGAGGTTTTCATTCAGTACCTTTGTTAAAATATAATATTTCAATGTAAACATAGCAAGCATGTCTGAGGCATTGATTTATTAATAGAACTTTATTTACTCATATATATTGTAGTAGGGAATATTATTTTTTAGCAGAATGCATCAAGAAGCTTTATATAGGGGTCTTTTTACTAACATAGCAAGTTTAGTCAGGATTAACCAAAGTATAGATTTCTGGTATAGGTATTTTACTGAATAAATCTGTAAAGAAAAGCATGTTTCCAGTTTCTGTTTTACAATGCACATTTCATTTAATCAGATTTGCGATACACCCATCCTCTAAGATTCTGTTTTGCTGTTTAATTCCCCAGTTTTTAAACGTTAAACATTTTCTGACATGAATTGTGGAATATTAGTAAATATTCCATCTACTGCTACACAATGTTGTCTTCAAGGGGGACAGAAATGGCACTTTGGCATGAGCTTCCTTAAAACCCCAATCTTAAAACAGGAAGCGAATTAGGAATGTAAAGGTGAAAAGAAACAAGGGAGAAAATGGAAAGCTGCATACTTGTGATGGATTGTACATCTTGTGTGTTTGATTTTTCTGTCTTTGGGGAATCCTTCCACCCTTTGTTGCCATCAGAACTATTACCGCTTATTCCTGGTAAAGGGTCACGACAGCCTGCTGCCTATCCTGGAAGCACAGGACATGAGGCATGACTCCACAATGGGAGAGACACTGGGAAACAGTGGCTTCAGTTCTGTGTCCTAGACTGCGACCTGGTAATGTTCACATCGAAGCTTCTGTAGGACAAGTCCACAGGGATACAAGGACAGAATATCGAAGTTTAGAATTAACAATATATTCAGAATGCAGACCAATAGGTATACAGGTATCAGGACTTTTAACACATCAGTCATTTGTTTAATGTACCACTGTTTTTGAAAGTTTAATTTGTTGGATGTTTAATTTACAGTTGGGTAATAAATAAATGTTTACATAGCAGAGTACAAACCATCAAAATTGTACTGTCATAGGCAGAACAAAAAGCCTGCAAGTTCTGTATTAATCGAAATTAGACAGAAATTAAAACGTGCCTGAAGAAGGAACAATATTTTCAGTTCTTTCGTTATGATGTGGCTGAATAGTGTGCCGTGTTTGGTTGGGAGTTTTACTGGAGGGACCCAGTGATTAAGTTGGATGGGTCAGCATAGCTCACAATGTAAAGTTCTGTGCTTCCTTTATCACAGTCAGCCTTCTCCCTAACTACTTTTAAGTTCCCTTTATTTTGTCTCCCATGTCACCACCTGGTCAACACTGAAGCTGTGAATGGGTCAAAATTATCCCCTCCTAAAATGAATAAGAACAAGATTATGTTTATTGGCTCTCTCCATCAAGTCTCAAAATAAGACTGCTTCAAAATCGTTATTCTTGATACAGAAATTGTTCCCTCAAATTATGTTAAAAACTGGGGAGTGATTTTTGGCTCTCCCTATCTTTTGAATCACATATCCACATAGTCTGCAGCATATCCTTCTTTCATCTGTGAAACATATTCAGTGTAAAACCAATTCTTCCTTTCACTGGTAGAGCACAATTAGTTCATGCTTTGCTAATGGAATCACCCAACACATGTCTTTCAAAACTACAGTATGTGCAGAATTGCACTTAAACATATTTCTCCTGTGCTTAAAAACTTACACGGGCTGCCAGTTTTTTAGAGTGTTGAGTTTAAAATTCTCTTTTTGTCATACCATAAACTGCGTGCTCAATCTCCTGTGTGCCTTCAAGACTTACATCTGAGTACTTACACGTTCCAGTTCACTTACTTTGTTTGCCTGGTTCTAGGTTACTCACTGTTGTAGGACTTCATGTTAGGGGACTGGACGTTTTTAGCAGTAGCTTTTTAGAATACTCCTCCTGACCATATGAAAAACATGATCACTGCTGATGTTTTCAAATCTTACCTCAAAACTTACTTGTTTTTGGAGGCCTTCAGTTTCATACATCTTTTTTGCATTATTAAAAAGTGATTTCCCAGAGCTCTGCATTCAGCAGAGTTGGCACTTAACCCAAACAAAATGTTCGTTATGACTCGAGCACAAGAACAGAGTCAAGTTTGATCTTGATGTTGGGGGTGCATTTTAGAATATTATTGTGAACTTAAACAACAGAAACATTTCTTCAGGCTAATGTTAAATGTACATATTGCTACAGGTCTTTGCATGCTTTTATATCCTGGAACTAATATGCCTCCAAGCTGTCTATAAACCTGAACAATTCTAAGTTGTTTTTTTTTAAAACTGGGTTTCACAATGATATTCTAGATAGCATCACTTCCTCACAAATCTTCAGGCACAGGTTAGATCCAGAGTGGGACACTCAGAATCTTCAGGTAAGATTCTCAGTTGAGATTACCAATGAGAAATTAGTATCTCATTAAAAGGGATACAAATCACTACAGAAATCCTGAGCATCTCAAGGACAATGGGGTGTTTCAGGATTTTGCAGTTCAAAGCCATCCTTTTTGTAGTCCAGGTAAGATTCGTTTTGTGTGTTTTCTAAATATTCTTGAATATGCAGTATACCTTAAACACATGAGTGATAGAAAGATGTACAGTGCCTTGCAAAAGTATGCAAAACCTCTGTACAGTGTCTCATGGTGTGAAATTACGAAATGATGTGTACACATATTTTTAACTTAATGTTTTCTTCAAAACCTGTGAATGTCTAAGGATAAGAAAATTTAAGCAAATTTCACCAGACACATAATTTATTGTTATAAAATATTATTATTAATATATTAAAAGATAAATATGAAATATATTGATTGCCAAAGCATTCAGACCCATGAACTCCATATCATGGGGATGCCCCACTGGCACCAGTTATAGCCACAAAGCTTTTTTCAAATAAGATTGTAAGAAATTTGTGATCCAGCTTGGTGCAATTATTTTTATCCCTGTTGCCCAGATAGGAGAGACAGCCAGATCTAGGCAGTGGCTGGGTGGTATTATGTGCATTCAAAGTAGTTATTGCAGATATATTCATTGTTCTAATACATGTATGATACAAAACACTAAGATCAACCACATACATACTGTATAATAAAATATGTACTTTTAAATGGCATTAACTGAAATCCAAACAATAATATGGATTATGCCACTGCTACTGTAGATACCATTCAACAATAACCTATGGATCTGCCTTTTCAATCTGTAACTACTGAAAACCTCTCTGCTCCTGTAAGAGTTACAGAAGTAAGTGGTATCATAATTAATTGGTTGTTAAGAAGATAATAATTAAGGATATTTAATGTAAAAAATGGAAAACCAGAGATTAAAAAATTGGTCCATAGCTTTAATACACAACTATATTCATATGATAATTTTTAAATGTGATACTCTGATGTCATATATACTTTTTATCTATTATCTTTGTACTGTTCTGCTAATATTTTATGTAGATAGATAAAGGTGTAGATGTAGATATAAGTATTATGTGTATCAATAATTGTATTGTAAAGAAACACTTAGTAAATGTGCAATTATCCAAATATAATAAATGATTAATATATTCAAGTGATCACTGTCATAGACCTAAAGACAGTTGTCTCTTAATGTATAATTCAATGTCTTTTTGGTTCTTAAAACTATGTTTACAAAATAAAATGAAATAACTCAACATAATATTGATTTTATGTTTTTAGTTTTTATGTGTAATCTAATAGATTAAAGTCATTTTCCTCAGATCCATAATGTTCCATAATGTATATAAAAATTATTTTGTTTAATATTCGCAGGTTGTGGCTACAGCATCAGGGGAAGATGCTCCATCCTGTCAGCCTGGGTTCAGTTCAGACAGATTGGTCTTCCAAGTTGACCAGGAGCTTCTGGCCGCAGGCAGGAGAGTGGGAAAGGGTAAGACACTGCCACACCTGATAGGATCTTACCTTCTCAGTGTAAGGAACTAGAGTGCGAGTATTTTAGGTTAATATTGCACAAAGGGGGTCATTAAGGCTCTATGTTTTTTTACTAGTTTTCTAGAACTAGCTAGAGTCAAATCATGAAATGATGAATTAATTAATTAAACCTGCAGGAACCCCTTTTCTGAGATTTTTGAGAGAAGAATAATAATGTATCTTAATTATAACAGGACATGGCAATAAAGTTCTTCTTGCCCTTGCACGAGGAAAACATTTTTGCACAGTTCTCTTTTAATGTTTTTAAGGGAGTTTCTATCATCAAAAAATGTCCAGTACACTTTACTACCAGTACTTTTTTTCTGCTTTATGAAGCACAGCTACAATTTTTTTTGCAGTGAACTTTGATGACTGCTCAGACCATAAGAGAACAGTTTATATGTCGGATGATTCCCGATTTCAAGTGGACACAGATGGAACTATAAAGGTGAAGAGAGCTGTGAATCTGCTTGATGGACATGAGAGTTTTTCAGTCCATGCCTGGGATTCTAGTGGGAAAAAACTGACCACAAGAGTCACAGTGGAAAATGAGATGAGAAGCCATCACCACCACCATGAGGATAGTGTCACTCCTGGACAGGTAATTACTTCATAGCTTTTAGTGTCCCCTGATGGCTTAAAGTCATGACCATATTCTACAAACGGGGTACTTTAAATGACAGAATTGAAGTTTCTTTTGTTAAAACTATACTTCTGTACTGTTGTTCTTTTATCAAGTATTACAGTATGTTGTTAATTAAACTTATAAGTAATACCACCACAAATTACACAATTTACAAAAACAAAAAATCATTTTAACAGCCTGAATCCTCTCCAGACGTCCCAGTCCTTGTGTTTCCACAGTCCTCTTCAGGAGAGCGGAAGAGACAGAAGAGAGACTGGGTCATTCCACCCATCGCTGTTTCTGAAAACAACAGAGGCCATTTCCCACAAACTTTGGTTAAGGTACATCATCATTAACTTCTTGTATTACAAATGTATAATGTATCTGAATTTTAATCATTGTATCTTATCTTTATATCTTATCTTTATGTTTATTTATTTATGTTTATTTATTTATTTATTTTTTTATTTTATTTTATTACTAACTATTCTGATGTCTGGTTTTGCTTGGCTTGGGCTGGACTGCTGTAACACGTCAATTTCCCTACGGGATTAATAAAGTATTATCTATCTATCTGTACTTTGTGTAAGTGTGATGTTTTACTCCCAGCACCCACACCCAGCTGTTATAAATCATGTGTATGGTATTTAGTGACTCTCTTTAATTATAATTAATTATACTAGCCAATTAGCCTGTATCAGAATTATAGAGATCATAATATGCCTTCAGAACGTTTTACATGTGACTCCAAAATGGCTCAATTAATAAAACTACTTATGTAGACAGCAGGTTGGCCCAGATATTTCTGATTCAAGTGTGACAACCATTTCAGGCAGGTTCCTTCCCGAATTTCCTTCATCTGAATGCAATCATGATAAAGTATTCAAGCCATTTTCTGTGGCAAACCTCTGACACCTTTTTCTGAAAACAGAGGTACCTTCTGCCAAGTAGGGTGTATTATGGCTAATATGGGTTTATTTTGTACAGGTATACAGAGAAAAGTTGAGGGTAATGTACCAGTTAATAATGTTGGAGAATTTTAGCAGTAAAGCTTTAGCTTTTCTTTATGTATGCCTTAGTTACTTGCTGATTTAAATATTGATTAAACATTCATAATTATCAGATTTGTAACATTAGTGTTCTAAAATGCTTTAGAACTAATTAGAATTATTAAGATGCCAACCAGATTAGCTGTTCTTGCCTCATGCAGAATGATAAAGCTAATAATATGGTTTATAGTAAATTATGTTTAATATTCTTTAATATATAATTGTTAATTATTAGTTAATATAATATGTTAAGGAGAACTCCCAAGTGGCACAAACGGTTTAACTGCACACTTTGAGTGCAGATTGATCCCTATGGTCTGGATGATATTGATTCAAGTGTCATGTCACTAGTCAAATGTCACCAGCATTCCTCTTGTGGACCTGTCAAACTTGTCACAGCACTGTCAGTGTAGAGTGGGTGCACAGTATAGAGTTACTGTAATAGAAAATGTCTGAGTCCTCACTATTCATACTGTTTAAGAAATCTGCAAATTTATTGCAGAGAAATGTGCTGTTCAATGCTGGGGCTTTCTTGACTACTTGCATGATGGTGGCTTCTGCTATTTGCGGGCATGTGGTACTTCACTTTCCATCTGTTGTACAGGACGCCTAGCCCTAAAGTAAGACCTCTTAAATGAAAACATTGGGAGAGTATATAGTAAAAAATGATCAATGATTCCCAGCTTAAATGTTACAGTTCTTACTCCCTTTTTAGTCTTCTCTCTAAAGTGAGGGACAGTCAGCATGACGTGTTGCTTGAAAAACAATTAGGGCATTTAACTTTTTTTATTTCAGATCAAATATTATAATGACAAAGAGGTACAAATTATATACAGCATTACTGGACCAGGAGCAGATCAGCCCCCGTTAGGGATTTTCACCATTAACAAGCACACTGGACAGATGTATGTAACCCAGTCTTTGGACAGAGAGAAGATAGACCATTATACGGTAAAGTCAGTTTTTAAGTCCTTTTTAAGTTTTCCAGGTCTTCGTGTTTAATTTATGTCAGTAAACATAAATGTTTATTTCTAGCTTATGGCTCATGCTGTTGCTGCTGGTGGGGGAACAGCAGAGGAACCTATGGAAATTATTATTAATGTTATTGATCAGAATGATAACAGTCCTGAATTTACCAAAGACACCTTTCTGGGCAATGCCACAGAAGCATCTCCACCAGGTAAGAGCTATTTTTTTTGCAATTTCATGGCTGTGTTTTAAAGGACTTTTTCTTATAGCTATGTGTATCATCACGTTCAGTCTTCAAATCGCTCACCTCTTACATTATGCTTAAGGTATAAGATTAGACCATTTATTGCAGTTTTATTCGTTCATACTGTAGCACTGTGATACAGTGCTTATGTGCACTTTGCAGTCCTATGCATGTGAATCTTTCATTTTGTCGCTGCATTTCATATTTTAAGGTACTGCTTTCATGACCGTAACTGCAACAGACAAAGATGATCCTGATACAGACAATGGGATTATCAGGTACAGCATCATAAGCCAAGAACCTAAGGAGCCAAATTTCAACATGTTTATGATCAAACCAGTGAGTGGAGTGATAAGTGTTGCTTTGCCTGGACTGGACAGAGAGGTATGTTCATAATTTATCACAGTTTAAGGATTAAGGAAAATCTCTTATTTGAAGGTGGTGCTGAAACAATTTAGAAGGATAGAATTCAAGACCTTTCTGTGATCCCATGCAGGTTTCCTGAGTCCTAGTTAACGGGTTTCCTTGAAACATAAGTGAAATTATTAAAAGAATTAAATCAATCTTACAGCCTGTCTCTCTATAATTTCAGCAAAACCCTGAATATACACTGCTGATTGGAGCTGCTGATATGGATGGGGCAGGTCGGCTGACCACTGCCACTGCAGTCATCACTGTAACAGACAGTAATGACAACGCTCCACAGTTCACACAGGTTTCGGTAAGTTCTGCTTTTTGTCGTTTCTTTCCACCCCATTCAAGATCGAATGCTGAAAGATGAATTGCACACGGTGTTTTAATTCCAATGCCTTGATTCACTTTTTTCATTCTGGTCAGGCCAGTATTAAGCATCATTAAGGCCAGTATTAATTTCATTGTGTTGTAGATAAAATAGGATGATCTGTGGATCAAATGTAATATCAATTTTTTTTTAATTCTGCAGTATACTGTTACTGTGCCTGAAAACAAAGTAGACTTTGAGGTGGTGAAATTACCAGTGACCGATAAGGATGAACCACACACACCAGCCTGGAACACCAGGTATACAATCGTCAAAGGGAATGAAGGAGGGTTCTTCAATGTCAGCACTGGGCCTGGCAAGATGGAGGGCATTGTTAGAACTGCAAAGGTAAGATTGAGGTTCCCTGAAGTTAGATTAAATGCTAATAAAGATATACATTTGTGTAGAGAAACGATTATTTTAATGGTAAGACTTTGTAATTCTTAGTAAGTTCTTAAATGTAGATTTAGGTTTTGTAAATGGCATTTACTACTTGAAGTCACTGCTTCAGAAGACGGAACTACCAGGTGCTTTTTTTTTCTGAGTGACACCATTATAGTTTAAACATCATGAAAACGTCTAGAAATCTGTGTGGACGTGACAGATGTCTGGTTCTTATTCACTTCAAGGGTCTTGATTTTGAGAAGAACAGCAAGTACACTTTATTGATTACAGTAGAAAATGAAGTGCCCTTTGCCACTCGACTGCCAACAGCCACTGCAACTGTTGTTGTAAATGTGGAGGATGTTAATGAGGCCCCGATCTTTGATCCACCTCAAAAAACAATCCGCCGGTCAGAGGACCTTGAAGTCGGAACAGAGATGGATGTATATAAAGCTACAGATCCAGACACTGCAAGAAAGCAGACTGTAGGGTAAGGACCTTTCTCATGCCTTTATTACAGTCAGAGGAGTTCTTGGTAGACAACTAGGGTCTAATTTTCATGTTCACATGCTTTATTGTTTGTTCTTATAGTCTTGAAGTGACTTGAAGCCACTGGTAAAAATATTTCTTAAAATCTGATAGCTATACTGTTGAGAGGGAACGTTTGTGCTCTTTGAGAAATGGTATACCTAGGAGTGAAATAGTGTAGGTTCTGAACCTTCTAGCTATGCAGCATAAGAAAGCAAGAACAGAAATTATATGGGACTGGATGTGATTCAAACTGATCTCACTTGTATAGTTTATAGATGTTAATAACAGCCAACTATGAAGGCTAGAGCAGAGAGCTGCGTCAGTTCCGTTTGTAAAAAGGATCAAATACAGTGTTTGCTCAGGGGAAGGTGTCTTCCTATTTCCCTGATCTAAATGGCTAAACCCTCTCTGCAATAAATGAGCTTGCTATGTGGTCCTGAGGTGGTCAGAGGGCCAGGTGCTGTACTGTGTATGTGTACTGGTGGCTCCTCTGGTCACTTCAAGGTCACCCAGTGGTCTTGCCTCCAGCACTTCATAATAAGCTCCAGCCACACACGTGTGTTTTGGTCTCATCGGCCCACCTCTTCTCCTCCTCTTTCTCTTTCTTCTTAACACACCTGAGGAGGCCAATGTGTGATGTATATTGTTATCATTTGTCTTTTCAATGCAGATTTCTTGATTTCTCCTTATTTCTTACTTAGTGTTCCCAGTGTCACAAACTTTATCTAAAATCTAAGAGACTCTTCTAAGTAACCTAAAGATGTAGCAATATAATACAATATTTCTAACATACTAACCATAACAAAGTTTCTAATTTGCATAATGTAGATGTTATCACAGATAGATGTAAAATATGTAGTAATATCAATCATACAAGTCAATATCATGGTAAGAATGTTTCTGGAAAAGGTGACAATTGGAGCTATGTAAAACATAGGAGACGTACAAGTGTTTTCTGTGATTTTTCTTCCAGGTATCGAATAGGAAATGATCCTGCAGGGTGGCTGAGTGTTGCCAAAGATACAGGGCTCATCAAAGTGAGGAACCCTATGGACAGAGAGTCTCCTTATGTCAAATATGGGCAGTATAAATCTCTCATTCTGGCATATGATGATGGTAAAGTGTTTTTTGCTGAAATTCACTTTAAAGAAGTTAGGTCTAAACACTCTTGACTTATTTTCTGGTTACACACCCCATTTGGAATGATCCATTGCCATGTGTCACTTTACAGTTCCGAACTCCACAGCCACATGGCGGGACATTCGTCTCTTGACTAGTCACAGGAGGCGGAGACGGGTGTAGGGTTTGATCTGTGTGTGTGATCTTAAACCTGGTTAAGCTCTGTACATGCTGAAGAAGGGAAGGAAGCCAGACATCTGTTGTATGTAATGTCTGCAGAGAGAACATGTAACATTTGAGTGGATAATGGGGGATCATTTTTATTAGAAATACTATTGTACTAGGGTGCACAGTGGCGCTGTGGTTAGCATTGCTGCCTCACAGTACTGGGGCCCTGCGTTCTTTTTTTAACTTGAGGTACGAACAGTGTGAAGTTTGTTCTCCCTGGTAGGTGAATTGGCTTCTGGGAAAATTAGCCCTGGTGTGAGTGTGTGCCCTGTGACGGACTGACATCATGTCCAGTGTGTACCCTGCCTTTTCCCAGGTGCTTTCTGGGATAGACCCTGACTCTCCTGAAGTGGTTAGAAAATGGATGGACTATGTACTTCCTATTGTATGGAAATCTGTACATTGAACCTAAATGTTAAATATATGGTGTTTCTGAATACAGCCTTACATTACCTTTATCATGGTGCTGGGACACTGGGAGGCATGAGAGCTCTGCATGACCACAGTCACAGTCAGCTAGTGACATGATCTAGCCTTACATTACCTTTTCATTGTGCTGTGACACTGGATACTGAATAGCCCTGCACTTAAAACTGAGACCTGGATGCAGATGCACTTCTTTACACAAAGCCAAGTTGTTGAACCTCATACCTCAACTTCCCGTTTATTTTTCTGTCAACAGATCAAGTTCCTGCAACTGGCACAGGGACACTAATTATAAAGCTATATGATGTTAATGTGAACGCCCCAAACATTGAAGAGAGTGAGATATCTATCTGTAATGAAGAGTCTGAACCTGTCCTGCTGTTAGTTACTGATGGAGATGGAGCAGGCAGTACTGGCTACTTGCATGTGGAACTTCAGGGAGACTCCAGGGATAAATGGACAGTTGAGACAAGTAATCTTTTTTTCCTACTTGTTTTTAGATCATTGTGTGACAGTTTAAATATCTTGTGATGGCACCTTATGTTGCAAGAATGAACAATTCATCAAACCAGAACCCCTTGACTTATGCCTGACGCTATTTTATTATTTTTTTCCAGGAACTGTGGTGCATTTGGCTCCTAAGGCAAAGCTGGAACCGAACACATATTCAATCTCTCTTAGAATCTATGAGTCTGCTAGCAAATACCAGAACAATACTGTTCTAGCAAATGTCCGTGGTTGTAAAGGAAAGGAGGTTATTTGTAAGGCTAGAGTGTCAGGAGAGGCTGGACTGCCTGGCATTCCAGATGCTTAAACCACACTATTGATGTGGATGAAACCTACATGTACCCAGAAACAGGACATGTTGGGAGGAGTGGATTAAATCGCATGAGTATTTTGCAAAGATAAAGTCAAATGAAATCCATACACATTCATTGCCACAAAACAGGGGTGCTTTTAAATCATGGAGTTAATAGAAATACATCATTCCACATAAAAGACAAGATAGTTCAATCTAAATCTGACTCAAACTTTAATGAGAAGTGAATTAAACTGCCATTTCAACCGTACATAAGCAGGGATGACACAGTAAACTCCTTTGACACCAAGTTTAACCTATACAAAGAGTTTGAAACAGTGTTTGAAGAGTCCTTAAGTGAGAGGAACAAAAAGGAAACCGGTTTTTACTCAATACCTCTTTGTTAAAGTGCGATGTTTCATTATATTAATCAAAAATAGCCTCATGTTTTCACTTACCAATACAGCACTATTTCATAATTCCAGTAGTTTTATTAGGAAATGTTATTTCATGTAGAATGAATCAAGAAGCTTTATCTAGAGGTATTTTAACTAGCTTTGCAAGTTTAGTCAGCATTAGAAATAAAACTCTAAAGAAAAGCATGTTGCCAGTTTCTTTTTTACAATGTACATTTCATTTAAATATGCAATACACTCACTTTCGCTGATGAATTCCCCTTGACCCTTTAAACATCAAATGTTTTTTTCTGCCATGAAACCACATTAAAATCAGTATTTGTGGATATTTGATCTAGATTTGTACCATCTTGCCTTCAAATAGGATAACAATGTTACTTTGGCATAACCTTCCTAAAATCAGCAATCTTAAAACACGGAGCAAATTAGGAATAAAAAGGGAAGAAATAAGAACAAAAATGAAGAACAAAAACAGTGAAATCAGGGGGAAACTGCCTACCTCCACTGGCTTATTGGAATTAGTTTATTGTACGTTTTGTATGTCATCAGAATTATGACTGCAGCTCTCAGGGCAAGACCAGTATGTATGTATAAAGGTAGCAGGACCTTAGATACATCAATCATTTGTTGGAGGGACTTCTTAATTTGTTTCATTAATTTTTAGCTTGACTCTGTAATCCAGAGTTTAAACAAGCCCTTGACATTTTGCTGTTTAATAAGATGAACGAAAAACTGAGTTCTCTGGCAGCCGGAACTGGCCAGAGACTTAAATGTGTTCAGAAGGAACAATATTTTCAGATGTGACGGTGTTTAGTAGTGTGCCCACATTTTGTTGATAGATACCACTGAAGCTGTGCCCACTTCATATAGTCACTCCAGACACGGTAGTGTGGAGCTGGGTGTGGAACTTCCTTTCTAAAAAAAGGTAATAATAATAATAATAATAATAATAATTGCTTACACTTATATAGCGCTTTTTCTGGACACTCCACTCAAAGCGCTTTACAGGTAATGGGGACTCCCTTCCACCACCACCAATGTGCAGCATCCACCTGGATGATGCGACGGCAGCCATAGTGCGCCAGAACGCTCACCACACATCAGCTATCAGTGGGGAGGAGAGCAGAGGAATGAAACCAATTTACAGAGGGGGATTGTTAGGAGGTCATGATTGATAAAGGCCGATGGGGAAATTTGGCCAGGACACCGGGGTTACACCCCTACTCTTTTCGAGAAACACCCTGGGATTTTTAATGACCACAGAGAGTCAGGACCTCGGTTTTACATCTCATCCGAAGGACGGCGCCTGTTTACAGTATAGTGTCCCCGTCACTACACTGGGGCATTAAGACCCACATGAGCCACAGGGTGAGCGCCCCCTGCTGGCCCCACTAACACCTCTTCCAGCAGCAACCTTAGTTTTTCCCAGGTACACTCGTTATTAAAGATGCCACCCTGGAACGCAACGACATGATGTGATGGACCAGCTTCCTATCCTGGCTGTACCCTGCCTTGCACCTGTTGCTTGCCAAGACAGACTCCAGTTCCCCCGGGACCTTGAATTGGATGAAGTGGTTAGAAAATGCATAGCTGGAAATTTAGTCTTGTGGTTGAAATCCACTTCTGCATAAGATCTATTTATTTTACGCTTTGGCGTTAAAGGCTTCGAAGCTAGTGGCAAAACTTATAGGTGTAAAGCTAAAATAAGCATGATTTTGGAGGCATTTATGGTATTGCGATATATGTTCTTACTGAAAACGTATTCAAACTGCAGGTAATGTGGTAAGGACAGTGATCTCAACACTTGTATCCACAAAGATCTTTTTAGATTGCTTTCTTTTTCTTTCAAAGTAGTCAAATCCACCTTCTGACCTAGTATGCTATATTGGCGTGTTATTTTTTTGCTTCCATGTTTATCCCGTTGAGTGCTGTGGATATAATTTGCTTCACACTACCCAGGCAAAGATCATTATTGATGAATTTAAAATAACTCTGGTCATTAGCATTTATAATCCCATCCTCATGTCATTTTTTTAAACTTTATTCTAATGGACTTATGATATTCTTCTAAGCACAAAATTGCATCCAACTGCAAAATGCATGTTGAAAGGAAACCAATGCAATAACAGTGAAAAATATATTATTTTTCCCTAAAACATAACCGGCTACAATTTAGTTTGTAATACAGACCTATGGTTTGATGTGTGGAACTATAATTTCAAAGCTGATTTACCCTTTATTTGTATTTTTTTTTCCCAATCTTGTTTGCTCAGGAATTTTCCAACTTATTTTGATCCCCAAATGACAAGCACCTGTTAAGCATATCATGAAATTATGTAGCAGTAAATTTTTATTTAATAAATGACCAAATTTCAATTGGAATGAATTTCAGGAGAGAGAAAAAAAAATACAACCAAAAGTCTTTGCCAGCTTTTGAAATTAAGCTTTAAGGTACACTTGGATGCCTTAAAGGAGAAAAACAACCACAAGAGTCACAACTGAAAATAAGCCAAGAAGGCATCAGATCAATCTTTCCCATCATCAAGAGCATTCTGGTTGTATGACTCCTGGCAATTGAAAATACTGAAGACGTCTCCGTTTCGTGATCATCGCTCTTATAGTGTCCCCTACTGGGAATGTTTAATACAACTACTTAGTGTCTATCTTCCATTACAATGATTTGGGATTTAGTACTTCAATTTTTTGTGTTGCATGAAATGTGACATCTTTCATAATGCATTCATCCAGAAGATGGAGTCTGTCTGCTTTCAAAATGGGGTTTGAATTTAACACTTTTTCTAAATCACATTAGTTAAATATCATTGTAACTTCTTTAAATCACAGTTCTTCCCCGAGTTTAATTTTAGTTAACAAATACTTAAATGGGAGAAAACTGAGATTTAGTGGACTTGTGGAAATCATATCACTTTGTGTCACTTAGTTTTTCCATAATGCTAACAATGGTGAGCCATTCTTTTTCAAGCAAGTCCCCCTGGTGACATTTCCACACTCTGCCTGGAAACCTGAGGAACTGGAAGCAAGATGGCATCAATCCGCTCATTAAAAACAAAGCAGTTGTTTTAAACCGAGAAGAGGAGGCACTTTGCAAGAGTTGCTGTGGGAATATGGTAAAGGCTACCCACCAGTGTTGTCGAGGTCAAAACCCTGGCTACTTTCCCAGACACACATGGCGAAGTATTTAGTTCAAATTGCTACTAACTATGAAATGGGCTATGTGGGCTAAAAGGCTTCCTCTCTTCTGTAATTTTTCTTACATTCTTCTGTAAAGCTCTTAAGACAACTTAGATCCCTTTCCCAAAATGCCGAGTCTTGTATCCCTACTCTCATCGTACAAAAATATGAAAAAAAACAATTAGCTAATATAAATCTGAATCTTCTCTCTTTCACCCTGACTCATCTTAAAACCTTTTTGCAGACGTTTCTGAACTTTTCTTTTCAAACAAACCAGGGAGTTTGTTCCTGTGTTGGTTTTTGAAAGTTCTTTTGAAGTTCTTCCGATTTATTTTCTTTTACCAGGCAGTATTGAAAGAAAGCCTTATTTCTATATATCCTCATTTCCGAACTGAATCTGATTTTTATCTTTAGGAGGTATTATTGGAATTGGCTGGTGAAAACACTTCAATAAGGCTTTTCTTCTATATTGTTATCATATAGCTTGTGGCTCATAAGGCCATAATGATTGAAGTGATAAATGAACCCAACAGAAATCATTTATACATATTTGGGAACATACATTAATGTCTTCATAATTTATTGCAGGTCTCTGTATCATCCTACAATGTAAGATGCATCAAGCTCCATCTCCCAGGAGCAACTGAATAGCTGTTATTCTGAAGTCTTCAGGTAGATGGCAGTATGGTCAACTTTTAACAACCCATTCAGTTTTTCATCAGTTTTTTTTCCTTATTGTTATAAATCAGTTTATGAGAAGAGCTTAAATTCTGTATATCTAATTGCTTTTTCCTATCCTGAAATAAATATAATTTCTAAGTCCACAAAACATCATATTAATGAGCTGAATAATTCATTACTGCATAGTTAATTTTGTAGATTAGATCCATCCATTTTCTATCAGCTTTATCCAACATGGGATCATGGGGGAGCTGGAGCCTATCTCAGCAAGCAATGGGCGTAAGGCAGGATACACCCTTGATGGGATGCAGTCCATTGCAGGGCACAGACAGACACACACTCACAACAGGGCCAGTCTTCACAAAGCCAATTAATCTACCAATATGTCTTTTGACTGCGGGATGAGACCAGAACACCCGGAGGAAACCCATTTCAACATGGTTAGAACATAAAAAAGCAGACAGTGACACAGTGCTGCAAGGAAGCAGCCTTGAAAGTAACATTTCTAACAAAATCCTGAAGTTCATTTAGTTGTGGTTAATATGGTATTCAGAATAAAATCAAAATGATCTCCAAGAGTTATGTGGCATCATTTCCTTTCCATATTCTTATGTTTAAGCTTACTTAAGCTATCGCTTTGATTTTATACCAAGAAGCTCTTTAAAACCAAAAGAGGTTTCTGCCAAGATATCATACTATGATTTACCTATGATAACTTATGCGCTCCAGTAAATATTTTCCTGACCATAGAACAGTTGTTCTAGGAATGAAAATTATAAAGATCTAATAAATTATTTTAATTAGATCCATGCCTACATTAAGCCACATAGTACAAACTTTGCAAATGAACAAAGACGTGGTGTTTTAAGTTATAATCAGTAGGTCAGCTTAATTTGCCAGCAGACTTTGAAACATTAGGGATGCATTAAGAAAGCAGTTTATGTGCAGCTTCTCTCTAATGAGGGGCATTAAAAAAAGCAGCAGTTGTGGGATGTGTGATGTTTCAACTCCACCACAAAATTGAAGGCACATGCACATGCACTGGCAACCCAAGGCTAATGACAAATGCCTAGATGGTCAGGGCATGTGTTTTACACTGCCTTGCAAGTGTTTGTATCTTAGCCAAATGTAAACCTGCTGACAAAACCATCTGATCTGTCTGAACCACTTTACTTCCCATTTTTCTGTTTTTGTGTAAGAAAACACGTTTTGGACTTGGTGTTGATTCACACTATTGTAACATGATTCAAACAACATTACGTAAATTGACAATCACAGTGCAAACTATAGAAGCTTTTCCATAACGGCTAGTAGTAGTATTTCCAGAAATACAGTATAAGGAAGTTTATGATTTTTTTTTCTCCATTACAGCACATTTGTCTAAATCTTATTAACCCAGCAGTGTATGCGCAAAATCAGATTATATGAAGGATTTCACTGTTTGCGGTAGATTTTAGTGCATCTCTGTCACTTGTTACTTTATAGTATAACTTAAATGAGTAAGGAATCAATCAAGAAACCCAAACACCAATGTAGAGGGATGGTGACTGTGTTTTTTGTTTTATTACAGAGAAAAATCTAATTGTGCTTATTTTCCTTTGGTTGCTTAAAAACAACGCAAGTGAAACCAATGCTCAGATGAATTAACTACTTACTTATTTATGCAATTTTATGGTGGAAGTCTAAAACTGGCGATAGATTATGAAGGACTTAAATATATAAATTTAACCTGGTCACAAAACTTCAAACAAAAGGGAAAGTACATCTACATTTTAATGGGAACAACCTATCTCTCTGGTGAATAGATTGCAAAACAGCTAGCAGAAATTTAATGTTCTCTTTCATTAGATAACATGTTGCTATTTATAAAGGAAATGGAAGAGAACTGTTGTATGTGGTGGAACAGCCATTAGCAATGCTACATCACAGCTCTTGGTTAAGAGCATAAAAGGGTTACAAACAAGATGAGGTTGTTTGGCACATCTAGCCTATTTAAAGATAATGGCTCTAGGGAACTGGTCCAGCCATTTCTTGAAAGAAACCAGATAATCGGATTTAACAACATAGCTTGTTCAATACTCCCACAATCCTTCATGTAAAGAAACGTCTCTCCTGTTGTGGGCTTTAAAAAGCACTTCCACATAGCTTCTATTTGTGTCCTCTGGTCACTGGGTTTGAACCCAGACCGGGGTGCTTTCCTTGTGGAGTTTCAGGTGGAGTTTTTCTGGGTTCACAAACTTGAAAGAAATGTGGGTAAGGTTAACTGGCATCTCGGAATTGCCCCTGCATGTCCTGTGATTGACTAGCATATCACTCTATCCAGGCTGTAGCCCCGCTGTGCTTCCAGGAAAGGCTTCAGGTTGCCACACCCCTTAATGGGAATGCACGTTTTCTGGGATAATGGACTGATAGTGTTTGCTCAAAAATATTTATAACCGAGTCATTGCTACACAATATCAACAACCATAACAAATGAAGGTATACCATTAACCTTCTACACAGTTTCAAAAGAATCCAACAATTGTGAGCCCAAAAATACATTTTCTTATTCTCTGGAAGTTATTCAATTTCTTTTAATGAGAAATAACTGAGTAATTTTCAAAGTAAATGTCTAAAAGCAACGTTTAATGATAAATCCTTCCCTGAAGGGAAGATGGCCGGAAAGAGTATGCGTCAGAAATATTTTTTTAAGCTTTCCCCTACAGCTACATATGATGCTTTACATGATATGCAACCATCAGTATACTGCCTCTGACATAAATGGAAATGATTAAGGCATGCCTAAACCTGAAAGTGAAATGCAGCTGAAGAGTTGCTATATCCAGAATTTACTTTCAGTTTTGTAGTGACAGGCAGAAAATTGATATTTTGATTTAAATCTACCCTGAGATGTAAGCAGTTGTCTGGCTGGTCAAACAATCCATACTGCAAATCCTGGATCATCGATTTCTTCAATGGCTCATCCCAGTCCTAATGTATGTAGAAAACATCAACAAGAACAAACAAGGAAAATGAATAATATTTTTCAACATGTTCAGCAGATGAAGGCATCAAGGAAACCATGACGAGCTAAATGTATGTTATTTCAATCCAAGGTTAAAGGATGCAAGCATTAGGGATTGTATTACTGCAAGATGCTTTGCCATTATAATCATTACAGTATAACAGAAAGCATGGACTATAATTAAAGTGCTAAACCCAGCATAGAGAACAATACTAGAACACCATTTCCGATACAGATAATCCTAAACTAGAAGCAGTTACACAAAGTGATTCTACTTTACCTCCAATACAGATATCACTGCCCTGGCCTCACCCTCTAAAACATTGATTTTGACATTAAAAGGGAAAAGGTGAAAACTGTTTAAACAACTTTTTTTCCTTCGGCCTTTATGTATTTAATAAACCTGATGACAATTTACAGTACTTTAACCGATGACCTGGGAAGTACCTGTTCATAAAACAGGTTACTGAACTGGAAAAACTGTAAACTGGAGAATGCTGAGAAAAGAACACAACAGCCGTGCAGTAGCTGGTGTCTGGACCCACAAGCCTCCATAGCCCCTAATCTGATCATGAAACAGGGACTTTTCATCTGTGCAGCATTAGTGAGGAAGTCATGGGTGACTTCAAGCAATGAGAAATCCCTCCTATTGAAACGGGACACAAGACCTACTGTGAAGAACATTCCTATGGGGGAAAAGGAATTAATTTTAAAAAGGCATGATCCATTTCAAGCAACAGCATTATATTAGACCACTTTTTACTTGGATTTTTTTTTTTACAGTTAAAAGCCATGGGTTTAACTGCATGGCTTGCACAATCAGGTATGCTGTTGCTGTGCCTTTGGATCACTTTATACTTGAAATACCTGTTCAGATTGAAAGAGATAGCCTGACACTCACCTTCCTGCTGGTATTTGCATTTGTACAGGAACTGCATTGTTGTGAAAGCACTCAATGGGGGTTTCAGGTTGTTTAGCTTTATTCCCTTTTGTCAGAGAGAAATGTTTGAAGTGCATACACACATGCTGAAAAAACTAACACCACTTTCTTACAACCTCTTTAATTTGTGTATCAATAATTCTGTGCTTTGTCCATTTTTTTCCTCCTAAGAGTAAGCAAAAAAGGTAAAAGCAACAATACAACCACTTTTGTTATCTGAAATCAGTAAAAAGGCAATGCTTTTTCCCCCACTCCTGTAGCACTGAAAGACAAGAACTTTAATTCCCAATTTCCCTGACACTGCTTACTTACCTGCACGGTCAAGACGATTAAAGAAATTGGCAGTTTCGAAAACTGCATGCTGGTTTTTCATATGGGAACTCCCACACTCCGTCTAGACCAACAAGACTGCCAACAATACCCAGGGTTTGACAAGGGTGGGGTTGTTTTTTAATGGGTTAAAGGATTTCATCCAGCCCTGGAGGGGACATTTAATGGATTTAAAGATGATTTCTACCTCCGAGTGAAATCTATTGATTTTCAGTTTATATGCCAAAATAATTCTTTCCTTGGCACTGATTTTATTTTTCAAATGAAGTTAGGTTATGTTTAAACAGGAGCAGCATACAAAAACCAAACAGATTTTCTTCCTTGAGAGCATTATATAATTTTTTCAACCCTGCGAAGATCACATAATTCACAGGGAAAAATGTTCAAAATGGGATATAAGGAGGATGTTCCACCTACCATAAAAGTGTCTTTTGTCTTTCGAATTTTAATGTGTTGAATGCGTTTTTTTTATTTTTTTGTTAAATTATGTCGCTGCCAAAACGCACCTCTCCCCTCAAGCATCTTCCCATGTTTCTTCTTGATAGTTCTATGACATCATTTTTACTTTTGTAGAGAACACCACAGGAGCCACAAACCTTCAGTGAACCTGAGATTCAAGATCACCTTTGAGCTGTAGGGCATTGTCATCTGGAGACTTGCTTCTGCACTATTCAATTGCTGCTAATGATTCTATGAGGAACTTTTTAAAGCTCTGTGTCATGCAAAGGCCCAGTGTCACAGACACCCATGCCCACAGCCAGAGGGACTTTAAAAGCACACTAAGCAAAATGAGCTGTGTGGGGGGATTTCAGCACACATTCCACTAAACAATGAAAAAGTGCAACACAAGACAGAACTTGTTTTCCTACTGGCAATATAGGCTCCCGTCTGCTGTTACTGTCAAGCCACAAATCACTGAGAAAAAAAGTGGTTGTGTTTATGAACACAATTGATTAAGTCCTAGGATTTGGATGAAAATGCAGCTTAATCATCGTGTGCCGTTCAAGAATCCTGTCTGGTTTTTTAGCCTTGTGTTGCTCTTAAGAAGCAGTGGATAAGAACAGCTGGCAGAATGAGCTCTGCCAAATCTGAACGTAATGGCCCGTCCTTAAAGCAGATATTTTGATGGCAACGGTTCTGAGCACCAAACGTTTTTTTAATCCAGTTTTTAACACACTAATGCTTTCAGAAAGGAAGTTAAACATATATAATTCGGATATGATGCTCAACAATTATTTACTTACACCTGAATTGTTTTCTGCGGATAACCAATTGCTTCTTAAAAAAAAAAAGAACATATCCCATTGAATGGCAAAAAAAAGACTTAAAAATTAAATTAAAAAAAAAACAGCACTTCCTGGCAAATGCCCCTCAGGGATGCAGGGTATCTATGAAAGGGGTTTTTTTCCTGACTGGGGGAAAACTGGGAAAATTCAGAGAAACAGTGGTTAGTAAGGTTTCAAGGGAAACTACGTGTTACTACAGCTTTTGTTGTAGCTGTGTCGACCTGCCACAACAAGCCTCCTCCATGCAGTCATGCACTGCCCTCCATAAACACATAACAGCCCTGCCCCCACCCTGCTCTGACTCACCGATTCTCTCTGCCGCCGGTCTGTCAGTCTGCTCTTAGAGACCAGCCACTGACACAAGCTGCTTCATAGCAATCAGCAAGACACTTTGCTTGCGTTTTGGTCAGTATTGTTTTCCCCCGACAAAAGAAATATCCACAGATTTAAGCACAATGGAGGCTTCTCATCGTGTCATGTTGCGTTTGTGTTAACATACGATCTACCACCTTCTATGAGGAGCCACACGGGGTGTTTTTGTGTTCTGTTCAAGCATATTTTTAGATGGATGTCAATTTGTTAGCTCTGAAGTTGCAAACGACAAATGCCATACTAACATTTGGGGAAAAAAACAACATTGAAATGCTCATAAAACGTTATAAACATTTCATTGTATTTCTGCTCAAGGGTTCAAATTCCAGACCTCAAAGCAAAATCAGAAAGCAGCTTTCATTAATGAATTACAGAACATTCCATTAACAGCCTTCCAAAGGCAATGGCCTTGGCAGCAGTTCCAGCTTGGCCTACTCATTTAAGAGCATGTTTGTTCAAACAGTGACATCTCTGAAAGACTGCCCTCTAGAACAAGAGAGTTTATCACGCAAAAATGTTAAAATCGGACCAGTTCCATGAGAGCTCATCTTGGGTGAGTGACACCTCTGTTGTTGAACGAGAATTGGAACATTCTCTGCATTAGAGTCTTAACCTTTACAGGACATCATAGCAGCATAGTGATTTCCCACATCTCCTGACTATCAGGGACACCGGAACAGTCTCTCTCCGGAGAGAACGCGAGACATTATCAGCGCACACAGAAAACGGTTTTCGTTTCAATAACTTAATTCTAAGCACCACAGAGTTTCTCCGATGTAAAAACCGGTTTCTCTTAGCAGATTGCATCATAAGCCTGTCACTAAATGTTATTTTCTAGTTACAATGATAGTTAAGTTAATGTATAAAAAGAAACATAATTCAACACCAGTTTTCCCTATCCTTAGTTTTCCCCATAACCAGATATGCCTAAAATAGTGTGATAAAATACCTTTACATTTGTGCAAGACTGCTTTACTTTTTATATTGAATGAGGAATCAAATTGTGTTTATCAGACTCCACATGGTTCCTATATTTTAGGTAAGCTAAAAACCCCGTTAATAATAACTTTTGTCATCCAGACGTAATAAAGTAGCTACATGCACTGTAATTGCTTTCATACTAAAATGTTAAAACCACAGCAAAGTATTACTGTAATAGAAACTATTCATCATTGCTGTGGATTCTTCCTTCACACTGATGCAAGAAAGCAAGGTGAGTGTAAGATGAAACAGCCCGTGGCTTTTCCAGGAACTGGGGGAATCGAGTTGTGCAACAAGCCGAAGCATATCCATGCTATTTTGAAAAACTACACATCCTCAAAAATGTACAGGACCAAGGGATTTTAAATATAATATGACTGATCTTCGGTCTTAACAAATTACTGTGTACATTTAAATAAAAAAACAACAGTGGTTTCATGACCCTTTCCCTAATTAATATTTACCAAGTCCCAAAAAATGAAAATGTACTTCAGCATACATAAAAGAAAACACAGTTTCATTATTGGATCAAATTTCCTGAGCTAATGGCTTCATGCCTTACCAAGACTGTTTGTTAGAAAAGACATCTATGCGATTTCTGCCCCAGTTTCTGCTATTCTAATGTGGCTGTACATGGTTATACACATTCATGTGTTACTAGCATCTGAAAGCTTATTAAAGTCACTGCCAAACCAAAATCGCATTTTGTGTTCTTTTCAGAAATCACAAGGAAAGGGAAAGGGGAAAGAAAACAATCACTTTCTTATTGAGACCTTGCATCTCCAGTCCCTTTTGGGTCAATCATTTTGGTTTTCTCCATTGTGATCATATCTGTACAGCAGTGCGGGATAAAGATGCCAAAGGTGAGGAAGTCAAAGACACAGCGAGTCTCCAGGCACCATCTTTGGCTTTGACCTGAACTGTACAAACAGCTGCAGACAAGCCCTGCAGCAGACGCAGAAAGTGGGTGAATTACCATCATTGAGGAAACTACGCATTGACATCACAACTTGTGGTAGATGACTAGCCCAGGCATATCAGCAGTGCAGTAATCATCTGGTCTTGATAATTTCTCCTCCTATCTTAGAAAGAAGTGAAGGTCTTTAATACAAGACTGTATAGTCCTCCTAAACGTTAACTGGTGGGGGTGGAAAATTTGGCCTGGGCCCTACAGTGCATCTGTCTTCGAGGTGTTACATTAACGTTTTATACTTAATTCTTCAGTTTGACATCCCATACTAGGAAACAATTCATTTTTTCAGCTTTCTTTTTTAACATACTCCAAGAGCTGCTTTTGTCCTCTCACACCAATTAAAATTCTTCCTTTTAAGAACCGTATCAGAGAATGACGTGGGAAGCAATGGGTTTCCTTTCTTCCTTTGATAAGGGTATAAATCTCAATATTTTACGTCCAATAGCGCGAATAGTTCTCAGTGAGCGAAAAAAAAACAGGAGGCAACAGCTGTCTCTAGATTGCATCATGTACATAATAGCGGAATTTAAAAGAAAACGTTTCACAGACGAGCGTTACGAGAACGCAATTAGACAAAGAATATTAAAAGGCAAAATAAGAAACGTTGTCCTTTCTCGGTCACGTTTTAATCTCGCAGTGTGACGTGTAACTGAGCTCTATTTTTAACATGGGACCGTAACATTTCACCATAAAAAAGATTTTACATCAAATTATGCCTTCAGATATTTCCCCAAGAACAATCATTCGATTATCCAGAAGAACTTCAAACAAGCACATGACTCACCCTTTGATCTGATGTGGACTCACTATGTCATTCCCACAGTAAAAGAGATGCTTTTCCTATACTAATGGAAATCCACCCCGGGCATGATGTTCCTACTACATATAGAAACCCGAACACCCCCCATGGACAACCAACATTTATGCTTTGTCTGCAGAGTCTCATTGAGAGCTTTCTGAAGAATCTAATGCGACGATGTAGGATGCGATAACACTATATCACGGTAAACGTCCTGTTGATTAGTCATTTAGCCAATGTCCGTATTCCACGAAAGTACCTGATGGCTCTACAATTTCTCATTTACCACAATATGCTTTGAAATGTTGCATAGATCCAAGACGTTCATGAAAGGAAAAGCTGAAACCAATAAAAAAGGCAATGAATACATTTTTGTCAGTTTCAGCGCACTTCACATTACTTGACATCCGATTTGCAACAATGACATCAAGCATACTTAAATTTAATTGCACGTTGGCATCGTTAAGATATCTAGAGCCCTTAATTGTTGAAGACAATGACCTACACCATACTTGTCTATTTGTTTTAAATCAAGCAGGTCAGAAATAATGAAACTTAAACAGAATAATCTCTCTCTTGCTTTTACCGGTTTCAAGTTGGTTCACGTTACACAGGACAAGCGAGATCGAAAACAGAATAAGTGCCCCGTACAGGCAGAGGAGACAGTGCGCAAGGCCTTTCGCGATGAAGTTTGTTTTAAAGGCAAACCGACAAAGAGGATATGCTTTATGATCCCTTATTGCCTGCATTTGTGTAATTGCCTTTTTATTTGAAAAATGATATGGTGATAAGAACTGGTCAGTAATATATTAGTTCCATTCTCACCTTCACTCCAAAACGGGTGCGCTTGTGGATTTTTACTCTCTCGTTTAACAAATGCCACTATGGTAAATAACACAAATATCAAATGAATACATTCTTATAATATCTATTTCTCAACAAAGGCACATGCATTTTATGACCAATGGACTCATTAAACCATTTAGGCTCATCAGTGCAAATAACAGTACAGGGAACAATTATGTTGTCAGTTTGAAGAGGCACAATATAATTTGCCCTACATAGCACACAAGAACACCACAGTGCATACCCAACATGGTTTTCCTTGAAACTTATTTATATATATATATTTTGGATATGTAAACACGACGTCAGGTTAGTTTCTATTTACTGTATTCATAAACAGGATGTTGGCCGCGTGAAAATTTGGAATATTTGTTTAATCACAATGTTTCTGTGATTAATGTTAGTGTGATAAAGAAGCTACACGAAAACATCAAAGCACAGCTTCCCCAGTTAAATATAGAATGCAAGTCTCAAAACACACACCATAATATTTTCAGTTTATTGAAATAAAACCATGCGGTTTACATAACACAAAAACAAGTTAATATTAACATCAGCCTTATTTTGATCATTTACGGATCGGTTAAATTTTTATCATGTTTTTTGTATCAGATCAAAAGTACAATGTTAATCTTCAGACGAGATAAACAAAAGTGTTGTTTAAAAGTACCAAAAGGCTCGGCATCACAACTTATCATCTCCAGAGACTCCCAAAATCAGCAGATGAGTCTAGCAACACGTCACATAACGTTTGAGCTTCGGGTGTGTTGTATCCGTTGGTAGAGGATCTCAAAACGGATTTATTGCGATTACTTTCATTTCGTAATGTATACACTTGGTTAATGTAGCCGTGGAATTGAATGATCTCGAACTGTATACCTGTGATGGCAGATTAAAAGAGCAGTGCGTCACACAACCCAGGGCACCTGTGTGTGCTCTTGGTCCGACTGACCCAGCTCCCACAATAATTAAGAAGAGGGGGGGTGCGCTATGTCCACGTTTCAATGGCAAGCAGTATGTGATAAAGACAAGCCCCCACCACACACTTCATCCTTTCTCTTATACATTCAGCCCTAAATAAATGTCCTGTTTTAATGAACAGGTAAAGGTTTAGTCGTGGACTAAATAAACTAAACCTTTACCTGTTCCTTTGCAGCCTACGCGTGGTGACCCAGCACCCTACATGTCCCCTGTCGTATCAATATACAGTATGACGCAGGCACTTACTTTTGTGCAAGGGTATTGTGAGAGCAGCAGCAGTACCAAAACTATTGGTAGTCTTAACACAACACTAACAATAGCGCGTATATCCGTTTCAGTAAACGCTCTGCGTCGTACAGTATATGGTGTCGCTGTGAGGCGGTTGAACCTGATTTTTTAAATGGAGGAGGGTCGTCTCCGCACGCAGGCCGTTAGTCTGTCTTGTTGCTCGGTTAGCAAGCCAGGTTTGTGTTAACTCCGGGTACAGAGAAGAACAAACTGCGCTCGTTAAATTTAAATGTGCTTACACTTTCCGATGAATTATTAATTTCGCAGCTGTCCAGCTGTCTCGGTTTAAACCAGCGGATGTCATATCACCTTTGAAAGCGTACGACATTATTGTAGTCAGGACTGTACCCTATATTTATTTTTTTCAGTATATATACTGTATATACGTTTATTTCGTGATAACAATACAAAGTGTGTGCGCTGGTAAGACAAAATTGATCCTTCTGTTATTTTAAAGTTAGAGGTGTTTGGGACTGGAATGGTTTTATAGTATTGACGTATGCATTTGTGATATATTCCGATGCCCTAAAAGTTATTGTATATACATAATTATCCAGTTAGGTGTAGATTTTTATTTTTCTAAATGATGGGTGCTTAATCACTTTGTTGTGACATTAACTGTGTTGTGGTGACATTACACCGCGCTAGAAGATTGAATTTCTTTTGGCGGGACAGGGTGTAGTCTGGTGTTTGAAAACCTCTTTGTCTTTATTAGGTAGCTGGAGAAATTAGCATTTCATCTGGCCTTTGTTGGGAGGTGGGGGAGCACTCCACTCTCTCATCTTGTATGGACTGCATGCCTAAGGGGTATGGAACCAAGACACTACACTTTTTTCTTTGTAGTTTCTGCATTCCTTCTTGGGGCTTGGTTTTATACTGAGCAAAGTTACTGAGACCCAAGATTTGAATTCCGGAGAAGATTTTGCTTCTTAAGAGTGCCCTTAGCCATTTACTAATATTCTTAGTATATGAATTATAATGCACATTGAAAATACTGCGTTTAAGAGGTTAGATTCAGAGGCACAAAAGTGGTTAAAATAAACATTTTCTTTCTAAATGAAAAAAAAAATCCTGGTTACACCCTGGATTGTGTCATTGACCCATCACACTAAGACCTCGTGATCAACCTCCTCTGTAGATGCATTTAAAGGCCACAGGGTCTATCCACAATGTGCTGCCTCTGAATCACAGCCACTATCAATACAAAACCACATTCTGATACTGCATGTTAAGGAAACTGAAGCATACCATTTCGATTTATTTTATTCTTCTTTGTATTTTTACATTGCAGAAGTAATACAGAATGAGCAGCTAGTGATCCCATTTTGGAAATAAATACAGTATTGATTTACTGTACAATCATCCAATGACAGATCATGCTCTAGATCATGAAAAATAACCTTAATTACTTTTTCCCCTTTTCTGATAATTAACAGTGTTCAACTATCAAAAAAAGTCTTCATAAGGCAGCATGAATGGTTGTGGTTGTCTAGAACATTCTACCCAACATTGCTTATTTCAAGAAATGGCTGGATAAGATCAAGCCAGATTAATTAGCTACTAAAAGTGAAACAAGCTAGGAGGGCAAAATAACTTCCTCTGCTTTGGTTTGCATTTTTTTACTCCAGAGTATGTAATGAATAATCATACCCACTGTTTAACCTGATGGGAGTTTCACATCAGCAGAGGTTTAATATTCCATAAACTTTGAGATGTTAGTACATTCTTTGAATTTAATAATACACCTTTTAAGACTAACATCTGGCACTCCTATGAAAAACTGAAACTAACACTAATGATTATATCATTGTTGTGAAACCCAATATTATTTTAACCACTGACTGCGACAGGTGATAACAGGTTTTACAGCATGTGCTTAAACATATATATTTTTTTCTTTTTTAGGGACTGAAGTTCAAAACCACACCTAGTATGAAAGGTAACTTGTCACCCATTTTGGCTGTGTTTATTTATTCATGTTTATGTTTCAAATGCTTCACAATATATTTAAAAAAAAACCAGGTTATACTGAGAGTTAGGTGAACATCTGCTACATGAAATCCAAAATACTGTGCATGCTCCCTGATAAACATTTGTTAGAAAGGTTTTATTAAACTAAAGGTTACATAAGGTAAGATATGTATACTCCTAACTTTATTTTTATAATTTTGTGTTTATAAAAACATCATCTCTGTTGAATCATTGCAAACATCTGTCTAAAACAAGCCTGATACGACCTTGTGATTCATATTTTTGTCTTCACAAAGTCACCTGTCTTTTCTAACAGTGGCTGCCTTTTAACATTCTCAGTATGCTTCCCTGACGGTAAACTGTACTGCATTTAAAAAGTCAAAACTAATCTGATTCTCATGGGATGAGCTTTTACCATTAAAATTAATGTGGATTGATTTGTGGAAGAAAATAGGGGGTGGTAATAAAGGGTCAATAGATCTAAAAATCATTAATAATTAACAAAAAGAAAAATATTTTGGATATATTAAGATATGTTTTTGAGATGTATTGCTCAAAACTGCGAGTTTGCTCTTGTTTGAAGCAAAATGGGATTCCTTGATAAACAGCACACTTGAAAAATGACAAGAATATCTTTTTTCTAAATATCTAGGATCCAAACCTCCCCAGTTTTCCTTTGATGAAAGACGTTTGACTTTACTATCAAATATTAATCTGAACTGAGTGGTGAAGAAATTAAAAAAATATATTGTTTTGAATTGACAGCACTATAGCACAGTGGTTAGAATTATTGTCCTGTAGCACTGGGTTCAGTTCTTGATCAGGGGTTATATCTGCGTGACTTTTGTACTGTATGTTCTCCCTATCTGTGCCTGGATTTCATCTTATTGTGCTCTGGTTTCTTCCCACAGTCCAAAGACATACTGGTAGGTTAAATGGCTTCTGAGAAAACTGCCCCTGTTGAGAGTGTGTGGTGCCTGTTTGTGTCTGCCTGAGATGGACTGGTGTCCTGCCCAGCATGTACCCTGCCTTGTGCCTGTTGCTTGCTGGGTTAGGCTCCAGCTGCCCTGAACTGGAAGAAATTATTAGAAGATCAATGGATGGATTACTTTGAATTTCCATGGGTAAACCCAAACCACCATAGTGATTTTCTTTTCTCGGTTTGGCGTGAGTTAAGTGTAATCTGAAATGCAAAATATCACATAATATTGTATGTTTGTGGTGAATTACTGTACAGTGGTTATTATCCTGTATTTCAAGCTCTGGTCAAAACAATGTGTTTTAGAGTTACTTATACTGCAAAAAGAAAGTGATGAGAGCACTGTTAGGTATCACAAATAATGGAAACCAGCCATAATGAAAAGGTTTCAATCACTATGAAGAAACGTTCATACATAGGTATTTCTGCTGCATAATAGGAGTTTTAATAATGGATCTCCATGGAGTCTCTGGGAACGTTGAGTAAATACTAAATATACGTCTTTTTCTTTCCAGCTTTTCCTGCAAGTATTTGAAGACCTTATTGTGGCAGACAATGTTTTCTGTTTAATGTTCTTTTTTGCTTTATTACATTTTTATAATGTTTGGGCCTTATTCAAACATGTATGATTAAATATAATACACATTTAAAATAACAACTGAAACCCAATTAATCATAAAAAATGTTACTTAGCTTTTTAAAAATAATGATGTTACAACTTCATTAAGTTTAAAACTTTCATTTGTGCATGAAGTGCACCTTGATTTTCACAATCTCTTACAAAACGTGCATACAGAAGTAAGACCTAAAATACAATGTCATGTGGCAGGGTATGTCTGGCAGTTTATGTTGGAAAGAAAGGCGTTTTTTGTATTTGAGAAACAAGAAACAAAAGGTCAACTCACTTGGTCTAATTTGATTTCATGTTACATTAAAAATGAAATAAAAACTTGATGCGTTGTATTTTATGACAATTAGGAGAACTTCATGAGGAGAATAACATATAGGCAGAAAAATGTTTTTCAATCTAATCTATTGAGGGTTTTTTTTATTAAAACTGAATATCAAACGTCTATACCCAGGGGCTGTATGCCTTTCATTTGTCTGAGCTTTATAGCTTTATAGATATTAATTGAAAACAAAGTTTGGCTTGTGCTACTGTACATGGAAGAATTACATTCAAATTATAATTGTTATTGCTTTACTGTGGCATATGTTTTTCATTTTTTCACTATGATAGTATACAGTGCTGCTACGTTGAAGCATGTTCAAAGCTTGAAGATGTATACAGTATATCTGTTAAACGCATATTAAAGTTGTGCTAAAACTGATGCCTAGTTTAAGTACTGCAACAATGCCTGCATCTCCGCTTGTCTGTGCTGACATGACTCTTATTTTGTCTTTTCCTCACCTTAATATTGACCTTTTATTTTGTTTTGTATAAAAGAACCACATAAAACAAGCTGTTTAAGGTATTCCTTAAACATTCCTTTTGAAAATCTTGATGAAATATGTGCTTCATTTACAAAAGGGTAAATTGTTTTATTTCACTTTTAAAACACTAACAAAGTGAAATACACGAAACACCTGAAATAACCATATATTTTTAGATCCTGCAAAAAACCTGTCCTTTTTACAATGGAACACTAAAAGGGTAACTCATATTCCGTCATCTCAATACATTCGTAAAGTAAATATAGAATACGCTGCATTTGTATTGTGTTAATTATTCATTGTAATACTTTAGAGAATGCTCAATACCTGTATCATATTACTCTAAATGTTAATAAGCACCAAGTCAGTGAAAAACAGTTTTCTAGTTATGGACAACAATCTAGGTTTTTCCAATTCTGAATGGGGCAGGCTCTAGGATCTCGAGGGTCTGCCACCAGGAAGAGAAGCTGAATAGTGCTATTCAGTGTACTGTGTGCAGAATGAAGTCAGTATACATATGCTCTCTTCATGTGTACAGTCTCTGCAAGTAAGCCAAGAGCGCCTTCAGAAAACTTTGTTTCACCAATTTTGAGAAAAGGTAAATAATTTCTTCTTTTTTATTAATGAACTTATTTCTTTGCAATTTTGACAGGCTTCATATCATTCACAACAATAGACATTTTAAGGGTGTGAAACAACATCTTACTCTTGCTACTAAAGTAAAAAAGATGGGTAGGAATAATATGTAAGGCTCATGTTGCCTGGCCTTAGGACAGCATTTTGAATCTGTATTTCTTTAGAACCTGAGAGGAAGTAAACATGGATGGGTGTGTTTACTTCCATCCTAGGTGTCCAAGGTTAGCTTCAGAGGATTGCTTCATACTAACTGTATGTGATGATGAAATGGCTTCTGAAATGGCAGGAAAGCAAGAAACATTTTGTCTTTTTTTTGTAATGTCTATTGGTTTGACAATTACAAAATGTTGCTTGATGTATTTCCTTTATGTATTTATTGCAGAAATGATCTGTCCTCTAACAACTGCTCTTTCTATATGACCTAGCCCATGAAGTATCATGACCAAGTGATTAAAAACATCTGTTCAGCACTGCATTAGGTTCTATATTTAGGTTGTATTTTGTTTGTATTAAGTAGTATAATTTGTATAGGTTCCTTTATAATGCAGTAATTCTAATAGATTTATTGATTTAATAACTACGTTAGTTGTCCATGTTTCTGATGAGCCACCAATAAATCAATTTTTTAAATGTTCGGTTATATTAACAAAAAATGTTGTATTTGTGAACAACTCTATAAAAGAATGCCAAAGGGACTACTTCAGAGAATGTTTTATTGCCATCTGGCTGGTAGTACAATATTAACATTGGTAGGTCCAGCCTGTTAATGAATAACTTCAACAGACATTTACATTTCGTTCTCTAACAGAAAGTGGTGAAGATTTGAAACTGACCATTTTTCCTGTTAATATTAATTTAGAGTTATAATTTATCAAGTAATTTAAAGTAATAAGTAATTGTAAATGTTTAATTACAATATTTTTTATGTTAAAAAATTGTCAGAAGCAAACTATAATTTTCTTAATGAAACGGAAGAATGTCAATATGAGGAGTGTTATCCTGATATAAATTTTGTCTTCATATCTTAAAATACACACAAACACAAGCAGGTAGTGTCCCTTTCAGTGACTTCAGCGTTCTTATTTCAGTCATTGAGCAATGCAGATTTAGGTTTATTCATTAAAGTATATTTTATTAAACCTGGAACTTTCTGTTATGTTAGTTTACCGAGGATCAGCTTGTTGATAGCAATATTTAGGGGCTCCAAAATGGTATAAAATCTAGGAAATTAGTTCTGTTTTCCAATGAGTGAAACTGGAAGAGAAAATCTGGCACTTTAGAGGCCATTTAATCATTGTACACTATTACAAATGAGATTAGAAAGAGATCAGTTTGTTCATACAAGCATTTGAGAAAATGTATAACTGGAAGTGCTTTATGCATTATTATAAGTGCTTCCTTAATTGAATAAAGAAGTAAATGAAAGACATCCATGAGGAGAGTTTTTTTTCTTCCTTTATGTTGTCAGTGGGTTTGTTTTCTCTTTCGATAGTTTCATGAATGTGTTACCTAAGTATATGGACTGTATTTCACAGCCTCAGAGGATTCTCAGTTTGTGTGATGAATTTCAAAACTGCTGTTTTACCTAGAGAATCCTTCATTGGATGGATGGAAGTACTTAAACCAATGAAGGGATGATAGAGTCTTTGGCTTAAATTTGGCTTTTGAAGTATGTAATTAAATATTTATAGAATTAAATTAATCTTTTTAAATGGTCTTAGCTCCTTTATGTAGTAAAGTGGGAGGGTTTCAATGTCACAGAGTAAAAGATTATGAGAACCTTTTGATCTCTGCCTTGTAATACATACTTTTTGACTAAAGCTGTCTTTAAAGTACTTTGTTAAAATAAGAACTTACATGTGGTTACTTCGTTTAACCAGTTTTTAGGTGACAATTCATTTATTTCCATTAAGAATTAGTTAATTTGTACCGTCACAAATAGGACCATATAAAGAGGGAATCAGGGAAATCATTGTAGGATTTTTCGTTATCTAGACGATGTGAAAAGATATCCTGAAATCTACATAAAGATTAAACTTGAGTTTGATTTATAGTGTTTTTTTGTCAATTTGCACAGTGCTCTTTTACACGCAAATACTGTATATGCCTCTATATTCTGGCATTTCGAAAAGCGGTGTTTCAATATATATTGTCTTTTCATTTCTGGCAATGGGTCTTTTGAATTAATACTGAGAAATAAAATTAAGATTAAAATCAGGAAATGCGTTTAATCCGTTGTTTCCCAGAAATAAAAATGGTGACATAAATGTATGGGTGTATCCTCGTTTGTAAGAGGGGGAATTCACTGTTTGAGAACTTTATTAGCATTAGGACCCGGAGATTTACACCCTCTACCTGTTGGCAGGTGGTGATTAAAGGAGCTATGCCCATAATTGGAGCCCGGAGACGTTAAGGAAGGGATGGGCGAGGTCACCTGTACACGTCACTGTATGTTCGAAACTACCTAGGACCGAGAGTTTCGCAGTTGCAGCCTCTTTTTTGAAGGAAGCACACCTTTCCACAAGGTTGAAAGACTCTTAAGGATTTATAATCAACAGATTTGGGCTGCAAATAAGGGATTCTATACAACCTTTCAAACTGATGGGGAGTGTCAGGAGTTTACAGCTGGGAGTAATCCTTCTCTTGGTCCAGGTAAGTCTTTGTGTTTGATTGAAAACGACCAGATCCACAAAGAAATCTCGTTTGACCTAGTATAACAGTTCTTACAGCACGTAGGTTTTAAAGTATCCGATATTGTAGTTTGTATTTATGCGTTTTAGACCAATTGAAAATCCTTTCAAGGTGTTCATATAACGTAGATCAGTCGACATAAAAAATTATGAAGCCTGTAATAACTTCCTGCTGATTGCTCTGTTTTAACGCTACCTTTTAAAGCAATCCTAGAAGAGAATCTATTAATAAAAACGTTTCACCAAAAAGCCTTCAGAAAAAATATTTTGAAAGTTCTTAAAATACGGCATTACCTTTTCAGAATATTACACTGAAACTTGTACGTTCCCATTTCCTGTTTCAAATGATTTAAAGAAGTGGTGAACCGGACTCCATGTTATATACCCGTGGATCCTCTCAGACAATCTATTTATTTTTAGTGTTTTTGTAGTATTTTTGATAATTGCCAATGTGAATTTGTTTCTTAAATAAGTGTAACGGATCCCACAGTCGCCCGAAAACAGAGGCTTCTTGAGCTTGACCAAAGCGTCTAAACCCTTTCCAAAAATGGTCTAGTTTTTTTCCTTTTAATAAAACTATACTTTATTTATATAGTAGTGTCGTTTACACTAACATGAGATATTTATGAGATGTATATAATATCATATCATTATATTAGTCTCCCTGTAATTTTCCCTCTATTTTCCTACTACTTCTTGCATACAAGTCAAAACTGTATTTCGCAAGTTCGCATCCAGGTATAACAAATGTCCGCTTGAGTGTCTTCGGTTTTTGTTGTTATAGGTTTTGGCTTCAGGATCTTGTGACGAGTCTGTGCCATGCCAGCCTGGCTTCAGTTCCGACAGCTTTGTCTTCAAAGTAAATCGGGAACATTTGCCGAGGGGCCGGATATTGGGGAGAGGTGAGCAATTATATACGTGTATGATTTGGTACACATAACTATCTGCTATATATTTTATATGAAGCTTTGTTTTTCAAGCATACAATTTTCTCGTTCGTTTACGTGATTTCTCAATATCATTGTAAAACAATTTCGATGTTGTTTTCTATTGACTCGTGTTACCCGTTGTTATCCGTTTTAAATCTTTAGAACCTTCTTTAGACTTCCACGTTTTAGTGCGGGTGCTTTATAGAGACATGCTTACGTAGTGTCTTGAAAGAATTAAATTAAAAATAAGTCCCCTTTGAATAGTAGTGACAGACAAGTAATTGTGAGAAGGTTCTCCTGATCCATGAGAGCCTTTTAGACATTTCTCAGCCAAGCAGACTAGGTTTACATTTGTCCTAAACAGAACGGTGTGTTTTTTTCCAACAGAAATGTAGCTTTATATATATAGGGATGTACACTCCAACGTGGTTCCATCCTGATTATTTCAAATCAAATTCAGTGTTGTACTGCATTCACAGTAAGCAACCCTTTAGATATCTGCATCTTAACAGCTTAGTTTGGTAGCAGTTTAGTTATCTTAATTTGTAAAATTCCAGCTGTTAAGATAAAGCCTTTCACCTGTTGGCAAACAAGAAGCCCTCCCCGTTTCTTGATTGTGTTTATAGTGCTTTGTGTTGTAGACTGGAAGGATTAGTGGCAACAGATCTTTCATTTGCCATTCCTAGATGGTAAAGAAACAGATTTGCTCTGTGCTGTTTTGACTTTTTAGTCAAGGTTTGTGTTATTTTTTAGACAAAGTAAAAGGTGAGTACTATAGCTAGTATAGAAGGATGCTATAGCAGGCACTGTAAGAGTTAAAATAACCTTTCTGCTGAACTATGATCTCATGAGCTGGATATACTGAACATTCCTGTTAGTTTCACTGGGCGTGTCAGAGCAAGATCACTCTTAATCAGCTTCAGTAGAGAAACAGGTTTGTCTCCTGTGTGCAAGCAAGAAGCCATACTACTTTTTCTTATTTTTTAAAAATGTTGGATAAATCAACTCCTTTGGGAAAAGTCCCTTTATGTAGACTTATCTGTAAATTCAGTAAAGTTTAAATATCTCAACTTGACATTTAACGTTGTTTGATGCCATAGTTGCAGTTTTTTAATTTATGCTGATTACCCCCTATTTGTGGTATTGGATTGTGTTGAATAGCTTAATTCTATGATGACCCTATTTATTTTAATTTTTTTACTTTCACTTTTTCGGATGGGTTACATTCAACAACCTGATTATCTTTCTTAAATCTAGTATCAAGAAATAAAATGAACTTCAGTATCCAGTGTTGAATTGATTTAATCTTAGTAGTATCCTCAGTGTTTATTCCAAAAATACCTGATGGTTCCCTTTAGGTAATGCACATACTTGGCTTTATGGCTTTATGGGGTCTGTGCAGATCAGACCTTTGTACTTGGTAAATAAATAACTCCAAGAGGAAGTGTTGGACTCAATAGTGACAGTTTGGTTTCACATTTCAGACATCTTGTTGTGCCATTAATATAACTGATGTTTTTTTCATGTGATAATGCTAATATTTGTATAGAACATAAGTGGTTACAAAGGAGAAAAAATCCTGTTTGGTTTTTAATAAGTAATTGGTTCAAAAGACTAAGCTTGAAAAAATGCAATCGAATAATCTGTTTTTGAGAAATACAGCAAGTTGATATAGACTTGAATTATTTTCCTTAAGTCTTAGACCTGCTTCTCTGACCTGTACACAAATTAAGCCATTGATCTTTTTGACGTTATTCCAGCATGATGGTGGCTTACTAGGGGAGAGGGGCATCATGGGTCATGAACACCAAATTTACAATACAAACATTAAAAGAAATACTGTTTGCATAAGTATTCAGACCTATAAACTCTATATTTGGTTGGTGCACCAATCATAATTATAGCTGCAAATGTTAAGCAAGTCTCCATCAACTTCATTGACATTGACTTCAGGACCTTTTTCTGTTCTTAAGCCACTCTGGTATAGCTTTAGCTGTGTGCTTTAGGTCATTGACCTGCTAAAAGGTACCAAAAAAGCTAGTTTTGTGGAGTGTTCTGGATATTGACTGCATGATCCCTCTTGGCCTCACCAGTGTCCTCTCTGCTCTGCTGCTTACTTTGTTGGAATGGCCTGATCTAGGCAGAGTCTGGGTCCAATTTCTTGAAGAATGAGTAGAATTACCTAAATTTTCATACCCTTCTGATCTGTGCTTTTTTTATTATTTTAGAGAACAAAGCCATTTTACATATAAACCATCATTATTCAGCCTTACATCACAGGCAAAAAGTCCTGTTTGTTCCCCTAGTATTTTACAGTTATATAACTTTTTACTTATTTAACTTTTTCTGTGCTTTTCAACGACTTTATCCCTGATGTGCTTTGAATGAAATTTGCTTGAAATTCACTACCGGACCATTGTACTGTAGGCGTGTGGCCAGTACAGTAATATTTTGCACCTAAATTTCGGTTTGCCACAGAAAAGGGTTTGAGTGCTTCCACAATTATGAACTTATTTTTTTCATGTGTATTTACTTTTTAATGTGTAAAGCAGGTTTAATAAAAATATTACAATTCAAAATAAAAGGAAACTTTAAAACAACATATTAAAACTGTAAGCATCTGATTTCTTATTCATGTCAGTGTAGTTTTAAATGATTTGCTAAAATATCCATAATTTATTTTCATCCTTAGAATGGATGTTTGAAGCTTCCTATAATGAAAGTAGAAAGAGAAAATTTTAACTGTATTACAACCCAATAGCTGCTTCTATAAAATTTTGGCATGGTCTCTTCGTACTTTTCAAATACCTCTGTTTTAGATGGTAAATTTTGGTTTTGAGGATGTTTCTGTGTATATGCAAGTAATATTCAATTACTCAAAACTGGATGACCATGTCTTAAGCTTCCTGTTCATGTGTGGCGCTGTAGACCTGTTGGGAGCACAGACATTGTGTGGTTGAGCTCCATTTTGCATAACCTAGGATTTAGATTCAAACCTAGGTTGAAATAGCCTAGGTTTTCCCCCCCCCCAATTTTTTTATATCTTTGTTGTTTGTGTCTCATAACATCAGTTAATCACTTAAAAAGCTATAAGGCAGCCTAGAGAGCTTTACCCTTTTTTGTTCTTGAGGTGCGTGATCCAATTGCTTACCTACCAGTGAAACAAGACTCCTAGGTTGCCATCTAGTGCCAACAGTGAGCAATGTGTGCTATGCCTTCCTGTTGCAAAGCTCTGCCATCCAGTGTTTAGAAAACTGTAATCTAAGAGCTAGAGGGTAATTTGATCCTTTCTTGGGCAAGTATGCAAGATCTCCAGTCTATAAGATGACTACGCCAGGCGTAATATTGTAAAGTGTAGGAATATATGTACACTGTTCAACTGTTCCAAAATGTATTACAAGAATACAGTATATACTTCAGTTCTATAAAACAATGAATGTGCAGTTTCATAGCATAGAATTAACCCTTATCGGATTAGCTACATATCAAAGATTAAAATGTTTTGTGACTTCTATTTTGCCATTGCTTTTTAACCGTTTAGTGTATTACTAACAAATGGGCAAATGGCTTTTAATCAACAAAATTAGCTGGTAACCAAGGAATTGTTAAGCTTTGTTCACTTTTAACCGGAATAGTTCAGCAAACTAGAGAAAGGGAACTTTAATGATTTACTCTTTAACTGTTTTTTGTAAATATTACACAAGTGAATTTAACCAAAAGATTAATTATGGTTTTGGATGATATACCATGGTAATCCTTTTGAATTTAACAGTTAAAATCAGACTGTGTAGAAATGACAGTCACTTCTCAAAATATTTTTGAGATGCTGTTTTCAGAATTCTTTTTTTCTTAACGGAAGGAGAAATTTTTTTTTAGCACTTTGGACTCTATTACCACCACAGTAAAGCAGGAATATGCTACTGCTGATGTTTTGAATGTCTTGGACAGTGAAACTTTTGAAGAGAAAGAGTCATTGTTCCTTAAAGTATGATTCCATTTCAGATTAGTTCAACTTCCGAGTGCTTTCAAAAGCCATTTGCTGCTTTTATGTAATCCACGCAAGGGCCATTATTAATTCATTGTAACTTTTACCATAAGAGGTCGTAAACAGTTTTTATGAAAGTGAATGCCAGGAGGTAAAGAAAATGCAGTAATTTATTATAAAATCTGACTTCTCATAATTGAAGATTTGGTGAACACATTTTTGTGTAGCTTGTATTGTCTTAAGGATATACTTACCCAGATGTAGTGCATTTGTGAAGTATTAATGGCGTGTAGCTTGCATTCAATCCATTGAGTTGCCAGGAACTCAGACTGGCTTTGTAAAAAGACTGGAATTGTTACCTGACCATCATATAATGAAGGTCTGAGCTAAAGCAGACAGCTAATGATTCTTAAGAGCTGTTCATTGTAACCAGCTTTGTCTTGCCTCACATTAAATTTTAATTTTTGAATGTCTTTATATGACAAAGGCAGCAGATTACTGAACGATGTTGCCATTTTGATGTAGAAAGTATTGTAAAAAATGGATAATGGGGATAATTTAAAGTGGGGTCCTATGCTTATTCATTAAATTAGAGAATAATTGTTGTTTCATTATTTCATGACATTCAAGCATGTATATGTTGGTGCAGTCCAAAAGAAGACCTCTACCTGAATACATCATTGAACATGCAATTATTAGTAAATAAAACTGGTCTTGTGGTTTTCTCAAAATTGTTATGTTGGTAAACTGTGTGGATTATAGTGTAATCTGGTTATGTGGTTAACCCTCTGTTGTACATATAATGAAAATCGTGCAAAAACTCTCACTGAACCAAAAAAATACTAGTATGTTAAAATCTGCAATGGGTGATTAATTGGATAGTTATCTTAAGCATTGGAACTGGCCCTTGATTCATTTTTGCTAATATTCTTCTGGGTTTCCCAAAGCAATAACATTGAATATTTTCCTGTTTTCTGTAACATAAATTACATAAGTGTTATTTATATGTAACCTTTGTAATTCACATTTAGTTTCCAGAACTTTCATATGCACTTATTTTTTCCCATTTTGACTTGAGTTACTGAATGTATAGATCCACTGCACCTAAACTGATTTCATTCCCTCCAATGTAGAAAATGGTAAAGATTAAAGTTGGCTCATTTCAAAGAGCATCTGTCCTTAATGCACTTAATTTCTAAAAATATTGAACACTAAGCTTCTGTTAGTCAAACCATACCTGCCTACCTGTTTGTTGTCTCCAGTTAAAGATTATGAAAGTTGCTATAGTTGGAAAAACTTATGTAATTCAACTCTCTGCAGTGATTTTTGATGACTGCTCAGGACGTAAAAGAGCACTTTATATGTCGGATGATTCCCGATTTCAAGTGGACACAGATGGAACTATAAAGGTGAAGAGAGCTGTGAATCTGCATAATGGACACAAGCGTTTTTCAGTCCATGCCTGGGATTCTAGTGGGAAAAAACTGACCACAAGAGTCACAGTGGAAAATGAGATGAGAAGCCATCACCACCACCATGAGGATAGTGTCACTCCTGGACAGGTAATTACTTCATAGCTTTTAGTGTCCCCTGATGGCTTAAAGTCATGACCATATTCTACAAATGGGGTACTTTAAATTATAGAATTGAAGTTCCTTTTGTTAACACTATACTTTTATGCTGTTCTTTTGCATCTCAATTTGAGATGCAATTTTATCAAGTATTATGTTGTTAACTAAACTTATAATCTGTAATACCACCACAAATTACACAATTTACAAAAACAAATCATTTTCACAGCCTGAATCCTCTCCAGACGTCCCAGTCCTGGTGTTTCCACAGTCCTCCACTGGAGAGCGGAAGAGACAGAAGAGAGACTGGGTCATTCCACCCATCGCTGTTTCTGAAAACAACAGAGGCAATTTCCCACAAACTCTGGTTAAGGTACATTAACATTAACTTCTTGTATTACAATTACAAATGTATAATGTAACTGAATATAATTGTATCTTATCTGTACTTTGTGTAAGTGTGATGTTTTACTCCCAGCACCCACACCCAGCTGTTATAAATCATGTGCATGGTATTTAGTGACTCTTTAATTATAATTATACTAGCCAATTAGCCTGTATCAGAATTATAGAGATCATAATAAGCCTTCAGAAAGCTTTACGTGTGACTCCAAAGTGGCTTAAATAATAAAACTACTCATGTAGACAGCAGGTTGGCCCAGATATTTCTGATTCAAGTGTGACCACCATTTCAGGCAGGTGCTGAAGGATGATTAGGGCACTCTGTGTAGTATTTGCTGGCTGATGCTTTTAGTAAAACGGTCACTCCTACTACTTGCAGGTTCCTTCCTGAATTTCCTTCATCTGAATGCAGATTCAAGCCATTTTCTGTGGCAAACCTCTGACACCTCTTTCTTAAAAGAGGTACCTTCTGCTAAGTAGGGTGTATTATGGCTAATATGGATTTATTTTGTATACAGAGAAAAGTTGAGGGTACTGTACTAGTTAATATTGGAGAAGGTTAGCAGTAAAGCTTTAGCTTTTCCTTATGTATGCCTTAGTTACTTGCTGATTTAATTTGATAATATCCACAATCATTAGGATCTGGCAGGATGGTAACATTAGTGTTCTGAAATGCTTTAGAAGTGGTATAATTATTTTTAGATGCAAACCGGATTAGTTATACTTGCCTGATGCAGAATGATATAGCTAATAAAATGGTTTATAGTAAGTTATGTTTACTATAATTAACAATAATATAAGTTATGTTGAGGAGTACTCCCAAGTGGCACAAACGGTTTAACTGCACACTTTGAGTGCAGATTGATCCCTATGGTCCGGATGATATTGATTCAAGTGTCATGTCACTAGTCAAATGTCGCCAGCATTCCTCTTGTGGACCTGTCAAACTTGGCACAGCACTGTCAGTGTAGAGTGGGTGCACAGTATAGAGTTACTGTAATAGAAAATGTCTGAGTCCTCACTATTCATACTGTTTAAGAAATCTGCAAATTTATTGCAGAGAAATGTGCAGTTCAATGCTGGGGCTTTCTTGACTACTTGCATGATGGTGGCTTCTGCTATTTGCGGGCATGTGGTACTTCAGTTTCCATCTGTTGTACAGGACGCCTAGCCCTAAAGTAAGACCACTTAAATGAAAACATTGGGAGAGTATATAGTAAAAAATGATCAATGATTCCCAGCTTAAATGTTCCAGTTCTTACTCCCTTTTTAGTCTTCTCTCTAAAGTGAGGGACAGTCAGCATGACATGTTGCTTGAAAAACAATTAGGACATTTAACTTTTTTTATTTCAGATCAAATCCAATAATGACAAAGAGGTACAAATTATATACAGCATTACTGGACCAGGAGCAGATCAGCCCCCGTTAGGGATTTTCACCATTGACAAGCACACTGGACAGATGTATGTAACCCAGCCGTTGGACAGAGAGAAGATAGACCATTATACGGTAAACTCGGTTTTTAAGTCCTTTTTAAGTTTTCCAGGTCTTCGTGTTTAATTTATGTCAGTAAACATAAATGTTTATTTCTAGCTTTTGGCTCATGCTGTTGCTGCTGGTGGGGGAACAGCAGAGGAACCTATGGAAATTATTATTAATGTTATTGATCAGAATGATAACAGTCCTGAATTTACCAAAGACACCTTTCTGGGCAATGCCACAGAAGCATCTCCACCAGGTAAGAGCTATTTTTTTTGCAATTTCATGGCTGTGTTTTAAAGGACTTTTTCTTATAGCTTTGTGTATCATCATGTTCAGTCTTCAAACCGCTCACCTCTTACATTATGCTTAAGGTATAAGATTAGACCATTTATTGCAGTTTTATTCGTTCATACTGTAGCACTGTGATACAGTGCTTATGTGCACTTTGCAGTCCTATGCATGTGAATCTTTAATTTTGTCGCTGCATTTCATATTTTAAGGTACTGCTTTCATGACCGTAACTGCAACAGACAAAGATGATCCTAGTTCAGATAATGGGATTATCAAGTACAGCATCATAAGCCAAGAACCTAAGGAGCCAAATCCCAACATGTTTATGATCAACCCTGTGAGTGGAGTGATAAGTGTTGCTTCGCCTGGACTGGACAGAGAGGTATGTTCATAATTTATCACAGTTTAAGGATTAAGGAAAATGTCTTATTTGAAGGTGGTGCTGAAACAATTTAGAAGGATAGAATTCAAGACCTTTCTGTGATCCCATGCAGGTTTCCTGAGTCCTAGTTAACGGGTTTCCTTGAAACATAAGTGAGATTATTAAAAGAATTAAATCAATCTTACAGCCTGTCTCTCTATAATTTCAGCAAAACCCTGAATATACACTGCTGATTGGAGCTTCTGATATGGATGGGGCAGGTCGGCTGACCACTGCCACTGCAGTCATCACTGTAACAGACAGTAATGACAACGCTCCACAGTTCACACAGGTTTCGGTAAGTTCTGCTTTTTGTCGTTTCTTTCCACCCCATTCAAGACTGAATACTGAAAGATGAATTGCACACAGTGTTTTAATTCCTATGCCTTGATTCACTTTTTTCATTCTGGTCAGGCCAGTATTAAGCATCATTAAGGCCAGTATTAATTTCATTGTGTTGTAAATAAAATAGGATGTTTTCTAGTTCCGTGGATCAAATGTAATATCAATTTTTTTTAATTCTGCAGTATACTGTTACTGTGCCTGAAAACAAAGTAGACTTTGAGGTGGTGAAACTACCAGTGACCGATAAGGATGAACCACACACACCAGCCTGGAACACCAGGTATACAATCGTCAAAGGGAATGAAGGAGGGTTCTTCAATGTCAGCACTGGGCCTGGCAAGATGGAGGGCATTGTTAGAACTGCAAAGGTAAGATTGAGGTTCCCTGAAGTTAGATTAAATGCTAATAAAGATATACATTTGTGTAGAGAAACGATTATTTTAATGGTAAGACTTTGTAATTTAGTAAGTTCTTAAATGTAGATTTAGGTTTTGTAATGGCATTTTGTACTTGAAGTCACTGCTTCAGAAGACGGAACTACCAGGTGCTTTTTTTTCCCTGAGTGACACCATTATAGTTTAAACATCATGAAAAAGTCTAGAAATTTGTGTGGATGTGACAGATGTCTGGTTCTTATTCACTTCAAGGGTCTTGATTTTGAGAAGAACAGCAAGTACACTTTATTGATTACAGTAGAAAATGAAGTGCCCTTTGCCACTCGACTGCCAACAGCCACTGCTACTGTTGTTGTAAATGTGGAGGATGTTAATGAGGCCCCGATCTTTGATCCACCTCAAAAAACAATCCGCCGGTCAGAGAACCTTGAAATCGGAACAGAGCTGGATGTATATAAAGCTACAGATCCAGACACTGCAAGAAAGCAGGCTGTAGGGTAAGGACCTTTCTCATGCCTTTATTACAGTCAGAGAAGTTCTTGGTAGAACAACTAGGGTCTAATTTTCATGTTCACATGCTTTATTGTTATTCTAATCTCTTTGTAATGTCCTAGAACTACTGGTGAAGGTGCTATATTGATAAAGGGCACAAACTAAATCTAAGTTCAAGGTGTACATATAAAGGTACAGTGATGCCATGTATGACTTGATGTAGAAATGTGTGATTAAAGTTTATTAAATATACATTGTTAGCTTTCCCAATGTTGGTTAATATTGTAATATTCAGAAGTCATTTCTATCTAGTATGAAAATTGGAGCTATGTGAAACAAGTCCTGTACAAGTCTTTTCTGTGATGTTTCCTTCAGGTATCGAATAGGAAGTGATCCTGCAGGGTGGCTAAGTGTTGCCAAAGATACAGGGCTTATCAAAGTGAGGAACACTATGGACAGAGAGTCTCCTTATGTCAAAGATGGGATGTATAAAGCTCTCATTCTGGCATTTGATGATGGTAAAACTCTTTGCTACATTCTTGATTAAACATTTTAAATTTCATTTTTCCAGATTTTTAATGTGCTATTTGTGTTACAGATCAAGTTCCTGCAACTGGCACTGGGACACTTCTTATAGAGCTCCAGGATGTTAATGACAATGCTCCAACAATTGAAGAGAGAGAGATCACCATCTGTAATGAAGAATCTAGTCCTGTACTGCTGTCCGTTACAGACAAAGATAGTCCTGAAAATGCTGATCCGTTCAGTGTGGTTCTCCAAGGGAACTCCAAGAATAATTGGACCGCTAAAATGGATGAGAAAAGTATTTTTCTTTGTGAATTCTCATTGTTCTTATAGGAGGAATTGCTTCTTTTGATTATATAATGATGGGGGAGAAAAATGCAACACCTCCTCCTCTACACTCTGGCCTACCCTTCAATGTGGAACAGGCTGAAGAGTGCCTCATATTTGAAGAGCACCTGATGTCACTGCTGATGAGTCCATCGCAGCCTCTGTCTGGCCCAAGCCAGTCAGGTGTGATGTCTAGGAGGTGTGAGCAGAGGGCCTCTGACAGGTGGCCTTGCTCTAAGGCCAGCAGCATGGAGCCTCGCTGTCCTGTCACTGATGTGGGCATTTTCTGCTGGCAGTTTCAGCAGCAGTACGGGTGGCAGATCTGAAACGATCTCTCAGGTGGACCAGTCTGATGTGTCGGTCCTGCTCTGGCGTGGTCACTCGAGGGTGACCGGATCTTGGACAGTCATCTGTCATGCCGGTCTGCTGATACCTTCTCTGCAGTTGGAACACAATGGAGCGGCTCACTCCATAGTGTCTGGCAACGCTGGCACATGACATGCCTGCCTGCAGCATGCAAGTGGCCCTCTTTTTGCTTCTGGTGACATTCGAGGCATTCTGGAATGCACAGAAAACCAAGTGTGGCCTTTTTCTTGCAGTGACCTAAGCTTCGAATTAAGGCCTTTATAAAGGTGACCTGATCAGGCTTTGTTCCACCTGAACCTCGTTGGTTAAAAGTGCACCTAAAGTTGCAATGCCTCACTGCACAAGCTGACAACTTTTTGTGAAAGGATATAATCTATATTTCTGCAATTTCCCTCACAGGATCAATAAAGTATCTATAACTAGAGGATTCTCATTCCAGAAAATGTTGCATTTCTTTTTTCCATCAGTGTATATATACAGAAAATTGTAATGTAAATGTTAAATGCTTTCTCTTTATTTTTAGTGAACAGTTCTGTGATTAATTTCACCATTGAAATAAGTTTACTGATTTTGCTGTCCATATAAGGACATTGAGAACTTGTGACACTCATGTTGATTTTCCTTCTCTTTGAAATTTGACATTTTATCAGATTTTAACTAGTGATTTTAGTATACATGGGGAGCCTTGAAACGTGGCTTTGTGATGGTTTTTGCCACTTCACAGTATAGTAGATATTTATGAAGTAGATTGCAATACTAACTTAATTTACCTAGACATTTCAAAGCAGGTTTGTTTAGGATTAAAAAAAAAAAGAGGGTAAAGTCTTCATTCTGATTGTGCTGCATTGTTATAGCAATTCAATATTTTAGCTTGATGTAATTCTTTACTGTTTCAGAATCTTGTCATACTTTTTGCAGTGTAATTGAAATTTGTTGGTATATAAGATTACCAACTTTTGGATAAGGTAGATCAGGTAATGGTAAAGGCTTACCTTCATTCTGCGTTTGCTGCCATTGCTACAGGAGTTCAGTATTTTCTTTAAAGTGTTCTAAACAATTATCTGCAACCAATTTTTTTTCTCCTCTCTTCTTTAGAAACTAGTGTTGTGTTGGAGCTTAAAACAAAGTTGGAGCAGGGTGACTACAATGTTGTCCTGCGGATCTTCGATGCTGCAAAAAACTTCCAGGATAGTACTCTTCTAGCAAAAGTCTGTAACTGTAAAGGACCAGACCCAGAATGCATGCCTGTTCGTGATGCACTGGTTTCCCTGCCTGGAATACTTGGTGTTTTGGGAGCCATTCTGGGACTGCTACGTAAGTCATATTAGGCTTTGTTTTGAGTATTTTTCTGTTGTAAAACTTGAAATGCTTTAGACCATGTAGACAAGCACATTATATTGGAGCCAGACGTCCAATGAATGGATTGCAAGCTATTCAACCTCCAGGGTTGAGTCTCGAGTCACTGAGGTGACAAAAATTGGATGTTGAGTATTGAATGCAACTCTGTCTGTAACCCACAGTTCTGATTCTGTTGCTGCTGATGTTCCTCAGAAGAAGGACCAGGGTAAAAAAAGAGCCTCTGATTCCAGAGGATGACATTCGTGACAATGTCTTCTATTACGATGAAGAAGGTGGTGGAGAGGAAGATCAGGTGGGTGTTAAGACTTTGCCAACATTTTATATCCAACATCCGAGAGAAAACTGGTCAGTGTGGCTCATTAGGTGGGTACAATATGTGTAGAGTACTGTATAGTAAGGAGCAAAGGAAACGGGTAAAGGGTTTATTCCATGTTGAAAGGAAAAGAGACAGCATTTTGGCTGTGGGGCCTTCTTTGGTTGTCAGTATAGCAAGGAGTAGGTTTTAAAATTTGAAGAGAAATCATAAAAGGGAATATTAAAAAAAAAACTGAGTCACCTTTTGATTAATCTAAACAGGAGAGCCCAAATGATTTAGTAACCTTACGTTATCTTTAAACTCAAGAATACGCAGGGATACCCTTAACTTTCAGGCAATCGGTAAAGGTTGATAAGGGAACTGTGGCATTATTGTGAATGTGGGATTGAAGCAACATTTTTGATGAATATACTTTATATTTTGTACACAGGAATATGACTTGAGCCAGCTGCACAGAGGTCTGGATAATCGTCCTGAAGTCTTCCGTAATGACGTGGTTCCAACATTTACTGGCCTACCTGCTCCTCAATACAGACCCCGGCCTGCTAACCCTGAGGAAATTGGAAACTTTATTGAGGATGTAAGTTCTGCATGGAAGCCATTGTTTCCTGTTCATGTGTAATCTCTCTATCAAACTCCTTTGTTAAAGTAGAAAGGCCTAAACTATTGATGTCTATACCCTTTACCTTTAAACTGATTTTATCATACATGCTAAATAGTTATAAAATTAATCAAATTATTCTTGCCAAAAAGAAATCGCATAATACAACAGGTAAACTGAAAGTCAAACTGCTTTAGTAGAAATTTTGAAGCAACGGGGTTGTTGTGGTAATCTCATGATCTGTACATTTTTCTGTAGTAAGAATACATCAAAATTGTCTTTTTTTCCCCAAATTCCACAGAACTTGAAGGCCGCGGACAGTGACCCTACTGCTCCCCCCTATGACTCCCTCTTGGTGTTTGATTATGAAGGAGGCGGTTCAGAAGCTGGCTCACTCAGCTCCCTCAACTCTTCCAGCTCAGGGGGCGACCAGGACTATGACTGCCTCGGTGAATGGGGCCCACGCTTCAAGAAACTGGCCGATATGTATGGTGGTGGGGAAGACTGAAGACCATTTTGCCAGTTAGCCCCAATTTGTAAACTTCCTCTTCACTACAATTCACTTGACTCGTGACCTTGAATTTGTGCACCTGTATAGTTCACTATTTTTAATTTGAGAAACTTAAATCTTCAGCTGAGTCAATCAGGGGGATGAAGAAGCTCTCCTGACTGCACTACTGCTATAAAGAGGCCATTCAGAAATATTAACTTGGTGAATTCAGAATAAGCAGATTTCAGCCTAGTGCTTGTAAATATTGCATGGACTCCTATCCTTTTTAACCCTTTTTTATGAATTTGAAAAAAGATCTTGCATTTCTGATTACTATTGAAATCTTAATATGAAAGGCATGAGAAATGGGATGTTCTTTGTACTTTAAGCAGACTGTTTTATGTATTTAAAGTCCTTTCATTTATTCTACACTAAAATTGACTTAGAACTTCTACTGTTAGAGAATAAAACAAGTTCCTTCTCTAATTTAGAGGAAATGCCTTCAACAACCAAAGAACTGCTTGTAACCAAAGGATGGAAGTTAGACAACTTCATAGTTTTTGTTTTTTAAAGGCTAGCCTTTTTTTGTTGCTTAGTTTTTTTTCATATGCATTTTAACAGAGAATGTGAAAACTGGAAAGGAAAAACAATTCAGTTATTGCTTATTTTGGGACTGTTTGAGATATACATCAAAATATTTTATTAAATAAATCCTTAAAAAAACGTGTCTTATACTTCATACCTTTTAACGAAAAGGCAACATACACCTGTTATCTTTTAGAAGGATTTCTCGAAGTCAAGCTCATGTCCTGTTTAGAATATAAAATACCGCTCCATTTGTATGTGAGGGATGCCCTTTTAGTACAATTGGCTTCCTAAGAATTGGTCCTCTTTATATTCCCCATGCAGAAGTGTATGGTGCTGTTCAGAATTGTCCTGCAATATCTGACCTTTTTAAATGATTTAGGAATATTTTATGAAAATGTAATTTAAGATGCAGTAATGTTAGTTCTAAATTGAATAATTAATCCTTGCTAGTAGTAGATTGGATTTGCACTCAATTGCAAATCAACTAATTGCAGAAATAATTAATCAACAGAACAGGCAGAGGTTTATTCACATGTTTCACCTGTGGAGCCTTTCGATACATTGTCCTTTCTTTTCAGCATGGAATAAACCTCTGCCTGTTCTTTCGCAGCCTATGCATGCCGATGCAGCTAAATATTTGAACTTATTACTGCAACTGCATACAAGTGTACAGTATTATAATACAATAATCCACTAGACCTGTTAATTGCCACATGGTGTGATGAATGAATTCAATAAAATCAGAAATGTAATTGTCAAACATGATTTTAAATTTTACAGTGCAGCTTTATTGGGATGTTCTAATTACCAATAAACTGTTGAAGTGTTAGAATCTTCACCAGGCGGTAACATTTGGACTTATTTTATTTTGAAATCTGATACATAACTGTACAAGTCTGCAGGAATCTTAATCTGCCTTAAATAAACCTTTACAAACCCAGTTACTGTAATTTTTAGTGGGACTGTCAAAACTGTATTGCCTAGGGTTAATGTCAACACCAAAGGTCTCTAAAGATGTACTGAAAAATATTTTCACTTTCAAATCTCTATATAAAACACTAGGTGGCAATGCTTCATCTTAAATGCATTTCTAAGGTTTGCCATACTTCCCTCCATCAATACTCAGTTGAAAATAAAGATTACAAATGCACGTGTTAGTTTTTGCTTTAATAATTAGCACTGGTTGCTACTTTTTTCAGTGACTTGAAGTTGTAAAGTTTGCCCCGTTATGAAGTTAATTTAATGAAGTGTGATTTTATATTTGCTTTGTGATAAATCCAAACAATTCTAGTGTATTTGATTCTTTATGAAACTGGTATAAAATGATCAGATGTGCCCCGTTTTTTTTTTCTTAGTTGATTGGTTTTCCATTTAATTGATTTCTACATATAGCAGCAATTCAGCTCATTCTATACAGTTTAAAGTGGTATCAAAGCCAACTTCCCTGGCTCAAAGACACAGAGAAATTATGCTCTTGAAGATAGTCTATGCTGAATTGTATAAATTACATCTGAACAGCATCTTAAAGCACAATCTTCATTCTCTTTAACAATTTTATCATTCTGAGATCGTACAGTATAAGATTGGAGTTTACAGAGGCAAGTAAATCTTGCTATGCGGTAGGTTTGCTGAACTCCTGTTAGGTGATGCCTATTAATAAAACTTCCGGGAATGTCAATATTGCATCTGTAGCAAACATGTGAACAATAGTTAAAAACATCATTGTTCCATCTCATAAATATCGCCAGAATACATCCGATGTTGTCTCTGACTAGCAGAAAAGCTGGTCAACATAATCATCTTTTTTTTTATTCATTACTGCAATGCCTTACTTGCGGGGCTATCTAAATCCACACTGATCAAACTTCGGTGTGTCCAGAAGTCAGCTTCTCTAACACGATCTCTAAGGACATAGGTCACCCAACCTGAGCAGATTCAAATTCAGACTGCAAACCTTCTTCAGAAAGGATTTAATTGGTGTCTGTCTGTTCACTGTACCCTCTACTGAATTTTAAGCCATCATATTTGTGTTAATTTTATCTCCAATCTTTGTTGATTGTTTTCTTCTATTTTTGTTTACTTCTTTCCCTGTAAAGTGCTAAGATAAGCTTCTTCTTCTATTATCATCATCATCTGGGCTTTCTAAACAGCCTAATGTAACTCTATAACCTTTTGATTTCCCTGTTGCACATTGTAACACTTTTGAAGCTAGAAAGCTGAGTGAGTTCTACCTGTTCTACCAGAGTCTTGAGAAAAAGTCTGTTTGAATTTTTTTTTGCTTCTATGATATTTCCCCTTACTTTTGTACCATCTGCAAATGTGACTTGTTTACTTATTTAACCAGAACCAGAAATAGCAGTGGTACAGTACAGATCCATGTGGTATTCCACAAATTATACCCCAGTTTGAGAATTCACCTATTCTCTATACTCTGTTTTCTAATTGGTATAAATCCATGTTGACTTATCCCTAGAATCTGATTTCCATATATAGTCAATACTTTGAATTAATTATTGCTTCCATAACATTACAGTAACAAGAAATCTGTTGATGTATAATTACTTGTCCCAGATTTATCACCATTCTTTTTAATGTTTTGATCCAAAGTGACATTTGCAACCATTTATACAGCAGGTTATTTTTTCTAGAGAGATCTGGGGAAGATACTATATGCAACAACAGCAGTATCTTACCTGGGATTTGAACAAAGACTAGTCAATTTCTCCCTTATGCTTACTGATATCCTAGGTTTGCAGTTAATTGTACTTTCTAATCCTCTAATTTTAAAATATTTAAGAAAACTCTTTCTTTTCCCTTTATTTTTTTTTCTAATTGATTTGTTCAACTCTTTGGAACACTGTTTTACTTTGTTTTACTCATTCCTAAAAACTCAGCTTTGGGCTCAACTTGTACTTTCAAAAATCACTTCAAAGCTACACCCGAGGAAGGCTCCACAGCTAAAGCGTTGTTTCCTTTTTTCTCTTTTCAGCATGGAATAAACCTTTACTGGTTCCTTTACACCATATTATGACCACAGTTTCCTAATGTTTCTCTCATTCCTGATTGCCAAACTCTGTCTTGATTGTTTGAAACGCCAAGATCTGTACAAGCATTTCCTCTTGTAGTACAGTAGCTCTGACATACTGGGTAAGAAACACCATTACCACTTGTACCATTTCTGTTTCTGCTTCAGACGTTCCTGTAGAGTAGGCGTTTCCCCGTCTATCCATGGAAAATTAAATTCTCACATAATAACTACTTCTCTTTTTGCAAAAAAATGACTAATTTCATCACACAGTATTGAATTATAATCAACACTCGTATTTGGTGTTCTGTGGTGTACTCCAATAGCACTGTCCCCTTTGGAATGGTTTTACTTCAGGGTTTAGAACGCTCCCAGGCTTTGGAATTTTGCTTACATCCCTTTTCTCAAGGTTTGGAATATTGACTTATTTTAGAACTATGTATTGTGCGCACCAGAAGCAAGGCAGCCGAATCCCGAGGATCGGTTATGGCAAAGCCTGCTGCTGGAATTCCGTTGTGCCACTGGAGGAGCAGGGTCCTACTCTGCATTGTGAGGAAATCCTCTTTTTCAGAGCTTTCAGGTCTCGTATTCAGATGGTAATGTGTCCGGTCTGGGTGCTTGTTTTGCTAACCCCCAACCCCCTCTCCCTCACCATCTCCACCCTCGTTAGGCTTTGCTCTGCAGGATAAATCTGTCCCTTTTGAGTTCGGCCCTCACAAAGGACACACTCTAGACTGGGATGGAATTGACCTGGAATGCTGTTTGTTTTCAAAGCATTAAATGGGAGACATATGGAGAGAAACTGAGAAAAATGGAAGTAGGCCTACTTCAAGTCAGCCATTTTGTAAGTCACACAAGAGTATGGATAACAGTTTTTTCTTCAACACAAGACTACATACAATAGTTCTGAAAACTTCACATCACTGAATAGTTTAATTTTAAGCAGTATGACAACAAATCTTTTCAAAATAATTGTATGTATAGATACTGGGGAGTAGGAAAGACATGCCCTTTGGCCAGTTCGCATTTGTAATGTAACAGACATTAACCTTACACAGATTTCTCCGAACCACCGCATTAAAGCTACATTCTGATTGAATTAAAATGCTGCACCACTATTTGTGAAAAAGAAGAACAAGGATTTAACGAGACTAAAAGTAAAATCATGAAATTTATTTAATTTTATTTTCATTTTTATCTGATTTTGGGTATTGTCTTTTGTGAGAAAATCAGTGCACGCAAATATCCGTCTCGCTGTGAAAATGTAGCATTGCTTTGGACAACTTCATTGAAAAACGGGTGAATCATAAAAAGAATGATGATTTCAATTCAGTCTTCAAAGTTGAGATCTCATAATATCGGAACATTACTTCAGAGTAACGCATGAAACAGGAATTGCAATTCTGCGTGCATGACCTATTCACAGTCTAATTGACAAGACACTAGCACTATCCAGTACTATAAAGCACGATGCACCTGTTTTCATGGGGCTGCTGATAGACATCAGAGACTCCACCTCCTACACTTGTCCTTTCATTCTAATTGGCTCAGCAGGGTCTCTATGCTAATAAGCTGTGACCCTCTGCACCTGACTCTCTACTACACTGAAGAATGCAAGGCAAAGACTGCCTCCAAGTATCGGCTATTTATTTATCCGGTCGTCTCCTGTCTATGTGCTTTCACTTAAGCATTCTTGCATGGACTTGGGTAGAGCTAAATGCAAGGTAAATTCAGTAATAAGAAGCTATAGTAAAAATGCCAAGATCTTTTCTGGTGAAGAAACACCTGACTTCAAGGAAGCCACATTACGGTCATCTGGAATCCCTTAAAAAAGGTAATTTGTAACTAAAGCCAAACTCATGTTTTTATATTATTTTATATTGTTTAAAAAATATCGTTGTAATTTTGAATCAGGTATTTTCACTTTGGGTTTACATTGTGATATATACAATACTGCGGTTTAAACCCCTTTTATTTTGCTTTTCATGTGTTTTAACTGATGCATACAACTAAAAACGACATCCTTTTAATAACGGCACCTTCTAATGATCATTTGAAGTAATGTTAATACTTGTATCATAATAATACATGAATGAAGGTAAATTGAAACAAAGTTATCACATTATTGCATATAAAGTTTATGTTTTTATACGTGAGATATAAAACGTATATATCAAATGTAAAACAAAAACAACACAGTGAAGTTCTTTAAATTACTTACGTTAATTTTAAAAAATAAAGCTTAAAAACTTTCTGCCACGGACAGCACACTCGCTGCTGGAGTTTAGCAGGTGCAGAATCTCTCACACAAAAGAGGGGCTCATTGTCCGTCCCTCCTTTTGGGATCTAAAGGGTCCTATTAAGCTTGTTGAAGAGGCTAATCTAGTGCCTTTCGAGGCTCCTTAAACTCATAAATCCGAATGAAATGCGTTTTTATTCAAATTCTGCCATTTATCTTAACCAGCTCTATATGCCTTTTTTTATTATTAACAGCCACGTACATGAGCATTGCATAATTGTAGCCTGGTTTTGAGCATTTGAACATTCACTTCATAACTTGAAGCTCTGTTAAAAGATTCAATTGAACTGTGGCACAAGTTTAGTTCAAACAGATGAGTCTATATAAGTTTAATAAATTTACTTAAGGTCCATTTCCTTTAGCATAAGTTTTTTTCTCTGCGTGAGGGTCTTTTCAAGCAGCCTTAAAGACTACATTATGATAAAATCATTCGCTTGTTTTAAACAGAAACACAATTCACTAAAACTAGTACCAACATGGTATGATAAAATAATTTTAAAATATGGGAGAATACCACATATTAAATTCGACAGCACCTTTGAGTAATACCATCAATTTGTTCAGTTGATGTTGCCAGAGAACTTTAGCAGTGTATTAAGAAGTACATTTAGTTCTGAAATATTATCAGGGTCTGTCATGCTAATATTGGTAATGATATCTTAGAATATGTATGATCATATGCTCTGTCTTTGTGTCCAGATTTTTTATTTATGATGCTATCTAAGTCATTCGTGTTTTTTTTTTAAATAGGAAGTTTTCTGGTAAGTCCAACTTGTATATTCAGATGAGGGTGGTTTTGCAAATAGCTGCAAATTGCCTAAAATTCCCTAGGAACTGAAAATACACTGTAAACTGGGGATAAAATCTGCACCCATTTCCTTTCAAAATAAAATTGTTATGCTTTTGACTGTGATTATTTAATTCAATTTTAGCTTCCCCGGGTTCTGAAAAACTAACTGTGGATTTGTTGACTGCTTATATTTTGTTGGTTGTGTTTAGTACTTCGGTGCTACTTCTGTGACTATGTGGTAGAAGGAAGTAAAGACATGCTCTGGAATACAAGACGAACAAGCGTAATCATTATTGTGTTTCCCATTACATCAGCTTTCAACCCAAGTAAAAAATCAACAGAATATTTTCCTTTACAAGTATTAGTAGTTAAATGGCTAGTAAATTAAATCTGTTTTGGTGTTCTGTAAGGTACTTTTGGAGTCTCCTAAAACCTCCAGCATGTTTGTTTTGGTTGGTTTTGGGAAAATATATTTTTTATTTCTTGTCTGTGCTTTTGCAGGAGAAGCCACTTCTCCAGTTGTTGAAGAGTCTGTGATCGCGCAGAGTCTGCAGCCTGAGTTTCCATCAACTGCGACTTGTGTCCAGGCCTTGGGAGTATGGGAATGTATGCCCCTCGTTGCTGTAGCAACCCAGACTTCCAGTCCCGAAGAAGCTGATGTTACCTCACACCCATTGAGAGAAACGCAGGCGCTGTGCTCTTTTCAGGAAAAGCTGTCAGAAGAGACGGTGTTGGCTGTGAAACTGGCCGCTACTCCTCATAGAGTCTCCCCCAGCGAGCGGGACATGAACGCCAGCCAGCTCAGCCAAGGCCCCAGGCTCTTGGAGGACAAGAGCCTCATTCCCAGCTCTCTCCTCAGTCTCCCCCACCATTCCCAGGAGAAGTTTGAGTGTTTTGACTGTCACAAGGCCTACTACACCTTCTCCGGACTGGCCAAACACAAGCAGCTGCACTGCGAGTGGCAGTGCCACAGGTATTTCAACTGCAAGTACTGCGACAAGGAGTACGTGAGCCTGGGCGCGCTCAAGATGCACATCCGCACCCACACGCTGCCCTGCGTCTGCAAGCTCTGCGGCAAAGCCTTCTCTCGGCCCTGGCTGCTGCAGGGCCACATCCGCACACACACAGGTACGGAGCCCCTCGAAACCTAGGCGGCCGGGGATGTTCGCCCTGTTACAACATTTGACCTTCCCAAGTGGTTCCCATAAAATTCTTTTTTAAATTTAGAATCACAGTTCGTTTCCTTAGCATGTACGCGCCCAGACTGGCACTGCTAGCTGTGAACTGAACTGAACGGCAAAGGGCCTTGTTCTCAAGCAAGACGCACAGGCTTGTCCCAGCTCCCTGGCTGTCTCTTGAATCGCTCCAGCTCTGCTGTGGTGTGCAGGAGGGTCCACACCAGACGGAGGAGAGCCAGGTCTCTCACTGACTTCAACCTGAGCCTGCAGGTGCCGCAGGAATTTCCGGGGGGCACTATTTCCTGGGGACCTGAGAGCGCCCTGACCAGCTGAATCTCTAGGGGCAGCTTGGAGAGTCCCAGTTGACATCAGGATCTTAGGGCTCAGCCTCCACTCATAGAGAGAGTCATTACTGGTGCATTCTGTGTGTTCTATGAATTCATTGTACTTTACTGCAGCCTGCTATGATAATGCCAAGATTTACAATGACACACCTGGATGGGCTGCCAAAAGACTTTCTGAAAATAATTTCTAGAGAGAGCGGGAAGTATTCTTTATACAACCTCCATGATCACAGGTTGATGGTAGAAGAGTTATTAGCCACTCTAGTGGCTTGAAGTTTGTTAATGTGCATGTTTATTAAAAGGTCAGAAACAAGAACAATCTTCCTGGTTTAGTACTGGGTATAATGAATGCCATGCTTGCAAAAAAGCATCTTGGCAACAAAGTTACTTTTTTTCCGAAGATTTCCATAGCTGAATAGGATATGTTATTTGATGATAGATCAAACAAACATATTCATGGGTGAAACATTCTCTATTATTTTAGTGTTTACAATTATCTGTATAAGATATATGAATATTTGTTGTCCTTAAGGTACATTTTCAAGATTTAACAGGTCTTCTGAAGAACAATCGATTAAAAAGGCAGGAGAAGCACCTGTTTGATGTTAAGACTATGTAGTTATGATCGTGTTTCATACGTCTAGCAGCCAAGCTTGGATTCTAGTCAGGATGAGAAAGGTAATGAGCACATCCAATTTCAGTTTTTTTTGTTTTCAGTGTTTCCAGTGCTGGAATCGAAGGCCATTAATCCCCATTTTTGAAACCCTACATGGCCTTTTCATTCACTCACTCTGACATTATGGCTCTGGCATAGACGCTGCCTCTTGTAGCGTGTGGTGGATTTGGGTCAGGCGGCTCGCCTCCGACCTTTGTGTGCTGTCCCCGTCTCCCTCGTCCCCTGACACATTCCTTCTGTTCGCTGTTCCAGGAGAGAAACCCTTTTCCTGTCCGCACTGCAGCCGGGCCTTTGCGGACCGTTCTAACTTGCGGGCCCACTTGCAGACGCACTCGGACGTGAAGAAGTACCAGTGCAAGAGCTGCTCCAAGACCTTCTCCAGGATCTCGCTGCTGTCCAAGCATGAGGAGGCCGGCTGCTGCCCGCTCTCTTGACACCCACGCGAGCTCATCCAACCACGGGAGGCCCAGCGCCTCCTAAGAACGTCTGCGAGCTTGGCGCAGTGTCTGCCTTCCCTGAACACAAGCATTCACGGCCAGACCCAGAACGGGATTTGTTTTCTTTGCAGTTGTGAGAAATTCATGGTCTGGTGGCCGAACAAATGATGACTGAACACCGTCCTTTCGTACCATCCGCACGCTTCTAGTCCCGAGAAGTACGTGGAGTGAGAAAGAAGAGACGTTATGATCCAGTGTTTGTTTTTTTTATAAAGAAACAAAACAGTGTTAGCTTGATGAAACTTTCGCTTCACATTTCAGATTTTTTTCTTGTTGTTGTCTTTTATTTGACTTTTTAAAAAAAACAAGAATAAAAAAGTTACTGATGTGTGCTTTCACAATATGTACATTTTATGACAACAAGGTTAAGGTTTTTACTGGTGAGTTTTGCAGCAAGGTGTTAAACACAAGAGGGCATAAATAGGTCAGCTGACTGACGCGCACCTGCTTATCCCATGTAATTAGAATGTTTATTCAACCATTAGTTAGGCTGCAGTTGCGTTTGTGTCATGTCATGATCTATTAAATATTTTCATATTTGTCTGCTTGCAGTTATTGAATTTATTTCTTAAGGGAGAACATGAAAGATCACCAGGCCATCTGGGCAAAACCAAGTCCAGTACACATTGCTCTGCTTCTCCTCAAAACTGGAATTATTTCTTAACTGGTTCTTAACAACCAGGTAACAAACAGGTTGGTTCTGCAGCTAAAAAAACTTTTAAAACTTTTTTTCCCCAAAAGCTGGAATGTTTTTCAATTGAGTGTGTTCATAATGAAGTATCATTAGTAAGAACAAAAGTGTTGTAAGGCCCATGAGAATCTTTGACCTGAAGGGATGTTTTGTATCTCTCTGGTAGCAGTTTGCAAAATTTTCATCTACCTTTTTTAAAATAGAAGCAAGGGCATGTATTCCATTGCAATTCACACTTGAAGACAATGAGGGCATTTCAGTTTTGGTACTTTGTAGCCATGGTAACCGTTGCCCAGCATCTGCTGCCTGCCCTGGGTGGCTAACCTAGTGAAAGACACGAGTCTAGGGAAGGGTCGGGGCCTTCCAATCGTGAGCTTTAGGAGGGAAAAATGAAGGAGGGTCACGCTGAGGCTGAGGTACGACCGGTTTAAGTGGCATTAATTACACAGATATTGTTTATTCGCACAATTAATGTCTTCGGAGGGCAGCTGTGGGATCACGGTGGGGAGAATTTTACAAGTCTAAATAAAACCGCAATGTTTCCCATTCAAGATAGTGCATGGAAAATTCTTATTAAATATATCTGTTTATTGGCAGGTGGAGTACGGCCAGCTGCACACCAGGATGGAGCCATGCCAGCTCCCTGACAGGAGGGAGGAAAGGGAAGGGGGGAACTCAACATTTTCCAGTTGCTCAGCACAAGTGCAGCAGCTGAGAGTGAGTCTGAGGCCACTTCCACTTCCTGCTGGTAGCTGGCCCTGCTGTGCGGGCTGCTTTCTTAAAATACAGCCAGCAGCTAGATCACCCTGCAGCTCGCACCTGGCAGCCCACTGAAGCTCAGCAGGTACTGGCCAGTATCAGGATGGGAGACCTCCAGGACAAGCTCAGGTTGCAGCTGGAAGAGGTGTTAGTGAGGCCAGTAGGGGACACTCACCCTGCAGTCTGTGTGGGTCCTAATGCCCTAGTATAGTGACGGGGACAATATACAGAGGTTCTGTCCTTTGGATTAACCATAAAAATGAGGTCCTGACTCTTCGTGGTCATTAAAAATCCCAGGGTGCTTCTCAAAAAGTGTAGGGGTGTTACCCCAGTGTCCAAATTTCTCCCTGGCGTTTACCAATCATGGCCTCCTAATAATGCCCATCTATGAACTGGCTTCATCACTCTGCCCTCCTCCCCCCTGAGAGCTGATGTGCGGGGAGTGTTCAGCGCACTTTGGCTGCCATCGCATCATCCAGGTGGGGCTGCAAATTGGTGGGCGTGGAGGGGAGTCCCCATTACTTGTGAAGCACTTTGAGTGGAGTTTCCAGAAAAGCTCCAGAAGTAACTGAGGTTTTGAAAATGTGCAGGTTGAACCTTTAACCTTAATTGGACATCCATCCACTATCATGAAAAGAATTGTTCCCGCAAGGGATGTAGCAAATCGGAGCCCATTAGGGAAACACTGGTCACAAGGCAGGACTACACTCTGAACAGGATGCCAGTCCATTGAAGGACACTCACACGCACAAGCACACAACTTAGGGACACCAATCAATCAGTGACACAGCAGCACTGACTGTCACCCTGCTGTGTCAGCCTAGCGGGGAGCATATCATCATCATCATTATTATATAAACTGCTCTACTGGATTACAAAACTTGTACAGAAACAGCTAAATGTGTTCACTACTGTCCTGTAGGCGGTTATCAGTCCTACCATTGAGAAACCTTTCTCTTATCTCCACCTGTAGGCTTTAACTTTAAGCTGTGCTAGTATCAGTTTCTGATGATACTGTAGGTGTGGAACAAATATATTCAGTCATGGAAGAAAGATGGTATAGTTTAAATCATTCAGTTATTCAGCCAGAGTTTAGATCTAAGGTAAGTGTAATGTGTTTCAGCCAAAAAATGAAAGTAGCCCACATCCTGAAACATTCAACTTAACAGGAATCATGGTACAATTCAGCTGTTCCTGTAGTATTGACTTTAGATGTGGCCAGAGGAACACGGCAGGTCATATCACAAGCATCAGAAAGGAGGCAAAACTACATGAGCAAACTTGCATAACGCACATTCAATTGTATGACTGACTAGAGCCAGTGTTGCTAATCCTTCGCCTTCCTAGACATCAAAATCAAGAACCAACCTATTTAATGATAATGATAACACAAAAGGTCTAGTGGTCAGCTTTGATTTAAACTGCCTCCTGACCTCTGTCACCATACTCCATGACGTGTATATCAGCTGACACTCCTGCCCTAACTTTAGCTGCTGTGACTTTACAAAACGGCCTTCTCCCTATAAATATCCTGTAGCCAGGGTGAGGGAGGCATGCAACTGCGCCGTTTCCAGCAGCAGACATGTCAAAAATAGCGACTTGAGTTACTATTCTTATCACAACACACAAGCTGCCTGCTGGCCAGGTTGATCGGGACTCCCAGTATAGCCCTGGCAGAGAAGAGTGGAACCTCACAAGTTTCCAATACCCAAGGAGTGGAGCTTGGAAATGTGTCCGATTCCACTGAGAGCACCTGCGCTGCTGTGTTTTGAATTACTGGAGGCTGATATTAGCAACGCACACATACAGACGTGTAGGATATCACTCGCCTCCTTTCATGATTTTCTCGTTATTGGCAGTGATTAAAGAACAAGCTTAAACCGAACAACAGGGAGCTTAGGAAGTTCTCCTCACTAAAAAAAGCATCGCAGGAAGCCAAGATGAGGGAGACTGACAACCCAGACCACAGAGCAGCAACTTCCTGAAGGCTTCCCAGTTTGTATGTTTTGCTGTTCTATGTTCAAAAACTAGAAACAGAACCCGCATTTGTATCGTGCTTTAAACAAGTCAATTAAAAAGTTAGCCTTTGAATACAATCATTAAAACATAAAGGGGTTTTGAAAAGTAAGAGCAGTGCAGTATCATTGGATATGAACGCACACTGCTCCTCAGAAACCTTTTTAAATTCCCGCTGCCTTGCACCCATTTTCAGGATCTTCTCATTTCTTACTCATATTGTCACTCCACTGGTATAAAGATTTTCCTGTCCAGGAAATAACAGTACTAGTGACTCCAGTAATTGCTCTCTCCACCAGCCTCTCTGTGTCTCTGTGCATAGTGTTTCCTTACTACTCAGTGGTATATACTGTATAGGATGAGGATAACATAAGCTCATATCGTTAAGGGAATCTGTTCCCACCTCACAGTAGTGTCCCCAGTATACATAGCGGAGTTGGAAAAACCTTGTTTGCTCTGTACTAGTTTGCATTACCCTTATCCTTTACCAAAACAGCATACAACATGACAGAAAGCAACAACAGTCAAGAACACAAGCCCATAAGGGTTACTACTAAGAGGAATCTACTTGACCGATCTTGTTTTTTAGACTGTCAATTGAGCTCAGGCTATTTTTCTTTTCTCAGATTTTCTCAGAGTGCCATCTTCAGCATTATGGCACAACAGTGTGTTAAAGACACCCCCTACTCTTTGTGTTGAAGAGCAGTATCCCAACAGCTGCAGTAAGGAGCGTGTGGATTTTAATGTAAAAATAAATATGATTAACAACCTCAGCTAGACATCAGAGGATAATCTGCTTTTCAGTTACTATATGGATATTTATAAAATCTTTTGAGGCTATATATATAAACCTGTTTATATAGAGCAATCTATTACTCCACTGCTTAGTGGTATAGCAATATAATACCAGCTGCTGTTTTTAGACCCTGTGAAGACAAAGTGTGCCTATTTTTACCTGACCAGTAGAGGCTGTCTTGCTATTTTTATGAACGACCTCCGCACAGTCTTGCACTGACTCAGATTTGCTGAATATTTTCCACAGTGTGTGTCGGGTGTATAAAAATACCCCCCTCCCGCTGCTTGCTGACACACAGCCTATGAACGCTATGTGTGCACTTGTTACCCAAACCCCTGTACCAAGCGAGCGTGGAGAAGACTGGATATATCCGTCCACTTGTTGTGGAAAAAAGAGGCGCAGCCTCATAACAGGTGCAGGCTCTTAACATTTAGAAGTGATTTCAGCTCAGACTGTAATCTCTGAGCCCTGTTTTACTCTCCTTACATTAACTGTCCTGGCTGCTTTGGGGCTGTGGGTTTGGTAGCTATTATTCCTCCTTTTTTCTGTTTTCAAAATAAAGCATCAACCAGAAGGATCACAGAGTTTTCACAGAGTGTTTTGAAACTTGAAAACTCTTATTGTGAAAAGCCTGTCTCATTCTTAGGCTTGGTCTGTGGTGGTCTTGTCATAAAGCAAAAATGTTAAATCACAGCAGGCTAGATCTGGGCTTGGATACCTATTGCAAATGTTGCACCAGGTCATGCCTATGAAGTAATGTAAAGAAAGAATCTCCTTTACTCTTATTGTAAAAGCCTGAAGACTGATAAACTGCTTCTGAACTACGAACTTTAAACTGACTTAAAATTTAACATAATGATACACAATGTGCTGTATATTAAACATCATTCAGATCGAGCCAATTTATAGTAACAAGTAGGTATACAAATATATATTTGTTTCGTGCATTAAATGTTTTGCCTGCAACAAATATTTATATGGCTTTTCTGAGAACTATGCTAAGACTCATGCTGAAATAAACTCAGAAGTGTCTTCATAAAACGTTTTTTTACATTCATGATATATTATATAGCTCAAATATAAATGTTCCTCCTGCATGCAGATCTTTTCAAGTTCAAGTTAATTGTCATGTAGAATGAAATACTTGTGTTTTCTTTTCATGACAAATGACATAAAAAATGACATAACGTTGACAGAAAATGACATAACAAATAACATCACAAATTCACTTTCAAATGCACTTTCAACCATCCTTTGAGTGAGAATGATACATTTAAAAGAACAGTTCTGAATATGTTCTTGTCTCACTGGCCAGTTTGTTATTCACCAAGGGCTTAATATTTTTAATTTCAGTCTTCAAACTCTAGCTTACAGAATTGATGCAGCTGTATCTTGACTTTGCCACTTTTAAAGGGTTAACATTAAACTAATAATGCAATGGGACTATAACTCTTCAGAGATGTAATATGCTAGATATTACCACTGATATAAACTAAAATATGTAGCAGAAAAAGCCACAGAAAATAAAGTATTTTCATTGTGTAAAGCCCTTTTTTCTTGTATATTCTTATACATTTTCTGTTTTCTTTCTTGGTGACAACCTGTTGCCTTCTGCATTACTCTGAATAAATCTGTCTGCACTCATGTTGCTCTCTGCCCCTTGTCTCTCCACTTTCCCTTGGTAATAATAACCCTTGCCTTGTCTGCAGTTTTATCAATCATCACTCAAGGTTTGTCCTAGCCATTTTTCCCAGGCTTTCTGGGTGTCTGGGATGGAAGATGGTGGGAAGGCATCTGACCATGAAAGGTCAGTCTCATGTACAGAAGTGTCCAGCAACACACATACACAAGCAAGCTTTGGGCCAAACAGTATCCTATACAGCAAATGGACAAGGGAACAGCTAAACTGTTAAAACTACCCTACCTCAATAATGTTTTGATAATATTTCCTTTGACTGCCTTAAGGAGATAGTTTACATAGTTCTAGAGAAGACTGGTCTTGCTTAACTAAGTTGTTGGAATTCTGTAACGAGCAACACTTGTAATGGATAGAAACAAAGCATATGAAAGTAAGTTTAGATTTTCAGAAAATATTTCTGATAAAGTTCATCATAAAAGATTAATTCTGAAATTACAAATGGTAGGTATTCAAGGAATTAGACATCTTGAAACTGAGAATTAAATCCCTGGGATGATGCAATTAGGGGTGTACCACAGGGATCTGTGTGAGTACCACTGCTCATCTTAATATGTAGCAAAAAATTAGATTGTGGCATAGAAATTCTACACCATTTGAAGTTAAGACAGGGCAAAAACCTGACAGATGACACTTAATGTAAACAAGTGTTACTTTAGATAAAAGAAACATAAACACATAGACACCTTAGACCTTCCTAGACAATACAAAATGAACACAAAAGGCAAAGAGAATGTCTGAATACATAGATAAAAGTGTATGTTATGTTAAAATTGTACAATGCACATATAACGTATTTAGAATGTTGTGCACAATTGTGATCACCACATTACAAAAATTATATTAATTATCTAAATCAGTTCAAATAGTAAAATAGTACTAGAAAAGGTAACCCAAATTACAAGGAGTGCTCTGCTCTGACAGGCTAAAAGAAGTAAAGCTTTTAATTCCTGAACAGAGAATACCTAGAGAGAGATGTGGTAGATCTGAAACCATCTACCCAACCATGGTGTCAAAGCCAGAGACTCTGTATCCTATCAATCAGCTATCAATATCCAAATGAGCTAGATGACTGGATGGCCTCCTCTCATTTGTAACTTCTTTTACAAATTAATTTTAGTTTTACATTTACATTATTTTCATAATTTTTTTCCAGTGCGCAATCTACCTACCATAGCATGGCATCGTGAATCAGAACTCTTTATATCAGTGTAAGAACAAAAGCAGAAAATAGGTGAAAATCACAAACTACCCCTAGTAACATATTTAACTGATACAATACAATCCCTGAATAATTTCCATTTCCCTCACAATCAAGTCAATCATAGTTCTGCAATCTCAGAAAATTACATTGCACATTAAGCCCTAGAATGGCTTGCTTTGTCTACGTTCAACTGAAAACTCTGGGAAAGAGGACAGCCAAAGTGTCAATATTATGGTGTATCCCTATTCCCCACAAGTCCCCCCACCCCAATCATGCACAGTCTGGGATCAACAGGTCACAGCCTAAGTGCCTTGTAATTGTCTCTTCCTCATCTAAAGACCTGAAGCTCTACACTAGCAGAATTCATTCACAAAGGCTCAGAATCTCAAATTCCCTGGTTTTCTTTCAGGGCCTGTCGAAAGCTAATATGAAATTGCACCAGTGAGGTGTCCACCTGCTCACAGTCCTAGCTTTCCTCAGTGCAAACCTCACCTGGACACACTTGAGACTTCACACTTTTAAATTCTGATTCTTTACCATGTTTGCGGCTGCAAATCCACACCTATGTTTTGTTTTTATGTACGGTATACAAAATGGCTGCACTACATTAAGCATTCCTTGTAATTGCAAAATACTAAGATATGAAAGGTATGAACCATCTTTCAGTAAAAAAAAAGTAGTATTAATGTAAAATCATCCTTATATTGGTACCGTACTTCATTGGCAAAGTTTTAGATTTCAATCAAAAAACAAAAGTGAATTGGAATTTTTCACATTTCACTATTGTTTTTCTGCCATTTTCAGACTCTTAATACTGACTAAATAAACTCTGTTTATGCAATTTTTTATCTCCTTAAAAGTTGAAACTCTTTTTTTCCTCAACACTTTAACTAGGAGGCCTTTGCCACTTTGCCATCTGCTTTACAACTGCAACTTTCAGGCCTTTTTCCAAGAGCAGTCGAGTTGCGCCGCTGACTGTCTGTGCCTGCAGGTGCTCCCTGTCTTGACTCTAGAGACAGGTCGCGAAGATGCAGCATGCTTGCCTGCTGCTTGTCGTCACTATGGGATTCTTGTGTTGTCACGGCAAGTCCAGTCACCTTCCAAAAGCAGAACATCGAATGGAAGAAATCGCCTTGGCAACGAGTGTTTGTTTACAGAGCTCTTCGGCCCACTCTCGGCCCTTGGTACCCCCCATTCTCAAGTGAAAAGAAGCCCCTTTCCAGAAGAGAGTATTGGGAGTCTATTCAGAACTGATAATTAAGCTGTGCCCCCCCAACCCCCCCATTACACCCCTCTGTCCCCATTCTCTCCCTCCCACGTTCTTCCTGCACCGCTGCTCGTGACACCCTCACAATACCACGGTCAGGCTCAATAAAAAACACATTTCTTGTACTGAAGTGTCGTTAGAGGAGGATGATTGGAAAGAAGAGCCTCAGTTGTGTTAAACCTAAAGCTTTAATTTGAATTCAATTTAAAAATGTCCAAATACAATTGGAAGTACAATTCAACTCCATTCCCCTGCCAATGCCTGTGCTAAAGAATAGAGTTTTGTTATCTGGTTCACTTTTATGACCGTGTTGAAATTGTGACATAAAAACGATCCCTTTTAATTTATTTAAAAGACGTCGCAGTATAACACAGAAAATTATACCAGGGGTGTGGTGACCAATCATTCCAGTTAGCCTTGAGGTAAAAAACAATCTATTTCAGAAATATCAGTAATTACTCCTTTGTTTGGGTTGACCTGCACCTGGTTAAGATGGTGGACTGGAACAACTGGATAAGTGGAACGCCGTGCTCAAGAGCAGAGAGGATCTGAATCCACTGGCCTATGGTTAGTTGTCCAAACCTTAACTGTTACACCAGGGCAGAATTAGTGCTGCCAATATGTAAAGCACAGTCTGGACCCCTGTGTGCTGCGGAGCACAGATGTTCAGCTCCATACAATATACTGGCTCTCTCAGGTCTCACCTTCTCCAGGAGGAACTGTGGGAAAATACGTGCGTTTGGATTAAGCTTCATTTGGAGAAACAGACTGCAGGGAGCGGATTGGATTTCATTTCATTAATGAAAACATGGTAGGACTGTCTGAAGAAACCAGAGCACCCAGAGGAAACCTACACAAACAGAGGGAGAACATACAAACTCCACACAGATAGCACCCCAGGAATTGAACCCAGGACCTCAGCACTACAAGACAGCAATGCTGAACACTGTGCCACCAAGCAGCCACCCAGCTCATAAAACCACTAGATATTAACTAAAATCTAGTTAATCACACTCTTTCATTCCTCTGGGAAAGATCATGTGCTTCCATTTATTTCCTTTGAGACAGTTTTTTATGTTTACTTGTACAGCTACCTAGAAATAAATTACACTGCTTTATGGAATACATATTATATTGTATGACATGTTATACCATGTCTTCACCACCCAATATACCTATTATCTTTCAAACAGATTGCAGGTTTAAAGCTCTTTAAATTCTTTGTGTTTGGGATTACACCTTTGTAAAAAGAGTCAGAAAGGGTGGGGATGAATCAGTGTTTATTGAGAAAAAAACTGCTAAAAATACAGAATAAAGGATTATTTTTAACTTCAAACAGTGCAACATTTTCAAAACACACTGCCATATTACTATTGTATACACAAATCACAGATGATGGCCACCTCCTAACTTCTGAACTACAGCCAATAACATTTTTGTGGCCTAGGCTAGCCATAGTCTGCTGATTGACCCAGCATATTGCTCCAAGTGTCCACTTACTTCCAGACCATTATTACATTCCTTTCAAGCACAGTGTTGCTTTAAAGAGTCGTGTCCATAAGGGCCTTAGCAGTTGGCAAAATCTGCATTAGCTGTAAGGTGCACTATGAGAGTTTAAAAAAAAAATTCTGGCAACGCAATGATAACACGTCCATTAACAAGAGTGCAACAATTACAGGCAGTCTGTCTTTACAGTAGTCTGTGCTACATTATGCATTACATCACTAGCATTGTAAGTCAAGGTGAGCTTAGATCTGGAATTACGATCAGTTTAAGTGAAAAATAACCGTATTGTGTGGATGTGATTAATTCTTCACCTCAATGCGATGCAACATTATCGACCATATCTCAGTTATGAAAAAAACAAGACAAAGTCTGTTCTCTGTTGAGCCCGATTCCTTTTTTTTAAAAAACATTATTTGCTTTTATTTAAAAATCTTGTGCACAAGTGTTTGATTTGCATTGTCGGGGGCCTGAAATTTCCAGCTAGCCAATGAGTAAGAAACAAAACAGTCTGCTGCTTAACACAGAAGAGCTACGCCCCCTAGTGGATGGCAAACTTCTTACTGAAACAACAGAAAACACCTGAAGTCTAAACGTTTGAGAGCTGAAAGACATGGAATATTCATCCATCCACCATTTTCTTACAGCTATGTCCAATATAGGGTCACAGGGGGGCCGGAGTCTATCCCAGCAAGCAACCGGCAAAAGGCAGAATATACCCTGGACAGGATGCCAGTCCATCATAAGGCAGACCCAAACACAAAAACAGACACACGCAAACACACTCACACCAGGCCCAATTTTCCCAGAAGCCAATTAAGCTACCAGTATGTCTTATGGACTCTGGGAGGAAACCGAAGCCCCTGGAGGAAACCCAGAGAAACGTACAGAGAACATACAAACTCCACGCAGACAGCACCTCAGGAACTGAACACAGGGCCCCAGTCCTGCAAGGCAGCAGTGCTGATCTCTGAGCCACCATGCCACTCATAAAACATGGAAAATGACATGTATAAAAAACTCATATTACAATGGATATATGCATGTGCAATGCAATTCAATGCAAAAACACGCAATATTTGTGTTTAAACAAACAACATTAAGGAGATGCCCATAAAATAAGGGAACGTGACACTTCACAGTCAATGGAGATTGAATTTTAGAAAGTTTTCACCAGATACATGAACTAATGAGACAGACAAATGCATACCTTAGTCCCACCCACAGCAAATTTCTGACCTGTGAAGATTTCCACTAGGTAGAAGCAAAGAGTTGAAGATTTTACTCCGCTTTTGTCTAAGTGAATTTATGCATGAATTAGATTCATTAAAGATGCACAAACTAAACACTGTAAACATTTGCCTTTTCTGATAATGTAATGCATTTACCTTATTGGTACAAAGACAATGACATCATTCACCCACTTGTTTTTATTTTGCGAAATCTGTATTTCACTTATATGTCTATATACAGTAATAAAAAGCCAGCAGTAACTTTTTTCTTCTCAGAAGTAACAGAACAGGTCAGTCACATGATATACATTTATTGAAGCATTTTAAACTTTCAAATAAACAAAAACTTTAATAAAAATCCCCACCCATCCCTCAAAAAAATTGCATTTTCAAATATTTTGACTAAAGTGCAATTTTTATGCTTTCCTCTATAGGAAAGTAACTTCTTTAGATCAACTGTACTTGAACTCAGTCATTTATCTGAAAATAATAAACATTTTGGCTTTGCAGTCTTCATCTGAAGAAGTAGTACCATTTTAACTTAACACTTTACAAGTTATGTGAAGTCAAACTACAACTTGTATGACCTACTGAATGACACTCAGTGCAGAAGGCAAAAAACGAGAATTTATTCGAGATTATCAGCAAGTCACACATAATGACGATAAACTAATTTACGTATTTCAACCATTTTTCATTTAGACGTTTTGCTGTGTTTTCTGTTGCAGAAATGAAAGTCATGTACTGGATGAAATTATTTATTCGAATTAAACATTAATTGGTTACGCCAAAAAAGGTAGCTGAGCTATATCCTTATAGGGAAACACCATCAGGCAAAACATGTCTTGCAAATCATAATTTTGTTTCTCTTTTTTGCAACCTACTCCTGATTTGGAAAGTATCTGAGCATTTGCGCTTAAATACATGATGTATTTCATTAAGGAGCTGACCTGCAACATGCAGGCCTTGCTAAATTTAAATATTGAAACTGTGCAGGATAATTTGAGTTTATTTAAATGTTTTTTTTAACTTCACCTACACAGATTCTGAAACTGATGACTCTCTTAACAGTCAAGACCCTCACACGCATCCTAATTATAAAATGTACTTCATGATTCAAATGTGTATTGCAGCATGTGTAGATCAAGACGGTGTCTCTTTCCAGAAATCAGTTTAAAAAGATACAGGACCAGGCAATCCATAATCGCAATAGCTAGGGTCCTTGCTTGCATGCATTTAACTTAATTACAGGTTCACAGGCAAGCATTTGTTTAACTGAGCAAGAATTTGCTGATGCAATTCTGATCATCTCACACCTATGGTCAACACTTGTATAACTAGTGTAATAAACAAGAGGAAAACTTAAACATAAGGAAAAGAAAACTACATAAGAAGGAACTTTTAATTCCATAATTAAAAGAGCTTGAATAAGGTTAACTTAATGTAATAACATTATATTATTACATTGTGTTAATGTAATCAGGCTAATAAGGTTAATATTTAGTGGGGAAAACAGTTGACAGTGGCAGTTCAGTTACTTTCCTTTTGTAAATGATTATATCAAAGGCTTATTTAACTTCCTATATTAAGTGAAGATAAAAAGGGCATTTTGGCAGTAACTGAAAGCTACAATGGAATGACTTGGAAGCCAGACTGTTTTTAAAAGAACTGTCAATCATTCATACCACTAAAGGCCAATAATTTCGTCTAATCAACAAATATACCTTCACAAACCTCCACTGATACCCATTTTCAGCTGTGAATAACTGTTTTAACATTTTGTAAGATGATGAGTAAACCAGATTATTCTATTAAACTTTCTTGTGTCCAGTAGATACACTCTGAAAACATCAAAGCCACAGCTGCTGACTGAGCGGTGCCATGTGATTGGCTGAGTGCCACAAAGGCAGGTTTGGGATTGGCTGGCCAAGGCTATCTCAGTGAAATAACAAAATTTGAAGATTCTACAGGCTTGTAGTGATGTCACTGGATGTCAAACGCTACACGTCCAATTGGCACTAACTTACCTGTCAGGCTCTGTGGAGCTTCTAGCAAACTCATCGAACAGACGAGTGGGTCAAAAGGAACGTTCCTAACCCATTCATGGCACACGGTACAGGTGTCCCTACTGTGAACTGAAGGGTAAAGAAACAACTATTTGAACAAGGTGGGTATAAAAGAAAACAAAAGTTAAAAACAAGTGACAAATGCTTGCACTGCATGTTTTGCAAGGGATTTAAAATCTCATTAAGGGCAGCAGAGAATATATCTCCGTTTTGGTACTGAATGTTTGCATTTTAGTACTTTAATACAGAAATAAGTCTACAACAAGGAGAACATTTACTTTAAAATGCAATTAGTAGGGCTGGATCTGATTTTATTTACATCATTTTGTTTTATTTATGGACTTAACTGTGCTTTTACAAATAAGAATTATGGTAAAGGAACTTTATAGACCCATGACTGTGACAGACACAAGCAATGCTGGTTTTCTTGTCCTTTAGAAGGTAAAACAGCTATAAAAAAAAACTCAACATCTTATTGCTGATTTGCCTGACATCTGCAATATGGTTGTACTTTTGGTAGAGGCTTCCACAGGACCCTTACTGCTAATGACATTTCAGAATGACTTTTGAGTAGATTCGTGTAATCTGGGTCATATCCTCCACTCTGAAACCCTGACTCATTTCTGACAGTCTACAGGGGATGTAGACACAGAGTGTGAGCAGTGAGGAAGAGGAATGTCTATTCTACCTATTTGACACACCTTCTTCAGACCCAGATAACCCAAATGGCTCATGGTGCTGAGCTACTGAACCAGGAAGACCGAGATAAACCTGGGCAACCCAACTGGAACTACCAAGTAGCTGCTCAGTAAAGACAAATGCTGTTCAGTTACTGTATGTGACCCTACCTTAGACTGATGTCCTTCCTTAATCAGGCCTGCTCAGCATAACCGCTTAGGCTGAGACTTGGGCTACTGCTCATAAGCTAAGTGGTTCACATTACTTGTTATGAAGCCCAGAAGAGAAACTAATGATACTTATTTAATACTTACATAAGTTAACAGAAGTTGCTGTAAAAACAGGAAACCCAAAAACATTCTAAAGAAGAAATCCCAGAACTTTCTTACAATACTGCAAATATCCATATTTCTAAGTTTAGCACACTTAAATGTATTTAAAGCTAGTTAGAAAAGACCCTGTTGCTCGTTACTACAGGTATTTGTAAAATACAGAAATACAGCAGTATAACACGGCTGCCACCTTGTGTCCAAGCCAGGTAATTACACATAGAGTTCATTTCTGTTTAGGTTATTAAAGCTTCCCTTAGCAGAGCCAGTCATGTACACACCCTGTTTGACTGAGCAGTACAGTACTCACAGTTACATAAAATGGATAAACAACAATAATCACCCCAGTTGTTTTACGTTCCTGTTGTTAGTGCACCATTTGAAACTGAAAATGTTTTTAAAAATATATTTTATCTGATGCTTTGTAAAAAATACTATTGTAGCAAGTCAAACAGTTAACAGCAGTATGAAGAATAAATGCATTGCTATTATATTTGTTAACTATAAAATAAGAACAGTTCTACTCTTTAATCATATAGAAAATGCAGTTAAGTGCAAGTATTCACAAGAACCCTTATAAAAAGGGGAAAGCTAGAATTTATGTCTATTGATATTTGTATTTTTATGACTTTCTAGCATGTTGCCTCCCTCACTGCACTCATAACTGTGCCCTAACAGCAGAAGAAAGTGATAGGGGTTAGAGTTTGATCACCCCACCTGTAGCATACTGCACTATCTCACTTTTCTCAGAAACCGCAGTTTGGTCCACTTGAAAACAATAAGAAAAAATGGTCTGAGAAAATAAATTAAAATACAGCAGAAGGAAACCTGTTCGGCACAAGTGCACCTCTAGAACTGTACTGGGTCACTCTGGCTGATTTCAGCTGCTGTCACATGTGCACACGCTACACTGCATCTCAGGGTTCATGTACTACCCAGCCTGTGGAATTCACTATTAGACCCTCCTCATCTTGGAAACGACAAAGAGGAAAAAGAACTGACTGGAATCGTTAAGCTCGGGGGGCTGGGGAGGCCGGATCCACAGTGTGGAATGCAGTGACGCGCCTTGCGGCAGGAGATAGCAGAGGGAGGTGCCCGGTGCAAAGGATGATGGTCTTGGAGAGGCGGCTGGTGCCTTCAGTTCTCGGAGAGTGACAGCGCCAGGGCTGCCCGCAGGGCGGCCTCCTCGTCAATACTGTAATCCTGCAAACAAAGGGAAAGGTGCCATCAGCACACTGGGCACAGAGCCATGGCTTCCTCTGTTGTGTGAAGACGACATGGCTCACTTCTCAATCCTGATAGATGCAAAACACGTACTCTAAATAAGAATCAGCCACAAATGGCTTTTTTAAAAAGCTTAACAATTTTTTTTTTCCTTAGGCTGCAGGTTTTTCTAGCCGAATTAATCATTTCAAGACAACATTGGAAAAGGTTAGCAATTTCCGTGTTTAGCTTTACCGTTTTTTGGGGGGGGGTTATGCAGATATTTTAAAATGGGCGTTTCCTATGCTTTCAATTTTAATGTATGGTATCAAGTTTTTTTTAGCCACTCAATTCGAGAGCTTTTGGTGCTAACTGTTCTGACAGTATCCCAAGCTTTGTTTTACAGTTTGATTTTTAGAGCCCCGTCATAATCCCTGCCCTTCATTCAGTTCCAATACATTTGTCAGAAACCGTACCTTACAACTACAATGCGCAAACAGATTACTGTGAACTCTGTAATATTAAGAAACCAGAGTTCATGAACATGGGGAGAACAGCCATCTGTACTCAAGGGTTGTAAAGTTATTGATTCTTCTAGCACAATGTTTATACTAGTGCCTGCTTTCCAGTCCCATTTCTTTAAGCGCTCTCCCAACACAGGCATGCTTCTCTAGGCTCTCCTGTGCGTTTCAAGAACATTTTCCTTTCACAATTTGCATTCTAAAATCCAGACTGAATGTTGTTCGTAAGACTGTAAATACAATACTTTAACTCAGTGCTGCCTGGAGTGCTGCAGAATTTATTCAACACATCAACATGTGGCAAAGCAGGAAGAGGGGAGAAAAGAATGGGATAAAGTGAATGTAAAGTGCATAACATTCCTGGTATTCCTTTCAGATGAGCATCAATGTATATTTTTCGATTGAATGTACTTTGATAGTTAAAAAATGGAAACTAGAACATCTAGATATTTTAAGTTTAATAATTGAAGCGTCCCCGTTTTCTTACAAACAGAAAAGGCTGACAGGTTTTAAAAGTTAAAGGGCTGAAAAGTATGTTTATTAGGACACTATGGGCTAGTGCAGAAAAGAAGAGAGAAATTAAAAGCCAGCACCAAGGCCTTCTCCTCCTCACCACGAATGTGTCATAGGAGAACTTGTGCCGATGCAGGAGGTGCTGCAGGAAATTGGCGCTTTTGTAGCTGGGATCTCCCCAAGGCATGGCTGAACAGACAGGACACACCTGGCGCAGGGCAGACACGTGCACATTGTCAAACACCGGGCAGGCACTGGGCACCACACACCTCTGTCAGTCCCCAGCACTGCACAACTTTACTACACACGTAAAAGACAAATCAATACACCTGGAACTTCAACAAACGTCATTCTTGCATTAACAAGACGGATTCCAAAATGTCTTGCTTTGCTACAGTCTTTTTCTTCCAATTTTTCCACCTTTTAGATAAAATCAGGCACAAATTCCAAAATCAAGTCATGCTCCAAAAAAAACAACTTTTTGCATCTCAACAACTACTGTATGTGGGGTCTTCACAGATTTGCACCTTTAAACAATTAGGTTCAGTAAACTGAGCGAGTTGCAAAAATCAAACTGCACTGTGGATACCCTCCCAGGCATGGGACTGTGGTCATGTCTCAAGGACTCACCACTTTGTTGGGGTCATTGCGGTGGTTCTCCATGCAGTGTTTCACCAGCTCCTGTTGGTCTAAGTTTCTGGCCCCACAGAATGGACACACGAAAGTGGAGCGGTTTGGAATATTGCTGAGAATGAGACAGAAAAGCTCTAACCAGGTAACAACACAACGCTCAAAAATAAGCAAAATGAGGAAAAGCCTGATGAGTAGCCGTCATCGAAAGCAATGGAAACAAGTGACCTTATATTACCTTAGATAGTCACGTCTGTAATCCTGTCTTGTGGGGATTTGCCATTGACTCCAGCTTTTACCACTCCATGCTCTACCAAAATGAAACTCCATATGGGGTGAAATTGGACACTTAGAGATTTTAAATATATTTGGTCTAAAAAAATTATTTACACTGTGGGAACATCCCTACATTTGATTGCCAGGCGCTACGATCTGTTTTTCCTTCATTTAAGAATCACACATTTAATTGTTTTTGTTATGCCTGCATAGTATTTTGCTTTATATGTCGTGGTTCATGGCTAAGGACCCTGTGACCGCACACGGGAGAGGACGACAGAGTGTGCACACTCCGCCCCGCTCACCTTCCTGCCACTACAGGCACCACAAACCTGCAATTACCCAGCAGGCTGCAGGGGCCGCTATGTCTGCCGAGTTCAGAGAAAGTCTTGGCCGACTATTTCCAGCCCGCTCTAGCAAACTGTTAACAAGAAGCACTTTTCCTCTGGGAATCCCGGTCACAGTCCGCTAGTGACGTGACCCGTGCTGCCCTTGATCACAGAGCTCCACCAGCGCCAATCTTTGAGGGGACATTTTCTCAAATATCATCTCCCTGATAGCAATACAAGCCCAAATAATCAAAAACTCTTTGAAAAATTCGGAGAAAACTGGAACCAATGAACAAAAGCTTTTTGCCCAGGGCCTAGAATGTGACTGGCCAGATCTGTCTGGCCTGAGCCTGTTTCAATAAACTGCAAATGTGTGTTTTCTCTTTCCAAGAACATGATCTGTGTAGGAAAGATACTTGTGCAGGCTGCGCAGCCACATGTCTCTGCTGTAAAACATCAATGAGGATATTTTAAAGAATGAAGCACAAACCATGCATTTCCTACAGTAGGGAACTTGATATCCCCCTCCTCATTCTTTTCCTTGTTCCAGACTGCAGCACAGTGATAATGGCTTTGTGTTAACAGGCTGCTCAAGGCTCTGTCGGCAGGAACAAGCTAACTGTCTAATTAAACACACATTTGATGACAGCGCTGCAGGAGCTCCTGAACCTCCCTTCTCATTCTCAGTCTCAATAAAGTATGAACAGAATATCACATTGCTTAACTGTGTCTTGAGTCTGTTCTTTTTCAGCACGTTTCAACAGATGCTGAAAGAAGCTTTGGAGAAAAGAATTATAAAAATTCATTATGCCAAATCCGTTAATTGTTATAAAAAATTCTGTCACCAACACATTAAGAAACTACTGCAAAATGCTTCACGGCAGACAATGACACAATGCATTAAAGACCTTTGAGATGTAATTCTTAGAGCACACTGAATTCTGACAAACCTTCATTTGCTAATTCGCCTGTGCTCTCTCCATCAGCAAAGACAGGCCAAATTGGCTGTCAAGGCTAGTTTGCACTATCCACATATCATCACAAGATAATGCATTTCCATTTCACTGGAGGACTGTAATAGTCTCCTTGAAATAATAATTAACAGTGGAAATTAAAAAAATCTATTGTGAAGACGGACAAGGAATTTCACATGGCAAAATTCCATTAGTGTCAGCCTTGGGCAGAAATATGTAACATATTATTTCAATACATGAGTTTGTGTTAAATGAATTTGCATTTGCACAGTGTGTTTTTTTTCAGGATGTTGCTACAAAGAACGTGGGTGCTGACTAAAATGTGTGTGGATGAAAGTTAAGAGAATCTCAATTTTCCCATTTTATTTTGAGAAATAATTGAAAGCAATTTGTAAATTGCCAATTTTGTGCTTGTCCCTCATGTCATAATTGTGCATGGCAACAACAGTGATCTTGACACTTGTAATGAAAAGACATCTGCATTCAGTTTTCCCATCCACTGTTTTTCTCAATATTTTCTGTACTTTATCATTTCTTTGAATCAACTACTTAAATACATTTTAATGCCCTCTCCTCTCTAACTCATGGATCTACAGTGCCATGGAAAAGTATTCATACCATGCCAATAATATCATATTATGATGAATTTCAAGTAATGTATATTCTTTTTTCAAATGAACTGTTTTCATGCAAAACTGTAAGGTGATGTATTTGTAGTATAACTCAATCTAAACACTGTGAACAGAGGGTTGAATGTCAGAAAAAACTGCAGGGACATACAAAGTGCAACATCCTGATTGCATACATATTTAGCCCCCTAAGTTAGTACATGCTGCAATTATCTATGGTACCAATTAATGTATATATTTTTAGATCTGTACTAGCTTTGTAGAGTCAGATGTCAAAATTGTGTCCAGTCTTTATGACTTTATGACAGTTTCAGATTGTTTGGTGACTCAAGTTTTCCTCTAGATTTTGTCTGTACTTTGCACCATCGCTGAGTGAGATTATCACAAGTAATGAAAACACAACTCTACCAGAAAACCACTTACCTAGGAATGGGTTGTGAGGTGGGTACAACAGGTACAAATCTGGGGCAGTTTGCCATCTGTTCTTGAACCTTGGTGCATGAGGAAACGTGAGACCTCATTTTCACCAGAGTAACCTAGAGCCAATGTGCAACAGAAACATGTCAGGTCGGGACAGCAGTGTACCCCTTGTTTATCATCAATCACACAAACACTTCAGGAGAAAGTAAACTCGGGTGATAAGAGTGGAAATGTGCACAATTATGGACATTTTGCTCAGAAAAAGAGAAAGACTGTACTGGGATGTTTGACATGATTCAATGGGCTTGCTATGTGGAGTGCCTGGACACTGTGGACACTAAGAAGGCCAGGATGAAAGAGAGCAGCAACAAAGAGCTCTCAAAACTCCATCATCAAGCATCTCTGATGCCACACAATTAACACGTTATTTGGCCATAGAAAAAATAACATCTAGATTTTACTTAAGGATCCACTTTCTGTTATACTTGAGTATTGGGACCTCTTCAGTGTAAATAATAAAAGGATTCTTGTTTTACATGTGCAGTACAGCATTCTGGTGTGAGCTGCTGTGCTGGGGTGGAGTGTGTGATACATCTCCTGCATCTCTGTTTGTTACCTTTTTACTGCAACCCCGGCAGGGAGCCTTGTAAGAAGACAGCTGCTTCTCCACATTGGAGGACTTGTCCACCTTCTTTGGGTCAAAAGGCATCCGGCACAGTGGGCACAATGGAGAGGGCACCTGGAGGCAGGGCTGCAGACACTCCCCGCAGAATCTGACACCAACGACAAATCCCCCATCAGTTACTCAGATGCACAAAGTGTGCTGTATGTCATGTACACTTAATTAATGCCTAAAAGGCCACCGTGCTACATAACAAGAAATCATGAGTGACAGAAATGGTGAGAGTCTATATGTCTGTAAACTAGTAAAGTCTTGGTACAAGCTGTTCAGTGTTTCAAAAGAAAGTTAAAATGTAAGATGACTTGTTTCATACAAAAATATATTTCTTGGCTCGTGGTCTCTTTTTTTTTTACTTTTTCAAAGTTCGAAGTATTTAGCTTTTAAAATAAGAATATCCCCTGGAAATGTTCCCCATAAAAAGAAACTCCAGGGCTGAAAAAGAAGTGAGTGATATTTGGGAACGTCTCTCAACCACACAGTTTAAGCTCTTTTTCATTCCTGTTGTAGGAACACACAGAAAACATCTGAAATAAGGCCCCCACAAGAGTATTTTTAGTTATGACAGCTATGGATTCTCTTTCATCTAAGTCTTTTGATAATTACTACATCTAACACACGTTATGAGAGGCACAAATAAGCATACCTGGATGCCTCCGGGCTAGCTGTCACAAATCACTGTTGTGATGTGAGCATGCACTGCAGCTCTGAACTCTGGCCTTCCTGTGTTAGTAATTCCTGCATTTCCACAATCTGGCTCGCTCTTGGTTAGCTGTTCAAGTAAGAGGCAGTATAAGGAATAATAAATAACAAGGATCTAAAATCAGAGAGGTGTCCTTGGTCTGTCAAAGATACCCAAGATGCCCAAGCACTGGTAAGACTTATGATCACAGGTTCAAGACCAGGTCATGTCACTAGTTGACTGTTACTGGGATTGCCCAAGCAGTGTGATTTAATGCTGCACAGGGGACGTAGGGATTAGCTGGAATTTCTTTGCTTTCAGCTAAGACTCCTGGAGCCTCCCTGGCACTTGGGAACACCCAGTCCCTTCAGGAGGGATGTGCCTTTACTCCAGTCAGTGCTGCGCAACAAGGGCTGGGGTGCCCAAAACGTGTTAAAAGACATGGGGCTCACAGGTGGCCAGGACAGTGAAGAATGTGTACACTAGCTCATGTAACGAAAATAACAGCTGACTGCAAATTGATTTTAAAAAATCAAAGAGAAGGAAAGCATGACCTACATATTTAAGTGAGGACAGGCAGTAAAGAAGCACTGATCCATACCTTAATGTAGAGGATCTGCATAATATAAAATCAATCAATTACCTCAAATGAATGCACAGGTGTGTCACCTCAGCTTTAGAGTACAGTGGGACACAAACTACCTTACATACTGCAAACAGTTTGAATACAGTTTCCCCATTTGAATACACCAAGATTGGAGTTCGACATTTACATATGTGCTTTGTGACCCTGTGAAAGCATGAACAACACAATATTCAATTTTTTGGTACAATACAAAAAAAAAACTAAAAACACACAGACAGCAGACAGTGTAATGAAAATGCAGTTTTATACTACGTGTTTTCTGTGAGCTTCAAAACATTCACACCAGCTCTGCACTGCACTCCTCGCCTCTAAAGCACTTTTTGGTATGCAGGACACAGAGCCTGTCCATTAGCTTGAAGGAGCTGAGACGCCTTCTTGTTGCATACTAAGCAGCCACCAGTCACTGATCCCAACATGACTCAGCACTGAAAGTTACCACAGAACAAGACAAAAGCTAGGAAAGACAAATGAGAGACAAAAACAAATGAATCATTAGCTTGATCTATGTGAATGTATATTAACTGACAGATGCATACGCTAAGCAAGGCAGGAGTCTATGACCAGTATAAAACTGTACAAAAAATGAATGAGAAGTTGGGTTATATTGGGATTGTAAACCACATCCACCGGTGACTAGAACTGAGTTCATTATTATAGGGACCTACACCAGATCCTCCTACTTGTGTATGTTGCCATGAACAACTGATAGACATTAAACCCCTCTGCTTAGTCTGGGAAAGGGAGGAAGTGTGCTGAGGCTGGATCAATCCTGTTGTTTTAAACCTTCCCAACCCGAATATGGTCGGATTCCCCTTTTTACTAAAGCCCTAAATTAACCGTCTGATCCTGTTTGGCCAGGGACACATATCAGACTCACAAGTGTGCTACAGTGTGCTGACACAACAGCAGTGGTAAAGTTAATTATCTTAAACCTTGCTGTATTTCAGTTTTTCCCCCCAGAGTGTCTCTTTCAATTCACACATTGTCTCACCACGAGACTTTACTGGTGTAGTAGATGACCCCTGTCGCAAGTTGAACACTTTTGCAGAGGGAAATCAGATGATTTTTCCAATAACCTCATGGAAATTATACAATCTTTTCTTTTGGTGTCTATGTGTTCCTACGTCTCCATCTAGTGGCCTCACCCAGTCTTAACACACCAGGTGGCGCTACTCTGTTACTCCACATGAAAACGAACAGGTGTGAACCAATAAATTAATAAAACACTCCTCTGCACCTTTCCAGCTCCTGTCTGTGGCATGAGAAGGGATGGGAGTGGGGGGTGCTATGTAATATCCTGGAGTCGTTCTTGGTGCTCTTTCTTTGAACACAGGCTAATGACGCCCTCCAGGAACAGCACGTCCACAGGAATTCCCATCAGGCAGGAAGCGCTGGGAAGGGAATGGGCCTCACAGCCGCTGCCCGCTCTGCTGGAACATCTACGCACAGGTGCTGAGCTGCAGTCAAAGCCCATGAACCAGAGCAGACTCGTGGGGTTCCACTTCACCCTGGTGAGCCTCAGTCACAAGGCATTTTCCTAGAGCGGACACTCCAAGGTTTTCTCCGATTTTCTGGATTACATCTGCAAACAGCAGCTAGTTAAATCTTACCAAAATCCTTTAGTTTTACTGTGAACACAGTAGCTTTGACAACTTACTAACTTGTTACGGTTCAGTACCGTGGTATGGATTATTTCCTGCTTCTTTTGAACACACCCTAGAAATTTTTTTTTTTGGAGCCAGTAACAACTGGCATAAGAAAACCCACTTCATCTAATTCATTCACTGATACACAAAGAATTGTGAAAAAGTAAGAAAATGTTAGAAAATCTACCATTTAAATTCTGATAGCCTATCATCCAATCTGTGTCTGTATTTGACCCAAAAAAAAGTCTGTATTTGTAATATACTGGAAGAAATTATTTTGAACTGTTTAGAATTCCTTCAAGATAGAAGTTCAATTTCTTTTTCTGTTTTATATTGTAGAATCTCCACTTCCTCATTTTGGGATCAGTGTGATACCTAAAATAATTTGTGCACAAAGGCACAGCAGGAGATAAAGACTGCTCTGTGCAAAGCAAAGCACTGCACTGCAGAAAATAAAGGCATCATAAAATAGCACAGTAAAAGCTGTCATTTGTTACAACAGAGAAATGCACTTTAAACCAACATATTAGATTTTGGGAACCGCTGGACAATATAAATCTTTCTTACATATTCTGAAAAAAGCTCCCGGATGTCTGAGAGATACTAAATCCCTTGTTTTTTTTAATCTCTTGTTTGTGATCAGAGTGCCTTAGACAGCATGTGATGGTACATAATTACAAGTGGTAGCCAGAGAATTGTTAATGTTTTTTCAACTTTCTTCTTTATCTGCCCAAACAATTACTGTCTTTGTACAAGGTGGAGAGGAAAGATGTGTGTGGAGGGTTTCAACAGCCATACTTACACAGACGACTCCACTGCATCAAGTTCTGCCACATTCTTATTCTCACAACTCACAAGGGGTTAAAAAGCAAGCCAACAACAAGATACTTAATATACAACAAGATACTTAAACCAGCATCAAGCTGAGATAAAAGTCCACATACACAGATGCACTGCCGTGTAAATGAGTGCACTTAGGAAAACAAATCATTTACACCACTGAGTAAAATTGCTGTAGTTTTATTAAAGCTTGTTAGTGATTTACAACAAGCACTGTATCAGTGACCATCTGCATCCCATTATTAAGTGTAATTATTTATCTAGTACTTACAGTGCAAAATCATTCATCCTCTTGCAAAACGTCTACATTTTGTTACTGTCTGATCTTATAATCATGGCACTTTAATGTATTTTCTATATAGAATCTACATAATGTACTCCAAACCGAAAACAATAGAAAATACTTACAGTATGTACTGTATATACATTTTACATTTAAAGAAAATAAAAGACTTCTCAGTTATTTAACCCCTTTGCTACAACAGCCCTCTGTCAGTTCAAGTGGAAAGGTTTTGACTGAAACTTCAAAAAATTAATGTAACCACCTCTGTGGTTAAAGCACAAATTTAAGTCTCTGTAGGTTTCCACAGACAGATAATCAATTTCAAGCCACAACACACAGAGAGATGCACCAAATTGAGCATGAAGACCAATGAGCTTTTGAAACTTGTTAGGGATGAAGTGGTAGGGACACATATAATGAGCATATATTTTTTGTTTCCCTTTGAGAATGGTAAAGTCAATCATTAAGAAGTGATATATGTGCCATTTTATCCTGACAGTACCTAGATCAGGCTGCTCTTTTTACCTGAGTAGGTAGCAACAGGAACCAGGTTAGGCCACTATGAAGCCAACATTTAAAAAGACACATACAGAAAACAGACTTGTAAGGGTAAATGGCAAGAAAGACATCTTTACTGAAAAAGACTCGTCTCAAAACCTGCATGAGATATACAGCACACAGTCAGCAGGAAGTTGAAGCAGGGACTGACAGATGAGATGCATCTGGCACTGAGTTTGCTCGGTATTCTGCTGGAGACTGAACAAAGTACAGGTGAATCCTAGAGGAAAACCTGCATGAGTCACCCAAGAATCTAACAGTGGGTAAAAAAAAACACATTTTTGCGAACAATGATTTGAAAGCCAAAGCCCCGCTTGAGTGGTTTGACAAGAAGTGAGTTTATGTTCTTGAGTGGCCCATTCAAAATACGGAATTGTATCCAATTGCAAACTAATGTCAATCATCAATCATTCCCAACAAACAGAAAACATAATAATGGTTATGTTCTCAGTGTTTTCTATTTTGTATTTATATTTTATGTTTCTGACACCTGTTTGCAGAACCCTGACTATGTCTACATTAAACATCACCTGCCACTTTTTGTCCCATCTTTAATTTTATCTAAACCTTTTGCATATCATTTGCAATTTCTACAGAGCCTGGTAATCACCATTTATCACCTCAAATCTCAACTTGTTTTCTATGTACTGTATACCAGAGTCTAAATCTTGGACATAAATGAAAAAGAGCAGTACTCCTAATTCAGATTTTCATTGGTACTCCAATAATTACACCACCCGATTTCAGCATTCATTCCTTACCTGTACTGTTTTCAATTAACCAATGATCAATCCACACACATTTTCTTCATTGTCTATTCCTTGTAATATGAAAAGTTATCTTTTAAGGAAAAACCTTCAGAAAATCTAAATACTCCATATAATATTGTGTATATCCACTCCTGCTGATGCTTGTGCAAAAACCTCTCCTATGATGGTTAAGTTCAATCCATGTAGACAGGGGAGCCTATTTCTTAAGATCTTGTTAATGCAAGCAATCTTCTAATTTAGATCTAATAAGGTTTTCACAACCTTCCATATAAAAGAGGTCAGACTTATTTAATCTACGTGTCAGATCTGGAGAGCTATTGTCAGGAAGAATGTACACAAATTGTAAGAATGCACTGTGCAAACTTTGACAGTGACACCTCCAACAAGACTGAGAGCAGTAATTGTGTTGATCTAGGGGACTGAACACTTTTACAATCAGTACGTTTCACTTTGTAATACTTCTGTGCATGTCTTGCTGACATTCCACCTCCTTCACATATACAGTAACAGCATTCAACTGGATTATTGAGAGTTTTGAATAAACACAAACGTAATGAAAAACACTCATTATTGCAATTGCTTGTAATTCAGCAAAATGAGATATTATTGTTATAGGGTGAATACTTCTGCAAGGGAATGTAAATCATAATTATCTATCAACTGGTAAAATAACTGGACTTATTAGAGGATCAAACTCATAGAGGGCTACAAGATCATAACTCAAACCCAGTTTAATGAAAACAGAAAAGTGTTGTCAACTACATTTCATTAAAACAATACCAACAATGCATGCTTTCATAAGAATTATTTTTATTCAACTTTTTATTCAACTAGCTTGTTGGGTTTGGGTTCAATGTATAACAACAATTTACACCTTTTCATCTGGAGAAATGACATTGAATCCAAATTCAGAACCAGCCTAACCTTTGAGTCTCTAAGGTCAAAGCCAGACCTGCCGGTGAATTGAAGTGTCACTGTTTTAATTTAACAACTCCAAAAAAAAAAAAACCTGCAGTGAGAGATTCCATAAAATTAAATGACACACAGCACAGCATGTTCCTAATATGAAGCTGCCCACACAATGTTCAACTGAGCATGAAATGCCCTAATTTCATTAATTCAAAATTATGTGTCTCAAAATGAAAAAAACAAAACAAAATCCAACTATGACAGAGCAGCTCAAACTAACTCATATTAAAAACACAAGCCAAAGAAAGGGGTGCATAATAGATCAATAGGGCCTATTTTTATAAGCGTGGAGAGCTTTAAATCTGGGTTTCAGCCTTACAGATTAACTGCACTGTTCTTCCACTGAACCTGATCACGGACTTCTCCCCATGAATCAACTAGGACCTTGCCTTCTCCACACCAATGACCTTACTCACCCTTTCGAACAGCTAATCACTGTCCACCTTGCCAGCGACCTCTCAACTCGTGCTGTCAAACGAAAGCATGCCACCTGAACCCTTGACATTTTGTATCCTTGCAGAAAAAGGAAAGAAGAACACAGGGAAGAACAAAATACTTTTTCATTTTCTTTTATTTCTCATTCAAAATCCAGCAAATGGTCTTGAAGTGATGGTGCGCCGCGATACAGAAAGGCCACAGTAACATCCCAGCATCTTAACAATCCCACAAATTCCAAGGTAAACTCATTTTCACAGTTCAAACTAATGGGTGCTGATGTATGCAGACACAAAGCAAAATGTGACTCAGAACAGTGTATCACACCTCATAATGTTACACTGAAGTGCATTTCACTCATATCAGAAATTCTGTATTTCTGAAGCCTAGTGCGGCAGACAGGAGTGCTGTAAAATCATCTATCATTTATATATACTCATGCAAAAAATACATACGGACATAGATTGGTCATTTGGCCCAACTAATCTGTTTTGTTACCACCATTTTTTGGAAAGAAGCCCAAGTACAGACTTAAGCAACATGATTGTTTCTGACCCCTAAAAATCTTTGCATAAACGTACCTTCTATTCTCAGTTTTAAATGCAGTTCTCTGTAATGTCCCTTTCTAGCACATTATAATATGTCATATTTTAACTTTTAACTATACATTTAACATTATGTTTGCTTTTTTGTTGCTTTTCCAGAGTGTCTTAAAGATGTAAATGGATTTTTAACAAATATCAGGCTTTTCCATCAGTATCTTTTTGAATGGTCAGTGTATCCCACCTACACATGACTGGTCTTCTCTAGCCTTATTGGACAGAAACAATGTCTTTTTTTGGTTCACTTTTTCAAGATCTTTTTGAATTCTTTTTGCACTTTGTCGCTCTTTTTATGAATGTCTGCAACATTACTATTGTTCCTGTCAGTGGGTATTACCCTGCTCATGAGTGACAGTGGCAAAAATGTTAACAGTCTATAAATAACCTCATAAACTCTGCTATACCTCTGCTTGTGTATGTTAAGAATATTTAAAGCAGACCTTTGTCTTTAGTCAGTTTGAGAAAGTCAGTTTCTTCCTTATAGACGTCTTGAACTGATATCATCCTGAGCTAGTGATTACTCATGCCACAACTCCAACATTAGTTTGAAGCTTCCTTTTATTAGCTCACCCGAAAGACATGTACAAGGTTATTGCAGCATCCTGCCACTCCCCGCTAAAAAGATGCCAAGTGTAATACTCCCCCTATCAGAGTCTTCAATCAATGCAACAGAATTTACTATGCATGAGGCACCATGCACTCTACACAGATAATCCAATACAATTCCAGAAGCACCACTGCCAAGAAGGCTTAATCCAACAGGATAGGTACAAGATCCTCCGTTACAAATCTCATCTGCATAATGTGCCATCTGAATAACGGCAGGGTGTGATTTACAATCCATAATCCAGCTCAACACAAAAAACACTGTTTGTTCTCAAGCACGTGACGCCTGGCCCTAAACTATCAGCAGAGAGACTGTTCAACGAAAATCCAAATCATGTGGCTGGATCGCAGTGCTCTGTATGCTCATAAAGCACGGTCTGCGACTACTAGAAAAAAAAACAATGAAGCTGTCGCAGGGATCAGCACAGCCTAAATGCACCAAATTCAAAAAACAGGTTCTGAATTAACAGTGTTGGCAGAACAAAACTGGTGAGCTAACTAATAATTGTCACGCCCTGACACACAGGTTTTTTTCAGTCAGTCTCCTGTTCTATCTACAAGGTTGAGAAATTTTGTTTTCCTCAAAAAATGAGCCAAAACACGCTTTGTTCAGTCACACCCTACTTTAAAGGTTCAGTTTTTTTTTAGGAATATGATCTTGAATGCAGCATAGTTTGCCGTCGAGATTTGGAAAAAAGCTGCTGGCTCAGTATCTTGCCTTGGGTTTATGTAAGTTACCTGTTGAGAAACATTTTTAGAAATATGAACCTTGTTTAAGATATTCAAAGGTTAAATTAACATGTCAGTGGTAAAACCACTTTAAATGTTAAAAACATACATTCAAAAGACAAGCCTTTTCAGGATTTATGTTTAAGAAAATGGTAAATAGCATAAAATCTTTAATCAGCAGTGGCAAAAGACAATCCCACCAAATACTTTAGGAAATGAAGATAAAAGCAAGTAATGATATAACTGCCATTCCTTCAGCTCTTCTCTCCACCACCTCCAAACACACACATACCTTTACAGACACCATCTACATTTGCCCCCAAAAGCTCAGATTAAAAAAAATAGCACTTGATCTCAGAGTGACAAATACATTCATACACGTCTCAAACACAACTTCCTCGAGATGAGATTTACCACCCTGTCAAGAAGCTGCAAGCTCTGTGAGTACAGTGCAGCTGAAATCAAGGCTCATTCTTTCTGACACTTGTGTACTGCAGAGGGCTTTGAGAAGTCAGTCAGAACTGGCAGCTGTAAACTTATGAAAAGGTAAGGTCTCAGACTGCACTTTAAACATTAGGTCACATTAGGTGGAAAACTCTACCAAGAAGAAACCAATGTGTCCTTAAATAATTAACAGTGTATTTTGCTTATCCTGCTGTTTCACCAAACTTTAAGTGTCATGTCCATTCCTTTATTTACGGTAAAGGACATGAAGCCATCTGCGGTCTCTTCTCTTGCTCAGGGACAGAGAGAGAAGCAAGTTACGTAATCGAATCATCTCATCTCTGGTTTCTTGTTGTTTTTCGTTTCCTTTTTTCCCCTATTATTGTAACCTGAAATTTGCTAAGCATCATCATTTGTTATTCCAAAGGACACTTGCATTTCACTCACCGAAATGATCAAAACCAAATGAATCAGACTATATTGTACAGTATAATGTGCATATTGCATGCTTTGGCCATACCGACATAAGACTGTGTTTGTTTAGATAACCGATATCCAAGTTCTTTGTAGAAAAGCTTCACTACTTTGAGATGCACACTATTTTCTAAGTAAAGCTCATAGCTTTGAGAAAGTATGAGAAGTGTGATCATGTTAAAATCCCCAGAGAAAGACTAGAACTGGCTGCTGTTTATTCCATTTTAAATGTGGAAAACAGGACTTCCTGCACTGCTTTTAGATTTTTTGGTTTCACAATGAATATTTTATCATACAAAGGCAAAGGAAACATGTACGATGTTTATAGGACAGATTCATAAAATAAGTGAAATGATGATAATTTGAAACTCTGCTCAGAGACAAGTCAGAAAATATGTCCAAAAGAACTTTTCCAGTTTTAATTATAATAAATATTAAAGAGATTTTAAACACAATAAAAACATTCTATTTTTAACCACATATTGAAACAGATGACAAAACTGGAGGAAGCAGACCATTAAATGTTAACTATTACACTACAGAGATAAGATCAAGCAAAGGCTGCCAACACTTCAACCACTGTTTTCATTTATTAAAAACTGTGGGGAATCTGCAAAGTGTTATGTTTTTTTTTTTGTAGGCCTTTAAAGTTTGCAATTATGCTTTGCAATAATAAATAATTAAAGAAGTACAGTACAGCTTCAATAGTCTGCCCCAGTTTGATACAAAACTTAGGAGCTGAAGTTGCACTGTCTTAGGAGAGACCTAGTCCATTCTAAAACACTCATTATTAAGATTCCCCAGGTGATGTTGTATTTTACAGACATGCCTTTTAACACTTTGTATGACAGGTATTACAGCAATAAGAATAATTGCAAAGGAGAGAGGGGAGTTTGATATCTCTGATTCCAAAGTGTTTTCTCCAAAGGATTCAGCTCTACCGCTAAACTGTGAAGTGAACTGAAGATGGAAATTTACAGGCTTTGTTTCTTCCATTCAGAAATACCAGCTGGATAAATTCTTAATGTCTTGTAAAAACAAAGTAGCAAACATTTTTAGAACCCCACTCTATGCCTGTACAGCATCCAGCTTCTTTGTGAGCGCTCCACTAAAGGGAGTTCAAAATGTCTTATTTCTCCATCATTCTTCTCCGATTAAGGTTAAAAAAAAGAACAGATGCGAGCTGTCTGCCAGTGCCCATTTTTGGGATGGCCTGGGTGAACTAGAACTGGCAAACTGAAAGGGGCTGGCAGGAGACAGAGTGACCATCTGTACAGCCCACTTTCCCTTCAAGAGCAGAACCAGAGCAAAACTGCTGGATAAATCTAGTGTGTGACTCAGTTTCACCACACCTGGAGCCAGCCGGCAGTTCATCACGAAGTAGCTTTCATTTAGAAAATGTTATAAGCTGTACTTCAATCGGTTCTACTACGGGAATTTTAAGTGACAACAGTTTACTGTTCATGTAAAGTATAGCCTTTAAGGACTGGTGCCCTTCTACCGATGGGAGTAGAGTTGCTCTGCTTCCAGGCTCTGTGACAGGATTGTTGCTCATCTAAAGCTGTGCCAGGTCCCTAGCCAACAGGACTGATTCTGGAGGGGGAATACTCCCCTGAGACATCACAGTCTTATGTGGACCACCCATTTCTGATGTTCTCCAAGCTAACTCATTCTGACAAGGGCTTCCTCTGGCAAGGGAAGGATCTGCCTTGTGGCAAGATCAGCAGATGGGAGTTTAGCAGTACAGGATTAGAATTTAGATACTTCCAAAAAAAAAGAGACAGGTGTCAGCAGTACAACAGTTCAGATCTCTCTGCCCTCCAGTATTTCAGTTCTGAAAGCTGTTAAAGCCAGTTTAAGATTAAAACACCTCTCCTTGATGGTTCATGCCTCAAGCCTGTAACACCCTAAAATCTGCAGCTGTAACAAATGAAATTTTACTTCCAAAATGCATGGGAGCTCAGCATAATGGCACTGCAGACAGTAAGCAACAGTCTACCACATACAGTAGCACAGCTCACAGGCGTGTGTGCAATGAGAGAACTTATCGCTTCTGCCGATAGTGAAGGGGAATTAATTTTATCACCAGATCTCGTTTTAGAAATAAAAGTGTTAACCTCTGTTTCACAACCGCCTCCTGCCTGTCAGCTACTTTAGTGTCAGTCTAATTCTGGTTCTGCTTGCAATTGTAGTAGCTCCTCTCTAACAACGCTCGTAACTCGCTGCTTCTTTTTTTCCTTCATCTCCGCAGGATAATTCTTTCTACTTTTCAATTAAGATGCAGAGTCTACCCCCTGTGTGAGCAGTACATTATCGGAAGTGTGTGGGAAGATGAGAGGGAGTGGGAGGTCTGGAAATAGCATACGACAATGCATCTACAACAGGGTGCTATACATAGATTTTAAGAAATTCTCATGGGATTTCTGAATTTGTAGATTTTTTTATGGGCAGCAATTTGTTTCGGATTGTTGTTGTCTGTTGGACTTGGGTACTGACAATCCCATCGATACCTATGAGAAGAATATTTTTAACTTATTTAGAATTTTTGTAGGGTTGTAGGCGTGGAGTGAAATACCGTGGAACTAACAGGGGTCAAATTGCTCCTATTCATTCCTAGTCATTGTCTCTCCATGTGCCTCTTTAGGCATGTGATGAGGGACATCAAACAGTTCCACATCACATGGCTAGCAAGTGTCTGACACTGAGTGACGCTGACAAGGGAAGTGCGATGTGAGTGACAAGCAAAAAAAAACAACTTTGTGTCCACCCCTCCACCTCCCGCCCCATCTGAGAAGAACACAGCAAGGTGAACTCGAAAAGCTCACAATTAGAACCAGTAAAACATTCCTTTGAGAGGTAAAGTGGGAGGACGACTGGGGTATGAAGCAGGAAATAGCTGCACCCCACTGCAACGCTGTTAGGTGATGAGCTGTCAAGGCAGGAATCCAAGCTCTGCATCCCCAGTGCTGAAAGCACCGAGCTCCTCCATAGCCACTCAGTCATGTGAGTTACTGTACCTGCCTCTCGGCTCGGCCTGCAAGAGCCTCAGACAATCATTCTTCACCCACTAAAGAACCAAGGAAAAACTGCGGAAGACCTCCCTGGTGACTGGCAGCTACTTTTGCTTCAGAAAATTAAGTTGTTTCGAAGCGAGAGCCTGACCTTTACAACCAGCAAACGACGCGAGAGATGCGATACGGAGGTGGTCGGCTCGGGAGCCTCTGTTGCTGTTGTTTTACTAAGGCGACAAAAGCAGCTTCTGAGACCAGAAAAAAAGGTTACACACGGAAGCCGCCAAAAGAATGTGCGCACAAAGCCTTCGGGTTAATTCTTTAAACCGTCGCAAGCTCTTAGAAGTCGATATTCGTGTTTATTTTCCAATTATTTCTGGTGGTATAAACGCACAACTAATGGCGAGTAAAGTAGAACACAAATCTGAAAGGGCATCAAGATTAAACTAGGAGGCTAAAGATACCATGCAAAGGAATCTTGCAATAGCAGAAAGCTAGTGGCTGAAACGTATCTGAAGGACTGACGCTAATGGTTGATTTTAATATCTAAGTCAATGTGAGAGGGTTACATATGGAGTCTGGACCCCTAGGATACATTGAAAGAATTACACAGTACAGCACAAACAGGTTCAGCTACCCAATGGCGCTGCATAAAAAGACCAGCTGAAGACAAAGAAACCACAGTATGTGCCGCTGAAATGCCTTGGGCTCACAGATTGAAGTCCGCATTCTCTCTGGAGGATTTTCATTCAAAGTGCAGGAGAGTATTACTTCATGGAGGCACATGAGCACTGTATCTTAACTCTGCCTCCCGTGCGAGAGAGTCCTTTTCTTAACCTTCTGCATTCCTAGTCCGCCACGTCTTTTTAGAACACCCCGATTAATCAGTAAGCTAGGCTGTCAGTCGGAGCTCCATGTGAAATGTATGTTCCACTCCAGGCACCCTGTGGAAGGCAGGCACATCTTAATAAGACTGTCAGGATGCATGTGATGTTTGGTGTGAAATCACATTTTCTAAGCGTTCCACTGAAAGGCAGAGTGAGTCATCACTAAACATTTAATTATACCTGTGATTCAGTCACAGTCTTGAAGGACTCAAGTTCCGCATACTTAAGTGAAACTACAATTTACTTTGGAAAATAGCAGAACACTACATGTTTAATCCCTTACAAACGGCCACATACTTAGGAAGAACACTTGGTTTATTACACATTGCATTCCCGAAAACAACTATCTCTCTCTGTTGTTCAAGTTAAAGCTCAGAGTGGACCGAATCCAAAAATTGGGACAGTACGGATTTCAGCAGGGAAATTATTTTGAAATCAATCCGTTTATTACCAATAAAACAACAAGTTATAAACATGGTGGCAATTTTTTATTTCAAAGATGAAAGGGCTTTTTCTTTTGCTACCTGGTCAATGACACAGAATACAGTTCTCAACATGTTAACACGGACACTAGAAACCGCATGTGGTAACGCACTGCAATACTGCCAATGGACAGCCACCAGGTTTCTTAATTTGACAAACGAACCAACAGCTGGTAACACCCAATGAGTGAGCATGTTTTAAGATAATTTTTTTCCATTTTTCTTGACTGTGCTCGAGTTAGATGCTCGCATTTCCTCTTTTCAAACGCGCCCGCAGAAATGTATTTTTTGAATAGTCTCGCTATTTCCCCTCTGAATCATTGCCCCTACTCTATTCCCCATCTCTCGTTTTTGTCTTCTGTGAACAAGAGGACTGTTAAAGCGGCGATGCGGCGTATCATACTCAGAGCATAGATCATTTAAATTCATCTGATGTTGGTTTACGGGGGTGGTTTATTGTTTGTTATCATTATATTTCACACATTGTAATATTCAGAAAGAAAATAAAAAAAACACACGCTTAAACCTGACACTTAACCATATACAAACTCAACACCCAGGTTCCGATTTGCTTTCAGTGAAAAAGTAGAGCTTACTGGTTCACTTTTTCGCTTCACTTGCACAAATGAGCATCGGTCTCGGCTGAGTGAAAGCTGCGTCCTATTACGCTTCCATTATTTCTTGTGCCTTAAGGTGAGCCAGCGTTTAGCTATAACCTACATAACGCACGCAGTATCCAAAGTTTGGCAGCAGTGGTATCGATATTCAGACTGCCAGCGCATTGTTTTGTGCACGATGTATGTGCGATGTAGGGGAAACATTCCGCTTGTGCTCCACTGGGCAACAACTCCTCAGCGTACTGCTGCTTTCTTGGCGAGTGTTTAAAAGTGCATCCCCGGACCGGCGACTCACGTGTGTCCACAGCTGGCGATGCTGACAGGTCTGTGGTAGACCTCCAGGCAGATGGGGCAGGAGAATTGGGTCTCCAGGCTGTCCCCGGGGGCGGCCGCCGCTGCTCCGCTCTGCTGCTGCTGCTGCTGGGGATGCTGTCTGTGCTGGGTCGCCGACACAAAATTGCGGAACATCGCCATCATGAACTCGGATCTCAGACTGCTCTTCTCTTTCGACGTACGTGCGCGTGTGTGTGCAAGCGGGGCGTTTTTTGGGGGGTAAACATTACACACGGCATCAACCCAGCGACACAAATGGTGGCGTTACACACATGCCGGACGACAAAGAGGTAAACATTACAAGATAAAACAAAACCCTATTCCAGTCCCTGCTAACCGCCAGTGTTTCTGGGTGTTGATGTTCTTTCAGACGCTTACAGTGGAAGAAATAGGGACATTTAAACTACAATTCCCATAAGCCAATATTCCCCTATAATATAAAGCCTCGGTAGTGGGCGCTGTTCTAATATTTTAAGCACAAACTCCAGAAACGTGAAATGCATTTTAAGCAGTGTCCTTATGGATTTTTAAATCTTAGTAACAATGGACTGGTGGTGCTGTTGACACGATTCTGATTTGCCTTCCTTACCTTATAACAAAATCTGAGTTTTGGACGGCTCTGACACTAAACTTCTTGTCGGTACGTCATCAAAAAGAGCGAGGCTGCACACAGCTGATACCCACATCCTCGCTGCAGTCCCTTGGATAGTGAAGTATGTCAACAGCGTTGAACAGGGAAAATGATATATCATTAGTTGGCTGTACTATACCTGAAACGATTAACTTGCAAAATAAATACTTTTACGTAAAATAATACGCCGATCTGACAAGGCAGTCACGTATTTTACAGACACACAGTGTAATCTTCGCCGCCCAGAACGAGCCATGTGTCAGATCCACGAGGAATATCAGGACCATCTGGTGGAAAACACAAGTATTCCCAGGTAAGCGTGATACACGAAGTGCATAATTCTTACCATTTCCCCATCTTTTATTACGGCTTTCAAACCCTTCTTCCTGAAGGAGACCTTTTCCCAAAAACCTCTTCTTCAAAACAAACGTGAGGGAGACTCAGAGAGTGTTTTCCATTCCAGTGTTTCTCAGAAGTGCGTGAAATGCAAAGAAGGCTCGGCAGTGCTGGTTATCCGTGTTGGAGACGCCTTTTGCAGGTAACACAAGTTCCAAGTTCTCTGCAGCATTCAGCTACGATAGTACACGGGGGGTGCACGACTTCAGGAAAAATATCAACCTTTAGATTTAGAAGCTGTGCTGTAACAATTTTATTGTAAACTTAAAAATAATATTTTTAAGAAACTGCAGGGGATCCGAGTACGTAAAAGGTTGACAATTTGCATAGCCAGAGCTACTGTAATGTTAAATAAAGGATCAGACGACATTTCACGTGTGCACCAAGTGAGTTAAATTAAAAATCTGTGGAATCGTTCATAAAGTTTTAAGGATGTGCTAAAACGTTTGTAAACTTCGTTTATTTCATTTATGTGTCTCCCCTGTTATATTAGGATGGCTTGGTAAGATTTCCTGCGACTAAAGAATTAGACTTTTTTCAGTTTAAAAATGGAATGTTTTTGAAAATTGTATAGAATTGTCCATGCTGAACTTTACCCTGTCCTTTACCAATCATGGGCTCGTAATGAACTGTTCTCCTCACTGATAGCTGGTGGGTGGTGAGTATACTGGTGCAATTTTGTTGCTGTCCAGGTGGGGGCTACACACTAGTGGTGGAGGGGAGTCCCCATTACCTGTAAAGTGCTTTGAGTGGACTGTCCAGATAAGTGCGACATAAATATAAGGATTTATTATTTTAATTCAGGGGGTGCTTTAAGGAGTACTTTGTACATAAATTTCGTGCCATGCTGGGGAAAACCCGTCTCATCTTTCCTGGGGAGAAGGTGAGTTAACAATGAGCGTTTTCTTTTTCCCTCTTTTTTTTTTTCATTCAATTTACCGATTGTCAGTAACTCTTGTGTTCATGTCCAGGTTCTTCTGGCCTTGTCAGGTGGTCCTGCTTCAAGTTCCATGCTTTCCCAGGTCCAGGAGGTAGTATAATAATTTCTGTTCCCGAATGCTTTGGAGCAATGTTCTGAAACAAGTCTGCCTCTTGATTTTACACTAGAGCAATTATGAAACGGTTGATTATTTTGATCTTTCAATTAAGCTATTCATCGATACATGGACCATCAAGTGTGACTTGGAAATGCTCTTGATGTGCAGTTTGCTTAACATTCTTCACAACTATTTTTAAAGTAGTTTCTTCCGAGTTTCATTTCTGCCACTAATGCGTAGCAGTACTAATATTACTAACTTTTAACCTCAGAAATGATCTAAATAAGCAAAGTGATTAATTGGTATTACCTGATACCTTAATTAACTAGTTCAAAGTTATCCTTTTTTATTCTCTGTAAGTTATCCTCTGTATTTTAAAGTCACTCTACTACTTTGGAAATTATTTTTTAAATGGAACAAATAATAGTGCTGATAATATTGTAAGTTGTTTTTTTTAATGCAATGCATAAAACCAGTGGTCTTTGATTTTTCTTTTTGTTTCAGGGTTTGAGCCGTGAAGCTCCAAAGAAATTAAGATTTATACCGGGAATAGTCTACATTGATGGTAATAAACTAATCTTTTTTAAATAATGTTCTGTTTTACAGTATATACAGATCCATTACTTTATATTGCACATGAAAGACTGTATTTCATTTTTAGTTGGTGTTTATGAGTGCTGTTTGTACTTAAAACTGGAAGCTGTTTATTTTTTTGCCATAACATCTACACTTTGAGGTTAATGAGTTAAGTGGTGTAGAAATCGGGGACCAGTACAACCTACAGCCATTAAGTGCTGCACCAGCATTGGGTAATGATGACTTTCTCTGCTTGTTCTGCTAGTGAATGTTGCGGATTATGAACTGGAACTGCAACTGAACTGATTTTAACCAAGGGTTCTAAAGATGAATGGTTCTGCCTTCGTTTCCCCGTGACTAGACAGTTCCCTGGTTTCTGTTTAGTTTCATAATGTGTTTTATAGAAGGGTCTGCCTGTGGTCAGAGCCTAGAAGAGCGAGCAGGAAGAATAGCCCAGATGGAGTCTATATTCGAAGCCACAGGATTCCCTTTCTACATTGTCCACCTGGAGGAAGTAAGTAGTGTACTGCTTCTTCAGAGTGTTCAGTCTTCAGTGGTCTGTGCTGCACTGTCATAAAATGATCCATTTCAGTTGGTATGGTTGTGTGTTATTCTTTCAGAGTAGCATAGTTTTTCAGCCAATAATCACTCCATTGCCATACTCCAGATTTCCCTAAGGAAACTCTTACATGACTGCTTGGCTCAAAGCTTTTGTCATTGCAATATTTAATCCAGTCGTTCACAGCTGATCCGTACTCTCTGAGCATGTTGTTCAATACTGCATTTTTTTTCCATTGGTTGTTTCATTTACCAGGTCTTCCGCCTGCCCAGTTCAGTTCTGCAGTGCGTGTCCTCAATCCCAGGCAAGCCGGGGGGGTCTTATAAAGCTGCTGTAGACCAGTTCATCCAGCTCAGTACAAACACCCAGACAGAGAAGAGCAATGCCTTTGCATCCCAGGACTCCCAGCTGTTCGAAGCCCAATCCAGGCTTTCTGAGCTCTCTACCCAGGACAGGCCTGAGGAAGAGGGTCGAACATCCGGTGGGAGACCCTTCACCTTCACGCTACAGGAAACCCAGGCTGTGGAGAGACTGCTGGACTCTGTAAAAACTCTGACGGCTAAAGAGCAGATACTGCAGATGCTGAGGTGAGATCACAAAGACATAACTCCAGAGCTTGGAATTTCTACATGTTAAAAAAACAGTCTTTCATCTTGCATGCTTAACTCATCATCCTCTCACCATTTTTTAAAAATAAGAATAAATTAATTACACTTGTATTAGCACTTTTCTGGACACTCCACTCAAAGGGCTTTACCTTGATTGATAATGGTAGTGGTAATGGGGACTCCCCTCCACCACCACCAGTGTGCAGCCCCCACCTTGATGATGTGACGGCAGCCATAGTGCGCCAGTACGCTCCCCACACACCAGCTCTCAGTGGGGAGGAGAACAGAGTGATAAAGCCAGTTCAGAGATGGGGATTATTAGGAGGCCATGATTGGTAAAGGACAATGGGAAATTTGGCCAGGATGCCGGTGTAACACCCCTACTCTTTTCAAGAAACACCCTGGGGTTTTTAATGACCAACAAGAGCCAGGACCTTAGTTTGACATCCCAGCCGAAGGATGGTGCCTTTTTTACAGTATAGTATCTTTCTTTCAATACCTGGGCATTAGGACCCATACAGACCGCAGGGTGAGCGCCCCCCTACTGGCCTCACTAACACCTCTTCCAGCAGCAGTCTCAGCTTTCCCAGGAGTCTCCCATCCAGATACTGACCAGGCTCACACCTGCTGAGCTTCAGTGGGTTGCCAGTTGTGAGTTGATATGGCTGCTGGATTTAGCATTCTCTTTCAGGTGTGGTACCATGACTGTATTTGTGTTTCAAAATGTATTACACAGGACCAAGCAGGAATTGTGGAGTGTTTTGATGGGGCATATTGGGATGGCAGGAGCTGCCTTGTCACAACACTCATAAAGATTGTCAACAAACAGGCTGAACATTTCCTCAAATTGCCGTTTTCAGAGACTGGAGCTTTGTTTGGTAAAAGTATTCATTAACCTGTCTGCCAAAGGTTATCATCAGCTGTGAATACTTTTTTAAAACCAGTCCATAGACATTTACACAATGTATGACCAATGGGCAAATACAACAATGGTGCACTTCGTATCTGGACAGTGCTGGAGAAGAAGACATGATAAGGCTTTACTTGCTACTGTAGGAATTTAGTTTCAGCAGCTGACATGCTTTTGATCTCTGGCGTGACCGAGATTATCTGCTTTCTTTCCCATTAGGCACCATCTGATTGTGCACACAGCCCGGGTCAAGGGTTACTCTAAGGTGATGATGGGAGACAGTTGCTCTCGTCTGGCAGTGAAGCTCCTTAGTAACATCTCCCTGGGCCGGGGCGCCTCTCTGGCAATGGACACGGTGAGGACAGGATCGTGTATGGGTGCAATGTTACGTTTGAAACGAAGTGCTCTGTCAACCAAAACTATTAATGTAAAGTAAACCGTCAGTGTTTGACTGCATATTAAAGCACCAAAGGTCCACCACCTTAGAACTGGAGGAAAAAAAGATCTAATCTAATACAAAAAAGAAATGTGTAATTTTTAAAGAAATATTCAAATATGAAATCACACTATGGTTGGGATACTGTAATTAGCAGAGTGCCTCAGGGACCACTGTGTTCTTCCTAATGTATGTCAAAGATCTAGATTCTGATACAGGTATTAAACTTGTGAAATTCATCAATGATACTCCCCAAAATAGGAGAATTGGCAAACACTGTAGATTCTGAATGGGAAATATGGAAATATTTAGAAGTGAAGACCCACAGATGACGTTTAATGCAGCTATGTGCAGAGAATTCCATACGGGAAGCATAAACTATAAGTATCAAATGTGGAGTGGGAAATGAGCTTGAAGATTTTTTCAGAGAACTCGGACTCGAAGAGCTGCCCTACTTTGACAGTCCATGGGAACCTTTATGGCTTTGAGGAGAGACTATGAACCTATTCATGTATACAGAATCCTCAAAGCTCTTGACAAATTATCAACGTTTTCACAATTAATAGTGAAATACAAACCAGAGGACACAAACCAAGGAAACCAAGAGGAACAGTATTTAAAGCATAGAACAGAAGGCACCTATTTGCACATTGGGTTGTGGGAGTATGGAGCACACTGCACAGCCATGTTGTAGAGACCAATACCCTGGGGTCTTTCAAGAAACAGTTGCATGAGATTTTCCAAGCTAGCACACCAGCTAAATGGCATTCTCCAGTTTACAAACTTTATGTTGTCTTAATGGAAGTTTCGTTGTGTGCTTTAGACATGTTTGTGGCAGAAACTGGTTGATGGTTCTCAAATCTTAAAGGCTTTGTTCTGTGCTGCAATTTGAAGGGTTTCTCTGATCCCCGATACGGAGATATTACCATCGTCAGGCCCATGAGGGAGTACTCCTCCAAGGAAATTGCTTTCTATAATAAGATGTTTGGGGTTTCGTCCGTTTTCATTCCAAACCTCGGCACGAAGGTAAGAGCTAGAGATCACCTGTGAAGTGGGCTTGTTGCACTTGATATCGTTGCTTGTTAGTTTAGATGTTCAGACACGTACAAGCGAGAGAAATTCAAAACAATTTTGAACGGAAGAAATTCCGTATTAATCATGTACTGTATATCAGCATTATTCCATGCAAAAAAAAAAATAGACTATTCTTCAAATAAGCTGAGCAGATTCACCACTAACATTTATATACAGTATCCTGTATGAGCAGAGCCGTAAGATGACCTGAAATAAATATCGGAGGGATAATATAGACTGGAAAATGTAATTGAAAACTTTCTCAGACATATGCCCACCAATATTATTTTGATTAACTTGGGAAATGAATTTGTACAACTTGCTTATTTGGAAAAGACTTAACAAAACTGAAGTAAAGGATTACAATTTAAGCAACCGTTCAATTTAAGCAACAGGTTCTATTTGTTTTAAAATTCAGCTGCATTTTTTAATGAGTGGTTGTTTCACAATTTAAGTGCTATAACGTCAAATAGAGCTTATTCCTTTGTTTTGAACATGACTTGCCTTGTCAGTGCTTAGAATATTGGTCCATGGCCTTGGGCTTCACTAAACACTCCCAGATACTCTCAGTTCATGGGAACAAAACAACAAATCAATCAAGTGGCTGTTCTAACAATGTGTGTATTTAATCATTCCCCGTGGCATTTATCTCAAGAATGAGTAATTTTCCTGAAGCTGTGTATTTCCTGGGCTTGGACAAAATTCGTGGGCCAGTATACAAACAAGTTAAACAACTTCTTTTGCATGTGGAAGTTTCTGGCAGGTTCTGCTCTGTAATGTTTTCACACAATGGTTTTCATCCCTTCCTGATTCTCTTTAAACTCTGTACCCCACTTAATCTTTACGTGGGATGTTTTTTTATTGCTTGTTCCAGAGCTGGCCTAAAATGGGAGACTACAGAGCTGATACCTTTGTCTTCAGTGGACTCAGGCCAGATCGTCCTGTGCTAATCTGCTCTTAATCTAGGAAAGAGTGACGCTCTGTGTGCTCTTCCTCTGCCGCAAGCTCCGATGTGTTTGGTTTAAGCCTTAAACTACGTATAATGTGCTCTGTACAGAGAACCTGATACTTAGAGCGAAAAGCTATCAGACATCACGCAGTGAACGTCAAAGATAAAAGGTTTTCTTGATTCTTTGTATCAAGATTCTTTGTAAATTTGAAAATGGGTTCCTTGTGAAGTGCAATCTAGAAGTATTTTGATGCCTTTAGTTAAAAGCCACGACAATTCTATTCTGTAAGGCATTCCTTATGTGAAAAAAAAAATTCTGGTCATCTAAGTAACTTCTATGCGTGCTTGTCTTTTGGAGGATCTGCAGCACTCGTGAACTTTATAAACCGTGTTTCTGTAGACACATGCTGACTGACTTGAGAGACTGTGACTTTGTCTCAGTCTGATTCTGATGTCATAAGGATCCTATTCCAGATCCCCCCCGCAAATAACTGCTATTTCCTGCCAGGATGAAATTAGATTCTTTTAGTTAAAAAGCTGTTCTGACTCTCTGCGGTTACTGTTTTCTCAGGCACCTGAAAAGGCCAGTATTCAGCGCCTGACTGAGAGCTTCGTCAATAAACTTCAGATGGACTTCCCCTCCACAATAAGCACTATTTACAGGTGATTTCCGAGAAGTCAGCTTTCCACACATATTTAGGTGCCATTACACACTTGCGTACCAGTGAAAAACAGAAGGACAGTATGATGTACTCCATCTTTAGGCCAGCGCTAGGTGTGTAGTAGACTGGAAGTGTTGAATGTTGTAGGATTTTTCCCGTTTAATTTTCATGACCTTCTCTGAGATGTAAAAGTGAGATGTCTGTAAACTCTTCTGTGTCAGTTTTCCTGTTCAGGAGTGTTTGGGACATCTGAATTGGCACATAGCACATTTGCGGTGTTTTTCAGGACCAGTGAGAAGCTGAACACTGCCTGCCCACAACTGAGCAGCGACCAAGAGCAGGCTGAGAGGTGCCTGCTGTGCCTGTGTGCTCTGGACACTGGAGCAGGTAGGGATCAGGACCCCTGCTGATGAAAATGTTAGAATAAAGCAGGTTCCAGTGACTCCAGGAAATTGTTTTGCAAAGCAGAGGACAGTGCAACTAAGGTGTATATCTTGTAATGCTGCATTTCCACATCTGAAAGTTCAATTCAAGTTTATTATTACACATACTGCAATGGACACTAGATCGTATTGTGTCAGCAAACATGGGGAGTTGCGTCACTGCAAAAAAATTGACCAGAACTAGAATGTACATGGTTCATTAAAATAATTGTATAAATATAAATTCCTCTTTCCGTACTGGAACAGAATCTTTCTAGTTGAAAACTGTGAATTCATGGTCGTAAGCCCAGTGGCAAGCTGACGTGTTGAGAACCGGTGATATCATGTCTCTCTGCAGCGGAGGCCTCTGCCTTTCGTGCCACCTTGGTCTCGGAGCAGCTTTCGCAGAAGAGCTGCCCCGAGCCTCCGCCGGGGCTCTCAGCTCCCGGACTGCAGCGCCGCCCTGCAGGAGACGAGCGGACTGACTGCTGCGGGTCTGGAGGAGGGAGCCGCTGCTCTGCGGACGAGTAGGTCTAGGGCAACTAGTTGCATGTTCTTGGTTATTCATTTTCAGGCACTGGACAGGTTCTGGGAGACTAGATGGCCACTAGAAGAGCACTAACAAGGTTCAAGGACAAGCCGTCTAAATCATTCTTTAAAATACTGCTGTTAACTCTATATCTCTTCTGCCCCATCTCTTAAGAAATTGTACAGTATAGGTCGTTGACTGTATAGAGATTCTTTGAAGCCTGTATAGTGTTGCATGTTCCCATGTTTGTACCTGGCTGCCATATAACATGTTACTCTCCAGGGCTGCCTCTTCTACTGACCCTAGGAGCCTCCTGTGTTACAGCTGCAGACTGATCATCAAAGACATGGTGAGAATAAAAAAAGTGTTTTAAAAGTGTGCAAAACAGGACTGGATTGTCTTAAGCAACTGTTTCCTTATTGCCTCCATGGGAATTGTGGGATTGAATTATTTTGTACTGAATAATACCCAGATCTTTCTGCTGTAAGTAGAGGACCTCTTCTTGATTAGACATCTTCTTAAAATTATTTTTCTGTAGGAAATGTCTTTTTTTTTTCCCCCACAAGAGGAGTTGGTAATGGCAAAAAAAGTCTAATTCCCTAATATTTCTGTTCGCATTCAACAGACCTCGGCAGAGACACTTCCTCCATATATTGTGTTAGAAACTGAACACAGGAGGCGAAGGTGAGTCAGTTCCTTTAAAACTAATAAAAAAACAGTTTAATTATCTTGTGTTGTGAACTTCAAAGAGAAGTTTCATCCGATCCATACAGACAGCATTGCTGTTGCGGTCTTCTGTTTCTAGCATGAACTGGAATGTAAAGTGGAAGGCTGAATTCTCCTCTTCGGTCCACATACTATAGGCTTGTCTAAGGCTGCTGCAGCTGTGTGTCAGATTATTCAGAATAGTGCACAAGAGAAATCTACTTTGAACCTCATTTTTATACAAGTTGTTTACATTGTGCCCAGAACAACAAATCAGAGTTTTATTTCCATCAATTAAAAGACATAATGTGTATATATACAGGAAATTGATGGTGTGTTGAATCTGAAAGGTGTGTGTGAAGTCGGTTTTACTCCTCAGGCAAACAGTGGGCAGAGAAACTCAAAATGGGGAGCAGTGAAGGGCAAAGCAGTGCAGTTCTTTCCCATTAAAATGTGTGCTGTGATGATAAAACATACTGGGGACATGCAGAAAGTAACCAGTAAGGTGCGGTTTTGCCTTCCTGTGTTGCTGACAGGGCTCAGATGAGAGAGGAGATCAGCGAGTTCCTTCTGGATCCTGCGCAGGAGTGAGAAGACCTGAGGTTTTCCAGCGGGAGGACACCGCTGTATCACCGCCATGTGTTCAGTTGTCTGCTCAGAGCAGCTGACTCCATCGGAGAGACTCACATCCATGCTCAGGCACCCTCATGGGTTCAGTCCCTTCTTATGGTTGAATACACAAATCTAAATGATCAAATCAACCAAATGTTTAAGTGCAGGCTGTATTCCATTTAAATGTGAACTTGAACTTGCCTTTTAACATTTTTTTTAGAACTGCTTACCCCCACCTCCCTTAATCTGTCTGCTTTTTAGAAAGCCAAGGGTGATTTTTATGTTTTTTAACTCGGTTGTTAAAATCCCCATTCACAATTCTTTTTATTATCATTTTAAATGGTAGCACTGTGTTCCTGTTTGAATGTCCCATGCATTTGTGTACTGTTTGCTCTGTTATTTTAACTATAACTGTATTAGAATGGTTCCTTTTCCAGACAGTTATAAACATTTTTGAGTTTAAAGTACAGTGGATGACGTTAAGAATATGGTTTTGTTTTACTTTAAAGACGCTCTGCCATTTCACATCAATATAATCTTTAATGAATGGCACTAGAGCAGTTTTGGTACCATTGTCATCACTACGTGACCATATAACCATCATTTTCTGTAAGGTTTAACTTAATTATGCAGACAGATGTTTTTTTTATAAAGACAAAACGTGTACTTTAAGATGTATAATAAATTGTTTTGCAGTGGTTGGGTTCAAATGAAAACGTACTTTAAGCAAGGTGACTGGTGAGTCAAGAAATTCTAAGAAGAATGATTTGAAAGTCAGAGCTAAAGCTGAACAAGGTTTTTATTGATTAAAAAAACACATCGCCATTAAAAGAACCAAGTCATGACAATGAGAAAAAGTAGAATACCCTGAACTGTGGAACTGAAATTTGTCTATTAGGGTTTCACTTTTTCCCCCATCATCAAAAAGAAGGTGCAGTTAAGAAAAAATAGCAATTTTATACAAAAGACCTCTTGATTATAATGAAAATATATTTAGAGATATGTATTTCATAAGGCAAGTGTCAAACCTTTTTATGACAGTTCAAAAATATTATACAAAAACATTAATTTGGAAACATTTTGGCACCAATAGTATGGTACTGTGCTTTTCTATAAAGCACTGGTTCTCAATGCTGAACCTGGAGTATCTGTGTCTGCTGGTTTTTGCTCTAAATCACGGGCTAATTTCTTTCAGTTTTTTTTTTTAATTTTGCTTTCAGCCCTTCAGCTACATGAGATCTGTAATGGTACGAACCATGTACTAATGAGTTTTAAGGTCTGTGACCTGAAACATAAGCATAGCTTAAACTGATGAAAAACTCACTGTGGGAGGTGTCTAGTACACCACTGTTCCCACTGTGTTTGCTGACCGACTGATCACCTGTTAGTAAAAAATAAGGGAGCAATTCTTAATTAGAAAGTTGAGGAGAGACTGCAGTTCTGTGTGCTGCCGTAGTTGTAAAATATGTACTTGAGGTTGCACCTTATGGAGAAAAAAAGTCTAAAATGCCAAGCAGATCATTTTAAGGCACTGATGATTAAAGTCCCAGAGGGCACAAAAACCAGCAGACACAGGCAGACTCCAGGATCATGACTGAGAAACACTGCCATAAACTATTGCTTGGTAGCTTGTTTCAATTTAAATAAAACTATTCCAGCATGTAAACATCCAAGACGCACGCTTTTTCCCATTTCAACACATTTCAGAGTTTGGTACAGTTTCCTTCTCCCTGATGATCATTTTGGTCTGCTAAAGGATAGAGTCTTTTGACAGTACTTGGTTTTTAACATAAAACTTGTTTAAAGTCATGAAAGGGTGATGACGACAGCTGGTCTTTCTATGCAGTCTTGTGTAGAGGTTTTTAAGTGACAGTTTAGAATCAGCCTTAGAGTTCAAGTCTTTAAAATCTCTCCCTTGTCTCCATTCCAATGTATCCATTACTAAAACAGTTTGTTCTTTCCAACAGCTTTCATAGTCTTCTAAGCATGTTTGTAAACAGTTCAGTATAAGCTTTTTTAAAAGTCTTTTGACTTTAGTGTTAGAATAACAATTAGCTAAGATCCTGGTCTACGTTGTCTTTGGGGATCACAGTTTTCCCACCGAAAATGTCTTTATTTATCCATTCGGACTGGATGAATTGAGAAAAGCATACAAGTAAAGAAGAACCCAGTCTAAATCCTCCTGCTCTTCCCAGCTTTCGTTTCCTTGTCCTGTTTCCTGTCCGCTATGTCATCTGTCCTGCTGCCTTCTCATAACTCGCCCTTCATGAGAACACAGACGTCCACATTCTTGTGGTCTGAGGTAATTTCAACCCAGGTCCTAAAGGTCATATTTCAGAAAAGGAAACAAAAAAAACTTGGCTCAGCCACGAAGGAAAGCTCCATGCAGTCTCTGTATTAATGGGCTAGGGCTATCCCGTAGAAAAAGGTAAATACGCAACCATGAAACGTACTCTGTGATATCAGCCCATTAACACCAATTGCTTAGTGGCAGTCATTAGAGTTGTATTTATAAAATTGAAAAGAAAATGGAAAAGTTTATGATCTCCAGCTGTCACAATTTCTTATTTCATGGCGAAGGGTTCCAGGATACATGGGTGAATAAGTCTCCTGCCTTCTGTTGTTACAGCTCAAGGCTTATTTGCAATGAGCAGTGAGTGTCAGAGCTCTGGTCATGACAGTTGAAGTGTGCAGGCTGTGGGTCTCCTAGTCTTTTTCCCGGGTCCACTTGATCATAGTCTCCGGTGAGCGGTACAGGAAGATGAGTTTGGAGTACAGCTCCTCCTCCAGCTCCAGCTCCCCGGTCTCGCGCACCAGGAAGATGTCCGTGCACAGCTTGAGGATGCGGTCCACGCAGGGCAGCTCCTCGAACATGATGGAGTGGGAGATCTCGCTGAAGAAGCCGCGCACAAACTTCCCGATCACCAGCACCACCGACACATACAGCCCCATGATCCTGCAAACAGGAGGAGAAGTCAGCACTCTCCACGGACAAGCTATTTAAAACTGCGGTGACAATGCATGCCCAGAAAGACACAGCTGGAAGATCACCATGCTACAGGTTTCTACTAGTGAAGTCCTTAAATGGAGCGTAAAATAGTGGTAGAAATTTTAATACATTGCAAATGCAATGCACCTTGCAGAAGTTTTCACTCCCTTCTGATAATGGCACATTTGAAATAAGGTATGCATTAAAAAAAATAATTTTATTTAATATTATATTGAACAGAGGCATTTTTTGGTAGCAAAACTGGTAAGGGCAGGTAGAGCTCTCATCACCCAGGCATTGGGAGCTGGAGGCTGGGTCATGTCACTAGCGGACTGTGACTAGGATTCCTAGAGAGGTGGCACACGACTGGCTGGGTATTGCCATCAGTCAGCCAGAGCTCTCTTAGCTCTCGGCCACATAGACACTCACAGGCCCACTGGCCCATGGGCAAGGGATCTGCCACCCCTAAATTCGGCACTGAAGCTGCTGCACGGGGCTACGGAGCCAGTGAGGTGAAAATGTAGTCTGACTGCACTTCTCCATTCTCCCTCGAGTGTCTGGGTGCATGGGTCACAACCATGAGCCGAGACATGAAAAACTCAGAAGGGGAGTTCCAAATCAAGTGGGTATATAAAAAGAAATAACTGGTGATTCTACAGTCACAGCACTATTAAACGGAACACTTCTATGTGAGGGGAAATGGATGTTAGCAAACTCTAAAAGAATATATACAAATTGAAATTTACTGATAGCTTAAATAATCAGCTTCCTAAGTACTAAATGGAAGCACCATTGCTGCTGTGCCATTTTTTAGATAGGTTAAAATATACTTCTTATGCAATTGAAGATCTTCTAATATTCTTAAAATTCTAACATTTTTATCTTCAAGCATTTTTCATTTCTACTGTGTGCCAACAGTAGATTGGAAATATAAAGTCCTATCTGGAAGAATCACGATCGCAAACTCAGAGTGCAGGAGAATCTGGAAACTTTGCTGGGAGGCAAATACCTTTTAAGGCTCTGTCTGCATAAATGAAAAAAGAGCAAAAACCAGATAACCGTCCCAAGTGACTGCTGTGTGGGCAGTGAGAGCAGTGTCTCAGGAATACAAATGAGCCAATAATACAACAAAGAGGACTTCACCTTTTGAGCTGCAATGTTGGATTAGCTACTTGTGGTTTTATTTCTATGCATGCTTATTCAAATCAATGCACTTGGTTCTCCAGCTGGGGAAGCACTGCCAATGAAACATGAGGCTCATACCCATATCCGGCCAAGAAGCCCAGGCTGGGAGGGCTGACTTTGTCATTGAAAATGACCATGGGAAGGACTCCGCAGCTGTCCTGGGAAGAGCTGCAGTCTGCAATGTGAATATCCCACCACTCCAGCATCCCGCTGCCGTTGACCGAGTGGTCCTTCATCAGGGTCAGAGTCACATCCAGGTAGCTGTCCTCCTCATCTGCCACCGAAACAGGTTAGAAATGAGATCTGGGGTGAGTGTGCTGCAGTCAAGAGAGTTTCTGATCATCAAACCTTCTTACATTACAGACTTAACACGACACACTACAAGGATTTGGTTAGGTCAGGTTAATACAACAACTCCTGGCTTTTCCAAAACTGGCGGACGGGTTGGAGACAGGGGTGAGGTATAGTAACCACTCTTACCTGGGTACAGCTGACTGACAGGTTTAGCTTCAGGTCCATTCGGCGCCCTGATATAATTTGGGAACATGTCATTCACATGCCTGTAAAACAAACAAACATTGCAAATATCGTGTACTGGCTGTGAGAAACTGTGATAGTTTTGCACATATTTTATTGTTTTTACAGTGACTATGGTCATCACATTTTGCACACACCTATTTATTTATTTTTTATTTATTTATTTTTATTTATTTTGTTGTCTTTTGTTTTATAACTATTCTGATGTCTGTATTTGCTTGTCTTGGGCTGGACTACTGTAACATCAATTTCCTTACGGGATTAATAAAGTATTATCTATCTATCTAGTTTTATGGAACTCAACCCTTCAAACCTCTCTAGATTTGCATTAAGGATCTAGTAATGTAATCTGTTCTTATACTGGCAATGCATTTACAGAACCTTTCACAGTTTTTCAAGAAACAAATTATGCCTATTGTTAATTTTATGCATAATGTCAGCCTATTTGAGAAGTCATATTCTCTGATCGGCATCACTAATTAAATAGCCTGTAAGGGAAATGTTGTTACTGTAATTAGCATTCTGTGTATACTTTCACAGCAGTCATGTTCACCATGTCAATACTACAGTATGTATGCGTCTTTGTGACTGCAGGTTGCAAGGTTCGAGGTGCAGCCCTTCTCCTCTGTGGCGTACATTCTGGACAGGGCAGCAGGGGGAGATGTTTTGCGTGACTTACACGGGTTCAGAGCTGTTCCCTAGCAGCAGCGAAGCTAGGCCTGCTCGCACAGGATCGCCGGGCTTCAGGTCAATGGAGTGCTTGTCGAAGGTGTGCTCCACTGTGCCACCTTTCCCCAGGTCCCTGCAGAGACCCCGCAGAGGAACAGCATGAGGACCCACCACCCAACCATCCAGGAAACACATCTCTGCTCTTCTGTGGGGCTAAAAACCCACACACTTCCACAACCAAGACTAGCAAATTCTATTTTTTCCTTCCCATTTGCCATTTTTGTATTCTGGACCCATCACACTTGGAAGGGTGATGTGGCAATCACACTTGTGAGAAGGAAGAAGAGCAGTGGGACTTCTCTGACCTACCCTCCTTCAAGCCATTCATTGTTTAACACATCAAGGGGCTGTGCAGTCACTTACAGGAGACTCGGTACCAACTGACAGAGAGACAAGTCCCTTGGCTAACAGCTCCTGAAGGCTGCAGGTGAGCCAGAGAAGCCCTAGTCTGTAACCCTGCCCTTGGCTGCTCTGTCCCTGCGGAGCTGACTAGCGTCATGACCCAGGCTGCGTCCTGTGACGTCTGGGGTCACAGTGCCTTGTCCAGCCGAGCCAGTCGGCAACCCCCAGACTGCACATTCTTAATCCTGTCCATTGAGATTGACACGCACAAAGGGCAGCGTGGGAAATATTCTTTCAATCAGTCGAAAAGCGTACATGTACATGCCTTAGAATGCCATTTTCCAATTGGAAGACAACTGTCTCACAAGTGTAAAGAATTAACAACTGGCATAGAAGCTGGTTACTGTTGCCAACGAAGACAGACTGGAACAGCTGAAACAGGAGCTCCTAACGCGTTCATGTCCCTCCTAACACCCCTGCGGCCTGACCTCTGGAAATTCCACATGAAGCGCAGGGTCATGTCCACCGGGCTGCTCAGCAGTTCTTTAATGACCTCCTGGCGGCTGGGGGGGCTGATCCTCCACACAGAGCCCGAGCTCCCATCTATATTGGCGGTGACAATGTCCTCGTAGCTGTACAGAGTGATAAACTGCATCGCCACCTGCCATTGGGAGGAACAAAGAGGCTTTTAAACCTTGATTTAGGGAAGATTTGTTCTCGCAAAACAAAAAAAAACTGATATTTTACTATTCAAAACTTGACTTGGAACAGTTTCATTATCTCATGGCTACTACCATTGTGTGCTTATCTTGCATAGGAAGAATTCATTTTTTTTTTAAATTATCTCCCTATTTTATATACTTGTAGTACTTTTAGAAAAGAACATTTTGGCCCTCAAAGTGGAATGATTCTCCATGAGCACAAAATAAACATTTTGTTACAGTTCAGTATGTTTTTGGATAAATGGTTAAATAAAAATAACTAAATAAGCCTGTTGCATAATTTGTGATTTGTTCTAAAAACTGACTAAAACCCTACTTCAGCCAGACTATCCTATCCAGGGCTTTGCGTAGCTGAGACTTGTGTGTACGTGAGAGTGCTCACCGGATTCTTGCCAAACTTCTCCGTTAGCTGGCTGTAGTTCGTTTCGGTGAAGGGCTGGATGGACTGCTGCTGCACACTCATGGTAAATAAGGGCTGAGGAGCAGACAAAAAACGGCATATCAGTGCTCGGTGATTTCTCTTTATTATTCTGAATCTGTTCACATCAGTGGATCCTTAAACTCAAGCACAAACTTCCTGAGAAATTAGGAGTTAAACTGGATGCTTCGGTATAGCGAGGGTTCTTCTTTTTCAGTACATAACAAATGACTGATTTTAATCCTCTGCAGAAAAATTAAATGGTTTGTTGAGACAGCCAACAGCCAAAGATACGCACATGTTCTGTGACTTACCTCATAACCCCCCAACTTGACAGTGACTGTAACATCCACGGGATGGTTCACCACACCCACTACAGATCTGACCAATGAGATGAAGAGTAGCGGGAACCAGATGATGCAGATGAGGAAGACTATGATGAGCCCGCCCATCCCATACTTCACAATCTTCTTCTTTTTCTGACCTTTGGGCTGGGGGTATTTCTGAGCAAAACAGTCACGAAACACTCATGTCAAACCACCTTAGTTTGCGTTTGCATCTCAGCAGAATATGTTTTCTGGTATAAATGCCAATTCTCGGAGAATACAACTGGAAGAAAACTTTAAAAGTTAAAAGCAAATACTTAGAAAATTATAATAAAATGATTGATGGACGGTCCTAGTAGTTTGCAGCTCCACAGATTTTATCAAGCTCTTTCTTGAATTATTGCACTAAATCTGTCCACACCATATGCTTGCTTAATTGGTTACAAACTTGCACAAAGAGTTGCTAATGTCTGATGTGCATACCTAACCATCATGTTGCCATGTAACCTAAGAATAAAGCAAGATGCTCAATGAGGTGGTTAAAAGCACCGAGAGGTCAAAGAAAGACCCAGCCAGGAGTCAGAAAGCAAGGTGCCCTTTCTGTACCTTCTCGGTTTCACGGCTGCACTTGATGATGAAGATGTTGGCATATATATCCTCTACACACATCCAGTTGGAGAGAGACAGGGTTGTGTCAGTCCAGACCCAGTCCATCACAGCACGCAGCTCCACCAGGAAAGGAACCAGGCGGAACCTGGAATCGCAACACAGGTAATCCTCCCAGACTTACAGTACTGCCCGAACTCTCAGACTCTCAGAACTCCTGCACCACAAGGCAGGCTTCTCTGAGTCAAGTGACAGAGCCAACACACCTGTTACCATAAACTGTGCCATAATAGATCTACAATGAAGACATCATACCTCACACTACTGTATAAGAATAACTAAGGAGGTCGGTCAGTGTAACAGCTCACAGCCTCCAATTTGAACTGCAAAATATTACATTTCCAGATAACCACACATTCAAGATATTCCAATAACTTGAATTACTTTAAAATGTTCCACTTGGAAGTGAAGATGCAGATGTTTGTTTCTGATTAAAAAAACAACTGATCAATCTTAGTGATCCCCATTGCAGACTTTGCCTGGCATAAAATTCTGGTGTTCTGTACAGTATAAATCCACTCACCCCTGGAAGAGGAAGAGATTGAGGTGGTTGTACGTCTTGGTGAGAAAGTTTCCCAGAATGCGAGTGGGATAACCACAATGGATCTGATAGGCCGAGAGGGCAAAGTAGATGCATTTCACAAAGTACCAGATCTGGGCCACAGGGTTCTGACTGAACATCCTGTGAACAGAAAACGGAGAGTTAATAGGAGTGTCACTTTAAGTTAATCTACCATTAAAATAAAATGAATGTGATTGAGCTTGATAAACATTTACATCAGTACTCATGAAAAGTAGGAAATGCTACTCAATTAGCTGTCTGCTTTGTTATTGGAATTAAAATATTTTTGACCCTCATGGCCACCCTCTGCTGAAATGAGCTGTTGAGGCTCTGTGGCCCAAGAGCGCAGTCAGGAGGGCTGTGCCAGTACCAGTGCTGCTTGACCAACCCACCCCTTTCCCCTTTCCTCACCTCTCTGTGACAGCTGGCAGGATGAAGAACATCCAGATATGGATACCAAAGACCAGGAGGACCTGAAAGATCAGTTTTCCCAGCACAGTCTTGCGCAGATAGAGGGCACGGTCAATCACCATTGTGCTGAACTGGATGAGCAACATCACCAGAAAGGCCTCAGGCACCTGGTCCTCTGACAGCGTGGAGGCAATGTCTGCAGCCGCAGAGTGTTTCTATACAGGATGTCAAGCCAAAGACATTTGTCAGACCCTTTGAATAGGGTTTTAATGGGCGATCCCTACTTATCATATGGAAAAAGGCATATTTACTTCTACCGCTACCACCCTCTGCTGGAAATTAATAGCAGAACCATAGGATAACTGTCCTGGGAGTCTAGCAGGATGCCAGTTCATTTCCCTGCTGAGGCTGAAAAATAACCAGACTACTGTATATTATTTACAACTGACTCTTAACTCCCACATTCTGTACTCCTGCTCTCTGTGAAGTTTAAATGCACTGGGGGTGTCTGTAGCCAATTACCTTTCACGCCTCTTGCATGAGATCCCTACTACCCAAAGCTTAAATACAGACTCTTAAATCCTCGTTCAAAGTTGGACTTAGTGTGTGAATTTTGGAGGCACGCTCTCAAGATGATGTCGGGACTTTTGGATATTCTTAACTTGAGGATGTGGTACTCACACCAAAGGCCCAAAACCCAAAGACGATGATGATGAAATCCACCACATCTGTCAAAAACATCAGTGCATAGACGTCTGTCGCCGCATGGTACTCCGTGTGCAGTATGTTGTAGAAGAATCCATGGATTGGTTTGTACACATTGCGTATCCTGAAAGAATACCAGGAACACTCATAATAACACCCACATGAAGGTCTTGTGCATAACATCCATTGTAAGAATAGGGAAATTGGTTCCCACTTGTGGGAATCTGAGTAGAGGGCGATTTAGTCCTGAGAAGGATCTCTTTTTATTAGGATGCAGTGTTTTTCCCTGTCTTTGGTCAGTTAAGGAGTTGCTGGTGTATTTAGAACAGTGGCAGATTTCTATTATTTTCTGTCTAAACCAAATGGGAATCTGAAACCCACTTATTATTTTTATCTGTCTATAATATGACTATTGTGCAGATAAGTAAATCATTGTTAGGAATTTGTTTTGTCTACATTTTTGGTATGATTATTACTTTCTCCAGAGAAACAATGTGCTACTTTTGACTAATGCTTGGTTATCCCCAACTTCAGGGGGGGGAAATTATGAATCTTTATTTGCTTACATGGCAAGCTAGTGACAGATTCATGATTTTTAATGCCGATATTTAACAGTATGCTCACAGTGTGAGGAACACCAGCTTCACTTTCTCGCCTAGCACTTTCAGCCTCTTCCTGGCCACCTCCCTGCGGTGTCCTTTCAGTTTCTTCTTTGGCTGAGAGCTCTCCTTGGTCTCTTTTGCATCTAAGGATGAAAAGACAACTATATTTACCTTTCAGAGAACAAACAATTCGCAGCTGTCCACACAAAAGTGATGCATTAGTGCGCGGACTTCTGTAAGTGTGTATTATCCACCCACCCTGGGCCTGTGGTTTCTTTTTGCGGAAGCGAAGAATTCTGCTTTTGGCCTTCTCTTCTAGCTCTGGGGGGTCTGGGGGTTTTGGGCTGGCGGATGGGTCTTGGTTCTGATCTGGTTCTAACGTCTCATCAGGGCCTGGTGTGGCTTCTTGTATCTGCGTCTGGCCGGGGTCAGGGCTCACTGGGGCTTCCTCTCTTTCTCCGCTTGCCTTTGCAGACTGTTTTCTCTTCTTTTCCTCCAGATTGCCATCCTGATCCCACAAACCGTAGCGCTGGAGAGAGACCCACAGACCATAAAGGACTCATCGCTGCAGTTTAAAACTGGCACTTTTTCCCTGGTTATTATACTTCTGAGGTTTTTACCAAATTTTAGCAATATGTATCCTATTTAATGGCAAGAACACAATCTAAGGTACTGTAGCTGTACAGAAAAGTTACAAGAATGTAGTGCCTTTAAAAGTGGCTTTTCACAGTGCTTAAAGTTGCATAGCATGAAGCTCCAGTGATTTTGCACATTATGGTCCCATTTGTCAGACCCGGAAACGGAGCCGAAGCAAAGAGAACTATGATGGGCCCCATCATAAGCTTCCAGGCAAACTTTCCCAGGAAACACAAATACCACATATGGAGCTATTAATGATGGTATTATCATTTAGGATAACAAAAAAAGGCCTTGTTTTTAGGAAGCACAACAGTATATGCTATACAGTTATAGTCCATATGCCTCTAGTGTAATAGTAATTATAATAATAGCCGTCATGCTGTTAATATAATACCAGCAGATGTGGTGTATTAAACAGCTTACTGCATTTTTATATTACTTTTACTGTTAAGATTGTGACAAAAAATGTTTCCAGTTTTGCTGTTTAATTTTCAGTATTGGTAGGTCCTTTAAGATAAATACAATGTTTCTGGAATAAAAGCAAGTCTGTCAACTGTACAATCACTACAGCTAATTGTTCGTTTTTCTCTGCGTTCCCCTTGTCCTGACCCATCGCTCTCGCCTGTGCCGGGCCACGGCGCGCACCTGGAGCAGGGAGCGGTGGAAGAAGAGGGCCAGGAGCTGGATCAGATCGTAGCGGATGTAGTTGTCGGTCTTCTCCAGCCCTAGGATGCGAGGGGGGAAGAACGGCTTGCCCTCGTTCAGCTTGGTCTCATAGTACGTGTTCCAGGGGAAAAAGCCGAACTGGAAGAGGTACTTCACCACCACCATCACCTGGACAGGACGTGAGCACAGTGAAACGCAAAGAGTAACTAACACACAAACAGCAAGCCTCTTTCCAAGCACTCCCAGATGCACTTTAAAAAAGGTCACTAGAAACGTTCTGGTACTGTATATATTATAGCACAGCCTGCAAGAAAAGCACTCACTTACATAGTTCATTTGGTACCATTTGACTGAATAAAAATGAGTTAAAATACTACATAAGAAGCAAATGGAGTCCACTTATAAGGAGTGGTACGTCATCAATATACTGTACACCGACAGGCTGAAGGAAACATTTTCGTCTTGAACTGAGACAATAACGAGAGGATCTGACACAACTATTCAAATCCTCAAAGGCGCAGGCCATGTCAACCCAGTGGACTTCTTCAAAATGAACAGTGGAACACAAGCTGGACAACACGACTGGAAACTACATGGAAAAACCCGAGAACAGGACAGAGAAACAGGAGGGAGACAGCTGGAAAAAGCTCTTCAGCCACATCGCTGAAGCTGATACCCTGGCTTCTTTCAAGAAGCAGCCGGATGAGATCATTGCATCAATTAGTTACTAACTATGAAATGACCCAGATGATTTTGCTTCGGGGGTGGGACTGACCTCTGTGTAGACAATAGCGGTCATCCAGAACTTCTTGCTGGGCCGTGGGACAGCCAGCATGGCCCACAGGAAGATGAGGATGGGCAGGACCAATGAGATGATGGAGGCGGTCACCATGTTGTTGAGTACGATGATGAAGTAGCACACCAGCTCCGAGTTGGCGGCCAGCAGGTTATAGAGTGCGAAAAGCAGCTTGAAAGCCCGGTTCTGAGAAGCGTAGAACTGTTTAGACTCCTCGAGAATCCTGCTGATGGACTCCCTGAAACATACAAAGGTTCCACTCTGAAACTGGCAGCACACCATTGCAAACATCACTGCAGTATGCCAAGACAAACACAAGACATAAAGGACATATCTGAAGTAGTGCACACGTAGGCTTTTGAATGCTTTTCCATTGTGAATTACAAGTTTTGTATTCTTCTTTGGGAAGTATCTTTGGATATTCTGTTGGATTTTTCTATCACTTGTATTATCCAAGCCTATATTGTTCTTTTACTTCCTTTTTGCTGTCAGGTTCGTAGCTTCAGTGTGTTAATTTTTTTTTAAACAAATGTCCTTAGGAACATAGTTAATTAAATGCAAGAACAGTCCTCATAGGTGAGCATGTGTATGATTCTAAAGTACAATGTACTGTATTTTCCTAATTTGAACAACAGCTGTGAACAGGATGCTAATGTTGCGTCATCCCCAAAGGACATAAGGTCTGAATTTTGCGTTATTGTGGGTGCAAAGCTCCGGGTAGAGAACCGAGTGAGAATTGGTGCAGGTTGAACTTTGCTGAAAGTCGGTATCTCTCAGTGGTGAATAAATATAGCTGTTCACTTTAGATGAGGTTCCATCAACACTACTGCATAGTAATGATGGCATAGGAAATGTAACTGTATTTGGTGTACAATTAAGCTTGTTTAATCTTAATTATCCTTTCAAAACATCTCATTGTAAATCGCTGAAAACCTAGTTTATGTTCCTATTTGTATGCTTGTCTAGGAAAAGCTCAATTAACCAGGAGATTTTATAAAATGGTGGGAGTAACCTTTGCAGAAATACAAAAAACAGGGTCAGGGAGAATATCTTATAAAAAGAACTAGGTGATAGGAAGTCTCTTGCATTAACTCTGATCTGTAGTTAAACTGATTTTAGGAAAGCTGCAGCAATTAACAATTTACTTTTGGTGATAAACATATTATAACCATATTGCAGAAAGAAAAATGAAACCATCAGGAGTATGTCAGGTGGACATCAGAGGAGTTGGACGCCCTCAAGTCCTCCACCTGTGCTGAGAAGATCAGCTGTTTGCAGCACTGCCCTGCAGAGAAGCCTCTTGTCTACCTCGTGCCGTCAGACTCCTGCTGGCTCCTCTCTGCAAGGATCTCGCTGGCTGTCCTGGTCCGGCGCCGCAGGATGGTCTGAGGCACGGGCTCCGGGTCCAGCTCCAGGGTGGGCACCGAGCTGATGGGTGTCGTGCTGCAGCCGGTAGTCTGAGGGGTAGTCTGCTCCAAGTCCATCAGTACCTCCAGCTCGGATCCACTGTAGAGAAATGGATTCCCATTTACCAACATTATTTACAACAGCTTAGGAGCTTTTCTTTAGATGCCTTGTCCTAGAAATCGAATTCCAAATGTTATCTCTAGTGAAGCGTCTGTTTCAGGTTATGGATGTAATGAACGGTGGGGGGTAACGGGTGGATAAGTGGGCACAAAAGCCAGTGAGGGGGGTTGGTGTGGTTTGTGGGGGAAGGCATCAGCTTCTGTGAAGTGTGGGAGAAGTGCAGGGTTCCACAGTACATGGAGGAACCTCCACCTTAAGTAAGGCCACAGTACAATTTTTTGTTTGTTTATTGCTGTTTCTGGTGAGTTTATTGTACATTTCCTGTGGCCTGGCTGTGGTGGGGCCGTGCCCTGGTGATGTAATGACCTTGCTGCGCTGCTGCTGTTGAGGTTGTCGGCGTCCAGCTCGTCCAGTCCCGTCTCCACTGTGGGGGTCTCACTGTCCCGAAAGCCCCGGCCCTCCGCCCTGAGGCATCCCTGCTGTAGCGTAAAGAGAGGAGGTCAGAGAGGGGCCTGTGAGGAGAGGACAACAAGTTCTCAAGACTGGAGGTTAGTTCAGGGTCGGGGAGATGGATCAAGACAATGAGAATTTAAAACAGGATTAAATAAGCAAAACACAGAAGACAGAAATGAACATGGGACATGGGAGAGCAATACCAGCAGTGGGAAGATAACCATGAAATGAGAACACCTGGATAGAGTTATTGTTTTTTTTACATTATAGCTTGGACCACAGTTTAACTCGCAGGGAATGAAAATCATCTTTGGGAAAGCATTTTCAAACAGTGCCACAGAGGGATGAGAGGTTAGTTCAGGACACCATAAACCAGTTATTTACACATTGTACAACTGCTAATAAAATAATTAATAAGGACCTAAACTATTACAAAATTTTAAAATACCACATTTCCAATGTGATGACTTTTATAAATGCTTCCTTAATAAGATAAACATAATGATGATTTACAGTATTTGTTTTAATTGAAATTGAGACAATTTGGTGAGGAGCGATTCAATAAAAAGAGCGGGTCAGCAGGTGACGGGTCACCTGGTCGGTGTGCAGACTGTTCTCGTTGCGTTCAATCCAGAGCACAGTCGAGGTGTCCACATACTGCTTGGTCAGGGTGTTGAGCCACTGCGTCACTCCGTCCACCATGGCCAGGAAGAGCACCCACAGAAACTTGAGAACGCCCAGAATCCTCTGCACAATGTCACTCCTCTCTGTAGGCAGCAGGGCGAGGGGAGTGCGACACACGGTCAGCCCCCGACGTCATTAACACCAACATTCACACAAACGTGCATCCATATCCCATCTCTTCAGGTTTATCAGAAGAGGTGAGAGAACAAACATTTGCTGGCAATTAAAAAAATACAGAACTCCCCTTTTACTAAGCAAAAGTTTTTTTTTATCCTATTTAAGAACATTACCCAGTAACCTTTTAACTCTACCATTTTCATATAGTCAGCATAATGCAAAATACATAAAATAGTTATATCAGCTTTGTTATAAGCTGCAACTTACTTTGTTGTAAATATTATAGAAATAAACTACATCACACTTTACATCAATAATTGCATGTTCAATGAGAATTGCTCCACTCATTAGGACATTATGACAATTAGGACATTAGGACAATGGTACACATATTACTTATGAGCGGTCTAGACTTCTCAGCGCCTTGTGTGGTGTAGACACATATTGACAGATACCTGAGTCAACATCTTCTTCCGCCACCACCTCCTGGTCTACCACGTCTACAGGATTGGACTGGCACTCCTCTCCTTCACCTGTGACAAACACATTCCAACTCACCATCCTGGGAAACCAGCCAAACATGTAGTTTACCCCAGGCTGGCTTGGTATAACAGAAACCTAGTTTCACATCTGCCATTCCCACGTTAATCACTGCTTCTTTCAGGGTTATAAACACCAGGCAGCTGATACCAGAGATATGGAAGACATATCTCGGGAGAACAATCGGACTGAAGGCAAAACCGTTTTATACAGGATGATGCCACCTGTAATAGGATATTCCCACTTTTTGTTTTTGCAGCAGATAACCAAATGCAAAAAAAAGGCAAAAGCACTTTTACGAATGAAAAAAATCGCTTAGTTTCAGCCCTAACAAGTCCTTTGAAAAGAGCTGGAGGAGTGCACACAGTCCTGTGCGTCTGCAGCGTGGGAGTGGGCGTGTCTGTCGAGCTGACCTGAGCTCTCCGGGCTGGCCTCCCTGCTGGCCTCGCTCTCCAGCCTCTGCAGCTCTTTCTGGTGCTGCTGCCTCTGCTTCAGCGCCGTCTTGGCATTGGTCACCCAGGCTTGGTAAGCCAGCTGTGGGGACAGGGAGCAATCGAAGGTGCTTGAGTACAGTACGCGAGAAGTACAGCCAGTAACAAAAGAGGGAACAAATGAATCAAGCTACTGCCATTTCCTAAAGATTCTAAATCAATGATTAGCTTATAATCGCAAAAGCTGCAATCTTCGTTATTACAATAACAATGCAATGACAGGCGTCCTTCCTCCCTCCCAAAGTTGCTCAGGGCGCCAGGCTGGGAACCTGGCTGGTGTGGCCCCTGGCTCTTGGGGAGCTGCTGGAAGGGGGCTCACCTGGAAGGCACTCTGTCTGGAGGGCTTCTGCTCCTCTGTCAGCAGCTCTTCCTCCTCTTCACTGTCAGACTCAAACAAGTAATATTCCCCCGAGTGCAGCACTGAGGACCCAGGGGCAAACAAGCACACAGACAGGACACAACAGCTTTATTAGTGCACATTACTCCTTTATATTCCTTTACTCTACCTGTGAATTCTCACTACATTCTCATTTCCAATGACCTGGAGTTCGGTAAGACAGCAGTCTTAGTCTAGGGTACAACAATGGGGACCCACAGTGTCCTAAACACCCTGCAGAACCTGTGCTTCACTCCAGCTTCATGTGGAGGGCAGGGACAACAAAAGTCAGAAGTGGACAGAACGGAGGGGAAATTGAAAAATATACAGGATTGTAATGTCTAAAACACGTACACACATGTATGTAGAAAATGTGAAATGAATGATTAGGAGTTCAATATAGGGTTTATACTCTGTTAGTTATTAGAATTTTTTTGGTAGAGCCCAAGAGTGAAACCGTAGATAAAATTAATCAAAAATGTTGGAGATATTGTATACCTTGAATACACTATTTGGTATAACTGATGTAGAATCTGATCTTAAAAGTAAAGAATAAGAGACGGAAGAGCTTAAGTAATGCTTAACATACCAGGCTAACGCCCAGTGTTAATGTCATTTTATTTTCTAATTATATTGCGGCTAAAAGAATGATTCACTTTCCTGAAAGGCACTTAAGGTCCAGCACACATTTTCCTAGGGAAACTGAATTCTCATGTGAACTTGCATCACCTCTTCGCTGGAGGACCCAAAAAACGCTTCCATTAAAAGAAATTAAGTCAACCATGAGCAATCTCATTTCAGAGCCACTTGAACAATTTCAAGCTTCTGGAATGAGAAAGGGCAGCTTGGGGTGGTGGAGTTTCGAATGGGAAATGAAGTTAAGTAAAGTACAGTGTAGCCTGATGTCAAAATGGGATGGGAACGTCACGATTTCCTATAAATAATCACACACTCAGCCAGACTAGAAGCAGCAGTTACTCTTGAGAGAGCATAGCACAGATTTCTAGGAGGTCCAACCATACAAACACCCACACTCCGCTCTGAAGGGGGCTGGGACAACAGTACAGTCCCTTCAGCACCGTGTACCTGTGGCATGATCAAGCCAGGGACGCCACCACTTCTTTCTCTGTTTGGAGCCCTTTCTGCCCACCTCTTGCTCTGTTAAACAGGAGAGAGGCCATCTGCTTTATCTCAGTGGCTCAGATACTCTGCTGTCCTCCATGGACACAGCATTGCACACACTGGGAAAGGGTTGCAGCCCGGAGTTGCTTTAGCGTTGGCAAATGCATTAAAGTGTACGCTTGTTAGTCCTTTGGTCAGCAATATAGTTTAGGTATGCGCGCATGCTGGGGGATGCTGGTAAAAACAAACATTCAAAAGAGCCCCATAGCAATGAGCTATTAACAAACACCTGAATAAAAAACAAACTACAGGATATATCAGCTTTGTGGTGGTTTTGAAGCAGCATAAAAAAAGAGGATCGCACCTTTGGAGAGCCTTTCTCTGTGGATAAACTGCATTAGAAAGGTCAACATTGAAATGTTTACTCCCTTATCAGGCCCTTTAAAGTCCTCAAATCTGCAAACAAATGTATTAAAGCACCACACCCTCCGGCCCATGAAGAGGTAGCTCTCGCTGTTAAAATGAACTTTTTTTCTAATCTGAAGTCTAAGTCCCGACAGTTGCCAGCACCCCCTTCTGTGAGACTGGTCAATATGAAACCAAGAGGAGTGTAAATGCAAATACTGTAGGGTTAGACAGGCATATGATCCTAGATGAATTAGTGATTAGAAGTGAAAAACAGGCCCAATAGAAAAGAAGCATTAATGTAGCTCCAGGGAACAAGCTTGAGAGAAGGTAAGACAGTATAGTTAGTACATTTAAGTGAAAAGGGTAGACAGTTATGGTTACACTTCAATACTTTGCTGGGATGAACAATCTTCATATTCAAAATATCATTTATTAGTTATTAGAGCATAAAAAAATCAAGGAATTAAAAGTATAATTTGTGCCTCTCCCCCTTTTCTCCTCATTAACCCCCCCCCAAAAAAAAAACCCCATTAAAAACATTTATCACATGGTAAAATCAAAGTACTAACATTAATTGTAGTCTCCACAAAAACTAATTCACAACAATAGCTGATTAGACATGAGAATTGTTTTTCTAATTGTCAGTGTTCTCTGTCAGATAGGACACCATTTCAGAACTGACAGTGTCCGAGATGGCTGGTGTATACCTGGTGGTCCTGCACTGGTGTCAGAGGAGCGGCGCCCCTCTTTGTATTTCTGCTGCTTGGCCCTAATCCGTTCCATTCTGGGAAGAGACACAGATCCGAGATTTTATTAGCAACACCATCTACAGAGACATGGTCTTCATGTGCGGAACTGTGTGCTTCCTGTGGGACTCACTGTCTCTTCAGCTGGGTCAGGGATTTCTGCTCTGCCTGGTGGTGAAAGTTCATGCTCTTCACGATGCTGGCCTTGAACAGCTCAAAGCCCCTATAAGGAAACAGAAGATACTCAACAGCATACCCTACTAGCTAATTCACTCCTACACCACAGAGCTCACACAGGACATTTATTGTGCATCTAATGTGCACGGAGGGCTCTTTTTATTTTTTTCCTTTATTTAATCAGGAATATTTCAAGCATAAATTTTCTCTAGTGACTTTTTACTGCAGTACTCATGAGTCATCTCTGAGTTTGGCAACTCAGACTGCAGCCTCCCTGATGCATTGCAGTGAAAGTGTTTGGCACAAAAAGCATGCTAATTGCTTGATTAGCAAGATTTTAATTTAATAATTACATAGGTGGCTGTGCTAAGCACCTCAATTAGACTGGAAGCCTGGTATTTGGCTTCCTCTGCCCTGTAGACGTGCATAGAACAGCCTACAGGTTTGCTCTATGCACCTGAGGCAGGTACCAGTCTGTATGGACGTCTGGGGCTGAGGTCTGGCCCTGTGGCCCTGTGGCGGTGTACCGTACTCACCGAGATGCCTGTCGGGCAGACGCCTGCTGGTCTGCTGCGATGTGCAGGAAGTAGTAGCTGAGGAAGACTCTCCTCTGCAGCAGGAGGAAGAAGAAGCAGATGCTGTCCCAGATGATCCCAGCCTCCTCCACCGGAAGCACACATTCCTGCTCATACTGCTGATCCTTGGCTGATCACCGCAAAGACAAGACAGACTTCAGCGGTTTCTTGAGGGCATTGTTTCTGATGTTTTTTTTTCGCTTTGCATTTCCTTTCTATTTTAACATACAATTCACAATTAATTCCCATCAGAGCAAGAGCCTGGAGCATTCATGGAAATAAAAGTTCTTTTTTCTACAAAAGAATCACAGGAAATCCTGTACACTGGTATGTAAAAAAAAGGGCGAATAAATTTGGGTTTGGAGAACAGCCAAAGAACAACAGCACTGCTCTGAAACTAGCTTTTAAATCTCCTTTTCATACAGATACATCACTAAGCACTTGAGCAACAGGCCCAAGGGCTTGGGGTCTTGAACACTCACGGTCATAGTAACCCTTCACAGTGCACACCAAGCTGAAGAGCTGGATGACCCAGCAGAAGCGAGTCTGCATCTGCTCCACAAACACACAGGACAGGAGCTGTGGGGACAACAGCCACATACTTCATTAACGAGGAAGTGGTCCGACTAGATTCTTACTAACTGATAAATTAATCTGCCAGTCTGGTTGCCTGATTTTATGCACCAGGATTATTCTGATGAATCTCACTGGATACAAAATATGTAGAGACACAGTTTTGGTGACAGGAAATCTTACAAACAAAAAAAAAAACACCTTGTCAAAGAAGAGCTTGAGTGTGAATCCCCAATCTCTGTCCTACAATGAAACCTATTCTCTTTCATTTCTGTGTGATTTCGTATACAAATTATTTTTTTAATCCAAACATCTACTGCTTAGTAACACATACCTGACAATATAACTTCAGAATAAATATTTCTAATTGGCACCAGAAATGTTTTTGATATGGATTATAGTATTTGTTTTCAGCAGGAATGCAAAGAATGTTTCATATGTGATATCATGGAAGACACACCACAGACAGCTTTAGTTATAACAGTGTGCAACCTCTGTAGTGAGGCTTTGTGAGTACATAGCCCTACTCACAGACAGCATGTTCTTGGAGATGATGACAGCCACATTATACATGATGAGGCAGTCCCACAGCACCAGCCTGGTCTTCGTGGACTTGAGAAGCAGCTCGGTGCCACAGAGCAGGAAGTAGAAGCAGGCCATGAGATAGCCTAGGCCAAACATGCTAATACGTGTGGCCCCTGTTATAAACACCACAGCCAGCACCAACCAGAACATGTGGCGGAACACTGCCACCTTCACCATGTCCAGGTAGCACCTGCCAAGACACAGAGGAGATACGGCCTTAGCCAGGAACACAGAGCTGATCTGACAGGATCCATCCCTACTTCGGAACGGTAACCCTTTCCCTGGGAGGAGTAACGCTGGGACGCCAGTTGACGAAATACCTGCAGTTGACGAAATTGGGCACAGGGTTGGAGTTCTTTCCTGCCGTGGGGATGAGCTCTTCCCGGTTCTCCCCGGCCCACACCATCCACAGTTCCGTCTTCTCATCCTCAAAGACCTTCCACTGCTGGGAGGCGCACATGAGCAGGAGGAAATCGCCTACAGGAGAGAGCGAGTGGCGGGTTACAACTGAGAAGGAGGGTGTGGACACTTTATTTAGGAGGTTTCTGTAAAATATAAATGATAATATAAGTATCCTTACACTTATACAGCCTTTTCTACAGTAGAGTGTCCCCGTCACTATACTAGGGCATTAAGACCCACACAGACCGCAGGGTGAGCAGCTCCTTCTGGCCCCACTAACACCTCTTCCAGCAGCAACCTTAGCTTACCCAGGAGTCGCAAGGTGATATAGCTGCTGGCTATATAAACGCCATGGCATATATAATCACACCAAAATCTTATAATCACTGCTCTAAAGACAGTAAGGAAACTCATTAACTGTCACCAGAAATTTCACATTGATATGAGACATTTTCACATTGTGAAATCAGATCTCATAAACATGCATAATTAAGATAATGTATTTAGCAATTATTTTATTCCAAATCACTTACACTATTTAGACAGCTGAGTATTTTACTGAAGCAAAATAAGTGAAGTAGCAGGCTACAGTGTGCCGGGGCAGTAGTGCGCCTGGGATTTAAACCAACAACCTTCAGAGTCCTGAATCTGCTAAGCATTGCTCCATTTTGTGGCCCACATGAGAATATGAGTAAAAGTATCATTTAAAATCACATTTACTGCCTGGTTATTCTGGCTTGATAAATTATTAACTTTAACAGCTAAGTTGCAATTATGATGTTGTCTGGAAGTGCAACCATATTTAAGCTACTGATAAAGAGAACAGGCAGGAGTCAGTGTCAAGACTCACAGATGAGGTTACTGGAGTTGGGGATGGTGTAGAAGTCTGGCAGACAAATCCACTTGATTAGGGCAGAGTTGATGGTGACGGTGCTTTTCCAGCGCCAGGGGTAATCTACAGGAATCACATTTAACACAGACATCTGTCAAAATGTTTTCAGTTTCCACAGCAGATTATTCACTCAAATAAAATAATAACATTACTATCCTTTAGATCTATAGCAGTTTAACACTATGCATTATATATAGGGTATATACAGCATATACCACTGGACATAAAAAAATGAAGTAATACAACTGCAGAAGGAGGCCAGTGTCTAAACCATATAAACTAAGTGGTTTCATCTAGCACCTGAATTGAAAAAGAAAGAGCTCTTCTACTGTCCTACCATACACTATGCCCACCTATGCAGAGTGCTGGAGGGATGCCCACACACAGCAGGTACTGGTAAATCATGAACAAGACCAGAAAGAGGCAGTATTTTGGCCAGATGCGCGCAATAGCAGACCGCCGGCGTCGTGTCAGGATGACCACCAGCCAGCAGCCATGTAAAATAACCAGGAAGTTCATCCGCTGGCCAATCACATTCACCGTCATCAGGAAACAAATCTAAAAAAAAAAACAGGCAAGAAAACTGGGGCTTCAGAACCAACACTTCATGAAAGCCAACAAATCAGCCTCTTATAGTACTGTCATGGATTATTTTTACATTTTACAACATCAGACTTTTTTCTAAATGGTTTTCTTTTACTTTTTACTTTTATCGCTTTTCCAACTCGTAATTAAACAGCTACTCAAATTTCTACTTTAATTAGAAGTCTTTTTAGAAAAGAAGATCACAGCTTATTTTATTTTACTTCTCCACCCTGGATATCCATTTTAAAAATGAAAAGTGAATCTGGTCATTCTTGGTCTTTTTATGCAGTATTACAGTGTCTTTCAAAACATATTCAGAGTCTTACATAACTTTCATGTTTAGATGCTTTAAAGTATCCCCCATGGGGGATGAATAAAGTATTTAGAATTGAACTGAACTGAATAAATCTTGCAGTCAAGATGCAACACTTTTAAGTGGCAATTAATATTTATTATATACACAAGCTACTCCACATATTCAAAAGCAAAAAAGAAACAAGTAGATAATAAGCAAGAAAAGTCATGATTCAAACCTAAATTATTTAAGGTGCAAGGCGCTGTACAGTGTGTAGTGAGGGGAAAAAATAAGCATAGGCAGGAAGAAAAGGCAAATTTAGAAGTCAGAGAAGCAGAAAGAAGCACAGCTGTAGTCAAGAGACTGTCACTCAGGTGCACCTCTAGGCCAAATTTGTAGAAGCAGTAGTTAATGAGATACTTCAAGCAGCCCAGCAGGTCCTGGTCCACATTCTCCTGGGAACTGTGTGAGAAGATAGTCTGAATGGCTGGAGGAGACGTCTGCAGCTGTTTGTAGTGGTGTGTCTGATGCCTGTACACTGTGGCCTCAAAAACCAGCAACATCAGCACCAACAGGTGGTTCTGTATGGGGACACAACAGGGCATGGTTTGAGCACCAGAACTGCAGCCTCGACGCCACCTTTCTCTTCCTTAACCGCTTTACCCAAAATGCTGATGGATTGTGCTAAAAGACGTCTTTGAATTACCGCACATAAGAAAAATTGAGACAATGACTTTTTCATAAAGGACTGTAAATTCACTTAAAAATCTGAGAGAGCAGCTATGCTTCCTTTCATGCCAACCTTCAGTCAACAGAATGCTCCCAACACAGATTTCAGACATCAGGTAGTCGGTTTTCTTAATATGAGACGCAGGGAGTGATTTAACGACCCCAGACCCAGAAGGTGTAACGCACCTTGATGTAGCCAAGGGCGGTGTCGGCTTTCCTGAACCCAAACCAGTTAGCTGGGTCTACTGGCCGTCTGTAAAGGATCGAGTTCCGGATCTCGTCTTCTTGCAGATTGGTCTCAGTACTGTTAGGCTACAGGGAAAAAACAAAACAAAGCCTAGCCTGAGAAACAAGGATAGTGCAGACTAATTAATTAAGAATACATTAAGGTTAACCCAGAATTTAGTATTAAAAACAATGTATCAAATATCACAACAGTGTAGGGGTATGCCGATGCCAGTGTACGTGTGTGAAGTGGGAATTAAGTAGTCGTGCCTCACCACTGTGCAGTTGCTGGAGTACTCGGTGGGGTTGACGATGCTGAGCTGGTACAGCATCTTGCAGACGATGATGATGCAGACCCAAATGGTGGACAGACAGGAGGCCATGTGTCTGAAGCGGGAGTAGGGCATGGCAAAGGACCACAGCAGCACCAGAACCAGGTTCATCACCGAAGGCTGAGCACAGAAACACACAGCTAAACATGGCAATCCAGTTCAAAAAACCACCGCCACGCCATTCAAAACCACCACTTCAACCACTGGCTCATATTACCATTGAAGCCCCCCAGAAAGTTCAGAAATGCGCTCTGCCTTAAAAATGTACTTCAAGCTCATCTGTAGGCAGGTTCCATATTCAGGCAAAACTATCTGGGTTTCCATGGTATGAAGTGGACAAGAGAGCGTCTGATTCTGGCCCCCTCCCTCAGACAGGACACTGGTCTATCAATGGGAGAACCCTTCTGCTCCCCCCAACGTCATCAGGGCAACTTTGTTTCTGAACACATTGTTATTTTCAGAAAAACTCACCTCCCCCAGCGCCACCCAGACAATAAAGAAGGCCACAATCTTGAGGATGTGCAGCTCCAGGACCCTCCATATGAAGACCTGCACCTGAGACAGGATCTCTGAGAACTTCCTGAACAGCACCATCAGCCTGTCCATCACCAAGTCCCATTTACTGGGCATGGCTGCTGTGGAGACAATGCGCAAAAGTAAAGAGTTACACCATTTGTTTGATTAACGCAGCGAGTGTTTTTATCCTATGCTTGTCAAACCTAAGAACAAAGTGTATGGATCTAATTATGATAGGCTGAGATACACTATTGCAAATAAAAAACAAACGCGCTACAATGCTCAATCACCTTTTCCATCTGGTCTGAAAATAAAGCTCACTAAAAGCTTTTCACCACATGTGCAAACAGCAGGAAATAACTAAATATTAGTACCCAGCTGCTGTACTGGTTTGGCTCTGTGAGGGTTTTTTTTTACCTTCCTCCTGCGACTGGTCATCGTCCAGTCCAGTCATCTGACGCTCCTCTTCAGGCACCTCGCCTTGTGCTGCCTCCGAGACAACGGAGTCGCAGCTCAGCTTCTTCCTGCACAAAAACAAAACAGCCAGAGCTCCTGATCAGTCCGTGATGGTCACAAACGCAAATAAAGACTAAGAAACGCTCCTCTGATTGATGATTGATGCCCATACTGGTAAAAAATCAAAGACAGATCAGAAGGGGCATGCCAAGGTGCAGACAGGGAGAAAAGGAGAAACTGGCACTAGCAGGGAAGCTGCAGGACTGGTGAAAGGACAAAGCGTCGAGGTACTAGCTAGTGCGTGTGTTACAGGCTGCAGGTCACCAATCCCAGCTGCAGATGGACAGACACACAGGGAAAATACAGGGAAAGGAAAGACAGGCTAGGCCTCAGACTAGAACAGCAAGTGGATCCCTGCCTCTGTAGCGGGGTGACGTGCTCCAGGTCGGTGGTCCTCATGAAGGGCCTGTGGAAGTAGTGCAGCTGGAGGATGCAGGCCAGGAGGAAGAAGCCAGGGATGAGGATACTGGTGAAGAGCTCCGACAGCTTGAACGTCTCCAGACCGATATCGGCTAGTCTGCAGAGGGTACAGAGGAGACATTATCAGACACGGTGCCCGTCTTCAGCTTCATCATGGACGTAGAAGACATAAAACCAACTGTTTTGAAGAGATCTGAGATACTACATTTATAACAATAGGCACTTTGTTACACACGGCTGTGCAAACATTTTGGATATTGACTACTGTTCTACTTTTTCCCATGTTCTTCCTTCTTCATTGTTGGCACTCATCTACTAAATTTTATTTTATTCTAAAATACCAGTTAAACCTGACAGGTCTGTGTTGGGAAGTATAAAAATCTGCCTGTTTTACAGATATAGAGAAAGGGGGAAAAAAAGTAAATCAGAAGCAAAACTTGACAATTCAGCTGGTAAGTCTAATTACTAAAGTAATTCACACTGGCAGCACATTTGATCACAGTTGTGATTTTTGAATATTCCTATCCACACATTAAGAAAAAGACAAGTGACATACTGGTTTTCCGTGAACCCAGTGAAGTTCTTCCAGTAACCGGGAAAATCCTCAAACTGGAAGGTGTATATCGCGATGAGGACCAGCATGGTATAGGCCACCACTAGCCACCAAAAGGCCTTGAGCAGTCGCCTCCACAGCGTGTAGTACATCTGGGGAAGAGCTCAGAGTGAGGATACAGCACAGACCACCTCCAGCAGAGGGTGAAATTAGTCTGGGCTGCTGAGAGGTTACCTGGTAGAGGCAGAGACACAGCAGGAAGAGCAGCATGTAGACGATCTTGTAACCCACCAGCTTCCCAGCGAAGCTGACCATGATAAACATGCCTCCACAAACGTAGATCCAGTATTTGGCATAGCAACTCATCACCATCTTGCCCAGAACCTTCAGCACCGACTCATTCTGCCCACTGGTCTCTGAAGCCAAACAAAAGGAAGACTCTAAATAATTTGGACGACGGCTTGCCTCTTGCATTACATCATATTGTTCAAACAATTTTTAATTGTGGTGTATATGTTATTTTATAATCATAATTTATGTGAAAACATAAATATTTTCTATAATTACATTTATAGATGTACTGCATCTTTCATTTGTTTTTTCATTTGTACTGCATCTTTCATTTATTGTACATTATGAAGTGGAACCCCAATTAGTGCCTTTAATTCAATATTGGAATATTAAGCCATTACAGGTGTTGCTGTTAGTCCTGCGTTTCAGATGCGCAAAACTCAGAAACTGGCGACTCAGATATACTGTAGCTGGAAACCATGACTCTTTATGGCAAACAAAGTATGAAATAGTAGTTCAGGTGGGTAGCTGCGTCAGTATGCGTAGGCTGCAAAGGAACAAATAATAGGTTTATTCCATGCTGAAAAAAAGAAGAAAGAGAACACAACCTTTCGGCCGTGGAGCCTTCTTTAACACCTGAAGAAGGCTCCACGGCCGAAAGGTTGTGTTCTCTTTCTTCTTTTTTTCAGCATGGAATAAACCTATTACTTGTTCCTTTGCAAAGTACGAAATATCCTTGTTGTCTCACCAGCACCTCCTGTGGTGACCTCCAGCAAAGGTGAGGCAGTCTTCTTCTTCCTGGTGAACTTGTCCTTCACCGAGTGACGCAGGAGGAGCCAGAACGTGAGTGTGTAGAGCAGCTGTGTAAAGAAAGGTGCTGTTTTTGCGACTGGATACCATCCCACAATCCCACAGTCCTGACAGATATTCCTAACAGGTCTGCAGAGCACGTTTTAACTACTGTGCATCTATCACACAAATGTTGAAAATTAGACACAGTGCGCAATACATGCTATCATATTAGATGGCATGATTAACATCAAATGTCAATTAACCACATCATTTACTACAGACTTTGAAGTCTTAAGATGATTCATGTTGTTGATTCATTCTGACGTTTAACAAATAGCTTTATTTTTCATGCACAAAAAAGAGCACACATTTGAAATGGTTTTTCCTAGTGGTCCTTTTTCTTTAGCGACTCACAATTCACTCATTTCGTTTGAAATTCATGCAAGGACACAATCAGCCATGCTTTAGGCGCTCACTGCAATACTGCGCCAGGCATTCCTATGGTATAAGCAAGCCTATTAGGGTTTCTAGTTTTACGTCTCAGAGGGCACGCAGCATCCCATGCCTGTATGGAAGCTCAGGGCTCTCACCATGGCTCCCAGGCGCAGACAGGCGTGCTTGGTGCGGTCCAGCCCCAGCTGCTTCAGGCTCATCGAGCCGACACGATGGGGCAACTCGGGCTCCAGGTCCATGGACCAGATGTACTGGAGGCTGCAGAGGGAGAGGCCGTACAGCAGGATGAAGGGGGAGCACAGCATGGCGAAACGGCGCCGAGCACGCAGGATCCAGATGAGGCAGGCCCACAGCAGGAGCACGAAGGTCAGCCAGCTGTGGTAAGTGATGCTCCAGACCTGCGGGAGTACGCAGACACAGGGAGAGAGTAACTGAGGTGTGCCTGCGTGCTTGGAGACCTTCAGTGCACCGTGCAAGAAATCAGCCATTCAAAGACACCTCGCATTTAAAATGATACTGAACATTTCCTTTACTGCACAGATAAAACAATTTGAAAGAAGAATCACTGTGATCATTGCATAAACTTGAAGCAAATGAAGAAGGCCTCCTGACTGTTCCTCGACTGCTTGAGTGGTGTATGCTGCAGGTATGTTTCAGATGCAATAGACAAGTAAATGCAGATGAGCTTTCAGATTCTTTCATCCGACACATGAAACCTGTGGTTCTTTATGTTCAATTTTTAATGCCAATTTTAGCAGCTCAATAGAATCATATCTGTGTTCAATGTTTAACATTTGTAATGTTTAACCTGTAGTCTTTCTGATCAGGTTTCGATATAGAAAAATAACAAGAAAAAAGTACCATCATTGCAATAAGAGCGCAGACATAGCTCTGCTGCATGACCATTCGGCCCACAATCTGCCAGGGACTGTCCACATTCCGTCCAAGGGCTCCACTCGGCCCTGAAATAGAGGATGTTACAGTGATGACAGTTTTTTCCAACAAATGAAAATAAATGAATACCCACCCACCAGCAAAATCCTAGCTTCATGTCTTACTAACACTGTCCGAAAGGGAAGGTCTCACCTAGGTCTTGATGACTTGATCCGTTCATGACATGAACTCTGGACGTCTCTGCATTGGCTCCTGGTGTGTCGCCGGCTGAGAGGAGCATTGGCTGAAATAACAAATGTCAGCAAATGAAAAATGTAAAACCTACAACCCAAAGTCGCAGTCCAGAATCTTTGATAGATTAAAACCTTTGGAGGTCAGCTGAAATATGATTTAGGGTAAAAAAAAAAAAACTTAAAAATTAAATTCAATGCTGAAACATACTTAATATAATTATACATACAACATTATATTTTACATCTCAATTAACCTACACTCATATTTCAAAAGGTAAGATGTCATTTACAACGATAGACATACAGTATCTGGCATTTCACTGAGAGATACAGATGTCCATATTCACTATTCTATATTGCCCTTGATTCCCATGCAGGCTTTTGAATGCATACCAAAAAGACTAATGGCTGCTTTCACAAGCACCGATTAGCCCTAGTCCTACACTACATTACCTAAATTAACATGTAGCTAGTTCTACATTAGTGCTAATCACACTGTATGAAACCAGCTCTTAATTTTGAACACAGTGATTAGATGTGACTTTTATTGTTCAGACACTGTGATTAACCTCAGGATGCAGCCCTGGGCTTCAGAGGTCTGAAATCCAATTTCAAGGCAGTAATGAACTTCGCTCACCTTCGTCTCGTCTTGACTACTTCGACGCCCGGAGACCCACGACCTCAGCTCCATGTCCCCCCCACCACCGTCCTGGGACATCCTGGACCTCACTCCTGCTTCGTCCTTCTGAAAACAGGACACACCTCTTCAGCCCAAGAAACACAGGGCAGTCCTGCCAGGGTCATTCTACATATATGGAATTCAATTTTTATTTCCTTTAAAGGGTCAACATGAGGCAGAAGAGGTCAGAGAACTGCAGTTGTGGCAGACAGCCTACATTTACTACCAGGTTATACATTTCCAGAAGAGCCCTGGATCTGGAATATTGTGACCCATGTTTGAACGTCATCAATAAAGACATGAACAGAGGCCTTCTCTTGCCTCTCACAGAGATGGAGCATCCTGTGACAATCCTTCAGTGTCTTGGAAGCAAGGAATATTTCAAATGTCAATGTCCTGGATATAAAAATTGACTTCTAACCACTCGTCATCAGAAAACAAGTCCAGAAGGAATAAAGGTGTGACAACCTTATCAGAAGAGTAATGGCGTCCCATTTTCAGAAGAGTTGCCACGGTGATATACAGAAGGAACAGAATCCCTGGGTTGACATAAACCGGCCAATCGTGATCCGTGTTCAAGACCAGCTCAGCAGCAGAGGAGCAGTTGGAAGGCTTTAGAATTTCTTTCAGGCCAAAGAGTCTGAGGAAAGAATTTGGAAGATACATATACCGTATAATGCTGACACACTGCTTCATAATTGTAATGGGAAGAAAAACAAAACACAAACTTGTAAGACATTTTCATTTCCTCTACTCCAGATAGATCTTGCTCGTGCTATCAAACTTGAGCCTAAGATTAGATTTCATGAAAGAGGGATATTCCCTCTCCACAAGGCAAAAAAGATAAAAGGCTTTTATACACACAGAGTATAGAGCCTGCACCCGAGTCTGCACAAAGACCCCCTGTTTTTCCAGTTATTGCTGTCTGGGCCTGCCAGATTGGCATCGGGGCCTGAGGTATCCAGTGGGACTGACCAAGGGGGACAGGAACATTCACTCACGGTAGGTCAGGTGCCTGCAGGCTTTGGACTACGGGCATTCCAGAATGCACTTAGCTATGTGTGGAATGTTAATGGCCGTCCCCTCTTCCATCACTCTGCAGTTCTCAGGGGAATTAGAAATTGATTGACCTGCCTCCTGTTTTCACGTTTAAAATATGACTAAAACTCCTCAGTACATCAGATGGAATTTCATCACCAATCCAGAAAAAACAAAATCTTTCAGTCCAAGCGCAGCCCCTACAGTGTCAGTGTCTCTCAATAACAGGGCTCAGGAGAAACCGTACACTGACCTGGCCCAGAGGCTGGAGGGGGGAAAGATTTCCTGGGCAAAGGGGCTCTGATAGAGGTACAGGCAGACCAGGTGTCCCGCTGTGAAGAAGCCCACCATCACACACAGTGCGTTGAAGCCCAGGGGGCTGATGGGGAGGTGACAGGCCCACCAGGTGCACACTCCAATGAACAGCAGGTAGTAGACACCAGAGAAGGCAGATGGCAGAGTGATTCCTGCAACACAGCCAGAGAGCCTGGGTAAGAACAGCTTCGTAAACCTCACACAGAGACACTGTCCGCCAGTTGCTTTGACCTTTTTCCCCCGGTATATCATCTTTCATGCTAGATTTTTCTAGCTTCCCACATGTCTCCTCCCTGCAGAGTGAGTGTAGGGAGTACGGACTGAGGGGGCGGAGGCCCTTGCTGGTGCTCTTTAATGAACTCGCTCACCCGACAGCCCAAGCAGCGCGACAGCACAGACCCTGCCGAGGTCTCGCAGGAAGGAGTGGCCCGCGGCATGCAGGCGGGCGGCCAGGAGGGCCATGCGGGACGGGGCGGGCGTCTCCACCTCCGGGGGCTCGTCCTCCGCTTCGCTGAGGGCGGTCCTGCCTTCCTCATCTCCCCCCTCCTCCTCTTCCTCCCTCTGCTCCCCCTGAAACCAACAACAGGTGGACGGTCAGCCACGCTGTGAGTGAGGCCTAGAACACGGCCTGCGACTGCAGATTCACCATCGCTAAATTCTCAGTAACAAAAATAGCAGCAGAATGTTAATTCGAGTGACTGTTCTTTAGATAACATGACTGATGAAAGGATCTTTTTAGTTTAGGATTTGAAGGGGAAAAAAACAAGTCATTGCCTTATATTTAGTTCTGTAACCATCTAGAAATATTAATGTTTGGTCTTGCAACATTAGTCCACACCTTCTCAACCAGAAAAGAAGGATTTTGTTGACCAGCCATCTTAGACTTGGGTGTAAAAAAGACACCTGGGTTTTTTAGAAATGCTAGCCATTTTTAAAAAACCTGCTTTGACCAGTGACCTGGCAAAGGTCAACCAAAGCTGTAAAAAGAGCTTTGTCTGTGAAAATTATCCTGTGTTCACATCAGGTGCTACTTTGCAGGGGTCAAAGACTGCAGAATGCAAGTAATTCTTTAAGAATTCCAAAACCAGTCTTCCAAAACTGCTTTTGATGTCTTTGATGTCAAGTCTGCCCAATGGCCATTTAACCCACCTGAAACTGGATTGTTTCACATTTTTTAGATTTATACATACATTTTTATAGACACATTTTACAGATAAAACTCAATACAAGCAGAACTTGGTCTTACACGTGTTGGTAGCATTTAATCTAGGCGAGGCTACCAACTTTTCACTGTTGGTTTACCTTTGCTGGGTTATAGGCCAAAGGAATTAAAAACAAATAATCCAGCATGCTCAACTCCACTCTCCAACCCCAGCCAATTTGTTTTTGCAAAATCCATGAGGACTGGGCAATGAGTCTGAGTGGTGTAAATAATAAATAAATTTCTCTGTTACAAAATGCAAGTTTCCCAGAAAAAAGAATTAGATCATAGTTGAAGTACCGCTGCTATTCTGCAGGACTGCAGTAGCCCTCAACTTCCACTAGGGGGAATCAGACTGCATTTCAGACACACTGGATTCACATAACTGTAACAACAAAACTGCGTACCTTACAAATGCAGATTTCAGTCACAAAGCCAGCAATCCTATGATATACTTTATACGCTTAGAGGACATATCAATAAATGACATGTGATTGGCCTTTTAATCCTAGTTTGTAATGACCAGTGGAATCTAGGAAGTACACACTGTTAGTCATAAAACTGGCATTTGACATATACTGAATTAAATGGCAGGCAATACCTTGCCAGTCTTTCTGCTGTTTGGTAACTGCAAAGGCTATTATTCTACAGCCACATTACATGCACTTTGAGGTCGGCTTCTCATGTTTAGCCCCACCTCAACACCAATCCACCCTTTGTGACGCTTGGCATTATGCAAGACCATGGCAGACAGCCCAGAGCACCTGGGACGACATCAGTGACTCATAAAGAATTGGAAAAAATCACGGGGATGCCATGGTAAACACAGTGCATGCAGAACACTGTTAGGAGAGGGGGGAGGCAGGGTGTCAGGGTAGTTACAGGAAAGTGTTTCCCCAACTGGCTAACACTCTAAGGGATCTGGAAACCAAATCAAAACAGTGCAATTAAATAGAAAGCAAGAAGGTTTTATAAATCTGTCAAAAACATTCTCTTTCCGGCCATTAAGCATCACGCATGCACAAACCAAACCAGTTAAATAAAATTGCCTGTACCTAGAAAAACAGACACGATCTTCTCATCTTTGCTCAGGAAAACATCTGCAAAGCCAGAGCATGCCCAGATATTGTTCAATCACAGCTAAAGTTGTGATGATGTCCACAGATTTGTATGAACTTTTGAAAACTGGTACTGAATGTATTTTGTGCACCAATGCACATCAAAAGAGGTTAGATAATATCTGCACAGCAAAATGGCAGAAGCATCTTGCTGAAGGTTAGAGTTTAATGGTATAGGTGTTTCTCTCCAGCGTCCGGAGAAACTCAAGTATTGTAGTACTCATCTCCCTGCATGATTGGAAAGTAACATCAGCACTTGTGGAAACGGAGATTGAGCTCTTATGCTCATGACTTGTTGAGAAGCCAGCAGGGGCTGGCAGAGCCAGGAAGCACGGCAAGATTCAAGATTCAAGATTTTTTATTTGCCATACATAACAAGTGTGCTGGAATGCCTCCTCGTTCAGCTGTACCCAGTAACAGCAGAGAAAGCGCAACCATTTCCTTAAATTTAACCCAGATTAAACGCTTGCCTCATTCTTAATCAAAGCCAAAAAGAAAAACCCCCTTCTTACCCAGAGACCAACCTCATTCCTAACCTAAACCAGAACCATAAGCCATTACCAGCCTAACGACAGCTTCAGTCATGATAAATCCATATCCTGCCACCTGTAAGAATTTACAAGAAAACAAACAGTCTATCCAGCAGCTTGGGGTGTTTTCTTCTTGCTCCACAGCTGGGGAGGACAGCCGTGACGACTGAGTGGAAGCCGAAGCAGCAGTGAGATTCCTGCCAACACTAGTCCGGTGTGTGAGACACTGACAGCGCAGTGACAGGTGGCTTCCAGGGTTAACATATTACCCGGCTGTGCCTGCACCCTGCATTCGTCTGCCCCCTCCATCATTCCTAACTATGCAGGCTGCCCCCATAAATGCCCTGTCAACGGCTCAAGATCACTTTCCACGCTCCTATTAAAAGCGGTGTGAATTATTTTCACTTGCCATGGGGGCATCTCAGGCCTGACGCAGCACAACACTCCGCTGTGCTGTTTAAGCCTCGCTCTCTCCACTTTGTCTCGGTGTTTTGTTCAAGTCTTACTTGGCACAAACCTCCCTGTGAATACTTTTCTCATACTCCTCTAATGTAGCCTTGACGGTTGCCTAATTTTCCCAATAAACCAATGACAGGGTTAACAAAAGGTAACAGTGGACTTCCTGTGCTGCGAAGGAAGTGCCTGAGGTTTAATAGAGCCTTAAAGGAGAAAGACTACTTCTTGACGACATTACTTGACCTTGACCCACTGGCCTGCTGGCCCCTTCTCTCCAGGGTTACTGACTGCGCTCTGAGTGACGGAGAGCCCTTCCTCCTTGTTTGTCTTGGCTTGGGCCAGCTGGTGGTGCTTGATGGTTTTTCCAGTGTCAGTGTCAGCCTGACATATGGAATAACACTCACACAGAAGCCCACTTCTTGACAAGAGAGCCCAGCGCACAGACCCACTCCCTGCGACACACACACCCGCTCTGTAGGGAACAGCGCAGCACCATCCCATTGCCAAGGGAGAGCTGCCAGCGGAGACAGGGAAGGGGATGAGGGAGCAGAGAAAAGTCCGATGAGCAAAAAGGGGAGCTGATTGAGGAATAAAATGCAAAAACATTTCATCAAGTTACATTTTCCATACCTACTTTAGTGAAGAAGAGGTAATTGTGGAGACACCTCCCTGGTTTCACAACGGTTTTTGCAGAATCTTTGACACAAGATACACTAAAAGAGTGTTGTCTCCGCCCAAAAATTAAACACCATGCTAGTTATCCCACTGGGTACATTCCCAATGCCAATGACTTCAAAAATACATGGTGCTGCTATTTTTGTTTTGAAAATGTGTCCAATTTCAAAAATCAATCACCATTAAATAAAGGAAACGCCCAATTTCACGTCCTTGCGGTTTTGCAATTATATTTTTCACTGTAGCTATTTTTTACACTTCTAATTTTGTCACAAATTCTCTGTATCAAGTCTGTAAAGAGAGTTTATGCGAGCCAATTATGTTTGTAACACTCAGACTGAATAAATGTTGCTATGATGTGGAGGTTTTGTATTGTGTTTCACACAGCACACTCACTGATTTATTTAATGTGGTACCAGGCCACCTACTGCCTCATCCATTTCAGACTAGAACAGAATAACTGCTCTTGGAAGGAAGGTTTATAGTTGTATTTTATATGCCTATGAGTCAGATCTGTTAAAGCTGTTGTGTGAGGCACAAATGTAGCAGGAAACAATGCATATATCCCCAGCCTCTCTGTTAATATCCACATATCTATAAAATGACTACTTTCTCTGGAGTACTCTCAGTAGGAAAAACCTAAATCAGCTACGTTAATATTGCTGTTCTTTCATGATGTATTGATTTTAGATATGTGGTGACCCACTAGCATGGCATTAAGAGCACATCAACCACAGAGAGCTCATTACTACTGCATTATATAGGAGTTATATCTGGCGGCCTTAATTTTATTGTCACCAACAGTATTCATATAAATTAAAAAAAGACCATATGATCAAAAATTACCCAAGCAATTAATTATTAATGTTCCTTATATGAAACTAGCAGGAAAAAAAACACAAAGGTGTCAGTAACCCACTTTTGAGTCAATTTCAAGTTAAATTACAAACAATTAAAAGATACAGTGACATGGACAGCAATTCCCAGGATGTAATTACCATTGTAGATATTTATCTCTACCGACTGCTAATTTAGCTGTAATTGATAGCAGGCTGTTTTTTTAAATGTCTGAAGTCATCCAGTGCTTGGGTAGCGTATTGCTGTGGAGATGCAGTACATCCACAATTGTTCATTCCTGAAACGTGCGCAGAAGCCTTTTTTATTAAATGAATTGGCTTTGCCGTTCGCAGCTGACAGAAAAACATACATGTTTAGTTTTTCTCTACACCATGTTGCGATGCTGCTGATCGGTGGGACCAGCAGCAGATCGAGAGTCATAAGCTGAACCCACTTGCTGGGCGAGAGGCAGGTGACACAGGAACTGCACAGGCAGTGAAGAAGTCTGGGGAAACCATGCAACCCGGGGACCGGGCTGAGAGGAAAGTGTGCACTCTGGGAGACGAGCAGGAAGGCTGAGCATGTGGAGCATGCAGGCGATGTGCTCCTGCAGCCAGCCAGGGGCTCAGTGATGCAACAGAGCTGTGAGCATGGCCAGGTATGGTAGGTCAGATCCGTGGTTGAGCTGGCGGAGGTCAAAGGCAGTGAATCCAAAACAGTCCAAAGCACAAGGGGGAAATACGTTGAAACAAAGTCAAAGCATGCCAGAGACCAAGCCGAGATAAACACCATGTAGATACCAAACCATTGGGTCGAAACAGAGCAGAAGTCCCGAATCCAACAGAACATGGGAGAAAAGCAACGCAGGGGAAACAAGCTTGAAGCGCTCAGAGGTGAAACTCTATAACAAAGCACTGAGCAGGGTCCTTAAATATCTCTGAACTACCTGAAACCGTGCAAAGTGGTAAATACTCTCCAGGTGATCCAGGTCTCCTGTCAAATTGGTCTCCATAGGAACCGGTGATGAGTGACAGGTGGGTGGAGCAGAGGCTGGCTGCCGTGGCAATGCTAGCTTAGCCCGCAGAACGTGGCCAGGGCAAGGCCGACACAGCACAACAACACCAACAGCCAGGGAAGTGGAAAAGTTGAAAGGAAAATCCTCCAAAAAAAGAGGCCAAGATGCTTTGACTGTGAAAAACCTGTTGTTTTAAAAATGTCCTTCTTGGAATGGTGCCCACCCCTGGACGGGACATTCTGGACAGACATTGGACCCTCTCCCCAGATCTGCATTCTTCTTCCGTGCATCTGCATTAACTTCTTGACCAATATTTTATCATGAACGGCAGGGAGATATTTGTACTTTAAATTGTTTCACACCAGAGCACAACTCCCTTCCTCCCTCTTAAGGGACTCACAGCTTAACACCACCCTCCACACACAGATCAGCAGTAATGCGATATGACAGATTACCCTCTCTGCTTCACTAGATTGATGTGATTATAATTCTCCTGAAATAACTGCTTCTTCATCACAACATGTGCTACTAACTTCACTCTTGGAACGTGAATCCTAATACTGACCCCAAATCCTCTGGATACTAGGAATATCCATCCAACACTTTATTTCACTGACAGCCAGGACACTGCATTGAACTCACATTTCAATCGCAAGCAATTCAGATAACTGAAAGTTTTGGAAAGCTTAAGGCTTTTCTCATAGCTAAATTAAAGTCAATAAATGAAAACCATTTTTCATTTCATACTTTCATGGCACATTAAATAATACTTTTTTTTAAATTGAGTCTATGCAGAAAACGGAAACTTCAAATACACAAGAATTTCCTAAATAGATATGAAACTACTGCAAACTCAGAAAAAAAATACTTAACAGAGAAATTATACTTAGATTAAGAAACGCATACTTTTCAAAATGGTCTGTAGCAGACACTGGCAAACCCTAAAATAACAGGAATGCAGGGCATGAAAAAAGGAGGTGACGTTTATTCATATAATTACACACAGGGAGTCCAGAACTAGAAGATTCAGATATAAAAAAGCTCCACCTCAACATAGTCCCCTTACACACTGCATTCCTCCAGTCAAATGACACCCAACTGAAAATTCCTTGCTTGAACACATCAGGCACCATTATAACACATGCATAGCATGACATTTAAAAAACAGAACAAAATGCCCAACTGTGGTAAAAAAACCTATTTCAGTAAAAATCTTTACTTCTGAAATATCCCATTACACTTACATTGCCAAAAACTGTGAACACAGAGTCAGTAAGAGATAAATGCAGGAAGTAGCCAAAGCTCTTTGTCAGATAAGTGCGATCCAATACTACATACTGTACTACTGTGGCTGCAAGCTCAGATCCACATGAAAAATTGTCTACCAGTTCTCTCTGCCAGACGTCCTGCAAATGAGATCCGTACTGCACTTTTTCTGTTAGTTTAACAGATCAGGTTTAAGTCGTGCAGCCTTGGGAATACCTGTGGACTGCTCGGTGCTAAAAGGGCCAACACCACATCCTGTTTCAGCACACAGCTGTTGTGGGGGAGAGAAGGTGGCTGTACTGTAGCTTGGGCATGCCACCTGTAGTCCTGCCATGCAGGCATCCTACACACAGGCTGACCAACAAGACACAAACAAACTCAGCTTTCACAACAACACCATGTTTCAGCCCGTATTTAAACGGATATGAATAAATCTGTTGATGTAGATGAAGTCTATTACCACCTTCTAGTCTGATCTGGTCAGATTTCAGAAGCCACGCCGAGCCTGGCCTGGTCAGTACTGGAATGGGAGATGTCTAAGGAACACCGAGTTGCGCTAATGGACCAGTAGGTGGCACTATTCCTTCTGGACCACAATTTCCAGTCCAGTGCCCAAGTATTCTGGCAAAGGACTGTCTTTCAGATGGGATGTTAATCCCGTGTACTGATTACTTGGTCATTAAGGATCAGCTTGTAAGTATAATAAAATACAGAAAAATGGCTATCACGTGAGGCCTATATGGGAGCTGCCCTTTATGAAGAGAATAAGAGAATAAGGAACTTTAGGATCCTTTAGGGTGAAACTTCTATACATGCAAGGAGTTATTAACGCTACACATTACTGGGATATCAAGATTTCTGTGAAGAAATAAGACCGTAATGCTTTGCCAAACAATTTTAGACTCAAGAGCACAGGAGGGCCGATAAGCAAACAGATTCATTGGTTAATTGAGCTACAAAAAAACTTCACTGTACTTCCTGGCGTTAGTAATAATTAGAAGCTGGTGTTTGTTGGTGCGGTTGCTGTGGTAACAGGGTAGGAAGCTGCTGCAGAACGTATACTCGGCAGCACAAGACTATGAGCGGAGAGGAGGGGAGAACGCGAGCTGGAAACCACATGTAGAGGGGGAGAGAGGCTTAAGGCGAATGGCAGTCAGAAATGCAGCACTCCAGACACTCGAGTATAAAAAAAGGGCTCCAACAAACAAAACTGCACGCAGACAATTTTACACCACAGAAGTTTCCAGCAAACCAAACAGTGAAGGAAGACATGTTTTTCCCCACTGGAGAACTTTTGAAAGAAAGCAGCGGAAGACAAAGAGAGCTCCTAGGCTCCGCGCCGCTGGTAGGCCCTCAAGGCTGGCGAGGCTGTCACAGCGCCAGGCTGGTGAATGATTTTTAGCACCACTTCCCTGTGGCGGCGAACGTGCAAGACTCCCACGTTGAGATGTAGGAAGCCCACTCAGCAGGGCCCAGCCACACACCACTATCCCATGCCCACACAAAACCACCCATTATGTCACTCTCTGGTGTCTAAGGAACACACCCAGAAAACACACAAATACAGCCCAGCAGAACATAAAAAGAAACTTGTCCAACAGAGTGCCCTTTAGATTCTAACAAGGACTTATTTTTTTTCCTGAAGACACTTACTGCACATGGTATCGCATTGCTACTAACAAAAATAGCACATACCTTTTCTAGTTTTTAAGCACTAAGGACACAGAATACATGTCCCGTGTACAATTCCTAGAGATTAGTAACTCGAAATTCTTACTGTTTTCAAGAAATAAAATGCTTTGTTCAGTTTTTCTTTGTAATGAGAATCAACAAAGATGGCATTCGTGTAAGTTACTTTTTAGTTTCTTTCAAGGCATTGATAGACATTGCACGTATTATCGGGGTTCCTGGATGCATACTGTGTAAATATCAGCAGTCAAAATGCTGTGTTCTGCTTGAAACACGGGAACTTATGCATTCAAGCTTGGCTAATCATGTGGCGAGTCTTGTGAGTTTTAGAATCAATTACATCATTCATGTGCCACTTGAAACACTAATAAAAGCCTCATGATCATAAAAACCCATTTCTGTTGAATAGAAAATCAATTTAAAATCAAAACTTGTAAAATTCATTATGAGCTCCTGAAGGGCTTTAATGAAGCTTTAGTGAAGAGCTTTAGTGAAGTCAGTAGTAGATTTGTCTGCTTCAGGGACAAACGCAATGACGTATTTAGCAAACAAGCTGGAAATGATTCGGGATCAAATTTAAGAAACTGGTCAAAGGGAAACGAAAGAAATGGATACCATATCTATGGTGCTGCTCAACGTGCAGTGATTCAGCTTTCTTAATTTCCTGACTGAGGAAACATGATAACGTTACTCTTGCACACAACAAGTACAATATGCAAAACAGTACACTGTACGATATGCAAAATTAAACCACCCCTTAGCACCGATGCATTTTTAAAAGATTCAGCTCATGCTTACCACTGAAATAAGTAGATCAGTTCAGACTGCGAGATATCAAGATGCATCTGTTGCTCAGAAACCCATGATAGTGTGGAGGGGTCTTTCACTCACCTGCTGCGTCGGCTCTGTGTCTGCTGCCTGGCCATCTCCTTGCCCGTTTTTCTTTTTTCGGAGCAGACAGTTGCACACAATCAGGGTTGCTAGCGATACGGTGAAGATGCCCACATCTGGGACCACCAGTCGCAGAGTGCTCCACAAGTCATCTAGCGGAAGCCTAACATGATAGATGAGAGTATGAGGTCAAGCCAACCGATTCTAGAAAGCAGCCATATGTAATAACTCCTACTGTACGATCTTTCCACAGACAAGGGGCTTATGCAGGGCAGAGAATCCAAGCTCAACTCTGGGAGATAACACTGACTATATTCAAAGCTGATGCATGCAAATTCCACTCAAAATCATTCTCTTTGGGAAGACTATGGAAGAACCAAATCTCTTAATCAAGTGTGGATTTGATGAACTGGCCTCCTCTTTCTTCAGTGTCTGGGATGTCCCCCTGCACGTGTAGTTCACCTTTCTACAGCCCAACAAGGCTCTGCTTATTTCCATCTTCTGCGTTCCAAAGCTGAGGAAATCGGAACATTTTGCTCTCAAAAGATTACGCATGCTCCATAAACACACCCAACCTGTTTCCGACATTCCTGGCATACCTGGATACTCCAACGTGTCTTGACAGAGGCTCCCAGGAGCTGCCTGCAAAACAAGAACGAGACGTGACCTTGCAGAAAACTGCAAAAAGGCACGAAAAGCAGAGAAACCGCACAGAATGGAGAGGTTATCAGGGAGCAGTGAGTAATCTACATGCACTGGACTACTGCCTGTTCAAACATGTTCCAATATTATCCTAGCACTACACGTTTAGTAAGACTATAATTTTAGCCTTCTTGAGGTACAGTGTTTTTTGGCAAATGAGAATAAAGCCTATTTTAACAAATATGGTCAATTCTGAGCAGAAATGCTTAAATAAATGCTAAACGTAAGAAAGTATTTTTATAGCCAACATATATATGTTTTTTTTTACATTAAGCACATCATTCACTAAGCTAGCTGTAACTTATTCTTATTCTTTCTATGGAGATCAAAGCTGTACTGTACAGATGTTGCTTTCTTAATTCTGGAAATACTCTGTAAATTTAGTGATTGAATTAGAGAAAAGAGGATATTATTTTTAACCTTTTAGACTCCCACAATGTATTCAATCAGAAAATAGTTTGATATTTGTTTTCACTTTAATATAACATAAAAATCAGATGTTATTATATAACCAAAATAAAAAACAGAATCCGATGTTCTTATATGAACAAAAAACAATGTTTTTGATGCAAGAACATAAGAAAGATTATAAAGAAATTGAGGCTGTAGAACCCATCTACCCTATTTGGTTGATAAAAGCTAACTGACAAGAGTTTCAACCAATTGTTTCTTGAACAGGTAGCCTGGGTAGCCTGTTCCATTCTCCTACAACCCTTTGAGTAAAACAATACCCATTCTTGGCTTTAAATACACTTCTATGTACTTCATACTTGTGTCATCTTGTTCCATATTAATTTTGAAGAGTCAACTGTTTGAGAATACAAGGTGTAACTGCAGATACTGTCTGGGCTTTGTTTTTAGAAAAAGTAAGATACTGTAGCACTCACAGTTGTATCCCAGCTCATCATCCAGGCCGGGAACAGTGTACAGGCAGATCTGAAAGGTGAGGTGAGCCAACAGGAACACCAGACTGGTGGCAAACAGGGCCTTGATAAAACGCCCAGTATGACCTGGAAGCGAGAGACGTAAACAGTAACACACATGAAGACATCAGAATTGCACAACCACAGAGAACCCTTACAGCACCATGAGCTTACGAGCAGTACGGAAAGCAGCTGTGTGCTGTGTCAGGACAGGCCCTTTCTCCCTCCCTTATATACTGTATAGCCTCTAAAACAGTTTCTTTGGCTTTACAAAAATATTTGGGCTGCTCCCAAATTTACGTAGAGTTAAAACTAAAAGTATTTTGGTAATGCACAGAACAAACTGCTGACTGCTGACTGCCAAGACAAAATGGGCACAGCAATACCGCCGAAAGACATTTTTGAAAAGAGTACTACAAATGTGGGTGCTTACAGCAAATGAAACAAAAAGGAGAGAAACAGACAGGGTTATCGTAGAGTGGCAGTCAGAAGACTCATAACAGAAGCCTTTGTGAAAGTGAGCCGAGCTGGAGAAAATAAGCTACTAGAAGGTAGTGGTATGTAGCTCTTGTGATTTTGGCGGTGATAACTAGGTTGTTGGTTTTTAATAATTTAAGAATTATTTATACACTGGTTCCACCCCACAGGCCCCCCAGAAATTGACTTGTATTTTCTTTAGGCATTAGGGTTTCTCCTTTCAGCATTAATATTTTAGAATGCCCAGAAAAGGCAGTAATACAACTGAAGAGCCCTTTTATTCTAATAAGTTCCAGTGAAGGCGACCTTCTGAAAGTTAAATAGATTTAGCAGATAAGCCCCTCACTGCACCCTCCACTCGCCGGACTGAGAGTGTATTAAAAGAGCTGCCACAAAATATTGAGATTTAAAGTTGTTGGCATTGTTAAAACCATTCCAGTGCTTCCAAAATTCTGTATGTATTTTAAATTGTTTTGAATTTTAACAACCAACATCTCCATTTTAATACAATAATTTTATATAATTTTATAAATAGTTTGATACAATAATAATGACAATTGTAAACAAAGTGACATTTTTCTGAATATTCCTGTGTGTCGTCCGTAGTCTGTGTACCTGTGACGTTCCCTCCAAAGCTCAGCTCTGAAGTTTAAAGCAGTGTTTACCCAAAGCCCCCAGTTCATCCCTGTGGATCCCAAGTTGCTGCTCTGTAATCTCATTTTAAGTAAACGAGCGGATCAGCATTAGAGAAACACAGTACTACAAACTACATTCATCCCGAAAACCTTCCGGTCTGAACCTCTTCATCGGGATGGAACATGAATCACATCAGTTCTATGTTCTGACAAGAGTTAGAGGCTTCAAGCATCCATTCCTCATTCCTTCTCTTACCCAACAGAAGGCAACAGAAAGTTCCACTTTCTGAAACAGGGGTAAATGTATTGAATTCTACACACAGACGAAAGATGGAAATAACCACTAAGAACAAGTGATAATCACCCACACATCCATCGCTAAGGCCATTCATGTGGCTTGGCATTAGGGCAAGCATCTTCACAAACTTGAAAAAAAAAACAGAAATTGATATGATTGTGTTTGTACACTGCATTATCTTTAACTACACAAATGACAAACAAATCAAATTCAGCTTATCCACTGTACTTTTGTACTGTTTGTATTGTTTTTCTTCATTTATCCTATGAACTGCTGCCAGTTCTGGGCTTCACATTATCAGGACAGAAAACTGCACACAGCTTCTCTATCTGCTTTCCTAGAAACTACATAAAGACACCTGAGAATGTTCCATTACTGTATAAAAAGGCTACAGTTACTTGTTTGGCTTCTGGTGCTTTTGTTAAAAATTGACCTTTGCTTTCATTTAGTTAATCCTTGAGTAAACGTAATCTTAAAAAATAAATGTTATCCCCCTAGGTCTAATGGCAGAAGGGAGAAAGAGACAGGAGAGAAAAAAAGCACTAAGATAACTCTGCACTTGTCAAAACCCGATAACAACTGAATGACAACCACTGGAAAACAAACACTTTGCTTTGAAGTAATTCATTATTTTCATAATACTTAAAACAGACAGAACAATTAGAACAAAATGCACTCCTTTCTAAAGTATTATCTTCCCACGAGAAAGTCAGTTTTGCATTCACAAAATGCAAATCTAAATTTTGTCATTCAAAATAAAAAAGAACTAATCTGTTCCCATTTTAATTATAAAGAAAAAAAATGGGAACATTCTCACACACCAGAATTTAACAATATGGGAAAAGGGTTTTAATAATAGTATTAATACAATAAGTCTGCAAAACCCCATTACCTATCTTAGTTTAAAGCCTTTCCAGTGTCTTAGTATGATTAATGAATGCATTACTCTGCATAGTGTCTCTAACAGAAGTGCAGTAATCATGATTGTATCACCTCCAATATTGGTGACTAGAGGCAGTCTGTGTTTCGTAATGTTACTGAAGCATTGCTGGTCCAAGGATGAACCTGATTTACAGCAGCAGGTCTCTGGATCCAGCCCAGAGCAGCCACTGACTCACTGCAATAAAGCTTCTTTTTAATGGAGGTGCAAAACAAGATTGAGTATCCTAGATATACTCTTCAGCGGGCACGGTTTTGACCAAACACAGGCTCCCCTGAGACTTGCATTTTCTTTTGTTTTTATTCTCCCCATTCTATTTTTTCCACTTCATGCTAGTGAATTTAGTTATACTGTACAAACAGGTGAGCAGGCAGCAGAATGTCGAAGGACTGAGATTGTGGTTTAGTCGCCGTGCTCTCTGGTCACAATCCCAGTTCCACATGACAAGAGTTTGCTGGAAAGGAAAAGGACACCAATTGGCCTATCAAGTGCAGAGAAGACCTTGTGATGCGTATCGAGTTGGTTTGCTGATTGCTTTTTCCAGACTCAGACATGAAAGACTAACTGACTCTGCCTTTCAACAGCAGGCCTGTTTCAAATATATCTGCGGCAGAAAAAAACAAAATTGTGGGTTTCTACTCGGCAGATTCACTCACCACTACCAGCCCCGACACAGTAACACAAGACACAGAGTGCATAACCTCATGAAGCCGACAGATAAGAAAAGTCTCTGCTGTATATCGGGGAAGTGGTGGAAAATCTGAGTATAAGAGTATAAGGTGTGTCTTTTTTCTGCCTTACCATTGCAATTCTTTTAACTTGTCAAATGAGGAAATAACATTTTTTCATAAAAACAATGTTTTCTTCTATGGCCTATGTCTAATTTTAAATAAATAATTCATATGTTACTAAGAATACTAAAATGCAATTTAATAGAAGAGGATATGACTAAGAAAAGTTTTTTCTACAAGCTTACAATGTTTTACAAACTTGACTTCCTGTTACACCCTCTGTTCTATGGGAAGTGTGGGGGTCAGACTGAAACTGTAAGTCATTAAACTGCCCCCACTCCATAGAAAAGGAAAAAAAATAACACCTGTCATAATAGTTTATGTCTGCTCCTGAAGCCTGAACCCTCCAAGATTTCAGATTTTTTTACACCAAGGCCTGGTAATTAATTACCGTTTTTCAAAGCTGTCCTGAATAGCTCTGTGGTCAGTACCGTTTCCAAAAAACTGAACTCAATAATGATTCATCGGAAAAAAAATAATACCCCTGCAAGGTGCACACAGGAACAGCGCACAGAGTATTTTTAAAAATAAATGACATATTCCCTTTAATTCATATTGCCTATTAAGGGGGAGTCTTTCCGAAAACAAACTGCCTGATGCCTAATAAATGCCATGTGACAGTGCTTAATGAATTGCTTATTTTACCAGTTTAAATAAACAAGGTCTTAAAAGGTGTGTTTTGACAGGAAATGGCTGGCACTTGCAGGGCAGCTAGGCGGTGGAGCAGGGTCTGCCTTCACTCATTCCACAGGAAGATGGACGCATGACCCCATTGTATCAACTGGATAACAGCACCATTCCCACGTCATAATGGGGCAGAGCCCTAAGAGAGGAGCCTCTGCTAACTTTCTGCAGCATTCCGGGTCAGAAACCAACCTGCACAACACATCCCCTTGTGGTTTATGTTCTACATCCTTTTAACAAAGCACACGTGACCACGTTCTGCTTATAGTGTACAGGACAATTCAAAAGAGAGAGCTTAACACAGATTGCTTTGGATTCTATCTTCAAGAAAGTTTTTTTTTTTTTTATTCTCGGTACATGTGTTTATTAGAGAACAAAACCCAAATGCTTTTGAGTAAATTAAGGAGTTTGTATTGTTCCCTGGCATAGTGATGGGTAATATAGCTCAGTGTGCATTCCTGTGGCTCTGTAGATTTCCTGATCTTCTCTACAGATCAGAGTCATCCCAGTTAAAAAAGCACTGTGGGGATGCAGCTGTGTGTATCAGACTGAAATCAATTGCCTTGAGCGACCTGGCTGGTTGCCTTTGTCCTGTCAGTGCTTGACGTTATGTGCTGAGTAGATGTTACTGTCTGAATGTACACTCTGGTAAAACAACAAAGCACAAGTTCTGCCACGGGATTTGGTAATAACAGTCGACATTATTTAAAAAAAAAGCAAAATTGCAGAAGAAGGGAGGATGGCCTCACAAAACATTTCTAACTTTCTGACCCTGAAACTTTCAGTGTTTGCAGAAAAGAATGCAGTACAATGTTGATTTATATTACAGTACCTAATACCTGTTTCGTTTTTTCACTTCGCAGCTCGCACCTAGACTTTCTCCCAGTACAGTTGTGGCAAAATGGGGCAGGGTACGGACTCACCCCACACCCACCTTCCAGCACTTGTTTTAACAGCATCGCAGCCCGGTGCCAGAGCTTCACAGCTGGCGGGGTGACAGGAGCGTCTCTCCACCAGGTGTGAAGAAGGCTCCACAGCCGAAACGTTGCGTTTTCTTTCTTCTTTCTTTTCCAGCATGGAATAAACCTATTACTTTTTCCTTTGCAACATTAAAAAAGGTCTTGTTTTCTGGACTTTTGGGTGATGAGCTGTTCTCCATGAGCTAAATAATTGCCATACTTAATTCATGGCAAATAAATACATATTTTGCTCTTTAAACCACATTTCCTTCACCAGTGCCCTTTATATCCTGCCTTCCTGTTTCTTTATTTCCGGAATTTCAAGGGCAAGGACACTTTCAAAAACTATACTTTATACAAAAGTACGGAAATAACAAAAATCTTTGGAGTTGCAATTCCTTTCTAGAGCCAGGGGCATTCACCAGATACAACTCAAGAATAATTCAACTCTTCTTTACTGTTTCAACCTTAACAATTCTGAACAGATAAAACACAGACATGGTGCTTACGTATTTGGTTTCCACAGTTTGAAAGAAATTATTAAACATGTGCCACAACTTAGAAATCTGCACAAGATCAATCAATAAGCATGCACTGAACAACTGACAACAGTTTCTTAACTAGAACTTAGAAACGGGAGGCCTCTATAACATATTTATTGGTGTGATTTCGAAAGGAATGCAGAATGGTGAAGTTTCAAATTCAAAGAGTCAAAGATTCAATGAAACCTTCAAGATTCTTTGCGAACTGTCAGTGATGCTGCTGAAATAAAGTGCTAAAATGCTTGTGCCATTCAACACTGCAAAATGTACTCCTTACACATGGTAATCAGATGTAATAAAGGCTTTAAAACTCACTTTTTAGCACTCAGTACAGCTGTACAGGCTGTTACAGTACTCTACAAGGCGAGAGGCTTTCACAATACAGTTCTTTTACTGACACAGTTCACTAGTCCATTAAACTAGGGAACAAAGACAATGTAAAGCCCATAATGTGCAAGAATCGTGCAGTGTTTGAGTATACAAACAAGAAAAAGATACAGCTTCATCAATTCATCACTGTTCATTTGAAAGACAATCCAAAAACAGCCCAAGACAGATGAACAAGGAAGAATTGTTTGGCAGATCCTTACCTTACAGATGATTGTATAGTACAAGACAAAAAAACCGCATTCATTTGAAACATTATTCACCAATTTAATTGAATTAATACTGCATCTCAAATGTTTAAGATGGTTAGTCTGAACGAGCAGTTTATAAGCTTTAGCTTTTCTAGGACTCTATTTCCATTAATGTGTAAAACTACAAAAAGAAATTCTGAAAATAAATCTGAAATATCACGAAGCTACTAAATCTAATATATTTTAAAAATGAACAAGATCTCGATAGACATTAGATATATTTTATCATCCATCAACAGAGAGCTGAACACTAAAGATACTAATGGCATGAATGTAGTCACAGACAAATAGTCCAGCAGTTTTTAACGTACGTTTTTATGTTGAAAGAAACGCATCTATAAATTATATTGATGCAAAAATTAACAGATGCTAGTTTAAGATATCCTGAGATGAATTGTTCCTTCCTTCTTGGGTAGAGACGACAAGTCCCTGATCTCTGGCCTCTGAGCCCTAGATGCCTCATATTGTCCCAGCTCAGCCCATACATGTTCATGTACATGTTCAAGGGGGCTCAGACCTGGTAGGGCATCCACAGTATTACAGTAATACTGTAGTACAACTCATCTCACAAGAAAACCTTGGTTAGGCAATTACTTGTGTTGTCACATCAGGGTGAGCCTGCAAGTGAGGACCCAGTGCGCAATCAGACTGCCATCAACCACTAGACTCAACTACTCCAACCATCACGCTTCGGTGATGATGATAGGTCAGATCAGGGCTTATAACTGATGCATTGTGTTAGGCTGTACCATCTTACCTGGCTACAAACTGCTGACTATGAGCACCCCAGACAGTGAGCAACAGTGCACTGACAGCCAAGCCTCCAAGGTTCCTGTGGCATGAAAAATTTTCTCACGTTCAACAGCTTAAATCACCTTACTAATCAATCAACTCTCTCACTAATGATGTCTTTCGATGCTCAATACATTAACTTAATATGGAATTATCACAGTTTCTTTGACAGAACCAATGTGTGGTAGGGTACTGGAGGTTTATGGATGTATCGTTCAAGACAAAAGTAAGAATAAGTGTCTAAATGTCTGATATAAGAAATAGTTAATTCAATCAAAAAACATTAAAAAATCATGATTAAGAGCTTTGCATGAACACTGATGCTCTACGTCTGTAAATAGCTCCAGCAATAAAAAAACAGACTAAACAGCAAACTGCTTTTGCAGAGATCAGTTTGTCAGGACAGCTCCAATATGTAAAGCAAATATTTTTTAATTATTAATCTCTCTCCTTTGTTTTCCTTTATTAATTGGTACTGACAGCATCTGACAGCATGGGTCAAGACAAATTACACTTTTAGGACAGCTGCTTGTCACATTAAGAATACATGGTTTAACATCAAGCAAATGGGGTTGTTTTATGCAGTAGCTCTACAGGCTATTTTTATTTTGAGGAACTGAAGGTAGACTACTCCAAAATGCAAGGAGCACATTACAAAACATAACAGGTGCAGAAACTTGGAATGGGATTTCAGGCTTAAACAAATAAAACATTGCTGCCCAGAAATTCTAAAACTGATTCTGTTAATGAATCAGAAAAGAGTTTAGGAATCATCAGTCAATCTGACATGCAAATGAATTGTTTAACATTAAATGCTTTATTCCTTTCTTCGGTCACAGTTTATATATCTATTAATAACTAAAGTAAAAATGGGCTACATATGTGTGAACTCTTTGTTGCCATACTACAAATTTGAAATTAATAGTGAAATCACTCCATGACACTTAGTGCAACTCCACATCTTTCTCCGACGCGCTTTATACTGTAAAGAGCTATATAAGTGTATGGAATTAATAATAATATTATTAAATATAGATCAAGCATATAGATCTACAGGCACTGTTAAAATGAGCATCCACAAAGGAAGCATGCACTTATGCACATAGCAATGGGCTTTGGGACAAACTTATACTGCACCCCTGAGAATCCAGTGGGAGAATCTTCAGAAAACTCTTACACTGTTTAAGTGCTTCACTTGGGAGAGATCTGTCAAGTGTTTGTTAATCCAAGACAAGAGATTGGGACAACTGGAAAAAAACCATCATACACATAATAGATGACTAAATATTGCCTGGGAGCAATAACAAAAATAATAATCCTGTAACTGTAATGTAGTACTGCAGAACTTCCAGTCTTTTCCAAGCACAGCTCTGTATGCTACACACCCCCAGACTCCTAATTATACACATCTGCACTCCTCTGTTTTAGTCCATAACGGCAATAAATTTAAGTAAAGAACAAACAAGATGGTTTTCATTAAACTGCTAATACTGTTTGCTGTCAGGTTTAAACTTTGCAGGCTTGGCAGCTCTCAGTATTTTCCAACAGGGGATTCTGGCTGCCAGAGATTGATCCTGAAATAGATCTCTGACCTCTTACATTGATTCTCCTATTGAGCACTGCAACGCTTGTTTTACTGTATAGAAAACAAACCTGCGGTTCACCAGTCTGTGTGACCTGCTGTGGCCTGCGCAGGCTGTGAAATATTTAACAGTGACCATCCTTTAAAACAGGCAAATTGATGCTAAATAAAACATAAAAGCCAATAAAGACAAACAGCGAGACCCACTATGAGAGCCCATCTGGCCCATGTTTATTTTTCAGAAGCAGGAAAATATAATGGACTGCAATTCATTTTCTTTCTTATCGCAAACAGGAACTGATTGTGGCCAAGAGGTTCCAGAGCGTGAAACCGTTGATAGCTTAGACAAATAAACCCCAGGACCATTTTGGGCTGGCAGTGCACACATTTCTGAGGTCTCTGCTGTGTTTTTTTCCTGCAGTGTCTACTGTGTCTATTATCGACTTACATTGCAACAGGCTCTACTATGCAAAAATGTAACTAACATGTTAACAAATTAAAAGATACAGGTTTTTAAACAAAACTTAAGTTTGGTCTGCAATAAAGCCATAGCTTCGGCCTTACTCCCCTACAACTCACACATTCTTTTAAAAGTGCTCACTTTGCCCAGACTGACCTTTGCTTGTGAACTGAAAAGCAGTGCAAGAGCCGGATTTATCATTGGATTATGAGAAATAGGGATAGTCCAAGCGCTGTTCATCCTGATGTTGCAGTGGTCACTGCATAGGCTCTGCGTTCTATAGCGTATCATACTGCAATTATCATGTTGTTTTAGGGTGTAAAGCACCACGTATAGCACTGCCAAAAATGAGCTTTGTTGAAAAAGCCTTAGGATACTGATAATACTTCTTAAGTGACTCCTCAGCACAATTTAGTCATTTTTATGCACATGTATTGATGCTTACAGAAGCTGAGACCAGCTTTATAATCACCTACAATTTGTTTTGGCAGGTCCTGAACTACATTTGAATCCCTGAAAAACCACGAGATAAATCCTCTGTCAGCAGGCCAGCAGCCCCATGTCCCGACCCTCTTGGCACACTTTCTGGGCCTGCTTTTCACCTGCCATACAGCCGTCACAGACTGCACGGGAGCTGAGAGAGATGCTGCAGCTCAGTGAAAGCCACCATGCTGAACCTTATCCTTAACCAAACACCATCTCTCGCCCAGTAACGAACGCCCTTGGCTCTGGCACCAATATAGAGGGGCTAAAAATAAATCCTCTAATCCAATGTGAAGCCTTGGTTTTATTTGTGACTTCAGGTTTTGCAGTTCAGATTTAGATGTAGGTGGTAAGGAGTGTACCAACCAGAAGGGCTTCATCTATGGTATCCTCAGTCTTATCCTCAGTGCTGCTCGGTGCCACATGACCATTTCTGCTGCTCTTTTCTCATTGCTTCTGGTCAGAACAACCAGGGACTCATGGGTCACCAGGTGACGCAGTTCAGTCAGTGCAAAGCTGGAAGGTTTGTTGTGAATTCTACTAGTAAAATTACTGTAAATGTTTTACAGTATTTTACAAGTAAAATTACTCCCACTACTGAGAGATTGGCGCAGGTGGACACTCCCCTGGTGTCCTGGATTATAGACTATCTGACCTGCAGGTCATACTACATAATGTGGTATGTACGGCTACAGAGCTGTGTGTCTGAACAGATTGTTAGCAGTACTGGGGCTCTACAGGGGACTGTCCTTGCTCCATTCCTGTTCACTTTTTACACCTCTGACTTCAAGTACAACTCTGAGACATGTCATCTGCAGAAGTTTTCGGATGACTCTGCAATTGTGGGGTGTATTAGTAAGGGGAGGGAGGAGGAATATAGGAGCTTGATTACCAACTTTGTGGAGTGGTGTCATCTTAACCATTTCCAGCTAAACACCAACAAGACTAAAGAAATGGTCATGGACTTTCGAAGGGCTGCTGTAACACCTCAATTTCCCTTCGGGATAAATAAAGTCTTATCTATCTATCTAGCAATTCATTCTCTTATTCAGCATGAAGAAACCGAGGTACCTGTCTCAGTTCAATGTGCATGGGCAGTGGATCTCTAGATGGGCACACGAGGAAACACGATTGTCCTTGGGAACCTCAAGACAGATGACTCGGTGGGATAAATTAGTCAAATCTAAAATATGCTATGCATTTGATAAGCCTTCTTTCTTTGTATTACTGCTGCTCTTTCCAAAATGGATTGCTTAGGAGAATAGAAGTTTATTCTTTTTAAAAAATATTTATGAGTTCAGTAGTTTTACAGAAGGAGAAGTGTTCAATAGTTATGAAAATGTTGTGATTGAAGAACATGGCTACTGTAATCACACAAGGGTCAGAAATCAAGTCTATCATTAACATAGGGATTATGTTAATCCCTCAAAAGTAGATTCACAGATTCACACGGAACTAAAAAAGCAGAGTACTTCAATATTCACTGCACTTGTGCATATCTCCTATAGTATTAGTCTGTCGGCAGTTTTTTATCGCAATTTGTGCATGTTCAGGAAAACAATGTGTATTATGTAAAAGCACCATCTCTGGTCACGATTTCTAATTTTACTGAAAAGTTATTGATCTTGGTGAAAAGTTGTCTGATGTTCAGCAGGTTACTTGGCCTACTCTGCTTTAGGTCAACTCTGATCCCCTTGAAAAGCAGAAAGAGTCAAATCCTCTTTGTTACAGAACATCAGGATGCAGATGAGAGGAGGCCTTTCGGCCTGTCCTGCTCATATGGGTTCTCAGCACTCCAACAGCATCAGCAGTGTGGAGTGGCTGTTGGCCTCTGGGCTTGTAACCAGTAAATTTATTACTTCAGATTCAGAGTGGCCACACTGACACACTACTGTGGTATACATCTGGATCTGGTTTTTGCTTTGTATTTAGGTCTATACAAATCACCCTTGACATAGTAGCTCTACTAAAGTAAAGTAACTAAAATGTTTGGTAGCTTTACTAAACTGTCAAACCAAACTGTGCTTACTTGTAGAATAAAGTCCTACCTATTCCATAGCGCAAAAACATTTCAGGAAACTAATACTATTGAGGATACTATTGAAACACCCGTTTTACTTCGCCATGCAGAAATCTTACCACATTTCTTGCAAAGTTAAAGCACTTTCAGTTGGTACCTGGTGTACACAGTATATAGCACATCATGCCAAAAAAGAAGAGACAATCACACTGGAGCATTGTTAAGAGTATAAGATCCACAGAGATGGCAAGACAGAAATGTTGTTGAGAGAGCTCCATTATGCTTTTTCATGGCCGTTTCCCAAGACTTCAGAAGGAAAGTTCCTTACCTCGTACAGTGCGTTCATTGGGCCTCAGGAACCACGGTAACAGCAGCAGGTAAAGAAGGTACACTAACGACAGGGCATTGTAGCGGAACAGGCAGGCTGAGGAGAGACCAAGAACAAGATTGTTAGTGTCAGTCAACGGCACACCTGCTTCTAGCTTAACCTGCTGTTACTGCTGTGTAATTATTGAAATATTTATCTTTTTAACCAAATAACCATTGGAAATCTATTTTTCAATTTTAACCATAATAATATTTTTAAATAAGCATGGGAATTCTTGTTCTAGATTTAACAATCTCAATATTTATATAAATGACTGAAACTGAAATCTTTTTTTGAGACAGTCTAGTATTCTGTGTCCCACAGTAGGACATTTGCCCCTTTTAACTACAGAAACATATGAACAATCTATGCACAGAAGGACCTATGCAATGCAAAACAATCTGTGCAGCACAAGTGTGATGAAGATATGAAAGCCCTCTGATCCAAAGGCAGTGAGCAGTGTTCTTGGACTTCACAGTGCTGTGCTGTGAAGTCTTGCCAGGGGTGGGGAGGTGTACAACTGTAGTGTCTCTGAGCAGCAAACAGCAAGACAGCTCCACACTCTTCAGGAAGAGGCTTTGATCCTCACAGCATGCTACACCTTGGCTCTGCACCTGAGAATTTAAAAGGCTCCTGTATTCTTCCGTCAGATATAATTTTATCCCCAAATTTAAATAGTAGTCTTCAGACATCAGTGGTCTGATCCAATCCCTCATCAATAGGCCACCATGTCTGTAGATTCAATTCAGCTCATTGGCTTAATTTAACAACATCTCCCAGCTCTGGAGATGCCAGTGTTTAAAAGAGTCTTGGAAAACCTGCAGACACCACCAGCCCTCCCGGACAAGGAGAGGAGACCTATCTAGATACATCATGGCCCTCCAGACACCCTGAAACCAGAGTGAAAGGGAGGGAAAATAAAGATACAACATGAGACAGACCCTGGGAAACTGGCCCACAGCAAAGTGTGCATGGTGTAAACACTGCACTGCGAAAAAATTGTAAATATTTAACATAGAAAACCTTCATGAAGGCGGAACAACTTTGAGGTCAGATTACCTCTGGCCAGACAATTCCAAATGTCTGTTCAAATCGAAGTCCATGACTGGTAGCACAGCACGTAGGTCAAGTTACTTGTTCTTAAGTACAGCTACAGTACTTAACAGATGCATACTTTAGAGGTAAATATGCTTTATAGGACAATTCAGGGAAAAGAACAGGGCTCCAGTTGAGTTTCATTAGAAGAGATTTCTTATTTCACAATTGTTCATATTTTAAGAAGTGTGACTAATTTTTTCTTTGTTGCTTAACATCTGTTGGTAAATATATTCGTTCATCTTGACATCTGTTCCACTTCTTGTCCTAATATTTGCAAACTAATACATTAAGTAACTCAGTAGTTGTCTGGTAACCTTGGGGATAATTAAACTTGGCTAACAACAATGCCTTGAGGTGGTTTTCCATGCTGGCTGAATGCAGCTGTTCCTCAGGGTATCCAGGAGCTACTGCTATCTGTTGCATGAGTGCAACACAATCTGTATGAAACTCAGCAAGCAACACAGATATTTAATAAACTGCCTTATTATCCGTATTGGTATTTACCATTTTCCTGAACCTTAACCCTCTCTGGTTCAATCCCTGTCCTACTGCTAACACTTCTTTATTTTTAAAAGCGATTAGGCAAACTGCTAGCTTTGTTTCATATGATAAGCATAAGTGATGATAAATGGGGATCAACATTTATTTTCAACAAAATGTCTTATTTTTTTAACTCTTACTATAGAACAAAAATGTAATTCATAGCAAGCTTTTAAAATTAAAATGATGTCACTCTACCACTGATGACTAACATTACACCAAAAGAATGAAGCCCGCCAGGCAATAAAGCTGATCTCTCTGGATTTTCTGTCATTTGTTTTTGAGACAAGCTCACTTCCTGTAGCTCTCCATTAAAACAACACCTAGATTCTAGAAGTCCTAGAATTGACATTCATGATAGGGGAGCACTTTGTAACCAACAAAATACTGAAAAACAGGTAAGGTGTCTTCACAGCTGCTCCAGAAAAATGTCCTCATTTAAAGCTTCTCAAAAGAGTTCCACTTGTTTGAACAGTGGAATACATTCCTGGCGTGAGGAATGAAAACCTACTGTGCCTTGTTATCGCACATCAGTCTCTCCTGAAAGATTGGGCAGACCTACACAAAGTCTATACAGAGGGAAACACAAATGAAATAAAACTGAATCAAGATTACCACTGATCACAAGCTTAACACCCTTCCAAAGACATTCGATAGGGGCTTTGAGCAGCTAAAGTAAATCATAGATAAGATACAGAAGACTGGTGCTTCAACTTTTTAATTTAATATTGACCAGTAGTATTTGCATTGAATGACTGATAAGCATCCAAATATGTCCTGATTAAATCAAATAATATTTGGCAGGTGTAATGTTTTTCTTTATCCATTGGTTAAACTGCAAGACTTTTTTTAAGCTGTATTCCTACTTTTACCTTAAATGAAGATTTGAAGATTTTATTGATTAAACATGTTGTTACTGCAACAGTTTTCATATGACGAGGCAGAAACCCAGGAAGTCCAACGAAATGTTGCTTAATCAATAAGACGCAGTCAATCAGTCTAGTTATTAGGCGGGTCAATGAGCTCAAGTGTACTGGGCAAAGGAATTCAGTGAAACATCAAAATGACTAAAGCAGCCCTTAATCAACACAGTAACAGTTACTGCTACGGACACAAAGCGCACCATTCTTTGATGCTCTCTGTAAAATAAAAAGAAACATTGACTGCCTTCAATTCTTTTGCAGAGCAAACTCAAAAGGGAGAACCTAAACTGCTAAAACTTTGCATTCATGTTTTCAGAAAATTATGGTAATTTTAATGCGGAAAAACCAACAGAAGTCTGGGCAGGAACTTGTTCCTGTAGCAAAACACACCCAAGGGGTGTGCAAGACTGAAAGATGTTCTGTTATTTTGGGTAGATTATTTTATGTATCAGGGCAAGATCAAACTGGACTCTTGTCAAGTGTTTGAGAAAGTGGTTAACACAAAAACTGGGGCTCAGATCTTCTTAGAAGTTGATGGGCTGAAACTTAAATAAAATCTTGCACCTATTTTTCCATTATAGGCATTAATAACAACACTGCTACATGCAATCTTTTTATTTACATAACACAGCTGCTTATGTATACAATAAATCACAAACACCTGAATTTCTACTGTAATGTCCCATGGCTAACATTCCAGCTGTGCTAGAACTGGAGATAAGTACTGTACATGTTATTTTCCCCACAGTAACACAATAAAGGCCTTAATTTCTTATGAATTAGCACATTTTGCAAGAGAGGACAATATCTGAACAACTGTTTTAAAAACAAAACAGTCTACAATTTTATTTAGAAATGTCTGTGCTGGTTCTTTTCTTACATTTCATTCGAAGTTGTTCGGGTGGAACACTGGAAAACCCCTGGAGCCGCAGAGGGGAATGTCAGTGAACAGGTCAGTGAAGAGAGTCGAACATGAAAGATGTCACTATTCACGATGACTAATTACAGGTTTAAGGCATCTTCAACATCATTCTCTTAACCCCTGAAGACAGGCCAACATAGCCGTTGTTCAGCACAAGAAACTCGAGCATCCAAAGCACCGATTAGTTCAGTACAGAACAATGAGACGATAAAAGGTTTAAATTACATTTCTGCATCATGTGGAATTACTTCTCTGCATTGTGCTCTGGTTACCTCCAACCTCCCAAAGAGTGCAGTCCCAACCTGTGGCATTTTTTATTTGATTTGATCAAAAGACAGGCTCTGGGTTGCCATAATCCTGACCAGGAATTAATGGCTTTCTGGTCATGGATGGACGGATGGTGATATCGATACAGTAAATTTAAAATCACTGATTCTTATGCCACTTTTCATCCCAAAAGATCCCAAAGTGCTTTTAAATGGTATCAACGATTTGATGATGATGATTTTTTTTTTAATTGTACAATTTTTTAAAACTTTCTGCATGAACATCAGTTTATGCTTTAGTAGTCCAGTTTCCCAAGGCAAGATTTTAGTCATAGGATCGCTCATTAAGCCTTAATTTTTCCAAGTTCTGAACTAATTTACAACCTTAACAATTTTGTTCTGTCACCCATGTCCATAGTTTAACTGGATCAGCTGGCGCATGAGTGGGATTTTCTGGTAGTCCCTGGCAAATAACTTTTAAAGCAGGACAGGATAAAATTATTTTTCTGTTTCGGAAACCTAGATATGTTAGGTGATGCGCAGCAGCCTTTGTACACCAACAACACCCCCCAACGCAGCAGGTCAGACACGGAAGTAAGAAACTGCTTCATTGGTTGACTGAAGGGGTAACCTTAGGCAGTCCAGACAAACACAGAGTGACATTAAGCCAGTACACTGGGGTTAGTAAAATATCTGCAAAACCATCTGGAACTGAAATTTACTGGAACTGTATGGTCTAACTCTTGTACGAGTTCTACACCATTTACATCAAAGACAGTTACAGACTCCATTGAGGCCAAATATGAGTGTCTTTAACCATAATAACTAACACAAATTAAACTCTGGCATGAGTACATATAGGTTTTAGGGATTGAAGAAAATGTCATAATTAACTGACCAAATGCCAAGCAGTACTCGTCAGAACGGTATCTTCTGCGGGTGATTAAAAGACCCCTGAAAGCCACAGCACTTCAGCATCTGGCACTCACTGCACAGCTTGCACAAGCCTGTAGACGTCTCCTTAGCCAGGTTAATTGAACTGCCCCCCCAAGAGCCATAATTCTCTTACACTCGTTCCTCATTTCAGCTGCATTTCGGGAACGAAATGCCCACAGCACTAAGGCTGCATCCATGTTGCATTTCTTCTTCGAACAAAGTTGGAAAGTGTCACATAGACCTTTGCGGATACTAGTTTAACAGGTACTTTAAACAGTATATGGCCCTCCATGTTTACATGATTTTTAGATACTTGGCAGTCTCTCTACTGCACTGGCAGTCAAAATGAACAAGGCTTTGCTTAAAAGCATTTAATTGGATAAGCCAAGTGTCTTTGTCTCCGAAAACATTTATCAGCAGTGTCCCCTCAGAAATATAAAAACGTCTTTGAGCAGAAACTGCAAAATGAAAAAAAACAAGTAAAGTTTTTAACTGAAATGATTTTTTTATCTCGTTGAGAACCGTTTTGTTCAGGACTCGCATGTGATTTTGTGCTGGAAACCCACATTACCTACCTACAACATTAATGAATGTTTAAGGTGAAAACCAGAAGATCAACAATTCCAGTCGTAGCAGCAAGGTCATGCCTAGGCATAGAATTAATTGTTCAAAGGAGGTGCAGAATAACCTTTCTCTTGCCTTGGAGATAAATCCAGCAGCTAGTCTACTCCTCTGAGTCAGCTACTTAGGAATGTTCCTGGGATAGGGCTCTGATAACCAGGATGCCCTGGCATTCCAATACCCATATCAGGACACCATGAAATGAATTCATCCCTAACTCTGCAGTGACATAATGGCCAAATCGGCCCCTCTCAGTCTGCAGTTTGGTGAGAAATTTACATCTGGACTTCTTACCACCTGGACATCACCTGTCATAAACCTACTGACAGTGCTGGGATGACCTACAGTACCAGAAACACACTACATGGGTTTAGCGCTACACCTGATGATGTCATGACCAACCATGACCCATAGTGACGTAACATAAGTTTCTGAGCTGGCTCTCTATGGCCCTGGCAGGCCGACTACAAACTAGCCACGTGACTGTAACCACTGCTGCCCAGCCCGAACAGCTAAAGCCATGGAATGTAGCCAGAATCTGTCCCATCGTCACGGAGCTTCGCAGCTGTGATCCTGCCAGATAGCTGAAATCACAGAGTGGAACATTTCTCCACACGACTGTATCAAAGGAGCCAGTAAAGGTTGATTCTACGCTGAAAAGTAGAAAGGACAAACACAGCCCTTCAGCTGTTGAGGATTCCTCAGGTGTGGGAGAGTCTAAGGTGGCTGGAACAAGAAGCCCAGGCCGGGTTTCCAGCACCAGCTGACTGTGACCCTTCCAGGGTTAAACAGCTTTGCTTAATGGGTGGGAGGGTATCATCCAGACAAAAGCAGCTCAACGGCTGTATGCTCGTTCCTAAATGGATTAGAAGGAAAAGGAACAACCAGGCTATTGCTTACACTAGAGCTGATTATGTTCCAAAATACAATGCATGATGGCATCAACATCAATGAGGATCACACCTTTCAAGCCAAAACTGCAAAGGAGTGCAATCTGACACGTCAAGCACTTTTCTTTATCAGAAAGGATGATATCCCAACTAAGGTGATTTTGAATAATAGGCAGAGCTTACATTTCTTTCATGTTTATTCTAGAAATTACTACAAAGATTCAATTTTTTACCTAGGCAGAAGAACACATGCAGCAGATCTAACAATATTTGAAATATTTATGTACAAACAGGTTTTAAAGCAGTGTTCTAAATCAGGATCAAATAAGATTCCTTGCTTAGTGGGAAGTTCTAATCTTTAGAAGAAAAAAAAACTTCATTCTGTCTGATTTTTCTTAACATGTGTGCTGCAAAAAAAAAATGCTGGAAGACTTTCGAACTACATAACTGGCTTGGTGGTGACCTAATTCAGCAAATATTCTCTTCAGAGCCCACAACAGCAGGGCAAGGCCGGGGCTCCTGTAGTGCTGTTGGGGGGGAGAGGGAATATGATTAACAGGGTGCCACAAAGAAGAGGGCTGAAAGACGTTACAGGGGAAAAGAAGTACCTGCACCCCAATTTCTAAAGGCCAACGGAAACACTCAGAGGAGTGACGCCAGAAAGACACAACACATAATACACATCAATGTCATTTTGGGAAAAGTAGCTGGAATTAATTGGGGGGTAAAAAAACTTAAATTTTGAACAAAAAGCTGAATTACCAACTTTTTTTCAAATCTCTATAAAATTTTCTCTGAGTTTCAATTTTCTCATTGCCCTAATGAAACAATATTTTAGGGAAATCAACACTTGACACTATCCACCAATTTAAAGCAGAGAACAAGCTGTAAATGCAGAGTCTTTGGCTTTACAGTTTCTAAACCCAGTTCTGTAATCTGCCATCACTTCTCTAATGAACATGGATAAATCTTTAAACTGCGTTTTCTTCGCACAATTTGAGAGGCTTTGTTTTGCATATGTGTATTTGTGATGGATTGAATCCATGATACCGATTTCATTTTTCCAGGATCATGAGCTGCCTGAAAGATTAATCAGAGGCAGCCCATGTTGTCCCAGACTCATGGGGAACTGCCTGTGAAGTGAAACAGACATTAAACAGGACAACAAGGCCTGCGTGGACTGGGGGGCTGGGGGCTGGCTCCTTATTCTGGTCAAAATGAGTCACAGCAGACTTCAACTGGAATTGTGCTCCATCCACCATTTTCAAGATGTCTCCACTCCTCACGTATCCCATATTGCACAGGAGAGCCAGGTCCTGGTTGTTTTGCTTTGAAACAGAAAACGTGGACTGAGACACCAAGGAACTGTTAACGTCCTAGTTACTGGTAACTAGATTTTGTAAAAACTGATTTTGTCTCTGGAGAGGCACAGTGCATGTGACTGCGACAAAAAGACACGAGTGAACATTAGCTAAGGAACTCATCTCGTAATGTTGAGGGCAGTGGACCACAGAGGTCAGAGGTCCAGTCCAGAGACAGACCGCAGTTCATTGGATGCTGATGGAGAAACAGCATGATCAAAGACTAAATCAAAGTTCTGATCTGTGGCATGCATTTAGAGAATAATTGGATTAAGCAAGTGCTGATCTCAACATAAACCCAGGCAATCAGTTTAAAGACCGTCTGCAAGCCAATCAAATGAACGAGCCATTAGAAGGTTTCACCATTTTTGCTGTCTCTAAGATTTTCTTTTCGATTTCAACGGAACAGATACCCTGAGACAGAAGAAGAGCACAAAACTCAAAGCATGCACAGATTTCGTTTTTTTAAAGTCTTTTGCCCTTGTTCTCCAGGAAGAGAAAGCCGACAATAGAAGAATCAAGCCATTGGATTTCTGTGCTGAATTACTCCGGTACCATTCTCAATCCTCTGTCGGAGCTGAGCCCCAGTGTTGGGATTATTGGTTCCTGCAGCTCTAGTGTACACTACAGCTGTGTGATGGCGTTCCAGTGCAGGGGACCCTGCCAAGTTCTCCAACCCCACAGCGGAGATCTGGCAGGAACGGGCGGGCTGCTGACTGCCAGCACAACACAAGCAACAGCCCAGTTACTTCAGTAGTGAAGGATTAAAGGAAAAAGAGAAATAAACTCCCAGTTTGCAGGCTTGGAGCCACGAGCCTGGGGGAATCTCTTCAGCACAAATACTGCCCTTGCTTTAGCAGACAGTAAGCGGGCTACCACTGAACAGTCCTCTCACACATACCTTTCACATTCCTTCTCCCATTCGTCTTTCAGATGTGTTAACGTACAGTAAGTGTTGCTAGGAATTAAAGAAAGTACCCCGATTTGTTTTATTTTTAAAGGTGCCAAAGCAACGGAACTCCAAACCTTATCACTGCACTTACATAAAGGTTTATTTATATTAATTTATTTAGTCAAAACTGCCACACATTTGTAGTGTATTTTGCTGCTGTTATTCTTATAATAAATCCTCATTCAACTAAATCATGTATATCAATTGATGGTTAAACCCTGTAACAGACACTTAAGCTCATGTTAGTTAGAAAATAAAAAGTGTTTTTTTTTTAAATTTACCAATCAGCCCTGCAAAAATGTAAAGCCAGGTTTAACAGATAATCTGCAGATACAGAAACAAACCACAGCAAGCAGGGAGCCTTTTCAGAAACCCTTTTCTGGAACAATCATCTAAGCCACAGAGAAGAATAGTTCTTTTTAAAGACTGTTAAGAAAGTGTGGGTGTGGGCACGAGGGAATTGAATAATGCAGTGTCATTATAAAGTCTTTGGATTAAAAAATAGATGGCTCACTTTCTTATTATACGTCGCCTTTTTTACCTAGAAACTGTTTTCAACCATCCCTTACTCAGTAAGTAAAATGTAAAAAGCTCCTTTAAAACATGAAACTTCTCTGCAAGTCTTCCCTGCAAGACGCGTGGTCAGGGATGATAACACTGCTCACCAGTAGATCCCGGAAGTGTCCGCCAACCACAAGAAACAAAGAATCACATGGCCTGGTCGCCTGGTTCATTCCAGGAGGGGTGGGTGCAGGTTTACAGAACTCTGCAGCTCCACATTACTGTGCTACGTCATGGGATATTTCGTCATTCGAGTGAACCAGACAAACGGTGCTACTAAGTACCTGTTGAAACAGATCTCCGTAAAAACAGATCACAAGGAAGTATTTAGTTCTTCATATTTTAATGCCAGGTCATGTACTGTTAGATTATGAGAGATTTTTCTAGGTCCTGTGTCCTGCATTCTTAAGATCTTCTAATGATCTCATCCTTTTAGATTTCACAGAGGTAAAGGACTATCATTACTCCAAATCCTTCCTATGCTGATTCCGAAAGTGCAAACTCAGGCCTGTCCTGACAATTGCGTGAGGAATGTTCATAGTCTTGCCTTTGATTAAGTAAAAGTTTGCACTACGGTGCTAAAGCACATATTTTACAGGTGCTCTCTACATAAGAGGTATTGAAGAAATGACTGGGATAGACTTAGGACTCCACTCAGCTGTCCCATTACCTGGGTGAAGTTTTGAGGTTTAAGCACATTCAAACCAAATTCAAACAAAAATGAGAAAAAGATCAAATCTAGGCCTAACCCCCCCCCCAGTAATAGCACAACTCCCCTCCCAATAAACACATTTTGCTGTAAACAGACCTCCTCTCGCACCGAGGACTCTCATCCGGTCTCTAACAGTATATTTGTATTACAGAAAAGAGCTGCAGGGTAAGGTATCACAATACATTACTCACTGCACACTATTCAAGACGCCTCAAAATCTCTTTTAATTTTGCTCTAGACGGGTGTCAACTTTGAGAAAGTTCCAGTCCTGCCTTCAAGTATTTTTCAGCAGTTTTCAACGTTTTATTACACACAGGTTCATTTGACACAAGCACCTTATTTGAAGGCCGAAGTCAAAAGCAGTCCTATTTATGAAGGGAATGCCCGATGACAGCTCTGAACATAGAACCTTCCCCTTTTATGGCGATGTGACGGGCCAGCAAGAAATTTAAACTCCAGCAACAACGACCACCACACCTAACCCCTTCCTCTCACAGCATGTAGCTGTTCCTCCAGGCTCAGCCTCTGACCCAGTGTTTATCTGCCTTGCTCACATGTTGCCCTACCCAAGATGGTGGAACACAGAAATATAAGAGATACGTTAGGCTCAGAAACACAACCGCATTACAACCATCAGCAATTCTATGATCCTTCAGAGCCATATTTTAAAAAAAAGCAGAAGATTCTACTACTGTTGGTGGTGGAGGGGAGTCCCCATTACCTGTAAAGCGCTTTGAGTGGAGTGTCCAGAAAAGCGCTATATAAGTGTAAGCAATTATTATTACTATTATTATTACTACCCAAATGTAAGTTGCACTTCGAAAGGGGGAAATATCTAAACGTACACATAATTACTCAAGACTAGAAATGAAGTTTTAAGAGCTATTTAACCATGAGGGATCTTGCCCAGTGTGATTTGTCATTTCTGGGTGGATTCTTCTCTTTTTGACAGTCTGCCAGGGCTCTTGTTATTCCAAAGACTCGCTTTGCTACTGAAACTCCCCTCTGCACTGGAGCTTTAGTAAAGGTTCGTTGTTTTTAATAGTAATAACTGCACTTGTAGTAGGACATTAAAGAACAACACTGTACAATCTAATGAAAACTGAACCCGCGTACGCATTAAGAATGTCGAGCTCATGGTGCCACAGAGATTTTATATCAAGGCATTTGCGCAGCTCAACACCAGCCACAAAGGGAAGGTACTGTGAATACTAAACAAGCGATAAGGCACACCTGGAACAACACAGTAGAATTTTTAGAAGATTCACACATCTAAAAGTAGCCAGTGTTAACATCCCACTTATTTAACTATGAGCCCTTTGAATTTTCACATTTCAGTATTGTGGCATGCCTTTTAATTTCCAAGCGTTATCTACCATGGTCTCACATACAGTATGTCCAAGCTGCTGGCCAAAATTCTTTGCTCTCAGAGTCCGTTCAGACAGTTCTGACCAAGTCTTTTCCTGTTGCTGAGTCCTTCCCATAAGTCACGGTTTGTTTGAATAACTTCTGCTTGACTAATTCACATTCAGTCAGATTAAGTTTGTTATGAGAAAGATAGATAAAACAAATGATAAGCCCGAGGGCTGCACCGTCTTCTTCATTTCCGGATTTTCAAAGACGATGATTATAATAGTTGTGCGTTCATTCGATTTCTGTCTGCAAGACATTAGACAATAATTCCCTTATTTGAAAGGGGTGTGAGGTAAGAGTGAAATAATTAATGTTTAATACAGACTGATGTCAGACACAATTACTCATGAGCGTGCATAATGGAGTACACAGGTTCATATCATGTTCACAGCACCAACCACAGGCTTGTAACTTGAGAGCACTGCGTCTCCACTTACTTTTCTGGAAGACATGAAATAATGGTGACAGGTAGTGCCAGCAGACAAGGTCAGCAGCTCCTATTTGTTAAACCTTACAGCCACACTAGACCAGCTGTCTGCCAGAAGACTTGGACTACTCACATTGATATCTAGAGGTCACGAGGACAACTCCAAATCAAATAAATCAGCAAATGCTGGTGAACTGTTTCTACAGCCTGCTACAGCTTTTGGTTTGGTCATCAACTGATAACTTTCACTTCGGCTCAAGCTGTTCCTGAGCTTAGCAACAGCCTTGCCCACAAGAGCAGATATAACGCATGCTTTGTGGGCGCGTTGTAGCCCACCTGTAACGACTGCTCACGGTCTGCTTTGGCAGGCACAGGCGTAGGAAACGCAGGGCTAACCCTGCCCCAGAGAAAAGGTAAGGTCGGTGTGATAATATCTCCCAGGACCAACAAAACACAAACAGCGGCACAGCTATGATTCAGAAAACTGGCTGCAGTCAGTTCCATCTTGTTGGAATTGCAAAACAAAAGGCTTGTTCTTTGCCCTAATCCCGCTCAGAACTCTTTCTCAAGCTTACTTTTGTTTTCACATCGAACTGACCATTCTGGTTCAGTCAGTGATAAAAAAGGGAGAGTCTTGAAAGGAATGAGGGATTCTGTTTTCTTTTCAGGGGCCATTTTAGAACTTATCAATCTCCAAACACTTGTGCAGAACTTTTTAGGATTTAAAGCAGTAAGCCTATCGATATGACAAACACAAGTTAACAAGCAAGCTAATCAGTTGCATATATTTCGAATGTCATTTACAAAAAACTACATTATAGTTTTGCCAAACCTTTTATTCCAAGGCACTTTTCAAATAGTCTAAATACTTTATTGATACAATCTGCTCAGATTTATATTGAAACACTTTTGCATCCCACAATGAACCATCAACACACCCTAGAGAAAACATCATTGTAAGTATTCTTGAAGAATTTAACAAAAGATTCTAACAGCTCAGATTTAGAAGCCTGATCTACTCATGAAGCTCGGGATGTCACCTGACAAGCCTTATCAACAGGCCAAGCAAACTCCCTTGAGAACAACTGAACACTCGTTATCAACTGTACAGCAAAATGACATCAAGATGGGTTTATCCAAATCAGGTTAGGCATTTTATCATCTATGGGTTAGTGGATGTGACAATACTAAAAACACTCTTTAATATTCTTTTTGTGCCTTATCAAAATTTTGTTACAATAAATAAAATTTATCTAGCCTGAAAGAATTTCCTGATGTTTTTAATGGCACTAGATTGGAAGTATCTGCACACAATATTTAAATAATTAAAAGAAGCCTCGAGCCACAGCTTCCTATTTCTACAGATTTCCTGTCCAAGTGCTGACCAGCATCATCCTCAGCTATCTTGGCTCTTGAAAAGAATAGCCTACATTTAAATGCTTTTGGTTTGTTTCTGCTCTTTCCGTTTTCTGCTAACTTGTTTAATGCTGACTTCATGTTTCTATATATATGATTTACATTCAAAGCCTCCAACAGCATCAGCTCTGCCTTAGGATCATATGAGGTCTACAAATGCCATAAGTTGTTTTCCTGCCTTAATGAAAGACAACGCTTAAAAGTCTATATTTATTTTCATAGCTTGGCTTCAGGTTTCGGTCATCTGCAGGATCGGCCATTGTGCACGTACAGATTTCTAACAGCTTTTCCCAGCTGACAGAGATGGGGAATTGGACATGTTTCCTGCAGTGACAGATAACTGGGGGGTCTGTCCTGGTTAGGCCAGGAGGACTCAGGAGTGATCAAGTGAGAAGGAACCCAAAGGGACTATTACTACTATCCTATTGCCTGCTGATTAATTTGCACCACGCATTAAGGAAGGGTGAGTCCCAGCCCGATAATATTTTCACAGCTCTGCTACAGCGCCATACTGTATATACTCTCGTGTCTCCTGTCATAAGCCTGTCAGGATCCCTCATGCTGATACAAACGAGCTCCTGCTTCACTAAACAGTGAAGCACTTCTCCTCTCTGATTAAGAAACTACTCATTCTTCTACATCACTAAAGAATATTACACCTTAAAGATCTGTCTAAATGTTTAAGTATGCAATGCCAGTTTAGTAGAGTATTTTCCTTTTGCAATTTGTGTTTAGACTGGTGAGCTTCACAAACAAAAGACATTCACTTAAAGCTGTTAATTGAACTGAAAGAATGAATGAATAAAACAAACTGTAGCCCATTCATTTTACTTCACATTGGAACTGAAGGCAGCAGTATAAATGAATTATGTGAAAATAAAATTATGCAGTATGTTAATCTCACCAATAAACTAACACTTTAAACTCTCCCTGCTAACAACAAACAAAAAGATTCGTCTGGGAATATGCTTAATTCATGATTTCTTGTCCTTTCAGCTGCACTGCCTGTCCCAGACAGATAACCTCACAATGCATGATATTGTTAAACAGGATGTGATTCATTATGGTAAAGAATTCATGTATCAATGCTCAGAACCTACCAGTGGCAGGGAAAGTCCTCCAACAGACTTTGATGACACTAGAATGAGAGGCTATAATACTGAAAGAAAACGATTCTTTAAAAAATACATTTACTGACTAAATCCACTCTTTTGTAAGACCCCTTCTGAAAAGGGCTGACAAAGGCCAACGAGATAACATATCATTGGTAGAAAAGTTAATCTTTGCAAACAAATCTCTTCACTCTTCACTTGTGTCTTTTAATGGAAAAGGTGCATTTTGATCCATTATTGTAATATTTCTTTTCCATGGCTACCGTGAACAAAACACAATAGATTTTGTGTGCTTTCTGGGGTTTATACAAGCAATTGATTGAACTCCAAAAAATGAGTCAAAGCATCCTGGCTTTCCCATTATTGTCACACTGAAATCTAGGGCTCAGTGAGCAATATCTCCCGCAATGCACTCGATCATCTGAAATCTTCCCCACAGCTCCTGCATCCAGGAATGGAAAAATAATTTCATCTGACGTCCTTATGCTCTTTGGAATCATCTTAATGGAATATGTTACTCCAGGTTTCAGAAACTTAAGCCTAATGTCTTGCAAAATTAATGACAAGTGAGATCTCCAAGGCAAAATGGGTTGAGAATGTGGGATGCAATGCACGCTCCCTTTAATTAATATCAATTATTCTTATGTTGTCTCTGAATTTAATAGCTGACAATACTGGAGAGGACTAGGGGTTGTCTGTCCAAGTGTAAGAAGCAGCATGAAACTTGTTTGCTCAAGGCTGATAAAAGAAGATTTGTTGGAGGCTAAGACTTTCCTGGAAGCTTTCTGATGCATAATTAAAACAGAAAACACAATAAAAATTGGAACTAAGTGTTTGAAGGGGTGATATGGCTAGGAGGCACAGATTTTGTGACCATATAATATAATGTTTTTCAGCAAAAGTCACTCTCTCATTAAATAAATAATCATTTCACTTATATGGTGCGTTTCATTACACTCCATTCAAAGAGAGTGTAACCCCGACCAGTGTGCAACCCCACCTGGATGATGCACTGGCAGCCATAGTGCGCCAGTACGCTCCCACACACCAGCTCTCAGTGGGGAGGAGAACATGTGATGAAGCCAGTTCAGAGATGGGATTATTAGAAGGCCATGACTGGTAAAGGACAGGCGGAAATTTGCCCAGGAAATCAGGGTTAACTCAACCACTCTTTTTGCGAAACGCCCTAGGATTTTTAATGACCAACAAGAGTCAGGACCTCGGTTTTACATCTCAGATGAAGAACAGCGCCTTTTTTTACAGTATATTGTCCCCATCATTCTACTGGGGCATGATATCCCACACACACTGCAGGCTGAGCACTCCCTACTGGTCCCACTAACACCTCATCCAGCAGCAACCTTAGCTTTCCCAGCTAGTGGCCAGGCTCACACCTGCTGAGCTTCAGTGTGCTGACAATTGTGATCTGCATGGTGCTAGTGAACACTAACACTCTAGGATGTTTCCTTCAGATTTTCAAAAAATCTGAAATGCAACCCAAAGATAGCACCTTCTATGGTAGCTTCCTTTCAGCCAAGGGGATAAACCAAGGTCCTGTGTACTTTCTGAAGTGAAATAGTAAGACTGTTTACCCAAGTACTCAGGCAGAGCTTCACTCACTGCATGCACAATCTGCTATGCAGTGGGGCTCCTGGTGCACAATGGCAGCTCAGGTCCAGTCCTAGCTGTAGAGAGCTTTGGGATCCCTTGAGTTGAAACGCATCAATTAAGTCACCTTTTGCTTAAATATGAGTTAGTTAAAAACCAGTACACTGGCTTTAAGAATGTCTGTGGTGGCTTTTAGACATGAAAGTGTTCAGGTTCAAGTAACATAATGTATTTATGGGAGACAAATCATTCTGAAGGAAGCATTTCTAGCCCTTCTGAACCTAGCATATCTAAGCTTATCAAATAGAAAAATAACTCTTACTGCCCCTTCGGCTTTAAAAATGTCTCCTAGAGATACCCAGGACATCCATCACTAGCTCATCCAGGTCAAAATATGGTTCAAGTCAGGAATGGTAATGTGAAAATGCTGTTTATTTTTTAAAACAAGCTGACAAAACTCTTTAAAGAATGATCCACTATAGATCTCACATTGAAACTTAAATTTCACAATATATGTCTTAAATATTATTATATGTACTGTATCTAAGTTACTGCACAAAGTGCACTACATTAAAAATCATAAACTCATATAGACCTAATTGAAATCCACACACGAATGCTGATCTTTAGGTTTTTGTTAAAAAAACAAACCTAATGTTACGTAGTTTTTAGAGAAATCATTAAAACAAGGATGAAAGAATTAATCTTTTATATTCTATTGTTAACGGAAGATTAGGGCAACAGACTCACCCACTGCATCCTGTTTTTATGGAAAAATTAATTTAATTCCACAGAGCCCTGGGCATACCTAATGACCATGAGCGCTAAAACAAACACTGCCCTGAGATTTACAATCAACGGTACAAAATGCAATTTACAACTCACAGTTCCACTGGGTCCTCCAGTCCGTGTTCATTGCTCTGTGCCTCTCCTGTGTTACTGTCACACTAATCATTTCAGAAACGCAATTAACACCGAGAGAACACATTTCTATTTATGAGGCAACAGATCTTTAGCAAGAATCACGGTGCGTAACACCGAACACTGTGGTAGACTGTAACTGCAATTAAATATAGAAAGGTGTATTCTTTTCTAAAATACAAAAATAAGTTTAGAAACAGATGTTTCACCAGAAATATTTTAGCCCCAACTATTTCATCTTAGGATAAAGTAAAAGATACAGTGCAAATACATGAGAAAAATCTAACATCTGAGAGCACATTATATATAACATTATATTATAATGTTATATATAACATTATATACAGAATTAAAAACAGATGTTTATCAGGACATGCAATATCAAGGGAAAGTAGTTTTTTTTTAACATGTTTAGATATGAAGTGGACAACTGGCTTCACAAATCATTGCTTACTGGCAATAATTTGTCTTCTGGGATCCAGTGCAGTATTGCTTTGTTTCTGTCACTTCATTTGTCTGTAAGGTGCATTTTCAAAAATGACCTCAAACCTACTCCACTCTAAAGGGGTTAAAACCTGAAACACTTCTCACAAGCCCACTTTGTGCTAAACTGCAATCGGTCCTAATGTTTGGTTTAAAAAAACTCTTGGCCTGGGCTAAATTTTTCAAAGCATGAAACTAACCAGAACTACAGCACAAATAAAATCAGATTTAAGACGAGCATTATTTTTGGTTCCTTTGGTAGAGAAGTTATTACAACAGCATTTTTTAAAGGTGCAGGTGCTGTAAGTGATTTGCAGCATAAATAGAGAATAAATCCTATCAACCCAAGTCCTTGAGAAATATGAAGCTGCATAAGGAATTTAAAGAGACATTCATTAACATGACAATCAGAAGGTTTCGTAGCTCCCTCGACCCCAGAACACTTTTTTTCAGGCCAAGATTTAATATCCAAATGTCTGAAGTAAGGGATGTTTACCCTTCAGTATATCAGAGTGGACAGTGTGGGGTCATTAAGCAATGATGAAGTGCATTGCCACCATTATGGTGCAGGAGCTAAACTAATCCAGTCATGTACAAAATGAACAGAAAGATTTGCAGAACATGATTTATCAGCCACACTCAGCCTTGAGCTGGTAGGATGTTTATTTCACGGAGTAGGAATGGGGCTTTAGACAATTGCTCAAATAATGGATAGGCTGCCAGTTCTATTTCATAGCTTCTCTCACCAATTGTTCCTTCTTGACGTGTGTAATCATAAATAACTCTCTAATTGTTTAAACAGAACTGGATCGCTTCAAAGTCTAGATGCCTGCTTTAAATCAAGGGCAAAAGGGACAGACGCTGTGAAAAAAGCTACCTTGCTCAGTTAAAGCAAAGCCTGTATCTAATAAACGTTTGTTTTATTAAGAAGGTGTGCTTTCTTGTAATTTGTTGACTAAAAATAACTACAGTTTGAGCCAACATCATTGCTTTGTAAAACAAAGAGAAAAACACCCCTACGGTATACATTCAGCTCTTTTATTTTTCAAAGAATGGCTGGCAAATTTAAGCTGAAACAGCAATATTTTTCTTCACAAAAATAATATTAGTAGCCTCATTTCCATTTAATACTGCTGGGAAGGTTGTCAAATTTTTCCCCCGTACACAAAAACACATCCAATGACAAAATAGCACTAATTGCATTATCCATAATAGCACTTAATAGCACTAAAAAGAACAAAAAGGTAAATACAAATATGGGGTAAGTAAATCTCTAATATTCTGCATCTGACTACACAACATCTGATTCACACGGGTGCTTGACATTATTTTGTATCATACGTACTCTGGAACACATTAACTCAGAGACTGCCCTGTACTGGTATTCTATCCTAGATGAATTGTAGGTTTTTCATTTCAATATAAACTTCACTAAAATCACAGAAGATTCCAGTCCAGCAAGCAGTACCTTAACCACCAAAATATAACCTTAACTCTTACTGAATCAGCTCCTAGTCGGTGACACACATCTCTAGCCAGTTACCATCTTGGTTTAAAAACCAGTCTACTAATTTGTCTATTAAACAGGCTCATGCTCCAAACATCAAACCTTCTAAGCACTTTAAACTTGAACACGCCAGGCATCCTTCCTGGGTTGTCTTGCAGAAATGAATCAATGTCTTTACCTGCAGCTTTCAACCTCATTAAAAAAAAAGTGCCAAAACCACATGCACATTTAAAAGACTGTAGGAGGTACGTACTGTAGTGGTCCTGGTTTAATGAATTCAAGAAGTTCCATTACATCTCATTGCACAATACATTAGCAGGGGAAAATATCATTTCAAGGGTTATTTCAGAACCATTCATTTAGCGATTTTCTTCATCTCAGAGAGAAGAAGAGTCAGAGGTCCTGCTCTAGGATGCACTTTCTTTCACAAAGACAATGAGGCAAAGACCCGCTACAAGGCAGATTTGGGCCAAAAAGCAGGGAGATTATTAAGAATGCACATCATGCTCACCACTAAAGATTTCTGTGGTTGTTACTGCAGTTGGTGCATTAGCATAGCTTTGCCTCTCTGATATTAAGAATATTACACGTTCTATACAAACACGTGCTGTCAGATTTGGGGATAAACTGATTGCGAAATGACCAAATCTAAAGTTAAAACCAGGGCCCAGACGTGGTAGACCACACTTGTGGCAGTAAGTAACGGCAGAGGCAGCCCGTTTCCTGTGTAGCAGAGGTGACTCATGTGACAGGTGCCACATCCTCCGGTGACATCACACAGAAAAGCCCTGCCAATTGCAGACGTTTGGGTAGTCTTCATTAGAAACTCAGCTTAAATCTGCCCCGTCCCCCAAACAAATATGTGCAAATGAAGAGATAAACCAAATGAAACCAAGAGAATCCGTCTGCAGAACTGGATCCTAGGCAAAAAGTAACCGATTCGGACCACTTTCTCACTTCCATGGAGACCACAAGGGTAATGTAATCACCCCATGTGCCAGGACACCTTACGGACTACACAACTGAAAAAGGAATGAAAACAGTGCTTTCAAAAAAGGTCTCTCTGCCATTCAGGTCTTAAGGAAAGAAAAAGTGCTTGAAATGTTTTTAGCTCCTGCTACAATAAAAAGAGAACATAAAGCACATTTAAATGCAAATAAAATTAATAATATTAAAGCAATATTATTTCACAGTATAAAAATTAGATTAGTAAAAATTAAAATCTATATTTACATGGCCAACTATGTCACAGCAACCTGAAAAGGCCAAAATACTACTTTCTCTATTCCCATTTTCCGCGACCAAGATAATACACTTTTTTAAAGTATGATTTCAGAGTCGTGTCAGTCACTATGTTCCCTATTTAAGCCAAGTGACTCACTTTTTACATTTCTATTTGCATATGATTAAATTCCTACCCAGGTATTACTTGTTGCTTCTCTTTCGCTATTTCCTAGCAAGCAGATCCTGTTTCTTCAGCAGCAGGAGCAGGATCAATTGAGCAGACACATCCTGCTGTCCACTGAAAAATGACTCGGGTTTACAGAAAAAGCACCTGGCACTGATAGGCCACTCGTCTCTTCAGGAAAGGAAGGTGATGAGTTACACGTCTAATAATGAACTGCACATTGTATAGAAAAATCCTTACTTAACTCTGTTCCTTTTCCAGAAACTTCACTTCATGTCTGGATGGTCTGCTAAACTGCTAAACTCATTTGGTAAACCTTTGATTTTCAATGAGAGTCTCCAATCTCCAACGAGTGCAAAAAATGTTTGGAACATAGATGAGAAAATACAAATATAGTAAATATTTTTTCAACTCTCCCTTTGATGTTTGCATCCACTATAAGCTAGAAATTCTAAGGTAGACCTTTAGGTCAATTTTAGGAAAACTAAACATTTTGCTAAATGGACTCCACTTTGCTAAATCCAAATAAGATTCATATGATAGTCCAAAAACTTATATTTCTTTCACTCTTCCACAGAAGTGTGGCTTCAACTGAAGGTGAACTGTTACTTTCAACAAATGAAGTATAATGAAGATTTTATTTGCACCACTGAAATGTACCATTCTGGAGGAATTAAGCAAACCTTTGCTAAAGCCTGTTAATGTTATCAGACGGTTCCTAGCCGTAATCCCTGTTCAGTGGAGTTTCTCCAGAGTGACTCATACGCAGTTTATTGGCCTAAGTGCACTGGCAGCCTGACACAGGAATAATTGGCCGTCGTTGGCTTCTCCTGATGTCCCACAGCGGCTTCTACTACCCATACCTTCCATAATACAGCCAGATGCAGATGTGCCAGGGCAATCCCAGGTTTCGAGACTTCACTTTTTAAGACGCAGACCTAGCCAGTGAATGTTTATACAGTACGTTTAGAGAAAAATAAAATAAAGACTGCTAGGCCAAAAACCTAGGCATATTTTCTTACAGGTGGGCTAAAAACACATTTTGTTAATACTTCACATTAGGGTTTGACAGAAAGACATGCTCACACACCCCATTATTCAATGGAATGTGTGATGCATATTGCTGCATAAAGCTATAGCCTTTCACTGCAATACTGAACCCACAACGGCTTCATACATTTCTCTTATCTGGTCAGAAGCCCACTGCTCACTCTTGTGTTCTTATCACACTGCCTGAACAAACTGATAAACACAATGACTGGACAAAGCCTTTATCTCAGGACTCCACTTCCTACAGAATACAGAACCTATTATTACCTTCTACTGTATACAGTCTTAATATTCATATTCTAAGCACCTTATTCTAAGTTAACTAATATGCCCTCTTTGTTAAACATACATTACCAATGAATAATAAACCCATTTTAACTATTATATAAAAACAGTTTTGAGATCTGAAGTACAACAAACCTTTTTTTAGTACACTGCTCGACTGCTGCAACTCTGTATACTGTTTTATTTAGATCTGTGACACATGCTGTACTCCTTCACAGATCCTAAAAGTATATTCAGTAAAGGAACTTACTGATGGCACTACATTGCAGAAATACTAAGCTAATAATCCCTAAATAATAGGGAGATTCATAAATCCTCAATGTATTCCCACAAATAAATAATGTGTTAAAGAAAGAAACCTTTATGCTCTCTTAAAAATAGGATTTAATGCAGTTGAAGGGGCTGGACTTAAAAATTCTTCTGAAAAGTGCAACATAGTAATTTTTAAGAATTGTGTTCATTGCTGGTCTACAAGGCAGGCTGGCAATAAGTCCTGTTGTGTGCCTCCAACTGGACGTCACATTTGAACTGTCTTATCACTTTCTCAATTATTTAACAAATGAGGACGTTAATATTTACTGTAGTTGTAAACAGCAACAAACACATAGCTACAGCATAAGAATAAACAAAATGCCCTTTATTCTGAATCAATGATACTTTATTCTGACCAGCGGATCAATGAAGACCATCCTTTGATGACAAAGCTGGGAGAAAGATAAAGATAGAGAATGCTAGATCAGTACTAGATCACTGCTTTCCCAGGCCTATATAAAATATTGGTAGCTATTTAGAGTGGCGAATTGCTAGTAATGTCCTTTTTTCTTTTTTTGAACAAACTTCCTTTCCCGTTCACTTTACTGAATAAATAAATGAACTAGCCTCTTGTTCAGTATGTGTTCAGAGTGTGTTACCAGACAAAACTCAGAAGGAATTTTCAGTGGGCCACACTTCAAAAACTAACATTTAGAAGAACCGTTACTATGACTTACCAAAGTTTATAATGATTTTTATCTCTATGTCCGTCCCTACGTTTCACATTCGACTTTTGTTGTGTACAGTTTGGCCTACCTACTGTCATACTCCCTTTAATTAAACTGGCGAGGCGGTCGGTATCTCACTTCTCTAAATGACTTGTTAGGGCGAGTCACCCAGGCGGGTCCAACATCAAGTGGGTCTCCTATATGTAAAACGCTTTTTGGGGGGTGGATGCTATTTAAATGCAAGGATTGATTAATATAATAATGAATATCCGCTGTGTAAACGTATGCCATACACCACGCAAACCTCGTCTTTAAGAAGTTTCTGGTTAACTGACTCCCCCCGCGTCGTCTAGACAGACCTCAGGTACAATAGGCATCTTTGAAACAAGTGATATTTTACATCTACCCATTATCGAAAAATCACTCCTCGTGTGGCCAAAAAAACAAAAAGGAGATATCGTCAGCCTTCTGCCCACACAGTGCGGGGACGTGATTTTCAAAGTCCTCCGCGGACACTTACCTGCAAGTAAGGAGACGGGCAACACCACGCAGTAGAGCAGTCCGCACAGCACCTGGATTTCCATAGGCGCGTCCTGGCTGAAGGCTCCTTCACGATCCCAGCCAGCCTCCTCCACGCATTCCCGGACTCGCAGCGAATTCCAGCAGAGCTACTCGGATTCCATTCAGAAGGCACCGCTGAAGGTAACAATCAAAAGCGCTTTTGAGAAAACTCGGAAAAGGGGGGGGGAGAAACCGAGCCGGACCGTCACTCCATGTTACAAACTCGGCGTGCCCGCGAAGTTCATATTCAGCGGATAGTGTTCAAAGTCATCAACTCCAGTGCATCTTTTTATACATCCCCGTGACATCTCTTCCTGTGCACGCTTCTCGTCGTATTCTTCTTCACGCAAGCCAGAAAAAAAGAGAGAGAGAGAGCGCCTAACTTTTCCAAGAATCCCCCCCTGTTTCTTCTTTCACTTCGTCCAGGGTCCTCCGCTTCGTGTGGATAGTCTCTGGAAGAAAAAAAAAATATCTGCATGGAAAAACTGAATCACCGGCGCTGTAATAAAAGAGCCAACTGTTCTTTTCAGTTTTTCTAAACTCACCACGGATGCGACGGCGCGTCTTGCTATCTGCGGTAGTTTGGGCTCCTGTGGCGTTTTCTGCAGTTTAAACACTTGTGCCGTGCGTTCCTCGTCCTGAATAGGTATCAGGCTGCCTTTGGAGTCGCTGATCCGTCTACCTAAGTACTACTTTGATGCTAAGTAACTACACCCACGACTGTGGAGGCGCCCACTGGTCTATAGCTTCCTATTCTAAATCCAGCCCCAAACTACTGCAATAATACGAGGCGCGTTGCTTCAGCTGACAGTTCTCGGGAAGACTTTTTCGTCAACTAATAATGCGTGTAATTTGGTGTTTCTGTTTGGTAACTCACGCATCCTCGAGAATTAATGACTTCATACACCGAGCCGTGTGTGCGAAGCTGAATTATTTTCAGTGCACGGGCTGAAATAGTTTCGTACGTTCCCCAAGCTCTGATGCCGTGCGTAATGACAGCATTACACCGTCTCCGGGAGAAAACAACCACATTTAAGACCTTCTGAGTAAATATCGGAGCGTCGGGTACGATTACTCGTACATATAAAACCATTCGTTACTGCGGGAGAAAAAAAATAGATGTTTGTTTTAAGAAAATGCCCTTGTGAGTAAATGTGCCAAGTGTGCCTACTTCAGGTTTCCTTTAGACTTTTATAATTTATCGCATTGCTTTGCTATTCTCCGTAGTATAGTCTTAAAAACTATTTTTTTTCAATACGTGTAGAAGCTTGTTTTCACTCTTACCTCGGCGGGGGCACAGCGAGTCCAAAGCGTTTCTTACTGGCACGGTAAACGCAACACAGTACTTGAGCCTTCAACTATTTTCCAAACCTGTGGGTGCTTGTCTCCTTGTTTACTCTTTACGATTCGGCCCAGCAGGTCCGCTGACAAACTGAAGCGTCTTTTTTTAGCCGACCGGACATTTTAGCCAAAATCCATTGCAGAATACCAGCTCAATATCTACCAGTCAACCGTGCATATTACGTGCCGGGTACTGTTCAGTGGTCACAAACACAGCCCACGTTTCATGCGGTGTCGGCGACTTCGGATTCGTTGATAACGGCGCCCCCTGCTGGTGTAAAACTGGATCACATTGATCTTGGCGCTGATGTAGTGGATCAAGTGTGCTGTACTGTATATTTGTACAAGGTCACTTAAGCCAGAAACGTAACATTAACGCTGTACGACGAGTAAGGAAACATAATATGATAACCTTTGTTCGGTGAAACGAGAAGAGGCCATTCAGTCTTGGGTAGCCCGTTTTGTAGTTGCTTATCAACGTTTATGAAAGGACTCCAGATGTTGTCGGCTTAGACGGCACTGATAGGTCGATTTTTGCGAAAAGAAATGACCTCTTATTCTCGATTTTAAGTGTACTTTCGCGCAGCTTCCAGTAGTGTTATCTAGTTCGTGTCTCAGGGTTAGTTTTTGGGTGACTTTGCCAAAAGGTGGGGCTGCACATTGGTGGTGGTGGAGGGGATCCCCATTACCTGTAAAGCGCTTTGAGTGGAGTGTCCAGAAAAGCGCTATATAAGTGTAAGTTATTATTAATTATTATTATTATTATTATTATTATTATTATTAATAAAAGACCTTTGGGGATTTCGAAAACTGGACAGTTCCCTGCGTGGGCTCCCGGTTCAAGGCTAAAAATATTAAGCTCTTTTAGCAGTATAAATAAAGTTACAATGCATAGGTTATCTGAGTTCACGTAACAGTATTTATAACAATGTTATATTACAATTTAAGTAACATCCGCAGAAATCATCACATTTGCGTACTGGGGTAACTGTCCTGTGATCAGCAGAGCATTTTTATGTCTGGGCGGTTTTTATTTGCCTCTAAGGAAGTGGTTCCCAGACCTGGTCAACGCCTGCTGGGTCTTGTTCCAGCCTATCCTTCAGTTACAGAAGCAAACCCTCCACTGACTTAATAATAATAATAATAATAATAATAATAATAATAATAATAATAATACGATTATTCTGAACTGTTTGTTCCCAGTACTTTAACATGTTGGATCTTTAATGATTGTGTTTTGCAAGTGAAATTAAATTCCAGACTTGTAAGTAGAAATAAAATGCAAATATTCAGTTGAAGCAACTTCTAACGTCAAGTAAGGCTTCAATTAACTAATGAAGGTGATAAATCAATTTTAGTTCAAAATCATAGGCGTAGACCAATTCCATTGTTTATAAAACCCCTTAAAAGCCATCTGCAGGAGCCAAACAAAATGAATCCGGTCCTCATTTGGGCTAGTGGTTAGAAATAAATAAGGAAATCCCGAAAACGTAATTTCTGGTCCATTTCTGATCGCAATGGAGGGCGAGAAAGTCACGTCGGAGAGCGTACGTCACTAACAATAAAGCTCCGTCCTAGAAATGTTTTTTTTTTGACAACGAGGTGATCCAATTCGCTAACGAGAGAAAATACATTGCACGCCACGTTGACATTTAGTCGTGAAGCGCAAGTTTGTGTTTGCATATCCTGCCTGTAAACTATTCCCGAGCTGGATCAGGTCTCTGGGGGGCGGGCGGCTCTGATAGCCCAACCCCCTGTAGTCACGTGGGCGCGTTTCGCGCGAAAGTTTGTTACATTTCGCCCGCTTGCGGCTTCCGGTCACTGAGAAACAAGGTGAGGGGGAAGGGGCTGGATGCATCACCTTTTAGATTTTAAAGCGTGGAAGAGAATCCCCAGTAAGCCGTGGTGACTGAAACGTAAATGAATTTGCACATCTGAGCTTGTAGGGGTAGACTGACGCTTCATTTCGCTTGTAGTTTACGGCGCTGCGTGTAGAGCTGTGAAACAGTCCAGGACGTAATGTAAGTTACCGGGTTGGCGATACATTATTTTATTCTGGAGATTTTCTCCCCTTTTTTTTTGCATCGCTTTCAGGAATAAGGCTTTTACCCCGCTTCCAAAACTCGGATTTGCCTGCATCCAGCACAATGGCTCAGGCTCGGGTAACCGATTACTTTGCGCAGAATAAGAAAGGGGGTGTCGATAGGGTTCTGCGGAGCAAACGGCAGAAAAACGAGGCGGCGGGAGAAGCTGTGGTTCTGGGCGGACCGGCAGGGACCGGAGGGGCTTCCAGAACCGCGCGTTCTAGAAGGAAGAACGCCGATTGTCCGGCGGCAGCGGGGCTGGAGCTCGTGGAATCGTCGGCGATTGTTCAGGCGCGGGCCTCTCGTTCCAAAAGAGCCGCCCCTGACTCGGGGGGCGACGGAGAAGTAGCCGAGGGAGAGATCAAGTCGGACACCGCCGCGGGGAGCGCAGGGGTTTCCGCCGACGGGCTCCCTGCGGGTCCGGAAGACAACCCCCCCGTCGGCCCTCCCCGGACCCCCAAGCGCAGCTCCAGCCAGGCGGAGTTCGACCTGAGCTCGGAGGTGTTCTGCCGCAGGACCGGGCACAGCTCGGCGAAGAAACGCGCCCGGGCCGACGCGGACGGGGAGGCGAGCGCGGCCGGCGGGTCGGGGGCCGTGAAGAAGTCTGCCCGCAAGAAGCTGCTTCTTCTCAAAGATGGAGAAACGCAGGAACAGGTAAGGTTCGCTTGTTCTTTCGCGGATGCTGGAGGCTCGTACGGGGTTGAGCCGACACGGTTGAAACCAGCACGATCGGAAATCTAAGGTGTAAACTGTTAACGCAAACTTTCTGGATTCTTCTGTGAGCCGGGAGGGGGGTCTTGTAGAGGACAGGTTCAAAACAAAACACGTTTGACGAGACCCGTGTTTTTAATCGGTAGTCTTGTTGGCGTCGAGCAAGAGGTTCTCCGCCAGATATCAGAAATCAGAAAAGTTACGAGCGAGAAGACGCCTCTTTGCCCATGTCGCTTGTCTGTTTGGTAGCAGTGGCTAATGTCTCCCCGGATCTCGTCCGGCCGTGTCTTGGAAGCAGCCGGGGTGCCGGCTTCCACAGCTCGGCTTTGTAGCTTTTCCTGCACCCCACCAACTCCTGTTTGAGGTTTTAAATGTCCTCCAACTGTGCTTCCATACCAGTTCGTGTTTTGTTTTTAAATTAGATATCGTATCCTAACATTGTTTGCTTTTTTTTTGCTTTTCCACATGGTCTTGAAGACGAGTGTGTGACTTTAAACGCCTGAATATTTTTCAGCAGTAGCCTTTTTAAGCTTGGCATTTCCCATCGTGTATTTATAGGTTGTTTTTTTTTTTGCTGCTTGCATGTTCTGTACTTTATCGGCTGCTCCTGCGGTTTTTGCCAACTCTCCCAACGTCTGCAGGGTTGACTAGTTTGCTGAATATACCGCTATGGAGCTCATTCTTGCAGATATGAATTGGGAGAGCAATGGTCCTAGTCCAGACTTCTGTGGTACTGCTCTATCTACATCATCCTTGTACTGTGCATGAACCAGTTTTCAATCCAAACACATTCAGACCCTCTGGAGAGCTTGTGGCGTGTTGCTAGCCCAGGCCCTATAAGCGCAGGTCAGTGGATTGCTTCCCAATCCTGGACCTGGTGAAATTCGCTGGTTTTCACTGCATTCCCACCTTCACTAGATCACTGGGGACTAAGAAGCTGCTTCTCTTGAATATCTGCGTTTTGTTTCTAGTCACAAGTATATGATTGTGTTTTGTGAGTGAGATAAGATGGTTAAAGCTCCAACAGGGTTTAAGAGCTGGGGACAGATGCATTTTATTATTATTAAGAAGTTCAGTGGAGGGTTTGATGGTGTAACTGAGGGCTCGGCTGGAACAGAAGCCAGCAGGTGTGTGAGGTCGCCAGGACCTGGATTGGGAACCACTGCTGTAGAACAGGTGTAGTGCCTTTGAAACAGTTCTTGCAAGAATGGGCCCCGAGACACGGGGGACACAAACTTGTGGAGTTGATTCCTCCGTCTGAGGCTGTGCGTCTCTGGCGGGGAGAGAGCCCAACTATCCCTGTGCCTCGCAGGTGTCCGGTCCAGCGTCCGGGCCGACTCTCCAGCTGGCCAGCCCCCTGTCTGTGGACAAGAAGGTGAAGAACCTGGTGAACCGCAGTGCTGGCTCCTCCCCTGTGTGCCAGCGCGATGGCGCGGGCAGCGGCAAGGTAACGATCCAAGACTGGCCTCGGTTCTCCACCCTTAAATGATCACCGGCGTTTGTTCTGTGAGAATCTGCTGTCTGAAAAACTAACTCCCGATCCCTGGGAGTCTGATGCTAATGGCTCCCCCAGATCAAATCCCATTCTAAGAATTAGTGCCGAAATCCCATTCTAAGAATTAGTGTGTTTAATATTTACATTTCTTGCCTAGAGTGCTTCTCTATAAATGTCTTTAACATAACTGACGCACTCGAACACCTCCTGTATTTTTTCTTGTCTGATGACTTTAAGAAATGATGAAGGGATTCCCTGTGGGTGTTCTCCAGTTCTGTTCCTAGTGAGTAAACTAAAACGGATCTCGGATTAAGAGGTGTCGGTTTACCGTGGTCGACTGGGAGCCCCAGTTCACACCTTGTGGCTCCCGGCCCGTTACTGGGCTGCGTTGCTGTTGGCTCACTGTCGCTGTCCTCCCAAGCCCCTCTCCCTGGAGGACATGGGAGCTCTCAGGGCGCGTCTCCAGAAGATCAAGGAGCGGGACCAGCTGGTGGGCCGGTCCCACGCTGCCTCCACCCCTGCCCCCCCGGCCGCAGAGCTGAAAGCCCGGCTGGACCGAGCCCGGGAGCTGGGAGCGAAGACCCAGCGCAGGAAGGAGGAGAAGTCTGCGGAAGTGGAGAACGAGCCGGAGCCCGTGGAGAGGTGAGATCGCCCTGCCTGCAGACTTCACTGCTTTTCCCAGTTCACGCTTGGGAGGAAAGATTGAATCATGGTAGAGCTAGCATTCTAGTTTAAAAAAATAAGTTGGCAAGACTTGTTTTAATAGTTGATTTTTACGGATGTTTGCATTTATTTCTTCATGAAGAATTCCAGTTTTGAAATGCCCAGGCAGTGTCATTTTCTCAGAACATGGAAATTGCTCAAGGTTTATTACATGTACATCTAGTGCTTAAATAGCTTTTACAGCTTTGAAGGGTCATGATTGCTTCAGTACCATTACTATAATTCAGCATTGTTAAAAACATGACTCTGTAGGAGGTCTTGTAGTGGTTGCAAGCGCCTCATTCCCCTGTGGCGTCTGCTTGTTTCACAGCGAGAAGGTGCCAGCGTACCAGCGATACCACACTCTTGCCCAGGATGTGCCACCAGGCCTGTCCTTGCCCTACAAGTACAAGATGTTGGCGGAGATGTTCCGCTGTCTGGATACCATTGTGAGCATTCTCTTCAACCGCTCGGAGACTGCCACCTTCGCTAAGGTCAAGCAGGGAGTCCAGGACATGATGCACAAGTAAGAAACTGGCCTGAACGTTCAGATTCCACTGGGAGGCTGTAAAGCAGGGGCCTGAAACTCAGTTCCCACAGGACCCAGTGCTTTCTGGTTTCTTCTTCTCATGTTCTCATTAATTGGCTGCACGACTGTGGTACTTCTGAGGTTTTCTACTGATCACTGAATCTCTGAGCGAATTAACTGCACAATATACATTTAGTAAAATTTGTCTGAAAGGATGCCTAGTTTTACCTAAAATTTGAAGCCCACCAGGAATCTGGTTAAGGCTGCTCTAAAGTCTGGTCATTGAAAGGCAGCTGGAAGGCAGGCAGTGCCTGGTGATTGTAAAATGACAGTCTTGTTGAGAAAGGAAAAACTAAAAACTAACCACAGCAAAAGTATGAATCGATCAGGAAACGCAGGGTCCTCCAGCACAGACTCGGTTCGCTGAAAATCCTCCTGCCTGTGTTCTGGTCTGCAGGCGGTTTGAGGAGAGCCACGTGGGCCAGATAAAGACGGTCTACCCCACAGCATACACCTTCCGGCAGGAAAAGAACATCCCCACCTTCAGCGACAGGGTGAAGCAGTCCAGCTACCAGCTGACCATGGAGCCTGTTATTGACATGGGTGAGCCTGCTCGCGCTTAGATGTACTGGTATATGCAGCGCACTTCACATTACATTGTTAGCAATTTTTATTAAGTGATGCACAGCTGCCATCATGGGCTCTGGGGTCCATACTGCAATTGTTAAAAATCCACCTGAGTCTTTAATCAATCGGGAGGAAGTCATGTGTTCTGTGGTGGCCCCGCTAACTGACAACCACTGTTGCTGTAGAGGAGAAGAGTGATGCTCGCCCGCAGCTGTCGGCCTCTCATCTGCTGGAGCGCCGGCGCGGCTTCCACCAGCGGCTGGTGACCATCGTGAAGGAGCACCACAAGGTAAGGGCCACCTGCACCGGGGCGCAAGCCAGGTGTCCTGCAGTTGATCTGCAGGGTCCTGCAGAGTTCACAGTCACCTCCCAGAAGAAAGGGCAGTGCAAGAGGAGGTTGGGTGGAATATGAGCCATTAGTGTCGAGAATTGTCGGTTAATCTGGGAGGTATTGAGCAATATTCTTAAGGTCTATGAAATGTTTATTTTTCTGAAATTGTACAACACTTGGGGGCTATATTTTTGTGCGTTATTCCAATTAGTGTCGTCTTTACCCGATGTTGACTTACCAGATTATTTGTGCTCATTCCTTTTCAGGCGTTTCTCGATTCCTTAACCCCACCCCTCAGTGTCCCCGACGACAAGCTGACCCGCTGGCACCCTCGTTTCAACGTAGACCAGGTCCCCAACATCCCAGCTTGTGAGCTTCCCCAGCCGCCCCAGGTTGACAGACTGACCACAGCCCAGGAGGTGCTGAACAAGGCCCGGAGCCTGATGACCCCCAAGGTAACTGCCCCCTTCTGCTGTGTTTACTGCACTGAGCCTTCAGGGGCATGAGAGCAAGGGTGTTTCACAGCTAAGGCCTACAGCTCTTTATCTGCTCATGGCCTCCTAATAATCCTCATCCATGAACTGACTTAATCACTCTGTTCTCCTCCCCACTGATAGCTGATGTGTTGAGAGCGTTCCAGTGTACTTCATCCAGATAGGGCTACACTTTGGTGGTAGTGGACGGGAGTCTCCATTACCTATGGCATGTTTAGGAAAGTGCTATATAAGTGTAAGGAATTAATAAGTAAATTTATGTACATTAGAAACCTGTATTATGGGCCTCACATTGCGAACGTTAATTTTAAGAATAAATCCACTAGATTGCAGAGTAGATGCACAGAGAATGTGTTTCCAAAGCCTGAGGTGGAGGTTCCTGTAGTCTGTAGTGAAATGGACGGCAGACATTTGAAATGACATGTCGTGTTGCACACGCGTGTGCTCCTCTTCAGATGGAGAAGGCACTGGCTAACATGGCTCTGAAGACCGCAGAGAGCTCGGGCGCCGCAGACAAGCAGGAATCCTCCCCGAAGCCAGCGCCCGCTACTCCTAGTGCTCTCAGAGGGGTGTCCCAGTCCCTGCTGGAGAGGGTATGTCTTCCTCAACATGGACACATGCTTACATTATAACTCCTAGCGCTCTCAGAGGGGTGCCCCAGTCCCTGCTGGAGAGGGTATGTCTTCTTCAACATGGACACATGCTTACATTATAACTCCTAGCGCTCTCAGAGGGGTGCCCCAGTCCCTGCTGGAGAGGGTATGTCTTCTTCAACATGGGGACACACTTACATTATAACTCCTAGCGCTCTCAGAGGGGTGTCCCAGTCCCTGCTGGAGAGCGTATGTCTTCTTCAATATGGACACGCTTACATTCTAGATTATCACCGAATCGTGTAGCTTTCAGTGGTGCTTAAAACAGTCGGTCTTTTCTGTAGTTGGATGCCTCTCGGAGAACTATTGACTTTAATGTAGTACCGTGTTGGACTCTTTTTACACAGTCTGCAATTTTAAAAAGGTGGAGAGGAATCCCCATTTCCTGTGAAGCACTTTTGAGTGGAGTGTCCAGCAATGTAAGGAGAGTTATTTCTCTCTCTCTCTCCTCACTGGGCACAGATCAGAGCAAAGGAGGCTCAGAAGCTTCAGGCAATGATGACCCGCGACCCCCAGCAGGAGGAGCGCCTGCTCATGATGTCCCGGCTGGGGGAGCTGGCGAGGATCCTGCGCAACGTCTTCGTGGCCGAGAAGAAGCCGGCGCTCATCATGGAGCTGGCCTGCAACCGTGTGATCGCTAGCCACCGCTCGCTGATGACCACAGGTCAGTACGCGGCCTGCCGTTTTTCTGCGTGCTGTCAGGGCACCCGCCTTACAATGCATTAACTGCATGGTCTTCTGTTTGCTGCTTCATTACTGGACGAGTTGGAATTAAACACTTGTGAACTCTTCTTATACTGGGGCGGGGGGATATACTAGTTTTCCTTCAATGTGATGCCAGTTTTGATTAAATGTTCTGTATCTGAATTCAGGCGAGATGGAGAAGCATTTGAAACTGCTGTCAGAGCTGACTCCCGAGTGGCTGGCCATTCACCCCGTCAGGAAGGACTTGTACCTGAAGCTGAACAAGAACATGGATCTGAATGTGGTGCTGGAGCAGCTGAGCCAGAAGGCCAAAGCCGAGGAGAGGTGCTGAACCTCAGCCCCTAGGGGAGCTGGATGACTGGAGTCACTTTTTGAACTGTCTGAAACTTGAACACGGAAGATGTCGTTTTTAAACAGCTTCCTTTTGGATTTTTTTTTATAAAGACTTGGTTGTCGTCTTCACTGGACAAGCACTCTTTAGTTTTTAAACCTTTGTAAGTGCGTCGAGTCCGGGTGGAGCGATGCAGGCTAGATAAGACTGTTTTAAATGTTTTTATTTTTGGGAGGGAGTGCGACTTCTAAGGATCTGAGGATTCCAACACTACATGTTTGAAAGTGTTCAATGTGCAGTTAATTTGGGTTTACCTGTTTCAGGATAGGTGAAACTAACTGATTTGATTTGAAAGATTAAGCCTGGGTTTCATTTTCACTTGCCCATAACAATAATAACAATAAAGCATTCCATTTACAATTTGTCTTCCCCCTACATTTTTATATACCTCATGTCTCAAAGGATATTTCTCCATTACAAATATTCATATGACTTAATAGCCTTTGATAGTCAAAGAACAGATGGATGGTAAAAAATGGTACTTGGCAATTGAAACCATCCCTTCCTCTAGTGTAAGAGAATATGGGCCAGACAGACCCATACTCTAGGGCAATGAGTGTCATGCCAGTACAGACCAGTTAAACTGTAACGGATAAATGTAAATCTATAAATTGGGTTCTTTAAAGGAACAGTTCAGCAAATCAGACTTTTTGTTGGGCAGCAGAAATGAGATATTTCCACTGTCTGATTCTCTGCAGTTGTATGGGGATGTGTTCAGAACTGATTATAGTGAAGACCTCAGCAGAGTGAGGGACATGCAGTATCACTGTAGGCAGGATCACTGCGAGTTCAAACTATTTGCAGCAGACTACAGTACAGCCTCCATACATATTTTTTTTCAAGCATAGCTAATCATTTGAGAAAACAAATGAAGTCTAGTTATTAGACTAGAAAGTATTTAAACTAGTTCTTTGAACATTTACATCCTGCCAGGATGTGCTCACTGCCAAAGTAAAAAATGTGACCAAATACTTTCTGAAAATGTGCCCTATAAGTTCTCTTATGGCCTCACAGTTAAATCCCCACTGGTATGTAAGGTTTTCCTTCACTCCTATGAATATGATTCACTGCACTGCCTTGAGAAACAGATGGAAATAGTGAGAGAACTCATGCTTTGTTTTAAAATTGTTTTCAGACCTTCATTGGGTGTGGCTATGATAAGTAGTGGCAGTTATTAAGTTAACCACCTCCATGGTAGATGTAACCATGAATCCGCATTATTCAAAATACTTCTATACAAAATTTGCATACTGCCCCTGCCTTTGTTGCTGCTGATAATTGACTGCAGGATGGGTATCTGCTCAGGGAATGTCTACTGGGTTTGGGGAAGTGCGATCTAAAAAAAAGTTATACAGCACACATAACCTTTATTAGCCTTTATTTGTCCTTCATTAAAAATAGTTTTCATAATACAAAAAAGGGGCTACACTGATCCAGTTAAGATCTTTGAAGTGCTTTCCTTCTTAGATACTGGGTTTGCCATTATTAGTGTATAAAACAAGTTAACTACAAACCTACATGAGATGTTACAGAGGTGTAACGGAGTGTACTTTTTTAGGAACACGTTTAAAGGATGCTAGAAGTGCACAAGAGAGAACAGTGGGCTTGGTTTAAGGCGGTCTGCTCCGTTCAAGTCCGTTAACTCGATCACTACCAAGCACCCCAAGATCTGGGCTTTCTGTTTCTTCATCAGCTCACAGGCTGCGTACAGGGTTCCTGAAAAGGAACAGAAAGGAAGATGATCACTGAGCTCATCTAAAACATGAACAGAAAACCTTCTGAACTCTGCAAATGATCTGATGTTAGGATTTGTGCTCTACAAAAGGGGGTAAATAAAGCATTTCTTCAACTTCTCAGGTGCTGAATCAGCTGGTGGAAAATGCTCCAGTGGTGATAAGCACAAAATAATAAATTTCAAATGTTACTTGTTTCCCTATCCACTCCAGATCCACACACCAATACACTAGTACAATACTGTTTTTTGTTACCGTGTCCAAGACGAACCACAACAACAAGATTCTCCTCACCTCCAGTTGCCAGCAAATCATCGATAATTAGAATCTTCTGTCCTGGCTCAATCGCATCCTCCTGGACCTCTGCTTCGGCCTGAGAAAAGATCAAGGTACAGCATGATACTATTAGCTACTGCAGCAGGGCAACCACACCCTCATAACCACCTTGTCTTTAAAAGAGAACGCGCTTTGGGACAGCGACTGAAACTAAGGGCCTGTTCTCACTGGAGCTTCAGTCCGTTCAGAGAGTCAAAGTTTGACTGCCACACTGAATTCCGCGGAGACCAGGAAGAGATGGGTTGGTTCCATTCGGCAAATACTGTAGACGGGAGGCAGTTCATTTTCTAAACCTGAATATGAAAAGATTGGGGGACTTGCTTGGCTTGCAAATAGCAAATGAATTATGATAACAGGTCTGGAAGAATGCCATCCAGCAAATTTGTTATTCTGCAGTGCCCAGGGGAACACTAGGCACAGGAGAGGAGAAGGAAGCACCTACATAAATAGGGGCAGCTGGCAGTATTTATAGGCAGCTTGTTACAGCAAAGAAAAAGTTAAGTTCTTCACTTTTTTCTCAGATATCAAAAGAGAAGGGACTTCAGAGGAAGCACAGCATGAACGATAGCAAACACAAGGGAAGAGACCCAAGAAAAACAACAGCTGGCACACCGATCACCGATACAGGGTTCACTTCACTAAGTGTGAATCCAAGAGCCTTTGTCTCAAAGGCACTGGAGGTCATCGGTCCGAAATCTGACAGATCTCCTTCAACACATCTGTCTACAGAGGAGGGGAGAAGGACAGATTGTTTAGCAAGGCCCCACCCCACCTCCGATCGCCTCACCTTTCCGTACTCCAGGGTGTACCCCACGGACGCTGTGGGACCAGGCAGCTTGCCTTTCTTGCGGATCAGGATGAAGCCCACCCCCAGCCTCTGTGCCAGCAGAGGCCCAAAGAGGAAACCACGGGCATCCAGACCTAGACAGCAGGACAACGCCAATCAATCAGTCCCTTCACCCACCAGGTACCCCTCCGTTCTAGTGGCTCAAGGCACTGACCCGTATAAGCACACGTATGGAGAAAAACCACAGTTTATGAATAAGCATACAACCACATAAGTAACTGCAATTAAAAACAACTTACCCACAATCAATTCGACATCAGGATAAGTCTGCCTCACATGTTCCTCGAACAAATCGATGACTGTGCTTAGGGCTTTTGGATCTTTCAAAATGGGGCAGATATCTCTGAGCAAAAAAAAACCAACAACAATAGTTTTAGAGTTCAGTCCACACCTGAAGATGACTCTATAACCGTTATGGTCTTCCTTCTTTTTAAGATAGTTCTGTTAAGAGTTATTCTGTTAAGAATCTTCTACTTCTTCTATCTGCAACTGTGTAGGATAGTAAAGAATCCAGATAAAAGTAGTGCAATAAAGCCTAGAAAATGACTTCTATTATTAATGCATTTCCTTGTTTTCCCTTTTATAAGGCTCACAGCAAGTACTCCACTCGTTCACACTGTATTCTCTGTCACTGCCTGCGGACCGACTGTCTACACTTTATTTTATAGTGAGAAGAAAAGGAAAAGAAGCACTTTGCACTTAATTGTTAAACTACACTAGCTGAGGAACAGTGTAATCCCGCGTCGTCGTTTTATAGTGCGCTTATCATAAACTGGCATTTAAAAGTTGTTTTCGCTGCACGTTTACAAACATCGTCAGAGATTCCTTCCCTGTCTTAAATACCTATGTGAGCAACACATCCATCAACGGATGAAAGAACATGCCCACCCACTTGTGCAGAAACATGGACGCCAACGGGCCTTTAACCGTTCCGTTATTAAGTACAAGAAGAAAAATAATTACGCAACAATTAGATACGGCACAGACACAATTTCAACGGTTTCCAGGGAAATCGCTCTTCTGATGTCGAGATCGTGGACAGCGTGTAGGTTAATTATTGGAAAAAGCAGACTTTAATGGATAAATAAAAAAGGTTAATAGAAGCCGTTTCAGTAGTTAAGTCTTCATGCGACTTGAAGAAAGGCTTTAATAATACGCAATGCGTAAAGACTTGCTCTACTTAGGTGGGAGTACCGTATCACATTTCGGTTGAATTTAGGCGAATATTTCCGAAGTTATATTTCAATAACTAACGCGTGTCTGAAGGCATGGATCACTGGACATCTTACGGGAACTGGCGCTTGCACAATACTGCCAGTTGCACCGAATCCTGCCGGTGCTGTTGTGTGTTTCACGACTTTAAGGAGATAACGGACACTACAGGGTGAGCGGTCGTGTAACAAATCGAAAAGAGCAGCTACTGCTGATTTTTAGAATAACCTGCGTGCTGCCACACCGCAGCCGTATCCGATACAAAATCTTCACTATGCGAGCTGTAGTACATATCTAAAAAATATTTAACCTTGGAAGCGCGTAAACATGTTCATCGTGACAAACAGAAGCTTGAAGGTTACCTGAAAATAATCCCCTTGCTCGGAAAGTCGGGAAAGGGTCTTATTTTTTCCCGGATGTATTTCAGTTTCTCTTCCCTGTTTTCTCCTGCCATTGCTCCAGACGTGCCAGTTGCCCACTTGGTACAGTGCACGCTTAATGAACTCCAAGCGGGAAGTTACTGGAGCCCAGGTCCAACCAACCAATGGGCTGCGTCATCGGTGTCAGCTGACTTGGACAGCCAGCAGCCATTGGCCGTCCGGGGAGGATCACGTGCGCTGTTGCGGAAGCCGCGCGTCAGCGGTTTCTTTGACTTCATACAGCGTTGCTCAAGAAAGGAAATTAACAAACTAATATTACAGCTTGCTGTACAGTCAGTACAAGGCCAAGGTCTTATGTTGCTGTTGCAGAATTCCTGTGCTGTGGAAAGCCTGATGCAATAGATTTTAACAGAAACGTGCAGCGGAACCAAAAAAAGTTACAAACGCTAAAAGACCATTTGGTCTACCTAACCGTTATGGTAGTTAATGGTTTCCATCTTATTAAAATATGACAATATATGTGACAGACTCTCCTCCAGGCTTTTTTCTTGACTACTTTTTGGTAAATCGTACAGCGGGGGGGTTTTGGTAGACGATGTTTTTAATTCCGTTGCTCTGAATGTCGCTGTCTGCCCCCTGTGCCCGTCCCCTTCTCAAGCTCAGAAAATCATTATTCTCCCTAGACACTTTATTTTCTTAGGAAACCTGTTTCGAATTGAAAAACGACTCTTATCTTTGATATGATCAAGTTTCACAGGGTAACATTGCTTTGGTAGAGTGGGAGATGAGTAGAAAAATAGCCATTTAAAATCGCGAGGTGATTTTAAAGTTGGTTCACGTTTATTTGAAAGAAAATGCAGATCCGGTAATTTACCGGGCGGCGGTGTGACAAACGTAATGCAGATTCTGTGAGTTCTAACAATGTTATGAACTTACGTATAGAAACTTCTCAGCAGAAAAAGTACTGCTACGTGCATGAATATGCACGGTTTTGGAAAATGCTTTGGGGGAAAAAACATTTTGCAGCAATACCGCACCTGTGCGCCAAATTTGGAACTATTGCGTAATAAGCGGACAATAATCGGACAATTTAAATTGAAATTACAGATACGGTTGTCAAAGTGATTTCCAAACGCCCTTTCTCCACATCTTAAACTATGCCGTGACTGTGTTAAAACAGGCCTAGTTAATGGCAAAGAAAAAGGCATACTACACGCATGCAATCGTTTGCTAATTTCTACTACCCTAAATAAATCCTATGTTGTTTCCCTGTCACGTATATGTACCACATTTTGCTGTGGACTGCCGGGAAAATGACAATGGTTGGCCCATTAACAGGATGTCCGTGTACCAGCGAAACACCAGGTGCCGTCCTGTGCACCCAACTTAACTCGGCTTCTCTTGCGAACATGCTGAAAATAGATTTTTAAAATCTTGCTACCGTCCATCTGCAGTTGTCGGTTCTTGTTGGGTTTTCGAATTTGCAAAGGGCAGACATACCAACAAAGAGACATTATAGAGAACACAGGAAATAAAACATTAACAAAACAGCCAAGCACATCAAAGCTCGATCATTAATACAGTAAATTGGCAGGACCGACAATATGCTGTTTGGTATTCAATAATACATTCAACATTCAAAAAACGTTATTAAGAACAAGTCGGAAAAAACGAATCACCATCAAGTACTGGGCATTTATTACTCGCACCAAGAATCTAGATTCAATAAGTGGAAAGTTTGTCTCCACTAGCTTTTTTCAAAGAACGGGTTATAAGCCCTTTGAACTCCGGTAGTGATCTAAGACAACAGTCCCACTCCTCAAAGAGACGCTTCATTTACATTAACTTCAAATTTCGGCTCAAAACTGCACGTCTGTCCTCCTTTCATTTATACAGTCCTTTACTCTGTATAACATGAGTTACATGACCGTAACTTTTTAAAACATCACAAGCAAAAACAGCCCATAAAACCCCACAATATGATACCATCTTAAAAGGAATGTGATTTGTAAATTTGTAAACATTTTCCCAAACCAAGTTCAGCAAACAAGATATTTGTTTGGTTTAAAAACTTTCATATCTTTCATTTCTCTCAGCCTCCATATTTGTGCTATCAATATGCTTCACGTGAAATGGGGAAGTAATGATAATTTATCCCTTTTTTCCCCCCACATTACAGCTGATACACAGACAACAAACCAAAAGAACCCCCAACAGTAGGACTTCTCTTCTTACCCACTCTCTGGGCAGACACACAGTGTGAGGGAGTACATCACACTCCACTGCTTTTAAGTACAAATTTTAAGATGCTGTTAGATGTACACAGTATGTCTGCATTCAAGTTAACAAAGTAACAACGCTCATGGGGGAATCATTTGAGAGAGAAAACTCACAGTTTAAGTTACTACATGGCACCTAAGAACAGACATTCTCCCTTAAAATCTGCCGGAAGGAAACGTCAGTACTAAGGGCCCATGATGACAGCAGTACAGAAGATTCAATTGCTCAGGAGGTCATGAACATGGTCTTCATCTGTTCATGACACGGAGGTCCGGACGAGCGGGTCAGTGTGGCCATTCACACTTCCAGGGGGCAGACTCTGGGGGCGTGAGGCACCTGCCCAGCTTCTCACAGCCCGGGGGAGCCCAGTTCTGTCAGGAGACAAAGTGGATTTGTAAAGGTCAGGCCTCTGTGTATGTAACACGGCTGATGGTTGAGACAGTTGTAGGAGTATTCCTCTGTCAAATGCATATACTTGTATTTTAACAGCTATAGATGTGAACTTTCTTTCAGTGTTCAAGTACCCAAATATATACCATCATTGCAAAGCTTTAATTTTGACACAAAATGACTTGAATTAAGCACTTTCTACCACCAAACAAAAACTTTAAAAATAAAATTAGTGGGGAAAATGGGGGTTCTGATTCTCTTAAATTTAGTCATCTGAAAAGCAACAAGAAAATCCCCTTGATTCATCAAATACTGACACTTGGGGGCACTGTTGTCACACAGCAGTAACTTTCATTTATTTCTGGTGTGGCTTTGTATGTTGATGATGCGATCAAAAAGTGTTACCCCCCCCCTGTGAAACCCGTCTCATACGATGGCACGGTTCATCAAATACAATTTTTGCAACACAGATTACCATCTCAGAAATTTCAAGATGTCCATATTTTTCAGCAGTGCAGAAAATACAAGTAAATGTACAGGAAAAACCTAAGCAAAATGCTAGAAAACAAACCTCACAGTGAAAACACCTAAAGTAAGAATTCGGTCTAACTCTGTTTTGACTGAGCTCAGTTTATGCAGCTTGTTACCATAGGGAAACTGCTCTGCATGGAACAAACTGAGATTCAGCATCAGAACTAATGGTCCGTATTATTCTGATGGGTTTGACTTTGTCAGTTCTTAAGTTTGAAATTCAATCATATCTTTGCCAAATGAAAGAAAAAGCCAAATTGCACCCATTCCTTGAAAATAGGAAAAAATTTTGAGTTTTCAAAATCAACAATGAGACATAAAACCAGAAAATAAGAGTGGAATCTATGTGGAAGCGCACTAAAAAGTGAGAATAAAAGGCACTTTTTATGCATTTGTAACTTATATTTTAGCTGTAAAACCCTTCAAATCCAGACTCCTATCCCTGTCCGCTTTGCTCTCAGTGTAGTGCTGGAATCTCAATGTCAGGACTGTGTATCACTGATGTTGTAAAAGATATCCCAGATGTGTTTTAGGCAGTCAGCTCCCAGATATGATGAGACACACAGGACTAGGAGATACGGTCCTCACCATGACAGCCAGGTCGCACATGTTAAGCTGTGGCTCTCCGGGAACCAGGCTGTTTTTGTGCTGCTCCACCAGAGGAGTGATCTGCTTTAAAACCCTCTGGTACTCCAAGCTTTGGACACTGCAGGACCAGAAACACAGATAAAAAACACAGAGGATTAACTCAGACATCACAGTGTTATTTCCACTAGTCTTGTGTCAATGCAGGATTTGAGATAAAAAAAGGAATTTACACATTTTGTTAGCAGAGCATTTCATCCAATCAAAAATAGGGTCTCAGAGTTGTTGTTTATGGTTATACTGTGCCAGTAAAGTCTTAAAATGTTATGTTAGCAAGTGTACAAAGTTACAGTATGTGTTTGCATGACATATATTGACCATCATGGAGACAGAACTAATCCTGGACATTAGAGGCCAAGTGAGCATTCAAGAGGACGTTGAACAGAGGTTTGCTGATCAAACAGGTTATCACTTATAGTAAAAACTGTAAAATTCTAGAACAAAGCTTTCCCTATAGTCATTTACAACCTCCAAGTACAGTACACCATAATGGAATATCTTCAAACTTTATTTTTATATTCCCTACAAATAAAATGTAAAGACTTTATTTTGAGTCATGCTGCATTTCTTAGATCCTCAGTCCATGTGCATGCCTCAATTTCCTAAAATTCCTTTAAAAGGGGGCATTGCGTGGGGTTATATAGTGATCAAGCTGGATGATACATTTTAATTGTGTATTGAATGCATCTTAAAAAAAACCCATACAAAATAAAAAGCACCTCCCTTATGATCTCAGCAGCAGATGTGTTGGTGGTTCTCTCTCTGCACTCAATTATTTTTGTAAAGCCGCTAGCAAGTACCCCTGAGCTTTGTTAGATTTACTCTGTAAAACGCAGAGCTGCTGTGTCTTCCAGTGGAGCGTCACTCTCGATAGGACCTGTAGGGTTAACGGCCAAGAGGGTGGGGGAGCACGCCGAGAAATCTCACCAGTGCAATTACTGCACTCAACACAGAAGCAAGCAGCACCTGTGCCTACATCCCCGCACCCCCAGTCACACACGCCCCTCTCGCTCTTCTCCGCGCCCTGATTGGTCCCCCGGGAAGGGGGTGCATGTGTGTGAGGTGAAGTGTCAATTAGTGTAATGACCCCCAGGCCCTGTCCACCTCGCACCTCCCCACCTCAGCCACAAATGCACCCCATTACCCCAGAGAGCCATTCCGCTTACGCCACACAATAACACCTGCTAACACACTCCTCTCATCCACTGACTCCCCCGGCACACTGTTCTTCCATTGATCTCTTCTCCTCTTTGTGGTTTAACAATTCGCTGTCCAGATACAGTGCTAAGTTCTACGTTCTTAATGTTGGGATCAAATCCAGTCTGGTGAAGTATGTTTGCTTGGGTAACACCTGTCCATTTTGTGCCTATATACAGTATATATAATTGCATATATATATTTAAAATAAATAAAAACTATGTGACTAGGAATAATTTATGTAATCTGCCAGAATAAGCAAATAATGAAACATTCAATCACTTAAATATCTTGGTAAAAAAAGAAAAAACAGCAAAACTATTAATAAGATATTTGGTTATCTTAAGGAGCGTAACACGTAGAACAATGAGCAAAACTCAAAACAACTGATGTGAAAAGCTCATTGTTTTATCAACACAACCGTCTCCCGTTAATCCCTCGGCCAAGATAAACAATATGATAAGCATCGGAAAGTGGTCTTAAGAAAGCAAGAGGCCAAGCATTATCTCTGTGCCAGGATTTGCAAGAAAAGTATAAATCCAAGTAATCGGTTTTCAGAATGACTTGAACAGGACACAAGTAAATTAGTGCTTAAGTATGCAAATCTTCTTGAATCCACTTTGACAGCATCTTGCCTTTAGATTAACAAAAAAAATGTTGTGTGCAAATCAATTCAAGGGTAAATACCCCACACCAGCTCGGACTTTCATAATTTACTGTAGGATTACTAATACAAATGAATATGTTCATTTCTTTTCCTCCTTTCTTAAAACTCCTCAGTCAGCATAGTTTCAATACAATCCTAGCCAAGTCTCCAAAAATGCAAATATGGAAATAATAATGGAAAATAAATGTAAATGAGATCTTTTGATTTATAATACATAACCCCCAAGGGGAAAGGGGCACAGCTCAGGTGTATGGCTGCACTGATTAGTCATTCATACCCCCCACCGGTACAATGCACACACTCTCATGCACACATGCAGACAAACACATGGTTTACTGGCAGGGGGAATGGAGCTGAAGAGACAATCAAATACCTCTGCCCTTTCTCTCTCCTCTTTCCTGGGGAAATTGAGCAATTCAGCACGGGCTATTGATTGCAAGCTGAAGTGCTTGTGGAGAGCAGATGAGGCTCGTGGATGCAGCGCGGGCTGCTGCAGTCGCTGGAGGCTGAGTGGGACTTGAGTGCCGACTGTACCGAGACACTAGCCTGTCAAGATCTGGCCCACTGACTGGGCAATATCTGCACAGTGTTGAACTTTTTCAAAACCCTTCTCCCCCTAGAAAAACTAGAACTGTAGTTTCGGCTAGAAACAAAAATAACCTAGCATGTATTGAGATCAAATGCACTCTTATAAAAAGAAGTATCTGTATAGTGAAATGGTTTACTACACACAAAATCGGAGAACAGTTCCAATATACAGCAATGTGGAGGTGTGGTTAGGGCTCTGGACTCTTCACTGTAAGGTTGTGGATTCAAATACCATGCAAGCACTACTGCAGCTCTCAGGAGCACGTGTACTGGTGCTTCAGTAGAGGTGCCAGAGGTGTAAATGGGAACAAATGTAATTTAAGTCAAATTATTTAGAATGAATCATCAATAAAAACATTCATCCTAATGTTTCCCTACTATTGGGCCAATGATAAGTATCTTTAAAAATCTCTGCCTAATTTTTGCACAGAATGCATTGGTAATTTGCTCCCTTAAATATCTATTATTTAACATCTGATAATCACATTGTTGCAATTAACAAAAAAATAATAGCTTTAGGGTGATCAGAAAATGCAGTGCTGCTCTGGGACATTGTATGTACACATAACATAAATGTAGTCATTATATACAAAGAAAATACAAGGTGAAAAATGTAACTATATTGTATATTATATGATTAGTGTCTCAGAATTGCACCCACAAGAAACAAGCGGGTTTCTGGATCTGACTACAGCATCTCATTGACCGCGATGAGAGACAGACTGCCTCATAACCAAAGCTATGTGGGCAGCAGGCATTAGATCATCTAAAGTACCTCTTTAAAAGAAGACAGTGAGTAATGACTCCCACACCCCCCAGCCCAGCTCTGCGCCCTGTACCCCTTAAGGAGCTGAGAGAGAGCAACACGACAGCAGGCAGGCTAATGGAAAACACACTAGGCCCTAGTAAATGATCTGAGGTAGAGATGTGACAACTGACTTGAAGTACTGTGGCCCACAAAGATACTTATACCTCTGCCCACCCTTTGGGGACTTGGGTCATGGAATAATCTGCCCCCCACAAAACAAAAAGATTTAGCAAATTAGAGAGGAGAGAGAGTTGGGATGTTTAAAAATACCAGCATCCACAAACACTTTGATTTTCCTTTGCCTTTCTTTACACAGAGGAAGGAGATTGATTGATTGTGCAACGCTGGAGTGTTGGTGTAGCCCTGTAAAAAGGTTTTTAACAAAAGTTTTAATTTTTCCCCCCCATCTTGTGCTTTTGGGATAATAAATGCAGCACACAAGGCAGGTCTCAAGTATTTACAACACGCCTGTGCTTTGGTATTGTAAATGCTTACAGGTCAGATTTTCAATGTTGCCACCAAATAACCCATGGCTAACATGGGATTACTCATTACTCACCTGTCAGATGTTCCTGGGTGCTGTCTAACTCATAGTGGCATCAGCAATCAGTACTGAATATCCTGTATGTCACTGTAGGGCTTGCTGTGTGTCAAGCAATATCTCTCGCCATGTGGGCTCATGGGACATGTCAGTGAGCCACAATGTAATTCCAATATGTTATTCCAGATTGGGTGGGTACAACACAAGTAGTTGGTATAACTTTTCCTAATGAAAAACACCAACTTTTTAATTAATGAAGTTTGTCTCAAACCATGCTTTACCTATAAATGAGATCTAAAGAAAAAATTTCCATGTAGCTAAGAAAAGCTATATTCAAGTGTAGTCAATTCTACTGGATCCTATCTTGTGTTGAAATACTGATCAATATCCTATAAATAATCCTTGCAAACGGCAGTTTACCAACCTGTATTATCCATAGAAATATCTGAATATTCGTTAAAGGAAACTGTTTTGCTACTACTGCCATTTTTCATGTCTAAATTTGGAGAGAACAGGTTGTTCTAGTTTCAGGAATGGGAAGAAAGAATATAGTCAATATATTTATTTAATGACGCTTGTACCAACATCAAATTTGGTTTCCTTTTGGACACACACGGCTTGATTTATCTCACGTTCCTCACTTACGGTGCTTAGTCTCGAGCAGAAGTGATCTTTCAAATCTGTCACACTGAGCAGCATTTAATCAGCTTGGCTCTTATTGCACGAATCGATGCTGGCTCCTCAGCGGAGGTCTTACATTGACGTAGATCGGTATTGATCTCATAGATTCCTCCAACCACACTTCGGAGCTACACGTTTGAGGCGCATCTCTTTTCTTAAAAAGAAAGACAGCCTCGTAAATCAATGACTTGTGTCGAGCTGGCACGGTGCTTTCTGATTATTACGTTAGGCTGGGAATTTAGTTAATCCTGCTGCAGTAGACCAATATACAGACAGAGCTGATTCCTCGCTTTGTACTGGAAAGCTAGACTATCGTCATTGTGATCAGTAGACAAAGAGAAGTAACCACATTCTCTAGAGATCACTGTAAATCAAAGGCACTACTAGTCAAAACATAATACTATATCATTGATTACTTTGCCCTCTTTTTAATTTTTGCATTATACATGGTTTTAAGAGCAGTGTCACCTTCCCATTTACAGCTCAGTTAACAAACCGTGTTGAAAGCTCCGATAGTAGCTCATCTACTATGAGTAGCTGAAAGCAGGCTGCTGGTAATCTCAGTACAGTGCCTGATTTTTTTAAAAAAGAAATGTGTTCACCCTGGTTTCTCTCACCTGATGGGGTATTTCTCTCCAGGATCCCGCCCCAGGTGGAAGATCAGTGGCTGCATGGTGTGTTCTTCTTGGGTGTGAGTGGTCACTCCAGCCACATCCTCCCCGGGACAGAAGTTAACACCCTGTGTGAAGTACAGAGACCTCTGCTCCAGGAGACTAGCCATGGTGCTGTACAGCCCAGGACACCCACATTACAAAACACACTCCACAGAGCACCAAGGATTAGTCGAGGTACAAAGATTACATAAAATATAGACTATATATAAATGTAACGTACAATTATAAATCCTTTGAGTGGATTTAATGTACAATGTCACCTTTTATTAAAAATTACATTTCTCCAGAAATGAGAAAATAAGTCCCTTTTCTAATGAGATCATGGCTAAAGAACAGAAATTGCTTGCTGTTGTTTATGCTGAACAGTACTCCAGCGGCTGAAAAATATATAAATCCATCGCATGATTTATACCAATTCACTTAATATTTAGGATTTCACCAAAATGTCTTAGTATGGGGGTGACTGAGTTTTGAAATGATCCCTCTCACTTCTTCTTCTATTGCTAGCCTGAACCACACTCTCCATCGCTGCAGGATGCCCCCTGACACCTGGACCTACCCAGCTGCCGTTACATCTGACGCCCCCCTCTGCTTTGTCTCCTGCATGCACCACAGCCCCTCTGCTAAGAGTCTAGTCCCCAGTCTCCCATCCCCCCGGGCTGGCGAGGAGCTTTGATCAGAGAGGCTGATTAAACTCCAGCTATCATCAGGGTGTCCTTGCGGGAGAACACAGCAAATATTAACTGAGCACTCATCTGCAGGGCACTCATCTCCTCCTCTGGGACAGATAGCTCATAAAGGATAATCTGGAACCTTTGAGCAAATGCTTGCCTACAGATTATAGCCGCTAAACTCAAACACGCTCAATAAGAAAACACTTAGCGTGCTCTTCAGAGTTGTGCTAATATGCAAAGCCTTTCCACATCCATTTTTGCTCTTGTTGTGGATGTGCAAAACACCTTGATCCCATCAGATTGCTGGGTAGATTTCTGTGCTAATTCCCTCCGATACAGAAAGAATGAGCAGAGGTCAATTAAATATTTGTACAAGATTGTATGCACCAGAACCCATAAATAATAAAGTTCCAATGGTATGGGATTGGTTTCTTAAAATGGCAAAGTGAAAAGAACTAAGAAAACTGTTTATGGATATAATTTCTAATTGTCGACTAAACTGTACAAGCAGTGAATATCTGTACTTAGCTGATTAACATGACTCTTACTTTCTACATTACAGAATAATTAAAGCACTTGTGAACTGATTTATAAATGTCCCGATGGAAGACAGCCAAAAATGAATGTTTCTGGACAGTCTCACTCATTAGAGATTCAATAAACACTGATGATGATGATGCCAAAACCAATTTAGAAACTAGCTAGAAAACTAGAAATGAATTAGTTTCATCTCTGGATGATCTGGACTACCACTCCACTCACAGCGGTGCTTTTGGATATTTGTTTTTACAAACTAAACAAACCAAATGCTAATCGGGACACCATTTTGTGCTTAACGGGCCGGGTAAAACGTTTCAATGCTCAAAAAGAAAGATACAGATTGGTGGGCAATCACTCTGTGGCTGAATTATTTCAGAGTATTTGGAGACAGTCCGAGTGAGTATTACGATGACATGGCTGTTTGATGCAAAACATTTATCGGCATGAAATTTCTAATTTTACAGATCACTGAATCACATTGGTTGTCTTTTCAAAAGTAAACAAAAATTCACAACCACTGCTTCCCTTGTTGAGAAAAAGATACAGCCTGGATGTGTTCGGAGGGGCATTCATATTTTAGGATCAATCTAAGATTTGCAATCCAGTACTATTTTCCATTGTTCACATAAAAGAATTCAACTGCCAACACGGTATTTCTAAGTGACATTATAAGGGGTCAGAACAAAAGGGTGAGAGGTGAGGTGCAGAAAATGAATAACCCCCTGCTTTTCTCCAGGCCTGAGAACTGATCGACCTCTAATGTGTTAACCGTCTGGAAAGGCTGGAGTCAAGAGCTTAGACGTTCCCCCCTCCATTTCTAAAAGCCTCTTTCAAACCATCTAGCACAGAGCCAATCGATAGGTAACTCAGAGGCAATCAAACGTCATTATTTGTGAAGTTCCACTCCAGTTCACATGGGCTGATAAAGAAGCCCAGTATTGATTCAGGAGCCCTCCAGGAGAGAGCAATTTAAGCAGCCGATGGGGCATAAAACACAGTCCCACGTTTGGAAAAGAAAGGCATCACCTTTTATTCTGAAAGCTCAGACAGTAGCTGTATATGTACTTTAAGGTGGGATCTTGTGAACCAGGGCTCATTTGCAGGAAACCTTCTATTAAACCAGGTCTTGAAAACGGAAAAGAGAGCAAGAGTTCTGAAAGAGCAGTTTTATCAATTACTTTCCAAGATCATTTTTTTTTCTTTTTCTTCACTTTTCTTTAGTTATTAAGAACTAATCTTTCTCAGATTTTTCTCTTACTCAGCAGAACTAAATTGGCTGAGCTTTATTTCCCAACCACGCTTTTTAAATACTAATTCGCCAACGTCCATCCCACTCTAGGGATTCCTAATGAAGTGCTGATAAAATCTATTTTCTGTCAGCAGAATCCATAAAAGCCTATTTTCGCCGGGTTTGACACAGAGAACATTAGCTCCCAGCGAGAGCCCTTGTCATTCTGACAGTCAGCCTTACCTGTTTAAACTCCTCCCAGGAGTTGGTCCACGTCCAGTAGTGTGCCTTGTATAGCCCCACCCTCACTGCCATCATCTCATTGCCACGGTAGAAGAAGATTGGCCTGTTGCGTGTGAAATGGGATTGATGGCTGAATTCCACAGATAAGGAGACTCTGCTTTTCTGACAATAAGCCTGACCAGGATTTCCTGCTTCATCCCATTACATGCTCAGCAGAACACCTTATCTTCAGGGGTGGTCTTTGACAGTGGGCTCCCTGTCAGCACCTCCCAGGAAGGAGACCCACTTGCCATTTTGTGAACATTCAGGGAACTACCGAGGCACACAGTTTAAAAAGTGTCTTTCAGCCAATTCAAAACCAATCGACACACATTCCGTATTTGAAAATGTAAGGCTGGCAATGGGTTTTCATATACAACACAAATTCCAAAGAATCTCCTCTTTAAAGGATGCTTGTTTGCAGGAGAGATACAGAAAGTGGACCACAAAATGGAAACGCTAGTGTACAGTCACTTCATAGGGTGTCGGGTCATCACATGCAGCCAGTACGACCTGTCTGCACTGTAGCATAGACTCGAGCAGCGTCTGGAATTCTGCAGGAGGGACCTGCAACACCATCAATCAGCTCAGGTTGATGATGGGTGAAAAACACTTAAGTCGTCATTTCGGAATCTCCCACAAGTGCCCAGCTGGGCCCAGATCTGGTGACTGAGAAGACCATGACACATGGATAACATCTGATTCATGTTGATCAAACCACTGGGCGACCCCGTGAGCTCTGGGGATCAGGGCTTCGTCATCCTGTAACACACCCCCTCCCTGCAGAAAGGAAATGCTGCAACCTGGGGTGAAGATGATCACTTGGTACCATTTAGTAGAGATTAGCATTGACCTTGTCTTGTGCACCCAAACCAGGAAAATGCGCCTCACTCCCCTGTGGAAACACCAGAATCCTTAACCAAGCACTCAGGACCGAAAAGGACTTTAGACTGGTGATGTTAAGAATATGGCAAAGGGTGACTCAACTGATCACATTGCATTTCTCCACTGCTTAGTGGTCAACAGTTCGTGCTCTTTGCACCACTGGACTCACAAATGTGCATTGGCACGTGTGATGAGCAGTTTGTAGACTTGTACCCTGCTCCGAGGAGTTCTCAGTGGTCCATTTTTTACTTAAACAGGCCACTCACAGCACTGGCTGAAGTGAGGAGTTGATTAATCTGCAGCTGCTTGTCCGTATTGCCTTGCAGTTCAAGTTATTGCTAGAATGTCACGATACGGGAGTATACGCTTCCGCCCACTGCTGCCCCTGGCTGAGCAGTGAAACATCAGCACACTGAACTGTCTTGGTCACTGCAGCTCCTGAAGAAAACGCCCCAACAGTCACCCTTCTTTTAAAGTCATGTAGGTCTCCTCTTCCATAATCACAGGCAACAAGACCTGTTCAGCATTTATATACATAGCCCTAGGCATGCTGGGATGTTACTGGCTTCATTAACACATCAGCCACACCTGTGTGGAAGCCCTTCCTTCCAGTATACCAACTGTCCCTCATTTACCCAGGCGTTTCCATTTTGTTGTCCACTACCCATATGAATCTGACGACAGTGATCCCACTGAGCTTCATGAGAAGAATCTCAGATCAGACTGCTCAACGGCCCAGCCCCATACAGATGGCAACATGCCCAGCTGTGAGGGGTTCAACATTACCTGTCAATGATAGTGTTGTTCAGGAGGACAGGGGTCAGGTCCAGGCCATCGATAGCCCTGTCATTGGGGACAGGGAGTCCTGCCAGTGACAGGCTGGTGGTGAAGAGATCCATCACATTCGCCAGCTGGTAGCTCACCTACAACAGAAGTACTGTTTGTTACTCTACAAATTAATTGTACGTGTCCCACATTGTTAGAAGTATGTGGTCCCATAGATATGAGATAATAATTAACAAAATCATGTGCACAAGATACTGTAGAATATAATTTAAATTCTGTTTAATGTGTTATCCTGGATGTCATAAAGGCAGTAGTAAAATCTATGTGGTCTATTTTTTTTTTTTAAAAAAGCATTACAACTCAGTGTATATTTTTCAATCTAAATTTTGCTAAACTAAAAAACCCGATATAGATCCAGCCTCTTCTTCAAGTTCAATCACTCTAAAAAGTCAAACAAAATCTGACTCACGTCAGGCTGTACACAGGCAGGTAAACACTGATATACTGTAGTAGCAAGGCACCAAGAATGCCCACCCCTAGCGTGAAATTCAAAACGACAGCAGAATACAGCAACTTTAAAACACGCTCGCACAAAAGGATTCCTTTTTTCGGGGGGCTCTGTGTCTTGATTATGCTTTTACTCAGTCTTCTCTATAATCTGCGCTCGCAGGTTTATTATAAACCACACAAACGTCTCTGTAAATTAGAAGAAAAAAAAGAAATGGGACTGGAGCTGTAGTTGGGGTTTTATCTCGGTTTCCCAGCCTCGCGAAAAGCTTTATTTTATTTATAAACTTTGAACTATTTTCAGATAAAATGCCATTTTTTCGCTGTCATCCTTGATCTTTCATTCCATTCTCTCCTGAGCGGTCCTTTGAGAGAAGCGGCGCGCTCACAATCAGATAGCGCTATCTGCGCTCCGCAGCTGCTGCCGCCACGCGCCGCCACGCTTCTATCGGCGCCGCGCACACCGCCGGCCTGACGAGAATGAATTCCTCTTCTCCTCCAGCCATTGCAAAAGTAAGAAAGGGCCCCAGAAACACATTCCATTATCTGCACTTTCCGGCTTTAATAATAAAAAAAAAACGCAGAAATCAAAGAGGACAATTAATAAAGCTGACTACCAGCCACTACCAAGCCCTTATCCCCAAAAGAAAATAATTTGAAAAAAAAAAAGTCAAAATGTTTTAAACCGCAAGAACAAATGTCAGGATGCTTTTAAAAAAGTTTCTAATTTAATTTTTTTCCCTCTCCTTTTCTTTTTTTTTTCTCCCCGTCGCTCTTTCTTTCTTTAATAACCCCTTGTGGGAGTTATCACAAGGCACAGACCTGCTATCCCTGTCTAATTCACTTGAGCTCTGTGTCTCTCAGCAGATAAACACAACAAAAGGGACTGCGAAGGCAGCCTTTCAGTGATAGCTCTTCTGCCCCTCTGTAGCCTTTCTGCTGCCAGGGCAATGCAAACAGCGTTCCTATTCTTCGGTAACCTTTTCAGATGTTCACTGAACTCAGAAAATGTTCGTTTTTAACGCCTTTGTTTGGACAATTTTAACTGAAAGGACTCCTGCAGAAGAAGTTAATGTGAATGCTTGCTTTTCCACATAAACCCCTGAGTCATGGCGTCAGTTGTGGGCTAAATAAAATAGAATCAATAAAAACACCAATTTCAAAACAGTATCGCTTATGTTCAATTAGGTGACTCAAAACCTATTACCCTCATTCACACTGAGATAAATGCAGAGAATCCACCCTGTTGCACATTTGGATTGCAGTCAGAGCTGGTGCAGAACAGCTCAGAGCTGCCTCGCCTTCGGCCTGCGATATTTAGCTTGCCCAGATTTTACCATGAATGCCTAAAGATCTTTCCTCACCATGAAATGTTCTTTATCGACTCAAGATCAGGTTTTGTTGGTCACCCTTTAAGGCAGCGGGATAGAAAGATCAGGAAAAACGCATTTCGACATTGCCTCTTGACTTGAACTCAGAGGACCTTCAGATGTCCAGATCTAAACGTCTCCAAAACCAGAAAAGGTCTTTTAAAGACGGGGAAAAGGCAATAGAAAAAGGGAGGGAAGCCTTGATAGAACAAAACCAAGTAGCCAACAGATCTAAACAGTTCTGTGTTAACTGCACTAGAATAGCCACAGTTCACAGTACAGACTTCATTTATGTTGCCTTGCTTGCTCCCACAAAGGGCTCACTTGGTAGAAGAAATATGGATGGCACAGCCCAGGCTGGTTAATGATGGCAGCCAAAACCTGGAGGCTCAATACCACTGTCAGTATTTAGAGAGCACATCCCCTTGTTATTATTCCATGTGCCTGGTGTATTCAGATACAGCAGCCCTCATTACAGCTCTATCCAAGCTCTGCAAACACACAAACAGATTAGCCGCCTAAGACTTCAGCAATCCCCCCTTCCCTGTGCCATTCTGTAGCACTATCAGCACACCACACACCCGAAAGATAGCAGCCTGGGGCAGAGCTTAATTCACCCCCAGCCTCGCGGCTCGAAAATCCTCCTGCAGCGCAGCCTGGTGTCAGAGCCGCCGATAACACAATTAAAAATCATTTGCAGAACACATGCTGGTTTAACGGATCAGAAAAATATTTTGTACAGGCCAACAGAAGAGGAAAAAGGGGGGGTGGGGGTGGGGGAACTAACCTCACTACAAGAAAGTGTTCCAAAAGAGCACACATACAAAAAAGGCACCCAGGACATGATTATCTGGGTACGCTGTGCTTTACATGACTTCACTCTACAAGAACCACTTTATGATTGCATCAAAGCTATGTCATTTACATACACATTCCACATGTTACCCCTTGTTAGAATATATACAAGGGAAAAGAACGCACCTGTAGATAAGCTTAGCCAAAAGGCCAACTGCACTATTCGATGGTGTATTCTGCAGAACTGTGACAATTAAAAAAAGGCACTGGAAAGGGATGCCAAAGGGGTACTGCAGTGCTGACAGTCGCACAATCAAATAGCCCACTCCCACTAAGTTTGAACACAACTTCTCCATGCACAAGGCTTAAGGTAAAGAAAATGTGCAGACGTTAAAGTGTTCTGTAAGGGCAGGAAGTGTGCAATAGTTTGTCATCATGATGAAGATTCTTAAACCATGGAAAAGCATGTGGCGGACGTAGTCTCAGAATTTAGGGATTTACCCTTTCAGGCCACATCGCCATTGTGGTCAGTCAGTCAGTCACCACCACAACAGAAACAACTGAAAATAAATAAAGAGAAGACGTTTCATCACCTGTCCAGCTTTTATGTGTCCTGGCCACCACGCAATCCCTGGTTCTCTCATTCCCCCTTCAAATGTTGTTTCTTTGCCACAGAGAAAAGGGCCATTGCTGCCAGCTTGGAAAAATACAGAAACACGTCAGAATCAGCACATCCCAGATCTAGAGCCATTAATCTCTGAGTGGCTACTTATGAATCTACAGCCTCCCTAAACAAGCAACACATCCTGTTTGTGGTGTAACTGTTCTCCATGAACTGGTTTCTCCTGCTCCGGAGACCACAAGAAGGAACGTACTGACCAGCCACGCTGGTGAAGCCAAGCCTCCATCTCCCTTCAGCCATATAAGCCACCTACTGTAGATGGGCAGATCAGTCTTCCCTATTTCTTGTGTGCCAAACAGTCAGTTCAATTAAATGAATTCTTGCAGGTAAATGCCTATAGAAGCCCAAAAGCAACAGTGGCAACACACCAGGTGTACGAGAGTCAGTCTGCAGACCCTCATCCCTGCAGTTTCTGAAAGAAGGGGGTCTTAGGTTACCTTGGATGCCAGAGGTCAGAGCGGCTCCGTTATCCGAGGTGAAGAACACAAAGGTGTTCTCGGCGATTCCCAGCGTCTTGAGCTCCTTCAGGATGACGCCCACGCTGTCATCCAGCTCCATCACTGCATCTCCGTACCTGCGCAACACACAGCACTCCTCACCCACAGCTCTGCACCCCACTGGGAGAGACCGCAGCCTGGCCACCCCTCTCCTTTCTCACTCAGACTTACAGAAGCCACCAATATTGAAAAAACAATGATCCTGGGTCCAAAAAATTCAAGAACACATTAATACAAGTCAAATTTATGCTTTGATATTTGTTACTGACTGTAAAATATCCTTGAAATATTTATAATTCCCACATACCACACTATAAAATCCCTCTATTCCTGTGCTCTTTACATTCCGAACATTTGAATAATAGGTATTTCACTATGAAATAATTTTCTGTCATCAGGTATCTAATTTTGTATTCAGAAGAATGTCTAGTTAGTGAGTCTGACTTCTGAACATGAATGCAAAGCACACAATAATGATCAAACTAGGGGAGACTTCAATTGTTTCCCTGCCACCTAAAATTGAAGACTATGCCAAGAATATTAAATTTGTGGTATAATTAGCTAACATTTTGAGTCCTTAAAACAAAATTATGAACATTCCTTAACTAGAATTCTCAGACTCTTAACTCTGAGAATATAGACTTCCTTTCTCCTTCATGTGTAATTTCTGTATCCCCTTGACCACTGGTAATACAAAACTGGTCAATAAACACTATTCTACCTACCAGAAGGGCTATCACAAATATACAAATCTTTTGGCAAATCGGTTTAAAAATTAAATTTTAAAAAATAAAATTTAATTTTAAGGAATGGATTACTTGGCTTTAATTTAGAGTATCCCAAAGCACTTTACATATACTGTAAATAGGACGCACTTTATCCATTATTGAAGGGCACCACCCACCTGCCTGGTTCACAGCAGTCATTCTGCACCAGCAACACTATAGTTTTTAAGCATTACACTTAGATTAAAAGACCTGCACACTGCCTATAGATTATAAAACTAATTTTTAGGAGAAAAAAAAATGAAATTACCAAAAGTTAGTTGTCTTAGATCACAATTCATAAAGGAAAATAAAAAAAATTATAAATGTACTAGTTTGTAAATAACTCTTAGATGCTATAAACATTGTATATCATCTGACTTGATACCAGACTTACTGAACATTAGCAGTTTAGAGCACACTTCATATATATAACCACTGATCCTATTGACTATATTGTACTGCTATACAAGGGAGGTGCATCTTTATAATTGCAGCTTTAATATGGAGACCAGAGTTATCACAAGCAAGAAAAAATAAATGTTTAGGGACTTCATTATGCTAGAGTAAAACAAAACAACCACACAATGCCGATGATAAATTCCAAACCCACTTGAACACTGAGCATAGCTTCCCAAACCTTAAACTACACTAATATTACAGTTAATTTAAGTGTCCGTAGCTCCAGTGCTCATCTGGCTTTGTGAAACCATTTCTGAATGTTTTGAAAAATAGCACAAAATTATTTTAAAATGTCACAAGCAAAACAATTTGAAGAATTACATTTTTAAGACTTCTTCTCAATGCATGATGATGTAAATGAGAAAACCTATGACATAACAACATATGAAAGGTTACAAAATAGTTAATTGAATCAAGGATCTTATGCATTAGAGTATTTTAATAAAGCCAACATATCTGCTTCCAGCACGTGACTGGGTAGCTTGTTCTGTACTCCCACAGTCTTTTGGGTAAAGAAGTAATTCCATTTCTAGGTTTTATTTTTTCGGGTAGTATAAAACAGAAAGAAAAGGAGATCATATAGAATATGAGTGGATTTCTCATCTTCATCTAGGTTCTTGTGATTAACACTACATGTACAATAATAAATCTGTAAGTGACAACGGATCCTGAAGTGTTTCATAGCCAAGTCGCAAGTCAACATTATCAAACAGTAGGTGTTCCAAAAATTGACTCTGCAACTTACAGACCCCTCTGGCTTTTTCCCTGGAAACGTTCTGAGGCATACACTGGAGTATGAGTGGCATCCACAGCCCAATACAAGAAGAACCGCTCACCAGAGGCAGCCTGTCGACGAAGGAACTTCACAGTCTCCTACCAGAGAACAGAAAAAAAAAACAGTCAATATCCTCCTTTAATCTCACTTCGGCACACAAATATGTTTGAAATCAGAAAACTATGTCTGGACACCACACATTCACCTCCAGATAGAGCTGTGTGAGATTGGATTCTCCACTCGCACGATTTATCCTGAAGTCCTCGTAATACCTGGGAAAAGGAAATGAAAACAGGGATGTGAGTCCTTTTCCTTTTCTTTAAAATATTGAAAGTCTCGGTTACAAAAAGGTATCTGTCTCCCACAATACAGCAAGGCTGGAGCCGGTCTCAGACTCAGCTATACTGAAACAAAAACTGAAAGGAGGGGAGGTTTTCTGTTCTTTTAACCGAGAGTGCAGTTAGAGAAGTACGAGACAGGATCTCAAGACCTCACTGTTCCAGGTGCCACCATGAAACTGACACCTGCTGTCTCCAGGGTATGTCAGATCAGGCTCAGGTACGGTAAATAAACTCACGGTTAAGCATGAAATGGCTTTTCTGCTTTCGTCAGTCACCCTGAACACGCAGATGGTTGGGGAAAGCAAATAAGGGGAAATAAAATACACAATCACAGCTGGTACTGACTAGACCAAAAGCTCTGCTCTCATCCAGGGAAGTAGAGAGCTGAACACTGGCCTGGAAATGCTTACTTTAGTGAAAGTTCCTTTTTTTCCCCCCGTCTGGTTTTATAAGCAAGACCTACCTCCCCACCATCTGGGAGTTGTTGTACACGGGGATATTGGGCCTGAAAGTTTTGTTGTATGGTCCAACATGGCAGTTTGGAGCCCCAAAAAACTCATCAAAACCATGCTCCAGGGGGAGGTATTGTGGCCTGTGGCCTAGATGCCTGAAAAAGTAAAAAAGTAACAAATCGATACAGTATATGAGCAACAAGAATAGGAAAATATTTTAAACATATGACACAAAAGTCATAATAATCAAAACAAAAATCATTACTGAAATGTCAGCTGCAAAGCTCGTACTATTAATTTTGTATTCACGTACATCTCTTGAATGTCTCAGAATTCAGTGCGATTAGGAGATCAGTGTTTCAAAGTTTACATATTAACAAGGAATTTGCAATCAGTTAGCAAATGCATTAGTTCGTTTACTCGATAGCGAATTAGGTATTCCTGCAGAATGAAGATTTTAAAGTAATACCTGAACAGCGAATCATGACTCTGACTCAAAAGGAACTGTTCAGTTATCACTCTGACCCAATAGCTGTTGAGGTATGGTATAATGAAAGAAAACTCTTAGCCGAGCTCTGCTTGCTCAGACATCGCAAACATCAAGATTTGTAAAAGAAATTAAATGTAAACCACAGCTCACCACTTTCCGACGATCTTACTGACATAGCCTGCCTTCCTCAGCATCTCTGGAATAAGGATCTCGTCCTTGCTGATCCCACCCACTATCTCCTGGGGGGTGTATGCTACAAAACAATGACCTCTGTGACATGGTAACATGTAAATGGTGGCAATGCTTCTATTGCCTTTAATAAAGACCAAACTAAAGATTGTTTTTGCCTCAATTCTGAGCTCAAATCAACAGTGAACACTTATCAGGAAAAATAAGCATTGTGCTTACATTACAACACAGCTACGAGATACACCGGAAAAAAACAAACATCAAGAGTCACATTTGAAGTATATCTCTTCGATGCTGATGCTTCTATTTGGCTCAAAAGCAATCCTTAAGTACAGTATATACATAAATGGATTATTCTCAATGCTCCAGCCAGGATACTCTTAACATCAACTATCAATATGTTTTCTAACTGCTTTATCACATTCAGGCTCATGGGGGAGCCAGATCCTATCCCAGCAAGCAACAGGTGCAAGTCAGGATATACCCCTGATGGGGGGCCAGGACACACACAGCAGTGCACCCAGAGGAAACCCACGTGAACACGGGGAGAACATACAAACGCCACGCAGAGAGCACCGCAGGTCTGGAATTGAAGCCAGGGCCCAAGAGCCATGAGGCAGAAATGCTACCCACCACTGTCCCACCTCCTTTTAACTTCACTGCCTTTGAACAAACACCACAAATACACAAGGTAACCCAAATTTATCATCATGCCGTTTCACTGCACTGATCTACAGTAAATGACCGAAGCCCCGCTATGCTTTCTGTGGGCTGCAGGAGCCCGAGCTCACCATTCCTGGCGTGTGCATTGGTAGTGTAGAATCCGTTCCTGACGGGCAGCCGGCCTGTCAGCAGTGCAGCTCTGGCTGTGGAGCAAGGACAGAGGACATCTTCATGACTCAGACTCCACCACTGTACCAATCACACACCCTGAGAAATCAGTAGCTTGGGGGGGGAACAAAAGTGTCTTGTCAGCCTTCAATGAATAATAATAATTCCTTACACTTATATAGCGCTTTTCTGGACACTCCACTCAAAGCGCTTTACAGGTAATGGGGACCCCCCTCCACCACCACCAATGTGCAGCCCCACCTGGATGATGCGACGGCAGCCATAGTGCGCCAGAACGCTCCCCACACAACAGCTCTCAGTGGGGAGGAGAGCAGAGTGATGAAGCCAGATCATAGATGGTGATCATTAGGAAGATGTGATTCATACAGTACATGAAGGCCACTGGGAAATTTGGCCAGGATGATAGAGTTACACCCCTATTCTTTTTGAGGAATGCCCTGGGATTTTCCATGTCCAGTGAGAGTAAGGACCCCAGTTTTACATCTCATTCAAAGGACAGCGCCCAGTTAAACTGACTGGACAGGACACAGCCTTCATCCATGCCTGCATTAAGCAGAAACAACTGAAAGGATATTACATTTTGTCACACTGTAATGGAGAAATCAAACCTTGACTTTGCAATGCTGGACTCAGTCACATCTATGCCCCATGTCTAGGTGGTCAGTAGCCCCTAGATAGCAGCAGGTGACCAGGAGAGCCTGGTCAGATATGGCTGAGAGAGGTTATCATGGCAGGGCTGAAATCCGTGATATCTGAAGTTACTGGTTAGGGCTGCCCTCATTCTCCATCTCCCAACAAGTCCCGTTGGTGCCCCAGTCAGAGGGATAAAGATCACGCAGTGCACACAATGCCAGCAGCCTCACTACACAGCAGATCAGGTAGAGATCTCACTTCACCAACTGAGTATAGGCAGGACACTAGGGCCAAAACTGCTGAACTCTTTAATGATCTTTAATGAGCACAAAATATAGAAATCATATAGAATTAAAGAAAAATTACAAAAACTTCAAGAAAATGGAAATTGACTTAATATTCCTATTAAACAGATAACGATTAAGACTAATGAGTGCTCTAATATCTCAATGTGGAATGGAATTTTAATCAAGCCACAGAAGAAGGGAATTTTGAATAACTTTTAATAACGTTAAATGAGGTTTCAGGTATCGGCTTTCACGAACTGCAGTATGTCAGGGCGTTTTCAAGGCACACATCAAACATATATGAGATTAATAATTGATTAAGTCGTATTTGCTTAAATATTAATTAGAAGATGGAAAAAAAAACTTTGCAAGCCCTGATGGCAGACCTCATTAGCATAGCAAGTTTATTCAAATTCCCAAATTAGGTCTAATTAGCATATTTCAATAGTGCATTATCCCTATTACCATAATGAGTCTTTCTACTATCATCCACACAGATACAGCTTAGAATTCTGAATTATTCATTAAAATAGAAGAATAGGCTTTAAAAGGATTCCAGTACCTACCACCAATCTCCCAATCTCCCACCCCAAATATATTCCTGCTCTTAATCACAGTCCCCGTTTAATTATTGCAACTTGTCCATCCTCCACTTGAGCTTCCTGGATTGCAATTATCCATATTGTTAGAGGCTTGGAAAAAGCACAGGCAGCTCCTACTCAATAGACAGCCCTTTCCTCCGAATGGTTTGTGGCAACATCTCCTGCCTTGAGTGTATTTGTGGACACTGTGTGTCTGTCAGACTATTTGGTGGTGCTCTACAATTCCACGGCACAGGTCTCTGAGCCTTCGTCTTTCAAACAAGATGTTAATTAACTCACTTTTGCCCTAATGTTTATTATGTGTCAGGGATAACACACTGACTTTGGAATATGTATGCAATTCATTATATTTTCCATATACTGAGGCCCATCTGAACATGAGGTTCTTTTCAAAGGGCTCAGCAAAGTGAAACCTGGTCATTTTAAATCATATCACGATATGACTGACCTGTTCATAGAATACACAGACCACTAAGTCTTAATGGATGTTAACGGATTTCTCCTCAGATGTGCATACAATGTCTAGGCTAATTAAAACAAGTAACAAGTAAAAAGTAATAATAAAAAAGTAAGATGTTAATCTTAAAAATGTCTTTGGACTGTGCAATGCTATCATCATATAGCCCAGAAAACAACAGCGACATTTATTCACACCCCAGTAAATAGTATTTTTGTGAAACTTCCTCTGGCAGCGATTCCACAGACTAGATCTCTACTGTAGTGTGCTATAAGGTTCTGGCATTCCCCCATGTAGAACTGTTCTAACCGATCAGACCCTGTGGTTTCCATTAATGAATGGCCGTCTGGAGCTAGAATCAGGTCTGAGGTCTAGAGATTGAGAGAGCTTATGTGCAGTTAAACTTTTCTTTGTTGATCTGGAGATTTACTTTCAAATATGATTTGCCGACAAAAATAAGTTAAAAAAATATAAAAATACCAATGCACAGCTATTACAAAATGAGAAAATATTTTGTTTTAAAGATCAAAGGGCTATGTAAGACGCTGGCATGATTGAACATCTGTATTTGAAAACTGTGCACTGTTGTGAAGCAGTGAGTAATGTGTTACACACAGGACCATGGAGAACAACAGCAATGCAGACCAGAGTGCACTAACGTCACCAGTATCCACAAATGGTGGCAACAAGAGCCTAGTATTGTTGTTCATGAGAATGTGTTCCCCGGGAGTCATCTGCAAGATTACACAACTGTGGTGCTCTGCTTCACCCTTCAGTAACAGTGCAAGCATCCTGTGTTACTACATCCACCCCAAGTGACTTCCGAAAAGGACACACTGAAGATCCCTGGTCATTTTTGAAGTTGCTTATACACACGGGTCTGTTTTTTTTTTTACCACGTTTTGCACCAGCTAAAATGTATCATATTCGTGAAACCTGCAGTAAGGATTTTAAAGATGCTTGATGAAAACTGCACCTCCACTTCACAGATCGTGTCCTTCCTGAGGTTTACAGTGTCATCACAGTTTACCACGCATATGCCAAGATCTTTACCACACCCGTCTAATTCACTCTTCTGCTTGTAACGCACGTCCGTACTCACAGGGGGAGCACAGGGGATTGGCAGTGTAGAAATTGGGGAACAACATTCCTTCGCTGGCCATTCGGTCGAGATTTGGGGTCTCCTTCGAGGGCTGCCCGAACACTCCCAGATCTCCCCACCCCATCTATAAACGACCATAACAAAAATGTTAAAGATACTATAAGACCACGGACCAAAAGAAAAAATGTTTGTTTGCTTCAGACAGGTTTTCAATCTCCTTTTTCAAAACAAGGTATTTTTTCATTATATAAATAGCTTACTTCCCCCATCATTAAACCTTCCTGGTTAGTAACCGAACTATAGAACAAGACCATACCGTTACACAGGCGTCAAACGGTAGTAATTAACTGTCAACTGTACTTCATCAATACACGTATCTATTGCCAAAACATAAAACTTCCTTTACTCTCAACACTGAGATAAAGTGCAAAAAAGTTTCTCAACCCGCGCTAAAAACGAGACGGTCAAATATTTTAAAATATCAACTTACATCATCCATGAGCATGATGATAATATTTGGATTGGAGCCATTCTGTCTGGTCTCTGCAAGACAGCAGCATTCAAAAGTAAAAAATAAAACTAACGCATTGGCTATGATTTTACAAAACATTTTACACCTCGTGGATTGAAATGAAAGCGTCACAAGACGAACTCGGGGAGGTGTGCTCTTTGGTCACATGAACTTGAGATCACGTGAAAGATCTTTTTAAAAAATTTAACACCTTGCACAAAAATAGAAGCGAGGGGGGTTTTCTTTGTAGCGCAGTTGCACGTCTGTATAATTGCTTGATCCTTAACTTCTGATTATTCAAAAACAATTATCAATGCCCAACACATGTTTATTTAAGTCTGCCATCTGCCATGCTTGGTGACTGCATATTTATAGGTTGCCTATAAAACAATTTGATCAGCTGTTTTAGATCAGTGCAAAGAACTAAATTTTGGAGTACATATATCACTGTAACACCACGCGGAAAGCTCACTCTACGTGCAGAGAAAGATTATTGCCAAATGTATGATCCTCGGTGCCGTTTACACTATAACTGGCTATTAAACAAAAAAAACACTAATGACACTTAACTCCCACAAAACAAAGTAGTAGTGAAAAGTGGTTAGTTTTCAACAAAACAAGTTTATAGGACTTCCAGATGAAGGAAACTGGGGTCACATGACCATGGACCCGCCTCGGTATGGTCACGTGACGAGGGTTGCTCGCTTTCAGTATGGCGGTGTGTATCGCTGTCATCGCTAAGGAGGTAAGTGTTTTTTATTAAAAACAACAAAATGGTTTAGTTTTATTATCGTCAGTCGAAAACAACAAATCACAATTTAAATCGTGCACTTTGTGACCAAGTCTTTTACTTTAAATGTAACGTATAAAGCTGGATGTTTGATGTGTTTACTGTTTGCCAGGTGAGTCGCTGTAGCTTGTATTATGAGGTCGTGTATTTGTAAATAATATCTTTGTCATTTCCATGCCTCTGTTAAAAAGCAGGGTATTTAAGGCATGTTCGTCAAAGCGAAAACAAACAAGGAACGGCATGGTATCTGGTAGGCATGTTATCCGCCAAGCTCAAAGGTGGCGGCTAAAACGATCTTCGTAAATGTAAATACAAATAAAAGGGTATTTTACATTTAAAGGTGTTAAACGGTTTCCCACTGTCGCTAGAGGAGTAAAAGACAGTGTGTCCCGTGGAGTGATTGTCTCCTGCCACTGATCTTTTCTTCAGAACTATCCTCTGTACATCCGAAGCGTCCCTACGGAAGATGAGCTGAGGTTCCATTACACGGTACACACCTCGCTGGACGTGGTGGAGGACAAGATCTCGTCCGTGAGCAAAGCGCTGGTCGATCAGAGAGAACTCTACCTAGGTCTTCTGTACCCCACTGAAGACTACAAAGTGTATCCTGTAACAGTAACAGTTGGCAAGGTGCCACACATCAGTAACTACAGTTCACCACTTCTCCTACGTGCTGGCCAATCAAAGAGAAACTGCCTGTCTTTTTGTGTGGGTGAACTGTTGGGGAGAAATATACTGTCATATGTTATGCTCACTCCATCTGTGAAAGGTTCTCTCATTTTGTCTTAATCTGTTGAACCGTGAATATTTTCCCATTTCTCTGTATGGGGGTTTTCCTTTACTTTGTCCTCAGGTATGGTTATGTCACAAATTCCAAGGTGAAGTTTGTCATTGTAGTGGACTCATCGAACACAGCCCTCAGAGACAATGAGATCCGCAGTGTGAGTCCTACATTTTTCCTTTATCAGTTGCAAAGTTGTCTTTCACAGCTGAAGCTGGTCATGCACCTAGTTTAGGTGGGAAAGGAAATCATGCCTGGAACCAATATTGTGGATTAAGCTTTTAAATGTAAAGAAATGCACTCCACTAATATTGGCAATATTGGCAGAGGACCTACTCTGTGGCTGTTCGGTCTCTCAACTCTGAATAGGACTATACACCGTATCCTGTAACACTTGCAAAGTGTCCACTGATGAGTAATGCAACAGCACCTAGAGTTTAACACTTTACCTATGCACTGGCTGATAAAAGAGACATACAGTAGTTCACTACTTTCAGAGATGTTAGAAAAGTATTTATTGGTAAAATTGTGGATTCCGTCTTCACTGTAATGTAGCACCAAATTGTATATGTTTGGATATGTTACGTGTGTAGTATTTGTGATTTTTCTTTCTGTTCTTTTGTATCTCTGTTATCTGGAGCACACCACAAAAAAATAATTCCTGACAACCTGAAGGGTTGGTTTGGCAATAAAGGTGACTTTGGCTTTAATGTGGCTACCATGATTCCATCACCTGTTGAGGGTGGGGTTAATTTGGTGTAAATAAGTTTCACAAAGTGTGGGGCCTGGCCAGAGATATTGAATCAATGGTGATGTTTCCATTTCTTTACAGATGTTCCGGAAGTTACACAACTCTTACACTGATGTGATGTGTAACCCATTCTATAATCCCGGTGACCCCATACAGTCCAAGTAAGGAATAAATCTGCTGAAGCCTGACTTCTTATTCTAGTTTTGTTATTCAACTGTTCCAATCGTGTTCTAATGTTTCTGTTTCCTTCTCAGGGCCTTTGATAACATGGTTTCCACGATGATGGTACAGGTTAGCTGATGCCTTCAAGTCCCCACTTTGTTCTACTTTGTACATAAAATTGAACCTTGTAACAGTTTGTTTAGTGATGTTAATTACTTGTCCTGTATAGAAAAAAATAAATTACTTCTCCAATGTCTTAGTCTGTATAGGCGTATTTCTCCTAAAATGTCAACCGACTGAACTGAGCAAAGGTGGACTCCTTTCAAGGTTCAGGGTGATCTCACAAGGAAATTAGGTGTACCTGGCCTAAATGTGGAATCATAGTAATGGGATCAAATAACGATCAAATCTTGACATTGGTTTTGTAATTGCATGTAAAAAATCTGGAATTTTCACTCCAATTTGACATTGTACAGTAATTTGTGTAGATCAGTACAAACCAAGCCATAGAGATGTATTTCTGAGTTTGCAACATAACAAATAGTGGAAACATCCAAGGGGGGGTGAATACTTTCTAAAGGCACAGTTCACCCAGGCTTTGTCACATAAATAATCTCAGTGTAAGAACTGACTCTTCTACATCCAAGTTCACATATCAGTTTTTACAGTAATCTTAAATTGAAATAGTGTTGATTTAATAAGATAGACATCTGACTTTATCTACATTAATTATTGCTTATAAAAGTGGGATCTTTGACTCTCAAGAATGTTTTAATTGCACTACACAAGACTTAATGTATATTATCTATATATTAATGGATATATGAGATTGACACTATTTTAGTGACCTGACAGGACCAAAGAGCAACAAGAAGAGTTTTCCCACACCTTGAGCACAAATGGCAAATATATCCAAAGATATAACATACCTTTACAAACACATCTTTAGAATTTCAAAGATTGCTTTTAAGTACTTTTTCAAGTAAGAATAAATATGGGCAAAGGACATTTCAGTTTCCGGTAAATGTTTTGAAATTGTCATTACATTTTGCAACCTTAAATGCGATTCAGAATCTTTGCACATACTGTAGTAAATCAAGAAAGCTGTTCTGTTAGCTTTAGTCACAAAAACAAAATATACAGTACAACTCATATTAAATTGTGAATATTTTATTAGTTACTTAAATTTTTCACATGTATTATATACAACAAGATGGACAGACCACAACTCAAAACAATGCAAAAATCAAGTAGTCCATTTTGGAATCTGGTTTCTCCCCTACCCCTAACACCTGCAAAAGGATTTTTATAAAGATTAACTATGTAATACACAGTACTAACTTAAAATAAATACAAGCATCTTGTAGCCACATATAATGGCTTAAGATTCTTCTGGATTGTTGCTTTTTGGAGCAGTGCGGTTTTGGAAACTGATTATGTTTTGGCACTTGCTCACCTAGATAACATGCCATGTGCACTCAGGCCCATCAGCTGCTTAAAGGTGCTCTTGGAGCCTGGAAAATTGCAAAACACGGTGAAAAAAAAAGAGAAAAACTTGTTGCCATGTTATCTTCACATCCAGAAGTTTCGTTTTTAGTAAGGAGAATACCAAGCCTGGGCTCTTCCACCTCCCCTAACATTAAGGAAAGAAATGAACAATTTAGGAGTGGTGCACCTCAGTTCTTTTGTGGAAACAGATGCATGTGAAGGCTTTTAAGTCTAAAGCCACTAATATAATGCAAAATTATTTAAAAACCCACAGCACACAAAATCTGTGAAATCTCTGAACTTCAGACTAGATTTAGAAGTTTTCCTATTATTAGTGCCCTGACATAATATATCGAGCAGCCATGGTGTAATAATGCAGGGCACCTATTCAGCCTGTTGGTGCAAATATGACCATTTCTTTAAATATTTTACCCGTGTTTGAAAGCTGAAGTGATTGAGTTTGAATATACGCTTAGATACTCAGTTAGCAGGCATTGCCAGGAGCGTAAACTGGGTGATAAATACACACTCCAACCCCTGCATTTGCTGTCATCTGAGCAGCATGAAGAATGACAGTGTGTGGCGTAGCCATGTCTTTATTGCACATATCATTCCCCACGCCAGGGGAGGCTGCAGTACTGACCTGGAGGAGCGCCCCCGGTACCTGGCCTGAAAGCCGCTGTTGTACCTGGAGAAACAGAACCCCCGTCCCCTGGAGCGCGCCCCCCGGTGGCCACCCCGGTCACTGCTGCTGATCCCCGGCATGTTCGTCCTCTTCGGGAGCACCTGCAAGTCAAAAGCCACAGCCAGAGCCCCGGCCGTCGGGAGAGAGGGTGTGAGGGAGCGTTCAGTCTCGGGAAACGCACCCGAGCTAAAGCCCTGGTCCCCAGATTTCATTGGAGTTCATTTTAGCGAGGAGAAGAGTTGGCATCAGGGACAGGGTTCAGCCAATCTCAGCTGCACTAATCATGCATGATACACAAAGGCTTCGCGTGTAAGAGGGATTATCGGTCGTGATTATACCACATATGTCATTGATGTTAGAGTACACTTTTCATTTCCCCCCCCCCCCCCACTTCGGTTCCTAATTCATTTGCATTATTTTAATCTTTGAAAGAAGGCTGATATGATAATTCTTGAATTTATATAGCGCTTCTCATCCCAAAGGACAACAATGTCCTTCACACAGAGGCGGGAACCCACTTCATCTTCCACTGCAGCATCCACCCGGGAGACAAACAGCTGCTCCTCTACGCAGCAGATCAGGAAAGAAGCGAGAAACTGCCTCACCAATTGAATTAACGGAAGGGTACATTGTATGAGAGTGGAATTTAACCTGGACAGCGGGGCCAACGCTCCTAATCTGACACACAGTGCACTAGGATCCCTAATGACCAAGTAGCCAGTACCTTGGTTTTATGACTCATCATAGGCAGAAGGATGGCACCTCATACATCCCAGAGTGACCAGTCAAGACACTGGGGCACTGGACCAGTATTTGCACACCAGAGGGAAGAGTGCCACCAACTGGTCAGTCAGCACCATTTACATCAGCAACCTGTTTTTTTTTCTTGGATGTCAATTGTCCCAGAAGAGACCAGCCTTGCTCAGTTTCGGGGTTCTGTCAAGGTCAGGCAGCCCGGAGGTAATGCTCCACCTATAGAAGGGTATGCTTCTGTTCCTGCAGTTTACCTTGATAACTCGACCCCGGAACAATGTCTCATCGAGAGCCATAGCAGTCTTCACCGAATCCCTCTCTGAAAACTCAATATACGCAAACCTGAAAAACAGAACACACATCCAAACATTACACACTGTGCTGATCCATGACCTGTCCTTACTATACATTCGAGAAGGCCTAGAACGAATGTGGTCAATTTGTCTATGAAAACATAGACCCAACTAAGAAGTATTTCAGATCCATGCTTTCAAATGGTGACATACACAGATGGCAGCTGGCAACTTTAAGATATTTCTCCTCATGGTGAAAGGAACATGTGACCCGTGTTCTGTTTTGACAGGTGTGTTGAGTTACAGTAATAAGAAAACTGTACGAGGCTATATGAAGTAACCCAGAGCAGGCCGAGCTTACCCTTTGGGATGACCGGTGAATTTGTCACATAAGATGGTCACACGATTAACTGGTCCACAGCCATTGAAATGAATTTCCAACTCATCTGCTGTTGCCCCATAGTCCACCTGCGTTTTGTTCCAGAAAGATTTGTTTCCACCGTCATACTTTTTTTAAACAGTATGCTAACGAATGCTTTCAACAAAGAAAACAAAATCTCACTAACCAGTGTCAATCAATACATTTTACATAATTGTGATTCCAACTTTAGCCAGTGAACAACTGCTTGAATGGCTAATGTTTCAAACTTACATTTCCTACATAGACTGATCTGTTATCTGCATCCGTTTTCTCCTCAGGGGTCATTGGATAGAAAAAACCTAGGAAAAGAAGGAGAAATTGAACATTTATTTTTGGCTGCCTACATACTTGAGGGCTAACAAACATTAAATTTAAATCAAATCTTAGGTGATAATCTTCATGCAGACAATGTGACACACGCATATAGAAATTCTATTGAAAACTGAGACAATATCCTTATTTTTTAGGGTCTCAACCACAGCACACATTTCTACTACCCCATTTAACAACCTAAAAGTTTCTGTATAAAAAAAAATAAAACTTCTACCTTACTGGTAGAGTCCTTACATTTTCCACAAACTTTCAGAACAAGCAATGACACAGCTGTCAGTGTAACAGAAGCCTTACATGAGGAACTGTCACACATTCACAGTAGCTATAATAATGCAAGCTTTAGTCCTTTAATATGGACTAATTAAATGGGCTTTCAACCATTTCAAGAAATCCTTTTCTATAACGTCCCACAATTTTCACAAAATTGCATCGATTGCATGAAAAATGAAAAGCGGAAGAACAGATCCAACATAATTACTGTGACAGTACGTATCAAATAATAAATGTATTTTATAAACGACTAAATGTGTCAGTGGTCAAATATTTCATTCTCTTTGTTGCTGGATACATGCAAGGTAGAGTATGACCACACAGACCTCTGGCTGAGAGCTCCAGGTCAAATCTAACTGTTACGGCTAAAACGTGTTTTGAGTAGTCTGGCTTACTCGTCTGTGGGCTCATGATGAGCTGTTTCTCAGCCTGGTATTGCACTTCCTTCAGTTTCTCAGCCTCCTGTTCCATTTCAAAAACCCTGGCTTTGATCGCCTCCAGCTCCTGCAGGCCCATCAAAGGTGGAAAAAAGTGGGAAAAAATAACTGCGTGATATTGTAGTGACCCCAGCGCGTCTGGTGGCGAGACTTGTCTTTGCAGTGCATTTTCAGGCACAGAACGTGAGTTGTGTGAAACGCGTTTGTCATAGGATATTTTGTGAGCTCCCTTAAATATTATATTCGTTTAAGAACACGATTTCCAGGTTTTCCGGAAAACTAACAGTAGATAGTTGGGGAAGTTCTCAGAGGAACATGACACATGGACTTGACAACCGTGCCACTGTTTAGAAATGTTCTGTTTGAACGCTGTACTTACACACAGCAACCTGCAAGCCAAAGATATCTCGCATAGACCTAAACACAAAATGCAACCATGCACATCCGCAGTGCTTGAAATGGGTGCTGTAGGTCCCAGTGTAAGATTGAGCTCTTAACCGTATACAGGATTATCCCAACCTTAGTTTGATTTACCGTAACGAAAGCGGTCAGACGAGGTAAACATAAGGAAATCATCATTCATTAGACCCGCTCAGTCCAAAATAACTCATTTGATTACAGCTAGCATTGTCTTGTAACAGAATTAAGTAAATGAAAAACATAGCTATAAAGTGTGCGTAATAGAAATGGGGATAGATTATTACTTTATATACGGGAGTGTAGCTAACGAAACAGGAGCTGTGAATGAAGGGTAATACAATTTATTTGTGCTCACACTGATTTTTCCCCCCGTTAAAACATTATTTTACACTTTCATGCGGGTAGGCACGAAGCAACTTCATTGACTTAGGTTTAGAACCGCTGCCGTGCTGATAGTTCGCAATGCTATTTAATCATAACATTTTCGGTAAATTATACTCTTTCTTTGGTGCGCAGTATTTATGATGAGGGCTTTCTATTCTGTATTAGAACTTTTTTTTCCATGACACACTCATCTCGCAAACTCACAGGGTCTTCCACCTTACGATCCCCTGCAAACTCTCCGTCTAGAAGGCCAGGTCCCTCGTCAACGCCGGGATTCTCTTCCGCCATGACACTCTCTCCAAAGGCTCAAAACATGTGTTTCAAAACCTTATTCCCCCTCCTAGATTAATGTTTGACATAAAAACCGCCCCGGGCTAAAGAGCTCGTTTCCCCCTACTGTAAATAAAAAAAAGTAGGACTAATACTTTATTATTATTGCTTGTTCAATTTACAATTTCAATTATCCAAACGTAGTGATGTGGAGATTTCATATTTATCAAAGCAGTTTCATCTCGATCCAGGGAATCAATTAAACTCCTGATTGCGAGGAATCTACCTGCTGCGGAAATTGTTAGGTGAAGGACGTCTTGTCATTAGTCATATAGTACTACACATGGCAACCCAAGCTGGTGAGTTAGCTTCAAATGAGACATGAGACTGCGAGGGTGGCTTTGGGAATGTTTATTATGTTGTTTTGCGCTTGTTATTTGCCTCGGTAAACTATAATATATGGATATAAATCTGTTTTATGAAAGTTAATATAAGTTAAGACGTTTTTTAACCATGCAATCATAATTAAATTACTATTTATATTTAATTGGTAACAAATATTCAGAATACAGATCTCCAACACAGTTTCTACTGGTGACAATGTCTGAATCCGTGTCTGTTCGTATTCCCGTTTATGCACAGGAATGTTAGAAGACCTGTCTCGGATGTGATTGAGGACAAAAGCCATCCTACCGAAGTCGGCAAACAGCAAGAATAATTTACAGCGCTGGAAAAGGCAAGTACTTCTCGTTCTACTTTATACTTAACTTCTTCGAGAAGCCCTTACCACTTAAAGTACTCAATGTGGTTCATAAGTGATTTTTTTATGAGTACTTAATATCAGAGTAAATGTCCAAGTTTCTTTCGGGAAGCTTTGTCTGAAGCAAATATTTTTTTCCGAGAACAGACAAGTGGCTCTTTAACCCGAAGTTCACATTGTTGCACCAGAGCTTAGGCTAATGGACGATTTAAATTCCTATTATGTTTCCTGGTGAAACAGAAATGGCAATTAATTTGCTTTGTTATGTATAGAACAGATGCAAGTAGGAGATAGCCCTTCCCTTCCGTTCCATGATAATCAAATGATTGTTGGTCGCTAGAAAACCCTCACTCAGCAGAGTGCAGTGGTTTTCTGAACATGAGAGGTTTTGATCATAAGAACTTAAGGACCAGCAAACAATTTTCCAGTCTTATATACAGTATAGTGTGATGCTCATGACCTATATTAGGAGTCTCTGCATATATATTAGGGCCCGGTGTTTTTAGATTTGTTTTACCCTGATCCTAAGTTACATAGTTGGTTGAATTAATAGCTGCAATTTTAAATTGTAATAACTTTAAACCCGTCTCTGAATTGATTTTAATTTAATTGAACAGTTACAGTACCATTAAGTCTTATTTAATCAGCTGTAAAAGGCCTTAACAAAAATGTTAAATTGAGTAGTCAGGTTGTATCAAAAACCAAGAGGAGAGGAGGGCCTGCAGGAAGCAAGTTTGAGATCCCTTCATATACGAACCTGAAGGCAGGGGTTTACTTACTGGACACCCTTGATCATAGCTCTAGCATGTCTAAAGTTTGAATGTTTCAAGTTCAAGCTTTTCATTTGTGTCGGATGAGTGGGACATTAGAGATCTAGGGTCTAGATCGATGGGATAACCCTGTATGAAAAATGAACATCTGGACTATATTTTGGTCAAAAGCAGAGTGAAGGATTCAGGAAATGACAGGACACAAAGGAATGGTTCATATTCAACTTTTTTTATTACACAGATACGGAGCTCAACACAGACAATATCCTGAATTAGAATGTTTACAGCTTCACATGTCCAACATAGCGTACAGTTAGAAAGGGAAATAGCAAAGAGGGGAAAGCATGCAAAAAAAAAACAAAATTAAAGTCTCCTGACACAGTTCACTTTTCTATAGAATGATCACAGAACCCTTAAAAAGAACAGAAAAAAACATTTTTCGTCAACACACCAACCTTCAATAATGTCATTATTCTTTTTTTTCTGTAATTAGGTATTGCACAATACAGTATACAATGCTTTCCTACACATAGCAACTCAAACCTTCGGTTTTTCAATAAAAAACCCTTTCCTAAATAGTTTGGGAGAAACCAAGTGCTTTATCCATGATTTCAAACGTTTCTTCAGGATTCTATCAGTGTCCACCTCTAAAACCGTTTTTACCATGCTGGTTGAGCAATCAGCAGTATATATATGGTAGATTGGTTAAAACTAAAATGATTTTGATTTCCCTGTGAAGAGTAAAATATGGCAAAATGCATACCCTTTATCGTTCATACCAAGTTCGATGGAAAGAATGATTAATTAGACTTTTCTTCACTAGTTAACAAAAAAGAACAGGTTTGCTTATGCACAGCAGAGGCAAAAGCTGCTCTTGAACAAGGAGTTACCTATAAGAGATCTGTACATTATCAAGGAAATCAATTGACTAATGCATTTAAAGAAAATACTGTACCAGCTCCTGTTGTTACAGGAGATATGTTCAGTTTTAGTTGAAGATACTTGTTTAAGAAAAAAAGAGAAAAGGCTGATGGCATTTCTCCTTATAACCACCTTATGAACCTTGGCAGTCACTGTATGTGTGTTTCTAAAATATCCCTTCACTCTGCCTTGGTAAACAGTGAAACACACGCCTGTTCTCTCCTGTTCCTAAACTCCGGCTACTCTTTCTTTCCAGTCTTCACAATGGGTTCACAATTCATTGACTTGGCCCCCAGCAGTCCTCCTTCAGAACTCGAAAGCGAAATTCAAGAGAGATGCATACAGAGTATATTTGGACTTAAAAAAGTTCCCATTTAACTGAACAATGACAAAGTATGATAGAGGTCAGTGAAGAGGCCAAAATGTTACATTTACCTTCATTTGTTTTGGTTTAAAATTGGTTACCTTTTGACAAAATAATGACAAATACATAATACCTTGAGCTAAAATGTGTCATCAGACATACAGAGCCCGTGAGATGCTGTCAAAGATCTGTTTCTGTAATATTTTCTAAGCTAATCAACAGTACCAGACCGCACACTCTAACCAGGACAGTTGGTGTTTTCCCACCTCTACCTTCAGAATACAGCACAGAAGTCTTTGCTGTCCATGTAGACTTACAGATGTATTTCACTGTTTCTGTCCGTTTCCTTAAAGACGAAGGGGTCAAAATACAGCCACCTATGCTTTAGCTTTTTTTTTTCTATCTGTATCTGTATTTGATGTTTAATTAAAACTCAGGAGGCTTGTGCGCTCCGATCAAGAAAATACATTATGCTTGCTGCTGTATTTAACCCTTCGAAATCCAAGGCTTTACAGCAGTCATTTTAAGCATTCCAGATTCAAAGCTATCCTTAGTCGAGGCATTCAGCCAAAGACGCAACCAATTACGTGCTTTGATTGGTTTACTAGATAAGTTCAAACTCTTCAAATCCCCCTTTACATGTAAGGTTTTTTTTTTCTTGTGCTTTGAGCATATGCGTCTGTTCCAGAAACTTTGGTTACAAATATAGTTGGTAAAGAGCCTCGTTTTCTCTGGTTTGTCTGCAGCATGCCAAAACTGATCACTGGTCTGATCTAAAGCCATGTAGAAATGCTTTGGTCTGTGCTTTAATTATTTTGGATGATAAATGACAAGGCAAGGGCTTAATTATAAGTAGCCTTAAAAAACCTTGAACTTGAAAGCTGTGCATATGATGCATCGTAGAAGCATGTTTTTTTTTGTCAGAGTAAAAACAGACTTCCATTCTCAGTTGTAAAGTAACACAATTCACTTTTCATTTATAGTCAAACTAAACAAAGCATGCTTTCAGGATGTGGCAGGAAAAGATGCTTTTTTTCTGGGTTGTCAAGCAAAATAGAAGTTGTTTCTGAATATAACGTTTAGTAAGAAACTAAGTGCTTGAAAACATATAGCTGTGGAGATCAACTTTTGCTTTCCATTGGGCAATCAAGTAAAATGCCTGTAATTTGCATCTGCAGTTAACATCTTATGAAGCAGTTTCTTTTATTGTTCTTGAAGAATCACTAAAATAAGTGTGGGGTTAATAAAAACCTTGTGAGAACATTAAGGTAGCATCATTCCACATCTCAGGATTTATTTGCTGAACTAGCCATGCTTTTCTCATCATCCGACTGCTCATTTGAACAAAAATGATGCATTTTAGTCAGTCACAGAGATCCACTCTTAAGTGCAGGAGTAATTCTCAAGTGCTGTAGTTAACATCTAAGGAGTTTGAAAGTGGAAGAAAAACAAACTATTATTCACTTTCCAAGGTTGAAAATGGAAAAAAAGAAACTTAGTCGAGTTAGATTAAGGGGCCTTCTTTAGATTAAACCACCCAAGTGCTATCACCCTGTAACTACATTTGAACACTTCATTCATCTGGGATTGTGTCATCAAGCAGATGGTACCAGCGGATCAGTAAATTACATGCTATATAGAATACATAACATTACATTTTTTGTCAATTTTTCATAAGCTGTTAAGTACCCTTTCTATTCGAATGTGTGGTTATCCTTAATCCCAACAGCTTTTTGCTATAGATGTTTAGCCTTGAATTGCAAAGTGTAGAAGTTTTTTTTCAGTCACTTTATTTGATGGCATAGAAGTGCTCTAAAAATCCTTCGTATTTGCCTGACTTCTGACTTTCAGAAAAAGCGATTCCACAAACAAAAACCATTCCAGCATCCCTGGCTGTGAGTTGCAGTGGGTCTGCATGACTGCGAGTAGCGTGCTGCTCTGAGATCCCTGGGTTCTGGTTTTGTTTATCTGTTATTCTTTTACAGGAATTGCTACCCAGGAGGTTCACCGAGCACTCAGAGGTAGAGTGGTCAATAGTGGCCAGAGAGGGAGGCTGGGGGTGGGGAGAAGAGAGGGTGGAACAGCAAAACACTGGAGAGCCTGAGATGCACAAAGACAACCTATACAGCAACCCATATGCTGTGCAGTCCTGGGTACCTTGAAGTTCATTACCTTTCACATTGTTCACACTGTATATATTACTTTTGCTTATGAAATATGAACATATTCAGCATGATTAATTATGAACAGTTGTGAGTCATAAAGGATGCCCACCTTTCACATGCTTCTTTCTATTTTGTCTTCACCACAGACAGAAAGCAAGTAATAATACTACATGTGAAATGATGTTGAACCAAAAGGATGTTCCTGTTTGGTCCATTGGAGAGGTGTTTGGCCAGATTATAGAGTTTTGTTTTCCTCTTGTAAGCCTGGAATTAGCTTTTGAATTTTTTAATTCTCTTTCATTTTTGCTGAAAGAGGAGAACACATATCCCAGCCAATCCTCAAAGCTGATGCTCAAAAACAGTGTGGTCCTTTGCAACGGTCCCTGTACAGTGCTACTGTCTTTATCCTCCGAATCCAGGAACCAGTATTGCACAGCTTGACTGTGATTGACTGTCCCAAAATCGGATGACTGCCTGCCCATCTAAATCGGATGTGACTCAAAGGTCCTACATAAGAACTTCATCATTTAAACTGTAAGATTGTTCTCAAGCCAAAACCCTTACAGAACTGTTGGCAGTATACTGTATAGCATAAGTTTGCACTTGCATAATAATGACAAGGTAGTGTCTAAAACTGTTGAGTATTGTAGATTTCCTGGTGTTGGGGTGTGTCTTTGTTTTTGAATTCTTAGTTGGTCTTAAATGCCCAACGTGTCTACAGCTTTAATGATTCCTTCGCAAATTCCATTTGCTTTCCACTCCCCCCCCCCCAACTCCAGCCAAAACATTATTTTGAAAAAATGGAAGAAATAATCTTGAAATGGTCTCTGTATAGCGGTGCTTCAGATTTCATGCTTGGAACAAAAGTCTTCAAAGACAACATGGCAGAAGTCCCACTTAATGTGCAACAAAATCCAAGAGACTGCTCCATTAAACTATCAAATCCTCCTCTTGGGCATCCCTTCAGACTGGAACACATACATCATCTTGTGTTTATTTGGTATATGACAGCCAGGGATTAATCGCCTCACTGCTGAATTCCAGGTTTCATATAAATAAATGTTCTATTATAAGTATTTTAAACATCATGACAGGAAATGGGTGAAAACATGGGGGGGCATTTAGTCTTGTTTCTATGGAAACAGAAAGTGTATGCCCCAGACAGCTATCTTGTAAATATGGATTGGAAAAGGGGGAAAAGAAATGAGTTTTCTCAAGGCAGTTTCAAATTGCTCAATATTGAATCTTTTGGAGTGTACAGTACTGTTGAGGAATGTGTGAAGTGATGCTTGGGATGAAATAACTCAGGTGCTGGATTTAACAGAATTAGCAGGTAGACAGAAACTGCACAACTATCTACAGAAAACCTGCACAAGTTGCGTGAAGTATCACAGGGACAGTGGAGCACATGATTAATAAATACATTTGTGTCTCATTTCAGAAACAAAACCTATGACAGAAATAACGTTTTAGTGACTGTAAAAGAAGTTCCCACGTTGTTTTGAGTTTTTTTTGTTTTTGTTTTACTCATTTCATATGTTCCATTGAGTGCTTAAAATATAGGGCAAATACAAATACTAGCATAATGATTCTCTCCATAAAGTGATATCACTTCAGTGTCTTTTTGGACCAGTGGATGGCAGTGTTTCACATACTTTCAGTAAATTCACAGTGCCAGATTTAACAAGGATAGGATCACCTACTCTGACACTAGCCCGTTAATACAGAGCTGAGTCCGTGCATAAAACCTGGCCTTGCAGGGCTGGTCTTTAAAATAAAGACACATTTCTCATTTTAAGAGAAAAGTTTCATAGAACATGTGCTCAAGCATGCGGTTCTCGCACCTAGTTTCCCTAAGGAGAGGGATATTGTCCAATATAGCACCAGATCTCTCTTTGCAAACACAATTTATGTGTACAGTGAATTCATGTGATAATTTGATTTTTGCCTTTCTAAGCTTTTAATCTATTTTACACACACACACACGACGGATTTTGCAAATCTGGAAAAACAAAGCTTCTGAATGAGTAACTACAATTCCTTCAATAAAAAAAATAAAAAAATCTATTCTAAAGTTTATACTTTAAAGGTTTCTCTTATTTGGCAAACACATTTTTGGACCTCTTTAAATACTATATACATTCACATTAAGTTATCGTTATTATTTTAAATATATTTATATGTATATATATTGCCCTATGGGCGGTAGCTGAGGTTCCATTCAGTAGCTGAAATATTTTTTCCATATTGCACCTCCGTCCTCTCACTGTCTTACAATGTGAGCAATAGAAAATATTCTACATTAGGATTTTCTTGTCTTTGCCTACTATAGATACAAGAGGGACTCTTTCCTTTTGCTACAAAGTTCAGCCCAAACCTAAGGGGGAAAAAAAATGAAAATGTCCCATTTTCCATGACGGTGTTTTGAAAACTTACTTGGGCAGCACGGATGAACAATCAGGATGAACAATCGAGAGACGGGACACGTTGGAAAAGAAACAAAAAGTCATCACAAACAAGTTTGTTCCCTTCTTAGATATCTGCCCAGAGGTCTTGGCGAGGAGCAGGGACATGGTCTTGGCGAGAGGGCAGGGAGGAACACACCGGAGGAAGAGGGAGGTAGAGAAGAGAATGAAGTATCACATACTGTACTTGTCACTTTGCTCTTTCATGCTTTGGAAAGTAAAGGGAAATGGGAAAGTAAAAACCCACTGACACGTCTCCGCTTCAAAGCTACGTAAAACTGTAATAGTAACAGAGCAGTTATCCTACTGTACACAGCTTGCTTGGATTTTTTTTTTAATCCTTTGAGGTTCTTGGCCATTTCTGTCCTTCATCTTTTTTTTTTTGGGGGGGTGCAAGTGTCTTTTTTTTTCTTTCCTTGCCATTGCCACTGACAAAAGCCACTGTCCTAATCAAAATCCCATGCTTCTCGCTGTCCTTCCATTTTAAAACTCGCGACACTGAATTCCTCCGTCCCTTCGTCGTGGAATCCCGTAGGAGCTTGAGTTTTCTCAAGCAGTACTCAGCCGTCACAGTTCTTGTGTCTGTACTGTATATCTTGCTTGTGTTCTGAAGCCGGTCGCTCTCTGGGCTGACTTTGCTGCTGAGAAGTCGAAGTAGCTTGTGTTTGGTAACAAGATGAGTGCTTCTCCTTGTCTCTTAGTAACTTTGGCAGTGTAATAAAAATAGAAAGGTTTGGATTGTGTTTTTAAAATTCATTTGGGTTCACATCAGAGCAGAGAGGTGAGTCCGGTATAGATTTTCTTGGCTAGCTAGCAAGGTAGTTAACGGGTGATTTTTTTTTCCTTGAAAATTTTTGGACTATTCTTTTCTTTTTAAAGCCAGAAAATGAAACATTAAAATTAATCCTTTAATCCTCTTTTTAATAAACAGTTAGCCTTCACTTGGAAGCGATTCCAAGAAAAAGACGCACCATATGTGTCTTCTGATCCTCTTCTTTAGAAGCAAGTTGATATTATTTCCAAGTTCATATTCTTCTAAAGAAAGGCAGGAAGCCATTGAGGGTCCCATCAAGGCTTGACGCCGAGAGGATGCTGTTCTCCTTTGACGTATCTCCGCTAGATCTATATAATGTATACCATAGGGGTGGCACAAAACATCCCTAGTCCCTTAGAGGGACTCCCTCCCTTTGAAAAAATGGACAGTTCCAGCAATCTGTCACTGTGTGGTACCATTTTCTATGCAGGGAATAATGAAAAACATTTGGGATTTTATGCACACCCCTTATATACCATATACAGTATATATGTAGGACTTATTTTACAGAAGCCATATTGACAGCTTGCCAGATAATATTTTTTTAAAGCTGCCTACCTTTCCATCCACTGAAATGGTGGAGTAAAGACAGTAATTCACCACCAAAAATAGAAACATAATTATCTGTCGAGTAGAACATCAGCTGTATTTATAAAATGTATTTATGGAATTCTGGTTTAGTACTCTTTAAAAATCCAGTTATAAAAGTTAACTTGAACATGCTCTAGAAAGACAGGCAGCTATTTTGATATTCATTTGTAATAGTTGACCACTCGTAAAATAAGCCCTGGCCAAGTAATACTGCAGACACTTACATAGGTGTATGTGTGTTTGCGTGACTGAGAGACAGAGAGGTCATTTGGAGGTTGAAAAGTTGCAACAATGAGATCTTCAGGTAGCTAAGAAGTAGACGCAGTATTCGTTTTAGCGTTAGTTACAGCTGGGAAGGTTGTGATGGAGGTTCCTCAGTCTCTTCTGGGACGCAGGGAGTTGTAGCAGCAAAGTGGTAGCGGGCTGGGCGTGGGCAGCGGTCAGCGGGAGGCGCTGTCGAGCAGGGCCGGCGTGGCGGGGGTGGTGGAGCGCGAGGCACTGCTGGAGCTGGCTTCCTTCGGGCTGCCCGCCCCGCTGCCCCCACCGCCCTGGCTGGGCACCGACAGCGGGGCGGGTGGGGTGCCCTCGGAATGGGTGGAGGGTGCCGAGGAGGAGGGGGTGCCCAGGGGGACTCCGCTGCCCCCCGGTAAGCCCTGCAGGCCCTGCCCGCACACATGGTGGTGCTTTTCCCAGTCCTTGTGCTGGCAGAAGGAGCCGCAGTATCGTGCCGTGTTGCAACCACTGCAGGTCTCGCTCGCCTTCCTCCCACAATTCCAACAGCTCTGGGGAGACAAGGGCCCGGCGTGAACCTCATCAGCAGCTCCTGAGAGCGCAGCATCACCCAGTTAAGAATGAAGTGACCAGAGGCATTTATTACACCTCAGAAACAAGACACCAAAGCCAGGTGTTAACTCCTTTAATCTGGGAAAGCATTGCTAACTGTAGTTAGAGAAAAGGCCTTCAGCTTTTAACAAGACCAACAACAAGGGAGAAAATAACTCCAGTTGTTACATTGTGCACAGTCCTCTTTGTTACATTGAGTTTCAGAGGAGAAAAGTTCCAATTAATGTGCAGCAAATAGAACAGCGTTGTCTCTTGACCACGTTGTTCTGCATACGCAAGTACTTCATTGACATGTTACCAATCAGACACAGTTGCATAAGAATATAGGAAAGATTACAAATGGAAGAAGGCAATTTGGCCCATCTGTGCCATTTGGTAGTTAGTAGCCAGTTGAACCCAGGATCTTATCTATTCGTTTCTTGAGAGCACCAGGGTCTCAGCTTCAGCAGCATGGCTGGTTAGCTAGTTCCAGGCTTCCACAACCCTCTGCATAAAGACGTTTCCTGGCTTCTGTTTTAAGAAGACGGGAGTCTGCTGGTCAGTATTACTCTCCTGTATCTCTCTACATCTCCTGACCTCTCTTACCTCGCTGGAGTCCTCCTGCTGGTTGATGACTGTCAGTGCATCCTCAGAGGCCTGTCTCTTGGCCTCCGCCAGCGCCCGCTCCATCTTGGACCTCTCGGCAGAAATCATCTCGTGGGCCTTGCGCTCGGCGTCGGACACGGCCTTCTGCAGCTCCGACATGGCCTGCCGCTTCACCTCGTTCACCGCTTCCTCTGGGGAGACAGCAAAGGCGGGGGGAGGGGTTAGTCACAGCCGCCCACGAGCCCTCGCACTCCCTCCCCTCTGTGCCACCAGGACGCTCAGCGTTTCAAGCCCGTTTCACTGTTACAGAATCTGCCCCCCCAAAAAGAAGAGGAGTTGGCCGACAGTTACTGACATTCCAGTTCTTAGGAAATGTATTACTAGTGTATGTTACACCCAAACCTCCATGTGGTTTTTTAGGCAATCAAGAAGAAAATTCAAAGATATAAATGAGACATGACTGCATTGTCCAATATGGTCCTCCCAGTGTGCTGTAAGAATTCCTTTCCTGCTATTATTCTTTAATAATTTAGTAGCATTTAAGTATTAAATGCAAAACTGTTTAACCGATTTTAATGTTTTATATTGTGTATACCATATACACTGTACCATATGTAAGAACTGATGAACTGGACGGCCCCCTTGGGAGTTAGTCTCGGTTACCATTACTCAGTGTTCAGGAGGGCTCAAACACTGGCCTTATGTATCCCTTCCCGCAGTGTTTGGTATTGACGATCTACTGTAAGAAATCCCACCTCCACCCACTATCACAGCACATGAAGGCACTCTCAGCTCTCTAATTATATAGGATGATGATTACAGTCATTTTCCATTTGTGGGAAAGATCAGTGGCATAAATTACGGTCAATTTTTTAAGAGGCGCACCCCAGCCCAGTCAGGAGCTCCATGGCCACCTCAGGGTATGATGGGGAATGGGGCTGATTAGGCCTCCCAGTGTAGCTGGTGCCCAGCTGGGGAAACAGCTCATGTTCTTTCTGCAGCAGGGCTCCTGCCTCCTCTGGAAGCCTCCCACACACTTCTTCATTCCCTTTTTTTTTTTTAGAACGCTTGCCTTTCCTACATTTGTACAAACCTTGGCCACTCAGACATCAGAATCAATGCATCTACTACTGAAATTACTCGGCAGATTTTAAGTAAAGTTCTCAAGGAGACTGCAAAGAACAAAAAACGCTTAATGGAACACAAAGGGGCAGCAATATTAAAGTCCAAATTTGTGAGGGATTGGGTAGTTTTTTGCTGGGTTTTTTTTTTACTTCAGATCTCGTTTTCCAAAAAGGCTGATTCAAACCTCAGTAGACCATTGAATGTGTTTATGCTTAAAATGTTTCTGAAATATACTTTAGTGACCCTTTTTGCGAAGACAGCAGCTAGAGCTTGTGCCTCTCTGTGACACTGAATTAATAATCCAGTAGGTTAAAGTAGATAGGAGCATTTACTCACCCTGCTTGCTTTGTAGTTGCTTTAGTGCTGGTGATAGCGGGATACTTGTAGTACCTGTATGAAAAATAACTGCAATTAAAATTGCATTACTGCCAGTGAAAATGCAGTCGAATGGTGCAGACAACAGCAGAATTCATGTCATGTGAACTGCACGAGAGCTCAGCTGGACTTGACAATGGCTGCTCTGGAATTTCAATTCTATATCACTGCTTTAAAGTGAAAATTAGAGGTCTCCTTAATCAGCAAAACATTGCTAGCTTTCATATTTAAATTAAATCTCAAATTGAATAAATTGAGTTTGATACAAGTTTAGCTGTCACTTACAATTGTTTTCAATTTATTGTATTTTTGCTTCTCTTTTCAACAATTTTCTTTCCAAAGAAAAGATCCCCCTAGAAAACTGAGGAAAACCTGCATTTATAATCCTGTTGCAGCTTGATTTTGTTTAATTTATGAACGTGCTCGCTACTGTAGTCTTTTGGAGTTTCAGTGTTTATGACGACAAGGATTCGTGCTGAATATCAAGAAGAAAACGGCACAGAATCTGACTGGACTTTACAGCAACTGAGCACAAGCAGCCCTGCAAAGAAAAAAGCTGGCAATGGATTCCTGAGGACGAAAACCTGTAAGCCTTCACTTTAATGCTAATACTGCCCACGAGTGGCATTCAGTTAAGCTGTATTCTGTCTAAACTGCACTGCTGTTGACTGCATCCATTTACTGCATTTTCACTGCAGTTTTAACTGCAGCCATTTTTCATAGTGGTGACAGATGTAAAGCCCTTATCACTAATAACACATGGGAATCTAATCTATGCCCTTATGTAACTAGACTATCCCCTCCGCTATCTAGGACAACAAGTCTGCCAAGACATACAGCACTTACCAGCCTTCCTCCAGATTTCTTCAGGCATGTATCCTGACGGGGGTCTGTGCAAAAAGTCCCGATGAATTTCTAAAGCATGAATACAAAAACAACGGATGCCTTAGAAAGCACGTTGACTTTTAAATGCCATAAGACTTCCAGGATTTATTTTTATGACATTTGTGATTTCACAGTTAATTTGATTCTACATTTCTTACTATACCTAGCGTGTTTAGTCATAGTGCTTAGGCTGATAGAGATGCACACAAAGTTTCTTTCACAAAGGCAGTTGGCACAGAAAACAGGAAGTCTGTGTGCTAAACATACAGTACAGTTTGTTCTAGTGATTTCTAACTTGGCATAAAGGGGCACTAAGGCTACAGTAAGACACAGCTGAAAACGCGTTTGTTTTTGTCTCCCTGACGTAGCTGGGCTGGTTTGCGACGAGGACAGAGTGTCCAGATAAGAGCATGCTCTTGCAGCCTGGCAGTACCTAGCGTCAGTGTCGTGGAGCTGCTAGAAGTGTTGGAAGCGGAGGAGGAGGAGGAGGAGGAGGAGGACGACGAGTTGTGAGGAGGAGGGCGCTGGCCAGGGCTCCCACCTTTTTTCATATCTTCTGCATCGCTGTAGCGGCGGATCCAGTGGTTCATCTCCTCGCGGTCGGCTTCCTGGCAGCGGCGCAGGACGGTCAGAGACCTCCGGGTCTTCTCCACCATGTCCATGATGCAGTTCAGCAGCTGCGGGGCGAAGGAGAGACTGAAGGAGGGGGGGGCAAAGCCCTTGTGACCCCTTGTTTCAGGGCCGCTGCCCTTTAGGGCAGCTAGGAGGCAGGGCTATGCAGGACGGAATGGGCAATCCACAAAATCTACGAAAAAGGAGCTTTTGGGGAATTTGTATATAACGCATCCATGATTCCCTGATCCACTGTCTTGCTGGGGAGTTTTCTCATAGCTCATTTCCAATGATCACAGGGAGACAAAGCAGTAATAAAGCTAAGACTAATTCATTCAGAAGGAGTTTTCCAATATATGTATTTACCTCATCCTCCTAATCCCATTACAGAAGAACTCCTTCCTTTGTTTGAAATGGCAAATGAGAAGCATCTGTGAGTGACATCAGACAGGAAGCGTAGCTCAGGGGGCCTGATCTACTGTACACAGCAGAAGGTTGGGACACAGCTACAATCATACTAAACTTTCCTGCAAGACACTCAGTTACAAATATGCCAGCATTTTTGTCCTGTGTCCTTTTGACATGTGACATTGATTTGTGGATAGGAATGTCTGACTGTACGTGTCTCTCGCCTTTCTCCTGCTTCGTAACCAAGTTGTAGCTGTGAATGTATTATTTAAGAGATCGGTAATGGGAGTGAGACAGCTGTGCTGCTGATGTGAAAAGTCTAAGTGATTCAGCCCCCTCCCCCACCACTGCAACCCCCCAGTCTGCTAGACGGTTGTGACCTCGTTCCCAGCTATATTTATTTTCACGAGAGTGTTTCTAATCTGGCTGCGGCCCAGTGGAAGCTGGTTCACTCCGTGACTGCCGTCCTTGTCTCAGCTGCTCAGCCCAGCTGGAGCTTCTCTCCACTGGGGGCTTCGTTCCATCTGTGGCCCTCGTATTGGTGTTTGCGAATTTGCAATTCAAGATAGCTGAAGGACTAACAGCACTTGCTGCAGCCTTGGCAGGATTGCTTTAGGTTCCCTGCTGTTTAGTCCGGGGCTATTTGTTATATAGGCACTGCAAGCCAACATCAGTGATGGAGCTTTGATGAACTATGCTTCATCTTCATGTGAGTTCAGTTGGCTCTCCAGAGGCTCATGTCTGTGGCTGGCTGTTATTTTCAGTGGGGGTAGTTGGGCTTGTTCTGTGGATAATGCGGAGAGTAATGGAAGTGGGGGGGAGCTGTACTCCGGTGACACTCACGTTATCAAGGTGCTTCCACTCCTCTGCCCACTCCCGATCCGTCAAGCGGTGATCGATGACTTCTTCCTGACGAGCCCCATGCACGGCTGCAATACAAACACTCATTGGTAAGCACTCAGACTGGACTGGAGCACTGCTTTGTATAACCCGCAGGGAGACTGTTTCTTGGCACTTTTCCATACATTCCCATGAGACAAAACCCATACAGAACCATTCAGATGCCACATGTAATAAGTCCTAGTATAACATCTTTGTGCCTTTCTTTAAGTGCACATGGGTGGATATATTGGTATGTCCTGCAGTATGTTGGTATGCTCTATCCATATCTTTCTGAGAAGTAAAACATCCACAGCAATATCCCACAGTAAAACGCTGTTTTAGCAGTCCAACATAACGGACATCATTGTGATCTTGCCCCTTTGCGTGTCCCAGAATTCCCAAAGAACTGAACAGTCACATCTAGCATAGTCCTAGATATTTAATTGCGTGGCGTGGTTTTAATATAGTCTCTCTGAGAGTTATGCACTTGCCTGCTGGCCGAGACACAATCCCTGGCTTTGTGACGCCATGAGTGACCGTGGTTGTCCGTACGAATTTTGGAAGATTCCTTCCCTGCGTATGTAAGCTCCATGCGTGCTGCACATTCAAAGGCATAGCATTGTTCATTCAGTCCTGAGCGTGCTGGACTGCGCTGTGCGAGCAGCAGGAACATCAGCCGAAACTACTCGGCTTGCTAACTGTTTGGCGGGCCTGACAGGGCCGCTCGTGACCTTGCAGATTTTCTTTTCACGCCTGTACTCTCTACGGAGTGCCCACAGCCCCGGGACCCGCTCCTTGTCCCCGCCCCTCCTGGACGGGGGGGGGCGCTCGGGTTCCGGTCCGGGTGAGAGGCTCCGTGTCGGCCTTCTGGGCCCCGGGGCGGCCCGCGCGCACTCACCCGTCTGCCGGTGGCGGTCGCGGCTCTCGCGGTGCTCGGAGTGGCGGTAGGCGTCGCGGTAGTGATGAGCCAGCGCCATGTCCTCCAGGCGGTAGTGCTGGGGTGGCGGGGGGGTGGGGTGGGGCAGGCCGTTGGGGGGGTGCGGGGGAAGCCCGTTTGGAGGCGGGTGAGGGGGGAGGCCATTGCTGGGGCTGTAGCGCTGGCTGGGGCTCACTGTGCAGGGGCGCTTGGCCACGTGTTCGGGGTGCAGCGGGTCTCTCTCGGCACCATTCTCTTTGGTCCTGCGGGAGAGACGAGTGGGCGGTCTGAGCCAGGACAACGCGTAGGCTGCTGTTGACGTGATATTCAGAGCAGATGCTTTTATCCCAACACTTAACAAGACATTTAATGCAAGGAAAAAAAATCCAAGGCATTTATCTTATAGGTCTTACAGTATGTAACGAAACAGAAGATGCCATTAACCTATACAATTAACCTCTTTTCTATGATACATTATTTATTTTATCTGCCTAAAGACTTAACAAATTTATTATCTAAGAAGTCATTCAAGTCAAGAAGTCAGCATTTGAATGACTTCAGAACTGAATTATAGCAGAGTGGAGACTTGTAGAGAAATAGCAGGATGATGCTTTGCTAAATGTAGAGCCTTAAGTACTTTGGCTGAGTCTCAGCAGCAGAGCGCTCTTGCACAGTGCTCTGCCTGTGGTCATAAAGAGATCTCTCTGCCAGGGCTCTGTCCCGGCACCATGTCTCACAAATCTCAGCAACAGCTGGAACATCCTGTGGCAGCACAGTAAGCCAGTGGCTGGAGGCTGAGGTGTGCGGATTTAGGAGGATTGTCCATTCCTACACCCTCCCCCCCCCCAGGTCTCCCAGTGCAGGGGTTCAGTATATAACCATCTGGACACAACCCTGACATATGGATAGCTCCAGAGCAACTCAGAGAGTGAGGGAGAGAGGAACAGCAATTCTCTGTGTCTGAAATTCCAATTAGTTTTTGGAATAAAGAGTATTTGGAGGATAAGAAAGGCCTGGAAAAGCACATGCGAATGCATTGATCTGAATGTCAGCGGGAACATTCCAAAGATGGGTGATGGGTGTTTGCAAATTGCTGGAGCCATAATACATCTGCAGCAGCTGGAACAGGCTTCTTTAATTCATCCAGACTACTGGCAGGCTATTTGTCTGTGTGCCTGGCATGAGGCAGCAGTCCTGAGCTTGATGTCTCAGTTGGTGAGATTTTTTTTCCCATTTGCATTGTGAAATAATTCTGTCTGCCTCGATTCTCTTACGGGAGAAGAAAATACTTTTTTTTTTTTCTGTGCAGCATTTACATCTTGAAAGAAATATAGTAGGTTGATTTGATTACGTTAATCCCATTCAGGCCATTGACAGTGATCTTGCCTTCACAGATGTATATGTACAGTATAAACCCATTTACAAGAGGCACAAACATGGGTTTTTATCATTACCTGTGCCAAATCTACCTTCTTCACTTTCAGAAGAATACTGTCACGGACGTCCAAAAGGACTAACCGTGGGGAGCAGGAGAGCGGAACTAGACCCATATGCGTAGTGGCGAGACGGGAAAAAGGCCCGGGCTCATTAGTGCAAAGAGTTCAGGAATGCCGTACAGAAACCTATGCCCTCAGGGAGCGGACGTGGGGCGCCCTGTTGCTAGGCGGGTCTCAGGACATCCGAACGTCAATGCTGAGCCAGGACAGAGTGCAAGACCCGGAAATATATAGCCCAAGGGAAAGAGATGCCTCTGATGAGGGAGGAGCGGTTACCTGTCTGGTGTCCTCCTCTTGCCGTGCTCGTTGATCTCCAGGAGGATCTCGGAGGAGTCGAGGGGGGAGCTGGCATTGGCGTCCAGCAGCAGCTGCTCGTGCTGCGCCAGGTACTGGGCGGGCGTCTGCTTGGCCAGCCGGGCGCAGTGCAGCAGCTCCCGCTGCAGCAGGGGCAGGTTGGCCTGGGCGGAGCGACAGGACAGGACAGTCAGAGCGAGACCGGGGTCGGGAGCTCGCTGCGGGGGGAATGGTTCCGGCCAGGTCCGCGAGTTTCCGAAAGGCAAAAACAGTGCAGGCTAGCAGCAGACTGGGACGGGCCATAAGGCTGAGGCCACTGTCAGTTCCTGACAGCACCCCTGCACCCAGTGCAGAGTAAAGGACGAAAAGTGATATCAGAAAGCTCACTTCAGCTATCCTTATGATTCAGTCTAATGGTTATAATCCATAACTTCTTTCTAGGGTGCATTTGAGCCAATTATAAAAAAGTAAAACTTTTTTTGTTGTATTGGGAGTGCTTTTCCATTGCGTGTGTGATGACCCAGTGTAAACTTTTCTTCATTGTGTAGATAAACAGGTTTCTCATAAAGGTGTAGATCTGGTGCTGACAGTTGAATATTGTGTGCAGAAGATGTGTACTGCAGTGCAGCAGGGTTTGAGGCATCAGATGCCTCCCGGGCTGCTTCTATCTGTTGTTGAATATGCTCCTTTTGTAGCTGTGAATACCTAACGCCTTGCTTAGCTCTCCATGTGTTAACGGCACATCTCTCGGAGACAGAGCTCTCCCGGAACGAGTTCATTTGCAAAAGGGGTACCCCCAGATTGTGAGCGTGGGTGTGTGTTTGAGGGAGAGCGACGCGCCACATCTGTTCAGCAGGAAAAACAGTCACTGAGACTTCTCAATTCTCCACCTCGTGTTCTGTTTCAGATGTGTTGTAAACATTTAATTAATCGCTCTGCGTTTAAGAGCAGGTTAGTATATTCGGACGCCGCACTTGAAGGGTTAAGCAGAGACAAAAAAAAGACCCAAGCAGATGTTCTTGCTGATAAGGAACTGTTGACACTCTGGGTTGGGGGCTGCCAATTGTGACTGTGGGCCAGGGATCAGCAGATATACATCAGCACCGCAAAAAGCCCTTGGTCTGAGTGGGCCGCCAACATCTGTCACAAAATCTTCTTTTCCGGCTGAGCTTCCCCTAAGATTGCGCACAGCCAGATTTAGAGTAAACACAAGTGTGCCAATTTTAATGAATTGCAAATGATTGCCATATGGACCACAGCTCGTCATTTCGCTTGCAGACGGAGCGCAGATCGGGGACGCGTGTTTATCTGTTTGCGTTATTCCTAGTAACTCGTGACCTGTGAAAAGGGTGATGAGGCTTAATGTGTTGCCAGTACAGAGGTTACGTTTTTTGCCATTTTCATATATTCATTTAAATGCTTATTTATGGTGGGTGAGCCCATAGTGCACTTACAACATTTAGCTAAAATGCTTGGCATTGCTAAAAAGCAATAAATAAAAAACTGTGATATGCACCTTAGTGCTCAGCTTCCTGTCGCATTCCTGAATATAACTTTGTCTTACGGCAAAGGCTGTTTTTACACAAGGGGATTCGGTGCTGCGCGCTTGTCCAGGGTTCACTGGACAGCTGTGCATGCTGCAGTCCTGTGGGTGTGTGTCTGGGAGTCCTTACCTTGAGAAACGGAATCACAAAAGGCCGCAGAGGGAAGTTGGTGGCCTCCTGGAGCTTGGAGTGAAACTCCTCAATAGTTAGAGTGGAATTCTACAAGGGAAGAGATAAGCGTTTCTCCAGGTTGAGAACCACTCCAGCCAAGCCATATTAACAAACCAATACATTCACAAAACGAGCGTGCACGTTACGTGATATTGAGGGATGGTGAAGAAAAGAATCACAAGGTAAATGTACAGTATGGGCTTGTAAGCGAAAGCATCTGACAGCTGGAACGAGCTCGGGTCACAGAAGGATGTTCACTTCATACACTATTTGCACAGCACTTTCATCGGTAGAATCCATGCACTCCCGGGTTCCAGCCTGTGGAAGTGTCCGGGCGGACGCAGAGACAGCCGGGGTTACTCACCACGAGGCCCAGCACCAGGCTGCGCACGCGCTCCCCAATCTCTGGCGAGATGTCGTTGCCAAACTGCTGCAGGGTGGTGAGGAAGCGCTTCAGCTTGCAGAGCTGCCGGGCTCCGCAGGCGGGCGGGAGCTGCTGGTTGGACAGGGAGGCGGTGGAGGACATGGCGGGGCCGTTACTGAAGCCATTGGGCGTGGAGGGGGCGCCGTTAAGCGCTGTAGGCGAGTGGCTGCTCCCGTTCAACACTGAGGGGAGAGACAGCAGGTCACTTTCAGACACTCCACAGACAACACGGCCTCCGCTCGCCGAGATCTTCTGTTTCCACCTCTTTGTGCTGTGCATCCTGAAACCCAGTGTCACATGGCCAGCAGCAGTCTGATTTAAGCCCGGAGGCATCGATGAATTGTGAGGAAGTACAAGCGTTTCTTTTTTTTCTGATAATATGTTGGTTCTGAGCTGAAGAATATCCACATTTGTTGATCAAAATAATGCCTTTTGCATATATATGGGTCTGCACATATTGTTCCTTAGTGCCCTTGTGGCTCTACTGAGGCTCATTCCACTTTGGCCGAGGTTTCTCTGTGCATTTACTTCAGCTGTTTTTCAAAGTGGAAGCAGCTGACTCTTCCCCTCCCCCTCTTGAGTCTGTTCCTCTGTGTCTCTCACTCACTCAGTAGAACAGAACTATAAGAGGAACTTGTTAAAGAGGTGCCAAAAATAGGTTTGTGGCCTGTGTTACTTTTATTCCAATAGCAGGTGTGTTGCTAAGTTAAACTCTGCACATGTCTGCCAGCTGAAAGTCGATTTGCAGCTTTCAGGTTCAGTGCCCTCCTTCCATCACCCTGCCAGTGCATTCTAACACAAACATCCACAATAAAGGCTGTTCTTCTGGATCCACAGGCTTAAAATCTACCTAAAACTTGCTGTTCCTGTACACTGGTGAAGAGACCTATAAACACTGTCGTAAAATGGCTCATAGAGTACTGGTGCTCAAAATATGAATTGTACAGAACTATATAATTTATCTTTTTAGTTTAGAGTCGCATGTTAATCTCATCAACGTGGTTCTTCAGTGTCAATTCCGATAAAACGGCATATTGTTAGTTTCCTTCAAAGCAAAAATGTGACCGCTGAGTAATGTAGGTTAAATACATGCTTCATTGCACATTTGTTTTTGCGTTCCCCTCTGACTTAATCCGTGTACATGAATATAAGTATGAGCTCCTCCACATGTGTGCTTCACCATGTGACAGGCCACTTGTGTTCTGGTTATAGAGTGCAGAGCACGCCGTATGGGTGACCGAGACAACAGGTGAAACAACGCGGACGGTCATTGCTATATAGGGAAGAAACTAGTCTGGAGCCCTCAAGAGCACAGTGGTGCCCTCTTCATCTCTAGGTAAACAAACAGCCTGGACCGAGACTGTCTCATACTGACACTCACAGCAATACACGCCTCGCACTCCTACATGCTATTGGTGGTCCTCCCCTGCGTTTGGCACATAGAACGTGTGTTATCTTGCTTCATTTTTGCCCTTTTTGCAAACAGCATTTTTTACAAGCCAAGCTTAAGAGCGCTTTGAAAAATTACAGCTTTGTTTGTCTGTTCCAGCTTTCCTTCTTCAGAAGGAGCTGCCCCAAAACCAATCCCATAACTTTCTCTCAGACAAGCACCTGTAACTGAAGATAATGAAAATCAGACTAAAGGAGCACTCTCCAGAAGGTGTTATTATTGACTCTTGTGTATTAGAAGCCAACTTCATGGATTAGTATTCCAGTTTGCATATTGATTTTGCACTGGGTATCTAACAAAGAACCAGGCATAGGACACTTTTTGGAAATGTGTTATTAAGACAAGTAATAAAAGGTTTTTTAGAATCTTCCTCATAACAACAACCAATGAAACAATGAAAATGGCGTGTACTATTACTAAGCAGAATCTCCTGAAACAGTAGGTTCCAGTAGGTGTGAGGAGTTTGAACACTTTCTCATTGTCTGTTTGTTGATTTGGGACTGACTTACTCGTGGTGGGTGTGAAGGACGCGTTGCGATTGGCTGCCTGGGTGACAGCGGGGGGCGGCGGCGGCATGGTGGGCGGAGTTGATCTGGGCTGGGTTTTGACATCAGCAGGTGAATCTGGCATCGTTCCAACCTTCTTTTCTGTGCTACCTGCAGGAGGACATGCATAGGCAGCAGACATGTGATGCAGGCAAACCAAACCAAACCAAAGCACTGCACAACCTCTGTAATTCACATCTGAATTTGACACTCTGCACAAAGGACCGGGTTCACTGTGGGATTTAACCTGCTCATCTTTTCAATGGTTGCCCTGGGATGTTTGCATTAAACATTTGTACTTCTGTAGTGTTCTGTACAGATTTGATTAGAACACCATCAGGTCTGAAATATATCCTTAAATCAATATCCCATGTGGTATGATTTAGAAGGCCTGCTCGGTATTTGTTGATGTTAGGCTGTTTTGTCTGTTAGGCTGTTGATTTGTCTGATCTGCTGTTGCTGCACGCTTGGCGATGTAACTCACTGTTGTTATAAACCATCTTGTGTCATGTTAGATGTAATATCTTCTCACTGGTACACAGCATTGTAAAAGCCATATTTTGTAGACTGCACACTCTTAAAAAGAAGTGTTATCTGTTTGCTTACTGCAGTCATTTATTTTAATCCGAACCGACCAGAGGGCTAGGATCTGTAATAGTGATGTATGAGACACTCAGAAGCTGAGGGGTCTATAAAGAAGGAGCAGAGGAGTGAGAGGGGAGCGATGGAGGGACTTAGGTGGAATACGCTGAGCTGTAGGTGAATAGAAATCTGTGTTTTTGGAAACATCCTATAACACCTGCTCTCTTCCTCAGCTGCTGATAGCAAACCTCCTGCTCCCCAGAGCCCCCCCCCCCCTCCAGCCCCAGACAGAATCTTGATGGCCAGTGACAAGTGCAGCTGTATCTGCCACTGTCCATCAGGAGGGCCACTTCCATGAACCACGCCGGCCTCTAGCAGGGACCAAACAAGGCAAGCTTTCCAGGCCGCTGTCGGCAAGCATTGCCTTTCCAGGATCACAAGGGCTGTGTGTCCAGCGAAGGAGAGACAGGAGGTCTGCGTCTGTCTGCATTTTAGAAACTTTTAAATCTGGACAGTTTTCATCCATGGCCCTAAAAAGCCATTTTAAACATGTAATATCTTCTGTGGCTCTGCAGTGTATACAGTCAGTTAAACTTGTCAAAGTCGTTTCTAGGATTCTCCAAGAAATGAAGCAGGGGGAGAATGCCACGAGACCTCTCCATCAAAGTCATTCAGTGTAGATCCCTCTTGTGCTTCTGTGAGCGTATGCTGGTTCGCAACTCGGGTACAGAGGTTCGGCAAAAATGAGGGAAATGTGGCTTGAAAACCGCGGTGACCGGTACGGCAGGGACCTGCTGCTCTGTCCCGGACTTGTGATGTTCAAGTAGAAGCAGTGAGAGGCCGAGTGACCCCGACAGGGGAAATGAATGTGGAAGGAGATCCCTAGGCTCAAAGTACCTACACAAACACGAGCAGAGGCGTGTGATGGGTTTCACAGGGGCACTGGAGATAGGCTTACAGTGTGTGCGACCTTGCTGGAAGAGTCAATCTCTCTTCGTTGACACAAGGCTGCATGCGTGTGGATGGAGGGGGGAGGCTCAGCCGAATCAATTACACAAATCAGCTAATCAACACACTCCGGCTCCCAGCTGGTACTCACTGCATAGCAAAACCCAGGGGGCATCTTCAACCCCATCTGCAGTTAACCTGTAAACTGCATAACTCAGTCATGATAAATCTTGCTTTAAAACGCACAGACACTCAAAGTCCATCTTGGCATGTTAAATTCCTTGCGATCTGTGCACGGCTGCAGTCGATGTTTTCTCCTACTGCACGTTCAGCACTATAGAAAATGATTGGTCTTTTAAAATCTTTATTCCTGCATTTCTGTGACCAGTCCGAGCTCTGAGTCTCAGGCTGGTAGCGCTCCACAGTGGAGGATGAAAATAACTGTGTACAGTGTTTCTGCCAAGCCACTAATAGGCCGGTAATTGGTCTCTGACCTAGAGGAGCAGCAGCTGCAGCAGTGTCCAGAGAGGAAAAGGTTAACAAGCTCAGGGTGTGAGGCAAGCACTGGGCTATGAGGAGAGCACCAGCCTGCTCAGACTGATGGCCGATCCTCTCTGTAGCCCCCAAGAGCTGGGGTGCAGATCTGCACAGAAGCCGTCTGTGAAACAGGGACCCAAGCTCAGTTTGAGAATAGATACACTGCACTCCTTTGATGAGGAGTCTGTTTCAAAATTTCACTGGGCTCGCTATTTCTTTAACACCCCTATTTCTGTCGTTCAGTAAGCTTTTTGATAGTTACTATGAAACTGTCAGTATGGCCTTGTGATCCACAATTCCTATTTAATATTCAGAAAATTGTAAAGAAAGTGCCCACTTAGTGGTTTATTCATTACCCACGTTCATCAAGGCACAATCTTCACTGCCTGTTTGTTAAGAAGCTTGGTTGTGTTTTTGCTTTGTTTAGTGAATCTCAGGTGTATCATAGAAAAGCACTGTTCGAGCCTGTAGTGATATGTTCCAAATTATTTACTGACAGCTGCTTGTTTGTGATTAAATACATTTGTTTGTACTTGGATGCGTTGTGGATTTGTTATGTAGGTATTGTATATGAATGGGTGTTTGCATTCGTGTTTGAAGCAATTTGCAGGTTTTTGTGTTTTCAAGGGTATTTTTTATTTTAAAAATCCAGATAAGTTAAACGGCTTTTTTTTAACAATAAAAGCCCAAGAACCATTTAAAATACAGTAAACATGTTTCTTTTCTTAGCGCTTGAAAACAAAATGCTTCTACCAATAAGCATAACAAGTTGTTAGTCCTAATACCATGCTTACAAAAATAGCTGCTTATCCTAATACTCTTGAACTCGCAAGCTATGTTCTATATCTACTCTGTGGCCAACTGTGGCCCAGTACTCTCCTTTCTCATGTCATGTCTGTTTGCTGGTTGTGTAGAGGACATGCAGGGTTATCTTATGTGCCACTGGGTCAAATGGCATTCAAGTTTGGGAACTCTCATTTTAATTAAAACATTTAATTGAAATAGACGAGAAATGTGTGCAAGCTCATTGCAAATTCAGCAAAGGGAGAGCTATGTTCTTCCAAAGTTGATTAACTCATTTGTTTAAAAAGAGGATAGCTCTACATTCTAGCCTTTTTTCTGTAATTTCTTGTACTTTTCTATGCATCTAATACCATGCTTAATTGAACATTGCTGAATCTGATTTAGTTCAATGAGACTAAGACCATTATCTTTAGGAAAGAATGCTCGTAATTTGAAACATCTTTTTAATTTGCTCTCAGATTAGTTTTTTTTAAAAGAAATAAAAGGTACAAACATCTAACCAAGTCAGTAATTTTAAATACGAAATCCTTATACAATACCACATTGTTTCACGATGCCATACGTTTTCAAAAGCGTTCTTTTAGTTTGGGGACAAAACGCATAAAAAATACGCTTTACATTTCTGCACATTTACTAGCAGTGAGCATTATGCATTTGTCCAGCACTGAGCTCTGGCGCAAAACACTTCACATGCAGCCTTTTATTCTCTTTTGATATATTCCACCCTGTCTCGCAGCCACTCTGAAATCTGCGTTTTTTGGGGGGTCTCCCTCCTGGTTTGGAGTGGCCTGGTGGAAAGACGGGGACTGAACTCTGTGTGGCTCCTGCCTGTGCCTGGGCTGGGATTACAGACAGCTGCTTAATCTGAGCAGCTAAAGGACAGGGCAGGACACAGTGCTGGATTTCGCCTTAATACATTAGAAAGTATGTGCTGTCCGACACCATCTGTGGCCATCTGTGCTCCCATTGCACTGAAGGACAGCATGATAAGGGCTGAGAAGTATTATGCACAGCTGAGACACTTTCCCAAGCCTGGGATCTCACTCGCTGATCCCGTGTGCCGAACACCCATGTCTTTAATAGCTGTCAAATTAACCAAGCCACATCTGACCACAATATGCTGCTTGCACTCTTGAAGGATGTGTTCCTAGTAATCTCATTAGGAAACTGAAATCTGAAAATGGATTCTGCACGATGGTGACTTCATTTGTCCATGCTCCCCACTCCCTGCCCCCTTTCCCAAATCTAAACTTGCAATTTTCCAGCGTACAGTAAACTTTCTAGACTTTGGTACCGACTGTCAGTCAGAAATAACCCTTTCTTTCACCCCAGTGTGAAAAAATAGATCTGTGCTTCTTAAGGAATGCCCTTAAGGAAACCCCACTTGTTGTTCAAATCTTAAAGCTGCTGTTCTGTTATCATTAAATTCAGTCCATGTTCTTGTACACATCTCGGAATACTTAATACTTAATAAAAGTAAGCAGCATACAAATTTATAATGGCAGGCTGCCAATTACGTCTCAAAATGGCTTTAAAAAATCAAAATCCTTTGCACTATGATTTTATAAAAGCAATGTATTTCTTTTTTTTTTTGTGAAGAGACACTTTGTACATTTGTACACACAACAGCATGCAATAACATTTCAATAGCTGTTCATTGGTCAGGTCTATTTTGAAAAAGTATCGTTTCACGAAGTCCTAACAAGGTAAATGCCATCCTTAATGAGCTGTCACATGTTTGGTAAACATTTGCTCATTCTCAAAGCCTGTGTCCTGTATTCACACAGTCACACGGACGTACTGACACAGTGAACTAACCCAGACACGTACGAGCCTCTGGAGAGATGATCTCTTCCTCTCTCTCAGGACTGGCTCTCATTTCTGCTGCAAATTCTCTCTCTTGCGCTGTAATTCCCCCCAGTCTCCAGGAATGCTGTTGTTTTTAATTTCTCCCAGCTGCTCTGGCACAACGCCCACCCGCCTGCCTGCCCACATCTGCTTTCCATCAGCCTGTCGAGGAGTCCACACAAACACAGGCCCTGCATCAAAACACCAGGATTAGCGCTCTGTGCCTCGGCCCTGGGACCAGCAGCTTTTGTTTCAGATAGCCCTCAAATGTGGAACCCCCTCCATACCTGAACATGAATACTAATAGACCTGCCTTCAGAATGTCCACTGAGCATAACGTTCTCCGTGAGGTGTCTGCTGGGAAGATGGGGAATTACAGCTTTGATCCCATGGTGGAATGTGGACAATGGAATAAGCAAAGCAGTCATTGATGTCATTGATGACACACAATCTGGAGATCACATACTTTGATTTAATAATCTTTCAGATTCTTTGAAATTGTGAATATAGTTAAATTTCAGAAGTGAATAGTGTTTTCCCATTGACTTTCAAATAGCGATTCTATGTTATTTGTTTTGGCTTCTTCCTGTGTTTTTCCTGGGTTGTTTGTGTCTAATGCTGAGAAAGTCATATTTATGTTTAACTTCATTTAAGAGGGATATACTCTTTTTAAAATAATTTTAGACAATGGATAAAATGTATAATTCTCACCTACGACAAATAGCCATTTACAATTGGATTTTAGAGAGTAATTGTGTGTTATTTTCCTTAGCTTCTTCCTGTGTTTTTCCTGGGATATTTCAGTAGGATCTGTATTTTAGTTAATTCTTTCATTAAGAGAAATGACGGATGATTCTTTTATAAGAGAGTAGGTTGTTTAAACAGCAAAACTTTAAAACAGGTAATGAAAGAGCAGGGGTGAGATCTGAATAAATGGAGGCCTTTAGCCCTTGTAAAAGAAACTCCTGTTCTGATATAAGAGGTGAGGCTGATGTCTAGGCATGCAGCCACATTGTGAAGGAAGTTGATACTAAAGATTCTCAGTAACACCCGTGACCTGAGTAAAACATATATTCCATAAAATAAACACTGGTCAAGATTTAAAAAAAAACAACCTAAACATTGGCGAGACAAAAGAGCAAGTTCATGCTAAACCAAAGAACCTCCAGTACAATATCTTTAATTGAACTTACTGTGGGTGGTTGCTTTGTACATGCTTCAGTTTCCCAAGAAACTATAGTATTTCTTATAACTACCCCAAAGAAATGAGTTAAAAAATCTTTACAAAAAATAGCATGTTGCTTTGGTCTGAATTTGGACCATGTGTAGAAAATTCTTTGGGTAATTTTATCACTTTACTTCTTCTGTTGGGTCAACACAGCCATTACTGGACTGAAATTGAGCGACGTGATTTATGTGATATATGCGTGTAGATGGTTGAGCATTGCTTCTGATCCTGTCAAGGGTTAACAATGGTGACACAGGAGGCAGGCCAGCTGTGTTGAGGTACCTTATTAGGGTTCCAGATGTTTCTTCGATCAGAGTCGCCAGACAAATTTCTATCCTTGCGTCCGACTCTGACCTAATTTTAAGGATTTGGGCATGTCTCCTGTCTCCCTGCCATTTGATTAAAATTACAGAAGAAAGAAGGACTGGACTAATTTCTGGCCCAGGCGTGTCTCCCTCCTCCAGCCACAGTCGAGTCAGTCCTGTCTGAGGGTGGAGAGACAGCCATCTGACAAAGGCCAGGGAGCCTACAAAAAATGTCCTCTTATGCAAAAGAGCAAATGCTTTGTCAAATGCAAAACACAAATTATTTCCTCAGTTGAAATTGGGCATTTTGTTCATAACCCTGAGAAAGCCAGTTTAATGTTTGCCCTTATTTATTGCTATACTGATTTCTTTTAAAATAAGTCAATAGTTTTAAAGAAAAGATAACATTTTCACCCCCACCTAGAACAGATAAGCTTGAAACTATTATAATGATCATTATTAATTGTCATTTTAGCTGTGGAAACCCACGTTTTCTTGGTGCATTATTTCAAGGGCATTGGCAGTGAAAGGGTTGCCTTTTGAATATTATTATTAAAAAGAAAAAAATCCTTTTCAAATTCTCCCAGTGGCTGCTAATGAAATCCAGATGCTCTTGGAGACATTTTTCTCTCATTCTCTCCTCTCCTCCAGCCCTCTTGCTCGCTCTCTCTCTCCAGTCCCTAACCCCAAGCCATTCCTAAATAAAGGAAAGTATTTGTGACATTCTGCTGCAGCCTCCCGTGCCAAGAACAATTCCCCAGTCTGGCCCATCTGGACTGTGTTAGGACAACGCTGGGCACTGGCACAGGCAGCAGCGTGGAGCCGGGAGGGAGGGGAGGAAAAGCAGGCGTTCAGGAGAATATACAGCCCTCAGACCTGTCCAGGGGTGATGGTGCACTGTGCAACGAAAGCAACAGGCTGTGTCCTGCATCGTCGTTCCTGCTGTTCTGAATCCTGGTAAAAGATTTCAGGATATGCTTGCATTATCTCTCCACAGTCTAAAGTATTATTTTAAGATGCACAGTATTTCTAAAATAAAACGTCTTCAATGTGTGACACCACCTCAGATTGATTGTTAATTGACACTTTGACGACAATATGTTTTGTCATTTAGGGGTTTAAACAATATCCCTCGGTTGTCCTATGTCCTATTGTTGGTGCTCCTGCTCTGCTGCTATTATCTAATCAAGAGCTGGGAGAGGACCTACTCCTATCTCCTGCTCTGATTCTTGGGCTCACACCTGACATCAAAATCTGTCACTTCTGCCAGCTGGAGACTGGCATCATTACTGGCACAAAGCTGTCAGAAACACATCTGCCATCTCAGAAGGGGAAAGGGAGAGGAAGATGGGACTTTCCCTGTATTTCCGTATAGAATACCACTTTCACCACTCTTCAGATAATGCAATCTTACACTTGCCTGCTGAGAGCATTGCACTGGGGCATGATAAAATGAGATTTTAGCAGGGAAAAAAAGTAATTTTTTGTACACAAAAATCCTTGTGGCTTTTCTCCCCTTTCTGATTTGACGACAAAGGTGTGCCAGTGCAAGGTACAGATTGTCTGCACATTTTGTTTTTACAGGATGAATTTCTGCGTTCACAAGAGCAGGTGAAGTAATGATTGTTTGTGTCATTTTAATGCACTTGAATTATTGTATTAACAGTTGCATCTCCTTTAATTTCTACAGAGTAATGCCATGTAAACTCGGATTGTGGGAGAGAAACAGACCCATATGATTAACCCTGATCACAGTGTGTTTACACCCTGCACTTACACAAACTAGCTCCCCTATCAAAACACCTGCAGCTCCACCAAACACCAATTAGCTCATCAAGGTTTTAATTACTCTGTTAATTGCACACAGGCAGCGGGAGGGGAGGCTTGGGAATAAGGAGCAGTGCCCTCATGGGGACCTGCCTTGACAATTCTGATGAACAAAGAGCAGAGCGTGCCAATAACAACACAGTACAGGCTGCTGTGAGAGACCATCCCTGCCACTCTGCCCACTGTCTGCTGCTGAGCTCCTCAACACCCACTGCTCCTAAAGCTCTGAATCCTGCGGTTCTGACTCAGGAGGAGAATAGCAAATCCCTACCACATATACACGCCACGTGTTAGGCATTAGGATCACCTAAAAGATGAAGAAAATCACAGAGGACATGACAAATTCCCTGGCACAGAGCTGTCAAACCAGAAGAACCTTTTTATTTCTTCAGTTAAAGGTCAATTTCCATTGACTAACCGAAAATTAAGGAGTTTGCTCCTGAGTAACTTGATACTGACCATTAAGTCTTCTTAAATTATTACAGTGAAGTCTATAAGGCATGTGAACATGTATCATACTGTGTACACTGACTGACCTACCATTTCCCATGCTGACAAACATGATCTGTTCTGCAGCCATGAAAGAAACATACACACCCGCCCTCCCTTCTCCACCTCCCAGATGTTCCTCTTTCCTGTCCCTCTCTGCGCCTATCGCCCCAGGAGCTGCTGGTGTGTTTGGTGGAGGAGTTACCAGGAAACAGTAGCAGGGCCCGACTTCCTGTGTGACAGGTGTGCAAGCGGTGGACAGCTCTTCTCCTGCCAGCTGCTTTCCCTGAGCTACTGCAACAGCACAGCGCTACAAGCACAGGCCAGCTGCAGGCTGAGGCTCTCCTTGTTTGTTTTGTTTTAAGTGCGGGTTGCTCGTTAATTTATGGCTCAGGAAAAACAAGGGCCGGTTTCACTGACTGCAGCCTGTCACGATTCCTCCCCAGCCACTCAAGAGCACATGAGCCTTAGCAATAGGTCCCTTCAATGCCGCAACCAACATAGCATGCAGCAGAAATCTGCTGTTCTGATGTGGCTCTGCTTTTCCTTCAGTTGAACATGAGCCCAGGCCTGGGCTAAAAAAAAAATAGAATGTTCTTATTTGTGAGCTTTACTCTTTATTTATTGAATTAAACCTGTTAAAACCTTGCGTTGTGACTTGAGATCCTACATAATAACTTTTCTCCAAGAGTTGGCCGTGTTACGCACATTCCAAAGCAGGTACTGTGATTTGGTCAGCTTTGCAAAATGATTTATCTGGTTTTTGCAGACAGAACCTACTATCATGGTGATGACTCTTGCAGCTTTTGAACTTGTTCCCATTAGGTGGTGCGGCATTCAGCTCTAGATTGCGTTGAAAGAGTGGCCCTGGGTGATGAGTTATACCTCAGGTATTTTCTGCTAGCCTCTGTTTAGCCAGAAGCCAGCACTACGAGAAAAAAAACCCTCCCGAATAATAATGTGATGAAATAGTATGCATACTTTCATTTAAGACCTCGACTTTAACAATTTTATTGTAGTTAAACTGTGGGAGTAATGCTACCACAGTTTTTTACCTATTTATGGGATGGGATACTTCCTACTTGCAGTTTGGTAGGTGACAGCAAGCACAGTTCCACATCGCTGACAAACTGTTGTCTAATAATAACAACCGTCCTGCTCAGTCAGAGACATATCTGCTCCTCGTGCAGCAGCTCTCTCTAGCTAAATTAATCTGTCGCTGTTGCTTTCAGTCCCGTTCCTCCTGATGTGCTGACCTAATCACCCCCACCACCCTCCTCGCCTCCTGGCAAAGTCCTTTTTGTTTTCTGTCCATTTATATCTCTCTTCGTTGCTCCTCCTGCATGACTCTACTAGACATCTCACTTGCCTTGCCCCTTTTCACCTTTAGCCTTTTCTCTTCTTGATATTTGGCCCATGCATGAAATTGCCCTGTGTTTTTTTCTTAAAGATTATATCCATTCCCTGTTCCGGAGTGCTTGTGATGAATCAGACAGCTAGACGTTTGCAAGGTCAAGGAAGTAACGTTCAACGCAGAATACTGTCCCTCTAAAACAAGTGCTTGCTTTCTTCTCTGCCTCTCAGAAAGACATGAAATTGCTGTCTTTGTTTAAGAATACAGCGGGTAAAATACCACATCTCTCTCTCCATATTCCTGTCTGCTGGGGCCTATGTATTTTCATATTAGTACAGTTACACTATTTATGAAGCTGCAAATAATACATTGTAAAGATGTCATGTGAGGGTTTCATTGTGGTTTGTTTTTTTCACTGCTGAACATCATATACATAATGAATAACTCAACACCACGCACACTCAACTTTACAGACCGAAACACAGAACTTCCAAAGCATTACAAAATATCCTGATTACATTTTATTTTACCATATGTCATCCTCAAGACAAAGCTGACGACTTTTCGAACTGGGGGAAAAAAAAATCTGCTGTTTTTCATTTACTGCATATAACATTTTAGAATTTTCTATGGAAAGGATCTGTCCCTCTTATCAAGTTGCATTTTAGGAATAATTACTGTAGCTTTCTCTTCACAGATTGAAGGAGACACAGGCCTTAGATTACAGTCTATATAACCACCTCCAGAACTATGCTGCCTCTGTGTAACCCATTTATACAGTGTAATAGCCTCAGCAGCACTTCTGTTCCTGGGAGATAACAGCTATTAATTCAACGTATATGCAGCATCACTGTCTTCTAATTCTGATCTGGAATCCCTCACTCTGCCCAAAGCTTTTTAGATGCCTTTAAAATCATCCTGAATGCTTGCAAACCTTAATAGTTTTGGCTCCATCAAACAAAGTTGCTATTCCTGTCTTTGATACCATGAGTCAAAAAGACAAAGCTAAGAACCTTTTTACATCAAGGGTAAATTACAGAAATGGAAACTCCTTATATCAATATGAAACACTGCGATATGAGCTTGGCTTGCTTTTGATGAAACCTGTCACCTACAGGGATCATTTCAGATGCATTCAGTGTGCAAATTTTAAGATTGAATTCGGTTCTGTGCACTATATAAGGACATTTTTGCCTTTTTTTTAAAAAAATGCAGAAACACTTATTAGGCATTTCAGAAAATAAGGGTTGCTGGCCATGTATGCTTTAAAGGTACTGAATGTGTAATGTTTTTGTTTTAGCAGTATCGTGACCACTCTGTGGTACAGAGTCAGAGAAAACACCATATGCTATGAGAAACAAGTATTTCTTTTAGATTTTTGCTTTGCTTTCTAAGGCCTGTAGCAGCCAGATATGATTCACAGCCTCATAGTGTTGTTATAAGGATGCCTGTTTTGCAGGCATTGGAGAATTAAAAAAAAAACAACACAATCACAAGGAGACCATCATATGTCTCTGTAACTTCAAATCACATTGAGTGATGGAAATAGCCTTGCCTGTGAATAGGGTCACATTTCTTTAGACACTATGGAAGTGATATACCGAGTTTTAAAAGGAACCTTCTCTTTTGTGCACGTACTGTATGTTTTTAGAAAAAAATAATGTGTAGTTTGGATACTGAGCAAATGTTTCCTTTTGTTTAATTTAGCATTAATGACTGACCCTGGAAAGTTTCGAAGTAGGAGATTTAGCACAGGCTATGAGGCTTTAACCTGTAGAATGTCAAGCCTGTGAAAGTTAAGAAAAAAATGCACAAAAAGGAAGAACTCTGCTTATACTTGTAGCAAGGGCATGCATAACAATTTGCTAATTATTGAGGAAATGGGGAGGTCCAAGTGTGATGTCACTGCATGACTCCATGTGTAGCAACTGATGGCAGTCTGACCACACAGCGTGACACTGATCAAGCCCTGGGACCTCACTTGCTGCCCTTCCTGACAACGTTCAAGCAGGACAAGACACTTCTGTAGCTCGTGAAACAATGGTCTTCTTGCGAGATGAGAATGTGACGTTTACGCTGTGGATTCCCAGCTCACCAGACGTAAGCCCCCCAGAAATGATGAAGCCGGGATGACATGGCCTTGAATCCTCAGGGACCAATGAACAGGCAGGTGTTGTCCAGGCTCTGTGTGAGAAATGGAACCAAATTCCACAAGACCACATCTTCAAGGTGAGGAAGATCATCATAGACGTACAGCTTGTACTAGTTCCAGCAGTGGTCACAAATGCTCTAGGCTGTGACTTTAATATTTGCCATCAATAGGATTAATTAACAGGGCATCTACTGTAAGTCACCCTAAGTTATTTATAGTATGTCAAGTGCCAGTTTTTTTTTCCACGCTCAGTATATTCTTACACACAAATTTGGAGCTTGAATAGTATAGCAAAAGAAAAAAGGACATTTTACAAGGAAAGCATTTGTTGCCTCTGTTTTAAATTGATTTCCACTTAGAAAAACTTTATGCACTTTTATTTGGAGTGTTTCGCTGCACAAGAACGAAAGGTTACATATTTAATGTGTGTACCAGGGGATCAGTAATTTAAATCCTCCTTTTCTATGCCAATAGAAAATGCTGTCATACTACAAATCCTAGCCGTGCCATAGACACGCACCAGACTGTAGTCCTGCCATGAGGGTATAAATCTTTTGCAGAGGTGAAATGGAGTAATACACAGCCAGACACACACAGACGGTCCTCAGCAGAGACTCGTGATTCCAGAACGTGGTTTTATTATATATATTTTGTGGCTTTGCACTGAGTTAACTCCCAGCTCCCACACTGCAGTTTCAATGTGTTTCTCATTCGTCCAGATGTTTGGGAGCTGGCTGGCTCACTCTGCTAGCTGACATTCTCCTTCTCCCTGGGGAGCTGCCCATGTCACAGTAATGTCAAACACATGTGGAAGAAACTGAGGCTCGTGGGTTTCTGAAACGAGGGAGCCTTCCCAGTGTTTAGAGGAACAAACAGGGCGAAACCATAGCAATCAACTGCTCATCTGCAGGAGAACAAGGGTTTTAGGTTACTGCTGAATAAAAAACAGTGTCGCAGCAGGCTTGATTTACCATGTCCAGTTCATTGTCCTGTCTGTCTGGTGCTTCTCGGACAGGGGGCCATGTGTGTATCTAATATGTGTCAGTCCACATGTACCCGTGTGCCTGTTCTGGTCTGACCTAACCCTCGGAAAGCCAATCGCTGGTGTTCTGCATGCATGAAAATAATTAAAGGCTTCAAGAGGCAGAGGAGCTGGAACTGTTCAGGCAAACACAATTAAAAACAAATACAAGGTAAATAAACCTTAAGAGATTCTCAGGTTTTTTTAAAGGCCCTGGGAGACATATCTTGGATAACTGCAAGAAACGTTGGGCACAGGACAGGACCAAACTCAAAATGTTAAACAGTAGACTGATATTGTGATCTGTCCATTTGCACATTGGTGAATTATTAATTGATTAATCTAGGCACTGTATATCTTTCTGGCTGTTTCTCAGAACAGTTTGCACTGAGTCTCCCTCGATGTAGTTCTTTCATTCTTACTCTCCCTGCTCCTTGGGTTCCCCACTACTCAGCCTTTCTTCTGCGATTAAAGTTTCACTCCAACATCAATCTTAGCAGCTCCTGTAAGAAAAAAGCCCTTTATCTCTCACCTTGCAATTCCAAAAATCATTTTCACAGCCTGAAATTAATTTCCTCACACCGCGAACTTAACTTGAGTGATTTTATCAGATGCAAACAGACTAACCGCCTCAGTATTCTGAGTCCTGTATTACTTAACATTTAAAAAAGGCCCCTGCTTCCCTAGACATGCACTAAAAATGAACTTGTCCTCCAAAAGGAGTTTAGTTGCATTCATTCATGTAATTGTACAATGGCATTAGTGTATTAGGAATTAGGTTCACCTGGTAATCTCCCATCTGCTTCCAGCTTTGGATTCCAGTACAGCGAAACACTTTTGTCTGCTTTTGCAGATACAGTAAACGTCCATTAGAGCTTCATTACAGATACAGTGCTCACTGGTTTAATACTCCCAGTATTCTGTGCTCAGTGGTAGAATATTTCCAGCTGCCTCTGCCCCTGTTTGCTCTTGCCTTTGCAAGCCGTCTGCTGCTCTCACTTCCGCCTTTGTTTCAAAAGTGATTTGCGCATCGGTTTTAAAGAACTTCACAAGGGGACAGCATCATTAACAGACAACAGATAATTGGATTCCGACCTCCTTGATATTAAAACTCTGTTCTTAAAAAAAAACAACAGAATCGCTAAATCACAACAAACACACCCATTTTTTTCGCATCATTGTTTGAAGCTACAAACCCCGTTGCCGCACACAGGGAAGACTGGGGGAGTGCAGATTGAGTACCCCAGCCTGCCTACTTTCAAATTATCATCTTTAATCATGTACCAGTGGTGCAAAGCTGGGCAGTGCTGGAGGAGAGGCACATCCCCCACCCACAGCACCACAGGCCTGTAAGTGCCCAGCTGGTCACAGGGGTCGCTGTGCCAATCGTGCCAATCATGCCTGTCCAGGTCAGAGCAGGCTAGTCACATGACCTGGGTTCTAGCCCATGGTCATAGAGCTGAACTTGTGCTCATGAGAGCACCTTCACCAGTCGAGCTGCTCAGGAGGCCTCATTTAATCTCTACTCTCATTATTCGTGAACTACTTGCCCACGGGCATAATGCTGAAGGGAAGAGTCTCTGGATGGGCTGATGAATATCAACCACGAACACAAAATTGGACATCGTGACAGTACAACTGCCATTGCCGACAAAAATGCAGATCAGAAATAATGGATTCTACGTCATAACTGACTTCCTTAGCCATGAGGAGTTATTATTCGAAGCAGCAGGAACAGCAGCAGTAGCAATAGCACCAAAAATGATTTCCCTCATTGTGTAAAAGCAAAGACGAGAGCAGCTGCGTCAGTAGAAAAAGGAAGTTCTGCCCGGGCGACACTCTTCTGGCTTTAAAAAAAACAAATGTTAAGTATTGCGACGACTACAACTAATAAATGTGATGCGGGATACAGAGCTGTTTCTCCGTGTGCTGGCGCTGTGTGTCCCTGTGTTGTCCATTTGGTCTGTATTCTGATTCGCGGGCTAACAAGCCTGCTGGCTGCCAGTTCACCCTGCTGCTGGCTCTCCGTCCCCCCACCCACCACCATCTGCTCCGTGCATTAATTAGGTGACAGCAAACTTCATCTGCCCGCCAGCGCTCGAATTACAATAATTACATCTCCAACACTACACGCCACGGCCTTCTGCTGCAGGATACACTGCTCAGCCCAACCAGGGCTCTCAACGCCATTTATTAGAGTTCTTTAAATGAGCAGATGCACTGGTGGAAGTGCAAACAGCGGTAGCAGGAGATGTATTATAAGTATTTTTTGAGGTTGATGCCTCTATGATTCAGAATTCGACCAAGGAATATATCTAAACAATACCAACCATCTTATGTTAAAATAATCTATTACGTCATCTATAATGTGGATGTTAAGTAAAGTGAACAAGATCAAATCTAGGTTAAAAGGAATTAATCCAAGCCACTCAGTTTCCTATTGATCATTGTGGTCTTTCCCACAATCCAGTTGTGCCTATCAAACAATCTGATTAACGGACCTTTCCTTGCTCTCTGAAATAAGTAGCTGTCTTTGGATGAATTGGACTCTATTACTTATTATTAGCTTCCTGCTGGCTTCTGAATTTGGCAGAGAGTTTGTTTCTTAGGCTCATATAATACCTTCTGTCTGTGTTCTTAAGCAAGATAGATCCATGCAAGCCTTGTTCCAAAGATGGAGCAAAATGTCATAAAGTACTTTAAGATAAATAGTTTCCTTCAAAGAGAAGTACCTAATGATGAAGTGGGAAGTATTCCTTTAAAAGCCATGCAAGTGCTTGTTGGCAGTGTGGTACATTGGTGAGTTATTGTACAGTAGTATAATCTTTAGACCTCCCATCTATTCTCTTCATTATTACCAGGTCCTTTACTACTTGATTATTTAACTGAACCTTACCAGGCTCAATTAAATAGTATATCAAAGCCCTGCAGTGAAAGAAATTAGAATTGTTTATTGGAGAAATTCAAAGCAAAAAAATCAGTTCAGCTCCATTTAAATTGTGGGTATTTTTGGATGAGCTGTAGTTTCTTTTCCTCAAATCTAGTTTGTGTATTAAAAGCACTATGAAAATTTGGCAGCATGATCTCAATACAGAATTCAAACCATTGAATCCCTTGGCTTTAATATACCCAATGCAGTTGTGTACTCATTCATTATCCTGGCTGGTTCTGAGAGGCTCCATATTGAGTGTTCTGGCTGTAACTCTGAAGTGCTCAGTTTTGTGAATTGAATTTCTGGCATAATTAACCGACTGCAGAGTTGAATCATTAGACTCGCGAGAGAGAAGGAAACTGTGCTGTTTTCTTTTTTCTTTGGTTTTACCTGCGGAACAGTATCTAACCTTGTAATTGAAAAACTCAGTCAGGTTTTATTGGCCAATACTATAAAGCTGTTCTTGATGTTTTTATGATTTGAGCCTTTGGTCCAGTTCTTTAAGAAGATGATGTGAACAAGACAGAACTGTAAATAATGTCTGTCAGTACTTTTTTGGATTTGGTGTTTGTTGAATTATATCACAGGTGTCTACTTCACCACATTTCTTCAGTCCGATCTACTAGAAATGCTTTAATTTTACATTTCGGGTTTCAGACTAGCCAAGTTCTGATTTTCTTTTTCTTTTTCATTCGGCTTTAATGTGGCTGGACCATCTTTAAGTGGATCCCAACCTTTGTTATCTTCAGCACTTATGAACATTCAGAACTGCCCCCCTTATGTGATGGTACAAGCTCACATCTCAAGCTGGTGTGCAAAGATGTCCAAAGAAATGCTTTAGTCGGGTGAGGTACTGCAGACGTAAGAGCTACAGAACTGGAAATCCCGTCTAGTGATCACTGCCTTGAGCTCCCATCCCTTGAACTTCCCTTGCTCTCTGATCTCCAAAATGCAAACCTCTACACTGAATCCACTGCAGAAAGCAAGTATCCATGATCAGCTTGAAAGGGATTGGTGCCAGGATTTATCAGCAGGGTTTCAGAAAAGCACCTTTTAAACCACCTCTGTAAACGGGTACCATTAAAAACACATCTAGCAATAGATTTGTATCTATTACATACATTGCTGAGGAAATCCAAGTTTCACATATGGTTTTAGGTGCCCTTTGATATGTGTGAGAATGTATCTTCCCTTTACATTTTTCAATACAGCACTGTTTTGCACAGTTAAGTCAGATATCATGCATTGTGTAATATGGAAAGTTATGGTGGTTCGAAAATCACTTAAATAAACCCCAATCTCTTTACTACTCTTTTATCAAATTAACTGTCGTTATTAAATTTTCTTCTGGCACACGAAATGGATGACAATTGTGGTCGCCTAAGATTGATGTAGGGGTTATTTCTGATTATTAAAACCTTCATTAATCTCTAATGAAAAGTATAATATACGAATCTTAGGGAATTCTCCGTTAATACACAATGAAATCACAACCAACCAAATATCTTTGTTTCGCGTAAGAGAAAACCTCATAGTTTAGCCCTTTCCAGTAGCGTACTGGAAGAAGACAATGGCAGCAATTAAAAAAAAAAAACTACAGTAATGACAATAGCAACAGTTTTACCAACATACTCGTCTTTCATGCCCCTGAAATTACTTGTCAGGCTCCATTTTCATGTTTCAGTGAGTTGCGGATAGAAAATATCACAAACGCTCAAAGCGAACAACATTGAAGACATGCGAGCGTCCGCAGAGAACTGGCCAGCGGACAGGTGAGGGTAACAGCAGCTCCCTCGTCGTTTCAGAGCACAGCGGCATCGATTTAATTAACGCTCTTGTGTTGCAAAGCGAGTGTTATTCTCGGGGAACGTCCGAAGATGTCGTACAATGCGAAACTAATTTAAACCTAACACATTTAAAAACATTTGACAATTTCTTACAAATATGTCCCCATTAAAAGAAAATGATGAAATACTGTACGCGTACACAATAGTTCATAACCTCCAACACTCCACAAGAATTATAATAACCGTATACCAACTCTGAGACTGAATAGTAAGGAAAGTATTGTTTTAAGAATATTTTCTTTTATCGTATAATGATTTTTTTGTTTGTTTGGCCCTAATAATGCAAGGTTTCCAAAATAATGTGGAATTCTGTTCTCTTTGACGAGACAAAAAAAGCCACCACACACGCAACAGTGTCATAACGCCAATGGTAGCTTTATGTAACATTCTGAAATGAAAGGAAATTTGAAAATGCATTCAAGAACGGTTTAATAACAGGTTTCACTTGCAGCGGGGCTTCTTATGATATATTATGATACTAAATGTCCAGTTCTACTAGATTTCCGAATCATTATTAAAATAAAAGGTAATTCATATACTGTAGCTCCTTAGATGTATTGTTTTATAAAGGTACTTTCGAAAAATAGAATGAATATTCATTTCAAAATACACGGCATGGAGGGCTTTTGTAAGGGCCAAGTATAAACTGCTTTGATCTGTGATCCAGGTTATTGATTATTGTTGTTTGGGAAGTAAAAGGTAATGCCAAATATTTTTAAAAAACAATAAACTATCTCTGCATGATTCACTACCAGTCATGATTTTATTTCAACGAATAACTAGAACAGTACACGTCCAAATATCACACTTACTTTGTGAAGGTCGAGGTCAGGCTGAGGTAATTGCAGCAACGATAATCCACATTAAATTTAAGAAATAGTCATAATTCACCAATCCTTAATATTTGGAAGAAATAAAAAGTAAAACCACCAATTCTTGGCCACTCTCGAAAGCAATGCTTCTACTCCTCTTGGTCAAGTGAAAATAATTAAAAATCGCTCTTCAGAACAAAAATCCTTCGACAGGTTGAAACTATACACGATAATACAATTTTAAAAGCATTCGACTCCTTTGGATTTAAAGCGGTGTTGACATTTCAGTTAAATTAAGTATGAGGTAATTAACTTCCCAGTTTCTTTCTGTCCGAATGATGATATTTCGTCTTGCAAAGCTAGAACTCTGAGACTGGTTCCCTTAGATGCGTCTGTCTTTGGTTTACCTTCTTTTTTCAATCTTAAAAAACAGCTTGAGGACTTCGTTCAAAATATTAAATGCATTTCTTTTATTTGTTATATGTATTCAGGTTTCTCCGTTCGTTTTTTTTCCTAGATTTTTTGTTTTCCTTTATGCCTCATCTTTCGTTGATTCGATCCCAGCATTGAACGGATCCCGAAAAAGAAATCGCCAAGTGCTGGAGGGTCTTCAGCCACCAAGATACAATGACACAATTATCGTGGACTCATATTGGAAAGTCCGTTTAAAATGTCAGCGTTTGAGTTGGCTGTATTTATCTGCAGGCTCCAATAGGTTTAAAATCCCATATTGTTGTGCACTGTACTTCTTCCGAAATAAAGATGCGAATATTTTTGGCGTGAAGATCCTTCGCCGGTCCCAGTTCAGCTTTTAATACTCAGAGACTAGTCTCGGGTATTTAAACAGCAACCCCCGACTCGGATGAATCAACGTTCATACAGCTGGTTTTCTGGAAACAACCAATTCTGTACAGATTAATTAATTTCTTCCGTCGGTTCTTCTAAAGAACCCTCGCAGACTGCTACTGCCGACCAATCCATTAACTGCTCAGGCAATAGAATGGCTCCATTCACTCTAACACTAGTCGTCTGTAGATGCTATAAACAAGTTCATTAAATAAATACTTGGGTTACAGCATTTATGCTTTCTCCTGTTTCTTTTTAATATCGTTGTATTTTGGTTTTAAGTACTCGGCGGTGTTGTGCTACTGTCTTATATACAGTCTCCTGCTCTCTCTCTCTCCTCTCTTCCTCCCGAAGCCTTCTGCCTGCGTTTAAATCACCATCTGGAGCGGAGATGCGTACTCCAGCGCTCCTAACCTCCCCTCCCTCCTCTCTTTGACAGCCCTCTCAGACCCACGAGTTGACAGCCTCCCTTGCTCCTCGGTTCTGCTGTTGCAGTAGCTACTGGCTCACCACAACCAAACTCCACCTCTTCAAGCTTTCGTCCCCTCGCAGCGCAAACCCTGCCCTGCGCGTCTCTCGAGTGCTGAGTTTACATCTGGTCCATCTCTCATGCACACACACGGACATTTCCACACGCATACATCCACACAAGGAACTCTTTCAGATGCTGCTAATCAGATGATACAAAATAAACCCCCCTTTTTATACAAGTGTCCCGTTTCTTTGTTCTGCTTTTGTAGTGGTCAGTATCTCGACCACATTCCTCCCCGGTTAAATATGTATTTTCAATGTGTTCACACATTTGCTTTGAATTACTGCCTGGAAAATAGCTCGACACGTTGTTACAGGCGTGCATCTTTTGTCTTCAGCGGCTGTCATGAACTGGCACAGTCTAACTATACCATTGAAAGACTTAATTACTTCTTCGAGGACATTGAATTTTTGGAATTGCAAAAAGTATTCACAATTGCTGAATAATACATTTAGGGAGAAAAAAACGACGGAATTAAACTGAATTAAATTAAAAGTCCTTTTCGGTACAGCAAATTTCGTAAGTGTAAGAATCCTTAGACCGCACGTTTCACAGTTTAAATGGTAATGAAAGGGTATATACCTACCACTGTTTTTTTTATTCTTCTGATTATGGTGGCAGCATAATATATCTCTGAAAGACGATGGTTGTTTATTGTATGTCTATATGTGCTTTCTTCCTCAAAGGAAAAGGATCTGGTGGACTGGAAGACACCTTAGTGTTGTACTGCTAGTTTACGAACACTGGTTTTATCATTTTCTGCCCGTGGGGGCCGCTGTTTCCTCGCATCAACAGACACCGATTTTCAATCGGAGCGCCGGCGGAATCGTGCCAATTCGGTACGCACATTAACCATGTGATCACCAGGTGTCTGCTATACAGTTTGTACCGCTGCCAAGGCAGAAAACTGAAAATTCATGAATGCCCTGTCAGAGGGAAAGCTGCCTGCAGGTCCGAGTCAAAAGGAATCAGTTTAACAACATATCTTGTCTGTAGTTCGCAAGGTGGTGTGGACTGAACCTTTACCGCAGTAGTCGTTTGTGGTCCATAGTGAGTCGAAGATTTTGCATACTGCTTCAGAAATGAACATTCGAAAGACAGCACATCATTTGCGTATAATATATGTGTGAAATATTAAATTAAACCTGTACCAGTATCCACTGCTTCAAATAATCAGATCTTCTTGACCTCACAGATACGGAAGCTTCACTGTTCAAGTTACACTAATCATTACTGTATGTACTGTAGGTTACAGATTTTTAGGTTTTATCTTTATTCATTATGGGAATCACTTAAAAGTCCATAAAAAAGACTGTTTGAATTGTTCCCTATAATTTGTTAGGCGAGCTCTGAATTTGTTGTCATTTGTGTTTTGCAATATATCAATATACAATTAAAGAGTCATTTTCCATCTCAAAGTGCATTCCACTTGTCTTTAGCTGAAAGAAAATGGCAGTTTTTATTTTCCCGAGAGCATTATTTCATTATTTTTTACCAGCATAGTGAAAACCAAAGGCTCTCAAAATGTTCATGCCAACAGACATAAGACAGTGATAAATAAGGAGTACCTCTGACTTTAGTAAGGCCAGGCCAGGGATTTGTGAAGTAAGATTAAGTTAGATGTAGATTTTACATTGTCCTTTTATCCTGAATGAATAATTGAAATATAACTTCTTATGGCATCCTGGAGACAACTCTGTTCAAACCATCTCTTAACTTGATCTGGGATTGGTTGCTTTGATCAATGTATTCATTTTCATTTATTTCTTAATAGTTTCAGGTCATTGAGTAATATCATAATCTCGATGTGACTAATATTGTACACATGAGCATGTAATATGTTAGCAGGTGATGTTTAATACTGAGAATCCCACATCTGCTACTGATAGCAGAGATGGCAGGAAGACCCAGCAAATAAAACTCACTATGCTTATAAAACAACTCTTGTTTATTTTTTATGAGCACAGATGTTTTCCAGAATACAGCATCCCACAATCTTTTCAGCCATCATTCTGTGTTATTTCACAGAATGTCAAAAATCATTTATGGGATAATAATGATAACAATAGGAGGCAAAAGGAGAAATGTTTTGGGCAACATGATGATTGGTCTTTTATTGTGTCCAGTGATTGCATCAAAGCTGTGATGCAAGAAAGAAACAACAGTTTTGAAACTGGTATTCTATTGTGTTGCCATAGATGCTGATGTAAAATCATTTGATTGCCAGGCCTGCTTTTCTGTGAACACAGGATCACACATCTTGCCAAAAGGTACATATGTAAGAGATCTATAGACCCATATGAACAGCAACTGCTTGTGCAAACCAGTACCTCTCTTTCCGACAGTAATGAGGGGCTTCATTTCAGTATTAGGAATTTACATCTGTGCTATGCAGGCGTCATTGCTGAAGGTATAAATTCTTTGCCCTGTGTGCAGAAATTCTTGAGGAATTTCTGGGGGGTTTCTCTTTGTTTGGGTGAAGAGGGACGTCCTCATTTTAAATTATCTGCACTTAAGCTTTCTCGATTTGATGTGGGCTTTTGAAAATGCAAACTTTATTGTGTTCATATGTTTTTACTTTTAAAAACTCTAACTGAGAAGACACGTTAGTTACAGAACGCTGTAACTAACGTATTTAAATTGCATTAACTGTTGAGAATTATGACACATTACTACTCCTCTTTGGAGTTGAGGATTTATTGGGAAATCTATGCTTATTAAAGCTCAGAGCTGTGTGGAGCAGATAACACTGAACGGTGGTCCTTTCAGGGCAGGCAGCTGCACAAGTGGCTCTGAATAGCTGTTGAACATAGTGTGCCTGACACTGCTGTGCAGAGCAATGCAGAGCTACAGTAGGTGTAGAATGAACCTGCCTGGAATGTCAGCTCATAGTGGGCTGAATACATGGTTTTGGGAGGGGGCAGTAATTGGAGTCAGAGGATGGTGGTTTAATAAAGCCCCTTTGACCTCTGTTCTCCCACCAATCAGGGCCTTATGAGAAGGGGCCATTCAGCACACGGTGACTCGATTGTTACAGAGATGGATTGTGGTGCTGCTCTTGGCTTGATGGAGCGTTTATGGGTGATGCCTGAGGGGACTTATTACCCTGTCCTGCTCCTGGAGGTCCCTGCTGCGAGTCACACCACATCATCTCACAGCGAAGCAGAGGCATGCTGGGAATGCACCGTACAGCCTGTACAGTACTGGCTTTTTTCTGAACACCGAAAGCACGTTCCTCTGATTTTTTTTTAAACGTGGTGTTGTTCAGGCTCCAGGATTTATTTTTATACATATATACCTTTCACAAATGTATAGAAATAGATATGAATATTAATTAGATCTTCAGCCACTCACAACTCTATAGGGCAAAGAACTCCTTTAGTACCTCTCATTCTGCTTTTTTTGCACATTTAAAATCAAACCTGGCAGCCATGGACAGCTTTATTCAGGCTCATCAGCAAAGCACAGCCAGCTTTGCTCAGTGACAAAGACCTGTACAGTACATGTGTTAGATTGAACACCCTTCCAGGTTTGGATGGCAGGGATGAGCAGCAGTTGCAATGAATTATGGGTACAATTCAATCACATTGCTACATTACACATAAAACTATAGACTATATGCATGTACTGTGTGTATATATACTTAAATCAAGTGTATACAAAGTAATGTATTGATGGAATACTGTTAATGTTAGTGGTGTGACACTCATGTGAACTCAGCCCGTTTCAAAGAATTGGGAATTTTTTCACAGATCTCAAACACCCTTCACTGTAAACGTAGCAGACAGTTTCTCTTTAGCGTATACATGGTAAATGAGTTTCTGCTGAAAAATCCTCTGTGATCAGTATTCAGATTCCTCAGAGGCACTGACAAAGTCAACACCGTGGGCGTCTTCAGCATTGGCAGTGAAACACAAACAGCAGTACGTGAATGAAAACTACGGGGAGGTGCATTTAAAATTGAGAACTGGAAGCACTTTTTACACTAGGGGTTTTGGGAGTCTGTGACCAGCTACCCAGCTATGTTGTTCAAGGTGATGGCTTCTTCTGAGAAAGAGCTGTAGGCCATACTCAGATCCATCTGCTATTAACAACCAAATGAGAACCATGCAAAATGGGCTAAAGGGCTCCCCTCATTTTAAACCATCCTTATACTGTATTGACCACAGAAGCCCCAATATGCCTGGCTATTCTCCTTGACTGTAAGGAGGAATTAAGGCATCTGCACCTGTATGCAGAGGCCTGGCATCCTCACATGGCCTTTAGCAGGAGATAAGGGCAGGAGCGCTGTGAATGACAGCAAGGGGAGGAGGGAGGTGGCGGGAACGAATCCCTGTCACTCCGATGAAGAGCTGATTGACAGCTCCCTGCTCCCTGTCCCAGCACATGAGATTAGCAGTGGACGGCTTGTCAATTTTTAAAGTGACGGCATCCCATTCTCCTCTTAATTTGTCTTTTTGTTGCAGGATTTACAGTGTAAAAATACAATCCGCGCACTTACTGATAAACGGATAAACACCCTGCTGCATCCACAAGGATCTGCCTGGACTTTCTTTGTGTGGAGCTCCATTCTTCTCATTCAGTGACTTCCAGTCAGACTGAGATGCTCCTAACTGAGTTGCTCGTGATAGGCAGCCAAAGAACAAAGAACTTTTGGAGGATTGTCTGGCGTTTAAACAATCAGACCCAACACAAGGAATCACCAGGTATTGCAGACATGATTGGCGAGCAGTGTGCGGAGCCTTGTTACTTAAATGAGACTTGCATCACAGGCTAAGACAGTTTACAATGTAAGAGGTCATTTAGATGTTGTCATAGCATTTCACCAGCTCACACATTGCAAATCCTTTCGTATTGCACCAGTTAAGCTTGTGTGTTCAAACGAGATAAGGGCTCTCTTGGTTAACTGTGTCCCTATTGTGCTTCTGTCCTCGGTTTCTTGTTCAGAGTCTCAATTAAATGTTACAATTTAGACTAAGAAGTAGGTACAGATGGGAAGGTAATATATAGCAGCACTGACAAGTACAGGGTGGAATTAAGCAGCACCTGTTTTTATTGTCAGCAAGATTCAGGTCCACGCCAGAGGTTAGCAAAGAGATTTTGATTAACAATATTTTCGAGGCAATGGTACCACCTCGGGACCATGTCTGTTGGTTTTTTTACTAATTACATCCAAACCCCCTTTTGCCTATACGCAGAAGGCCATACACAATGTTTTGATAAGCTTGAGTTATAGACTGAATTGTCATTGTTGAAAGTTCAGTCTTGAAGTTGGTGGGGGTTTTTTTTTTCATGTGTTGTGTTGTGATATTTCAAGACTTCCGGAGTTACACAACAACTTTCTAACAAACAAAAATGAAATGAACAATACACCCCCACCTCTCTCTCCTGAGGCCAAAAGGCGTTTTGGTGTACAGTAGAAAGTAGTTCTGGAGATAACTGACAACTAATTTCAGTAAATGGCAGGACCCAAATACATCCCAGGGAGAGATATGTGAATGCTGAGAGTGAGTTTTGAGGCGAAAGGGACTTTAAGTATATGTGTGTGTGTGTGTGGAATTTATTAAAAAGTTGCAAGTTTGTGTGATTGGTTAGCAGAACTGCAGCTGAAGATAGCACCAAGTGGGGATGTATAGAGTAGTGAACATCTGTTCTTAAGAGAAACCACAAGACCGGTGCAGAGGGAGAAGGAGAGCTAGATCTCACACAAACACATTGCTCGGGCCTCCTCTTTACCGGAACTGATAGTGATGTAACACAATGAAGAGTTTAACAAATGCCCAATGTAGTGACCAAACAGTTGTCAGCTATCAGCAAAAGCCTGGATGACCCACCCTTCCTACGGTTCAGTTGTTTGCGTGGTTCAGCAATCAGAGTTTTCCTTGAAAAGTTTAGTTCTGTTACACTGGACACCAGCCTAAAGACAAAAAATAACATTTCCTAATGGTGTGTGAAGCACATGCTGTGAAATAGTTACCAATTGACTAAGGACAGCCAGACTGTGGTTTATCATGCTACATTTATGCCTTATTGTATGAGGAAAACAATGACTCAAAGTCCCTGTTGGCAGGCAAGCTAAGTGTGCAGTATTAAGGAAAAAATGAAGTAGTTCACTTTCACAAATTCATAAAACAGTTGCAAATTATCCACATCACAAATCCAGCATTCAAGTCACAAATCTGACATTCAGGCAATATGTGACTCAGGTACTTGTTTTTTTTAGTATTGTCAAAAAGTGTCCCACTGTTTCTTTGCTATAGTAGAGCCAAGGGGCATGTTTGCTGAAGGCAAAGTTTTCCCAGGAGAAGGTAGTACATACACAGAATTGTCCAAAATATTACAAATACCTTCAATTTACCTCGTATCCATGGGTGCATCTAAAAACAGAAAACCTAACAGATGCGGAAACCTAAATATTTTTAAATCGCTCCAGGGACAAAACAAGATTAAGCGATTAATTGAATAAAAGGCAAATTGCTGCACATGGATGGAAGACTGAATTCACACCTGCAACACTCAGCCCCCCAAATTGTTTAATGTCGGATTGAATGAGAGTGAACTGGGCCTCGTTTCATAAGAGTGGGGCATGAAGCCCCTGAAAATAGAACCTCTGTTTTATTTTCTTATTTTTGAAGGAGCCTCTTGAACTATCTTGCTGTGTGAAGGGGGTCTTGTAACAGTGGCGGGTGGCAGCTCTTCCTCGCTGTCTGTGTGCGCGCGCGCGCTGTGTGTGCAGGGCGATAAGGGCTGGGGAGTGAGCCCAGCACACCGCCATCTCCCTGCCACTCCAGTTATCGCCCCACGCAGCTGTGCCTAAAACTCCAACATCTGCTCCAGCACAGGAAGTCTCTGCCGCTTCTCGCGCACAGTAGAAAAAAAGATAGCGACAAAGACCGAAGACAGGTCCTCAGCGCCAGGCAGACTTCCACAGAGCACAAAGTGATTGGAAAAAAAATGGCTTGCATTTTGTTCTTTTTTTTAAAAAAAAAAAGGCACTTGCTGTGCAAAGGTACTCTAAATAATTAAGTGAGTAAACATGTGCTCAAATTCTTTATTGTAGAATTACAGGAGAAGTTTATTTCTGGGCCTATTTATGCAATACTTCACCCTGAAATGTTCCCAAGCTCATTGCTGACAAAAAGTGATGCAGGTATCTCTTGCACTTCAGTATGTATTGAGTATTAATGGATTAATAAGATACTATATATGATTCTTTGGATATTTAGTGTCTATAAAGAACAGCTTTCTTTGCTTTTTCACTGGGTGATGTTAACCTGCTCTCATTGTATCTTTCTGACTGTAATACTCCAAGCCATACCCCACTAATTCTTGAGTTACAAAACCAGTCGACTTCTTTATTTTGACATTATGGGACAAATAACTTGACAGATGATCTAAGGAATGTAATGAACTACAGCATGGGGTAGACTCAAGTTAAACCACTGAACTCTGAGTTGTTATGTTTTCAATATTATGTCCATGTCCGACACAAAATTTTGAATCTAATTGGCAACAGTGCAGTCTACAGGATAAAGGTGGCGGGTAAAAGGGAAATGTAAATCACCTTAAGCTAGCGTGACAATTTAAAATTAAAATCCAGCATTTTTTCCAGAATGTTCTTAAGTGTCCAAATTTGTAAGGCGAATATTTAAGACACATCAATTCATTCTTCAAAGAGAAACCTAGCCAGTTTCGCTTAAGAGACGAAAGTGCCAGAAACACAATTCATGGATTGAAACACACCTGGAGTTTAGACTTTCCCCACAGTAGTCCATTCCAGGCAGTATATGGGTTAAATCTATGAGCAAGGATTTTGTATCTCTAACCTCCACCCAGCCAGCCTCCTGACAGAGCCCTGAGACAGTGATAGTTGCAGTCTGCTAACAGTGTGTCTCTCTGACTATTGTTACTTCAGCACAGAAGCGTGGCAATCGAAAAACTTTCTCTCTCCCTGGTTATTAGCCTCTCCACCCCCTTGCCTCACCCCTCCCTGGAAGTTTCTCCTCTGTTCCCCTGCTAGCACTCATCACAGGGATCACCATTAGACAGTGGTGACAGAGAGTGAAGAGATTACAAAGCCCCAGAATGCCTGTTGTTAAGAACTGAACCCCATCCACCACAGCTGGTAATTTGTCTCTTTTTCTCATGGCTGAAAATGGGAGGAGGCCGTTAAGTGCTCTGAGATTGTTTTACAGACTTCACAGGATGGGAAACTAAAAATAACCAGAAAGAGACAACTGTCTTCTTCAGTGTAGGAATATACAGTATATGTGACTTTATATTTTAAAGAAATGTACCAGGTGACGTGGTACAATATCTTAGTAGGTCATAAGCCAAATGTTTTTAATCATACCATGAAAACTATTCCTGAAGGTGATAAAACTACATTCTATATACTCACTGAACTGCTTTTCAGAAATAAACTTATCAGGGTTTCTTTTTATTTTTCAATTAAGCATGAATGAGGAATGTGAATAACATATATACATTAGAAATGGCAGTTCAGAATTAAAATTTGGGATCTGAGGAAAGTCCACTTACCTGTGGGGTTTTTCCTCCAGCACTGAGCCGTTGAAGAACTGGAAGAGAGAGCCTGCAGGCAACGCTTTTCCAACATGGTCCTGTGACTTGTCAAGTAAACTGTGGGAATTCTGGGAATCACAGCCTTTGCACAGGGAGAGAGCCTCCCGATTTCTGTCCTCCTGTGCTTTCTGGGGAGGGCCTCGGTTGCTAGTTTCTGCATGCCAGGCCTCAGTTTTTGAAAAGGTCCCCAACTTTGTCCTAAGACGACGAAACAGTTGCTCTTTATAGCTCAGGCTCCAGGTCACATGCAAGTCGGAAGATGTATCTTTTTTTACATGTGTGAAACTGTGTTGGAGGAATTATCTCATTCCAGTCTATCAAACCACTCTTGAACTGCTCCACAGTTTCTTTTTGAGTCTTAGAATTACTCTGCCCTCGCAGACTTTCTCAGAGGTCACTGCGGATCTTAGGACCAAAGTAAAGTGATGCCAACTTGCATGCCAATTAGACTAGAAAAGGCGGCTCAGATCCTCAGAGTTAAAATGCGTGTCCCATCAAAAAATTGAAGATTTTTCTCTCAGATCTTGTGCTCTTCTTTCTCTCCTTCGCTTGCTTCTTTTTTCAAATCTGCCTTTTAGTTAACCCTTCCTTACTGGTTCTTTTCTGCTGTAGCATCTCCAGTTGAACGGCCGCGAGACCTACAGAACGGTGCTGACACTCTTAATTAGAAGCAGCCTCCGCCGCCCCCCCACCCCAGTCCTCTTGCGAAATCCATCAAACAGCCAGGCGCGCTCTGGGAAAGTTCCAGGAAGGTGCTCAAGTGGCACGGCGAAGATTCTCTGCCTGTGCCATTACATTCCTGCTGGGAACTGTGCACTGAACCTTTGCACACACCAGCGTGCTCCCATGTGCTGAGCCGCACAGTGCCTGTGTGTGTGTGGAAGAGTGCGTGTGTGTGGGTTTGTCCCTGTGTAAAAGGGGTGGGGACAGGCTGCGGAGCCCAAGGGGAAGGTAAACAGTTCTGTGCAGCGGTGATAGCGCAGAGAGACCACGACACAGCCCCTGTCTCGGCTTCCTCTGTCAGGAACCAGCTGTGACTGCGGGCAGAACAGTCTTCCCTTTCCCTCCGGACATAAGCGACTCCCCCCAGTCCAACGACTTCCTTCCAACCCTCCTGTCCCACCCAGCCACCCCCCGGTCTCCCTTCCATGCTGTCTGCTCACATGAGAAACCTCACTCCGCCTTTGTCAATGTGCAAGGCACAGATCTTCAATCACCGTCCTGCACGCTCGTGTGTCTGTCTGTTTATTCCCACGTGGGCGTGCTCATATGCATGCCTGAGCCATATTCTCTCGCATAGACGTCCTAAAATCACAAATGGTGTCAGCGAGAGCACAGATCACGGAGCAGAAACCTTCTCCGGCCCATGCATCTCAAGGGGCATGTCTCTGAGGCACAAATCAAACCGCACACCAGGTTCATTATCCTGCACCAGAGATGAGCCAGCCCTCAAACATGTCAGTGGACATGAACACTGGTAGGTAAATTAGACGGGGTGCAGTTAACACATCAACACATTTGTGTTCTCTCGAATTGACTACTGTAATGCTCTACTCATTGGGGTATCTAAATCTACTCTGAACAACCTTCAGTATGTCCAAAATTCAGCAGCCAGAATCCTGAGCAGGTCTAGTGCAAATGATCACATTACTCCTATCCTGGAGTCCTTGCACTGGCTTCCTGTCAAATTCTGTGTGGACTTTAAAATCCTCATGCTCACCTGCATGGCTTGGCACCTCAGTACCTGTCTGAACTATTATCGCCCTACTTCCCACCTCGCAGCCTTTGCTCTTCTAATTCTGGTCTCCTAACATTCCCCCAAGCCCGTCTACACTCTATGGGTGACAGGGCCATCTCCTGTCATGCCCCCAAGCTCTGGAACTCGCTCCCCAAGGATATCAGAGAGTCACCTTCTCTAAACTCCTTCAAATCCAGACTCAAAACCCTCTTCTTCAGAAAAGCCTTTACTTAACTGGTTCCATTCTTCACCCCTCTGCTTTTCTTGGTACCACCATCCACGGTCTCCTCTGTATATTGTAATTGTATTTTATCTTGTGTATTCTTTTTATTTATTGTTGTTGACATTCTGTAAAGCGCTTTGAGAAGCCACCGTTAAAGGCAAAATCTAAAATAAAGTTTATTATTATAATAATTATTATTATGAATGCCTGTCCCTTCCCCGTCTCTCTCTGGTTCAGAGACCTGGCTGAGAGGAGGTGGGGGGGGGGGTGAGGGGGTATGTGGAGGAAGCAGGGTCTGGCGTGCACAGACATGCCCTACAGTCGCCCCCCCCCAGCCTTCCCCTCCCTTCCTTCTCCCCCCACACACACCAAAATTCCCTCTCATAGTGAAACTGCAGCACAGATGTTGGTCAACGGAGTGGATGTGAGAGTGGTGGAGGAGTCATGTGACCGAGACGGGACTTTCTGAGCCAGGGGCAGAGTCTTGAGAAAGTCTGCAAAACAGTTTTCGAAGTAACAGACTCGGCGAAAACAAGCTGAAGTGTCGCTCGGCATGGGGCTCTCCAGAGTCTTCTTCACAAGAACGATTCAGGCAGAAGGCTAAACTGGGGGACTATAGTGCTTCTTCCTTAAAACCATGAATGGTGTTTCATAAAGAAAAGCTTTTCTGAAAGCTTCAGTGAAATAAATATGCTGGTAACAATCTAGAATTAAGCTGCTATAACCTGACTTGCTGATTAAGAATCAATAGGATTGTATTACAAGCTCAGGAAATAGAAGAGTGACTTGTTCATGATGCTTTCACTAAGCTGCATGTCATGCCTGGGTTCAACCATAGAAACCATGCCCTTGGCCTGGACTCACACAATAGAGGGAAGAATTTGGGCTTAATCCACACGATGAGTATGTGCTTGCCAAACAGTGAGCCTTCATCCCCTTGTGAGCTATAATGATGTGAATTAATATTCATGGCGGTCATGGAGACACAGTGGTTAACATCACTGGGTTCAATTTCTAGGGTGCAGGCAGCACCATGGAGTTTGTACAGTATGTTCTCCCTGTGTTTGCGTGGGTTACCTCTGGGTGCTCCGGGTTCTTCCCACAGTCCAAAAACATTCTGGAAGGCTAACTGGCTATTGGAGAACTGGCCCTGATATGAATTTGTGTGTCACTTGTGTACCCTACAATGGACAGGTGTCCCATCCAGGGTGTATCCGGCCTTGCTTCTGTTGCTTACCAGGATAGGCTCCAGCTCAACGGCGACACTGGGATATTGGATACAATGGTTCGAAAATGAATGAACGGATGAATAAAAGTAATACAGTGCAAATCAAGAAATCAAAACCAGTGAAATCAATGACACAGCAATGACACAGTGTGGCACAGCATCAACCCTGCAAAGCCTCAACTACAAAATATTATTGTCTTATCTAAACTGTGTCCATCTTTTTTCCTAACTGCAAGTTAGTTTTTGTTTTTAAAAAAAAACATCCTTTTAGACAGATTCAGCAGCGATCTACCCATCCAAAGCGTTTAATCAAAAATGATTGGTGATGAGTGTATTGGCAAATGAGCTTTCAGTTTTGAAATACATGCACTCTTTTTTATTATTTTTGAAATAAATGCACGCTTCCGACGGTGTGTTGATGTTCTTAGCTGCAAAGAGTGGAGTTTCGCATTTCTGTAGTGTTCCATATTGGCTTTACAAAACCTTTTTCGTATTCTCGTCACTAACAATGTGCCATATCTGTTTCTTCGTTGGAACTGCACACCAGAACAAAAAAAGAAAACAACAAGTATAGCAATGAAGGTCAATGTTCGTCTGGTCATGTTCTCGGTGTAGATGCATCTGCCAGATTATTGCATCCAACTTTAGAGACTGAGCGCTTTTTTTTCCGCGTTTCAGATGCTGGCAGATATTGAATTAGTTTGTGGGGAACTAGATAATGATTCCAGCATAATCACGTTGCCCCAGCTCTTGCCCATTCCATTATCATTTCGCCTCTGTAACCCGTCGCAGTTTTTCCACAAAGATAAGGTCAGAGGTAGACGGAAGGCAGAGGAACCGACCGGCGGTGGCACAGGCAAGAGCGGCCGCAACACAGCGAGGAAGCGCCCTGTCCGCTTATCTCCTGCCGCGGCGTGTGAGCGGAGCAGCGACTCAGCTGCGGAGACGGAAGGCGAGACGAACTGCATCACAAAGATTCCTCTATCAGTGCAACGCAGACGCTTCTCGCTAAATAAACACAACAGTGAAGCGGACAAAAGGTTAATTATCAATTTAACTTGGAATAAAACCACCACAGCGCGGAATTTGTAATGAAAACACGAGGAGAAACCTTTTTTTAAAAAATTTAAGAATGTTGTCTTTGTTACATCTTAGTTTCTTTAGAGGTACACTATTCTAAAATGTATTGCCAGTGCTGGACTAGTCTTTAGTCTATTTAAAACGTCCGAAGACCTGCGCAGTTTAAATTAGGCCACCAAAAACAAAGAACCTCTCCTCTGTACAGGGAAACTAACGCCTGTAAAGAAAGTCTAATAAGCCCCGTTGCTGCAGGGAAAATTGAGTCGCCATATGGCTAAGCAACACTGAGATTCATCAGCTCCTTTTTTGCAGGCTACCTAAAAACGACACACATTCGATAGATTCGTTAAAAAACCCGAAATAAGTACAATAGCCAGTTAAAGATGCTGGTCATTTCCTACTGAACTGTGACATCCATCGCATTTGCAGTGCATGAGCTAGGAGGAAATAAATGAGGACAGTATAGCCTTACTTCAGAAATGAATCTTGTTGAGGGCTTACGATTTCCCTGGATGAAATTATAGCACGTTTGGATAAAGGACAGGTAAATACCACTATTACATTCTTCTGGATATTTTATAGGCATGTATTAGAATAACAGTATTATAGCTATACTTGCATTTTTTTGCATTATTCTTATCATATCCTTTTTTGTGCCAGTTCAATGTAACTAAAGTAAGCTATCACATCTGTGTTTTAATTGGAGGACTAAACAGATTAACCTGTTAGTTTCATCTTCTCTTCACACTCTTCAGCAACTACTATAAAGAGTGCCAAACCGGAATTCCTTAACAATTAACACCACAGAGTGTCCATGTAGTGGAAAACTGTAGTTTGAAAGCCTTAAGGTAATTTGAAGATCGAAAAGACCACACTTGAGAAGAGGCAGTTTGGCACATTGAACTCATTTGGCTCTATTTCCCGATACTGTAGCCCCATAGCTAAGAACTGACTGTACAGGGATCAAGCCTCCCCGCCTATGAATTAACTGAAATCTCCCCACCCTCAGAAAGGGACCACTTAGAATAGCCAAACAAACCAAAACCCGGCAGGTGGAAGGAAATCATGGCATGCAGAGAAATCCCATACAAACATGCAGACTCCACCTAGACAGGCACCAAAAGTCAGAGTCGGACCTAGGATCCTGGGGCTTTGTTGTAAGAGTTTTAGCCATTGTGCCACCATGCTGCCCAATGTGTTTTGCACGGTATGAGCTGCATAATGAACAGCAGTATAGTATAGCTGAAAGCTTTGGTACCATATGTCCTGGATTTGTATTCCTAGGCAGTTTCTCCAGTTTGGAAAATCTCTGGACTTTCCTCAGCACACCCCAAAAGCAGCTGTGTCTTCATTCCTGTGCTCTTCCAGGTATCATTTGCACACCTGCTTAGCACAGACATCCCCTATAAACCTCCAGATCTAACCAAACTCTATATGTTAAACCGTCCCCATCTGTCATACGGTAAGGATCTCACAGATGCACACTGGGGGTTTTCAGAAAAAGCTTGGCGCAATTTCAGAAACTGTCAAACCACACCTGCTATCATAAGTGCGCTTTCTCGCGCACACACACAACACACATGTTTTGTGTGGTATGTTCTCAGAGAGTGTCTAAAAAAATAAGAACTGTGAGTCAACATATCTTTCTCAGCCATATTGAAAGAAAAAAAAGACGTATGTATAATACAGTTAGTATGGATAATACAGTGTATGTGCAAAATTGCGATGATGTTTCGTCAGAATAGTGAATGGAATATGCACATACCAGGGATTAAATGCTAAAACAAATAGAATGATTGTAAAATATTGCCTTCAGTGTTTGTGGGTGTAAGACATTCCGTATTAACGTGTTATTCTGCTTCAGTCGTTTCTTTACACTTCTTATCCATCACTATATAACGTACCAATGATTAGAGATATTGACACACCTTTTGTTTTGCATTTATTTCTCCAGCTCTTATCATGGTTCTCTATTTAGATTGCTTAGCAGTACATTATGAGGTTAATTGTAGGAGGTTTTAATTGTTTTTGAGGTAAAAAAAAATTTGTTCTGTTACCAATAATCCCAAATCACTAGCTGTTTAGAGGAGTATCATTCCCATTTAATGAGTGAATAAGATAAGCTGTTTACAAAAAAAATGAAACACCCACAGGTGCACACCACAGACAAACACTGTCACCCACACACCCTTATTTTACCGACTCTTCTGCCGACTGCAGCCGCTGTTCTCTCTAAATAGGTGCCACCCTGAATAGGAGACAGATGGAAACGAAGGTGCCCTGCTGAGCAGTTCCCCCACAGCTGTGCACGCCTGGTGCCAGGGAACTGTGACAGCTCTGCATAGCAATAACAGCCAAGTGTTCAGAGCACATGACACAGTGGCATCAAAATTAACCCTTCAACCAAACCTCTTCGTGTATCATGTCATATACTGTAAATTTCACTTTCTAAGCAGTAAAAGCAATTGTTTAAGGAGTGAGTAATATAAGACATGAATGACTTAGCATCTGTGAGAAGAGTTTGAATGTGGTTTCTGGATTAATCGAGTAGAAGCCAGCAGGCAAGTTATACTGTATTGTGTGTGTTGATGTCCTCCTCTTAGGTGAACCTTAAGGCTGTATTCATAAAACATTTACATCACTTTAATTTGGCCTTCAGTGTTTTGAAATAGAAAAAGACAAACTGTTAATGTATAAAATAAAGGTTTTGGTAATTCTTAAATCCCTTTTGTGTTGTTTTCTGACTGGTAAAAAACAGGTCTCACGTTAGCATGATATTAAACTTTTTATGAATATGCCTCTTTCTCAGATTAGTTATTTTAAACAGAATGATATAAATATGCATTATTTCTTAAATACGTCCTAATAATGGACATCCATCATTGGAAAAACTGTTGGAAAATGTAACATTTAACAAAGCTTCTTATATATCCTATACTGTTTTTTTTTAAGTACTGAGTTATTTTGTAGAAATCCATTGTTTTCAAGAGTCCATTTAAAACTTTAATTTATTAGCGTATAAAGTATGACCATGTGGCCATATAGCCAATCGTATCACTTGCAATGGGGATCAGATTTATTTATGTTTTTGTTATTCAAGAATGAACCTCAAATGCCACACCTGTCTATCCTCAGACTGAGAAAAATAGTTCCTACAGCATATGATCATGCCATTGATACCCACAGAACTAAAGACATCGGCCTCTTCAGATGAGAGGTAAGGTGTGGTTACTCCCTGTTTTTTTAAATTTACATTATCACAGTATCACTTTTTCTGAGAGTGAGGGAGAATTAGACAAGTTTTGACACAGTCCAGTGTCCAGTGCAGTTTTTCAGGATTCTGTTGTCCACCATGTGTATTCAGGGCCGTGAAGTATTATAAAAAGGTCTCAAAGCTTAAGGTTGACTTCAGTTAAAAAGTAAGACTTGAAGCAGCGACATATGCAGTGCTTAAGGTCTAATGCACAACAGCAAAAAGATATGAACAGTGCAGTGACATCACACATTCTTTCTTTCAATCTGTGAAGTTGCTTGCGAATAAAAATTAGCTGAGGGAATTTACGCATCTTGATTTCTGGTTATAATGAGCTTGATCGGATCCTTTTGGCAGCATCTTCTGAAACCTCTTGACCCTACTGTTGGTCTATAAGGCAGCAGAAAAATATTTTGGCAGGACCAAGTGGCTCAGGCATTCAATATTGGTTAATGAGGCTGGGAGGACAGCCACAGGTGAGCGCTGGTCCGCAGTGCCTTCGGAGGCAGAAAACAAACAGAACTGACACAGGAGCTCTCACTGCCTCCCACATCAAAGGCATGGCTCCCATTTAAATCCAGAAATTCTCTCATTAGCTAATGAAGCCGCCCTGGCACTGAGCTTTGTGAGGTAATAATTATCCACCAGATACCTCAATTAAGGCCTCATCCAAAATTTCCCTGCTTTATCGTCATTTTATTGTTTTTTTGTCCCACTTCAAGATTAGAGATAAGTAAACTTAAATTAACCTTCTGATGCTCTTTTTAAATGGGTTCAGGAACAAGTAGGATGTAGGGCTTTGCTTACAATGGCAAAATACACCCCCAGAATTGAACTCGAACCAATTAGCCCAATAGCTTTTATGGCATATTGTGCAGTGGGATCTATAAATTATTCATGAACAGGCGACACTTTGTAAAGGTCACTGTGGAAAAACTCAACAGAAAGACACCTGTTTTATTTCACTTAAAGTAGTGAATAAATTATCGTTTTGTATAGGTATTAACTCTTCCGTGTTTGAATTGGTTATCAAAAGTTTAAATATTCATTAATGAGCAATTTCCAGAAAATGTTCCGTAGAAAATCCCCACTATGTTCAAAAGCTGTGACAATCAGTAGTTAAAAAAATTGACCTGCACTTGTCATCGAGAGAACACTCTTGCTCAACAATTGCTGTTGAAAATAAATAATTTTGCAATGTCGCTTTACGCCCATAGTTTAATATGCATAAAGCTTTTTGTTTAATTTAATTTTAAATCTTTTCATTTACATTTTTGTATAAATTATAATATTATTTCAAGCAACTGATTATGTTTTATCTGCAGAGGTTAAATGGAGGTCTTCAACAGGAGCCGTGTGAAAAAGACTATCATGGCTAGAAATCCTTCCAATTTTATCAGTGTTTTTCACAGTTCATTGCCATTGGCCTCCGCCACGTAATCAATTAATGCTATCTCGGATTGGCTTGACATCATGTTTATTGCAACGTCTACAATCAATACGAAATGAAAAGGAAAGCAAAGGCCAACTAATCAGATTGATTTTTGAATGAAGTTCAAGTGCTGAACTCAAAAGAAACAAAAGCTACTTGGTCACTGAGAAGTATATCGGGTTTTTTTACAGACTCCACAGTGGAAGCCTAATTGGAGTAAGTCTTGTTTCTTAACTGTTTGCAAGCAATAGAACACTAATAAAAAACATCCAAACCTGTACAATTCTTTACATCTGAATCAACTAATGCGAGTCTCTAATGGCTAAATGCATGTGAAGTACTGAATTGACTCCTTTCAGTCTGAAAATCTCCTTACCTATACTGTAGCTGCAGTGGCAGGTGTACTGTGGGCCTGAAGCATTCTGAGTACTGGGAGCTTGATTATGCGATTGCTGTGCCACATCTTTTCTCCACGTGTTGTTTTATTTGAATTGTTTTGATATGCATGAATGTCAAAAATGGCCAGGCCATGTGATTGGTGCACTTACTTTTTGCGTCAAATGTACTGTACGTTGTACTTGCTATTATCCAGATACTGTATGTATGAGTAAGGTAGAGAAGTTGAACCGAGCAACTTTGGAGAAGGAGACTGGGATGCCTTACTTTGTGTTCCTACTGTATATTAGTACTCCTGTCTGTCAACATTTAAACTGTGAACGTATTTGACGTTTTAGAGGCAACAGCACAGATGGTCATTCCAACAAGAATTGTGTGCAATCAATGTGTTGCCTATCCTCTGTTCTTCTAATCAGTATTTCTTCAGTTTATGGAAGATAATTAGTTGCATATCGGAGTATGCTTCCCTTACGGGTGGTCCTAAAACTGAAGACCCATAGGGGTTTTGAATTCCCAGCCAAGTCTGCTAATTTTGCACCTAGTGTGCAATCTGCTTCAATGCTTATAGCACAATCTGTGCTTTGGCTCAATTGGTTTGCCCTTTTCAACGGAATTATAACTTGATTCTGCATCTCTGTAGTGCTTCTCTTAACATTTCAGTAGTGAAGAAAGCTTTTTGAAGACTAATTTGGCCAGTTTGCTTTGAATTGTAAAATTGGGGTCTCTATTAAAGGCAAGGACAGCTTGGGAGCTCCTAAATTATTGGACTTGGATCTGGATTTGATGAGTATCTAGTACTCTAAATCTGAGACAAGGGATTTCACAGCTGGAATATGCAGCAGTAGTTTCTCTCCTCGTGCGTCACCTGTTTAAAAAGACTGTCTTCCTATTTCCTGCTGTAAGAACCTGCCCTCACCTGTGGGCCAAGCACTGGCTAGACCTGTTACCCACAAACTGGAATAAATGAACAGTGTTGCCTTCAGACTTCTGAACTGAAGAGTTATTTCCAGTTTGGTATTAAATTTCAAGCTACTGTACGTCAATAATTTCCTCAGAGTAGATACCAAAACCTTGATAATGTGTATTTAGCTGTCTCTTATTTCACTGTATTTCCACATTAAATTGATGTGCAAATCCAAATAAATGCAATTATTCTATTCACTTATGGTGTTGTGCTGCCTGTGATGGTTGTTCTTCATGCAGGTGTTGCTCAGTCTTCTGTCATCATAGGTGTAAGGTGCATTTACTGTGGATGTCATCACTGTGTTGCACTGTGGTCTTATGGTTCAGTGTACTGTACTGTAAGTGAGTTACCACTCCACATCTTATGTTAACTTATCTTATCTTAAAAGTTTGTTATGAACAGTAGTTACATCCAGCATGAACGTTTATATACTGTAGTGTGTGTGTGACTAGTTCGAATCCCGCTATTATTCCATAGTGTTGTGTGTAAACAGATTTTTACCCACACTGGTGTTAGTCAGTGACAGACTTGGCATTTATAACTCCAGCTCTACAGGCAGTGAGTCACTGAACTGGCACACATCCTTTAAGCATTGTATCTCACTGTCCTGCTTCTGAGGCGGTGCCTCTTTGTCAGCTCTGCCCTCTCTGTGCCAACGGGCAGCCCACTCAGCCCTGTCTGGTTATCAGCTCTCTTGCAGGCAGACTGATCTGTGTTGCTAAGCAGTGCCTCTGTATTTGTCTCTCTTATCCCTTATGCTGTTCACCCTTAGCCAATTTTCCTGTGAAGGAAGCTGATAAAACAACAGCTATCAGGCTAGCAGGAAAGGGAATGAATTGCCAGATGAATCTGAATCCCCTCGGTTTGAAGATACTTCTGTAGGGTGGCTGTAGTGGCAGAACGAGAAATACACGTCAAAGGGGTACCATATTTTCAGTTTTCAGTATGTTTTGTTGATTTTTTGCCTTTCAAGTCCTATAAAAAATCAGTCATAGTTTACTAGTTTTATATCTGAGAAAGATATTTTATCATTTCAATGCATCCATCCATTTTCTAAGGGCTTTATCAAAGACAGGGTTGTGGTTGAGCCATAGCCTGTCCCAGCATGCAATGGGTGCAAGGTAGGATACACCCTTGATGGAGCCCCATTCCATTACAGGGCACACACAAGGAGAACATATAAACTCCACACACATAGCACCACAAGTCCGGAATTGAACTCAAAGCCCCAGCGCTGCATGGCAGCGATGCTAACTGCTGTGCCACTGTGCCACACTAATTTCAATTCATTTAGTGGAAAAAAACTTTCCAGCAATGGTTTCGAATGTTTGTCTTGAATCAGCTTGATCTAAAAAAAACAAACTGCCATTTGTTGCACCACATTTTCAGGGAGAGATGGTCAGGTCAGTCTTTCCTGAATAAAATTCCTTGGGGTGAAAATAGTGAGACAGAAGTTTAATTATTCATAGAAGTTCTCTCTTGCAACTGGATTTCCTTTCATGTAACAAATTTGCTAATTTATTAATACTGAAATCTACAATAGCTATTGTGACCTCCTGGAAGAAATTGTGTTGCTTGCACATATTGTACCTTGCAGAGGATTTGAGTTGGCTCTCCCATGTTTTTGTTCATGTCCAGGAAACCCAGGAAATCTACATTAAAGACACAAAGGACTCTGTGCATGCATGGGGAAAGCAATATTCTGGGTAGATTTTCTTTTGTATTTTATTTTCTCTCTTGGTTTACTACTGTAAGCTTTTGTTGAGACAATGCACAACATTTACACTTGTAAGCAATGGAGGTGGGAATGCTTTTGAAGTTACTTTACTGGACCAACACACAGTAGGCTGAGGGAGTGAACATGAGTCCAGACCTGCAAAGAGAGCTACTGTACATAACCAGCCCAGCTGTGAGTGTGAGATGGAAGGTCAGAGAGAGAAAGATGAGAGACTACACATGGCAGAAAGGAAACAAGTAAATATAAGCAGCTCTAATAGGAATATCAAGCCAGTGAAAGGTAAACAGGCTTCTCCAGGCTGATACAAAGGGAATGTCGTGGCTTTAAGAGCTGTGGAGTGTTGGCACGCTGCTGCAAGGGCTTGATAACGTGCCTCTGCCCGCCTGCTTCCCAGAGATAAGACCAAGCGCTGGCATGTGTCGCCCCTGATCCCAATTTCACAGTCAATATTCATCCACCCTGACAAACAAGCAGCATTTAAGATAAAAAGCAAATATAGACTCCTTCTGCTATTACCTCCTGTTTATTAATCTCCTATCCACTGCCTTTTAAACACCAGTAAACCCACCCCACCCCCCTCGAGCATTCACATCAATTGGATTTAAATCACAGTCAGAGCCTCTTGTTTTTTACTGGCTCTGCTGTATCATGCAGAGCCTAGATCTCCTTTCTTCCCCGCTGCAGCCAGGGGCTGACCACAGCTGTTAACCTGAATCCCACAGACTCACCTGGCCCTGAGCCCCCAGATCCTCTCATAAAGCTTAGCTAGGAATCGGCTCAGACCTGATTTAACGCCTTAACTCCACTGAAAGAATTCCATTCCAAATGTGTTTCCTAAATTAAAATAAATTATTTATTTAAAGACGTACTTATTATTTATTTAGAGAAGTAATTAAACTCACTGTATAGCCCTGAGTTTAGTCATTGCATTAAGTGTAAGAACTGTTTAGATGACGCATTAAACTCTTAAAGGACAATAAATCACTGACTTCTTTTGTTCTTGTTTTGTTATTCCTCCAGTTCACCCACACTGTTACAAGAAAGCATTGCTTACTACAGCTTTTCTAATGGTCAGAATATATTTGCTGCAGTAAAAGAGTTTGTCAATAATTTTCTTATGCTTTTCTTACAAAATTCCCTTGTTTGCAACACGATATTTTTAGCAACTTACAACATATTTACCAGAAGAATAAACAATGAGCAAAACTTAGAAAAAATCAATACTAGTAGCTCATCTTTGCTTTAAAAACACAACAGCCTTGAGTGGTAAATATAATTACTAGAAAGGATCTCTGTGCAAGTGAGGTGCTGCATTTCTGAAGGGGTTTAATACTAGTGTAACAAATTCTAGTTAATCACACTTGAACTGTTAAAACACACCAAGGTGGAGACCTGTGATATGAAAGTGTGTGGTTTGGGTTTGGCATGTGTAAGTGGCTGCAGTCCTGACTGAACCTGCCAGCCAGCCTATGATATCCCTTTAAATCCGGCCTGGGCTCAGCCTTCCTCTTATTAAGATTGCTGCACACTCTCCACACCTCCACAGATGGGCTGCGTGCAGTGCCAGCTGGCATAGAGACGCCCACAATCCTGCCTGGCACCCTGCCAGAGGCACAATCTCACCAAGTCTCATTCACACTTCTGCTTTCTCTCTTGTCCTCTTCTCCACTCCCCCCCCCCTCCTCCCAGCCCAGCCCAGCCCAGCCCCCACCCTCCACAACACCCTCCCCAAAAAAGACACAGAAACTCGCACAATGTGTCCCGTCCTTTCTGATAAGAAGCAGCAAATGTGGAAGTCAGAAAGCAAGTGAGGTATTGAAAGGTGTCTCCTCCTCTGGGCTGTGGCTCTGAGGATTCTCATGCAGATGTGCAAATGTGACAGCTGTCTGGTCCAGATAACCTGCGCCCTCGCCCACAATTCACCATCCCATGGGGCACACCAAGGCCACACTCCGCCACCTTTTGTCTTCTCGTCGTTGAGCAGCTTATCCTCCCCTTGTTCAAAGTATCCACTGATACTTGAAATAGTTTGAACCCTTTTCACCTGCTCTTCATGTTCCCTTCTCCCTTGATTTCGACAGGCATTGATTTTTATGTACAAAATAAAAGATTTTGAAACCAGGAAAATTTAAGTCTGGAGGATGACTACCTGTACAGCGGTATTTCAGATAATTGAGGTTGAGAAAAATAAAGAAGGTATTGGCAATAAAATACAATTTATCACTGCACTTTTATTACCTTGGGCTACCATATCAGGAAGCTCTTTCCCCTTACGAAAAAGCACATTCAGCACAAAATCACTTCAAAGAGCTGTTTCTTCAGTAACCAGGGACACCTAACATTTAAATGTTGTATTAGATATGATCCTTTTTAAATTTACAGTTATTTAACTTCATAATTAATTTAAGTAATGTAACTTCATAACTTCATTATTCCCCCAGAATATACTGTATATTGAAATGAATTAACTGCTGCTGTCCTGCAATCCTTGTGACATCTTCTCTGCTTCTTCAAGTAGGATTCCTAGTGAATTGATGCCACTTGTCAAAAAGCTTTGCCTGATTTTTTTCTAAAATGGAGTAACAATGACCCATGTTCTAAGGGCTAGGTTCAACTGCAGCAGAGCATTTATAAAGGACAGGCTGTTGGAAAAGAGATTATTTAACGCATGCAACACTCTTTTTTGCTTTAAAGGGAGGTCATTATGTTAGAAATTGTCTCCGCCAGATTATACTGACCCAGCAGAACTCTCCAGATGGACAGAAAAACCCCAGTTGTCATGTCAGTAGCACATGCAGACAAAGCACAGACTTCCAAAGAACACTGAAAGAAATCTGGATCCAGTGCTCTCATTCTGTAGCTTTGTCAAGTGTTAGTGTTCTCTTTCAACACCTTTTTGTGGTGGAAGAAAACATTTGGAAAGGCTGAGAAAGGTATATGTTTATCTTAAATGTTCAAACTGTGTATATAACAAAATGATTTTCAAGCATAAATATCGTCACAACTAAACACAGTCTTGTGCAATAGATGCATGTTCTCAAATAATAAATCAAAAATATGAAAACAAAGTGATGTACAAATGTATTTTAAAATCCAACTCGAAAAACCTGGTTTTCTCTTTAGAATCATAATACAGAATTATTTATGATGCCTTAGATACTTACAAAACAAACAGAGCTTTTGATTTGTAGCATTCTGTACTACAACAATGTGGTCCTCTATAGCAATGTGTAATTTTTAATAGTTTGTGATTATAGTTTACAGTTTGTGTTGTAGAGAATGGAATTCATTCGATTTTATTATGGTTACAGTGCTTTGAGGAGCACGTTCTCCGATAGTTACAATGTTTGTCTTGTGTTGTTATATCTGTGAGGAGTAGCATACAGTAAGTGCAGAACAGAAAGGGCACCTCTCATTAAGCGTATCCCATAAAATAAAGCAAAAGACAGAGTAATCAGTGAAACTGCTTTCATGGATCAAGGCTGAACTCCACACTTAACTGTATGAAGTAGAGAACAAGAATATTTCCAGCCATTAATAGATGTCTATATTGGGTTTCAGCTGCTTGCATGTTTTTCTAGCAGATATTTGTAAACAAATGTGCTGAAATACTTGCAAGCACAAAATAAACAATTAAAGAACTTAATTCAAGACATGACGTTTTAATCTGGTCTGCACACGCAAAGACAGCGAGGCACAGTCAGCTTTCTCTAAGCAAGTATTTCAACCCCTACCTTTGCAGGTACTGAAATTTACACCTAAGCAGGCTCTGCGAGGCAAGAGTTAACAGCTTGTGGAGGAATGTGTACACCAGCACCACTGGAATAAGGCAGATGTCAAAGGAGTCAACTCCCACCCACTCCCCCCTCCCCAAATCTGCATGTAGAATATATAGTGACTTAAAGAAGCAGGCAGCTTTATTGATGCTAATGCCCTGTGTAATTAAAACGGTAATATTTTTGCTGTAATGGTACAGAGGCTGACACAAGCATGCTCTACCCACACAATCTGTCACAGCGAGAGAGAGCACAAGGGGTTGGTGAAGTGGAGGGGGTGGCAGCAGGGGTGTATGGATCTATTTTTAACCCTTACACTTCAGGCAAGATCCGTACACAGATATCAATGTGCCTTTAACGTGGCATTTAATGATTTCTGCTGGCAGGCTCTGTTCTTGTTCAGCACATATTGTACAATTTTTCATCCCCAAAAAAATGTCCTTCACAAACAATACAGAGATCACGAATCCGAGATCCTAAAAGAACAGAGCTAAGCAAAATGGTAATGGGGCTAAATGTACTACGTTAAAAACACTGGCCGGGAGAAGAACAGCACCACTCAAGAGTGATCTGACACCATCTGTTAGTCTGCGTTTCCAATCGCTGGCCCAGGGGCTCTTGGGTAGTACGCCGTAATGTTGAGAAACTCCTAGTTATTAACCACAGCAAAATGGTGTTAGTTTCTGTGCACTTCAAATTTAACCCAAATCATGTCAGACGCACGAAACAGAGAGGACAGATTTTTTTTGTCTTGCGTTTTGTCTAAAAATTCCCTTGACTTCAAGTAAGAAAAAGAGAATACAAAATATGCAATATTGTGAGACTTCATCTGAATTTCTCACTACCTCTCCAATATATAAATGATTAAAAACATGCTGTAAAAAATTATTGGTCCTTTACCTAAATATTTCTGTACTTCATAAACAACAGTTGTTAGCTGGATGGATGAAAGGTGAAGTAATCGCTTATTTTAGGCTTTACTGAGAGGAATGTGGTGAGATTGGTTAAAGACACACTGCTGAGGACTGAGATGTACTGTACAGTAACTCATTGCTAAAGCCAAATGGCTGCATTCCATTAAAATCCAAGAGCGCCTATCACTTAAAAATTGTCCAAATCTCTGTTTTCTTAGCACTTTCAGCCTGGCAGGAAGGACAGATGTCAGTTAGAGTAGAAGATTTTTAAGGGCATTATTTTTTTTGTGGTTGATTATACGAAACTGAATAAAACACCAAACAGAGAAAGCAGCATACTGTATCAGCTTTGATTCTGCATTACAGGCATGATGGTTTCAAAAGAGAAATGATATTTTCACTTCACTTCATAAAACCAGAACATCGTAGCAGGGCTGCATCAGTTATATCCTCATTTGTTATTTGGGAATGGTACCTAAAACAAGCTTGTAATAACTTCCTACAAATCTCCTCTGTAAAGATGAATCTGATCATGTAGCACAATACGTTTCATGCATATGTGCCAAGCATTGCCTTACTCATACCCCAGCTTTGATTTACTTGTATTAGTACACTACGTTATTTGGTATATTTCCTAATGATCTAAATAGTGGTTTTGCTTTGCTTAATGAAACATGAGTTAAGGGAAGAATATCCATAAGTACTGTAGGTCTTCATTTTGCAGAGCTTTTTTTGTCGATGCCAATTAAACAGGACATTAAAGGCAGATATGTATGCTTGAATAAGATGCTAAATGTAAAAAAAAGTTTCAAAAGCTAACTTCCAACAAGTTGGGTCAGCCATAGCTGCGACCATTGCTTGCCTTTTAAAGGACAGCTCAAATGACAGGGTTCTTGTAAGAAAGGTATTGAATTGTTAAGTCCTAAACTGAACTAATGACTCCTGGCTTTTTCAGATAGGGGCTACTGTATACAGCACCCTGAACATACATACCCTGAACATGTGTCCTCTTCAGATGAATCCTGCTGAGCTGGCCATCTGAAATTAAGCTCCACAGCACTCACCTTCTATGTGAAACTTTTTTTTCCCCCCGAAACCTGTCTTAGGGGTTTTCTAGGTGTGGAAGGCTTTTTTTTGTCTTCATTGTGTTTACTGAATGTCACTCTGAAATTGTTAAGCTGACTGAAAGTGTTTTTTTTGCCTCGCTGAAGCTTTCGCAGTGAAGGCTGGCAGTCGGTGGCGTGTATCCAGATGGCAGCCACAAGGCAGGCAGCACAGCACAGCGAGGGGGGGGGGGGGGGGGGACGACACACTCCGCTTAATGAACACTCATACATTATTCATGACACACACGCGCCCGCGTGCGCACACACACACACCGTGCAAGCACAACTCTTGTCAAAGACAGAAAGCCCGGGGACTATCTGCTGTTTCTTTATTTTATTTTTAAATCAGTGGAAGCTCTTACCAGGTGGAAATCTCCCCTTCAGCTTCAAAATAAAGTGTGAATAGCTTGCCTTTAGGAGGACCTGCCCTTGTCAGAGTACTCACAGTAAGGCACAAGTAGATTTTTTCCTGTTGGGTGTATAAGTGACAGATATCTATTTTTTTTTTAATTTGTAGCAGTGGATCTGCAGGAAAGATAATAGAAGAATGCATGATTTTGGAGCTTTTAGGGGTGTCGGATTACTAAAAGGATATCAGTCATAAATAGTGACAGCCTTTCGAAAAATTAACTCATGAGGAACAATGTTATTAGCAGTAGGCACGGCCGAGTATGAAAGCATATAACTGTTAACAGACAATTTATCTGGATAAATAAATCCGTGAAAATCTGCTTTTTTGGTCACGCCCTTGATCTGATCAATGTGCCATGGTGAACTGTGATAAAACCACCCAGGTCAATTGCAGATATACAGTATGTATGGAATATTCAGTAGATCCTGCAGAAAAAGGTTTATCGTTTTAGATCACTGGATTGAAGTGCATTGGTACTGGCTCCCCGCGCTGCTGCTGGAGAGGAGTGTGAGCTCTGAAATCTATCATACCTACAGGTACCTGCAGCAGCACTGCGCCACCCTGTCCCTGTAATCACCACCTTGTAGGACAGCATGTGGAAGCTGACAATGTGTTTAATTGCCTGTAGCTGAATGCTAACACCTTCAGAATCAGGTGCTCTCAGTGTAACAGATTTTAAAAGCCGGGTAGCAGAATAATGCAATGTAACAAAAGAATAGACAATAAAACCATGTGGGGGTGAAATTTCAACATGAAAATAAATATGAACAAATGAACCACACTCTACCGTTCAGGTGTTCAGCTGCTGTGAGTGTCTTTTGGCTACAGTGGGTCATTTTCTATTGATCTCAGCCTACAGTAGTGAATACAACAGCGTGTCTAAAAGCACTCTGGTCTTTCATTTACTATAGTCCCTTTGCGGCACATGTGTGACTTTTTCACATAGTCATGTCTCATCCACCCTGGCAGATACAAGCAAATGCTTTTGTTGCAATTTAGGTCATGTAAATTGTTGCCAGGACTGAAACATTTCCTTCTGGGTCTATGAAGACTGTTCATAAGGAGGTTATTTAAAGTCTCCTCCTGCCTTTCCAGAGATATACCCTGATATGGCTAAACTACGAGTTTGGAAATTATTTAAAACGCTGCTGATGAAAAGGAGGGTATATTTAAATCAAGGGAATGTACAGTAATTACGACAACAATGGGAAAACACAAGAAAATCACTGAATTCAAGCTTGTTGATTGTCGGTTCATACTTTCACTTCGTTCAACCTATCTCAGTGAAAAGAACAAAAATGAGACATCATCACAATTGTCTCAATTTATGTATTTGCTCAATGTTTTACTGAGATATAAAAAGTATGAGTAATGACAACTGTAATGGCTATAGTGCTGGAAGACAGAGAAGTTCAGAGTTTTAAATACAGTAATCCAGTCTGAGTTCATCTCAAGTAGAGTCCAGTCAGTAGGCGGCAATTATCACTTGGGTGTGCTAACATGAACACGTTTCTTTCAAAGGAAAGCTCATTTCGTATACGACTGATTCATGCAGATCAATGGATCTTTTGTGCTGTTAAACTGATTGAGCCATCAGCAATGTGCTGCGTTGATCCAGAACTCTTGGTGTTTCACGTTGACTCTGTTAATTGCTTGAACTTTTCCCTTGCTCGCTCTATGTTTTCCGTCTCGCTTAAAGATATAAATCAAAGCAGGTATTAGGGTTTTCTGTCCAAGTACACCCAGACCTGGCCCTGTTTGGTTTCCAGGATGAGAGCGCCTTACAGAAACAGGCTGTTATTCTTTTCTACAGTCGATTCTTTTATCTTTCTTCAGAGGGATTAATTATGCTGTGTTCTTCACTGGCAGGAAGGCCTCTGCAGATCCAGACCTCCCTGCTGTGTACTGAAACTTATTTACAGATACCCCACTGATGACCAGCTCCTCAGCAATCACAGTTTCCCAATTACTGCTGCTTGCTAACACCACAACCCCACATCTCGGTACCAGCGTAAGCATGGGAAAAAAAGAAGGATGTACTAGGGGTTGTGTTGGGTCAGGGATCTGCAACCCTGGTTCTGGAAAGTCTTAGTGTATGTGATCTAATGGTAACAATCGCTTTCTGAATTAGGAGGTTTGACATTTGACCATTAAAGGCTGCCCTATAAAATCTGCAGGACTCTGGCACTCCTTGACTAAGGTAACAGAGCCCTGTACTCATTCCTCCTATTTATTTTTTAACTTGTTCTCAGTTTTGTCATGCCACATTGTGCACAGTATAATCTCAATGCCAAGTCTGTCATTTCTCTTGTAAAGTGGAATTTCAGGTGAATGGAAATTTACTCACTTCCTATGCCTTGGTGATTCTGCACTGTGGAGAAGGGAAGCTGACTGAGACCTGACGACCCACAGTTCTATTCAGACAAACCCCAATATTAAAGACTGAAATTTCCACATACAGGGATGGGAAAATAAACATGCCTCAAGGCTAGATCAACAGCTAACCACTTTCATTAGAAAGCGTTGTGTAGTGATGTAGTTCAAAATAAAGTTCACTCTGTGCATATGTTCTTTTTAAATCCTGACATAGCAAAATTTACTGTGCTTCTTCCAATACCAAGGGCAGCAGTGTGGGACTGTGGTTAGGATTCTGGACTCGTAAAAGGAATGTTGTGAGTTTAAGTCCAAGGTGGAAACACTGCTGTTGTACCTTTGAGCAAGATGCTTCACCTAAATTGTTCCACTAAATATCCAATAGTACGAATGGGTACAAATGCAAGTTGCTTTGGATTAAAACACTGGTCAAATTGAGTAATTAGTAGACATATTTAACAAAGCTGTTGCTGAATGACAATTTGTACGATTGTACTTTGCAGCATAGTTTTTCTATTAATTAAGATAATTAAAGTTTCTAAATATTAACGTTGTACTGTAATTCTGTTACCACAGAATACATGTATTCTTATTGCTTGTTTCTATATGTGTTTTTGGTTATACAGTGTGTGTACAGTATATGCATATGATAACCTATGTTATCAGGAGCCTAGGCAGGTATCCCAAGAGAGGTAATGAATGTACTGTACTTTACGTCTCTCTGGTGATAAACTATACCATGAGCCAAGAGAAAGTAATTGATCTGGTATCTTCTCCTCCTACAAATCTCTTTCCCTCAAAAATAAAAATCCCACAAAGCTCTTTTTTAAGTTCAGAGGATTTAAAAAAAACGTTATTAAAATTCATGTGCACAGCTTGGCTTTGCAGCAGATGTTGGCATAATTAAGGGGAGAAAAAATTATGAAATTAATTTCAGGTTTAATGTAAATTTCAGTGATTGGCAGTGCTGTTCTAATCACTGCTCATATTCAAAAGAAACATGCACACACAAGCAGAAACACACATGCTCTCACAGATACACTACATGCAATGGGGAATATGGACACAAATCAGCAGAGATATACTAGCACAGGAACAAACTAATGTACCAGCACTTTCAAAGCACAGTGAGAAAATGACAAATTCCTTAGCAAACATAAAGTTAAATGAAAACAAAATCTGTTCTCAGCTGACTTACTGTATCTAGTTAAATGAATAAATGTTAAAAAATCACTGTTTCTTTTTAATATATAGGCAATGAATATGTGCTTGTGGTCTATACAATTGTTAATGATGTGGTTTACTTTGCAGTTTAATTATTCTACATCATCTCCTGTAACCTACTCAATCTCCTACGGCAAAAATTTGATACATTTCGATTGCATTTCCAAACACTGCACATAAGTGCCGAAAAAGAACTGCACATAGAATGTAACACGTAAAAACCGTGCATGTTCATATTAACATCTTCACACCCAAATTGCTCAGGATGCATTTATAAATGGTGGGGGGTACCCCAGGACCTGGCAATTGTATAATACAACAGAACATGTGTGATATATAATTCATGAGAAGTGATCACAGGATGATTTCATCAAGCTGGGCGTGTGAAAACATAGATTCCATGCTGGACTCGCAGAACAGGAAGCAATATTAATCTAATCTAGAAATTAAGACGGCACACTGGCTTGTCTGTCACTCCTTGGTTATTGCAGCCATTCAAAAACACAGAATTGCAAATCACACTCTGTGCACCACAGTCATATCCTACAGAGGGGGAAAGTCCTTATAAAGTATTATGGGTAGCACTTTAGAATAAGACTCTGATATTAAAGGTTTATAAATGCTTTATTACTAATGAACTTCCTTATTCTAAAAGGCTATTATGCAGTTCCCAGAGCATCCTGTCACATTTCATGTACACTGACTGTCTGGGTCTTCTTTATAACACCAGTATTCTAGTACTCAGAATCTTTAAAAGCATTGACAAAGTCAATCCATGAACCTTGTTATGAGGATGTGCATTTAAAACTGAGAACAGGAGTAACTTTTATCATGCATTGTTGGAGTCTATAACAAGCTACCCAGCGATGATGTTTAAAACGATACCTTGGCTTCTGTCAAGAATCAATTGGATGAGATAAATTAGCAACAAGCTACTAGAACAATAATTTACCAACAAGTTACCAAACACGCTACATAGTATGGCCTCCTCTCATTTGTAATCTTACTGTATGTTCTTATGTAAACCCTTTCCTGTAAACTCTGACAAGGAAAAATAATGAATTGGTAGTCCTATACTGATCAACCTGCAATTTGTTATTCAAAAATATCATATCAATTTATGAACTAAGTATTAAAGTAAAATTATTCTTTAAATATATTACACTTCTGTGAATTCTGTATGTGTTGTCTGGTTAGATTATATGATTGCACTTGACTTTAATCTGTGTATAATAAACGAAAATAATAAGAATTCTCATAATCTCATGAGGTGGATGCTGCACATTGCTGGTGGTGGAGTGATCCTCATTATCTCTAAGTGTAATCAATTACTATTATTATTATTATTATTATTATTATTATTATTATTATTATTATTATTACTACTTCAAAATAGAGAAGATTACACTTTAACACATATCTCATGGTGAAATTAACAGTAGCTTAAATTCGCTACATAAACAATATGTACATACAGTATATAAAAAAGAAAGGTTTGGCCGTGTTAATCCTGAAGTATGTGCTTGTAAGTAGGGAGTGAGGATTCTGCTTTGTTTTAATTGCCCTCCTGTGGTCTAGCCAGACCATGCTGCCCATGTGTGGAGATGCAAGGCTGGCTCCTGTCAGCTCATGGCCAGCAAAATTCACGCCTGCCAGTTCTCCCACAGGCCATGGTGAAGCCCTGGCTCGCTCAAGCAAAAGGGAACACTGAGCAGCTGGACGGGAGTCTGTGCTTGTCTGAGTCCACCGATTCTGTAAGGGCAAGAGAGGAGCTGGAGGATGAGGTGCAAGGAGAAAGAAGCACAATCTACTATCTTCTGATTCCCTGCTCAGATTCTTTAACTCATCATCATAAAGGGCAGATTCTCCTTGTCAGGCAAGTTTCTGCATTCTTAAAGTTGGTATGGGTCCTGTGGTTCACCTTAGTGAATTGTCCATATTGATTGAGAAAAAATAATGTTAAACATTGTAGCCAGAGTTTGTCAGCAGAGAGCAGGTGGCCAGGATTTTACCCCTTCTGCTAGCGTGTTTTTTTTTTTTGCTCGGGACCAAGCTCAAATTTAAATCCAGTTTATCCCGCTTCTGTCTGTTTCATTAAAGACAGGATCTCATTGCGGTTAACCGGAGGCGGTATTCCTGGGTTTTTTTTTCTGCTTTTTCGAAGTTTGTCATTCGTCAGGGCTGCGGCCAGAGCCAATCACATTTCCTACCAGCTCAGCGGAATTAAAACATGGAAAGCAAAAAGGCATAAAGCAAAAGAAATAGGAAGATATTTTCCAATTCAGCAGATGTGAGTCATCTCATCTTCTGATTCAAATGAGTTTGTGTTGTGTGAACAGATGTCCCTACCCCGCCTCCTTTATCAACATTAGCTGATTGGGCTTTAGCATTCAGCTCTTGCTATGTCTGCCTCTCAGGTAAGTCATGATAATCTCAGTTTCAGCAGCTGGATGGATGAGGTGCCCATATCCACACAGCGATAGTAAAGCTTTAAACCCTTGAGGCCTACTCCCCTGTGCTGTAATCCCAACAGGTCAATGAAGAGGCAGCCCATGGTGATGATGGTAAATAAATAATGGAGCTCCTTCCTTTTCTGCTACTTTCTTTGTATCTGTGCCCTACAACTGTGGTGTTTAAAGACATCAAGGTGAATATAGTATGTCTCTCGAAGGAGGTTCAGGCCTTTTTACCAAAGGAACATAAAATAAAGAGCTGCTAAATATAAAATAAACCTTGTCTTCCAGGGTAGTGACAACCAAGTCAAAACGTGTTTGTTTGTCAGATCTGAGCAGAATGTAAAGGCGTGTAAATTTATCAAATCATTTCCTTTGATCCAGCATAATAGTAGGACGTAGAAAGGCAGTCAGTGTCTTAAAAACCAGTGATCAACTGAAATGACCCACTCATTTTAGTCATTTTAATGATCTATGAAACAAAACTTACTAGCTGTGCTGCCGAAGCCAGTACCCCGGGTTCTTTCAAGAAATGTCTGGATGAGATCCTCAGATCAAATAACTGCTGACTACCAAACAGGCTACGTGGGCTGAATGACCTCCTCTCACTTGTAGCCTTTCTCATTAGCTGTGGCATGCTTCTCCTTGTTGGGGGCTTACAGCATACAAGTTTGCATGTGTTGCTCTGTCTGCCTTGTATTCCACCAGTTATTAGTCAGCATGTTGTATTGCATTACATTCCAGCTTCAGGAGAGTGTCTGCTTTTACTACATTTCACAGCACTTATTGGAGAAAGGAAAATAAAGCTATAAATATTGCAAAATCAATAATCAAGCACTGCTCTCCCGGGGATCGCGTCACAACTCTACAGGTACCCTCATTTCAAAGATGTTGGCTGGTGAGGCCTTCAAGCGGGATTCTGGGAGGCAGTCCTAGCTCTAATAGAAATCCAGCACTAGCTACCAATTACAGCTGAAATTACATGGCAAGAAAGTTTGCTTGTTTTTTTATGTATTTTAACTAAGATACAGCAGCTTGCTTTTTGTAGCTGTAACAATGGGTCTGGCTTTACTAACCTCAATTAGTGAAAAAAAAAAAAACTGACAATTTCAGCTCCAGGCCAGCAGCATTTGTTTATGCACGCATTCACACAACAGGCCCTTTCTGCCTGTGCACCTGTTCGGAGCCCATGATATCATTTGCACACTGAAACAAAGGCCACCTCTGGCCCTTGAAGTGGAGGAGAGCAGAGAGAGCTGTCCTCACAGACACAGCTCCTGACAGGCTCCCCAGCCTCCACAGCTCCATTTCTGGGAGTTTATCGGATGCGCTCAGCTTCTGAGCTCATTAAAACGCACCCATTATCCCGACATTTGCACGCATCACATGCAAAACTAATTTACTTGTAAGAAATTAAAAGTTCATTTTAATTGAGCTCGCTCTGCAGTATGCAAATGAGGAGTACATAATGTACATTGATGCGGAGACAACACTGAAGGCGCACTTAACCCTTTCCTGGAATGACGAAATAAAGAATCTGTGTCGTGTGATTAGACACCAGAACAGGTCGTGTATTCTGTTCGTGACGGTACAACTGACTTACTGGCCGAACCAGCAGCAAACCTGAATCAGTGCAACCTACGCAAAGAATTCGTACCAAAATATGGGCGCTGTTTTATTTCACCACTGAATTAATTATTTGTTCTGGTGCATTAAAGAAGTGAAGTGATGAATAATGATGAGGCTGGCTTTAAACATGGCGCCACACTGAATCATTTTTAGTCCAGGAATGCTTCATGTATACCACGCAAGAAGACAAAAGGGATTTCATCTTTAATGTCAGACAGCCTCTAATGAACTAGAAGAAATTTAGACTGCTGTTTGTTTTCTTAGTAAAGAAACGGAATGCTAAAATGGGTGTACCCATTTAGCATTGTGCCTGAAAGACTATTTGCATTCATTTATATTATTTTATTTTTAAAAAGCTATTGAGCATGAGAATAATTTAGCTGTGACATTTTCTATTGGGTTGCACAGCTGTGAACAAATATTTCAGACCTTTTGCAGAACGTACGCTCTGTGAGCTTATTGTCGAAAACAGGGGAATAGTGCAGAATTACATTGTGTTGATTTCCATTTTATTGCACTCGTCTTGCTGGTAATTTGTATGAATCTCTTTAATCATTCTGGACATTTATTATGTTCTCTTATTATTTCCAAGGCAGTGCAAGTCCTCAATCACAATTAAGATTTTTTTTAACCATGATACATGATTGGATACTACCAATGTTGAGTGAGCTCAATATACTTAGTATTTGTTATGAAAAAAATTATCTTTAAATTATCTTTAAAATTCAAACTTGCACTATCGTGGATGCTGTTTTTCATAAGTATATTTATTTTTGATACTGAAATCATATTAGTTTTGCATATTTACAATATATGTTTGAGAGTATCTGTATGCTGAATGCTGAAGGAAGGCAAGGACATGGAGAAGATGTACTGCGGAAGATAATATACAGCTGTAAACTGGGAAGATCCAGGCTCAGAGTGCTTTCCTATATCCTAAATCAAGATTCCCGATTTAATTCAATTCTAAAGCGCACAGTTGTGACAGAGGTCATTGGGATGGGAGTGACACTATGTTGTAAGCAAGATGGAGCTAAGGCTTTTTAGTTACAGAGGGTAATAAAGATCCAATGGCATTGTTCAGAACAAAGGGACAAGTGTCAGGTCAATATTGTGTGCACTTGAATAATACCTGACTCAGCTGAATTCCACCAACCTCCCTTTTATTTGCTTTTAAGCTAGAATCTGTTTCCTGGCTCTGCTTCTCCTTCTCAAGGTGCTGGAGTAACTATGGCCTGCTGTTCGAACACACATACTGTATTTGCCTCTCTTCCTTCTTTGCTGGGTCTCTGTGCATGATAGATGAGCATTTATTTGAATTATAAATGAAATAAAGGCAAATAGAGAACACAAACCTTTTGCCAAACCTTTCATGAAATGCTAGGGTTTTAGAATGAATTTTACAGTGAGAACTGGCAATGCCATTTTCCCTTGTTTTGCTCATTTTTTTCGGAAATGATTTTCAATGCTTGTTGTCCACAAGCACTAACATTAAGAATATGTTATCGGGCGACATTACAGTGTAGTTTTAGAGTACTGTGTCAGCCTACACCTCAAGGGGAAGAAATGTTCTCTTGTAATAAGGTTCAATATAAGGAGCTAAGTGTTACACTAATATGGTCATTAAGTGTATCCAATTTGTCTATTAACATAGATTTCTAAATTGAACAGTGTTCTCTTGAAAGAGTGCTCATTAACAATTGTGCTGTCTGGGCACAGATTCTAAGAAATGGCATCTTTTAGCAAACTGTTTGGGGTGGGAGGTGAGATACTAGAGGTCATATTATTTTTGGCCCCTTCTGTGACATGGTACGTTAACAAATACAGTATTTGACTAGGGGGCAGTATTCTGAGTCATTCCATTCATTACAGTCAACATCTTCATGTCTCATTTGGCTACAGGCTTGGGGAAGGGGAGACACCCCTCAAATCTCCTCTCCTGCCCCCTGATGACACCCCTGATTGTTAGATCTTTGAATAATGTGCTACTAATATAAACAACAAAGGGACTAAAGTGGTTTAATGGTATGAACCTCGTAAGAAGTGTTTTATTGGAACTGGGCCTGACTGGAAGTAGTGATCAATTAGTACAGGTCTCAGTGAGGCCAGCACTGTTGGCACAGGCTTTAATTACACTAGTGTTCAGCTGGCACACATGTGAAAGAGAATAGTGTTCAACTGGCACAGGCTTTAATGGCAAAAGAGTTGATTTGGCACAGGCCCTAATAGGATCAAAGTGTCCATTTGGCAGACGTCTCGCAGAGAGTAGTGTTCCTTTGGCTCAGAACTCAGTGTGAGTTGTGCAATGCTGGCACGGATGTCAATGAATACAGTGCTCCTTTAACAGAGGCTCTGAGAACTTTGTTTCCACTGGCACAAGGAGGTGTTGTACTGTACTGTATGTTATATAATTGAACACATTTAACCTGTGTAAAAAGACTATCACACTGTGTTGAATATGATATGGAACATCGATACGTTAACAAAGACCTCAAAAGGCGTAGCTGGTTCTGTTTACATGAATCTTAAGTGTATTGGGGATCCAAAGAAGTTGTCCTACTGTTGCAAATACTGTGAGGAGACAGTAAAGCCAGTGTATGAATGATAGCAATGCCATGGGGGTACAGTTATAGCCGTACTCTTCACTGAAATGGTTAACTTTCTGAAAGAAAGAGAGACAACCTGCTTGTCGAAAGCATTTTGTCCCCTCTGCTAAATTCAGATGCAAATGTATTTTTTTTTTCTTCCCTCTCTCTTTTTCCTTTTGTCTCGAAATTAGCGAAGCAGAGTGCTCGGGCGGCTAATTATGTATTCAAATGAAAGAGGCTCGTTAATGTTGCACAGGGGAGAGTGGAGATGATTGGGAGAAGATGATGGAATTGAAATGAGCGCTCCGGTGTTGGCGGCGGTGCATCTGGAATCAGTGGAGCGCGTCCCGGCAGATGTCACCTCCCGGGGGGGGTGGACAGGAGACACATACCTCCCGTTTGACAGGGGGTTGAAATTCACTGCATTGTTTCAGCAGAGAAGACAAAAGTAAAACACACAAAAGATCATTTCAGAACAATATTTATCAAAAGAATGGTTACAAGATACTGGTACAGATAAAAAAAAACTTCTCTCAGATTTTTACCTGGTGGATTTCAATCTCTTCCAATATGAGCAGCTATGAGCGTTTTGTTAAATGCAGTGTATAGATATTTTGTATATTTTCTCTTATCTTATTCCGTTAGCCGGCTTGTACTTGTTAAACCTATACCAATATGAATGAACCATTTTAGTACAAATAATCCTTTTTTGTTTGTCTGTAAACATTTCTGGTTGAATGAATTTATTTCCTTCAGTATAGTAGTATTGTGCCACACCTAGGGAAATAGACACTGAATCGTAGTCTGCTCTTTCATCTTGGAAGGTGTTTGAAGGTGCTTTGAGCTGAGATTTGTAGGAGATGTCCATTTGACCACAGGACAATAGTTGCAAAGCTGTCATGTGTATGGAAAGCTTGGGGGAGCTGTGGCTATAATGCCATTTATGATTTTATACACTGAGCGACACCAAACTACTGGTAAACATTCAAGATGTGTATCTACATATTTATATCTATAATTCCTACTGGTGGTACTCTACAGTTCCCAACTCATCACCTCAGACCCCTCAGTATTTCCTCTGCTACTCTTTTTTTCCTGCAACTAACTTTCCTCTGACTCATGTCACCCCCAGTGAACTTTAGTCTACACTACACATCTCTCTCTCTCTATACCTCTACCTCTGTCTCTCTGCATTGCCTAGCTTTTGTCAAAAAAACATCTCTCTCATGGTTGTCCTTAACAAGAAGGAATTAGATAATGAATTGCTGGATGGGGAGACCTTGGCCCAGTCTTTGCTCAGGATTATAATGTTTACTCTGTGATGTGAGACCATGGAACTCTGTAGACATAAAGCACGGCCATTTTATATTCATTATAACCATGCTGTCAGCAAAGAGCCCTCAGGCTCCTAACCTACTGCCCTGTAGGTATCATTAGGATCAGACTGTAAAGTAATTATTGATTATTTTGCTGAAAATGGCGTGCAAGGCAATCCCTAAAGAGCAGCACTTTGAAGTGAGTGGCCCTTTACAGTCACATTGAAGTTGTTACATTATAGTGTCACAGCTCTGAATGTCAGAAAAAGTGAATTCTCTTGTTAAATTTTATATATAGCATACATTTTAACAAAGACAGACCCTTAGGACAGAGAAAAGACAATACCACAACCTTGTTATACAGTAGATATTAAAAAGCATACTGTGAATGCTTCAGTTTTTATACAATAGAAAACCTATCGGAATCAGTCGTGTATCAGTGGTGAGACGGATGAGTTGTAGTTTTGAATTTTGAGCCAGTCCACTGTACAGGTTTCTGTGAGTTATGTTGCATCTTTATTAAAAGACTAGGAAGTGCCGTGCATTGAGCGAATGTGTTGACACTCATTAACCTCGAGCAGCACCTCCCTCTTGAAGACATGGCCCAGGCATGTTGTGTGCTGGTGCATTGTTTTTGTGAGACAAAGAAGTGGTGGAAGCTGTGATCCTGAGCTCTGGTATTCTCGCTTTGTTTTTTTTCCCTTTTTTTTTGTTCTGACGGAGATGCATGGTGTTTCTAATTTGGCATGCAGACATTAATTCCAGCACAGCTGCTGTTTCCTCTCTCTCCCTGAAGGCATCTCTCTAATGTGCAGCTTCAGAGAGGCGCTGCAAATTAACACCATTTGTTCTGCAAAGCATGCCTTCTTCTCAACACTACATGCATATCTTATTACTTGATGTTTGTCTAAATCGGAAAAAAAAAGGAAAAAATTACTCAAGTGAAAATTAAAGATGCTAACTCTAACGTCAGTCCGTCGTAAGATCTGAAACCTAATTTAAATGTCCTTTGGTAGGGATTTGTGATTGAAATTCGCTCTTTTATGTCAGCGCAAACTCTATTCTCTTTGTCTTTCCAAGGTCTTATTTGCTAGAACGAAATGTAAAGTTCCAGGACAGAACTTACCGCTGTATCAAGCAAATATTGAACACAGTCCTTATAATAGCGAGACTCGTCAGCATTGTTTCAGGGATGAGACTGGTCACCACAAATATGCTGATAAAGTGAAAATATTGCTTGGATCACCTGTCAGCTGCAGTAACCAATTTTCTTACATTAATTTGACTTGCATGACGTGAAAAACAGAAGTAGTTAGCGGATGTTGCTGTTTGTTTACATGGAATTTATAGCGGTTTAAGTGAAGCACTGATGTTGTTTATTGCATGTATAAAAAATAAATTATATTGAAAATGACAGGACACAGAGCTCTTGTATAATAAAATGGGTAATAGATAGATAGATACTTTATTGATCCCGTGAGGGAAATTGCATTAATGCACTCGGGCTTTCCATATCTTACTGTGATTAACAGTAGTAAAATAAAAAATAATAATTAGTAAGATATACAGGTAACAAGTAACTAATAAGTAAGATATTTCCTGGCAACAACACAATAAATTCCCATTACAGACCAATCTCAATGCATACTACTGTACATGTAAGGTAAAGTACAGAACCACCATGCACTTTTACGCTGGTAAACTTTTGGGAGGCTATTCACTCCGTTATTTTTTTGATGGTAAGTTTCGAAAGCGGGCACATATTTTTCCTCTGCCTTATGAACTGCACCAAGAGAGTGCTCCTTCTCCCCGTGATCAACAGTGTCTCCAGCTCATGAGCTCTGAGGGATAGTGCAGAGCAGACTGAACTTTAACAAAATGTTCCCATCTCTCTGTAGAGCTTCCGTTACTTGTTTTGGATTTCCATCCCCCGCTGACCAGAATGTTAAAGACAACAGCACCTCTGAGGTTCTGTGTTCAGAGGGATCAAGGCATGTTGCTTGTAACGTGACAACCAGGCCTCCATTATGAATCAATATTAGCAACAGTGTACAGTACCTGTCAGCTTTGGAGCTTCAGGCAAAAACTGCACCAATGTGATGCTCCTATGGCTTTCTAAGTCCCTGTAAAAGTACAGCACTTCACTGCTTGCTATTTGTTTCTATTTAAAATGATGATAAACTTCATGTTTTTCAAACCGGTACTGTGACTTGACCAAAGTATACTGATGCAGAAATTAAAGAACTGTAGGTCCTGGATAACTTCAAACATGCCAATTATTCAAGAGACAAGAGTTCTAATTAAAAATAAAAGCTATCCTTATTTATAAAAAAGATCTTGGGCTCTCAAATACCCATACATTTGCCAAGAAATGACATATTAAACTCTAATTAGACAGTAATTCAGTGTTAATGTGCTCAAGAGTGGATTTTGCCCAAAAATGAATCAGGTGCTATAAAAAATACTGCATTTGTTAAATATTTGTAGTGAACGTGTGTGTGGTACTATAGCCCTTAAAATTAATCATTAAAGATCTGAAATCACAGTGAGAAAGTGGGAGGGCATTGATTTGTTGAGCACACCTTTCAGAGTGGCGCCACATGCTCCAAACTTGGCAGAGAAGGTGCAGTGAAAGAGCTGGCTGGGCTTGGAACGCTGCCGATACATCTGCTCATCCACACTGACTACATGATGTCACTGTTGCTGCCATCAGCTGTTGGCTTGGACTCCATTCAAATTCTGCAGAAAAGAGCATGCCTCACTGCCTTGTTTCGAACAGCAAGGTGCTCATCAATGACAGTTTATTATCTGTCTTCTCTCCTCTTTCCTTGCTGTGACTCTTATTCGTACCCTTCTGAGGAAGCTGTTTTCACTAGACAGCACACAGATGCAGGTTTTCCACTTCAAAACACAATGAGACACTTGATTTCTTTCTCCTAGAAGGGCAATTGAGAGATCGTTCCACTGGATCATGAATCTTCCTTTTCTAAGTCCATTGCTTATAAAATAAGAGTGCTTAGTGAGAATGCATGATGGGACATACTACAGTATGCACACAAATCATTTAGCAGCAAAGTGTAAAGTCTTCATCTTGATCAGAAACCAAATGTAATACTAATACATGGGTTTTCAGTGGTCTTGTGCAAAATTGCATTTGTTCATTTTCAGCACCCTGGTAAGATGAGTTTTGTCTTTCTAATGGCACACCTGGGCTCCCACTTCTGTATTGTGCTAATTCAGTACTTCCCAGCTGGCTCTGAAGGCAAACCTCTTAATTTTAATAGTGGGTGAATTGGCTGTATCCAAACCAGAGTAGACACTGAGACAGAAAGGACTGAAATTTATCAGAAGGGGAGAGTCATTGCCAGATTTGCAGCTCTTATTTAAACTGACCGTTCGTTTTAAGGTGAGGTCTTGGATTAGCTGTTGATATATACTGTGTATACTTGTGACATTAAACATTTACTGTATTCCTGCAACCTATAAAGAATTAAGGCACTCAAAAATTCTTGTTTTAACTTTTAATAGACAATTCCTTGACATATTTGTTTTCTTTTTTATTACACAGAGAACTTCAGTGTTCCCAATAAATCTTAAATCCCAAGTTATTTTGGTGCTATCTCTCACAGCTGCTGCCAGATGTTTAACATCAGATGAAATCTGTTGATTTTCAAATGCATGGCAGACTGGAGCAGAGGGGATATGAAACAGCACTGCCTGCTTATAAATGATATAAAAGATGGAGTCGGACAGAAAATAAAGCACTACACACATCACACATTACCAAAATATTTCCCTCACAAAACTGTTTAATACAAAACTAAATGTCATGGCTTCTCATTAACCCCAGCTTTCAACAGTTCGCAGTTGATTAAGCAATATCTTTATTCAAGACATCAAACAGTAAGAAGAAACAGGACGTTGATAAGCTATTATTGCCATAAACATTCATAAATGCTCTTCACTTCCTTCACACTGTTTGCTAAAGCATCTTAATATTGTGATGAGACCAAAACTGTTGTCGCTTTGGGCCTCAGTGCAGCTGTACAGCATGTCCAGAAACCTAACACTATGAGCTGTGGGAAGGTCTGTTTATTTTTTGTACAACTGAAGTGGGTTGAAAAATTCAACACAATTGCTGTCCTGTCAGCCTAAGGCACCATGACTCATGTGCAAATGCCTTCCAATCAGTTCCAGACGAGTCTTAAACAGGGAAAGAACGTCACCACAAGTTTGTCTGGAATTGTGCATCACCAGTCTGATGGGGTTGTGGAATCTGTTTTGGTCTAATTTTTCATAGATATCAGAAATTGCATCCCACCTGCCTCACAGCCCCACAACCCCCCTCAGCCAAACCACGTTCTGACCTCCAGACTTTGGGTTGATGGTGCTAGAATGCAGACTTCCAACTGGGGCTCCAGTCTCTTGGAACTTACATTACAGGTTCTGTGAAGTCTGAATCCTCTCTAATTACCTCAAAGCTGTAAGAAATCGAGAGGCTCCAGCTGAGACAAATGCTTTTTAGGAAGCAACCAGAAATGTGTTTTTTACAGTCTCCGGGGCTCTTTGTAAGAGTGCCCGCCAGTGTTGCTTTGCTCACATTACAATGCACACTGCACCAGGCTGTCTGGCATACAGACACAATCACACCAATTGGGACTGCTTACAGGAAAATTGGCATTAATTATTTCTCTCAAATATTAATCCATCTTGCCAAAATTAAGGCATGTTCTCTTTTTTTCTGTTTGCTTTCCCCTTTCTTCTTTCAGTGTCAGTTTCTCTATTTATATTCTTGAGAGCAGACTTGCACAAACAAGACCTTGACCTGAGATGTTCTTTTTACCAAACTCTACTTTGGTTGGCTTTGGCCAGCTATACCTCATGCTCAGACCTTTACTATAGATTACAGTCTTCTGAGAACTGAATTCTGCTCTAGCTGTCGATCTCATTGGTATTCCACCAGTACGCAGGTCCTTCTGGTCCTGGGTATGTAATAATCAATGGCTTTTGCAAATTTTAAATCATGGAGCTTGCACTGGGTAAATCAATCCAAGGAGCCAGTTCTAGCTTTTGAAAAATGGATTTCAGTGTGGGGAAAAAATGAAAACCAGAACTTTCATTTCACCGATTTTTGAAATTTCATACTTCACGGCCTGAAAGCAAAAATTCAAACATGTTTCATGGATTCAGGTTGGTTTAAACACGGGTTCAAACTATTTGTACCAATGACTTTTACAATTTGCTGTGTAGTATTAAAATCTAAGAGTGTAAGTTTGCAGAGCGCATACATATTGCAAAAAATGCATTTAATAGGGAAACACAGACTTCACGTTGTTTCATATTCCATTATAGTAGAACAACTACATCACATCATGAAAATCATATAGATCAAAAGAAATGGGGTCATCTAAGACCCTTACTGATCTTTCTCTTTGAATGAATATCCCCCAGAGTCACTTCAGAGTCTTCTGAGTCTGTGTGTAATGCACCAAGGTTCAATCTCTGGAAGAAGGGCACAGTCCATTGACAGTTTTGTGCAGGATGACGAAATAAATAAATAACTGCAAGGCTGCCGATGAATATTGCATTAGGTGGGGAGCAGGGATGTGTGCTGCTGGAACATCTGGCTTAGTCCGCAGGGATCCTGGTGGCTTGAAAGCTGCAACTTAAAAAAGAGGTAATAAAAAAAGAGCATGGCATCTTATCATTTGGCTGATTTGTCATTCTAATTTGATTGAAGCACCAATAGCCACAAGTATCAATAACACATGAAAGGCAAAGACATTTCATTTGAAAGAGAGGCCTATAGTGTTATAGTAAGACAGATTGTGTTTGTTGTAAATTCTTGTTGTTGTTTGTTTTTTTATCTATTTTCCACTACGCTTGGGAAAACACTGAAAAAATGTTCTTTATATACGGTATAAGCATAAGATCACAAGAACATTAAAGGTTACAAATGAAAGGCTCCTCTATTGGTCTAGATGATCATCGGCTGGGCCAACAATCTCACAAGCAATATGACCACTTTCTCCCAGCACCATGATCTCTGACCACCTTCTCAGAGCACCATGATCTCTGACCACCTTCTCAGAGAACTATGATCTCTGACCACCTTCTCCCAGCACCATGATCTCTGACCACCTTCTCAGAGCTCCATGATTTCTGTTCACCTTCTCAGAGCTCCATGATCTCTGACCACCATGATCATTCATTGAAAAAAAAAATCACATCAACCGGAAAACATGACATCACCAAAATGAGAAGGACACAATGGAATGTCATAGACTGGCAGGCTAAAAGAACTGAAGCTGTCTAGCCTTGAACAGAGACATCTACAAAATGACTTGAATCAAGTATTCAAAATTCAAAAAGGCATAAAATCCTCAAAGTTAAACCAATGGACTTCTTCAGATTCTACAGTGAAACACAAACAAGAGGAAATATAAGAAAGGCTACAGATGAAAATTGGTCACTCAGCCTACCGAGCCTGTTTGGTTTCAACTAATTGATCCCAAGATCTTATCCACCCATTTCTTGAAAGAAGCTTGTCTTCAACAAGTGACTATGCAGGTTTTTTGTCCTACAACCCACTGGGTAAGGAAGTGGCTCCTGTTTTCAGTTTTAAATGCTTTCCAAGTAGTCCCCACCTGTTCCCTCTGGTTTGTGTTTCAGTAGTCAGTCTGGTTGTAGCCTTCAAAGGCATTGACCAAATCAATAGGGGAAATAGAGGGAAACTACAAGGAAGTACATTTAAAACCAAAAACAAGATGTATTTTTAACACAAGGGAATGTGGGAGTTTGGGACAAACCACTGTGAATGCTGGCCCATTGTGGCTTGAATACGGAACTATCTACCTACACAATGTTGTGATATGTCAAGCTTTGCATTCGCTGGGTTTCCACAGCAATTAATAATGTAAAGAGACCTAGACAAACAGTAGGATTGACTATGTCAAAAACCAGGTAAGAAAAATCCAATAAATAATCAATGAAGTATATATTAGCAGTAAGATCTCTTAAGTCTCCATCTTAAGATCTAAATTTAACATCATCCAAACATTTTATGACTAGTTTTTCCTGATCATCAAATAACATTTGAAGATTCATTTTTTTTTTTTAAAAGCTATTGTTTAACTTTCACATTGGCATAACAGGAGCATGCAAATGCATTTAAGACCAGGAAATGCAAAGTTAAACTAATTTGCTTTCATTTTACTCCCTCTCAATAATGTTTGAGGACGTGCAGACAAAAGTAGTACTTGTAAAGGAAATTAACATACTCTTGCACACATTTTCATTCATCCAGACTGGCTCCATTATCAAAAGAATGCAGTAAGTTATGAGATTAATGTAACTCTTAGAATTGGCTAATTCTGAATACTAACCTGCTTTATCATTGCAATTCATTTGTCCATACTTGCTAAATTAAGGGTTGCTATTTTTCTGACTTTACCAGTTGTACTTTCAATAAAATAATGCTGTCATTGGACATCTGGCTTCTAGTACAAAGGTTAAGTACAGGTTTTCATTTTGCTGATTATCCACTTTAACATATGGTAATACTAATTGCAATATCCTGCCAGTTTCTTTCCTCATCAACGCTACCTAAACTGTACTGCAGTGGACAACAAAAAATTAATGATTTCTAATGCAGCTCCTTTGGGGCTCCTTCACGAGCTTAAGCAGCTTCCCACTTTCTGTAAAGACAAAGGTCCCCAATTCTTTATACTCAAAGGCAAGTGAAATAAATGCTGTATGTTAGAGGTCATGTTCTGTTCTCTAAATAGCAGCTGAACTTGAAATACAAATTCCAGGAGCATCATGTCAGGAAAGTTAACACCATTCTTTCTGTTTTTTCAAAGAAAAATGCACACGCAGACAAAAGTAAATCAGATCCTTAGATGACAATACAGCCTGAAAACATGGCACGCTATTAAAACGAAGCCAAAAACCCCACTCATATGCCTTGCAGCTCTTTTGTTCACTCAGAGATCTTGGAAGTCTGGAGATGTGCTCATAGGATTTATTCTTAGTAGTCAAGGATTGATTATTTGTTGCGTTTGGGGGCACCAATGTAATAAACATGGAGCAAAACCTGTTTACTCCAGGTAATACGTGGTGCTTTTAATCTGGGGATAAACCCACTTGCATCACTGAAATATGGAAAAATAATTCATTAATGGCACAGGACTGCTGATATTCCCAATCCTTTGGTTTGATGTCCCTGGCCTGTGCACACAGGGTGGTCTATAGAACTGCTAGAGGGGGTCTGTGGAAATGAAAAATGTGGAATCAGGTTTAACACTCAAAACTGCCATTGTCTGAACCTACCTGACATCCTGTATGTCATCAGTTATTTCGTTCAGTACTTTACTTCATACACAAACTTTCACGCGCATGCGCTGATATGCAAATGTTTTTTGTTGAGGTAATGAATAAGAATGTCACACAGTGTAAGGAACGTATGTGACAAATGTCAACTGAGTGCAGATTAGTTCTTTGTTGCGATGTGAGATATCCATATATAACGAAATGAGGTGTAAAAAAAGAACTGGTAGTATGTGGTGGTCCGTGAAATGTCTGAAAATTGAAAACAGGTCACCACACTCAAAAAGAAGGAAACTGCTGCCCAAGACAATCTGTCAGCCTCCTTGATGTCCTGATTAATTTCACCTTCTCTTTCTCCTCATAACCCTAACAGTCTACAGGGTACTTAAACTAGCCTTTAATATACAGTCCTCAACGGTAGTAAAACCTACAACCACTGAGGCCATTGTGTTTTGCATGACAGCCACAACCACAGCAACACAACAAGAGTGAACACCTAATGATTGTTTACCACCTCTAAAATTAAAGTTCTTTTGCAGTTGTCTCTCCTGCCTGCTGTCTGTTTTGCCCCCATCTACCAAGGTGTTTAAATAGATATTCCTTTGTAACACCAAACCACAAATGTGCTACTGTAGCTGCATGCTGTTGTTTCTTTCTATAATTCGACAATTAGATGCCTCGCTAATCACAGTAACTCAAAGAATATGAATTTAAGAGCATAAGAATATCAGATAGATTATAGGGTCATAAATAAAAATTCCTGGCTTAGAAAACTCACAGTACAGCCCGCCATCATAAAGATTAGTAAGAAGGCCAGAAGGACAGTAATTTTGAAATATCAGTATTCTGAAATTAAGCCTGTATCTGTGATGAAAGAGATAAAGTAATAAAATAGCCGTCTGCATTTTGTGTGTAAAGGCTTCCTGTACAGTGAATATTAATATTTCTGTGCTTTTCAAACATTTCATTGCTTGCTATTTCCTACATACTGTATCTATAGACCATATACCTTCATAAACTTACACATTTTGTAGCCTAACTGCATGAAATCAAGACACATTAAATTGGCATTTATTTGACCTTTGTTGTAACACAGAACTTCCAAGTGAAAATTCAGAAAAAGTCATTACAGTTAAAAACCAAGGAAAATGGGTTGGATACACCCCTTAGAAATTGCTCTGGTATAATCAATTGCAAATCACACAACAAGCTGTAATTTCACAAAATGGGATATTATAGGAAGGATGTGAAGATTTTTCAAGGCACTTTAAATACAATATAAAGTTATGTAATAACTATACTGTATGTATACATGGCACTACACTAGATAAAATTATATGACTTAACCACCTAAATTTAGAATTAAAACTGTTGCTTTATGTCTGTGTTAGCTACATGAATGAGGATAATTGAATGTCTATCTTGTTTGCTTACATAATTTTCAAGTAGTTCAGAGTCAAAGTTCACACTGAAGTGCACAATTAAAGTCTTTTTATGGCTTCTTCCATTAGTCTGAGCCACAAAACACAAAAGTGAGGCCATGGGGCCATTTTCAAAATACTTAGTCACTTTAATGCACAGAAGAAGCAATAGTGTTTTAAGCATGTAAGTGTTTTGAATGTTGAGTCCTCTAATTTTAACTCATTGTTATTCATTATTCTCTGTTACAACATCTTACTCTTATTAAAATTCTTATTTATAAATAAATAAGAGTAGAAAATTAAATTCAAAATGTAGTTTAAGTTTAGTTAAATATAGTGAAATATCTTTTGTATAGCATTGAAAATATGTTGAAATAACATTGAAAGAACATTTTTAATTTTGTGCAATTTAAAAAGCACAAGTATTCGATTTCTAGCAGATTCCAGGAGGTAAACAGTTCCTAAGATGCTTTCTCTTGTTTATTTTTTTGTGGCCTCATATGTGTACTTCATTTTCAAAAAGTACCTGGGCGTAATTTTGTGTGTGTAGGAAGAAATTTGTTTTCTGTTTGTGGATAGCTTTTTCTTTGTCACATAAAGAAAAAGAAAGAGGAAAGTAGCAAATTCTTGAGATGATGAAAGTTACACTTTGAAATTCAATTAATTTGTTCTCCCAATCAATCCGTCAAGACTTTGTTAAATTACCACAAATTGCTCAGTTTTATTTTTATGTCTTTACTGCAATAAGATCCTTATTTAAATAGTCTAGTGTCTAACAGTTTATAATTTAAGGCTAGTAACTTTCTTACCTTCCAACCATTATTTTAATAAGGAGGTGATTCTTTCAAAAACCGCAGAGAAAATAGACCATTATCTAAACTGGTTGCCTTCATCTTAGTGAATTATAAATACTACAAATGTTAATTCCACACTGAAAAGTATATACACTAGAAGAAACAATAGCCAAGAAGTTGAGCCTTCGAGTGTAATATTCCAAGCCAAGTGTTTATAAAACATATGAGTGAGATATTCAGTTAAATGTTCTGTCCTTCTTAGTATTTATACAATATTGCACTAAACTTTAAGAATTCCTTAATTAGTCCACCTTTTGTGTTTGTTTATAAATTGGATTGAATGGTAGAAGTTGTAGTTTACGTCATATTCCCTTCTTCATTCTACAACTTTCTCCTGTCATAAATTGGTCAGGAAAATCAGCTCATTCTCCAAAGCACACTGAGCCATCTTTTCTCAGTGAACTATCCCCAATTTGACTAATGCCCTACCAGTTTTAACTAACTCTATTAGATGCTGTAGAAGAAACCAGCCAATTCTCTGTGGGATGTTCCCCATTCAGCAGGACACAAGCCCTTTTGAGTCACTTACCTGCTTCAGAGGGACAAGCTTAGAAAAAAAACAGCCCACCAAATGCTGGATTTTTTCTGTTGTTGTTCCTCCGATTCACATTTGAAATCTCTGGAACACAAAGCAATAAAGAGGCAATGCTCCCTCTGTGTCCCTCTCTGGCAGTGGGTTATTGACAGATAGGAACAGGCAGGATTAATTGGGCACTGGAGCGAGCAGTAATGTTCTGACTGCTGTCCTCTCACACTGGGGGCTGTGCAGGGAAACAGGAAGGCTCTTAATTACCGCCTGAATAAAATACATTTAATGACTGGAGTGGATGAGGAGAGCATTGCGGAGGCAAGTCTCCAGACAGCGGCTGGCATATAGCTGTGTGAGTCAGTCGAATTTAATTTCTCAGCTGACTGCAACAAATTCTGGTGATTGCTAACTTCAAAGTCATATCCCAACACGAGGGCAGTATAATTTTTAAATATATATTAATCCCTTTTTTTGTCTTTTTGTTTATTTTTTCTAACAGTGCCTTGCTTCTGAATTCCTGGGCCCACAGAGATTTACTGTGCAAACACTAAGGCACGAGAATTCCAGAAATAAGAAACCAGGTAGCTGTACAGTGGTAATACTGTATGTTAGCTATAAAGTACGTGTGGGGATAAAACCCATCCCAGCACACTGCAGCAAGGAAATATATGCAGTGCTCTGAAAAACCCTGATGTATAATATTGGAGTGGGGATAAAATCGCTTCTATCTGCTTTCTGATGAGCACGGCCATCTGCAACAGTGGACTGTAAATAATGTGACCTGTTCCATGAGTATATCTCACACTGATACATAGGCATTCATTTCTGGCACATTTTCAAGCAAGCACAAAATGCGAAAATGGGCAGTGTTTGTAGGCTGCCATATCTACAACCGTGCTGTGCTTTGTGGTGCAGAGTGGAACATGGTAAAAGAAAGCACCTTCACCTGCTGTTTGCCAAGAGATTACTTAGCTTTTATATCAAAAGAAGTGGCCAAGCACATTGAAGACACCGAAACATAAAAACCAGTGAAGTCATGTATTCCTCTTAAAAGGTGCCCGTGCAGTCACCTTCATGGGGTTTTAAATGAACTAGCTCTCAATTTCTGGCTCTAATAGGTTTATAATATATTCAACTTATTTTCTTAGTCAAAGGATATGGAACAAAATGGATGTTGACATGAAGACGTTGGCATATCTGACACTTAGTGTGTTACTCTTGGAAGCGCCCGAGCTTCTCCCCTGTCTCAGTGTCTTGCTCCATCTCGCCCTGAAGGACAGCAGTACCACAGGTGTGGACAGCTTAATACCAACACACAGACATGATTCAAAAACTGTGTGTCATCGCTTTGTCTTGTCCCCAGCATGGGCAGCTGACCTTCTGTTGTCAGGGAGCGCAAGAAAAATTATCAGAAAACCTCCCCCCGGCCCGCTGTGGAAAGACTCGCTCGTGTTTTCTCTCTCCTCAGTATTGACATTCCAACCGAAGAGAGCAGAAGCTCGGTATCCAGGCCCTAGTTACTGCCTGTCACATTTTCTTCCTTTTAAAACACTTGGCTCATGGCTGTGGGCTTCTGGGGTGCTGTGCTGCTCACATCAGATGACATCTACAGGAATAATTAGGAGAAAACAATACAGATAAGTTAATCCGATGTTTCGTCTAATTATTTTAAGTTTGGTATATTTTATTGTACGTTCTTGAACTCTAAAGAAAAGTCATGTCAAGGTCTGTAACTTGAATCTGGGCTGGAGAAAGTAATAACAGGACACAAGAGACTTATCTGTTTATGGGATCATGTGGAAACTGCCATTTAGTAACACCATGGAAATCTCATTAAGCAACTCAGCACTCTTAAGAATGGGGCATCTGTTGGAATACCTTGTGAAAACAGCAGTCATGATAAAGTCTGCTTGTTTTACAAGTATCCATAAAGTACCCATAAAGAATATTTTTTTCTTAACTTTTTTGCATTTATTAAACACTTGCTAACAGGCATTTAAAATCAATTGAACTTCCTGAAATGTTTGTTTGAAATGTTTCTCACCTAGAGAGCTGAATTTGATTGATTATCATCAGAAATGTCTTGCTTTATCATTAAATTAAAATCTTACAAAGTACTTTGCTGATAGGACCGTGAAGTGCTGGTGATCTTAATGATTGTGGATTTGGATCCAAACTTTCTGTGTTATATAATTATTCAGTTATGCAGTATTTCCCTTTGAAAAAGAAGCAGAGAAATATTGGTTTGCTTTGGGCATTTCAGAGCTGTTGAACAAACACACCCAAGGCCTTTGCATCAACACAGCATGGCTTTAGTTACAATTCATTCTCTTTAACAGCATGAGACCTTTGAAAGAAGACAAAATGCTAAAACCTTGTTCTTTGCTATGATGGTTCACATTCTTTCCAAATATTTTTTTATTAAGACCTGTTACTGTTTTCTCATAATCTGCTCTTGTGAAGAATTTGTTTTGTTTTTTTGTATTTGTTAGTGGAAAAAGTATTTAAAGTAGCACAGCAGAGGCTGGGGAGTGTGGCTTTTGGGACTAGATAAGCTTCTCTCTATCTTAATGGCCTTGTGATTGCTGGTGGCACTGATATGTTTTACCTCCTGTGGTTGTCAAGGGAACAAGCACCCCATCACACTGAGGCCTGTGAATCCCTGAAATCTTTTACAGGCCTGGAGGTGTGAGTGCTCTGTGGTGGGAGGTCAGGCAGTGTCCTCAGGGTGCAGTCCAAGGGCTGCCTGCCTCTGCAAAGGATCGCCCTTTCATTTGTGTGTGATGAGAAAGTCCCTCTCTCAGCCACCTGAGAATCTTCCTCTACAGCTGCTCATCTCCATCTTTGCAGCTCTAATGTTCCCAGGAGCTCACTGACAGCCCACACACAACGCTGGCATGCCGTCACACACTTGCATATTCTTAAGAGCCGATAATTCATAAATGCTGACTACATGCCAGTATTATCAAACACCGATGACATGCCAACTTAAGGTAGTTTCTCTGTCTGTCTGAATGTGTCTAGAAGTGTGTGTGGTTTCCTTTCTGAACTGCAATGTGTGTTCACGGAGGTGTGACTGGGCTTCATTTACAGTATCAGTGTTTTCTAGCACTTAGTATTTTGTCTGTCTCTGTTACTGCTCTTCTTTTTTACAAATACCATGATTATATCATTTTCTTTGTTAAAGGCGTTAACATAAATCTTGATATTTGTTTCCTATTGGTATAAGAAAATTTAAGTATTAATCTTAAATTCTAAAGAACATATAACAATAACCTGACACCACATTTCTGCTGTTGAGATGTGTCTCTGTACTTCAGTGCTGTCCTCTACAGTTTCTAAATTTCACTGAATTACAATATACAATAGAATTGCTTGTGCGTGTATGTGCCATTGTGTATAAGAATGTTATGTTCAGCCGGCAGCTATACTGAGTAATAACGTCACAAGAGTGTATACGTGCGCACAACCTACTATTGTCATACCCTACTGAACTTTTTATCATTTTAGTTATTTAGACATACATCTATTCAAGTAACATTTACGAATTGTGACTCAAAAGCTGTGTGATGTGTAAGAGTATGTGTGTATGAATACGAATCTTTTGGCTTAGACAGCAGTGAGGAAGGATGGGTTTCTGGGTGTATGTAAATGCAAGCGTGTGTGTGCCTGCGTTTGATTGTGTGTAAGAGTCCTGCAGTTCAGGCTGCAGTGATGAATGATGCGTTTGTTCACAGAGTCAGCAGGGAGGTGACCCCAGGCAGCCCAACAGAACCCAGCCAATTCATCAACCGAGCACCTCAACATCCTCCTCCTGGCCCCAGGGCCACTGCAAGTCCCCACACAGGGCTTCCTGTTTCCTCACTAGACACCTTGCTTCCTGAAGGCTTCCCAGATTCCCTGCACAGGTTGAATGACCCTGCTCCACTCTTCCATGAAGACGTAATAATGAAAGTCATGATGCTAATTTTGCATGCTGTTTTGTGGCATTTTGTCTTCGGTTTTAATTTGCTTATTCCGATGATTTTCTTTCCCTCAGCTGTCGTTTCCCATGGTTGCTATCCTACTTGACCCAGGCATGAACCCGTGCCACCCTAGATCACAGAGCTCAACATACACTCAGTGAGCTGTCTTTGTCGATTGAGCCACACGGGAGGTCCCTGATTTTTACCATGGTGTATCAAATAAACCTTATTAAGTCATTTAGTTTGCAAGCAATGATGAAGGTAGGCACTGTGTAGTTGTTTTAACTTTGTAACGAAACAAATGTAATGTTCAATCTGCTAGATTCCTTCCAGTAAAATTGGTCTCAACCGACCTGATCAACTTTGCAATTTGTCCATAGGAACTAAAAAAAGCAGAAAATGTTTGCATGAAGTGAATTGAAATAAGATCCTTCTTAATTTGATGTACTCATATGTTGTTGTATTACAAAAAATCGACAGTTTCAGCCTAATATACATATGTGCTGTGCTTTGGTGTGTTACAACGTTTTGATCTATCACACATACTGTTATGACTATAATTGTGTACATGGGCTCCTTCCGAACCTGTGGATCTCTTAGTGAGCTAATGAGAATTAATTACCTTTCCAAACTAACTATCTATAACCCTCCAGGAACTCTGGCTTTGTGCTTCAGGATTGTGTTGAGTGTGTGGGAAGTGCGAAGCAGGAGAGGGAGTGCGTCAGTATGAGTGCAGCTCTCCACAACTGCTTCTCGCTCTCCTGATTAAATCAGCAATTCAGATAAATTGTTGGTCTGTTTTCACAGCAGACACAACGAGTAAATTAAAAGCAGGAGCTGACAGAGAACCATATGGTGCAAGTCTCTGCAAGAGAAAAAAAGCAAAGATTAATTGATAATAGCTGGCTTCTTCACCACCTCCAACAGGGGTGTGTATATGCTGTTGGAATTTTAACAGGGAACCTATATTTTCAAACCCAAAGGAAACAAAAATAAAGGGGTTTTGAATACCTTCCCATACAAAAGTGAATGGAGACATTCTACAGCTTAAGAGTGAAATCAGGAATATGGTCACAGTATTGGCATTTTTGCAAATTGCAAATATTCAGCAATTTCCCTGTGTACAACACAATTGTGGTTCCAGTTTCATGTTTCATGAAAAGTAAAAACAATGAAAACAGTTTCATGTTGTATAGACCATGCTGTCAGAAAAAGATAACCCACCTATGGTGGATTTTTAAGTACTTTTAATAACTGTATAACGTGTTACGGCCATGCACCAGAGTAATGCAAATGATTTTTTTAAAAGCAACAAAACACGGAACTAAAACTTTCCCAATTTATACCACAATGTGTACATGACACAGATAAGGTACGAGATCTCAATGGATACAGATGAGAATGTTAAACATGCCTTTCCTGGTGTAACTGAACAACTGCATAAGGGTGAGATACAATGGAAGTGAAGGGCATGGCAGTATTCTGATGTTCATCTGCAATAGGAAATCCTGGATTTCACAAGCAGCATGAACAGGCAGTGTTGCAAAGCTGTCGCATTACTGCGCAACTTCAAACTTCCTGGGTAAAAGATCAGCCTTGTGGTACTGCCAGGAGTTACAGCTTTTTAAAATCTTTTTTTTTTTGCATTAATGGAGAGTGCATGAGCACAATATTGCTGATTATATAAGATACATACATGTTCAATTTTCACTAATGATGGATAGATGTTTTTCACTTGCAGCAGCAAGTAAAAAAAAAACACAGTTCCTAACTCCAGGAGGAGAGTGTGTCAGTGTTAAAGTGCCATCCCCACTGGACTGCCAGAAAGCACACACTCAAGGGAAATCAGTGCTCTCTGCTCATAAACAGATTCATCATCAGGCCTGACAAGCTCCGTGCTGCATAAAGATGAGCATAATTGCGAAGAGGAGGGAATATTCCAGACAGGCTGAAAGCTCCTTTATAGCAGATCTGCACAGTTGCTTACAGCACAGGACACATTAGGGCCATTGATGACCCTGAAAACTCACCCGGATTCCGGTCAGATCATCAAACTGCACCCATTAACAGAAGCTGTGGGAACAAGCAGCTGCACAGGCACAGATACAAAATTTGGAACTACTGTATGTGTTCCTTTTTCTGTTTTCAACGAACCTGCTATATACTACAAGAAACTCTCTTCTGCAACCGTTTAGATTGTCTTTCTTCGTGTTTTAAAGAGGACATGGAATCTAAACATAATACTTTCTTCTTGAATGTTGTCCAGCATTATTTCTATAACAGTTCACTGCAGTTCCAGCCCTGGTCCTGAACAGCCCCATTTCTGGATGCTTTCTAAGTCACTCTAAATCTTCCTAACAAGCAAGAACCTCTGTAAGTTATTAATCAATTAGGCAGGTAATTTGTTCAATTAGGGGAATTTTGGTCCTTGAGGACTAAAGGGTATTTGGCTTTATGTTTCAAATTATCTCTAAATAGGTAATTTAACAAATTACCTGCTTAATTGATCACAATTAAATTGTCCCAAGTCTTTAAAAATTGAGGATTTAATGATTACCTATAAAGCCTGCTGGAGTTGGGCAAGAGACCCCTGCTTTACATAGACTGGCTAACAATCACCTTTTCATGCATGTGTGACTTAATATTGTACATTCCATTACCTTCTTACATACAAGAAACGTTATGACCAACTGGTAGCCTGAGCAAAAAACAGGAAGACAGGTAAGAGAAGAGATGTACAATAAACTGGGTTTAAGAGATAAGCCCTTTCAGGTGACCTGAAAGTTATTGCTGATGTCTGAGTCATGTGTGCAGCTTGTCCTAAGTGAAGACTTCCTGAAGAGCAGCTCTCACAGCCTGAGAAAGTGTTGACATGGACCCCTGGTTGCTGCGGTAGAGGGGTGCCGTCGGCCTGACAGACTGTAATTACTGCTCATTTTCAGTCATTAAGCAAAAGAGAGGGAGCTTGTTGCTGAGAATACTGAGTAGGGCCCTGATTAATAATGCAAACCCTACACACACCACCACCATCCATCCTACAACCCCCCTCCCCCCCCCCCACTTAAAAAATACAAGCCAAAAAGCTCATTTTCACATCACACCCAGGCTGCAATTAGAAGGAGGCACTTAACGATTCAGAGAACGCTTAGTATGAGGTTGGGCAAACTTCTCAAGCACCCAAACAGCGAGGGGGGTTAATAACAGACTGATGCTACGAAAGCAATTTTCAATTTTAGTACAATTTATTCTCTATCTTTTGGTCAAGTAGGAAGAGTGTGAGGCCACAGCTGTTACGGTCCAGTCAACTGCACATGGGATGCTGGGAAAGTCCACCGCCACACGCCTCCTGTGGGGTGAGTGAGGAGCATCTCTTGAGTGGCAGCCTGAATCACGAATCAGGCCACCAGCCTGCCTTCTGAAGAGGTCAGAACCCCAGTCTGGCTCATGTGAGTGCCAGCAAGTAATCGCTTTAAAGTCACGATTTATCTTCAGGGCATTGGGATTGAATAATCTTACAATGCTTGAAATTCCTGAACAAAGACCAACGAGCCCCATAGGCATTTTCCATCCACCACCTTTTAAGTGCATATAGCTCTTAAGCAGATTCTGTCAGTTTTATTTTTGTTTTTTCTAAGCTAATATTTGAATCTCTTATGTCTCGGTCATTGCATTCAGAGGAGGAGGTGTGCTGCCTGCCCGCTCTGTGATGGAGAGCACACTGATGAAGTTTCTGTCCGGCCCTGCTCTCCCAGCTGAAGATGTAATTAAAGACAAGCGCTGGAGTCTCAGAGAGTACTGCTGTGCTGTGCGTGGCCACGTGGGCCAAGCTCAGCCATCGCCTTAGAGGGTGAAACAGAACTGAGGCAAGCTGGGGGGAAAATAATTTCTACGTGCCTATGTTGGGATGGAGCTCTTCAAAAACAATTGAACAGCATAAGGTTTATGTCTGGAGTTTTAATGGGTCAAAGAACCAGTAACCCCTTTGTGCTACAGAAACAGAACAGCACCTTAAGAGTTTACATCCCTTCCTTTTCTGTTGTTAACTTGCCTTTAATGATCAGGCAGAGGCAAAAAAACACTAATATGTCCCGGCAAACTTTATAAGGTCCATTGTGGGTGATGCAAGAGGCTCTTTTCATTGATATACTGTATTGTATTTTGTATTAATGCTGGAGGCTGGTTTTTACACATAATCTGGAGTTGTTTATCTTCTATTATTTTCATAGCTTTTTTTCTTCAGACTATATCTTTTTTTTGTCTTTCTAATAGCCTGTCATGCTTAGAAAATCTGTGCAATTTAAATATAGTTTAACCAAAAAGGGAATATGTAAATCAAAAGCACACTGACCTTCCCTTTTTGACCTTGTTGTACCTCTGATTTTTATGTGTTGGACTAATGTGCCATCGAAATGGCATCAGGCTTGAATATTTGTAATGCAGGTCAGCCCAGATAGCCCAGGGTATTAGAAGGATCTGTAGGTTGTGGTTCCTACAACACATGAGTCACTGACTGAATCATCAAGCCAACTCTGTCTCTTAATTTCCATTCCGCTGGAAATGTAAAATACTTTCTTTTAACAGTTTGCCATGGCATCTTTTGTGGCTGTTTTTAGACAGTGACAGGTTGTGAGGGTTGATGTGTGTGCAAGCAATTGTGTAGTTGCACACAATTAAAACAATTCTGATGATGACATTAACAACAGTAGCCCCCTCCTCACAAGACATGCAACAATTTGTGTGTCTAATCACAGACTGCTGAAAAGGGAAACCCCCCAGGTCGAATTTGCCACACTGAATTATGTGGTTCTCACTCCTACTTAAAGAAATGCCTCAGTCCCCCGTGTTTAATCAGGCTGAAGAGGAGACAGAGCACTCTCAGGCAGCCTTTACACATGATACATACTGTACAGATACAGATGCCCAGTACAGTGTGCCCCTATCCCTTGTGACATACAGTACTGTACAAGCCCTTCTTTGAAAACATTGAACGTTTACTGACCAGTTGTTCAACTGTAAATTTCATCCTATAAAACTATCCCTACGCACAATTTCCTTCTTAATTGTGCTACTCTTTTGTTCAGCATTTTAATATTCTGACACTTAAGAATCACGATAACCTTTATTAAATGGTCCCCTTCCTCATCCAACTTTACAGTGGGTGACAAAACTTTTCAAAAGTTACTTTTTTGATTGCCATTGAGTTTGTTGTCATTGCTGTGCCACATGGAATGAGACACAGTCCTTTAGCGGAACTGTGAAAGTGTGTATCTGCCGTTCACTGGACTCCTGTTCCTGGTGATACTACACTATAAGCACAATCTTGGGCCAGACGAGGGAGAAGCTTTATCCTTTTTCCTAAGACTGGCATCACTGTATTATCCCTCTTTGTGTTATTCTTTAAAATCACTTTGATTCATTACATAGTGTTCACTTTATTGTCTTGAGAGTTGTAGAGTGTTGCAACCATTGGACAGAACATTTCAAATTGACTGTGTTGGTAGCACCTTGTTTTTTGCCAGAACTATCACTAGACAATAGTATCAGTGATTTCCTGATACAATAAAGCACAAGGGTCCTTAATATAAATCCACAGCTGACCCTCAGCTGGGCTCCAGATGCACACATTTAGTGTTCAAATTAAAAGGTTTCAGTCAAGGTGTTAAAAGCAAGAACACAAACACACTGTCTTTTGTCTGTGTGAGCACAAGCTGAGAAAAAGCCCCCATCGTGCTTTGCACCTGACCTAGGAGGGCAGGTACAGTGCCAGACTGAGCCGAGGAGCAATCCAGGGGAACCTTTTGATGACTGCCATCACCAGCCCCCCCACGCTCCAACATTGAGGGGGCTGATTCTCTTTGAACTCCACACTGGTGCCTCATGGTGATCGAGCACGGAGCAGCTTCAATAAAATATTAAAAACGAGGAATGAATATTTCCAGCTGATTGCTGGCTGAGGCAGAACGCACAGAGTAAACAAAGGAGCAGAAGGTTGCCTGCCACCTGCTTTATGAGATCACAGTTTCCTAGCCCGACGCTTGCACACATACCCTGACAAAATGTGCACTTCCGCATCTCAGCCTTTTTCAATGCACAGTATATCAAAATGAAGACAATTAGAAATTGCTTGTTTGCTGATATCAAGCAGTTCTCAGTGTTCATTTGTTTCCACATCGAGTACAAAAATAGAAATACGCTGCAGTAGAAACACAAAGAACTGGATCATGATCCCAGAACTGGCTCAGAACCCCTCTGACCTAGCACAGAACATCTCACGACCTGGCTGTTAAACAACACTTTTCAGACTTTTTTTGGAGCACAGTACCTAAACCTACGCTCGGTTCTGAAATGATGTGGGTTCTGAAATGAATTTTTTATACTTCAACATCTGTGCAGCAGCTTAAAAACATACAAAAACAGGTTTGTGTTCAGCTTTGGCCACCGCCTCTGAAAACAAGCAGGAAATAAACCTCCGTGATGTACGAGCCCCATTTAACAATTAAAATGATTCTGGGACAGATTCTTTTGCCTGCTTATTAGGCAGCCAATGGGAGTATCCGAATGTGCTGTGTACCTACCCAGCACTGCCCATGCTCTCTGTGATGAAATACCGGAGCAAAATCAGATTAGGATGGACATAGTGGAAAACCTCTGAGTGCAGGTTTGTCCCATTTCTCATGAATAAGAAAAATAAAATGGGGGTGAAGACAATGCTTTGCTAAGATCCAAGCCTTGCTGCATGACTTCAGTCGAGATAAAAAACTTTATCCTCTAAGAGTGTACTGTATATGGAAGCTGTGCTTTGAGAATCATATATTTCGTATGTGTTTGCTACTCTTTTTGTCTCGCTTTTCTGTATTCGGCTTCCTCTTCCTGTGTCTCTGTGTTGCAGACAGACGACCCCCCCCCCTCCCCCATCTCGGCTGGCTGAGTGCAGGTGCCCCTCCTTGCTCAGGTCTCCCCTGTGTTTGGCTGCAGTAGGGTCCCAGCTGGCCGAACACACACATTCCACTGCAGACTAATGACTGTGGGGACCTGGGGGGCAGGCTGACCCAGGCCTTACCCCCCCTCCATGGCCCTCCCGGGACATGGGGGCTGACACAGATAAGGGAACACGTTCCAGGTGGCAGGATTGTGGAGGGAATTGGGAAAGGGGTAGGCGGGCGGGCGGGGGGGGTGTCGTGAATACATTAAATGATGAGAGTAATAAATTCAAATTAAATTACACGTGCTGTGCTGCGGCTCGTTGTTGCTATGTGGATCGTATTTGGGAGGCAAATAACGACACCTTTCCCTTGCAAGGGAATATACTGTAAAAGAGGAGCAGCAGTCCAGCTTGCAGCAGTACAGTGAGCACAGCACACAATGGCAGTGTGGGGAAGAAGTGTTTATGTAAATTGAAGGGTCCAGTAGGTTGCTGCATTATCATCTTCACAGCTTGTTGAATTGGCAAAACGGAGCAGAATGCACAGGTAGGGGAATTAGGAGCACGAGAGTGGGCAGCTGTTTGTGTGCTCTTTATATATCGGCTCCCCTCTTAATTGAGGGCAGTGGCACAGCAGCAGCTCCAGAGCTGAGTGCCCAGGCTGCTGCCTCCACGCTGAGCCCTCCCCCCCTCCCCCTTCTGTTTCCTCAGAAATTGGGGGTGGGCAGTGGGTAGGGGGGGGGTCGGATTTAGGTCTGATTTACTCAGGGGGGATATGTGTTCTCCACTCTTCATCATCACATAGGGATTGATACCTCATAGCCTGGAGCAATAGAGAAAACTATGCCGCTGCCATTGTTGAACTGATTCATTAAAGCGTTGTACTGGGACCAGGTCGGGCCGAGTTGACTGAACTGCACAAAGCGCTGAGTAAATCTGGGAAACCCTTCATCCGTAGGCAGGCCCTGGGCATATTTGGAAAAAACAAACAAACATGTTCATGTCTTATCTGCATTTTCCAAGCGTTTTATTTTTTTTCTTGAAGCATATCCTGTCTTTTTGAAGTTACGGTATCTTTGTTTTCTTGGAATGAAAAATAATGTGTTAATTGTTCTCCTCTGCTGTAATCCTCTGTTGTCTGAAATACAACCAACACGCTGAGAGTTTTCAGAGGAAACTGGTTATTCTGAAGAATGGCGCATTGCATTCAATTTATTTTTTTTTTCAAAATATTTCATCCTAAAGATATATTAGAAATGTAGATAGCTTGATCTTATATATTTACACGATAAATGCTGCTCCAGTCTTGCTCCGCAGTCAACTGAGTGCTCTCTGTGTGTTATCTTGTTAGTCAGCTCTTAACCCCCTCTCCCCTGCCTTTCTCACTGTGGGATTACAGGGATTAGTGCAGTTTCTGTGCTGGCTGCAGGCACACAGAGGGCCCTGCCAGGTCACACGCAGGTCCTGGATTACAGAAGACAGTCCTGGGGCATCACCATTCTGGCACCAACAGAATGTGCACTCTCCCCTTCTTTGTCTCGATACCTCTTACACCAGCCCTGTGTTAAAACAAACACTACCTGCTAACTCACACTCATATATTTTTTTTAATAAAACCAAAGACCTTCAATGAGTAATCCTCCCTCCTATCCATTTGTTTACGGAACAGTGTGCGTTTTTTTTCTGGAAGCAATCATTTGTAAAAAAAAAACTTTCCATAAACAAATTATGTGATTCTGTAGGGGTAACAGAGAAATCTGTAACCTTGAACACTGTCAGGATGTTACACGGGTCTATTTTTCTTTTAATTGTGAGCTGTTTGGAATCAATCCTGTCTTGCAAGTAAAGGTTTGACATACATAACTCTGCTGGGTCACACCGGGGAAGACCCCATTCTCCCACTAAGATTTCTCCAACAACGAGCTCCTCGCACCCCACCCCCTTAATCCTCTCTCCCGATTGTTGGGCCCGTTTCCACGCTGCGGATGAGCTGTCCACCGCGTCGCTGCGGCTGCACCCAGGACGAAAATCGATCGGCTGTTGCTGCGAATCCCAGCAGCGCGGCGGGTTCGCTGGCAAAGCGAGGCTTTACTCGCGGCTGCCGGCGTGCGCTTCCCCCGGCGCTGACAGATTGCCTCTCTCCACTCCAGCTGTGCGCGCAGCCGCCCGTTCCACGCCGCGCACACCGAGTCCCCCATCCTTGAACTGCAGAGACTGAGCATTTATTTTTGGGAGAACGAAAAATATTAGATATGTCAATAGTCTTATGCCTTGTAAAGTGGCGTTTTTTTAAGTCTCGTCTCCACCTGCCTCCGCTGGTAATGCTCTGGGTTTGTATTTTAACAGCCCCCTTGTGTCCCACCGAGCCCGTGGGAAGGGTGAAAGGCTGTGGTCCAGGCAAACCGAGAAAAGAAAAGTAGAACACGCATCAGAAGTTGGTCTGAACCTGAAGAACGGGACGGCTAGAATATCAATGTTCTGTCCATGCATTTGATTTCGTTTTGTTTTGAAACACCTTTACAATTTGAAAGTGGGATTTATTTTCAAAACCAGGGTTTTCGTTTTTTTGTCATGGTCTCCCAATGACCCTTCAAAATATAGCGTGCTGATGAGATTTTCTATTAATACCTTGACTGTCAGTTAATAAAAAGGTTTCTTCTTCAAGAATACTGGATTTAAACACATGACGTAATCTTAAATGTGGTGAATCTTGTGAATCTTCCAAGCAGAAATAGTTACCTATTCTTAGTTAACTTGCTTAATACACCAGAGGAACAAATTTACAATTTTAAATTGTGATTTATTTTCGAAATAAGATGTTATTGACTCCCAGTGACCCTTTTGGTACAGATTAAGATACAAAATATATTGTGTTGTGGAGATTTTCTGTTACGATTCTGTCAGTTAATAAAAAGGTTTATAAAAACCTTATAACTGGTCAGTCCAAAATATACAGTTAATGCTAGTTAGTATATGACCAAATTAATTAAATAAGCATTCAAAGCTGTTTCCCAATGGTTCAAAGTATGTTTTTAAAGTAATACACAGCTGCATTCTGTTTATTTGTGCAAAGGGATTATGCAATGTGAAATAGTGAATGCAATCAAAGATTAATAAGACAAGCATTATAATTGTTGCCATCACGTCTGTACTGTATACAGAGAGCAGCTGAGGGAACGCTTGCAGAGATTTCAGAGCCAAATGTTGATTTTAGAATGACAGTTGGTCTTGACACTGTTTAAAATGATGGGTGATAGATGGAGAAACATGACAGAGCCATGTCCTAATAGTAACCTTACATGCCGAGCTCTGCGGGTTGAGGGCGTTTGTACTCTGCTTTGTCATGAAAAGAAACAGAATTGACTTTGATTTCACACCGGGAGAAACTGAAGGAAATCAACAACGCTTTGGGGGCAGGGAGTTAGAGCAAGGCAGGTGAAGCTGGATTGAGGAAATCGTCCAGATCAAATCAAAGATCATAAAGATCTTTTCGTGAAGAGAAATCTCCTTTGCCTGCTGCAAAATCATGATGCCAATGAATGTTAACGAACATTTTCTTTTTCTTACACTGCGGATTTTACTGCTGACAGCTTTATCGTGTACAGCTTCATATTACGGAGGTACGATCTTCCAGGACTGTCGCAACATTGTGATTAGAAAGCCCAAAAGTTCTGCTTCCTGCTGCCTCCAAATAAAACAAAAGCCTTAGCCAGACATTCAGAGAAAATACACCCTTTCTTAAGATGTGCACTCCTGTACCCACCCTGACAGTAACGAAGCAGGAGGTATTAACGGAGGAGGGGGCGGCCGTGTTGGGCACACGGATTAAAAGGTGCGAGACAGCAGATGGGGGAGTCTACCCTCCAAATACGGATAGACCTGGGGTGGGGGTGGGGTGGGGGGACTTCTGGTCAGATTTCGAACATATTAATATTAAAAGAAGAGCAACGTAACAAAGGGGCTGATGCTTCTTATCCCATTTTCCCTAATATAATCACATAAGGAGAGGGCATTTTATGGAGAGGATTGGCAAAAGGCCTTCTGTTCCCCTGTCCCACTTCTCTGACCCCACTATCCTTCCCCAGAATCCTCTGTTGTGACAAAACAAGACAGGGGTCTTCCACAAATGATAATTTAGCGTGCATTCATATTTATTTTCTTATCCTTGCATTATAATTTAGTGTACTGTTTGTTTTTCAAAGGGAGAGACAGGCACTCCAGATTGTTAATGCAATGCTGAGCTTTTAAACTCAGTGTTCTGCAATGCAATGTTAAATTGTTAGGATTGTTGTTCTAATAATGTCTTTTTCTAACCAATTATTAAGTATATTCTAAATACGTTTACAGGTGTGATGTTACAAGCTATATGCTTTTGGGTAACAGTGCATATACAGTATTTCTAGTTCTCACACGTAACACCTTTTGTATGTTGTTTGAAAATGGACTTCGAACACAATAATTGCAGTGTAATGCAAGGAATATGCTAAAGAGAAATCACGGGAAGAGAAAAGAAATGAAGTGTACCACTGTCCTACTTTTCAGCTGGTGTCCAGAAGGGATCTTTCCTGAGAGAAAATGCCCAGTCCCATAATTAACTTGATAATTAATGCCTAATATGCCTCCAGTTTGTAAAGACTGCCATTGGTCTGGTGCTGAATGACAGGGCCTGTGACCTGGTTTCGAAAACCACTGGCTTGTCACCCAAGATCACAGAGGGTCTTGTCAGTCCTGACCCAACAACAGACACTCAGTCCTTCATCCTTGTGGGGTATTTCCCATACAGTACCAAGCCACCCAGATTGCTGTTTGTAACACCCCGATTAAATTCTAGTTGACAGTGTTGTGTGACAGCATGAAGGAAAGAAAGCTTTCTGTGTTCATGCATCTTCTGAAGTACTGCTTAAAGAGTGATGAAAGAGGCTAATAAAAGAGGAGCAGCTTACTCCCATGTTTCCACAGATTTTCAGGCTGTTATTCTGACTGATTTCAAAGAGTATTTGGTGATGTGCAGTTCTGTAGCTGGTCCAAGAAGCGTGAAGCTCTTTGTGATCTCATTTCAGTCTGTACACAGCACTCAGCTGACGTGCTAAGACTCCAGACAGTGAGGTGGCACACATGAAAAAGACTATTAACCCCTGTCACTGCATGCTATCCTGCTGAAAATTAAAGCAGTTTGATCTCTTGATTGTAATGATAATATTAATAATAACAACATCACTGCTTTTGTTATAACGATCATTTCAAATTGCTGAGAGTGTATCATAAGATCAGGGTTCAATTATAGTGTTTCGTTGATCATGTGAGAACTGAGTCATATATGTGTCCCTTGTTGTAGTTACTTTGTGTATAGATCGAGGTTTTCAGTTATATTATTAACTACTTTAAAGATAACCAAAAATGCCTAGAAAAAGGCTAGTTAGGCAACACTGTATCTCTGGTATTCTAGTGTGTACTTTCTAGTTATATATTTAAAACATTTAAGGAAAGTAAAGACAAATTATGTCTTTGTGTCTGTCTTAGTTTAGAAAAGCAGCATAGAATTTGCTACTGTTTATCAGAGTGCCTATAGCTGTAGACAAAAAAAAAACTTTTTGGTGCCATTTGTGGTTCTAATGCATAACAAAATGCAACCCTGTCATCCATTCTACCGCAGAAAATAAGGGATATCACACCACAGTGCCCAACACAGCATCTGACCCAGTTTATAACGTTTTGTAACAAAGTCTTTTAGACCCTCAGGCAACCGCTTTGTGTCAAAAGGCAATAAAACAGTAATAAAGTCAAGATTGTTTCTTACAATCATGAAATTCAATTAATCGTTATCATTTCTCTTGTCTGAGACCATGGATTTTACTCACCTTTTCACACCACTTGCTCATCTTCATGTATACTTAGTTCAGGTGAGTAGCTACGTCAGCATGCGTAGTCTGCAAAGGAACAAGTGATGGGTTTATTCTGTGCTGAATAAACCTCAGCATGGAATAAAGCTATTACTTGTTCCTTCATGTATACTTTGTTCTTTTTCTGTACCAGTGAAGTCACCAGTGTTGGCAAAGTAGGAAAAACAGGTTCTATAAAGAGTAACAAGCTTGTTCCCGGGCTTAATGCAGGAAATAATTTTCCAAGACAGTAGAAAAGATCCAATTTTATATTGACTAAAAGATCTTTCAATATTCTGAAATTCTTATTTGTCGTCACTTGTAAGCATGGCTTTCTTCAGTGAACCAAGGGCTTGATAAACATTCAAAAAGTCAAGGGCTGACATTTCCCTTAGGTGACCTTGCTCTTTTTATTTTTTCGAACGGGTGGATAAGTTCACAGGACAGGGGCATCACTGGGCCTGTCGATCCCCACTCGCCCTCCTGGGTGGTGAATATGGTGATGAGGGAGAGTGTCTAGGGAGGGGTTGCAGACAGAGCTCTCGGTGCACAATCATGCTTTAGCTTCCAGATGGCCTGGGTCCAACAGGTGCTCTCTGTGGCGGGGGAGGGGCAAGAGGTTTGACATCTGCTGCCCGCACGCTCGCCCCCCTGGCACACACACCGACACCCACGGTGACACACTTCTCATCCGCGCAGAGACGCACGGGGATCCTTCCTCACTCGCACACTCCTCCATGCCCATTGTTCGCTTGTCGACATTTTGTATTTTTGTCTTCTTTTCCAGTCGGGAACGCCTTGACGGCTCTCATTGGCTGGCAGCAGATATGACGAAAGGGTGAAGCAGTACGTCGTTAACTTGACCGCACCCTCAGCTAAAACTCTTCGCCTTGATGAGCCCTTTGGGGCTCTTTATCTATGTGGAAGTGACAAAATTCTGAACTGTTTAAAATGACAGTCAAATTAACACATTTTTTGTAATATGGTAAAGCTTTTTTGAAAATAATTTGTTCTGAAGCAGCAGACAGGCGACACAGATCTTACACAAAGCCTACTCCTTGTCTTTAACTGTTGACTACTATTAGAAATGCCTGAGACAAAGAGATGGCAAAGCCTAACCTTGAACACTAAGATATAAGGTACAAATTTAGTAAGTTTTGTTGGTATAATTTTAAAATAGCATGTTGTATAGTGTGGTTTCATCCTTATGAAACAAAAACTCAGGGCCTTACAGTCTAGGTGAGGATAATGTTGACATATTGATACACATCACAGAGGGGCCAACCTGTTTACTGGACACCGACCAGACAGGCCCGTCAAAACCCGTTTGCATCTGTCTCATCCTCACTTTCCATAAATGACAGGGACTGGTGCCTGCAATGTCTGACAAGCAGGGATTCTAACAAAGATTGTACCTGCAACAGAGAGGTAAACTGGTGTTTCCATAGTGCTGAATAAAAAAGACATAATATCATTTAGTACAAATTTAATATGAAGATATTTTCAATGCCAAAAATCAATACATTCTTGTACTTTTTTTAGTTGTCTTGTCAAAAGCTCAGGGTAGGTTGTTTGTTTTTGAATTAGCTATCACAGTTATGTGTTTTGCTTCATAGCTTAAGTGCTAGTTTGTTTAATTGCTTGTTCAAGTGCACTGTTTAAAGTGCATGCTTCATTGGCTATCATGAGTCTTAGACATAAGTTTGCACACCCACCAACATTTTCAAAGGTGTAATGGTGAAATCATGTCGTTTCTACTTACAAGAAGTGGATATTTAAACATTATGTGTAATGCATTTGATGGGTTTATCTCAGCAACTTTAGTTTTGAATGATCAACTGTTATGTTCAACATTTAATTACAAAATCATGAAAATACACAAACACAGAGCTTTTGAAAAATTATAATCTATGTCTTTTAAAACATTATAAATTATTTCATTTTAAGATTTTTCAGCAATCAGATGTTAGAACATATGTATGTTACGAGCAGCCAGAATTTAGTGTTTTCGTCCAACAGCGTTTTTTATTATCATAAGAGCTTTGAATGTAATTAATACAGTTTAGTATGGGTGAGAAGAAAATAACTTCATATCTTATTGATTAATTTAGATAAACATCATTTGTTCTTTTCTATACATCAATCTGAAAGGCTACTTTTTGTTTTGCAAAGTTCAGATCTATCAGGAATAATCTATTTTAAAACAAAAAAGGCTGAACTATCTGTAAGTGATCACCATATAATTGCATGTCTAGATAAAGAGTGAAAAACAAAATAATGCCAAATGTCTAAGGCTTTTAAACAGTGGTATACAGTATGTACACTATGCATACGTATACCACTGTATACTTCTATATCACAGTATGTTGCATATATTTAAAAGAAAGAATACATTTTAAAAATATTTTTCACAAATGTAAAGTCATGTAAGTAGTTTACTAGTCTTTGATCTGTGATGTAGTCATTTTTACCTGCAATGTGCATTTTTATTAAATGGTTTCTGTATGTACTGTATTTGTTGTAAAATTTAATCCACAGCATGCCATATTGTATACCGCTATTGTTTACATTATATTCCAATCCCTATTCTGTGTTTTTGTGTATTGTATCGGTATTCTGCCCTCTCTTTCACTTTGTCTTAATGTTACCCTAATACATATGCTGCACTGCACCTGCATATATGTTCATCTGCACTCATGCATACAGAGCATGGCACGGAGAGAAACCTTTGTTCGTGAATTTTCCTTGAGTGATTATTCTGTGTCACTCTCCTGTATGATCACATCTGCTTAAAGTTCAGCCGGAGGAAGCAGATGTCATTCAGGAGAGCGAACAGCGACTGGGGAATTACTAACAATCAATTGAATGCATATTGTTATTACGGAGAGCAGCCCGGCGTGCTGCATGCTCTCCTGAGTGACCTGATTGCAGTATCATCCCTTCTCCAGAATACAAACAGTTAATCCCCTTATTATGGCTGCACGGAGCTGGGTTGGGGGGGAATCAGTGGTTGACAGATGGCATATGGAACACATGCATGGGGCAGCAGAGAGAGAGAGGGCTGCTTTTAAATAGACTGTATTCCTACTTGGGCAGTTTGGCTAGGATTACATTAACCAAATCAATACTTCAGTGGGCCTGGGAAATGAGTCCAAATTCAGGGCTCAGGGCCTGCTCCAGCCTTCACTCTTAAAGTTGTTACTGTTGAGCTATTCTGTGTTTAGTGTTTGCCGTGCAGAGTTACGGCGCTACAGACAGCAGATACACATTCATACTGCTGTATATATATACACACACATGTATACATAGACTAATATATGTAATACAGTGTATTTATAAAATATATGTTTTGTAGTTACTTAAAAATGGTCTTGTTTCAGTTTGGGATAGACATGCCAGTGAGAGAGGGAGAGTGAAAGACTGGAAGGACTCCTGCTGTGGAAGGTCATGACCTGTCCTGCAGGGAAAATTGTGTCCAGACCTCCTGGCCCCACCCTTTGGTACCAGCTGGTCAAGCCGACTAATCTCCGGGCTTAATAAACATGAGCAACACACGCAGAGAAACATGTCTCATCAGCCACGCTCTCCCTTAACCCACGGTTCCTCTTGTCCTACAGTGGTATGACTGCAGAGTGTGTGCTGCCTCTGTCGCAGAAAAGAACACAGATCTCTTGAACGAACGCCAGTGAGCAAACAATTACAAGCGAATGGCTTAGATGTCTGAATTGCTCCAAGATGGTGAAGCGTTTAATTTAAGATTTCACAGTCCCCCGGAACAGGAGAGGCTGGGCCAAGCCAAACATGCCTTCACTTTCCCAGGCTTGGTGAGAATTGAGTGTGAGAAAAGAAGAGTGCTGTCAAACAGCAGGAGAAGCTGGTGGCACAGTGCAGTAGCATGAGAGCCACATCACACACACTCTCCACCACACACATCACTGCACACTGCACTGTTTCAAGAGGCAGCAGTTGGAGGAACTCCTGTATTACTAATGATGCTATATGACACCATATAGCTGCTTATTTATGATTTACAGAGCATTTAAAATCTGAATTGTTTTTATTTGTTTTTGCCTAAAAGCATTTCAATTCACAGAGAACTACTACAGTTGGATAAAATAGCGTGTTCACTCATTTTTAACTTATTCTATTTTTAGTTTACTCTAATCCCAGCTAACAGTTTCATTAAGGTTGAAAGGTGGCTTTAATTTGGGTTTCAAATAGTTTAGTTGCTGTTTATCAAAAACACCACTGACACCGGTACTCATATTAATGAAAGAGTTATAAATGATGCTAACATGCTGTGTAAAGCACTGTAACCTTTAATGTAATGGTATCTGTTAATATTTTGCTGATGCACTAATACTCACAAACCACATGAAATTGGCCATTTGAAATCCCAGAGCCACAAAGTCCATAATAGATCATGATCAATACACACACACACACAAGTTCAAATGTGTTAGCAGAAAAAAGGAGGAACAATGTTAACATCTCAGTATGCAGGAATAACCATTGGCTTGACCCTAGATGCAATGCATTCTGTTCTAGTAATTACAGAACAGAGATGAGCTGCAGGAACACATGGGGTACAGGAAGGGCAGTTGGGTTAATCCCAACACTATGTAATTACGCTGGAAATGTATAACTCTGCAATGACTATGTCTGTCTGTAACCACGTGTTTCCATGCAGTTCAAAAATATCAAATTGGGATCAGATGCTCACTGTTCCCCTTTAAGGGAAAGTGATTTTAGCCGCAAGTTTCAGAAATCCCAAACTACTCGTTAGTTTCCTTTGGTCTTTCCAGCTGCCATAATCTAAAATCTGAAATTTGCCAATCCTGCATTAAAATAATAGGAATTGACCATGAATTTTCACAATTCACTGATAACCAGCAGGTTGTTTGAGAAATCATGCCAGTCATCTCTGCCAAAGAAGCAATTGCGAGCAGTGTGTGCATCAGGATTGCATTAGGTATTTGGGCCTAGTTCAGGTTGGTTTAATTACAGTAGATTTCATTTCTAAATAGATTTTTAAAAACATTTCATCAATGAATATTGGTTGGGTGCTTCGCCTTTGAAGTAATACAAACACTGTATAAGAAACCAGAAACGCTGCTATATCATGGAGCAAGTTATTCTTTTTGTTCTGAACTCACTGCATTTGGGGTTTGTGAAAGTTTTTCAAGTTCATTTTATTGGGCTATATTTTGAATTGGTCTCCTTTGTTCTGTGAGCTTAAGGGCATCTTGTAAGTTTTATACTCAGGGCAACATCTGCCAGTGGGTAGACCATTGTTAATGGTGTGTACACAAAGAGTGCTCAATTAGAAGGAAATCTTTTATGCATCTGTGTTATTGTTCCTCATATATGATCACAGCACCTGCTATCCACATGTCCAACCCCTTGATGGACTTGTAACTAAACCCTCTTCAACGTTTAGATCCCATATATACGGTAGTACAAATTCACCTACGTTTTTGTACTTCAAAACATGATTAGGGAGCAGGAAAATCTAAATGTTTCAAACTCAAATAAACTAACTCAGGGTAACATATTCTTTATGTGCTTACTTGAAGTTTTATATTCTCAGCGAGCATAAAGAAGCATCATATTTAGATCTCTTTTGGTATAAACAATCTTAGCTTGCAATATTCCGAAAGTTGTGAGGGCTTCTCTACTTTCTCTTTCCTCTCCTCTGACTATAAAAGTCTTCTATGCATGACTTAAAATCGCTGCTGGAATCAACTGCCATTTTCAACATCACCTCAAAAATCCCCAATGGGCAATCTGTGAATCTGAAACACTGGTCAGGAAGTGCAGAGTGGTGATTACATAATGAAAGCCAAGCTGTACCAATCACCTCTAAAAAGAACCACATGGTATTCTCTGATCCAAAAGAACAGCTGTGTATGAGGAGTGTGGGGCATTAGGCTGGCACAAGCCCCAGCCAGTGTGCTGAACAGCCTGCCTGTCTGTCTGACTGGACTGATCCATACCAGGGCCACTGTCAGATTTCAAAAATGTAATTCTCATTAAGATTTCATTATTTCTTGATGTTGTGGTTGGTCTAGTTTTGTGAAAAAGCTCCTGCTGTTTTCTGAAGGATGTAATGCACTGTCCAGGTGCTATTATATCTAGACTACTGTAGGGTATTGCTTACAAGGAGCAAACACAAAGTGCAAAATGGGAAACATTGAACTTGAAGAAGCTATTTACGAGGTAGGCTAGGTGTATATATAAACATGGTATATTCATCTTCATGACACTGAGGAAAAGCATTACAAAAAGCAAACATATTGATGTGTGGCTGTAAAAAGCACAGCATTCAAATCAAGTGATTTTACTTGAAAACTGTACAATGCACTAAAAAAGCCCACATTTACAATGTTGTGTACAACTTTGGTCAAAGCAATACAAAAATATTATTGCTTCTCTGGAATCAGTCCATCGAGAAGCAAGCAAACACTGTATATTTAAAGGCTCCAAAGAATGTCATACACTGACAGGTTAAAGGAACTAAATTGATTTTTTCTGTCTTGAACTTGAAGGCGATGAGGAAATGATTTTCAAGCATGCAAAATCCTGACAGGCGCTGACAAGTCAATCATATGGACCTTCTCAGAATCATCTCTTAAACCCAAACAAGAAGACAGGAGTGGAAACCACACAGAAGTGTATTTAAAGCAGAAGAGAGGTACAGCTTGAAAGAACCTACCCAGCTATGTTGTTGAAGCCAAAACCCTGGCTTTTCTCAAGAAATGACTAAATGAGATCCTTGGATCAATTAGCTCCTAAAATGAAACAAGACAGATGGGTGGAATGACTGCCTCTCATTTGTAAACTTTCCTGTGCTCTTATGTTCATTAACCTAATTAACCCAGTGAAATGTCAAAACCCATCAGAGCCCTGTTGAACTTTTTTAAAGCCCTCTGAGTGGCCTGATTTGCATTTTGCGCTTGGGATAAAGAGACAATCTTGAAAAATACAATAAACAGTTAAATGTGGTAAATAAGCACCATTTTGAGTTAAAATATGTGTCTGTTACATTGTTTATACCAAAACAGATCTCTGCACTAAAATCTTATTGCTAAATAAAGATCAAGAAAGGAAAAACACAAATTTTAGTGCAGTAACCTTCATCAAAGCAAGGAGGATTATGTATTACCTCCTCACTCAAGACAACAATAAAAAAACACACTTTTAATCTGTTCACGAACTTCATAGCTTAAGAACCAAGGCTAATTAACGACACATGAAACAGGAATGCATTTTAATATTGATTTTATTCCCCCCTCTCTCCACTACAATGTGTATGATTATGAATATTTTAAAAGCACATTTAACACGGTGAAGTCGAACAGTCTCAAAGAGGGATTCTTGTCTGCTCTTCAGCTAATGACCCTGGGCACTTCCAGCAAGCTTCTTCATATTTTAAAGAAAGTCAATACTTCTCCGGCCCAGTCAGCAGCATTAAGATTCATAGAGACGCCAGGGGGACTTGGAAAAATTAATAACACGCGTGCCCAACAATCCCTCCTCTGATTTAGTTGAACACAAAACCGCTCCTCTTGAAATGCAAAGTGGTAACTCCGAGGGAGCAAACATTCAGAATACAACCCCCCCCACACACACACACACTCGAGAGTTCATCAAAAATGAAAATTAGCAGGTCTTTAAGCTCTTTTTTCCAAATAAAGCCAAGCTTGTGAGAATGAAATCAACCCCTTGTGCTGTTCATACTGTATGATTTTTTGAGGGAGCAGTTTTCTATTCCACAGTAAAAAAAAAAGCGATTTAATGCCTTCCTACAAATGCTTTGAGTACAGCCGAGAGGAGAATTTCCTTGCTCAGGAGTTGCTTAAAAAAGTTTTACACCACAGCTCTGAAGCTACATAACACTGGTTTGCCATCAGGGCTGTAAAGGTCACAGTTACTAAAGAACACTGTTCTGAGCTTCACAGGTAAAAAGAAAGGCAGAGCACGCATGGCAAAAAAACAGACGGATGAAAGAGCAAGATGGAAAAGACACACAAAATGTACTGTATAGTGGTAGTAAGCAGTGATAGTGATGAAGGATGGGCTAGACAGGCATCCAAGCAGATGCCTTGAAAAGACTCAGTTTTTTTTTTCTTTCCCTATGTCAGCTGCATGCCCTCCATTGCCCATACAGTCAACTGGATGAGGCAGTTTCTCTTTCCCATGTTTCTCTCATATGCTGGCTCACAGTGGGCCAGCCTGAGGCTACTGCATTGATCACTGATACATTATGAACTAGAACAGCTTCCACTATTTCCCAGAAAGGCTAGACAGCATATGGTAGAGTCTCAGTGTGAACACACCACAGAACTGAAACAAGCCATCTTCCTGAAGGTTAGAGACAGGCGCGCAAGGGATCCCATGCAGAAAGAAGGATTAAAGAAAGATTGCTAGCTTAAGAAGAATGATGCTCTGTTGAATATGAGAAGAGTGTGAAGTCTTGAGAATGTAAGCACATGGCGTGTTGTCTGTGTTGTGTATTTATTACACAAGACTCAATCAAACACCTGTCCCTTTTAATATCTTTAATTATGTTGTTAGTTTCATTTACATAAAGTAGTGATCAACAACCTTTTTTTATCAAGAGACAAAGGGAAGTAACAAAAGTGGATTAAGATAAAAGTACAATAGAGGCATGTATTAGTTAACACTTATTACACTTATAAATACACATACTGGTGCCAAATAACTGTCTTTACAACGTCCTGCGGAAATGTCCAATTAAAAAAAACTGTACTGAAGTCTGATTAGGAAGGTCTTGATTGTTTGTCTTCTCCAATATCCTAGTTTCTGTTGTTCAGTAGGAAGTTGAAGGGAGGAAAGATCGATAACTCATTAGCAGTGAAGCCATCAGTGACTCCTGCCTTTAATAACTAACAGGCCAGAGTTGCATTTAGACTGAGGAACTGATGGCAGCTCACCCCTAGGTTTAGCATTCATACTTCAATTAATCAGGTCACCTTTAATGTTTTCTCAACTTTAGAGAGAGCTAAAATTGTCAGACTTTCTCTTGGGAGTTTGTTCCTGACCTGCCCATGTTGCATTTCCTCTCTACTCTCAGTCCGTCAGTTCAGAGCTCTAGAGACCCACGTGACCTGTTGTCCCTCCAAAAGTGATTGAACAGATCCCATCCCTAGCCCCCCAGCTCACACCGCTAGACAGCGTTTTCCTCCTCCCCAGCCTTGTGCTCCAATTAATAAGCCGCACTTTGTCTCAATTGAGTTTCACCCTCGGGTCCCCGTTGATCTCAGTTCTAAGTACCAAAGTAGTTTATGTCCCCCTCCTGCCAGCATAAAGCACAGACCAGTTGGCATCTTTGTGAGGCTTCCAGTCAGTCCCTAGTCTACCCAGAAGATTGTGTAGCTCCCTTGGCAGTTCTCAGTTTTAATCACTATCTTACCCTGTCTCCTCCATGCCTTCTCCCTAACTGGTAATAAGCCCTTCTCTATCTCATAGTTCAAGACAATAGACCCCACCACCTTCCACGTCTCGATCTTTAACCACAAAGCGTCAGTTTGCTGTATTTCAAACAGACAAATGTTAGAAAAAGCCTTTTCCTGTTTTCGCAGGCTGCACTCAGAGTGAGAATCCTGAGGGCACTATTGGCATATGTTAAAGGCAGAGCACAGACATGTGACCAGCTCAGTGTCATGTCTGAAGTGTGCATATCGCAGTCCCGCACAGTGATGATCGTTTATCCCCCTGCCTCAGCGCATATGTTTTGGATGTGGAACAGTTGGAATAGTGGGCTGTGGGCTAAACTGGGTCAGCCCATCACAGATGGAGCGAACTCCCAGTAGGTCAGTTTCAGAAGAAAACTGCCTGATATCTGACACAAATTATCTATTTGTCTACACAGCCTATTCTAGAGTAATTCCTCAAGAACTGATACTAACCGGGGCATGTTAGTTACAATCAAATACTATGCTCAGAAACTACAATAGCATCTAGATCATTTTAAACAATGGAAGATGCATTTTAGTCAAGTCCAATTTCCATCACAAGTTTTTAATGTCTCTTTTGAACACAACAGTCACAAGTGCTTGATAGACTTGATTTAGCTAAGGTTAATTTAACTGTTTCATTTCTGTTGAAATATACCAATATATTAGACATCGAATAGCTGGTGTTTATTTTATACTGATTGTAGTAAAGCTTTTATAACTTTCATCAGTTAAAAAGAAGCTTTCAGGAAAAGGAGAGAGCAATGATTTGGCAAGGAATCTTACTATAAAAGGAACATCATGGTTATTTAGGAATGCAATTACATCAGAGATAGTTTAAGTTTGTAGAACATATGTTTTTTTTCTGTAAGAGTAACTGTTGTAAAGAAAAGAGTGATGGTTCTTAAAACATACCAAATAGCGCTGACTAGTTTCATTGTAAGGCAGCAAAGATATTCTCTTCAATTATGCTGTCATAGCGCTGTTTCCCATCTCAGTGACGAAGCTCTGTAAAGAGTTTTTCTCTCTTTTTCTCCTTGTTAACATCACAATGGATCTTTCTGAAAACAGCAAAGGAGCCTTTACTCCTTGAACTGAACACTAGCACAGCAGGTAACGAAACAGAAATGGAGTTCATTGCTGCAAGATCAGATGTCTCACCTCATTGCGGAGGATGGAGTTTTTACATGTAATAATTATACTTTAGTGATGGATGTGTTTAAAAAATAAGGCATTTGACTCAAAAAGAGTCTATTCTTGCTTTCTTACAAACATTCTTTCTTTTAAAAAAGGAGAATTAAGTTTATTGCAGGACTACCAGAAACATATACTGTAAAGTAAAAAACCTAAAGCTGTGATAAGTTATATCATTTTTTAATACAGGGGTCATAAATGAAAGGATGAAAAGGCCAGAAACACCAGAAAGTAATGTACTGTATGTGGACTTGTCAAACACCTGCAAAATCAGACAGGAGGAGAGAAGAGGGAGTGCAGATCATTCGGATTCAGCTTTGTAAGAACTTACGAACATGAGACAGATCACAAGAGGAGGCCATCGAATACATTTAGGTCATTTAATTCCAAGTAACTACTGTAACTGATAAAAAGATCCTCTCCAGCTGTTTCTTGAAAGAAACCAGGTTCTCAGCTTCAACAATATGCCTGGGTAGCTCCATTCAGACTCCTGAAGCCTTTAAGCCTTTTGTATGAAAAAAATAGTATTATTCCTGTTCTCAGATATAAATGAACTTCCCCGCATTTCCTCCTGTGTCCTCTGGTTTGTGTTTCACCAGAAGTCTTTTAGGGTCACTTTGTCATTGCTTAGGAGGATTCGGATTACTCCACCCTCGTGCCTTCATAGTCCTCTCAGTTCAAGACTGAAAAGATTCAGTTCTTTCATTGGACTTACACCAAAGCAGCAATATCTTTTTTTGTCACGGAGTAAACAAAATTGTACGTAATATTATGAATGAGATGTTACTAGTCCATGGCACCAAATTAACCTAGTATTGCTTAGTTTGATCCTAAATCTTTAACTGTGGATCCTGATATTTGTTTGCTTTTCATGGCTCCACATTGCCTTGAAGATGTAAAGTAGGGAAGTACTGGTCGGGAACAGTGCATGAGATCATATTTCTCACTCCCTTGCCTAGATTTGCTTTCTGGAGAGTCCATTTCAGTTTCCATTACTCCATCACTGAGCACTTTTCACCAGCTCTGGAAAAATGCTTCAAGTAGCCTTGTGTTTTTTAAAGAAAATCGTATACTGTATCAACTCAAGCTCAAGGAAAAGTATGATGGAGATCAGATTTTGTGTTCCAATTTTGAAAGCAATTTATGCAGCTGTGTTTTCTGGCACTTTGTGGGAGAAAGTATATAGATACGTGCAACAGCCATATTTCCATCTAGGATTTGAGCTTTAGGCTCTTAGAACAAGACGGCCTAACCACTACTCTACCCCGCCTCCATTTAATAAGGTGTTACATATATTACACAACACCATGTTGGGAAGAAGTGCATTGAGATACTCAACGATAGAATAGAAACGTGTTTGCCCCCCATACAGTACATAGGACAACTTTCACCGAAGCTGAAATTTCACAAGGCACAACAGAGGCAGCTTGTTTACAGCGTATGTAGCACGAGGCAGTCCTCTGTTTACTATACTGTTTCTCTTGGAAAGAAATCAGATTTGCAGCTGCAGCGTGGAATAATTCATAGCCCCCTCCACGCCGGGAGAGCCACAGGTAGTTGATGAAGTGGCAGTGCCAAGTGTCCCAACTGGCGAAGACAAAGCGCAGCTGCTGAGAGTCAGCGCGGCCAGATGCCGCCGACGTGCCATGTGTTCCAAGCAGGGCGGGGGGGGGGGGGGGGTGAGTAAGGCGCTTGCCAAGGCACTCTCATCTGGCGCCAACCCGACACATGTTCTGGCACTCCAACAATTTCCGCTCTCGGCTCTCTCCCCTTCTGGGAAGAGGGGGCTCCTCGCGCCCGCCGCTCCTCCGCACCGCTTCCAGGGTGCTGTGTTCCAGTCAGAGCAGTGCTGGCGCCCGCTGCCGGCCAGCGAGCCAGCCCGCTTTTAAGTGGCGTGAGGCAGAGCTGGCTGCCAGCCCTGAAACCTGACCTCTGTTCATGCTGGCACCGGCTCTCCCACAATGCAACTGCGCTTCGCTCCCTGCTGCTTCAGAGGAGCTCAAAGCCTATCACTGACCTGGGTAAGGCAAGCAGAACCTTCTGCCCGCTGTAGAACACGAAGTCCGGCCTGTAGACTGTATTTGTTTGGTAATTCTTCCATTGCACAACAAAATGTGTGAAAAAGACGATTTTCTTGCATTTTCTGCAGGCCTCCGGAATAAACGTTTAAACGTCCGAGAGATGAATAAAAAACAGGAAATCCAAGTTTAGACTTGTGTGATCCTAGTAGCGTGAAGAGGAGGAGGAAAAGTCTTCATGGCTATGATTTTACAATGCCCGTTTCTGAGCCAAAAAAAAGACAACCTTCAATACTTTGGCAGAAACTCAGTCAGGGAGTGATCCAGCTCTGGCTCACGGAGGTAGCTTTCCTTGATGATACTGTTCTTCTACTGGAGGGGATTCACTGAGGCTCAGTACCCAGTTTTCAGGAACATGCCATTCTCATTTCTAGCGTAGGGGTCTGGGGAACGGAAAACTTTTTGAACGAGTGCCATGTCTGAACAATCCTGTCTGAAGCACGCGAGTGCCAGCTGGTGGCTGTGTGTGCCCGCGCTGTGTTGGGGAGCCAGAGCGAGCTGGCAGGCTGGAGTCCTGGTAAGAAGAATTGGCCCTGGCTCTGTTTCCCCATTAGCCTTGATTTTTTTACACTACAGGGCCTGTGAGCCCCACTCCCCAATGGCCAAAGTCTTCTCACTAGATATCCCACCTGCCTTGGAAACTAATGGTAATAAACATAAGTGGGAATCCACAAAGCACAAAAGTTTACTGTGAGACCTGAGTTTGGCTTATATTTAATTATGCGTGTACCCAGAAACCATACTGATGAAATTTGGCTGTCATCAGTCCTGCTATAATGGAGGGGTCTGTAATACAGGACCCACTTCACAGTACAAAAAGAATGGGTTTATATTCCAAGGACTGATCATGGAATATTTACTGTATCAAGAGTGAAGACACAGAATCAGCATCAGGGTTCCTTTTCAAGCAGCACCAGCACTGAAGCTGTGATCCTCAGTCAACATGTCTGTTAGGTTGATCAAGAGACATGTTAGATTGCAGACTCTGAAAGAAGGGTCTGCACTCCCAGGTTAGCCAAAGCAATGACACCAGTAGAAGTGTATCAAAAACAGAGTGAAAGCAGACATGAAGAAATGCAACATTGATATTAATTACTGGGGGTGGGGCGGGGTTGGGCGTATAGCACTTTAAGACCCCAAGATGTTGTAGAGAGATCACCATGACTGGATGGCACAGTACACAACCAGATATCTCAGGCCCCAACAACCTGGGAAGGAGTGTCCGATTCCTGTGTTAGTCTGAATAGTCACCCGTTGGGTTGACAAATCCTGTGGAAACTTGTAAATGTAGACTTCTTACATTTACAGGTGCAAGATATATTCATTACAAAACGCAATAAAATACTCACTTCTTTGCATTATTTTTTTGTAAAAATACAACAGCAGTGCCACTATAACCCAGGGCAACATAGAACAGATGTAAGCATCCCTTTATCTTAGTCATGAATTCCAGTTATTTCCTTGTAAAAAATCACGATCACGATCTCCCGTTGTAAGAACTTTATTTACGGTAGAAAAGTTTCCGCCCGGATTGTATTTACCGTGCACAGGAGAATTCGTTGTTGCAAGGACTTTGAATGGTAAGGTGAAAATAAGTAAAAATGACTTTGGGTTATTGTTATTTGTTTGTAATATCTGTAAAGAGGATGTTAAGTATTGTAATAAATCTTCAATTTTCAAACCAGAAGCATTGAAAACTTTCCCTAACTACAGAAAGATAAAGTCTGATATTGTGATTTGCGCTGGCTTTAACCTGCACTGTTCTGAGAGGTGCACGTTGGAGAATATAGACTCTAAAATAAAAAGTAATTTTCTAGCCTAGAGACGTTATCTTCGGGAATACGAAGGATCGTTCGTTTATAAGAATAGATTATTGTTTTATCGCCTAGGCGTCTTTGAGGGAATAGCAGGGAATAGTAGTCGGTGCTGACGAATGTTTTGTGTTAATCACGCTCTAAAATAAAGAGTCGGTTATTACTACCGAAGTTTAAATATCGTGGCAGTAATACTCCTGGGGGTGAGTAGGCACCACTAAGTGGACTAATTTGATATGCAGGCATACGTGTGGATGTGAAGGTATATTTGAACTACTGTAGGCTTACAGGACACCAGACTGCAGAGTGGAACAGTGGTCTGGGCTCTGGAATTGTAACTGAAAGATTGTGGGGCCCACAACATTTGTACCTTGGGGAAAAGGTACTTCATTCCGTTTGTTGCAGTAAAGTCCACAGCACTTTAACTGGATACAAATGCTCGTAAGTTTCAGATGTTAAGTGTAAGGCTAATTAATTAATAATTTCCTCGACTTTGTTAATTAGAGCGTACTTGTTTTCTTCTCGAGAAAGGAATGTGGTGTTTTTCTCAGAAAGTGCCGAGTGCGGAGCTGAAGGTATCCACTGAATAGCAGCAGGTGATACTGTCAGTGACAGCGGGGATTCATACGCCTGCCTTTCGCTGTCTGGGGCAGCCCGGCTCCCTCCGTCTTTGTCTTTTCCTTGCACAGCCCTGAGAGGATGTGCCAGCCTGGAGACTCAGTCACAGCGGAACACAATGGGCTTGCCTCCATCTTTGCGCAACAAAAAGTGTGTTGCTCTGCTTTGTCCAGCAGTGAGTTAAAACAGAGTTGCAAAAATGTTCCTCATTAGGCGAAATTAACATTTCGGCCTCTGGAAAATAAAAACAGGCTAATGGGGGGAATCAGCAGTAGTAGAAACTGTAAGAACAATTGCCAGGCTTACACTAATATTGGCAGAGTCAGATATAAATCATGGAATGATATTCCATACGAAATGCTATGCAAGTAAATTGAAGTGCTGAATGAATGTAGAGGCTCTAGATATCTGTTAGTTACCACACTGCTCTTTGCATGAGTGGCACCGAAACATGGTCATCAATGTTCTCAAGAAGGTGTTTATATTTTAAGCACAAGGTAAATGTCATTGCAGCTGCTGCGGTCAAACTCCACGGGGGGTTGAAAACGTACTCTGTAAGCAGTGGAGCAAATTGTAGAGAAATTAATTCATGTTCAGTTGCACTCAATCCAACGTTTTGTCTTTCTTTTCCATTTAATTTTCAGTTCTGAAACAAAAAAAAAATGATGCGCATCAGAAAGGCGTCTGAATGAGGTCACCAAGGAGTCACACCGGCCACCTGAACAATGTTTCAGCTGCCTGTGAGTCGGACTGTGCTCAGGACTGTAAGTCTCGCGCTCGCACATCATGCGAGACGGAAGGGCTTCCTGAGAGTGCTGCTGGGCAGTGGACTGGGAAGGGCATACCTGCACGGAGGGAGACTGGCATGGAATGGCGCAGTATCCCCAGTATTCACCCAAGCTCCACGCTTTGGGGACAGGCTGGCCATAGTGGATGTCAGTGGGAGGCACAGCTACCAGGATCTGTACAGCAGCAGCTTGGGTCTGTCCAGGCGGATTGCAGAAGTGCTGGATTGTGGTTCTGGTGACCTACGGGGGAAGCGCATCTCTTTTCTGTGTGCCAATGATGCCTCATACGTGGTGGCGCTGTGGGCGTCCTGGATGTGTGGTGCCATCGCTGTACCTCTATACAGAAAACACCCCTTGTCTGAGCTAGAGTACATAGTTACAGACTCGCAGAGCTCTCTGCTTGTAGCGGGACATCCTTTCTCAGAGACGCTGCGCCCCCTGGCAGAGAAGCTGGGCCTCCCCTGTGTGCAGCTTCCCCTCTCTTCCAGCCTAAACTCCCTTAAGCCTCTACAGGAGTCCAGTCCTGTCACCGGAGACTGGGCAGAAAGACCAGCCATGATTATCTATACTAGTGGCACTACTGGCAGACCCAAGGGAGTCCTAAACACTCATCGCAACCTGCAGGCAATGGTAAGGAAGACGGTGGGTGAGGCCTTTGGGTTCTGATTGTGACTGCTCACCATGAATGGGGAAACCGATTTCGTTCTTTTTACAGCTCAAGAGTTTACTGCGTTTTGGAAAAGCGGAGCTGTGTAAAGTTTCGGTTTTGTCTGGAAGCTAGCCTCCCAGCTCGTTGTCCATGCGTTCCTAACCTCCTCGACCTGAGTGATGTGAAATCTGGCCTTGTGCCTGGGGGCTGAAGCTTTCTGCTGTTGCAGCTGTGTTGAAAAAAGTCAGGTCGCGTATTTGGCAACTTCCATCCTGTTTCCACTTTGCCCTTTCTCACAGAGTCTGGAATGGGTTGTAGCCATTTAATTGTAATCTCACCTTTCATCTAATAAGATCTTCTAAACTTTTAGTCATGGTTTGGAAGGACAGCACTGAAATGGACCTTTTTAAAACCATTTAATAATGTCTAGTGGCTTTTGACTCAGGGTTGCATAATATTTTTTACCTTCTTGATTGAAATGTTGCTTTTGCCTGGATACTTTAATTTGTGCTTTTTAGTATTTGTGTGCTGCCTCTTGAACTCATTGGTTATAGTATTATGGACTTGAGTTTCAAGGCTATGCTGATAAGACTCAGTTTTATGTGTTTTACTCAGTTCCTGCACCTTACAGCTTTCTGTCAGAAAATAAGATTTGTATGCATCAGAACTTTTGTTAGTTAAACTTAAATCAGCTTCACAAAGTTGCAGACTTTAGTATTGTTTAAGAGCCTATGTTCACCTCTGTAACTCAATTAAGACCATCGCTCAGCTTGTACATGCTGTGATTTAATCACTATTACTGGGGTAGTTTCCATGGCACTCAATATGATTATTAAGTCCAGAATTCAGCTGCCCTTGTGCTAATTAAAATCATTCTGCATTGGCACATAACTTCCATTTTCTGTAAATGGCTCTTGCTACCTGTGAAATTTAGAATGGAGTTTAAAGTTTTATTTTTCTTAAATGTAAGGCACTGAATGACCTTACTCCAAATTATTTTGAGGACTTGCATGAGTGTAGTTCCTTAATCTGACATGATCTGATTCCAGATTTCTCACTCTGGTGAAGGTAAAGAGCCTTAATGAGCAGCTCACTCCCCAAATTCATTAGAGACTCTGCAGTTGCCAACATTTACAAAACTTTCTTTAAGTTTATTATGTTTTTTTCCTATCTTATTTCATAATTCGGTATTACTCATGATTTCACTAAGTCTGTGTCCTGTTCTTTTTTCTTTCAATTTGATTTTGGTTTTATTGTGTGTGCTGTAGTATAGTGGTTTTGAAATCAAATAAGTTGTATTATTTTTATATCCTTCCTCAGGTTGTTTAGCACTAATATGTAATACATTTCTTTTAGTTTCAGCATTGTAATTAAACATGCTTTCTTGGAATTTCTGAACATATTGCAACCAATACTAGACTCAATTAAAAAGCTGTATGTAATTCACTAAAAGAATGTGATGTAGGTTCAACCAGATATTTTATAGCTTTTGTTCCACCTTACTTCTCAGTTTATTATTCATATTTAATCTCTTAAAACTTTTCCTTGGGTCTCGTCCTATTTTTTTTTGCACATCGTATATAAATACTTGCTTCTTTTAAATGAGCAATGGCGGGGCTTCCCATGAATGGGGAGTTTAGTTTGGAAGCCCATGTGACCTTCCAGGACGAGAGCTTGGCACCTCTTCCCCGGCTGCTGTTCCCATCAGTGACGGCGCTGTCTCCCCGGCAGGTGCAGTGCCTGGTGTCCGAGTGGGCGTGGTCGAAGGATGATGTCATTCTGCACACCCTGCCCCTGCATCACGTCCATGGCATCGTCAACAAGCTGCTGTGCCCGCTGTGGGCGGGGGCCACCTGCGTCATGCTCCCAGAATTCCAGCCGCAGAAGGTACTTCCTTTAAACCCTTTTCAACCCTCTCCTTTCTGTGAATCCACTGCACAGCTGGAACTGGGCAACAGCATGCACACCAATGTACCGTTAGAAACAGTTATTATTCACAATATATTATTATTATTATTATTATTATTATTATTATTATTGGAGCCGTGATAGCTCAGACAGCAAGGGCGTCTAGCTCCTGACTGGAAGGTCCTAGGTTCAATCCTTGGTAGGGGCAAGTGATGTAGCGTGCTCTATTGCGGACAGCTCCCAGGTCCACTCAGCCTGCTTTCCAAATGAGTACCGGGGGTTAATCCTTCCGGGGGCGATAGGCTGGCCGGAGCGTGATGCTGACCACGTCACCTCCACCTCCAGTGTCGGCTGGTCAAGAAAAACGATGGCCCTCGGCCCCCATTCCCCATGATGGCCTGAAAAGGGACTGCCCTACCTATTGTTAGTAGTGGTAGTATTGTGGGATGATTAGGTTTTGATATGTTCTGTGAGGTGTTTGCACTGTTTGCTAGGTTAATGGGTTTTCTCTGGTTCTCTGGTTTCCTGTCACAGACGAAAGACATGCTGCCCTGGTTAAATCGGATCACCACATTTTGCGTATTATTAGCACAAAGCCTACCAGGTTACTCTCCGGCTGCCTAGACCTTCTAATAATAAAGTAGCTAATGAAAATGAATGGATTTTGCTCATGTACATGACCCCCTTGTATTGTTAATATTGCAGAAGCTGTGCCGTTGCTGCCATTTTTAAAGGCAGCTGTAAGCATTGTAATTATTTATTCTATAAAGTTTTCACTATTAATCATCATTGTAGTATGGTCTACTGGGCAGCTGTTTTATTCACTCCTGCGAAAGCAAGCTACGGCTCAGGTTGTCAACCTTAACAGCATGTGTGGAAGAGAAAGCTGTAAAGACCTGAAACAATGAAGTTGTGTAGGGTGTTGATGTTCAACCTTATCGGTTACTTGTCAGTTGTTTGAGCTAATTGTGGCTGCTCTCCAAGCCGCCAGAACCACACGCATCAATACAGCACTCTGAACTGACAGCCCAGCTCTTTCTGGAGAAACAAGACGGGCCCGGGTCAGTGGCGAGACGGCAGCGCAGGTTAGATCGCCGAGACAGCCTGTAGAATTTTCTTTCCCTTTGTCACGCTAAGCGTTTGAGTCCCTGTGATGGATTGCCTGGTGTGACTCTGTATCTGACCACGCCAACTCACTGGAAGGGGTTTAGAATCGAATCAATCGATGGGCTGACATTGAGAAATGAGTGTGTAAGACTGGAGGGGGGAGGGGAGCGTTTGCTGGGGTCCAGGAGATTTCGCCAAGGGCGTGATTGACAGGTAAGGGCTGCAAAGGACAGGAGGCAGAGAAAGGAACACAGAACTATTACAATACTCTAAGCAATATCAGCTTACCCGTAGTGTCTCTTACGATTCTCAGTGTTAATGAATAAGATACATTTATGACTTCTCATAATAACGGGCTTTTTGTGAAATAGTCCTTGCCTTACTCCCTTTCAGAAGGCTGCTTAATATCAGTCATAAAATCTTCAGTGAGAAGCTTTCTCACCACGTTAAGCATACAGCATATTCACTGGCTCGTCAGCTGTGTCATCATGGATAGATATTGATGGATTGCACTTTGGTCAATCGTTTTAAACCTATTTTCTTCCTGGGCTGCTGTTTTTTTTTAAAATAAGAAATGTGGTCTTTATTGTGTGTGTGTGTGTTTTTTATTTTTACACTTGGTTTCATAATAATATAAAACATTCGCCAACTCACCCGCTGCTTCATGGGGGTTTCATGGAGGAAAAGAGGGTTTTCCCAGGGTGGCTGTGAGGTTTGCTGCACGGATTCATCCTCCGGAGGCGGGATGAGATGCGACCGCGCTGGCGTGTGAAACGGGTGGCCTGGTTCTGGAGGTGTGCCTCTGTCCTGGTGTGAAAGCTGTGCGAGTGGGCACTGGGCTGGGTACTTAACAGTCTGCAGGCTTCAGTGGGTCTGGCTGCGAGGTCTCCCAGGTGAGACTAGCCCTTTGAAGGATGTAAATTGCCGTTTTTTCTCTCTCCCGAGTGCCTCCTCTGGGAAGCTCTCAAGTGGTTTGATAGACACGGCCTGAAAAGCACAGAGAGCGGAGGGTAAATAACACTTCATCTCTGAACTCTTGTGTTTAATGTCGGGGGTGTTCTCCGTTTCCTAGAGCGCTCATGATGTGCAGTAGTTTATAGACTGGTGTGCGCAAACACAAAAATGCACATTAAAACATCAACAAGTGTGACCATTGTTCTGTATTCACTGTAGTGTTTTATTTTCATGTGGTAAATACAGTAGAGACATTTTCTGATTTATTCTTCATTATACCTATAGGCTTTCCCAGTTTGTTCCTAAATATGCAGTTTCAGTCATTTTAAATATCCTTACAGCATGGATCTCTCCCAGTGACATTCTTAGACTTCTGGTTTTCCTAGTCCAATCCATAGACTGACTGACTTTTTAATTAAACTACTTAAGACCTGATTGAATCTTGTTTTTGCTTTTAAAAAAGGTTTTATAACTGTATCCTGTGGAATACTAAGACATCTCCATCCTCGTTTTTGGGGAAAAAAGCATCAGACAAAGGCACTTTTTAAAATATGCACATCTCATAGTGTGTGTGTTGCACACTTTACGAAGAGCACATGTTCTTGATTGGACTCTAGAACAAATCTGTTGTAAAACATGTACTTTATGTAAAATAAAACGCAGTGATTTTATTAATATGTGGACAATGAAGCATTCTGGTGTACAGAGAAGCAGCCTGATCTGCTGTATACAGGGGCAGCTGGGTGTGTTGGCTGCCACACATCACCCAAATAGAAATGCTCTAAACACGTTTTCTCCTTTTCTCACAGTCTTTTTTGAAGACATCAGTGTCCGAACTGTCATGCAATCATACTGGAATATAATAAATGTACTAAAACCGTACTATAGTGCAGGGTAATTTTTTATAAGGATCTGGTTAAGAAATTCGGATTTGGATTGGTAGCCCAGGATCAAATGAACGCAGTACTCAGAACTGCTCACAGAAAACAGTTCTAGCACTTGGTACAGACATATACATTTTTTTGTTAGTTCTTCTTCTGCAGATCTGAAGGCAAATACAACCTAAATTAAAGGTAAATTAAAAGGTAGACAAAGGGATGGCCTCACAAATACATATTTGGGATTTATTGTGCTAACACTCAATTTGCCAGTGTCAGTATGACAAATTCCAAATACCAGCTGAGGACTGGGCTCATTTCAAACCGCTTCCAGCTTTTTCCTTTCACCCTCTCCAACCAGTGGAATGGCAACAAGAAAGCCCTTTAGTGTTGTCTTTTAGGAGTGATTTTTTGTTGTTGTTTCCTTTAAATGGCAAACGTGCATAGAAATGTAATGCTACAGTGAACAATGCATTAACTCTGGATACAAGGCAGGATTCTCCGTGCCCTGATCCCTTTGGAAAGACGGGGAGCCGGCAGTGCATGTAGTGTTGCTTTCCCTTCATAGACATTCGCTCAGGCCGGTTTTAGGATTGGGGTGACAATAAGACATTAGATGGTGCTTCTCTGACGTATGCTGAAATCTAACTATAAAGGGAGGACGAGAAGGCATGTGTAGAGAGGTAGAGGGAGAGAGCAGTTCACGGGAAGCTGCAGAGGACGATGAGACATGTTTAAGAAATAGTGGGCAGGGGGGGAGTGTGAGAGGCGGAGGGGGAGAAGACTGATAAGAGGAGAGGCAGCGAAGCGGGGAATAATGAAATGGAGAGAGAAAGAAGTGGGCCGAGGGAGAAGCGTGTCTTCTCCCGGGGGGGACCGCGAGAAGGAGAATCTGTCGTTCACCTTCAATTAATTCGCGCTTTTCTCCCGGAGTGCGCAGGCTGTGCACTGAGCCGCGCACCGGGCGTGTGGAAGGGAGAGGGTTGGTGTTCGCGCGCGACTGTGCGGACGTCTGTGTGTGTGACTCAGTGTTCTGGCACAAAAGCTCCAAATAATACACTGCCGGAGGAAAAAAACAACTTCAATTCTGAAATATAGGTGTTGTGTTGATGACATGACCGCACGTCGCGTTTCTGTGTTTCTGTGATTCTTAGATCCTGCCATGCTAAAAAGGTGGTAGAATGAGCTCAGAAGAATTCTGTATATTCGTTTAAGTGTTTTTTCATCATGATAAATACCAAATCCTCTTTGTGCCCATTTTTTACCAAGAGTAATTCCTTATCTTTTTGCTTTTAATGTTAATGATGTATTTGCATCCTTTCTATTACTGTATTTATTTTACATGACTGAGCGGGTAAACACATTCTTAAATACCACAAACAAATTTTTTTAATTTTTATATTGAAGTCGACACTTGGTGGAAAGGGAGAGGGGCAATCATAAGAAAGTTTTGAAAGCAGTACAGAACTGACAGAACGGATGTTGTCAAAACCCCCCAGAAATACTTTTAAAATACTAATGCTCTTGAAAATCCAAGCTTCTTTGCATGCACAGAAAAGAATGAGGAAATTTAGACTGTAACATAGAAATCAAATGCGCTCTGTGTAGTTGCAAAAAGACATGCTTCTGTGAAGAAATCCTTCTTAGTCTACAGTGAATTCCAATTGAATTGAGTTGTTCAAGGAAGATAAGGCGGCAGCTCAAAGCATTAATGGCCTGATTTGGTATTCACACTTCACACAGGAACACAGAGTTCAGCAGGTTAGTTAGGTATTATTACAGAATCGAGGTCTTCTCACGGCACACTTCCTGATCCAGGTTCTTCCCAGTCGTCATGCCTTGTACCTGTTTGTGTTCCTGTTGTCCTCTCTGCCAGGTGTGGGAGCACCTCCTGAGCTCCCAGGATCCTCGTGTCAATGTCTTCATGGCCGTGCCCACCATCTACTCCAAACTGATCGAGTACTACGACCGCCACTTCACCCAGCATCACGTGCAGGACTTTGTGAGGGCAGTCTGTAAGGAAAGAATCAGGTAGTTACAATATACTACAATAGACTAGTAATGTATTGTACGTAGTGAGTATTTTATCTGTGCATACCCAGTACATCATCAATTTCCCTTCAGGATCAGTAAAGTCTTATCTATCTATTAATGCTGAAGGACAGCTGCCATACCCATTGTGGTTTGATTGTCTTGAACGGTCTGTGTTGAATCCATTGATTTAACACTCTGCCCACATCTCTCTGAACTGAATAGGCAGTGCCTAGACTCACTCATACAATGTGCTAGCACTTTTAATGTAATTTTTTATTAACTTATCTCATACCAATGAAATTATTCTTACGATCCCCATTTCTGTAGGCGTTTCATATGCAGTTATACAACTTTGTTTTAATTTGTTGATTGTTGAGAGGATGTTGTATACTGAGACATTCTAGGTTTTGGGCATGCAATGAGTAGTCTCAAGAGGAAAATAAGTGCATCACTCTACAGTTAAGGGTAGATAATCACTGAAAAATGTAGCAGCGAAATAAATGTGTTACTGTAAAAGGAAGTGTGTTATCAGCGTGGTGCCAGGGGTGTTTTGAAACGCACAGCTAGTGCTCAAGTGATCTTGCCCTTTGAGAGTCTCACAGTGACCTTTGGCCTCTCTTTCAGGCTCATGGTGTCCGGGTCGGCAGCCCTGCCTCAGCCTGTGCTCGAGAGGTGGGAGCAGATCACAGGGCACACCCTGCTGGAGAGGTACGGAATGACAGAAATCGGCATGGCGCTGTCCAACCCGCTGAAGGGACCACGCATACCTGGTATTGTGCCTGTCAGACTGTGTGCTGTAACGCGGTTTGATGTCCTGTGCCATTTTTTGCTGTTTATAATTCCATTGTTTTTTCTTCTCCTGCTTTTTAAGTGGCATGTTGTTTACCAGTTTCTGGAAGCTATTATTGGCTTGCTTTTCTGTGCTGTGATGAATGTATTAATTACATATGGTAGGGCTTTAAAGCAGCAAAAGAGAACCAAAAAGAATTTGATGCCATTATCCACTAGTTCATTTTAAAGATAACTAATTGTTTGATTGTTTCTTCACTGTGAAAAACTAGGTTTATTTTGAATCCTCCAGTCTTTTTAAAATTAGCTCAGCGATCCTTTTATTGACGTTTCTCTAGCAGTCTGTGAACTGCCTGTGGTACTGAAGGAGAGGCTTTCTTATTAAAGTAGGTTAAACCAGATCAATAGCACCACGGTGCTTTGAGAAAAGAAGGGATAGCTTAGTTACTGCACCTCACTGAACCAAAACTGCAACCCAAGTGGAAAACTAGGCATTCGCAAGAAGGCTTAGAGGTTTTTTTTTTGTTGAAATTTGTAACATCAGGGCTGAAAGAAAACAAGAATTCCTAAATGTTTTAGATCAGAACCACAGAAGATTTTTAAAATAGTTGTTTCTGTTGTTGTGTATGATGGTGTGAACGATCGTTCGCACGCTGCTGCCTCCGACTTCAAACATGAGCTCATCTGCACTCTGTTGTAGAGGGGAAACGGTGTTTGCGTGTCTGTTCCGCCGGTGTGAATAGAGGAAGGCAGCGCCTCTCTGTGCTTTGTGTTGGTGCCGGGAGGGGGCTTGTGTGTCCAGCGGTGTGTGTGGCCTCTGGCAGAGCTCCAGGGCGGCGGTGACCACCCCTGGGCTGCTCAGGACCAGGGCCCCCGCCGAGAGAGCGCGATGTGAAGGGCTGTGAATAATTCATGAGGAGCGGGCGCGGCGCACCGCGTTCCGCCTGGCTGGGCTCATTCAGCGACGGTGCCATCGCTGCTGCCACCTTAATTGGCGGTTTAGATGGGCATGCTGATGAAGCCTTGTTAATGGCCGTCTGCGCAGTCAGGGGACTCATTGTGTCTTTGACAAGGCTGTCGCCGAGGGGCCCTCCTGCATTCCTCTACTCGCGCAGCTTCCTTCGGTCACACCGCCGCGCACACACAGCCGCCCCAGAGACCGCGCACAACCGCGGGGCTGCTAACAGGAGCACCACTGAAGTGCATTTATTTACAGCAGCTAGTTTACTCTAAGTAAACCTCGAAGTTGAATTTCTGGTGAAGCGTTTTTATTTCTCCTGCGAAAATTATGCTGACGGAGCCTCATTTACTTTGTTATTTTTAGACTGTCAGTCAATGCTCAGTACAGATGCTTTAATTTCCCTTACGGCTTTTTTCCCCCTCTATTCAGTTAACAGAGAGAGCTAAGCTATTTTTTTCTTAAAGGAAGAATTGTATTAAAGTCGTTCATACTGGACCCTAAATTAAATAACTGGAGTTGGTGATATTTTAATATCCCCTGTTGTTTGTAGTCATCTTTATTTTCAGATGTAATTCATTTGTAGAATTTGCTTATTAATCTAAATTCCCCAGAACCTTATTAACTTCAGTCTCATATGCATCAAAACTGTCCTGCAGTTTTCTGTCGGACAGAGCACCACAAGCAGTGGCTTGCTGGTATTTATTTATTTTAATTATGAATCCCATCTTATTATTGTGATTTGTCATTGTGCCTAAGTAGTTTTTAAGATAGAAATACACATTTCCTGGTGAAACACAATGGAATAAAAACAAACATTTTTCACTATAAGTGAACAACCTGGGAAAAGAGCTGAAGTCTTAAAAGTGACATGTGTCAAAGGGCAGAAAGTGTTAAACAAAGAAGCCAAGCATCTTAAGTCCTCATATGAAAGAGCTTCAGTGCTCTTTTTCGCTGACCCTCTTTCTATTGATTTTAAGAAATGTTTTCTGAAAATTGGCAGCTTGTTCAGCTTTAATACAGCCCTCCCTTCTACATCGGTGAGCAGATACAGGAGTCCTTTGCTGCACAGTGTTGCTTTTTCAGAAATCATTTAGCCTACAGTTTGAATAACGCAGCACAGCACTTCATGTGTTGCTGCAGATCAACATGACTAAGACAGCTGCCCTAAAGCACTGCACCTTTGGAGGCTCATCACAACCAAGTATATTAACGATTTCAAAGTTCAGCTTTACGGTGTGAGCTGCATTGATAGTAGCATATACAGGGAAAAGAGATGTAACTGCCGTTTATAAATACACTGGATTAGCTTACAGTCTACTGTATATGAGTCAGCCTGTATTCTGGAGCTATCTAGTCTTCAGGGTTTTGTTTTACCCAAGCTATTTATAATTTAAGTATCTCAGTTATTGGGATTAAATCATTTTTAGGTATTCAGTGCTAATTTGGAGTCCCATAAACCATTCAGGACTGTAGTTCATCAGAAGCAAAACTGACTGTCCTGATTTATTCATTGTCTATAATTACAGTGATGCATCTTCATGGCAGTACCTTGAAAACTGCACCAGTAACAAATAGGTTGTAGTAATATTTGGACTTCCTTGTTCCTCATCTTAAAACCAATAGTCTATGATATGTATTTCACTGTGGAAAGCGTTTTGCATGAAGTAGGGGTTTAAAAATGCTTTGAGTATAGTTGATGATCATTGCCTCTGCATGTCAGAGGCCTTGCTGAGCTAAGCGTGTGTATTAGTTGAAGGTGATGTGACCAGTATCTGTGTGCATTGATCGAGCACACATCAGTGTGGGGTCCCCGGGCCGCGATCAGCTGTTGATTTGATCTTGGTGTGTGTTGATTGTGTAGGCTCTGTGGGTGTCCCCCTGCCTGGAGTCGAAGTGCGAATCCTCATGCACAACACCTCCAGTGCCACCATCGCTGAAGGTAACTGCAGGCTGACTCAGGTGAGTGTTGTATCTCCAGTAAGAACTGGTGCTTGAAAATATCCAAATACCTTACTGAAGACAGTGCAAAGGGGACCTAAAGAATGACATTGAAACCACTGTATATGAAAATGAGATTTTGAAATTTCTTAAATTCCTAAATTTGTAGTGTAAAGCGTACATACAGTAGTGATTCACATAGTGTTTACGTAGGTAGGTAATAAAAATTCCCATTGGAGCCAGTGCACAACATAGATTGTTCTAGACTGTCTTTAAGATTCGTCTAATAAATTGATTTGCTGAGACACCGCACAAGGGCGATGATTCGCAAAACCTTCTGGGGCAGGAAACCTCAAGTCAAATAACATCTAGCAGGGAAATCAAGTATTGGGATCAGCTGAAGGACTCGTTTCTTCTTCGACTCTTCTTCTTTCTGTCTGAGTCCAAGTATTTTTCAGATATCTTTACACAAGTAGTGTTAACAATTCGGATCATGTAGAGATGTTTTGTTTTGCTAGTTGCAGTAGACAAAAGAGTGCGAGATCAAGCAGCCACGCGAGTTTTGAGAGCAGAGCTCTGGTTGGAAGCTGCTGGGTATCTCCAGGTGCAGGGAGTCGGTCAGTGTGCTGTGTTGGTTTTCGTTCCTGGCTCCAGGTCAGGCCTGGTCTGGAAGGAAAGGAAGGAGAGCTGGTGGTCCGGGGCCCCTCAGTCTTTAAAGAGTACTGGAACCGTCCAGAGGAAACCAGGGACTCCTTCACTGCTGATGGCTGGTTCAAAACAGGTACCGTTACGGACAGTCTGTCCCCTGACTTGTGCTTCATCGTATCGAAAGTTAAGCAAATTCTTCTGGCAACAAATGCTTCCATACCTATCTTCTTGATGGCAGCCATAAAGATTATTTTTGTGGGAAGTGACAGTTGGGGAATATGGACATACAAAATGCTCCTTGCTGCACTTTTTCACAGTAAGGTTTTTTTTTTACCTCTTCATATGCAGCTGAAAGTCTCCTGCTTCCTCTGCACACATCTCGGAGACGTTCCCCTATGAGTAGCCCTCGTGTTTGTTTATAAACAGATCCAGATTAGCTGTGAAACCTGATGATGTTCCCTCCCCGTTTGCCACAGATGAGTTCAATGTGCCAAGGTGCTGAAACAGTGTTACAACATATTAGAATGCTGTAATTTTTGTATTTAAGTTCCAAGTGTTTGCCAAATACACTGCAATTAAATGATTAGTCTATTTTGGGGCTTGCTGATGTGTGTGCTGTATGTGTCTAGTTCTTAGCGTGCATTGTGTGTCAAAAAGTGAGCGGTTTACTGTGTTAATAGCCTACAGTACACAGGCTTTTCTGTGGGAAATAGAAGTTAAAAGGCTTCTGCCATCTCTCAGAATAGAGGACATTTTCTGTTCTCCCCTTCTTAAATTGTTTTCAGTCCAGTCTTGTCACTGAGCTAAGCTGTCAGTATTCTGAGGCATTTTAAGTGTTCCCAGCGAAGTCCCCATGGAAGACTGGCTTTAAAAGCAAGGTTTGGGGAGATATGCAGAGCTTTGGATTGTCTGTAGCTCGACAGAGGAGAAAGGGAGGTTCGGGAATGCAGGATGGTGAGGTTTTAATTGGCTTTAAGGGGTGGAAGGACAGTGTTCCAGCACACTGCATGCTGCTGTCACACTCCATTAGCTGCACAGGCTGGATAATGAGAGAGCGCAATCAGCTCCCAGCAGACAAGTCCCGAAGCTACGGCCAGGCTGACACTGCCTTCTCGTCTCCCCCGGCACCACAGGCAACTCACTCCCACCTCTCCCTGCGTTTTTCATTTACTTCACTTTCCATCCTTCGGCAATCGCCTCCTATTACAACATGACAACCTACTTTTCAGTTTGTGCTTCGCTTAAAAAAAACATACAGGAGATTTAACGTTACAGCTAAAACACTTTCCTTTTCATGTTGTTTTCTTCGTCGTGAATTCTAAATGTACAGCATGTCACAGTTCACTGTATCGCGTATATTATAATATTTATATGATGTGGCTCAATTTTACATGAAGAGGATTTTTAAAGATTTTTGTCTCTGGTTTTCATCCCTAAAGCATACTGTTGCAGACTGGTTTAGAGCTATGGATGTCATCAGGTGTTTGTTTATACAGTACACTTAAATGTATTTTTTGGGAAGAAAATACACATAACGAGAGCATCGGCTGCATTTTGTTTTGTTTCAGTGTTTCCAGTACTGGTATAGACGCACAGTTGATTCGCATTGACAGTTCCACGACGATAGAATTATATATGACCAGCACAGCTCGGCATTGGTCAATACAGGTGTTAAATGTGTGCTTGTGCTACGCAAGGAGACCCACTGCTAAGAAATCTGTAGCAGGAGATCAAGAGAGCGGTGCACCACTATGTAAGCCCAAGGCCCTCCTTCTCTGATTCTCCCACTATTAGTTTTATTAGATTCTGTGCCTAGTTGTGTAGGAGATGGGGGAGGCATGGGAAAAGCTAATCCCATCTTGCACTTCTTCTCCAACAAAGAAACAGTTGGAGTAACTGTCCAAACTCAGTCCCTGTTACCAAATATTTAACCACCTGATTCTCATTACCCCTTTACTTGTGATAGGTCAGCTAGGGGTTTAGTTATTGTTTCACATACACTAATTGCTCATTTTTCATATTTTTCTAATACATACTGTACACCATTATGTCTCAGAATACATTGCATTGTTAAATCTAAAATCCTTTTGGTTATTTAGGACGGGAATATCATGGTAAGATCTTGTAATTCCCCAAATTATATTTTCTTCTCTGTACTGTACATTTCCCCTAAACAAAAAACCCTAAAAGCTAATACAATATTTTAGAAAATAAGACTATATACATTCCAGGAGAAAATAGACACATTAGTCATGCATGTCAAGAACCACATACTGTACAGTGTCTGGAAGCCGTTTTAACATCTAGAGTAAATAAATAGTATATAGCAACTGCACAATGTGAAGATGCAGAATAACAGAAGTGAGCTACTTAATTTTACTCTTTAGCAGGAGTACTACTATGCCAAACAAGCAAAACAAGAATGCTCCTCTGAAGAGTAAATGGCATATCTTCTTGCCTACAGTGCTAGACGCGCAAGAAACAAATACAAACAGAAGCAAAAATAAAAATATGTGGAGAAACTAAAAACCTAACAGAGAGGGGCTGAGCAACAGGAGTTTCAGTGGTGAGTTGCCATACCACCACCACCACCACCCTGGTCACGTGATGTCCAGCCGTGATACTCCTGTAGTTTAAATCCACTTGCACACTTCAAGATACTGTATGACTGCTCTACCTAGTTTTGCCGCACCTAAAAAATGTGTGCGACTACGTTTGTTTCTGCAATCCCTCTCCTGGTCTGTCTTGACATTTTTTTATGAAGAACGTCTGACTGTTTAATGGGGGCTCGATTATTGATGCTTGATCCTATTTTATGGGTTCTTAGGTGGCACAGTCTTGGAGGAGAGCGGGTGTTGTGCGAGGCATATCTTTTGCAAAAAATTACATTACAATACAAGAAGGTGCTCATGGGGGGGGAAAAAAATATTTGAGTGTTTGTATGGGTGACTAAAACACGCTTTTGAGTTCTGAAGGCATGGCCTGGGCAGCACAGCTGGACGGATGAGCAACACAGGGACTCATTGTAAGCTTTTCTCCCGTGTCCCAGCTCCCTGGGGGCTGTGGGAGCCAGGAGACTTTGGGCACTTGCCCGACGATCAATATCAGCTTCATTTGCAAATGTCTGTGGTTTTAATTACGTAAGTGATGCTACTTGGTGTCAGTGGCACTTCTATAGATAATCTGTCGCTGGGCCTGGCTGCACACTCCTTTCATCTCCACACTCATTTGTTAGCATTGATTTTTCTTTTTTTCCTTTCCGGCAGCCCTGTTTGAGCTATCTGCATTGTAAGACAGCCAAGAAAAGAGCTCAGGCTTAATCAGCAGCCTGCTGTCCTTCCTGACCCGAGAAACCGGTAATATTTGCAGCAATATTAAAATTATTTTCTAATACAAATGCTTTTCCGTGTAAATTCAAGTTCGGAACACCCATAAAAACACTGGACTTGGGATTCCTTCCATTCAGTTTGTAAGCAGCTAAGCTTTATTGTTCCATGTCCAAGGTGAAATAAAATATAGTGTATTTCCAACTAAGTAAATAGGAATTTGTACAAGAAAACATTTTGGCAAGTGTATTTCATGTTAGTATGAATATCTTATGAGATCATATTTAGATCATTTAGAAACTATTCTAGAATATATTTTTATACTCTGCATGCAGATATGTCTATGAACATTTCACATTGTCTATGAAATATGATTTAAATCATATTTCCCTTCCAGATCTGTTCTATGCAATGTTATGCTAGAATAGTGGTTTCAAGTGGTAGTAGCACTTTTATGTGGACAAAACATTAACCATATTATATATGTGGCTTTTGTGCCTTATTTTTATAATAAATATAATAAAACCCTGAACTGAATATTTGCTCTAAAATACAGGCTGCTTACCTTTTGCCTCCTGTTTTTTTTTTTTGCATGCATGCCAGATGTGTTTATAGCTAGTAGGGATCCAGGTGTGCAAACTAAGCATTTAAAACAAATGCTTAAACGTGATTGTCTTTTTTTTTTTAATGACTGTATGCTGAAGAATACTAGCTTCAGCCAAAGTAAATTGCTCTAGAAGGGCAGCTTTCCTTTTCCAGGGATTTATTATGCAGTTTAAAAAAATGGCAAAAAGCATAAGCAATTTTCTCAGTGCTACATGCTCATGCTTATGATGAATAATGGACATACTCTAAAAATAGCTAGTTCCTCAATGAGCACTGTTTTGGGACTCGATTAGCCCTTCTGCTTATATATAATGGGACTAGAGGATAATATTGCTTAGTCTTAGGAAGAGGTGTGTTAACTAGGTTAACTAGGCTTTAGGAGATCACACACTTTTGCTGTGAAATCACGGCAAAGGACACCTCTAAGTGCATCTTAATGAGGCTGAATCTGATGGAGGCAGAGATTAGATGCTAGACTTGAACCAGGGCTGGTAAGCGTTTATTTGTGTGTGTGTCAATGTCGAGGATTTTGTTTACCTCATGCAATAAAACTGGAGTCTTCTGGGTATATCAATTTATTATGACTCCCCGTACACTATCAAAGCCTATTTAAGCACTATTTCAGTGCCCACAGCTTCACTTTCCTAATGCATGTTCCTTCAATGTCATATTACACCCCAGGTAAAACTGTGCCTGTGTGAGGCAAGGGGTCTGGAATATAGGCTACACACAAAAACAGACCCAGCAGGGCTCCTGTGGCATGCTGTATACTGAAGAGCTGCTGCTCCCCTCAGTCTTAATGCTCCCAAGTGTTTTCTTATTCCCTTTGCATACTGGTAACTCCTAAAAGATTAACTGTTTTATAGGAGGCTGCTTTTGTGTTACTATATATACATTCAACCCTGGAAAAACAAGATATTAACTAATGTGAAAGCCTGAAGGAGACAAGACCTAGTCACTTGATTAAAGCAGTTCTAATGATTAATGGACTATTTTAAAAGCATAAAAAAGACTAACTAACTGTCATCAGTGGTCCTCAGTTCTCTAAATTTAACTTGGTTTTGAATTGAGACAAAGTTGTGAAAATGGGTTTTTAAAGATTTACTAAGCATGGAGTGAATTTTCACTAGTTTATTGCTTTGAGAACATAAGAACATAGAACATGAGAGGCTGCAGATAAAAAGGGGTTTGTTGGGCTCTTGTTGCTCTTTAATTTATTTTCAAAGAGTAAAGAATTCTTTTTGTGTAACAAAACCAGAACTCAACACGGTGTTTTGTAGATTTGGATATTCTGTTAGCATTTATCGTTTCCACTCTTTGTCTTTATGATGATGTGGAAGAATCTACATCAACACCAAGATCCCTTTTCAGAGGACTTGTGTAGCTTTCTCGATTTCTGAATCACCCACATAACAGTATACAGTATGTTCCTAATGCTAATGTGGATTACTTTGCATTTACCAATGTTAAATTCCATTTGTCAAGTCCCTTGCCTCTGTTTCTGTTTCCAATTCCCCCTCATTTTGTATCTTCTTTAAAAATAACTAGTTTATTACATATGCAAGAATCTAAATAATTCATATAGATCAGGAATATTAAGGATCCCTGTGGTACTCTACTGCTTACATCGGCCAAGTTTGATCTTATACTTCTGAAGACATGCTGATACCCGTTTTATCAGATCTCTATCGATGTGCATAGATGACCTTGGATCTTCATGGTTTTTAAATTGAGAATGCTTTATGAGAGATCTTATAAAAAGCTTATTCGTGTTGTGTACCTCAGTGTTACCCAGCTGTAGTTATTGCTTGTCCACCAACACCACTCACTGCCATAACCTAGCTGTCTGGAGAGGACCCCCATCCTAGTTGTGAGCAGACTTGTCTGGGATCAGAGAAGATCAGGGTACCTGCTTTGACACCAAAAATCTGAATATTTGGTCATTAAAGATTCCAGGGCACTTTTCATTAGAGCAGGGATATTATTCCTGCTCCTGTTATTATTGGTGAGGGCATTTTGCACTTCTCTCAGCTGTGAATTGGGGCTTCTGAATCAACATTCAATTACACATCATGGCAGCAGAGAATAAACTACTATGATATGTGAACTGTAATACTGTTCTTAATTAGTACTAATATGCATTCTTAGTGATTAAATAATACTTATAGTACTAGAAAATACTGATATGATACAGCCATAACTTTTTTCCCCCTTGTATATTAAATTAGTGTTATACATTAAAATAAAAAAAAACGTATAACCAGCCGCAAGTGAAGGAGTTGCTCAAAACATTAATGAATTTAGTGATTCCTCGAATTAGGCCTGTTTCAGGCCCCAAACCAAAGTTCAATGGTTGCCCTTTATATGTATATCAAATAGAAAATGCAGTTTTTAAGAGCGCACGTTGAACGTTGTGTTGTGGCTAGCATAGCCTTCATAAAAAAAAAGTAATATTTTAAATCAGGTTTTATTTAAAGAAAAATAAAAATGTTTTCAGTTTTGATTTCAAAATAACCCAGGGTGTTGGCCTGCCTAGCTAACTAGCGATAAAAAGCTACACAAGTGGATGGCGTGCCGACCACCAGCTCCGGCTCTGGCTGTTTTCAGATGGCATTTAGGAAGAATCTTAAATGACTTTCGTGTTTTATCTCTGTCAGAATCCACCAGAACATACAGTATCAGCAGCTACTTGCTGAGGTGAATGAGCATTCAACAATTTCTAAAGGCAATATAGTGTGTGTATATATAGCATATGAATAATTTGCAATGGTTACATGTAATACATTGTAATATATCAACAAATGATCCAGAAATCCATGTTTCTGGATCTCTGCAGTACTAGGTCTACCAGTGTGTGCATCGTTCAGATCACCACAAATGGGACTGCAGCCAGGGGGTAGCCTGGGGAGACTGACTCGTTAGCAGAGCTGCGGATAGTAAGGGATAGATGGAGAGCGAAGAGAAAGTTCAAGCCCTGTTAGTCATTAATTCAGGAGTCAAGAAAACTGGCTGGTGGTCAGGAAGACTGGTGGTTTTCTTAGGCTAAAAAGAAAACTAATAGGAAACATGGCACAGTCCTAATATGGTTCACTGACCTGCTTTCGATTCTTTTTTTTCAGTTTCTCCCCTCTTGTGCGGAGAAAAACAAACAGTCTTGTTTCAGATAACACTGTCAAGACCGGGCAGTTTCTTGGCAAAAAGCAAGTGTAACAGCCCTGGACCTGCACGCTCACTCTCTCCTATTTGAAACTGACCTGGACAAGACAATTTAGAGAGGCGCAGCTTAGCTAATGTGTTTTTTTGGCAAATAGGGGTTTGAAATGGTTGGAGTGTGACAGGGAGATTCCTTGGAGATGGCAGTTTACTTACCATCAACAAAACAATGTGTTTCTGCAGTGTGACAGTGGAGGGATTAAAAAGTCAGAATGCAATGAATCAAATTAACATAAACCACATTTTACTCTCTATAATTGCATTTATATTAGATGAGCTGGGTAACTCATCTAAGTGTAAAGTGCTTTTATGTGTAATATTAATTGCAAGAAAGAAACCATGACAAAAGTTAAGGATGATAAATATTATTAGACCTGCAATTTAGTTGGCAAAGTCTGTTATTCATCCTCATTAGCTGTATGGTTCAACTGTCTGTCTTTTTATGTTGGCATTAATATTCATGTATCTGATTGTTTTATTATTTTTAAAATATGTTAGATTGTTAGACCTCGTTAACTACAAGAAGATGAGCCGTTCTGTTGCAAAAAGAACGATGTTGAAGTCAGTTGAGGAATATCTGATGTGACAAGTATTATTACCCAAACAAATTATCCCCCTTAATTAAAATGCTATTACATCAAACATATTTTCAGTCGGAAGTGTAACACATATTTTTTGTAAGTTTTGTTTTTGAGAGTGGAGAACAGCCCCGCTGAACAAAAGGCTGAGAAAGGATTCCTTGCAGCTATTTAGACAGTTGATATCATCAAGAAACCAGAATTAAACTCCAAGGTTAGAGAGCATGGCTTCCTATAGCAGGAAGGTGAATGCCAGACCACTGCTCTCGCCCACAGTCTGTGGAGGTGTGCTCTGGTGATGCTCTGGAATGTGGCTACTGCCCTTTCCGCCCCCGCACACACCTCTGGCAGCGAGGCCGTGTGCGGTACTCTTGAAGGGAGAGGGAGGGAGGGTACGATGTCTGTGTGAGGCAAGCTGAGGCGACTGGCCGTCACGAGACCTGCTCAGCCACTCACACTCACAGAGATCTCTCCGGTAGCTGGGAAGCAGTGCTGTCAAGTGCACGGCCACTGGGAAGGTTTGATGTAGAATAAGCAGCAAACTAGAAAATTCTCATTTGTATGGCATCATACTGCTTGATTTGGTTTTTCTGTCTTTCTGAATGGTGTTTATGTGTGTATCTACAATATATACAGTGCACTCCAGATTTACATAGATCCTCCCAGATATAATAGAAGCAAGAACCATATGACAGAGTGAGGTATAGACTGGGTAATGCGTCTTGCACAAAGCAGTTCTAAAAATGTTATGTTTGTGATTGTTGTACTTTTCAAGAGTGCAAGGTTTTGTCAGAATGTAGCTCCAGAAAACACGAGGGTCACATTTGTTCAGATGGTTACATATTTCTTTAAAATAAATCCCACACAAACTTATCTACAGTAAAATTCTGCTCTTTGGAAGTGCAGTGGAATCCACCAGAATTTCATAGTGGTATCTAAAACTTTCCTTTTTCCCTGCGGTATGAAAGGATGTTCAGACTAGTGCGTATCATCATTACCTATCATTAAGGTGGGTGAGCTTTCTCAAGACTGCCGGGTGGTAAATTGACCATTTGTTAACATGTACATTAGTTGGGGGAAGGCTTTAAAATAATAAGAAGAAAAGGTTAATCTACCACTTCCTACTGTAGTGTCCATTTAAAAAAAATCTGTCATTGTAGCAACCCTCCCAAGATGAGGACGATACTGTATTTTACAACCAGGGGATGTGAAACAAGTGGTTTGGCAGCAAACTATAAATCCAAAGGCAACCTTTGGTGATCTCCAATACAGACTTGCAATTCAAAGTCTCGTGCATGAATGGGACATTAATGGCCAGCTTGCAAGGAATAATCTTCTGAAAGTGCGCCACAAAAAGATGAAACTCAGATTTTCCAAAATGCATCTGTGTGGCAATCGCAATCATGTCTTATGGGTCAGATGAGCAACACCATTTAGCTTTTACAAGATGCTCATCAGTGTAAAAACTTGCCCACTGTGAAATATGGCTGTGAGTCTTTTATGTCTGTGGTCATTTTGCTCTTGCACATCCTGGAGCACTTGTTAAAATAGAGGAAATCATGAACGCCAACATGTACCGCAACATTTTAGTCAGACACAGAGTGATATGGCTGCTGGCCATGTCATGATATATATGACTTTGTGCTATTATTTAAACATATTTTTAGACGTTTTAAGCGATCTGTGAATCTTTGTTACATTGTTTTTTGTCTATTTAATTGTAGGTATGAATAAATCTGTCAGGCATTATATATATGTTTGTATGTGCACAGTATATAAACAGTATTGGAAATAGTTGTGGTATCTGTGAAAACTGAAAATGAAGTGCAACTGGATTTAAAATGTAATTGACATGCAGTATGATAGAATTCCATCCCGGGTCTAAAACTAAAATTCACCATGATAAAATCTTGAGTTGCTTGAGTTGATCACACTATGATCAGCTATCACGCAAGCAATCAGAAAGTTTTACACCCATGCAAGGATGAGAGATGATAATGTCACTGTTGTAGTGAATGCTGTGGTTCCTAGAAAGACAATAACACCTGACACATGTAGACGTCAAGGTTTTAGCCAGTAAAATAATGATCTTGATACACACACATAACAAAAAATACTAAAATATGTATTTTACTGCATCAAAGAATGTTAAAAATGCTGTATACGGGGCAAGATTTAGTATTCTGCCTACAGTATTTATTGTTGGAGGAGTAGAAGCTTACTCCAGTTGTGTTTCAGCAATAGATATATGAAATAATCTGATAAGTGGACTGAAATCTGATACTGTTTATATTAGAACCGAAGTCAGGAAGTCCAAACTGCTCAGAAGTACTGTACTGAAGTACCTCAGGGTATGTCCTTATGATAGACAGTGATCTAGCGGCAGGTGCAGATGTTAATGTTACATCTAAACATGCTGGTGCACATTACCACAAAGTGGCTTTCATGGGGGCTGACCATAATTCTAAGGTCAGATCACTAAAGCGAAGATCTGAAATGGGCAGGAGAAATTAAAACGCATTGAAATTGTCTCCGCATCTCTGTGTAAATGTCACCTCTCACCTGGTTCTCACCTGGATTACAAGTGCCAGTAGGTCTATTCTGCACCAACAATCCCACTGCACAACAGGTAAAGAGAGGATGTAAGAAAATACAGTTGGAACAAGGGGGGAATTTTGGTAGATCAGATTCAAGTCCCACGTGGATGATCCTTACATGAACATGGTAATGATCTTTAATGACCCAGTAATTCAGAACTTGGGTTTAATGTTTCATCCAAAGGACAGCACCTCCTACAGCTGTGCCCCTGGTCACCATTGGCTTGGACATTATGGTTCAAAGGGAAAAGTGCCGCCCACTGGTCAGCCAACTCTGTTTACAGCAGCAGTGTGATTTTCCTTTGGTCTGTTGCCCTGATGCATAATATAGTGACTCTGCTAGTACTATGGACTAAAGCAGACAGAACTTTTTTCTGCAGACCTTATTATAAGAAAAGTTTAGTGCATTTACCCATATCCAGTGATCAGTCTGAATTAGTCTTGGCCTCGCTTATTTTCTCCTCCCACAACTTCCACCATCTAATTGCTTGTGTGCCACCATTTCATTTTTCTCAGAAACATTAAACAATTAGGCTCCTTATCGTTTTAATTAGGAATCTCATTCAACCATATCTTCTACCACTCCAACAATAAAATAGGTAGAATGGTAAGATCATTTTCTCCTGCAAACATCCTGCTAATACATTATTCAGTTAATGAGTAAAATGCATCTTTTGTAATCTCAAGTGATTTTTCTGTTTATGGATTAAGATCATTTCTGAAAGAACGTCATTTGCTTGTATGTCAAAATCAAATTCTCTTAAGATTAGAAACTGGAAAATGCGTTGTCTTGCGTCTTATGTTTTTGGTATTGGCTGATTTATATTTCTCGTTAAATACGAAGTAACGTATTTTTCTCAGTTATCAATTTAAATATTCATTTACCATGATTTAATATTAATAATAAAATAAATTAGAACTTAGCAGTGAACACAAATTAAGCAAGAAAACAATGTAAAAAGATCAATGCAGAAATGAAGAAGGAGGCAAGCCCTAGTAACTTTCCATTATCATACCTGGTTTTTTAACTTTACATCTTAAACAAGCAGGGGAGGGGGGAATTATCATTTCAATGGAGGGATTAAGGTTTTAAATCTTCAATTGACTTTCTCCAAGATCTCTTCAGAGACTTTCTTAAAAAACAAAATCGAGGAGAAACTGGCTTGTATTGTCATTAAACCTACAAAGCTGCTTTTATCAGGAGTCATGTTGAATGTGTGTTCATTTTCGGATTCATTTGCATAAAAAGGAGAAGAGATTCAAAGGTGCGTCTCTGTGACCAAATTATTCTTTAGCGTAAAAACTGTAAATACACTCTTACTGTGTTAACACCCGTCCACTTTCTCAGTACTCGCCCCCCACCCCCCTCCCATTACCTCAGCCTATCAGCAGAAAGCAGTGGTCTGTGAAGAAATTCCCAATATCTAAATTTACACACTGTATCAATCTTGTTTAATAGACTGGAAAGCTTATTGCGCCGTTGCAGAGCTGTGAAAGAGGGCAGCGGTGATAAATTGCACTATCCCTGCGACAGCCGCCCGTGATGTATAATGAAATATTTATGATTTATCCCGGCTAATAAACTGAAATGAAGTGCGTGATGTATGAGAGCAGATGGGCCCTGTGTTGACGCTGTGCTCTTCACCAGTGCAAGCAGAGGGAGCTGGAGAGGGGGAGAGACCCAGACTACGTGTGTGGCGGCTGATTTTGTTTGTGCTCTTGAGCATGGAGTTAAGGTGTTTTTTTTTTTTCCCCTGCTGTATTACTCTCTTCTGATATCACTATTTGAAATCCACGCAATGCGAAGTTAATTATAAATTATTTGCGGTTCCACGCTTCTGACGGTTGCGTGTTGATTGGTTGATTGACGTTCCCAGCTTTGTGGGTGTTTTTTTTTTGCAGTAGTGCTGAGGCTCTGAGGCTTTCGCTTGACAGATTCGCCTGCTTTTTTTCCTCGTCCTCCTTTAGGCTTTTTCAGCTCGCCTATTAGCCTCCAGGTAAGAGAGAGAAGTGGGCATGCCAAGTGTGGGTATGTACCAGCTGTACAACCAGTCACAGCACCAGCTCCTCGCCTTCTGCTTGGCCTGGTGTCTTCCCAGGTGGGATAGTCAAGTCTGCAGTGCAAAGAGCCAAAGGTGGCCCAGAAGATGCTTTTTTTCTGCGTTTTTCTCTCTGGAAACTTAAATGAAAACCCCTTCCGACATCACATGTGAAGGAAACATGGTAGTGTCAGCTCGGCTTCCCAGTTCCTCTTTGCTTTTCCTTCCGGTTGCTGAACTCTGGTCTCTCTCATTATCACACGGTAAAAAAAAAAAAGAAACCTCTGGGTTTGTGTCTCAATGAAGAAGTGTCATATTTGCGATTTGCAAGGGAAATGAGCTAGATGCGATTTTCAGCCCAGGGGTATCCATGACGGATGCCTGCCAATCAGTGCGTTCCTCAGCTCCAGTCCAGTGCTCAGGCCTCTGAGAAAGCACAGCGCACACCTGCACCGTACCCTGTGTGGGGAAAGTAATTAAGGCAAACTGCAGCTGAGAAGCTCTGAGCAATTTGCCCAGGAGATACAGGCAGTGAAGGTTCAATTGAAGCTATTATTAGAAATGAGAAGCAAATGCACCACAATCTGGGTATTCGAGTTCTCTGTGTCACCAGCAAACCATATGGAATATTTCATTTTTATTGAATGATAGATTGAACACTTGGACTTTGATGAAGTTTCTTCATGACAGCCATATTGAGTCCTTGCCTCGTTTGGCAAACTACTGTATATATGCAAATCGGTCACAAATGGTGAAGAATAATTATGACTTTGCAATGCACTTCAATTGGATATCTTTTAGAACTCTTTCAGAGTCAGCTTGCCAGTGATGCCTGCATGGACACACCTCAGCGGTCCAATTTTGGAAAGGAGAGACCTTTAATGCCTGCCTCTGAGTGACAAAACCATGCACCACTTTTTGGCTGACTGTGCTGTCATTTGCTGTAGGGGACACGGCAGTGTACAGGAATGGTGTTTACTGGATAAGGGGACGTACCTCGGTGGACATCATCAAAAGTGGAGGCTATAAAATAAGCGCACTTGAGGTGGAGCGACACCTTCTGGCACATCAAGACATTGCAGGTAATTACCTGGAAATATGCAGGTCCTTAAGATAACGGTGTAGCGTTTTCCCTTAACAAGTGTCTGTAGAAGATAAGCCTAGTTGCAGAAGATTGTAGCCTGTATTTTCACAATTACATGGCAGATTTTTAAACTGACCTGCGGACAATCGCTAAGGAAAGGTGACTGACCTTGTAGTAACAGCCGGGTGGCGCTGTTCCCTCAGATGTGGCGGTGATTGGCGCCCCCGACGCCACCTGGGGTCAGCGAGTGACAGCCGTCGTGCAGCTGAAGGAGGGTCGCAGCCTCAGCCTGCAGCAGCTGAAAACCTGGGCCAGGTGAGAGCGTGTCACACGGACCTCGGCAGTTTCCCCTGTCTTGTGGGTGGAATGTGTATGGCCCACTACTTTGTCTCTCAATGTAACTTTACAACTTTCCGGCGCATTTTGAATTAAGCGTTTTCCCTTAACAAGTACCTGTAGAATTAAATGACCCAACGCTTTCATTTCGGGTTTTTTTATTTTCTTTCTTTTCGAAAGGTTGCCCACAAACCCACTGTGCTAATACCAAGCGGTAGTGTCTTTATTGCGGTCTTTGTCGTGATACATTAATGGCCATAAAGAAAGGTGGCAGGCAGTTAAAACTTCATTGCTCTGTAATCCACTCTGGCAGAGAACATTACGCTTTAGGTAAGATAGGCAGGCATTTACGATCTTCTTGTTTGACCCTCTGCATTAATATGATTTTTCGTGTAATAATACATGTGATATGATAATATATGGTATGAGTTTTATATAATATGATATAGGTTAGGGGATCAGAGTAGAGAGAAAAATCCCTCCTTGTTATTTCTATGCCTGTCTGACAAGTCCACCGCTGCTGTTCCTGCCTGTGTTGTGCTTGCCACAGTTTTAAATGTCACTTGCATTCGCTGGGCCTCGACACAGGCATTGGCAGAAGACACATGTCCCCCTTCAGAGGGATGGCTGTGGGCCCTATCATCTCCTATCTGTGTCCTGGCTGACAGCAGGCAGCCTGCACCCTGCCACTCCATATGGCGAGGCGGCGTGGGGGCTGTGGGCGGCAGCGCCGTGCCCTGCAGGTCGAGCATGGTGTACGGGCGGCCGCGCCAGCGACCTGCCTGTCACCGTCGGGCAGTGCCCCAGGACAGGCAGCGCGAGGAGCCGGGGGGGAGGCGGGCGCGAAAGAAAAAGATGAGCAGACTCCTCGATGCTCACTCCTCAGCGCCTCGGCAGCTGCTGTCACTGCGGATCTCTGTCAGGCGTGACTCGGCCCTCTCTCTCGCGCTGGATGTGTGGAAGAGAGGAAAGCGGGGGTGGGGAAAGGCGGCAGAATTGAGAATAAACAGTCCATTTTACAAAGCGGCACTGCCAAGACAGGACCCCTACTCTCCCAGCCCACAAATGCCATCACACAAACGCTTGCTTCTAAAGCTAAAGAGGTTTCACAGATCAGCTGTCTTTGCTGTACAGTGACACCAGGTGTGTACCCCACTAACAAGTACGTTCCGGACACCCTAAACAAACAGCAGTTTGCCATTTTATTTGTAAAGATGATGTTCATATTACATGTGGTATGAGGTAAGCTAACCTTGCTGGCGTCGTGTTTGTTGTGTCTTTAAGAGAGTGCATGCCGTCGTATATCATCCCTACAAGCCTGATCCTGGTGGAGGAGATGCCCAGGAATCAGATGGGGAAAGTTAACAAGAAAGATCTGCTGAAGCGCTTCTACCCCAGCTAAGAGCTTCTGGTGATGAAGCTCCGCTTCCTCCCCTGTGAAGTGAATTATTCTGAAGGTGTGGGGAGGAGCCAGGAATTATCATTGCCCCAGCACTGTAGCGAGCAGCCATTATGAAGGTGTGTGGTGCGCAACTGAGAGCTCAGTTCGGAGAGCCGACCTCACACATAATTGTGCGATGACACCTATCTGTACTGAGAAGAAAATGTGCAGGAGGAGGAACGAGATTCATATGGACCCCATAGGGTTTTTGAACACCAGAGGAGTTGAATCCCTTAGAAAATGTTCTTTTTTGTGTTTTTGTATCCGATCACACGGTTTTTAAATGCTCTAACTCACTATGCATCTAAAATCTATTTTTAAGCCAGTAGTGTTGATGTTATTTCACTTTCAGCTGGGTATTTTACTCCTGTTATTTAATCCACTAGTGGTGATGCAATTGACAAAGCCTGTTATTCGATTGTTCCTATATTTTTTTTTCTTGAAATTTGTTATTATTTAATCTGAGTTCTTCCCTGAAGGTGGCAGCATGTGTTTACGGCGAGTTGTTTTTTTTCTGCGGGACAGAATAGGGATTGGGGTTCTGAGTGAATGGCAGGGCGTCCAGCGGTACCCATCGGAGTGTTTTGGGGAGCGAAATTCTTTGTTAATTAGACAGTGAAGAGTGCAGCCGCACAGCCAGTCACTGTGTTTCCTAAATGATCCTTGTGTCTTGGCTCGGGGAAAAAAAAAAAAACCCCGAAGTTATTCTCTCCTGTCTCCAGCTGCACAAACGCAGGCACAATTAAGAGCCGTGAGCAGGAAGAAACGTTTAAAACGAGGACAAGTTGCAGATGGCCATTTCAGATGTTCCGGCCCGCGCGGCCCCTTCTTTCGGCGCAGGCTCTTATTAAGAGTTTAAAATGCTCTCTGCGGTTGGCATGTGCTGTAATGTGCCTGTCTGCTGAACCCTTGTTTTGTGAATTGTAATTAGACTGCTGTTTGGAGCTGACCTGGTGGGGCACCGGGCTGGCTGTGAATATTAATGTGCCGGTAACAAGCGGCGGGCAGCACTGGGCGCAGACCCTGGGCAGTTTTGCAGCCCAGCGAGGGGAGCAACTGACCCCTGCAGGAACGCTAATGGAGTGCTCCTTCTTCCCTCCTTCCCTCCCAGAGCATCCCGGCGCTGACGTGACCATAATTCCAGATTGCCCTACCAGGCACTGGTGTCGGCGTGAATCTACACACAGAAATGCGTGCACCAATGCCCGTAACACTCTCTCCGCCTGGCTGGTCTAGTCCGAATGCTTTTATTCCCCCCTCCCAGTGTGGTCCCAGGGCATTTCTCGGGCAGAAGAAGCTCAAGTGGGAAAGTTAAGTTGGTGATGCTGATGCTTAGTATGGCATAATGGCTAAATCATTGTGGCTTATAGATCTTTCCAGTGATTTTGTTAGCTTGCGTAACTCATGATGTCCACGTTAAGTCCACCAATAGCTTGAAGATACTGTAGAGACACACACTGGATATAGAATAAATTAACAAGCTAAATAAATTAACTTATATAACTTTTATTGTCTCTGCATTGCTTTCATAAAGTGGTCAAATTCATTATTCTTTGCGGAGGTGGTTCTTATCCGATTAGTGTTTTTGCTGAACAGTTACATTTTGCACTATTTCCTCAGCTCTGGAACCACCCTGTTTTTTTTTTTTTTTGCTTGTACCAAGACACTGTCTAGGAATTCTTACATATTTTTCGGGGAGCTCAAATAATATCAAAAGCTTAAAAAAAATTATCATGAACTGTCTTCAAAATTGAGAATGGCACAGCTAATAGACCCCGTGACACAACAAACATCCAGTTTATGGTGAGTGAACTATCCAACGGTCACGCCTATTCAAACCCAAAACCTGAAAACCCAAATAGGCCTTTTCTATTGAAAACTTTTGTCATTCAAAACAGATTTACACTTTTTTTTATCTTAAGTAGTTGCCTGGTTAAGCGAAATTGATACTAATATGTTGAACAGGGCAAGTACCTTGAAGTACAGTAAGGAACAAAAAATATAAAATATGAATTAGAATGTTAAAATTTCTCATCAGCAATACAAAATATGTAGTTTGTAAGAAGTCTGAAGAAGTGGCACCTGTCTGTACTAAAAAACAAAACAGATGACAATCAGTAGTGCATTTTATCTCAAGCATCTGTCATTCATTTCGTTAAGGTATATTATCCACATGGAAACAGTAGGAAGCTACATCACTGTGAGTCTGAATGTATATGGCATTTTGACAGTCAGAAAAACTTAAAAGTACTAAATTACCTCAAGCTAGTCCTGTCAAATGCTAGCTGCAATGACGGATTGCCTGCAGTGCAAACCTCTGCAGAGTTCTTTGGAAAAGCTTGGCTGTAAAGGGCAACAGCAACACTTTTCTGAGAAGCTCCAACCTGCCACCTCGGCCTGGCTGTGCCGGAGGAGAGCACAACTGGGAGGAAATACAGAGAGCCGTTCAGCAGGGACACACTGAGGCTGGGAGCCAGAAGAGATTCTTGGCACAAGCACCAGGCCTAGTGTTTGTGGAGGCTGGGGTAAGACACCAGAGGAGCTGTACAGAGATTTCAGACCATTCCACGTGTTCTGGAAAGCAGGGCAGAGTAGGAGCTTCTTTCAATATTTTCTTGTACTGTAAGGATATGTAATTGATTTTATTTGCCGTGTTATATCGGTTCCTCTGCTATGTATTACTGTCATCCACGTAACCAGCAGTTTTGGACTCGGGGGAAAAGAATGGAAATGTTTAAAATGTATTCCAGTTCAGTGAATAATTGCTATTAACTATTTAAAGTCTGCTGTTTTTCCAAATCAGTGTCACGGAAAGAAACATTTAACTGCTTTTCCATTAAATTTACTGTGCCAGTGCTGCTTCTTTAATGGGCACTTTCACAGACTGATGTCAGAGCAACAGTTTTCCTTATTAACAGTAATCCAGTAATTCATTCTATCATACCAGTGCATCAGCACAAAAACTCCTTGCCACCCTCAGTGTAACTGGGCAGTCAGCACCTCATTTTCTTATTAAATGCACTGTGGGTGAGGGTAATTTACAAACTCTGCAGAGGTTATGTAGTACAGCCAGTCAGGACTCTTGTCTTATTTCCCAGTGGGTGTTTTTGACCTTAACAGCAATCTTGGCTGCTACAGATATAAAAGTGAGCAGGCAAACAGACTGGGGCTAAAGTGCTGGAGGGAGAGAATGTCTTTAGCTCGAACGTAGACTTTTGTAGTGCCCTAGTATCAAATTTTCCCGCTTGTGTTAACTAGCTTCAGTGTTTTGACAATGATGCAAGACCTCTGCTGACTTCATCCATGAATTCCTTACAGAACTGACTCCAAGATACTGTTTTTAACTCACGAGCAATAACCAGGGAGGCAAACGTACATACTGTATAGTACACAGCTGTGTTAAGGGTTAAGTGTTCAGTGTTTTGTAATACAGCCAACACAGTGGGCACTGCCTGAATCCATAATTACAGTTAGATTGGACATTGCAGAAGGAGAGAAAGTGTTAGAAATATAAATAAAATAGAAATTGTCAACAGTCAGAACAGTAGCAGTCAAGGCATTGAACAGAGGTTCTTCCCTTCTCCTGCCTCCAGCCACCAGAGACCTGATTAAGAGACCAAGGCCATCGATCTTCGAGCTGGCAGACGAGATGGATGTGCTGGGAGGGTTGAACTGGCAGCAGTGGACAGGCAGGGTGTTCAGGTTGAGGTGGAAGTGTGGAGGGGGAGGAGGAGGCGGGGGGGGGAGATCATCCCAGAGTCTCTCTCAGGATGATGGAGTGTGTGCAGCCCGAACTCCCAGCACCTCTGGACACTGTTTCCCAGCCCTCTTGGGCCCCCATGTCTCTGTCTACTTGGCCCCTGGAGCGTGCAGCCAGATACTGTCTGCAGAAGGCCACTTATTAAATCTCTGGAGCCAGCCATACGGTCAGGGTAAGAGTAAAAGGACAGGATAGCTATTGCTATTTAGATGCAAATCAATAGCAGTGTGGTGCCAAAAAATAAATCCCCAATGTTCTGAATGCTGGCAACAGTGATCAACTGGCAGCTATAAGCATACAGTGCTTCCACTGATGCTCCTGTTAAACGTCTGGACCACAAACCTGATACTGAAGTAGCACTGGGCAGCAGTGTGGGGCAGTGACTGGGGTGCTGGACCCCTAAGTGGAAGGTTGCGAGTTGAAATGCAAGTTGCTGTGGATAAAAACCTCAGCCAAATAAGTAGATTGGTAATTGGAGACCACCAAGCACTCACTACATGAACAGTGTGTGGTTGGAAAATATGCACGGCTATGACATCACCCATCCTACCATTTTCTGTATGCTTTATCTAATTCAGGATGGCAGGGGAGCCATGGCCACATCCCGGCCAACAACAGGAGGAAGGCAGGATACAACACCAGGATGAAACACCAGTCCATTACAGGACACACAGACGCACACGCTCACACCACGGCTAGTTTTCCAGAAGCCCATTAACCTACCAGCATGTCTTTGAACTGTGGGAGGAAACCAGAGCTCCTGCTGGAAACCGTGAACACAGGGAGAATATACAGTACAATATACAGTTGCAGACAGCACCTCAGGTCCGGAATTGAACACTGGGCCTCCGTGCTGAGAGGCAGTCATTCTTGCTGTGACATCAATCATTTAAAATCAGGACAGTAATGTTTTCCTCTAAGAATATCTGGTAGCTATTGCCTATTTTTAACATTAATAACCATACTGTATACTTCGCTTTGTCCAGCTTGAATGGTTTGGCTCCTGACTGCCTCAGTGGAGTCTCCCTGTAGACCCCTCTTTCAGTTCCCAGACCCTGGGCTGATCTGTTGCTCCAAAGCTGTGGAATAATCACACTGCTGCGGATTGCTGGCCAGAGGAATCAGTGTCCAAGACAGGAAGTTCCTGTGTATTCTTGCACAAGATTCATCACTCAGATTGCTCCAGTACATGCTTTGCTCTAGAAATGCATATCCAGGTCATCACAGTAAATGTCATTTAGGTCTACGACTACTTACTGTACCTGGTAAAGAAAAAAAATGGATTCTGTTTAATTCAAATGATTTAATTGTATTACTTCTTTCATTGGGAAGTGAGATCAAATTCAATGCAAGGTGCAATATAAAATTTTAAAGATGGAGCAGCACAGTAGTGCAGTGGTTCGTATTGCTGTCCCACAGCGCTGGGTCTGGTGTTCAATTCCTGGGGTGTTATCTAAGTGGATTTTGTATGTTCTCCTCTTGTTTCTGTGGGTTTCCCCCCACACTCCAGAGACATGCTGATTGTTTAATTGGCTTGTGGGAAAGCGGGGCCTGGTGTGAATATGTGCATGTCTGTGTCTGTGTGACTAGCGTCCCATCCAGAGTGCATCCTGTCTTGTGCCAGATGTTTGCCGGGATAGACTTCTCCGCGACACTGTACTGGATAAAGCAGTTAGAAAATGGATGGGTGATAAAAGTGATTATTATTCAGTACTCTATATGTATTTTCTTATAGTGCATCTTGGGTCCAGAAGTTAAAATAATTATAATATCTCTTAATTTTTTTAATTAAGACTAGCTTTGGTGTTCATGTTCATCTTCAGGAATGCACCCCCCCATGCCCACCTTATATTGATTACTTATTGAGGGGATGGGTTTGTTTTTACATTTTCCTTCCATGTGCTTTCTGTTTGCGGGTGACCATAAAAATATAAGTGACACTCTTTTAATTGTTTGCATAAAAACTAAAAGAATTCAGGTCTGATTCACATTCACTGATTCAGAAGAGATTTGTTTCACATGGAAAATTTGTAATTAATTTTGAGAGCCAGACAGCTGGGAGAGATGGAGAAATCAGCCTTCCTGTTTCACCCTGCCAGAGAAACCGGAGGTCCATACTGTATATAAGTGAGTGCAATTGAAGTAAGGGCCTCAAGAGCAGGCTTGAGTGAGTGTACTACTGTGTGTGTGTGTCTGGGTGGGGGTGCATTTCTTCCTTTAATGGACTGAAGATCTGGTTTAAAACTTTTGAGAAACAGATCAATATTAAATTATCATGTCCCTGCACTCATAACTCTAAGCGCTCAACAATGGGGAGAGACAAGGTCATGGGAGAATAAATAGCAGGCAGACTGGCTAATGATCTATCATTTTCGACAAGTGCAGGCACCCCAGAGCTGTGGAGCTGACAAGATCATTAATAAAACGCGGTGGGAACGTGATCGATCCCTTTGATGGATGATCAGAGCCACAAATACTATAAAACACCTGGCTGTCAAGCCCAGGGATGGCGGGCCGGGCCAGGTTTGCTGGAGCAATTTTTGCTAAGAAAATAAGATGATGAAAATGCTTGCAAACTTTTCACTTCCTTGCTTCTCAGTGCAGAATATTCACAGAACAGGGCTGCTGTTATTAAGTGATCTTCATTCATCACTTTGCATAGTGTTCCATTTTTTTTTCCATATTATCATGGCCCAGTCACCATTCTGGGTAGTTAAATTACAGTACAAATCTAATGCTAAAATGTTTGCAGCTGGCCCAGCATTGTGGGAAAATTACTGATGGAAAAATTCCTTCTTAGTCTGCTGTAAAAGCCTTCCTTACTCAGCAATTACAGTATCCTATTAATCTCCCATACAGAAAAAAGTAGATGCTGTTTCTTTAAGGAATCCTCTGAGTATCAATATCTATACATTGATCTTGACAAGATCTCATCTATCAAGATATTGATCTGTCTAGAATGAACCTATCTCTGCTACCGTACTGTCAGGTAGATTCCTTACTGCACACCAGTCTGGAAGTACCCAGCCCATAATGTGTTATCATGACAAGTACAGTAGTCAAAAATGAGTTGAATGTAAAGTATATACAATAATGTGACATATTGCACAGTTCTTCATAAACAGCCAATCCCTTACTGAAGATAAGTCATTATTTCTAAGTATCTGGATGTAATATCTACTAAGGCAAGCATACAATGTGCCATAGAGTTAAACAAAACAATTGCATGGGTGAGCTGTCAAGTAACTGAAGTTTTCTGCCTGTTACATCAGGCCCATTGAAATCCCCCCATTCATCCATGGATACAGTTGTTCCTAACCTATAATTCTTTAAAACTCTCGCCATGTTCCTTTGCATTGTAAAGCAATTGCTGGTTCGGTATTTCCAGCTATTCTACAGTGCATGAACTACAGGTTGCTGTGATTCAGTGTGAATTTCTGTCGAGGTCATCCAGACTAAAAATTATACATGTGGCAGGGACTGCAATTACAGTTCAACTGTCACTAGAGACAGTTTATATGGTTTCTCATTGTAAATAGCCACATAGGGTGATTGTACTTATTTCTTGGATGAGTGGTAAAGGCTTAGAATTTCACATCCTCACCTGGATACAGTGAAGCTTTGTTTGGTATATAAAACGCATTCACAGTGCTAGCATCTGTTGGGATTTTGTTGTAGGGGATACTGAAATGGCTTACAATAAAGCCTTCCACACAAACCTGGACTTCTGTCATTAGTTTTTCTATTTATGTGTGTCTAGTCCCTTGGGATCATCACAATATAATGTACAGTATAAAACATAATACATTACAGTTACTTATGTAAGGGGGTAGTAGTTCAGGTGGGTAGCTGCGTCAGCATGCGTAGGCTGCAAAGGAACAAGTAATAGGTTTATTCCATGCTGAAAAAAAGAAGAAAGAGAACACAACCTTTCGGCCGTGGCGCCTTCTTCAGGTGTGAAGAAGGCTCCACGGCCGAAACGTTATGTTTTCTTTCTTCTTTTTTTCTGCATGGAATAAACCTATTACTTTTTCCTATGTAAGGGGGTGCTTTTTACAATTAACAACAAGGTGAAGGAAAATACATTTTAAAGTCAGTGATATGTGTAGTGTATTGTTACTATGTAAAGTAATACAATACCTCTTGCAAGGAATTTCCCTCAACTTACTGATTTTAAAAAAGGAATAGGTTACTTTTTAAAAGTAACATCCCTGAGCACTGTTTGGGCATTGTTAAGGTGTTCAGATGTCTTGAAGTGGATGGTTTTATTGCAAAAGCCATATTTATGCACTTGCAACATTACTGCTATATTCTGATATATTTGGAGCTGCAAACAGCATGACTGCAATACAAATCAAGCCCCAGCAAACCAATTGCAAATACAACCTTTTTTTCCAGGAAAACAAAAAGGAAGGAGTGGCACAGGAAGCAGAGCTCTTGACAGAGACACTTCCATACGCTCAAATGTTAAAAATGTTTATTTTGTTTGGTTCAAGGGGTTTTGTTTAACTGCTCTTCTCCTCTCAAAACATGCATTGAGAAAGACGAGAAATGAAGCGCCGTTTTAAGGCCTCTGGCGAAATGCTTGCACTTTACGCTTGAGGTAAGTGTTTGCAAGACACTGTCCTGTGTGGGTGATGATAACTCATACTGCGGTTCAAAGGAACGCGGCGCTTATACGCTATATGTAATTACAAAGCTGACATTTAAACAAGACCATCCATATTTCACACAACTACCAAAGTACAAAATGTGCTACAGAGTAAAAGTAAAGAATCAATGAGAGGTGAAGTGCATTCTAATGTCTCGTTAATGGACTGAGGTATTAATTATTCACAACCACCCATTTTATTTCCACATTAAACTGGCAGCTGGGAGGAGAAATATGCAACCTAGTGCAATGTCTATGACTCTGCTTTGAAGACCATCATTAGTGATCTTCTAAAGATATAATGCAGCCTCATCACTCTCTTGCCTCTGGACGTGTGTTAATGTTCTTACCACATGTAGGCAATCTCCTGTAACTCTTTCAGAAGTAACAAAGACATCATCCTGCTGTCAGGAGGAAGTTCAGCTGCACCAGTGACTCTGAAGTGCTGCTTCATCAGAGCAACAGGTACTGACTGTTAGGCTTTCAATTTCATTTGTAAAAAGGTTTAATCCCCGTTTTTTTTCCCAGGGTTGGAAGAGGAGGTCAGATTTAAAAAATCCAATTCTTTCCCCAAAGCCGGAAACCAAAGTGAATAATTTCAGCACAAAGCAGTTCAGCACCAGATACCAAAGGATCTGAAGGATTTTATTCTGCATGGAGGAATTTCCCCACTGCAGTGCATGAACCTCATAGCACACTTAAGGACTTCATAGCATCTAGTCAGTGAAATCCCTGCCACAGTAAGATTTACACAAGACAAACTACAGGAATGTGATGGCCTTTTGGTTTTCTGGACTTTATGACGAATGTCTGTGCTCTGTTAAATGCTATTACATTTATTTGATGTTTATTGTTCCTGTGTCATTAGGACACAAATACATTTTTAGGGTACTGTTTATATTTTCATATGCTGTATGTGAGAGATAGCATCCTATTCTAACTCTTACAGCAGATTTCACAGGGATTTCTACACCCTACAGACCCTATTTCTTATGCATGCTGATGCAGGTGTGTATTCAGTAGATATATGGAAACATAAATCTTCAGAGGCATCGCTTCACACTTTTGCTTGAGCAGTGATTTTACAGGGACTGGCTTGGTGTTCCCCCAAGGTATGAATGTGTGATTCCAGACGTGCAGTTCTGCTTAACAGCACTTCCAGCTCTCTAGGCTAGGCTAGCAGAACCCCACACAAGTGCTGACTTTAATCCTGAACCAGAGCTCGCCGAAGCAGTTCTGTGCTTTTGGAATCTCAGTGCTACAGTATATTGCTTTATAAGAATCCCCCCAAAACTCATATAATATTCTCTTTAACAGTCCAATCATATCCAGCCCGCTCTCTTGTTGACCTCAGAACTCTTCCAGAGCTTCAGTGATCTGGCTTGCTTTTAGAAACGCAATGTCTCTGAAGGAAAAGGACATAAAATCCTTTCAGTTCATTGCTCAGATAAAACTGTTTACATCTTTATTCACCTACAAACAGAATAATTATTTTTCAACACACAGGGCATATGTAGAATTCTTGAAAGGGAGAATTTTTTTTCAATATGATCCAAAAGAAGTAATTCAAACTTCCCTTCTGGCTCTCCATCCTAAATAAGCAGTAGGCTTTTTGATGGGGACTCCTGACACAATTCTTTATGACACTGCAATAATGTTGTGAATAAATTGAACTGACTTGATTTCTTCCCTTTCTTTTATCTGCTCCGTTAAAGTAGACGTTCCAGCACACACACTGCAATGTCCCCACTGCCACCATGCCACTGGCAGGGAACATCTGTCTCCCAGTTCCCCTGCCAGAGAGTGTTAGAGTCAGGGTGGGGCGCTCACTTGAGTGGCCTGTCTAGGAAGGGCCTTTAGGCAGGACAACAGCGCCTGCCTGGCTTTGGAGAGGCACTCAAGCAGAAACCTGTCCTTCAGTCAGTCTTCCATGGAAATACAAACCTCTCAATGTCGCAGGGCCTTCAGAGGACCTGAAACACAGGGGGAGCATGTGGGTGACAGAAATTCAGAGGCAGAACTATCACTTGTCTCTAAAAAGGTAATGGCATTCTACAGGTTACCCAGAAATCACACCTGGTTAAGACTCAAGTGACTCGAGACTAACACAACCTTCTAGCATTCAGACAGTTTCACTGCAGTTATTTTAATTATTATTCAACCATGATACCCTGCCAGCCTGTATTTCAGGGCTTAAACCAGTCAAGTTAGAGCTGACTAATCCAAGAACTGTCAAGCAGACTGTAGTTATCTTTCTGATAGGATATTCTGATATTTTCTGTTTGTGTTAGTTTTGTCCAGTTTGACTTACAGGGATAAAATTACATATTTTGTATACTGCTGAACACAGATGGAAGACTTTGCTCAAGGGAACAGCAGCAGTGCGATTTGAAGCACCACTCTAAACATGAAAGCACATCACCCCCCCACCATATTTATTTTAAGAGAGCTAGATATGTTAAAAATATTGATTATCTTGAATCCTTAAACTTTGAAGAAACTCAAGACACTGCACGGCTGATAAATTGAGCAGCCACTGATGTGAAGCCACCTCTAGGGTGGAATGAGACAGCTATTTAGTGTCTGAACAAGACACATCACTTTTCTTTTATTGTTTTCAAACTGAACAGAGAAAGGTAAGGCATAGCAGAAGCCATCTGGAAAAAACATAAGTAATAGACAGGACCTCATTCCAGGCCACATTAAGATTAAATGTCAACCACTGACATTAACGAAGTATACTTTGGGTTTTTTTTTTACTCTTCCATTTTTGTGCTTCTCATTAAATTAGCAAAAAATATCAATTATTTGCTTTTGTGCCCATCACTACATCACTATTTTGCAATAGAGCGCTTTACAGATTTGTATAGATGTTAACAATATAGCAATGTGGGCCCTGAGAAGAGAAAAAAAAACTTTGGGGGACACTAATCACAAGAGATAATGAGCAGTTACTGCCCAGTTCAAGCTGTCAGAGTTAATCGAGTGAGATTTCTGAGGTTTCCTGGTTTCCTGGGCCATCCTGGGTCTCTCTTCCCAATGTCTGATGTCATAGGCTGTCAGGATGAGCCTGCTCAGCACAGCATCCGAGTTCTGCGATCCAGGCAGTGGAAAATACAAAGATGAAAAAGTGTGACAGTAACTGGTATGAAAATCAAGGTTTAATGTGAATAAAATTACACCTTCTGAATGTCAGTAACCCTTTTAAATGATAGCTTATATAGAATTATAGAGACGGAAAATGCAAAACTAAGGAGAAATAGGTCTTGAGCCTTGATTTAAAAGCTGAGACCAAAGGGGCATCTCTGAGGTGTTTTGGGAAGTAATTCAACAGTGTAGTGTAGTTAAAGACTCTTCCCAATGGTTGTTCATGGGATTACTGCCTAAACACTGTCCTTGGAACAGAATACTCTGTTTAGTATGCAGGTTGTTAGCAGTTCACTTAAATATGGAGGAGCAAGATGTTCTAGTGCTCTGTATTTGAGTGCAAGGTCAGAAGGATTACTTTAAACTCCATCCTATAATGAATGTGAGGATGCTAAAAGCAGAGTTCTGTGCTTGTGTTGTTGATCAGTTTTCGTGTGTTCTGTTACTTTATGCATTTCTTTCAAACATCCAGTCGAAAATAAAAAACATAATCTTTTCCACTAGGGATGTGATCCCCAAACAAAATGTTCAAAGCACAAGAAACATACAGTGAACAGTATTTTAGGGCAAATAAGATATTATGGTAATGTAATGTTATCCCACTTAGAAACAGTGTCATTCATTTTGATCCACAGAATATGAGAAGAGGGAGCACAATCTGACTCGAGGAATGGAATAGTCTGATTTATTTTGAAAAGACTTAACACGATCAATGGAACCAAATCCATGGTATCTTTGGAGAAATACTATCAAAATAAGCCCGAGAAGGCAACAGAACATACCAAAAATTAATCGCAGCTAACAATAGCAGGCAGGACGATGCTACAGGATCAGCACTCCTACCCTTTGAATGACTCCAAATGCTATACATAATAAAAGAGTCTCTGTACCTAAACAAGAACATTTTATTTCAAGCAGTGGAACCATTTTCTCTGTGCATTAAGCCTTAGGAAGGAGGAGGCATGAACACCATTTGGCTGAGGCTGGTGGGACTTCGTCAGCAGTGCCCGAGTGTGTTGAGGGGGGCAGCTGTGTAAACTGCTGAAGTGAGTGATTATGCATATCAATTATTTAAGAAGTCCAATAAAACTAATTCCCACCGAGCACAGTTCCAGCGCTAATCTGTCTGGTACTGCTGAGCTGTAAACATCTAGAAACACACTCTAGCCAAGCTGATGAGAGGCCATTAAAAGCGATTCAGCACTGGTGGAGTGAGCGCGTATATAAGAGAGCGAAGACTGTGTGTGTGTGTGTGTGTGTGTGTGTGTGTGTGTGTGTGTGTGTGTGTGTGTGTGTGTGTGTGTGTGTGTGTGTGTGTGTGTGTGTGTGTGTGTGTGTGTGTGTGTGTGTGTGTGTGTGTGTGTGTGTGTGTGTGTGTGTGTGTGTGTGTGTGTGTGTGTGTGTGTGTGTGTGTGTGTGTGTGTGTGTGTATTTTTGGTTGCCGATTTCAACGCTGTAATAGCTTCAAGAGAATCATTTAATAGACATGGACCAGTAGTGCAGCACTCTAAAGCCTGTTGTTTTAAGTGAAGAATATATATGGAACAAGCTGCCAATTCATGAAGTTGAAGCTGATACTTGGCTTCCTTCACAAAAAACAGCTGAATGAGAACGTTGGATCAATAAGCTACTAACTAATGAAACACTCCACATAGGCCGAAGGGCCTCCCTTTTGTTTGTGACCTTTATTTTGTTGTTATGGGCAATACAGGGTTAGTCAAAATGCCGTCGACAACTTTAACAGTTTATTACAAATCACCTGGGTTACTGTGACAAAAAAGGTTTCAAACGAAAGCATAAATATCAAAGTTTCCTTCACCATCTGTGGAGGAGAAAACAAAACTTTGGTAAAATAACTGGCATTTATACTTGTCGACAAGATGTTGACCAACCCTTTATTTACAGATAATATGGTTTTATGTGCATATTCGTATGTACTGAATCAATGCTGCGCTCCTGTTAACAATCACATCAAGTTTTCATTCTCATGAGGTTTAATTATGTAATTACATAATATGTAATTAAAAATCATGTATATATATATAATTATGCAATATGAAAGTCTTTGAAACAGCTCTTGGGTTGTTAGAATGACCTTTGTATTGCCTAAGACCTCCTAATCTTATCAGTGAGTGATTATTAAGGAAACAGGCTTTGGACCACATTGAAAAGAGTTCAGCATACAGGCCCCCACAATACCAGTCTTTCCTTCTCTGTTGCTCTCTTTGAGTAGGAACGTATGATCGACTCAAGTGCTGCAGAAATGCAAACGTTGCTCCGATTTGTGTACAGCGCTCTGATCCGTGCACCAGAAGAACAGAACAAGATAATAGCGTGTACGACAACATGCCACTGTGCGCTTTCTCGTGTGTGCAGATTTGATTACTCACTTAGCATTCCAGCAGGACTGGTCTTCGTGCAGCTTGCTTTACATGACTGCAGGGGCTTCGTGCTCACCTCTGCAAGTCTCAGGTACAGGTATCCCCAATGCGATGAGCCTTCCCACGGGACAGCTCCCACCTTCGTGAGCCACAGCTGTCACACGAAGCTCATGCGCAGCTCTCGTCTTGACTGAAGTAGTTAGGAAGCCCCTAAGATCGCCGTAGAGGTCTGGATAAAGCAAGAAGGACCGGCAGAATCTCCACGGGGCGCAGGCAGGTCCTGTGACATTTTTTAGAAAAACAAAATCCTAAATTGGAAAGTCTGAGGATCACACTTTCATTTTCATTTTCAGATTTGCACTACCACTCCTCAAAAACCCACCATCCAATTCTGGAAAAAGCAAAAGAATAGTTTTGGAACTTTTAAATTTAGTTTCTTCTAATGCCGTGATTGAATCTGATTTCTTTTGATGCCGGTGCATTATTTCAAAGCAGCCAATTGCATTAAAAACCAAAACACAGTAGTAACAGGCTATGGATACGATTATTGATATCAATATGAATATTGAGCACCGTATGAATCAGTATTCCTTCAACTACTACAAATTCCAGTACATGAATTATGGAAGTGTATAAAACAATATATGAGATGTGCTTTTCACGTTGGCTTTCTACAAAGTACTACTAGATCGAAATACTACATCGTTCTGGGGAAGATTGCAAAGAATGTTTCAAAACGTGGTGAAAAGACGGACTAGGTATTGAGAAGAGACAGAAACGAATGACGGGCAAAAGACTGAAGCTGGCCAAGCCCCCAGATCTTCTTCAAAGCAGACAACCATATGTGGGATGACAAGATGACATTGCCGGTGGAGTGAGTGAGCGCGCCGCACCGCAGACGGGCTGAGACATCCCTCATTGTGACAGGTGATGGAAGAGATTAGACTCACTGTAGCGAGAGCTGTCATCTTTAAATGCTACTCACCGCCTCTCTACCTGCCCCCGGCGAGAGGGGGGGACCCGCGCTGACCCCACACTGCCAGGGGTCCCTCTCGCTCTGCGCCCGCCATGCAAATGCCACAATTGTAGGGCGAGAGGAGGACCGGAGAAGGCTCTGTCACTGGAACATGGCAGAGCAGAGCGAAACTCTTAACGGACTAGAAACACAGCCAAGATGGATCACGTTTGGTCAGCAGGTGGTGACATTCACTGCATGAAAGTAAACCTGAATGGAAGGGTCAACACGCCTTACAAAATATCAAATATTAAATCAACGAGCATAAAGTCATTGTGTAAGAACAGGCAGCTCTAATCATTAAAATATTTGCTTTTCGTTGCAGATTTTCCTCTCCACTGTCTTATCTCTTTTCACCACACTTTCATTTGACTATCTGAAGTGTGGGTTTTTCAGCCATTTTACTTTCATTCTCTTCAGACTCCTGTGAAACATATCCCCTGGGAGGCCTGCGAACAGGAGTCAACACTCTGAGCCTGAGTTCCGATTAAGCTAGAGGCTCTTCATCGGGCCACCAAACACTAAACGTCCTGCTGTACACGAACACAGAACCAAAACTACAATTTCGCCCAACATTTAGTCTCTATATGGTTTTGCTGTCATTTGAAACTGAACTGTATGGGGAAGAATTTAGTGAAACATGAAGTACGATTAGGCAAGTCTCTGCTACTAACCACTGTGTGATGTGAAACATACAGTAGTTGGGTTGGCATATCCTTTTATGACAAGGCCTTCAGCTGGCTGCATCTTCCGGGAAAACTCCTCTGGAGACTTTTTTTGTCTTGAGTTTTTGGAGTTTGATGCTGTCGCCCCCCTCAGACTTTCACAGTCAGCAAATGACCTTCCCTCTAGACGCATGGTGTTACAGACTGATGGAAGGTCACTGGTAGTTCCCTGCTTTCTCATAAAGAAAACATGGGACAACAACCTGGACTTCATTACCTGCCTGAAACTGTCTCTGGCTACTGTAGATTCTTTGAAAGAGTATTTGGGGTATAACAACAACAGCAGAGTGCTTTGAAATGGCCTCAATTTACCCTATATAGAGTAACTTGTGGGCTTGTGCTTCAGGGGTCAACTACCGACACATACAATGAAGCAATTACAACCAACTGGGAAATTCTGCGTTTTAGAAGATAACGTTATTTTTAATTAACTGCATCTAGTTTTAATTAACAACACGTCTTTGATTTTCATGTCAGGAAGGTGTGTAAAGTATTGATTGTGCCCAATTGCCTTTAACACAGTTGCGCATATTAAAGCCTTTGTCTGAAATAGGCAATTTGAGATAAGTTATCAAGCAGGATACAAACAGGAACAGAACAGGATAAACGGTGTGAGTTAGAGTCAAGTGCAAAATTATTTTATTCCTCCATTTTAACTGCTGTGACTAATAATAATAGAACATACCGAAAATTGCAAATGACAAGTACTGCTACAAAAATATTCACCCTGGCAAAAAGGCTATTGCACTCCAGTAAAAATGTAAAAAAAGCTCTCTCACTTATCAATGACTTAAAAGAAAAAAGAGAAAATCATTATGAAAGCATAAATAAATGCACAAATGACAGAAATTTCCACTATGAAAAGGAAAAGGCAGTTTAGCAATGCAGTGAGCAAAGTCTGAGCAGGTTTGAAATGGTAAGCCCTTAAAATGATCTTATCTCCTGCTCTGCAAGTCCTTATGACACAAACTATTGCCTAATGCAATTAAGCACAGAACTATACTGACTAATACTGACTAACATACCTTGGGGCTCAAAGAAGGCTCCACAGCCAAAACAATGTGTTTTCTTTCTTCTCTTTTCAGCCTGGAATAAACCTTTACTTGTTTCTTTGCAGCCTACGCATGCTGACGCAGCTCCCTACTTGTATTAAAATTGTACTTGTAATTAAAATTACATGTATTTCCATTCACCAAAAACGCATATGATACTACTATCTTGGAAACATATTTTAAACACCATTTACTTGAATATTTAAACTAAATTGAGCCATGCATAATAATAAACTTTAACTGACATCCAGAACAGCATTACTCCGTTTAAACAGAAGCTGCAGTCTTTACATGTTGCTATAGTGCTCTCTGCTGTTCAATACCCACTTTACACAGCATGGCAGAGTTTAAAATGTGCTGCCATTCATGATGTGCTTAAGGAAGACCTCAGATTCCACATACAGTATGTTATATCTCTCCTTAAATGTTCTAAATCTTATAACAGTCTAAATCCACACACTTGAGAAAAGGATACCTGGCTTTAAATTATTCACAATTTAACAACTTAAGGTATATTTTGTTCTTAATTGCAGGACGTAAGATATTAAACGGCACTTATATTTTAAATTGTTTTCTTTAGATGCTTTAAGATAATTTTAAAGGGTGGAGTGGTGCTTAGCTCGGGTATACCTATGCTAGTTGTATACAGGATATCACATAACTGGAAGCCTGCAAGTTGCATTTTTGGTTTCTTCACACTATGTTCAAGCAGAGAAGTAATAGGAAAGTTGCACTAGAAACAGTCAAGAAAATTGCTTTGTTGTGACTCATCTCAGCATTGCTCTTACAACCTTCTCTGAGCCCAGGCAGGGATGCTAGAACGCTAGAGCAACCTCTGACCTGGATCCAATAACTGAGCAAAATGTGTCCTGCTGACAAGGTTCGCAGAGTTAAACAACAGTCTGAACAGGAACTGAAAGTAAGTGATCAGTTCCTCATCTTCTTGTCTGGGTTTGAGTGGCAGCCTCTAACAGGATCCATTAAAGAAAAGAACTATAATGAATCAAAAGAGCAGGTGCATAAGGAATTAGACAAGCCAAGAATGAGAGGGCAAAGAATATTGTGATATGATATTGTGAAATGATCAAAGGTTTTACGATTTTACAACAGCAGAAGAAAAGTAAAGGACAGAGTTAATACTAATATACGAATTTGAAAACTCTAGATGAGAGATCCCCACTTCTGCTTTTCTTTCCTATTGGGTAAACTGGTCCATAATTAAACTCTTAATTAACCTTTTAATTAAATTAATTTCAGATCTTTGTTTTCAGTTCATAAACACGTTAGAGCTTGCCTTATACTGTAACTAGTCTTTCTCATGTGTAACTTAAGATCTGCAGTTTCTGAGCAGATTAAAAAAAAACATGCAAAGGTCCCAATCAAGCAACTTATTAGTTCAATTAAGAATTCAATTAGGCAAAGAGCTCGGCTGGACCAGGAGCCAGCAGGAATAAAGAGTTTCAGAACCAAGAGTTGGGAAACCCTGTTCCAGTCAATGAAAGTCTAATTATTTTGGTTATGGAAACAATAGATGTTCCCCACAGGACATCAACAAAAGTCTTCCAGAAAACTCAAGACAGAAGTAATACCCATTGACAGAAAAATTGCAACTGAAGTGCTCCATAAATATAGTTACAAAATTAAACCTTAGCAATTCTAGACAAAGTTATGGAAACAATCATTAGAACCAAATATGAGGATCATCTGTGTGGTAACAATATTCTAGGTAATAGTAAACATAGACTTTGAAAAGATAAGTACATAGACTTTGAAAAGATAAGTATTGTTTAATTAATCTTTCAGTTTTTTAACAATAAACAGAAGTATTGGATACAAACAGATTATGTATGTTATATTTCAAATTTCACAAGGCGTTGAATAGAGTTTCTCATAATAATTCTAAAATTATTATTAATCACTGTAAGTGATAGTTGATCGAGTTAATGTGTGTACTTGCAATAAGAACTTGTAAATTGATAGAAAATGAGTACAGAAAAGGAGTGAAAGCTCAAACTGGGGAGATACACACTGTGATTACTGGTGTACCACAGGAATCAGTATTAGGACAAGTGTTCTTCATAATTTGTATCAGTGATCCAGATTCTAGTTTAGTTAGTAAATGAATAACATTTCCAAGCTGCAGCTGCAAATCAAAAGGACACAGGGCAAACACATGGCAGATGATTGTTAATACTGACAAGGGCAGAGTATTGCATGCAGGTAAAGGGTATAATTATGAATATAAGATGGAGAACATGTAAAGATTCATTAAATGCTGAAAGGCAAAGGAGATGCTTTGGTCTTGAACAGAGAAGACTATGAGGGAAGACGATTGAAATATTTAAAGTCCCCAAAGAAGCCCCCAAATGGATTTCAGGTTCTACAGTGAAATACAAACCAATCGAAGAGAGAGGAAAATCTGGTGCAGACAACGTAGGCATAAGAACAAAAACACAGATAATGGCAATTAATAAATGAATTCAAATACTGAAAAGTGAACATTGAAATAAAACCGTGAACTACAATGACTGAAGTGGCATGCATGGAAGTTTTAAAAGGAAGTGATAGGGGATTTATTTGGATACCATTACTTCACACAGAACAATACATCACGTGTGGAGTAACCAGTTCTGCAGTAGAAATAAATGATCTAAATAACTGAATCTAAATACATTTACAGTAGATACAACAAATATTGTTTGTATTTCCATTTCCATGTCCTGTCGGTGGGATAGGACGTATCTTATTTAAACTCATTTGGATCTCGGCTTGTAGTCTGTCAGCAACAGCCAGCTCGAATTGATCTCGCTGCTGAAGCTGTGCACAGATATCTTATCCATCTTATCCTTAATCCTAAATCTAAAGCGATGGTATCGCCTGACCAACACCAGCTAGGCCATATCCGAAATGTATAAATCCAAGAAACAACAAAAGGACAAGATCCCAGTTCACACAGCAGGCAATCTGTTCGGCCCTTTTCAAGTGGCAATTAAAGAGTGCCTGATTTCCTGTGTTTGCCTTGTTTCCCTGGTGTTTTAATTATAGAAAGAGGGCTCAGGTAATGAGAACCGGCACAGAGCCCTGCTGATTTTCATATTGGCGCCACAGGAAGATATGACACATGCAGAAAGAAGGACAGAGGAGAACAGAAGCCAAACCAGCCGACTGCTCCTTAACTCCCAGCACCCCTCTTACCTGAGCAGACTCAAATGTCAATTTTTCACTATTATTACTTTGAACGCTGGGCTGTTTGCAACCTCAGACACAGTCAAATTGAAGACAGTGTTAAAAGCCCTGGTTAAAGCTAGCATTTGATTTGAAATTGATGGCAGATGGTTTGTAATAAAGAACATTAAGTTTCTTTATTTAAAGGTCCTGGAACATCCCTACATAAATTCATTTTAGGTACAAGCTGCTATCACTGAATAAAAAAAACACAGTGCTTTTGTAAATCCCTTAAATTATGGTGTAGGTTTCAGCTTAAAGCTGGGGTGTTTCTTGTAGCCTGGAGCTCAGAGCCATAGGCCATACATTAAAAATTAAATTTTATTTTCACATTATTTTAGGAGTGTAGATATACTCAATAATGCAACAACACTGAAGAAAAAAGTAATCAATATTAATACAGATGTTACTGATCTGAAATGTTCTGCAATGTTAATCACCAGCACACTAATACCCTTATAAGGTCCAGTTTTGCTGTGACCTTTTAAGCTGTACTGCAACCACCATATAAATGAACATGGAGACAAAAATCAAGCAGACAACATGGAGTTACAGTATAATTCAGTATTCCAGTATTTACCTATATACTGTATGTTAATAATTGTCATGCATGTATTTGTCTCAGGTATTCTTTAGTTAACTGATTCTGAGTGTCCCAGGTCATGATCATCATTCTTCTCAATAGACCAGAGACTTGTCTTCGGCAGACTCACTGCCCACAGGTTCCCAGATGAATGCATTTCTGCCAGTCTTTGCAACAAAGGTCACAACATAGACCCTTCAAGCAGTGTGTGGATTAGACACAGTTAATGTGAGTGAGAGGACGAACGCATAATCGGGTTTTACACCATTCGTTCCTGCTTTGGACGATAGTGGGCGGCAAATCACTTCCACTCTGCCAGTGCTGAAAAAGAATTGCCCCCCCAATCTAGCCCCACAGCCCTGGCCTGCTGCCTGCTTGGCTATACTCAGGAATGTCTGAGCTGGGGTTGCGGGGGAGGTTTAACAACCTGGGCAGCTGCTGCCTCTGAGAATCCAGCTCATCAGCAGGGCAGACAGGTGATGACCATTCATTCCTCTGCCTCTGTCAAGGGACTTGTTCAGAATTCCACGCCACACCCACCGCACAGTGATCACTTACACCCCAGGAAATGGAAGAGTTGAATTTCTCACAGACCCGAACACAGACAACACAATCCGACTCTTTTATATTTTATAGTTTGGCGAATTCTGGCCTCCTCAACTACCCATTACACACCATATAGACATAATAGCTGGCCAAGTTTTGGGATACAGGTACCCATGCCACATTACTTGCCACAAAATTCAACTGATGTACTGTACAATGGGCTGCCATATCTGTTCATTCCTTCTGATTTGGCATGAGGTGAGTATACACTATGGATCATCTATTCTCCTCCTTCCCTCCCTTTCAGATATCAGGCTTCATAAGTAACCTCCATGTGTCACCGAACCTACTGTATTTCTTACCCTCGACAGTAATTGTTGACGTACAGTAGCAGGTTAATTCCTTAGACATTCAAGTTCGAATCCGGAAGTGAAAGAGAATGACGGGCCAAAGATTGACTGGCACAACATATTACCTCCCTTCACACCTACTAAGAGCAAATAAATAATGATAAAGGACTTCAATTCAGAGTTAGACATTTTTTAAATATTGTTTTAAACAATAACAAATGTTCATACAAAGCAGAAAGACCACAAGGGTTTGTATTGGAGGGGTAGCTCAGCTACACTCAACAGAATTGGTTTTCGTCCTCTTGGCCCGGGTTTTGAAGCCAGGAGAGAATTCGGCGTAGGTTCGCCGACGTGACGATCAGCCTGGAAAGTGTTAAATGCCGCCAGCCCCCTACTGCCCGGCGGGCACTGCTGCTATCTGACCTTCAGCGGGTTGGCTGGCTCTTTGCTGGGACCAGCTGCTCTGCCTCCGTCCCCCTCTCTGTCTCTCCCTGCTCCTTCCCGAAGGCATCGGCACCCCCCCCTCTCCGCCCCCACCGTACCCTGTGTATGTGTCAGGGGGCTAATATTTCAGCCCTCCCATGCACTCTCTGCACATGTGCTGTCAGTCACTCGCCACATTGCTTTTTTTTCTTTTTTTAGAGCCCAGTCGGGGACTCGTATACAAGACCTTTCATTCCACCCTGCTTTTGTTAGAAAGTTTGTGTGCCCCTTGGACAGTTTGGCTTGGAGAAATCGGATGGTTTAAGAACAACTCAGGGACACACAGGAGATGTCGTCCAAGGTGTTGGCGGGGCTCTGTATACTAGTGGCTGTTGTCTGCCAGGTAAGGACATGTTGAGGTTTCCTTCTTGTGGACTTTATGCTTTGCAGTCTATTTCTATCTTGACTCTTGGATGTGAGAAACACCACTGAGAGCGCTGAGTTTTGCCGCAGTAAAGAAATCTAGATTGGAGCGTCCGTCTGTTCTCATGTCCAGTTAGGGAGCAGGGTGAAAAAGCTCTAACGATACAAGAAAGGAGGGTAGGTCTAGCTGGTTCGTGTCACCGTTAAGTTCAGACTCACAAGACAGGGTGTCTTGGACAGGGATTGCTGTCATAATGAAATAGAAGCCTGAGTACAAAATAATCAGCATGGTTACTGTTTGTCTGAGTAACACATTGTGACTAAAGTAGAGTTCAGTGTTACTTTCATCCCATTACAGTTCCAGTCCATTACCATTATCTTCCTTAATGTAAGCTAAATTAAAATGAGTGAATATACAGTGTAGGCAAGAGTTGCTTTTTTACATTAGTGGGAGCCTAGAATTATTTTTCTAGCCTAGTTTATTTAATATTACTGGCAATGTCCATATATATAGTATTTGCAGTTTTCCAACAAGTTATATTACTTGGATTTCATTTAAGAACAAACAATTCTGGTGATATAGACAGTGCAGCAGTTAATAAGCAAAGGGTTAGCAGGAGCAACTCTGCAGGAAGACGGAGAGCACATTTCCCTTTGTAAATGTGTTTCTCATGTTATATATCCTTGTAAGCCCTCAGTAGCTGTGACGTCTGTAGATGTTCTGTGGTGTGGAAGTCAGCCTGCAACTCTTGAACAGATACAAACACAATGAATGCAGATGAAAATCGCTGCAACTTTTCTAAATTCACACTGAAATACTGTAGGAAATGCTAAAAATCAATAAAAAAGTAACCCACATAGGTACAGATTGTAACAATGGAGTCAAAATAATCACGCATAAGCCCCACCTAAAAGATTTTGAGAATGCACATGCCTGACATACTGTTTCACTAGAAAAATGCGAAATAAAATCTTTCAAAATATCAGTACTGTTTAGTGCAGTATATAACTATACAATCACAGAAATGTTATAGGGTTTTATGTGTATAGGGATTCTTCCCAGGGTCAACTTCTTAAAACTTAAAAAAATGTATAGTTTTAAAAACTAACTTTAAAAAGTGCATGGTGTAACTTAGAAGACTTCTGAATGGTGTCTAACAAAATCAGTCAATAATAGACCTTTTACTGTAAAGTACAGTTGAACAGAAGAAAAGGCAAGGACATTTTTCGCATTCAATGATATATTTCATTAGCATTTTCAAATTACATAGAAAAAAAGAAGATGATTTTCATTGCGGTATGATGTTACCAATCAAACAGTTTGTCACAAAACCTGTATGCAAAAGTGCTTTGATTACATTTTATTTTGCAAATGAAGCTGTTTTTTGTACCACGTGAACTAAAAATATCTAAATTGAGGAGTGTGTGGAACAAAAAAGCTTAATCAGCTTGTTAGTGCTAGCATGGCCCTTCGAAGAGAGTGTAGCCCAGTAACAGTAAGACATTATCACTTACTGTATATGTCTCAATAAGATCATTCTCACACTCAATCTGTGAAAACCAAGAGTGCTCCAAAAGACTGAGTGTCTGTTCCATATTCAAGCAGTAGAAGAAATCTTCCAATTTCTGTCTGCAGACAACAGTCTGAAACTAATGAGGCCTCAACACCCTTAGTAGTCTCTTAGAAAAATCTAAAGAAACAAGAGCATGAAATGGAAATGTGTGCTCAAGTTGAGGAAAACCCTTGAAACGCTCTGGTATGCAGCAGCTGTGTCCAGTTGATGTAAATGAATTTGGTGTTTGGTCGGCACATTAATCCATCGTGGTGATTGAGTGGCTGCACACTCTCCAGGCCATGAAATCTAGAGTAAATCCAGCTCTGAAACACTTGGCTGTTTACTGAAGACAAAACAGCTTCTTCTAGTTGCAGAACGTCTCGCTGTACTGGGTTTTCTGCTGCGTGTCCCTTTTTTCTGTTATTGTTGTAGTGGGTTACTGGGAAACCCATTACATGGCACATTAAAAATGCCTGGTTCCAAGCTCTGTCATGGAATGGAACAAATTGTGCATTCTCTTACTTGACTTCTATCCTATTTGTCTTGTGTTCTTTATTAGAACAGTGGTGGACATGCGCTACAATACAGCAGGTCCCTCAGATCATCTCAAATCCTCATAAGGTGAAGCCAACATAGTTTGTACTGTAACTAATTATGCAAAGACCCCATACAGCAAGATCTTAAAGGGAAGCCGTGGTGTCAGCTTAGACAACATGTTTTCATCTCCCACAACCCCTTGTTTAAAGAAGTGTCTCCTGTTCCCATCTTTCGTTTTCACTTACGTCTTCTGGTTTGTGCTTCACTGAGGCCTAGTAGCTACATTTGCCAATTTGAACTATTAAATCTGTGGAAACCGATAGATAAGGATATGATTTTCAAGTGTGATGAAAATCTGAAGACCCCTTTGTCCTTTAAGTGTAGTGAGTTATAGTGTGATAAACATTCTCAGTGATTGTGTTGTTTTATTTAATTTAAATTTGGCAGTTACCAATAGAGGTGGCATCTGATGTTCCCAGTGTCTGCTGCCCTTCAAAAGCCCTTTTGAGAACTTATTAACAAATACAGCACTCAAGGCAGAGACTTGTTCAGAGTATGTATAAAAGCTCAATAAGCAAGTAATGAGCTAAAAACAGAATATTAGAACACCAAGGAGAGGTTAATTCTGCATTGAAAGAAATATGTTTCAGCTGTTGAGCTGTCTTTAGGTGTGAGAAAATGACTGTGCCTCTGAGATGTCCTGAAAGACAAAACCAGACCAGTGGAAACATTTATAGTAATAAGCTCTTAACCTATTGCATCCAAACCTATTGTAATAAGAGCATTAAAAAGGGAAATTCAGAAATGAACATATATGGCAAAATGTTTCAAATTAACTGCTGTAAGAGACATGTGTCTTTACTCTTTAGTCCACATCAGCATTACAGGAGACCCAGGAGATGCTTTCCTGAGACCAATAGCTATGGTTCTAGTTCTGTAGGGGAACTGCTAACCTAAGCTCTTCCAAAAACCCAAGTTAAGATTAAACTTTTTTCTGCAAGGCATTCTGGATGAGAGCACTCACTAGCTGTCCCCTTGAGCTGTTAGCAAACATGCATATACTGTGCTGTATGTATTGCGTCTGTTCTCTTGACTGAAACTGCTGAAAAAAAGGAGCATGCTATCAGATATCAAGCCAGAACCTAATCACACCAAGGTCTTCATTAATTGTGTTCTCATCTACAGAAGAACTAGGTCACCCGCCTGCTTCACCCCTCAGAGTGACAAAAAGCTTTCATTGGGAAGCCTTTACTTGTTTAAAATAGAGTAGGGGGCTATGTCTGTATTTGTAGCACATAACCCACAGTTTGATTTTAAAAATTGTAAATCTAATACTTGTATGAATATATTTTCCAAAACTAGCAAGAACATGCTTATTCTTCACATAGGCTCCACAAATATAGAATCCTGAATTCTCATTGAGAATTACTATCTCAATATCTATAAGGTAAAAGCTGGTTGTGAAAGGATATTGTTCTGAAAGGTTCTGTGGGTCATTCTAATAACACAGCAGTTAATTAAGGCCATGAAATAACAGTCAGTGAATTCTGTGATCACAAATGAAAATCATTCTACTGAACATAACAATAACACAACATAAATGTAAAAAACTCACACTTATTAAGAAAAAGATTAATTTTAGATTAACAATAAAAAGCTGCTTCTTCTAATTTTTCAGATTTGGGTGAGACAGCTGTTTTTTTAAAGCCTCATACTTATGACATTTTATAGCTGCAGTAGTTCAGCTTTAAAAAAAACATGCTGAAACTTTCCATTATTAAAAGAATGTCCCATGGTAACTCTTTCAAAGCGCAGTCCTGTTTATTTGAGCTTTACAGAAAGGAACATCTGAGAATCTCACAAATGCCCCCATCCTCACCCACCCTCTGTTTACCCACCTACAGCTCAAACCAACTGACCTAGCCATCTGTGCTGCTCAACTGGAATGTACCACCTTATATAAAGGGGAGGAACGGGGGTGTACTGGCATGTACTAGAACATTATGGATTGTCAATCTTCCCAATACTCCTTTCCGTTCACCCCAGGCCAGGAAGTTTAAATATCTATGAAGACATTAAATTATACCGTTTACAGATTTTGCAAAGCCATAACATGACATCTGTATGCACAATACATACGAGACAAAACAAGTTTGCAGATCAGACTTGATTACATAGCAAGTTTCACAATGAGCTTAATTGCCCACACCTGAGAACAATTATCTCCATCCTGGAGGACACAGTCCTCATGAAGCTTGTGATTAAATGTTAAATGACATAAGCTGCAAAAAATAAGATCTGTGGCCCATTAACCCAGGGTATCTGTGTGTGTGATGGTATAGCTGATTTCCTGGCACTGGATCCAAGTAAAAGTCTAATTGGCAGCCCTTAATCCAACCTTTATCTGAAGAAAAAACATCTAGCTATAAATTGCATTAAAATAGTTTACTGCACTATGAGTGAAACAATGTACAATTTTAAATTTAATATTTACATTGGTGTGGAATGCTTTTGTTGGGAATGAAACAAACACAGATACTAAAATATGGAATATGCCTTGTATGATATGTTAATACCCAAAATGTCCTTTTACAGGAAAACGTCTGGTCTTGTGTTTCTGTCTGAAGTTAACGTATTCCCTCCAAACTAAATTATTGCGGTATGAAGAACTATGGGAGAAAGCTCATGACTGTGTTGTCACAACCCACCAGTTAAAGTGCAGAATCTAGTAGCGAGCATTTGCCTTTGTGCACTCATCAGGGAAATTACAGATTTTAGCCAGACTAAACAAGGAAATATGACAGCTCTCTGATGTTACCAGTTATGAAATCTCTTGCAATGCTCTGGATTCTCTTATATTCCTAAAGCAGACTGTCACAGCACCTGGAGTCAAGACTGTATTTTTCCTGGGAGAGCTACAATGTCTTCAAAATTCTAAATACCAATAATCTTATAGCATTTGTACTGTGCGACATACAATGTCCATGGGTCTGTTGATCTGGAAGTCTTCCAATAATATTTCTGATCTCCTATTTATTATTAAAACAAAATCAGGGAGCTGTTTAACAAGGACCCCATCCTATTCTTTCCCTGCTGTTTTGGGGAACAGGTAAATAAAAGGCTGGATTTGTTTTAATGTGTTCTTAATTCTGCTAACTTCTAACTAAAAGCTGTATTAGTATTATACTTAAATGACTGAGAATCTCTAAACTGGGCTTCTCACTACAGATAAAGGAAAAGAGTCTGTAAATAAAAAAATAGAAGCTTAAATTCCATAGAATATTATGTCTGACTTTTTACTACCACTTTTTGAAACGGTAACTTTATATAAGCAATCTTGTTAGCTGAACTGAGCAAGAAAATCAAAATTTAGTGGAATATATAACCTAAATTTCAAATTCTGCAAAGTGTATTAACACAGGCACACATGCCCCAAAGAAGAAACAAATGCTATCACAGCCTGCAATGTAATACACACTGTTACTGTTGTATTGGGAGAAGAATTGATCTTTTAGAGTTAATGCCCTAAATAAAAAGTGAAGGTGGCTGAGAGTTTGTGATGAAGCACAGCTTTTATTTTTTCAGTTCTGAATTACAGCCTATTTTTGCAACACAGAATTTAGTGCTCCCTTCTGCAATTACACTGGGCTGTCTGTCCTTGTCTGCTGTGGCAAGTGTTCAAAGACAGCCATCAGGCTGGGACAAGGAGGGAGGGCTGTCTCATAGTCGCTAAAAACAGTTCATTTCAGTGACAGAAGAGGCAGGTGTGCAGCAAATCATGTAACCCGACAGAGTGTGCAATTCTCATTTGAGCTAATTGATAAAAGGAAACCCAGAGGTAACAGTTTGAGTGAGGCAGTGTCAGTGTCAGAGGGGAGAGACACGACAATCTGTGTGGTCCATCAACCCTCTGGGTCAGTTTCTCTGCCGTTACCTCTCTCTTCATCCCACAGCTACTTGTAAATTTCAATTAGATCTTCAATTCGTCCATCCACTGTCAGATAGCTGCTTGTTCCTGGGCAGGATGACAGCAAGCCGGAGGCAATCTGGAAAGGACACTCTTCACTCTTCACCGAGTGAAGAGCAGGCCTACATCCTCGACAGGATGCCAGGCCAGAGCTGGGCACCTACACATTCACACACTGAACATTTCCAGATACCAATTAGCTTAGACAGCATGTCTTTGGAAGGCAAGAGGAACCTAGAGCACCTAGAGAACACCCACACAAATACCAAACCTTGTAGAACACAGTGTTTGACAGCTCATTTCACTGTGATATTGTGCCCCTTCTCCACCAAATAAGGGCACAGGTCTGGCACAACTGCTTGAACCAGAGATTACAGGTTAACATGATCAGTTCAGGACTGCAACTGTGGTAATAAAATAATTTCTGGAAAATCTGAACAGGGGTGTGGAGGAATATCACATTCTTTATGCCAGGTTAGATTAACTAATATATTCAATTTCTTGAAGAACGTGAATCTTGTTGGCCTCTTACCCGTGTACACTCGGTAAATCTTTTTCCTTTTTTACTCAAGACACTGTAGTTGTGAATGGCATTTCTGGAGTGTGATGATCTAGGATTAGTCCTTATACTCAGTCTCTACATGCCAGCCATCGCTGGCATTCCTTTGCAGGCGATCAGAAGAATGCCAGCATAGTCAGTTGTGCCGAGCTCTCAGTGGCCAAAGGGACAATTACTAATGAAGATGCCGGTCACACTCGTGCCTCATCCTCACTGCAGCTTTTCAAACATACATTTCCTTCTAGCTTGTAAGAGAAACTGCAAGCTTTGCCGTACTTCGACAAGCATCTTTTCCTTGATATGTTCCTGGAGATTATGGATGACTTTTAAAATTTTCAGATACTGTGTAAGGATCCAGAGGGATTTTTTAAGGTTTATTTTTGTAAAACTTACATCCCTTTTTCTCTTGCAACACTGTTAAAATTAAACAACCACACTATAATTAAAACTTTTATGACCAAGGAAGGTGAATACTACGTCAAAAGTGTTTCAGTTACTGTATGTTATTTCCAGTTAATTTACCTTTTAATTAAAGTCCATTAACAATGCTAAGTAGCAGTGTAAGATATTCCTCTTTTGTTATAGGAAGGATATAATGTAAATTGCATATTTTTTAGATGCTATTGAAAAAAGAAAAATGATTATGATTTCATCAGAATGTTATGCATTCAGGGTTGCAGTGCACAAGATACAACACCAAACAGATTTTTGTTTTCAAAAGCACAAGTCTCTTGGGGTGTTACTGACATGAGGCCGTAATCTCACCCTTAACTTTCCTGGGCCTCAGCGCTTTGGAAACAAACTGGGTGTACAGGCTTGCATGTCTTTGTCCAAGAGCGAGCTCCTGGTGCGACAGCTGTCTGGGGTGGATGCGACTGATTCCATGTGTGTGAAACCCAACGCCCATCTCCCCTCCCCTTCACCCCTGCACCCACGCCAAGCTGGTGGATTCCTCATTAGGGACGGGGCAACAGATCAGCATTCCACTAGAAAATGTGGCGGAGCTCCTGCTCGGCCCACAGCATGGTGCGATGTGTTGTTCTTATCTTACAGGCCCATCTCCCCCAATGTTACGCACCTTTATCTCGCTAAGTAACAATAGATTGGGCAATAACAACTACAGAAGCTAAAAAAGCTTAGCCGTGTTTAGTGGCACTGATTATTACCCCCAGAGGTATCCGGTTGTCAGGAGCCACATTTATTATAGGTTTCCTAGTTTTACAGATCCGACAATCATATATGCCTCCATTAATTCATCCATCTCTTGGTCCAAGTCATCCAAAGTTCTTCCGCTACAAATTCTGGAAAGCCTGATAGCCCAATAGCCCCGACAAGGCAAGGGTTGGACACCCCTGGTTCAAGCTATAGGTACAAATAAGACTTCCTGCCAGGAATGCCTTTTTGAGTGAGATCCACCAGATGGCAGTACATTTAAGCCATGTATTATAAAGCAGTTGAATTTTTGAAGCTGTTCTAAGAATCTGAAACGTGCTGTGCGACAGGTCTGGAGCACACCTCACAGGAAGCAGGAAGATCCGAGCATTGCCGTCCTGCGGCCATGGCAACAGAGCACAGAGACAGGAGGCCTCAAGAGGGTGAAGAGAGCCTGGGTCATTCCTCCCATCAACACTCCAGAGAACAATAAGCAAATCCCGAAGCAACTTGTGCAGGTAGCCAACTGCCGATGGGCCTCGGCCCCATGTCGTCTTGGTCTTCGTAGCATCAAGGCAGTGAAAGCCCTTAACAGAATACTCTTGCTGTCATCCTCAGATTAAATCGGATAAACGGGAGCCAGGGAAGGTGATCTATAAACTAGAGGGACCAGGAGTGGACCAGGATCCAAGGGGGTACTTTGAGATTAATGAGAAAACTGGACTTGTCACCCTGAAGACAATGCTCGACAGAGAATCCTACAGCAAGTTTAAGGTAACTTCGTGCTCTGTTTTGCCCCTCAACAGTTTGCTTGCACTGCAATTTGCTTATTCCCCCCACACATGTGATGTAATGTCACTTCTCGCACAGCCACCTCCTAAAGTTTAGAGTGTCAGTGTGCTAGACCACACTTAGCAGAAACAGCTCTCTGTCAATTTCACCCCTCATGTGGCAAAATACATTATCAGTGCATCTCTGAGTGAATGTTCCGGCTGCATGTGTAGCATCTGTTCACTGCAAGGTCACTGTGCATGTTGTACCATTACAACATTTGATTGAATCATTATTTGAAATGATTAATTTTTTTAAAATGTTATAGGAATAAATATCCCACAGCTGTGCTCTTGTACTCATTACTTATATTCTGCCCTTGAAATGCAGTGTTTTTCATTGACAGGGTCCTCACAAAAGCCAAAAACAGCCCTTGGAATATCAACCCCACAAGGGTTTCCTTGTGGCATTCCACCCTAACACGCTTTTCATTCACAAAAATCTCTTAATTTTACAGGATCACACCTCTGTTAGAACCTCTTTTCCTGAACCACGAATCATCTTCTACTGCCGCCTAATCTGCACAGTCTTCTTGTCCACACAGCTCCCATCCAGTCCCACTCTCTTTTTTGGAACAGAAGTCGCTGTATCACTGGCAAGCACATATCCAACAACACAAATATACACAACACCCCTGGCCAGAGGCGAGATCACCCAGAGGACAGCAGGCACGTCCAGCACTCTCATTTACCGCACTGCAGAAAGTGACCTGCCATTGACATTGGCAGAAGAAGAAGGCTGACCAGCTGTTTCCCGGAACATCAGAGCAACGAGGATCAAAGATCTCTACATGCAGAGATTTTATGTTCCACACTTCATGTCCTTCCGGCCCCGATCAGCTAACCATTCTGTCTGCATTCTTTGACAGGGTTTCAAAGACTCCCACTCCTGAAAGAAATCAGGAACTGAAATTATCCCCATGCTCAGTTCACGCCTTCGCTCAACTCCCAGTGATGCACTAAGTTCATTCTAAATGTCTCTGCCTTCTGCAGTTGCCTTCCCCTGGACTCTGTCTCCCAGATTTCTTTATCTTGGGACAGACTTTCTCACCTCTGTCTCCCAGATTTCTTTATCTTGGGACAGACTTTCTCACCTCCCTCTTTTCATTCCCACCTTGTTTTTCTTTTGTTCTCCTTTTCTTATACTGCTCTCTCCTTCTTTCCCCTGTACTCCCAACAATGGCTCCAGAGCCTCAGATCAGATCAGATCACTTTATTGGTCATATACAATTTCTTGTATTAGGAATTTGTCTTTTCACATATCCCTAATGCTTGCTATAAGACACACAGACAGGAAGAGAGAAGCTTGGGGTCAGAGCGCAGGTTCAGCCATTTATACAGCGCCCCTGGAGCAGTTGGGGTTAAGGGCCTTGCTCAGGGGCCCAACGGAGTAGGATCCCTCTGCCGGCTGTGGGATTTGAACCAGCAACCTTCAAGCTACAGGCGCAGATCCTTCGCCACAGTGCCACTGCTCTGCCCAGCCTCTGCGTTGGGTTTTTCATGTTTCTCTTCCTTTTGAGCCATACTTAACCCTTGCTTGCTCCCTTGCAGCCCAGACAGTGACACAGCTCCTCACCCTAATCTCTTCAGATTTTTGTTTTCCATTTTCACCTGTAATCATTTCGTCCAATTCAGAATATTCCTTATAATACCTGACTTGACACTGTATGTCCACTCAGCTACAGGCATCTGCTTAATAAACTGAAAATAACACTAACAGTAAATGCCTGGGGAAAAGAAATAAGTGCAAGTGTAACTTGTTTCCCAGCTCAAGGCGTACGCCCTGGATCTGAGTGGGGAACGGCTGGAGGACCCCACCGAGCTGGAGATCATAGTGCTGGATCAGAACGACAACAGGCCTGTCTTCACACAGCCGGAGTACATTGGAACTGTCCTGGAATTCTCCACACCAGGTTAGGAATGTAGAAGAACCTCCGCAGCTCTTCTAAACCATCTGGGGAACTACAAGACTAAAACTACAATTTCTCTTAAGACTCCTTAGTCAAACCAGTTAACACTGAAGCAAATGTACACGTGGGTGTAGTTTCCAGCCACTGAATATTCCCAGCCGAAGGGAATGGAGTTATTTCCATGCGTGGTTATGTTCCTGAAGTTGTCAAAGGCAGCACACATTGTCAAAACAATTTGGTACAGAAACACTACAGCAAAGGAAAGGTGTAACAATGAAAAACATGGTGCAGGCGCTTTAATGTAATGATGTGTTAGCCTCATTTGGGCTGAAAATGTCATTATTATTGGCTTGACTGCGTGACAAATTAGCACTTGGCTCGGCTCAACAGGCACGTCTGTCATGCAAGTGACAGCGACGGACGCGGATGACCACGAAACTGACAACGCCATTCTGAGCTACTCCATCATCCGCCAAGACAGCATCCCGCCATTCCGCGTCAACAAGACTATGTTCGGAATCGACAACAGTACCGGAGTCATTTTTACTCGGGACGTGGGGCTGGATAGTGAGGTGAGAGAACGGACCCCTCTATCGCTGTCACTCTGATAACTGCAACGATAAAGACTCTCAAAAGATTTTCCTTATTAGGAGAAAAAGCAATCAACTGTCCTGTGCTACAGTATATTTTGACTACTGTACCTGAGCAAGAACGTTTGTAGTTTTGCATAAGAATCCACATACAAGCATATTTTGTCAGGAAATACTAGATTTTACTGAAAGTCAGCTTGAGATGTAGAAAACCAAAGCATTAGAGCAGTTAAAATCGAGCAAACCCTCAAGTCTAACATACTAACTTTTTAAAGGTAAACTTATTGAAATCCTGTAATTCTCAAACTCCCATCTGAGTTTCATCAACTACAAGAAAAGCCATCTCTAGTAGACATGCTTCAACACCAGATATAATCGTCTTTTCCGTCAGGACTCATTTTCAAGCTGCTGATGGGACTTGAACCATCATGGTCAACAGATATCCCCCTATATGCTCACGTGTGACTGTGTTTCAGATCGTGGAGGGATTCAACTTAACCCTGCAGGTGGCGGACATGTCTGGAATGGGCCTGACTGCATACTCTATGGCCATCATATACATCAAGGACATCAACGACAATGCTCCCATATTCACCCCAGAATCAGTAAGAGCTCAGAGAGCCTTTTCCTTTTTGTTTTCTGGTGCAAACCCCAAGCCTCCAAGTGCTACAGTTCAGTCAAGGGGGTATCTCTGGGTCTACTAATTCTGAAAGATGTTTTAAGACCTGGGACTGTTCATGTGTTTCCAGGGTATGAATTCTTTTCTTATCAGATTTAAAAGAAAACTTCAGTGCTGAAGCTGGCCAAAAGAGGGTTACCCCTCAATCATCAATTACTTTCTTCAGAACTGCCTTCCCACCAGCTTTGAAAATACTCTGAGGCAACCTAACAAGGGACCACATCGAAGATGCTCACACAGAATCCAATACAAATAAGTAAACATACTGTAGAAAATGATTCAGATGACCACAAGCATTTTTAATTAGAACCGCTCATTACTGTGCAGCAATAACTCTTTTTCAGTGTTCAGGAAATCTTGCGTGTACTCTCATTCCTAACACAAATGAGCAAAACATTAACAAAGCAGTGCTTCCATAGTAATAACTGAACCAATAACTGCAACCTTTGGGCAGCTTATACTGATTAAACATATTCACATTTGTAAATGTGCTATATTGTAAATCTTACCTTTGTTTTGTGAGATTGTTTTGGGGGTGGGGGTTACATCGTAGATTCCACAAACCTCCATGTATGGTCACTCTTTATTTTTTTCCTCTAAAAAACGCTAATTTACATTCATCCAAATTCCAGTACTACTTTGCGGCAGCGGAGAACGAGGCCAATTTTCTCGTCGGCACAATCAATGCGACAGACATCGACGAAGAGAACACCCCGAACTGGAGAATAAAGTACAACATTATAGCTGGAGATCCAGACGGGCACTTTGACGTCCGCACAGACAGTGCCACTAATCAAGGCATGGTGTTCGTGGTGAAGGTAAGCCACTGCAAAAGCCGATAAACAAACATGAAATGGAAAGAACATGCAATCAAGACATTAGCCCAGTTTTCCATTCTAATAGGTAAAGAGCAGCCTAGACAAGATTTCAGGCCTTTCGCTGCGCATATGCAAAGGTTAACCAGTGAGCAACCATGAAGTGGCTTTATACCACAAAGAGCTAATACGACATAAGTTTGATGCGCTACAATACCCACCTCAGACACAATGCAGCCTAATTGCAGAATTGTAGGCACGGACGTCAGACCGAGTGATATCGCGCCATCTGCTGGCAAGATGCATGTTGTCAGGGCAATAATTGGAACTAATCCTCTTTACTGAGTAAACGTCATTTTCTTCCAATAAAATAGATTGCGAGAAATGGTGTGGAGTATGAAATATAAAGCCTTATAAAATATAAGGAGTTAAACAGAAAGATAAATAAAACATACAAGCTATATAAACAGATATATAAAATTAAGCATTGTAATAAAATAATCTATGTATAATTAACTCATTGCTTGCTCCATAGCAGAAATAAACAGGATTGTGTATTATCTGTTATAGAGGAACAGTGAGCTTGAAGCTACTTTAAGGTGTGTAACGTCCATGAAATGAGTATTCTTTACTGTGCTGCAGCCCCTGGACTATGAGACAGTGAGAGAATACCAGCTGACTGTAACCGCGGAGAACGAGGCCCCCCTCAGTTCCAAGGCACCCCAGATTCCCCTGAGCAGTGCCACTGTAACCATCACCGTACTCAACCAGAACGAGGCGCCGGGCTTCCGAAGCAACCCCATCAAACTCTCTGTGGCAGAGGGGACACCCCAGGGCACAGTGCTAGCCCGTGACATTGCCTCTGATCCTGACCGGCAACAGCTGAGGTGAGCCTGGCACTGAGAGCCATCTGCTGTCTGGGCATGCCATGAGGTCCGCACAGTAACAGCCTTTTGTTGAGAGCCTGGGTTCAATCAATTTTTTTTAAAAAGGAAAGCCATTCAGATATCAGGTAACTGTAAAACTTGCAGCTTGACCCTAAAGCTGTCAGCAAACGGAAATATACGATTCCGCACACATGGAGCACAGCTGTGCTGACCCACAGGAAGGCTGGTGGAGACCAGGCCTCAGCTCAGTCTCACTCACGAGAGAATGTGGCCTGTCTCTGATCAGGTATGACATCGAGTACGACCCCGGCGAGTGGCTTTCTGTGAACAGCGAGACCGGAGAGATTAGAGCCAACAAGATGATCGACAAGAAATCTCCCTTCCTTGAAGACAATGTCTACAGGGCCGAAATCAGAGTGTCAGACACAGGTACAAAACACTGTCTTGCTATTTTCAATAATAAAAGTAAAACACTGTAGCCGAAAGAGACAGGAAACCATTCTAAGATACATCTGAACCTGAATATGTAGCATCACAGCCCTCACCTGATTCACTCCATTTACGCGGGGCTTAAGTTATCATTAGTTGATTAGGGTGGAGAAGCTGTTGCTGTATTATACAGGAAAAAGTCCATAGTCAAGCTAAGTAATTTTCCAGGATCAGATTTCCAGAATAACTTAACTTGCATTAATAACATATATGTTTTTTGTCTTATGTAATGAATTTTAGAACAGACACACGTTTTTAAAAGGTTTCTTTGATTGTAGTTTCACTGCGTGTTTTTGCCAGGGGAAGACAGGAGCACAGCCACAGCCACTGTGGAAATCACAGTAATGGAGACAAATGACTACCCCCCAGTAATTTTCCCTCTAAGTGGCTCAGTGTGCAGCGACCCAGAAAAAGGTTCTGGCTTGATTCTGAGTGCTGTGGATATGGACCAATCTCCTCATGGACCCCCTTTCTATTTCAATCTGTTCATTAACACTGTCACTGTCAACTGGACTCTGGTCACGCTCAACGGTAAGAGCTTGGGACTGGAATAAAAACAATATTCTGTTACAGCACAAAAAGATACTAGTGTACCAAAGGAGACATAAACTGAAATTCAGAATCACTACAGTAAAGTTAACAGCATATTCATTTTTATTACTCATTTATTTGGCAGATACCCATGTATGTACTGTCTTTGGGTATTTTAATGGAGCACGTCAGATAAAGCACCTTGTTCAGGGCTACAACAGCAGTGTCTCACTGTGGATTTAAACCCACAACCTTCCAGTTACAAAGTAAGATCCATAACTACAGCTGTCCTACTAGGACTGTAGTTATTGTAGTTAGCAATCCTACAGCTAGTACTGTAGTTAGTAATCCTACTGAACTTTTGGATTAACATTGTTTTGTTCATCACAAGTGATAGATAAACCTTCAGATTAAATCACTAGGCTGTGAGATTTCACTTGACCCCAGCAGTATTTGTTCTTATACCTGCACAATACAAATCCCAACTCCTCCTTGAATAATAAAATGAGTGTCTTACTGTGAGTTTCTCAGTAATGTCTGATGCTCTGCGTTTTGTGATCTCCCTTGCCCTCAGGCACCCATGTGGCACTTCGGCTGTTGCGAGAGCTGGAGGCAGGCCCGTATCCCATCTCTGTGAGAGTGTCCGACTCAGGCCAGCCCACCCTTTCTGCGCTGCACACCGTCAATGTGTCCGTGTGCCAGTGCGACGAGGCTGGGGACTGCAGGGCCCTGCTAGGTGCCCTCTTCGCTGGTCGCACGGGCCTGAGCCTGGCAGCCGTGCTGATCATCCTGGGCAGCGTCGCCCTCTTGCTCCGTATGTGTCACTCTCCCTGAGATCTCAGCACCCGACATCTCACACAGACAGCTTGCATCTCACATGTGAGACAGGAAATCCTTGATTGCATCATTCAATTCCCAGCAGGACTGCAGAAAGAGGAGATGAGATCAACTCTATCCTTTTATTTTCCTTCCTGTGCTAATTTGAACCTCATTTTCATGCCACACACAGGCCAGAACCAGATCGCTGTCACTGAAGGTCCAAATAATCTAAATGCAGTTTGTTGTAATTTCAGAAACTATCCATTGTAATTTAATTTTCCCTTCGGAGCTATACACAAGCACGTCAGAGCAGTAGAAGTGGTGTGCACAAGCTGCTGGCGTGTGTGCTGTGCTGTGCTGCGCGAGCCCAGCCAGGGTGCTAAAGCACGCGGCCTGCTCTCTGCCCTCAGTGTCCTTGCTGATCGTGGCCACCGTGGGACAGTGCCGGCGGCAGCCCTTGAAACAGGGGCTGCTGGGGGGGTCAGACGATGACATCCGCGACAACGTGCTGAATTACGACGAGCAGGGGGGTGGAGAGGAGGACGAGGTGAGTTCACGGCAATTCGGCACCTTCCCAGCCAGGCCTGTACAACCAAGGAACAGCACAGCCCTCGTGTTCAGCGTATACAACTTCTGAATGTCTGTCTTCCATATGGGCCGTCTCACCAGGAAAGGAAGCTGCTTAAATTTGATTTGTCGAACAAACGTGCTAAGATGGTGCATACCTAGTTACTGTATGTACTGCCATCTCAGTGGCAAGGGATGCACATGGTGTTTGTCTGGAAGACAAAAAGGCACAACAGCCTACAAAAGCATTTCAGATTTAGTTGATTGATGGATTTCCGGCTACAAACATATGCACTTTAAATACAGAAGCAATTGGTTCAGATCTCTGCCACAGTTTATTTAATATTCTTGTACATCTTCTTTTTTGTAATCCTTAATCTCATTTGATACATTTTCAGCACCCTGTTTCTTTTGTTTTTAATGGTTTGTAATTTGCCAAATCGCTCTTTGATGCACCTTTTACACCTTTGCGTTGTGTTGAATGTGAGTTGACCTGGATAAAGGTGTCAGTTAAATAATCAACCAGTCACACCCAACATGACTAAATCATTCATAAAAGTTCCACGATGCTCCACCCATCTCTTTTCCCAGAATGCCTACAATATAGACCAGCTGAGAAACCCCGATGAGGTGGTCCCGCCTCCAGCCTCCGCCCTGCCCAGACCCAAGCAGCCACTCAGGAAAGACGCTCCTTACAACTACCCTTCCCCCTCATATCCACGGAAACCCCCCACAGACCCTACCGACATCGAAGATTTCATCAACGATGTAAGAGGCTGATGGTCTTCACTTTCTCGTTCTCTTCGTTAAAACTGGAGATTCTAATTTTTTGTAGAAAATAAGTTTTATATATATATTATAAAGTTCAAGTAGAGAGCTGCATCAGCATGCATAGGCTGCAAAGGAACATGTAAAGGTTTATTCCATGCTGAAAAGAGAAGAAAAGAAACAATGTTTCAGCTGTGGAGCCTACTTCGGGTGTGTGTATATATTATATATACAATATACATTATATATACACCTTTTTAGAAATATTGTCCATATACATCCGTAGGCCTGTGTATGTAAACAGACAATCGAGAAAAGTTAGATCATTTTACTCAGTATCTGGTGAAATTCATTGAGATATTTAATTTTGTTATAATGTTCACTTAGACCTCAAACCCTTTCCAGGGCCTGGATGCTGCCGACAATGACCCCAATGTGCCCCCCTATGACACGGCCCTCATCTACGACTATGAGGGCGAAGGCTCGCTGGCTGGGAGCCTGAGCTCTATCGCCTCGGGCAGCTCAGACGGGGACCAGGACTATGACTACCTCAACGACTGGGGGCCACGCTTCAAGAAACTGGCCAATCTGTACGACCAGCACTGATGGCCACACCCACTGACTCCGCCTCTCCTCCTGAAAGCATCATCCACGTTTCTTACTGAAAACCATGGATCCGTTGTTTCCTTCCAGATCTTCCAACTTCTAATGGGACTATCATTGCAATGCAGACACACACGGGTATTTGATGAAAAATATTTTCTTAGGAGTTCAGAAGTGCCAAGCTGCTGTGAAAAAAAGTGTCCACCTGTGATTGGCATACAACACTTTGGTTATGAAGTCTCACAGCTCACTTAACAACTAAGACATGGCTGAGAGAAACAGACGGGCTGTGTCTCTGTGTGTTCTTTTCTCTTTCTGGAGATGACTACAAGAGGGCTGAAGACAGGAATCCCCTTCCAGTACAGGAGATGTCAGTACAGGTGAGGGGCAGGTGTCTCTTCTCTTTTCTTCTCTTTCTGGACAGGCTATGAGGGGGTTAAAGATGGGACACCTCTGCCAGTACAGGTGGTTACAGGACAGGTGAGGGGCAGGTGTCTCTACGTTTCTCTTTCTGGACAGGCTGTGAGGGGTTGAAGATGCTATACTCTGCTATTAGAGGTGGCATCAGGACAGGGGAGGGATGTGTGTCTATGCAGACTGCAAGGCAGGTAGATGACTGGCAGAAGGTATGACAGGTGAATTTCTTGAAGATAGGTATTTTCCTGAAGGTATGCAAAGAAGATGTTCTTAATGCTAGGAAATAAGAGGGGTATTAAAGTCAATCCAAGGTAAATGGACCTTCTCTTTTAATATCGGTCATTCTTAACTGCAAAGTATACTATAAAGGAAAAGGAAAAGGCAATTGCTGGACTAACAGCTGATTTTACTAGAAGGAGATTGAACAATAGTGGACTACAAGATCCTGTTCATTTCATCACTAAAGATTTAAGTAGATTTGGGAGCAGCAGCTATCTTTAGAAAAGGATAAGTCATTTTGGTTTTAAATGAATGTGAGTGTAATGATTTAGTAATATAAGCCCCCGTGGGAGGTAAGGGCTAAGGTAAGGCAGAGAGATAATATTGTATTATTGTAATGTTCATTTGTAATTTTCAGTCCACGTAACATGTCGAAAAATGCTTTGAAAGCCAAATATTAGACTGTAAATCTTAATTCAATGATGCTGGGATTTAAATAAGAAAAAATGCCTTTTTATACTTATGTTATGACACATTAAGTAAGATAAATATACAGTAACTTACTAATAATGAAACAGAGGAGAAACATTTGAGAGAATCTCCTCTGTGTTTGCATTGAGGATATCAATACAATATCTTATCTGAAGCCATATCCTACTGTGAAAAGCTCAAACATTGCTTCTTTTTTTGCAGCATTATCCTATTCTTCTTACAAGTCATATTTTTGTATCAGATAAAACCATTGGGATTGTATTGAATTGTTTTCATATTTTTAAAAAATAAAGACTGAAATTGTGTCATACTGGCAAATGTAAACTGTTAATCTCGTCAGCAATAAGCACAACTTTTACAGCCTAGACAGGAAAAGTGTTTCTGCATTATTTTTTATGGTTGCAGTTAACGCTGTCTGTAATTTGGAATATCAGTCCTACTTCACCAGTGTTGTTTAAAGAACTGAATATTGTAATAGCAGCAAGACTTACGCAATTCAGAACTGAGTTTTATTGTTTGATTTTGTTTCAAGTTTTTTTTACAGCATATATGACTGTGTAAGGAATTGTCATGATACAAAAAGGTAATGCAAAACAACCTGTAATAGTTATCATTTCTGATCTTTAATTTTGTTTCATACAATTAAAACTTTTTTTCTGAGAACCATCTATAAAATGCAGTCTCACTGGCTTTTTCTCATCTATCCTCAGTTCTTTTTTTGACATTGTCTGAATGCATCTGTCACTAAATCATCAGCCAGGTCATCCAACTGTCCATCATCCACGATATACCTATCCTTCATATCTGTATCCTTGCAGATATTGGGCACAAAGCCTGGCACCAGTCCATCACAAGGTGCAGAAGCTCAGGGTTAATTTACAGACACCAGTTAACCTAGCCAATAAACTGCTAGAAAGCAGAAAGCAACTGGAGCAGCCAAAGACATGCAAGAAGCACACAGAAGGCAGAATCGAGCCCAGGACACCCAGCCAGATATCGATGTAAAATGATGGGAAGTTTTCACCCTTTAATTATAAGCACTTCATGCATTAGAAGCTCAGAATGGAAGGCACTATGAAAAATTTAAAAAATGCCTTCAGCAATCTATTGAAAGGTATGATGCTATCAAACCAACAAAAACAAAAAACGAGCAAGGTGATTAAAATGCAAGAAGTTACAAAAGGTATAAATGCACCTGCAGCAGACACTGCAGTCAGTGCTCCACCCACAGGGGCCGGTATGGGATGATCAGCACAGCTGTGCAGGGTTGGGTTGTCACAAGATAACAACTCTTGAAATTTGCAAACATATCTGATCTTGTGATCTCACACTCCAGTTTAGCACACAGCATTATAGAGCCTCATTCACAACACATTTTGGTGCAATTATACACGTGTAAACCAGAGATGAAGAATCTTTGAATTCACCATCCATGGGGAAACAAGCAGCTGGGAGGTGTGATTACTGCAGGTGCACAGTTATCAAAGCCCCAATAACCGCAATAAGCACATCCTGGATACATATTTTAAAGTCTCCAGAAATTTCCTCAGCACACCACCATGAGTACACTTACCCACTTATTCTCAGTCTGTCCTTGATCCTCAAGCCCTTCACTACAAGGAATATGTTCTCATGTGACCTTTGCTTAAGATGCAAGCACGTTATTTAGACAGGAGTAGGAGTGCTAATGACATGCGATCGATTTCACTTACAAGCGTCAGCACAAGGGGCTCTTACCTCTGCGAGCACAAACCTGTGGAGATCAAACAGCACCAACAGAACCCATCTTTCAGGGATGCTTATTTAACCATGAGGCCGATAGTCTGCTATCATTGCCTTACGTCATTTTTAACCTCTTTAAGTTACCCCAACTTAAGTAAATGTGGTAAACATACTGATATTGCTCCTCCATCTGGCTCAAGATGCTAACAAAAACGTATTTCTTCTATCATTCCAAGCTTTGCAATCCATTTACCAACAAACACAACACTAAAAGATCAAACTTATGACCAACAGCATTTGTAAGACATTTTATTTAAATTATACAAACTAAGCACAATAAGAAAAATATTATTATAGTAAAGGAATTGCTTTTGCATGGGTATAAACACACAAAACCTTTCTGCAAGCACAGAACAAGTACAGAAACATAACTGGAGGCAGTGTTCAGCAGAGCGAGGACTAAGACTAAGCTTTCAGGAGGTCACAGCATTTCACCTGAAAGAGCCAAGTGTTTTTATCTCCATTGCCATTTATCTTATAATTCGTCATATTAAGCTGTCATTACATTCTATTCACATTAGCAAAATAAATTCCCTTTTTAATTATACTACAGTCGCTGTCAATGCATTTAAAGTGCAAAACATTACAATTCCCACATTTGCCGACATCTGTGGGCAGAGTTGGAGAAAGAAACGTTTTAAAATTATTGTATTACAATTAGAAGAAATTTTGTGTAAGGGATTATTTTCAAATTAATAAGAAGTTGAGGAAAATCACTTTTAAGAGTAATGTATTATTCTGCATAGATTTAATACATAAATAGCTGTTACAGTTGATTTTTTTCAAGTTATTTTTGTTCAACGTCCTGTTAATTTTTAAAAACTAACAACTTACACGAGAAACTTGTACCTGTGATAGTTTTCCTTACACTTTCTGTGGGCCATCTACTGTGTATTCATATCTCAGATCTAACCTGTGCAAAAATAGAATGTGCTGGATTAGGTTGGTCACATCTTGTGTGCAGAAGCCCGATATACCTAACTAAACTCCTTATTTATTTAATGGGGACTAACTGAAGTCTTTCCTTGGTCTTCAGAAGCTGCGGATTTAAAGAGACCTATAAAGCCTACTGGACAAGAGCTCTTGAGGACCAGAGCTGGTCTCCTCTGATCTAATGGTCTACTGAACCGCCAGGTGAAATTCCTTCTTGTGAACTGTGAATGTCTTTTCATCAGCCCCCATAGGCAAAGTAGGGCAAGTGAACATCAGCACTTTGAGGACGACCAGTGTGCTTAAATACACTACATAATCTGCTAGTACACAAGCAGGAGTGGCTAATTCGAATGAAGTCACAGTACAAAATAATGCTACTCTTACATTTTGTTACTAATGTCTTCTACATAAAAAAAATCATGGACCATGGAAAGGTTTTGATGTTTCTGTGCAAATCGCATGAGACTGATCAGAAGCCAGTCACTCTGCGATAGTTTGTGCAGTCTCTCACCTCAAGTGCATCTTCCTACTGTTACAAATGTTTCTTAAATTAAAATGATAAGCATGAGCCCACCCTGAAAACAAAACAAAGGTTAACAAAGCTAAAAGCATGAAGAACATCAACATCTAACTACATGGGTTAGAGATTACATCTTAACGAACAAGGGGAGCTCTTTACAAAACAGGCATGTGACTGAGACATCACCGATTCCCATAGCAGCATTACAAAAGAAAAGGGAAAACGTGAATACCCAGAAAAAGATGCCTGCAAACTATCCTCAGTACTTGGACCCTTCAATAAGAAGCCAGTACTCTGAAGCTACATGCCACACTACAGTACTGGCCTATTTCATAAGATCCTTATCTGAACAGCTAATTTGTCATAAGACCTTTGTAAAATAAAGATGGCCATGTATGCTTACTCAAGTTTCACCCGACGAAGAACAACAATCAGAAACAGATCTGAAAATACATACATCGGGGGAGGTAAAATGTTCTTCCATCACTGCCATGAAACCATATAACAATAACAGCATTCCTGATTAAGAAAATCAACATACAAATGTGAAAGAAGACCAGCATCGTTAAAGTTATTCAAGTCATTTGAAAGTGACAGCTCCAGGGATCTACCCTCCCCCAGCAATGGCAGAGACACACTTGAGAAGAACAAGTGCAACATTTGCTGGTGGCCACCAAGATGAAAGCTACATCAAAGTAGCAGGAGGGTATAGAAATACATAACTCAGCTGTGGTAACCCATAGCCTTTCCCATATTACATAACACCTGATTTAATGGGCTTACAAAAACGTGGTCTGTGGGTTTGGTGACTATGTCACCCTGATGTGTTGGAGGCCGAGTTCTATTACAGTTTTCAGCCTGGCTCAGCCTTCCCGTAGTTGTGGAAGTCTCAACACTGAACACCTGCAGCTATGGAAACCTTTTCTGTTCAAAGCAGTTTTTCCCCCCAAACTGGGTGGAAACTGCCGATCACCTCAGAGCCTTGTCAGAGCCTTTTCTTCACTTCTGGCCCTTCATTCAAAGTAGCAGTTCTTCCTTTTCCACCTCCTGTAGTACTTTATAAAACCTGACAGGGAGACAAACTCTGCCTCAGGCTTAAGAGTCCTCATTGTCCACAGCCTGCTCGTCCCTGCTCCTGCTCAGCAAGGGGGGAGGGAGTGGCCCCGCCATCCTAAAGGGAAGGTCGTCTCTGGACAGCATCTTCTTGGTGGCGCTGACCAGGCGGGAGTAGTTGTCGGGGTTGTAGTCCGAGGGCCTGGGGCGAGCCTGCAGCAGGGGCAAGCTGTCCCGCTCGTCGCGAGACAGGAAGAGAGCGGGGCGCCGCTGGTTCTCGCCCTCCTTCAGGGAGTCCGGCAGGGGCTTGCGCTTGCTCTCCGGCAGCAGCATGACGCAGAGCACCGAGAGCACGGCGAAGGAGGCGAACACCACATGGTGCAGGAAGTAACCACTGTTGCTCTGCAGCTCCATGAGGGAGGAGGCCGCCTGCCCGACACAACCTGCGGCCAGCACCAGCCCCAGGGTCGCACCCCTAAAGAGAGAACCCCAAAAAGCCACCAGTTACTGACCGAGACTCTGCACAACACACGGGCCACCTGCCCTCTAACAGGCTTGTAAACCTGCCAAGCTGCACGTTGAACTCAATGAATCGATCTGGGTCTGGTTTTCTCAGAAATGAAATGCATAGAAGTCGGCAATTTTAACACTTAATGCTAAAGAACGTTTGATATAAACTCTTTAGATAAATACAACACAGCTCACTTTTACAGGAAGAGTGTTAAATGAATAGATCCGCAGTGCAGAGCTGAAGCAAAGAGACTGCAAAATGCCCTCCACATACCTGACCACGGTAGGCATGACCTCACTTGCAAAGAACACACTGAGCATGGCCATAGCCTGGGAGGAGAGGAGCCCCACTATGGACAGGACCAGGATGAAGCCATCCATCAAGTCTGGAAAGAGAGAGCAGTGTCACGCAGATTGCCAGGGGCCTGCACCGCCCCTGCTCAGTCAAGGCTATCTAACCCTGGTCCGGGACAGACATACAGTAGGGTCTTGACATCTGTGGATTTAATATTAAGAAATTCACTTATTCACAATTCAGTCTAGCGGACAGTGTCTTGGTTGGAAGAAGAGCAGAGCAGGATGAAATCGAGCTGGAGATTGTTTTGTGCAACATTCAAATTAGCAGCACAACAGACTAGGATCATGAGATGAATCTAGCTAGTGAATGAGCCTCTCCTTGCCCCCTGCCCAAGTACCAAGCACCGACATCTCAACATGCTCTTGTGTTTGTATTATAGTGATCGCTCCCAGTTGCGACAACGGCAAGGGAATGACAGGCTGGAGACAACTTTACACCGACAGTTTCTTGCCCTTTTAAATACAGGGGACTTGCTAATCATCTGAACAGGTAGCACAGCTGGGGTTACAGAGAGAGAGAGAGACTGTAGGCAACAGCCGGATTCAGATGAGTGATTCATGTTGTTTATTTTAGATGACTGCTGTAACTTTGGGATTTCTATTGTTTGTTTTAGTTGATCAATGTTATTTTAATTAAATTAAAGCCAATGCATTAGTACTTAAATATCACATAAAGGAGGGTTAGTTATGTCTTTTAAACACATATCCCAAATACTGTAGTACACTATGCAATAGTGTAGGGTGGACTTGGTTACATAATGAATTTGGTTATTCACCACAGATCTCTTCCTCAAACCCTTGTGAATGTTGAGACCAAACTGTATAACAAATTACTACACAATCTCAACTACTCTTCTACTTACTTAGTAAAGAAACTAATGTCACCCTTGAGCATCCATGATGGTGGAGCACTCCTGTCTGAACTATTGATAAACTGGTCAAAAGTATTTTTAGAAGCCTGTAGAAAATGATGAATTAGTAGGACTTATAGGATTGTGTTGCTTCTGCATTGGGTTTGACCTTGATCCAGTAGCATGGATCCCGGGAAGAACTTTTATTATTAAGGGCTACAGAGCTTAAATTTAAACAAAACAGAAACAAAGGTCTGTTACAGAACACGCCTAAACAGACTGCAGTTTTGTTTTTCTGTGAGCGGCAGAGACTGGATTAAATCACTTCTCAACACTTAACGTTTGTCACTGAATCAGCAACGCCTTGTTCAGTAAACAGCGGGCATGTGTATATATAAGGTGGGCATAAATTAAATGAATAAATTTCCAGGCCTTCGTGCATGTGGCTTGTTGACATCTGCACAGCATTAATAAAATAATGTGACAAACAATTGCTAGCGAACAGAAATATCTGATAAATCATTATGTTTGAACCCAGCACTGAATTTTCCACTGCTATTCTGCAACACATGCACACCTCTAAATCCCACAAACTAAAAATGACCAACTATAAACAAATTGCTGTCAGCCAACGCAAGAGAATAAGGAGCAAATGCATTTGCTCTTTAATTACTATTCAGATGTAATGATTGAGTCCTAGCACACCTCATTCAGGTTCATTACTTTGCAAACACACAGCCTCATCCAATTCAGGGTCATGGGGAACACCAGTCCATCACAGGACATTGACAGAGACATGGCACCCAAGGTCTAGGCTGGAGCCCAGGGCCCCAGCACTGCCAGGCAGCAATCTTGACCACTGCAACCCCCCGTAATCCATAATGCAAATATTCTGAAATAATGACCAAGAGAGCAAGGTTGTGGAACCTTCACGTATTCTTGTACGTGCTTGGGACCACCATGCCAGTGTCCTCCAACTCCAGAAGGTGTGGCAACACGCGAGACAGCTGCAGCAAAACCTTCCGATCCGTCTCGCCACGAGCCTCGGCGAGAGACCCCTTCCGCACCAGGAAGGAGAGAAGGCGCCAGTGAAAGGGCCGGGACTCACACTGCGTGAGGGCGAGCAGCAGGAGGGAGGTCATGCCAGTCACGATGGAGGACAGCAGCAGCATGCCGCGGCGGCCGAACCGGTTCACGGTCGCCCACAGCAACACGCAGGCCAGCCCCCCCGCCAGCACGCGCAGGAAGTAGCTGAAGTAGAAGTGAGGCTGAAAGCCGAGCAGGTTCCTCGTGAAGCAGTACTGGATTCCCGCACCGATGAACCTGGTAAAACACATCGATTTCAAATTGAGCCGGGAGGTTCAACTGCAAAATTCCTAGCACTCAAAATCAATTTCTTTCTTCTTACCAATAAAAATGACAACATTACAATGCAAATACTGATAAAAAAAACAGAAAATGCCTAAAAGGCCTGGGTAAGGTAAATAAGGTTGACTCTTATTTAACTCTGATGCAGCTGTTCTCTCTGGACATGAACGCTTGACATCTGAACTGTTCTTCTGGAGTCCATTGTATTGGTTGAGCCTGTATCAACTTTGTAAGCCTGATCTAAATTTACTTTGTCCATCAGCTTATTTAACTTGCAAATCAAATTACCTACTGCAATTTTACAATACCCTGTTTTAAAAATGAGTTCATTACAAAGAGCTTTGGCAAGGTGAATGGCAAAATAAAACTGAAAAATGTTTAAATTGCCTTGTTTACAGCAGTTCTGATTTATGTGACACCTTGTGTCATTATTATGACATCTGGAGCTGCTTACAGTAAGATATGCCTCAGATACTGGCAATGACTTATAAAGGCACAATGAAACAGAGGACACAAATGGTATTCACTGTGCGCTAATGTAGCACCGTCTGCTATATGTTATCATTGTTTATGCAAATATATTCACCATAGTCCTGTCTAGAAGTGTATTTCAGAATGTGCAAGTATTATAACACAGCTGTTTAAATAGGAAAACTTTGGAAGTATACTTAATTATTCTAGCCAAATTGAAATATCAGGCAATTCTAGGCTTTGTAGCAGAAAACCCTATCTTGGCCTATGACTTGTGGCACAAAGCCCTGAAAATGTGTTGAAAAAGTCACTTATTTGAACAGAAAGTGTTTCATGAAGGCAGGGGCTTTTACAAACATTTTGAAATCCTGCTTAAGGGTGATGGATAGGTGGGAACAGAGAAACAAGGTTAATCTTTGAGGACTCAAAGACTGACAGATCCTTTCACAAAAGTGTATAGGTAAATTTGAATTTCCATTTAAGCCCCGGACAGTTTAAAATCGCACTCTTCCATTTCCTACGTGTATGAGGCCAAAGGCTCAAATGATTAGTTACATGGGTTTCTGGAATATGTCCATGCTGTGTAATACAGGTAAATCTGGAACTAATAGGAAACAGAGCAAATATCCTTAACAGGACAATCTTGTGATGGGAATTTGAGAAGAACAGAATTTTTGGAGGGAGAACAGCTATTACCAAAGTTTAAGAAATGAAATATGGGCCATAAAAGTCTTCTAAGGGGATTCCTCCACTCTTCTCTAAGATTGTGATCTTCCAGCCAGTGGATGACAAATGGTAGATGCTGCTTCAGTTCTTGGTGCCCAGGGGCCACTTACCCTGTAAAGCCCAGGATGAGGCAGTTTTTCCAGATGACACGAGTATGAGCCAGCTCGCACACATTGTGGAAGCGCGGCTGACAGTCTTCAGTGTACACCAGGTCAATCTCTGCAGTGAGGAAAAAGGAGTTTGCACTGCCACACTGTACTACAACAGCTTGGCAAAGTAAGTTTTAGGGAGATAGGACTTGGTGTGGGCTCCCAATACATCTACAGTCTTGTACAGAGAGATGTTCACGTAGGGAGCTGTATCAGCATGTGCAGGCTGCAAATAAACAGGTAAAAGTCTGTTTGACGCTGAAAGGTAAAGAAAAGAAGACGATACCTGAAGAAGGCTCCACAGCCAAAATGTTGCGTTTTCTTTTCTGTACCCTTCACAGTGGAATTAATCTTTATTTGTTCCTTGTACACGGAGGTATAGTAATAAGACAGAAATGTATCATAACAGCCACATACAAGGCTGTTAGAATACCCCTATTTATCAGATGTGACGAGGCTTTATCTAACTCAAGCTACAGGTCTTAGTGCAATTGTATTAAAATTCTCAGTTAGATTTTAACGACATGAAGGAACAGGAAACAAAGCCCTGGTCGTCCAGCACCCACCCTCTGCAGGTTCATTAAACTCCTGCTTGGGAAAAGCAAAAGAGGACTGTGCCGTCTCAGAGAGGAAACTGTGCAGTTCAATTTGCAACGGCTGTCAATGACAGAAGAGCACACTGATCTCCTTGAACAGTCCGAGACAACTGTACGAGCCAACTAAAGGACAAGGTTTCTCTTGAGCAGCGAGGAAAATCCCGAAGAGCATACCTGCCAGGAGGTTCTCGGAGGCACAGATGTCATCACCCAGACACACGCGGTTCCGCAAGGAGAAGCTCAGCAAGACCCTCTTGGCCGAGGAGATCTGCCGCGTGGCCAGCAGCCAGCGAGGTGACTCGGGGAAGACCGAGGCACACCTGGGAACACGCGCAGGAAAACTCACGATGAAGGCGGCTCTGTCACAGGCCTGCGGCCACAGCATTCTACATCAGGTGTCCAACACCTTTCATGCCATGAGTTCTTCTGGAAGGTTAAATCAATCAAATCAACCAATGACCACAAAAGATTAAAAATAATCTAGAATCGATGCCCCATTCTGCTTTTGTCCTCAAGAAGTTAACTAATTCTCTCCTAAAGGTATTTCACATTAGAAAATAAAAATCACGAGGAATCGCCTCTAGTTTTTTAAGCAATTGAACCATTTTTTTCCTTCTCTTTTACTAACAAAGATATTCACAAGCACGAGACGCTGCAGTTTCCAGAACGTTGTAGGAGAGTCCTGAAAGACAGACCACCACTAGGGGGGCGCCAGTCGCTGACTCACCACCAATAGGAAAGCAACATCAGAAGAGGCAAGGTGACCACCGCCTGCAGGACTGGCCAATCACGGCAGAGCACCGCCAGCCCCGGCAACAGCAGCTCCCCACACACTGCCAGGAGCCCACCAATCACAGTGACCATGAGGCGGTGTGGTGGGTCACACAGCTCCAGTCCTGAGCAACAGATCCAACGAATGATGGCGTGAGAAGATGGGACACAAGGTTACCATATATTGAACAATGCATCAGCTAGTAAGGTTAGAACACGTATGAAACAAATACTCTTAAGTGCAATTCCTCAAAGGAAAAACAAAAACCTTTAGGAGCTGGCCTTGAACATAGTTTGCAAGTTCTGCCTTCCTCATTAACTCCTGCAAGGAATACAAAGCCCATTTCCTTCTTTATTGTTATAATTTCCTTAGGCTGATGCATTCCAAGTTCTAATGCACAGAAAATTCCAGAAGCCCCCACCCCAAGACACACTGGGTTGCTTAGTGTCTGGACTCAATTACCAGTGACCTCAGTGGAATGTGTGCAATTCATAATCACAGGTCCTGTTTGCCTCCCTCTTATCGCTGTACCTGACACAAGTTGCTCCACACTGGCCTTAACAGTGAAAAATCATAGAAATGGCAGACCTAGACAAACATTCACGTCACCAAGATTTCTTTTACTTCTGTTGCAATGTTGGCAATTTAAGCAAGAGCAGGCTGTTCAAACACAGAAAGCGTGACCAGCCCTGGAATAGAATTGCTCAAGATTTCACTGTATTCTCACGTATAGCAACAATAACACTAATCCGCAATAACCCGACACAGGAGTTTGCACCCGGGATCCTCAAGAGCCAAACAGTCTACTGGTTTATACTGCAGCTGAACTCTGACCCAATTAACTGCCATTTAGCTGAACTCATTCAATCAGTTGCTTAATTAGGAGAACTGAATATGCTCTCCAGACCTCCACGCAGTGATCAAACCAGGCTATCAATGAAAACCGCACATCTCTTGGACCAAGGATACAGATTTTCTCTGGTTACCATCACTGAACCTTAAAAAGAGCTTCCTTGAAATTCAGCGTTTCAAACGGACAAGGCTGAGATATGTAAACATGCCTTGTGTTTTGGAGGGCACCAATGCTACAGGGTGATTTGGCTGTTTTGTCAGAGGAACACACAGGAACACGGGGGTATTTGAGCTTGTTGGTGTAGGCCAGTGTGCCACGCACGAGGGGACTCACTGGTGACGTATGAAGACAGGAAGAGACCGGCCAGATTGCCCCCCTGGGAGAGCCGCAGCAGCAGGAACATGGCGGGGCTGATGGACACACACACCCCAACACCCAGCAGCCCAGAGAGCACCGCCGAACACAGGAACACCCGCCGCCGGCCCAGCCTGCCAACACAGACAGTGGCTTCAAGATTTACAGAACATAACCTAAAACAAAATTTGATTCACTGCTTTGTGCCTTATTTGCACTTTAACAGTGGTCTATACTATTCCTCAGTATAGTGCAGAAGGTGGTGAAGTCGAGCCAAGTTCATTACCAGCTGTGAGCTACCAAACATCCAGGATATCTACTTAGCTAGATGTCTTAAGAAGGTCAGGTCTATTCCCAAGGACCCCAGTCATCCAAGTCATCCATCCGGTAAACGGTATCGAAGCATTCAGACAAAGACCAGCAGATTATGGAACAGCTTATACCTCCAGGCAATAAACTTCAGCAACCACCCTAACGGTCTTTGTTAAATGGCCAGGTTACATGGACATACCGTTTTCTATTGTATCTGGCACACTGCATATTGTACTATTTGGACATAATGTATTGCATACACCTTGGATATGTAGCAGTTCTATTTATATTGAGTTTTTTTCATTCCATTTTTATTGCCCTATTATGATGCAACTTTAATCTGTAACTTTTAATTTTGTGATTTCTATTTTTTTTTCCCCCCGGTGAGCTTGCAGAAAAGACGTTTCATCCTCAGCATTTACTGCTGCACACTGTATTGTTGTGCATTTGATAAATAACTTGATTGACGGATTGATTATGTACACTACAGAGAGGCCCTGTAAGAATTTGGACACCCTATTCCTTCCAGGTCAAGGCAGTGCAAGCTGGTTTTAACAAAATTATCTGCTACATTCACACTCAAAAGAATGCATATTCCAGTCATTTGTATTACAGGATGGTCAGCAGAGGATGTTTTTTCTCCTGTTTGCCCTTAATTATTAGCTCTTGGTTATTTCCACACTCTTAATTCTATAATTCTAGCTAGTAAAGATAATATTTTATACAAAAACTGCCTGGGAATACTGCCTCTTAATAGGAGACACCAGTGGGATAATTCTTACCCAGTCCTGCTCTGAGTTATATTCCACAGAGTGCGTGATAGCTTACCGGTCACAGACACAGCCCAGAAGTATATACCCCAAGATCCAGCCAGTCATGAAGCAAACTTGTTCCAGAGGGACTTTCCAGAAGCTGTCACAGACCAGGTCCCACTGTAGACAGACAGACAAGGGGGGTCACAACAGGACTTCTAGTGCACCAACGAGGTCTAGAAAGGAGAAAGGCTATGTGGCTCAGAAAAATGAATGTCAGAAGAGTATGGAGTGATTTTGAAACGAAGCAAGACTGTTAAGTACAGTTACATAGGGGGCTATATTAAACCCACCGTCCAGCAGGGTATGAAGATACTGAACAGCACCAAAAATATCATGTCTTTTCAATGCTCTTAAAGTACACAAGCAGCTGGTTAAAAAAGAACCACTTTCATCAAAGAAAAACAATAGACGTTGTTTTGTTAATTTAACCTTTTCCACCTTACACTGCCTTACTTTCTTCTCCATAGCTCACCACATTAAAAACCAGTAAATAACCTTATCACAGCTAGCTGTTGCATAAGATCCTGTTCTTAATTTTGACTTGTCTTTGTTCTCCAGGAGGAAATACTCCTGCCAGAACATCAGGCCCTCAGAGGCAGCAGGAACAATGAGGCAGTGAAATCACAACACAGAGACACCAGGAGGACTGGGGCTGGAAATCACAGTGCTTCCTGCCTGGCCAGGAATTAGAAGAACAGAAAATGTATGAATGTACGGCGACAACAGGCTGCTGGGCCAGCTCTCGACAAAAGCACATCAGTCAAACTGGTGGAAGGGGCGAGTTCCTGACGGTTGACACGCGAGAAGCATAGGAGGAAAATGCGAGATCGGATCTCAGTTTATTTCTCGAAGCTAGCAACCTCCACAAGAACTCAGAAAATGTGTGCACCGAAGGAAAGGTTATCTGTGCTGCTGCTTTTTGCAAAAGCAAAAAGTAAGGAAAACACCACTCCCACAAAGACAAGCAAAGAAGAAAAAGCAGATGTGTGCTAACAGATCTGACTGTACTATGCAAAGGAACAAGGAAAGGTTTATTCCATGCTGGAAAGCGAAGAAAAGAAACACAATGTTTCAGCTGTGGAGCCTTCTTCAGGTGTGAAAAAGAGTGAAATCCAAATTCATTTCTTCTCTTTTCAGCCTGGAATAAACCTTTACTTGTTCCTTTGCAGCCTATGCATGCTGACGCAGCTGCCTACTTGAACGGACTGTACTAGGGCTGACGATCATGCCTTGGACTCTAGCAGGGCAGGGAGAGCAAACAGTAAATACTTATCACCAAGCCTTCTCTCTTTGTTTTCTGCATGACAACAGATCAAAGGCACAATCAGACAGTCCAGTGAAAGGAATTCTAGGAAATTTGTGGTAGAAATTCTACATCGGAGGAAACTCACTCACAGCCTCTTACTGTGATCCACTACACTGCACAGATCAGGCCTTGCTGTCCACATGCACGGCACGTATGCGGTATAAAAAGAGAAAGACAGAAAAGAATGAAGAGGGCTCAGGGTTAAACACTGCCAGAACAGGATTGTCTTATTTAGTGGGAAACAAAACAAACACTGCTATGTTTGCTCTCCAGTACAGGTGCGAGGGGCCGTTAGACAGCAGCATTACAAGAGGACGTGCTAAAGACAAAACATTTCTCCACGTATTGACAATTTGATAGAAACGGCCGGAGAGCTGCTGCAAAGCTTGCAAAACCTTAGTTAAAAGACAAAAACAGTGTAGAGCTCTCTTCTTCTTCAGTTTTACTCCCGCGAATAGTTACACAGAAAAATATTCTGCAAAGAATTAACTTTTTTTTTTTTGACTGGCGTCAATCTTAAAAGATTTACAGCTGGACCAAAAAAAAAACAAACATTTTACAATTTAGAGACGTTTCAGCTACAAAACAAAATGACCAAAACACGTGTTTCGCACGCTGTCAGAGCACTGTACAACTTCAGCTCACTGCGTTAAGGATAGGTTAAATCATCCCAACACACAAACTACCTAATAAATAAGAAGCACTTGTATATAACGTGTGCATCTGAAAGTAAGAGTCTTGAGTGATCAAGAAGTTTCAAGAAACAAAAACGTCATACGGGCTGTTTCCACATTTTTTCTCCACACATTTCCCCACCTCATGTAAACACACACGAGAAAATAAACTAGAATGTGACTGTTTACGTACCTCAGTAACAAAGTTGCTCTCAAGCCCAGCCGCCTCCGTGTATTCCCAACCCACGGTACACGAAACAACCCCGTCCGAGAGATCCTTGGTAAAATTGGAGACATTCGCCGGGTACCTGTACAGTTCACAGCGACTCAGCCCGGTCTCCCTCGCCCAGGGTATGGTGAGGTTAACGAGCTCTTGTGCGGACAGGTTGCGGTACTGGAAAGCGGCTGGGAACAAGGACGGATCCCGCTTACAGTGGTAAGATCCAGGGACCGAAGTGAAGAACAGCTCGGAGCAGAGACTCAGCGCTACCGCAAAGCTGGGGACCCAGGTGAAAGCAGCTACCAGGCGGTTATAGCGACCGAACCCCCCGATCTGGGGGTAGATCCTCGTCTCAAAGTCCATTGTCTGCTGAGCGAGTGCGCTGCTAGCACAGCTGGTCAACTGGAAAGTGTTACAAAGCCTTTTGGGGAAGCATGTGACCAATAGCTTAAGGGTAGGGTTGGTCTCTGCGCAGTCAGTGGGAAGAGACTTTCTGCTCGTTGACGGTGTTCACTTGTCCTTTCTCCACACACTTGGCCTACCTCTAAATTCAACTGCGAAGTTCACAATTGTTACTTCAGTTGCGCAGACGGCAAAATATTGCTTTCCACCATTGCTGGCGTCATCGCCTGTATATAATGTCTCAACATTAATAGTTATGTTCTTTAACTTGATGAACAAGCATTTTAAAAGTCTTGTCTGCTGCGGTTTACGTGGGAGACCATAGCGGGGTTTGACGAGCTGGATAAAACAACAGCTGATCACTTAGCAATCGTATATTTTTAGAATCTCGGTACCGGTTCAGAAGATGTTTTATTCAACTCCAACAGCTTTAAACTATTTTGAAAACCCGAACACGTTTTAATGCGTCAGGCTAAGCTCCCATGAGTTTACCTTCATAGACATTTAAAGATCGCGTCTCGCTCTATTACCATCACAAATTTAAACCATATAAATCGTATTCCACATTTGAAGGGGATATACCTGATTTGCTGTGCTTCCCAATCAGAACACATATGCTGGTCTAAAGTCAATATGAAACTTCGAGCTAGTATCCAGATCAGTTGATTTCATACTCTGTGCTTTGCTTAATATTAAATATTTTCCAGTGCTATACATTTCTTGCTGCATTATCAAAACTACATTAGACTAGTGGTGTAAATGGTGTTCTAGCATCTTTGGAATCTATGCACAGTGTACACAAGAATTACTGAACCTCCCGAAGTGAAACTTTCTTAACTCGAATGTTTTTGAGCCCTTCAAGAGCAGGTAGCGCTCGTCACAGCTTTTCACCATCAGCTGAAGACGACTGCCCTCTTCTGGAGAGTTATAGACATAACTTCAGTAGCGACGGATTTTAAAACTACCAATACTTAATCGTTTTACAGAGACCACAGCAACTCCTAACCTGAAAAGGACTTAAACGTTTTGAAATGTTGTAAGATGGTCTTTGTAAACTTATTTTTTTAACCATTTCAAAACTGTTGTTTATATCACAGGACTGCAAAATATGAATAAAGAAAAGATATAAATCTTGGGTATGAAAATTACTTTCAGCTGCTTTAAGGTTCTGTGGTATCAGCAACCTGAAATTCTTCCAAAACCTTCCAGGCCAGGATCACATCATACAGGTAACCTGGAACACAGATTCTTGCCGACTGTACTGAAGTGACTGGAAAAGACATGGATTGCAAAATTGCATGCAAAAAAAGCTGAGCAAGAAGGTTAATACACCCTGAAATGCCACATTGTATGATATTCTGTTCCTTAATCATGTACCAGACAGGCAGACTAAAAGTACACCTGCCTGAGGTGCAGGCTTATGCTCATGACAACACTAAACAGTTTAAAAACAAGGAAACCGAGACTCAAAAAGTATTTTAAAAATTTATTTACGAACATAATCTCTGAGGGACAAACAGCATTTCTCGCGCTCTCTGTACATGCAACTGTAGAAAATAACATTTTTATTTTATTTTTTTTCTTATTCTCAGTTAAGTTTTTTTTATTTTTTTGCAGGAAATCATACAGCTAGAGGTGACAGTACTGGAACTGTAGCAGCACTGACAACAGCATCAACAAACCCCATAGCTGCTCCAACAATATGTACACAATTAAACTACATTGTACAAAAAAATTACATTGTTACATCACCAACAGCGCACTGTCTCGTCGCTGTTTTGACCCCACATTCTACGCAAGTTTAGACTAGTACAAAGAGAAGGGTGCAAAACGTCCTGTGAGTTATTTACAGCTATATACAATGTCTCATTATGCATTACAAGAGGGAAATTTACACAGCAGAGACTTGACTCCAACATACCACAGGTGTCAGAAGATAATAAATATTTTTTCACCATTTAAAGAGTAGTTCTCCATGCTTTATTAATTTTTAAAACACAGCTACTTTCCGGTTTAGGTTAATACAAAAATGAACATATGCAAGGCTTGAAATTGTGATGCACATTTTGAATGTTCAGTATTATTTTATGTTAGACGTTTAAAGACCGAATTAACATTTTAGCAGTAGAGGTATGACATTGCAGATGAAACAGTAGTCACAAAAAACAGACTTTAGCTGACTGCTAAGTGCTTTTAATGGAGAGGAAGGTCAGTACCTGTTGTCGTGAAACATGACACTGTAATGATGATGCATTAATGGGCATGATCTATGGAGAAAAAAATACTAGCTGAAGCATTCTTTTCCATGAATAATGAAGAATGCATACCAATCTGAAAACCTAATTTGTCATGTAAATGCCATTGAATTTGCAAATGTCAGCAAACATTTCCTATATCCTAATTACACAAATTACATACTCTTGAGTAAAAAGAGTGTGACAGTCTATCTGGAAAATCTTATGTGAACCAAGTAGCCTGTTTTTTGGGGGGTCACTTGCTGGACTAGAAAAAGAATTAAGAACACTAATAGAATTCTACCAGCTGTAAGAGAAATAGTTTTTTTTAACGCTAACAAAAGACATTTTATAGTAGGTACATATCAATTTCCACCTCTTGAAAGCCCTACATTGAAAGGTGGTTTTCATTACAGTCAGAGAAATGGAAGCAACAGTTTCATACTGAAGTCTACACTTTCCTTGGTAAACAGTCTTTCAACATTCATCTTCACAATTTCAAGCCTTTATAGGAAAGAAATAAAGGCAGGGCTCAACTTTTGAATGACAAAATCGATGATTTATGTCTTGTAAACAACAGTAGGAAAGAGGAAAGTGACAGTATACATTCTGTTATAAGCAATGTGACAACATGCTACACGTGTTTATGCTTCATACCAGAATACAAGACTATATAGACATCAAATTTTAAATACCGTTTGAAAATGCACAGACATACAGAATTCATTCCAAACCATAAATTTTCTCTTGGTGCAGATGTCAGTTTTTGATTTAAATTAGCATCTTCAAATAACATTTGTGAAGTCTGAGTATTTGTGCATATATCCAATGGCCGAAATCAGAGATCTTACTCATGATCTGCTTGGAGTTGAGAATATGCTACAATTAAACTTTGTGTGGATGTGTGAATATATAATAAAGGTGCAAGACAGTTTTGATCAGCTCGCTGTCACCTAGATCAGCGTATTTGTATACTTACAAAAGACAACATAAAAATAGCATTCAAATAAATGTTAGTAGTGGAGAATAAAACAATACAATCATTTTGAAACAATGCATTTAGTATTTTCTGGGACCAAAGAAGAAATTTAATCAACTTAAAAGAAGATAACATTGAAGCACTGAAGTACAAATACTGACTTATTTTATGAAGATCCTATTATTTATACTATTGTAGGAATTCTATGCATCTGAGCTTTTGACTTTATTAGAATAAATTCTAAAATGAGAGCTACTTAAAACTGCTGCACCCTTATACACGCATGCATATATGCACACACAGACGCACCCAATTCTTACAGACCCACCAAATATAAAAAAGGGCACCGATTTACATTTTTCTGAAATTTGCAGGACAGTTCCAATGCTCTGCGTTATTGGCCCAATTATATATTTCAACCTGTTCAGAAAACTACACCTCCACTGATTACAAAAATACAGGCCTCAGAAACTGCAACAGACCAGATAGGTGGCTTATATTTTCATTTTCCCAGAAGTACCAGACAGGTAACGCACATAGCTCAGCCAGTGCGTGATCTTATGAGCTCAGGCGTGCGGAGAGTTCATATGGCTAAGAGTCATTCTGAACAAGCCAAGAACGATCCACCAAGACAGACAAAAACAGATTAAGACGATTGCCCTAAATGTAACAACCAAGATACTGAAAACCTTAATCACACCTATGGTAATTACGTGGACTGAAATAATGGACAAGCTTGTTTTCTCCACACTCCATTTTGCACCTTTTTCTGCATATGAATACTGTGTGTCTGTACTTACAAAACCAAATAAAAAGCATGTTGGGAATAGGCAAAAATGGGTTTTTGTCCTGACTGAGCCCCACAGTTAAACTATTTGAACAAGAGTACATGATACAAGCAGAATAACCGTTATAAACGCAAAGATAAAAACAAAAGAAACCATAACATTCACATAGACTTGACGATTATATATTCTCTTTATGGTTTAAAAACAGGTACAACAGCTTACTAAAAAAAAATGCAATGAACACTTACATATTAGTGTAAGGTGGACTGCCTTTCTTTCACCAACCTCTAATCCTTTTTCATTACTGCAATAAGGTTTTTGGTTGAAAATATACTTTTTGAGTATTTTGGGTCTAAAATGAATGGTTAAAAAGTCCAGCATTAGAGCAGTAATTCCAAATCAATGAGTGTTTATTTTAAAGTCTGTATGGCTCACAAAGATTTTTTAATAAAGCAAAATCTTGTACTTCTAAAAAAAGCCAAAACAGGTGATAAAGTTGAATAAAAAGGCCAAACCATGAAACAAACAGCTACTTTTTTTTGTAATGTGTGCGTGACACAAAAAACAGTTGTGTGTTGCTTTTCGATATCTGATGAAACCTGCATTTCGTCTTTAGAATGTCAATACCAAGGTAACCTACATGTTGTCTATACTGAAAATTCTTAGAATTAAAAAAAAAGTTTTGTTAGGGGCCTCCTCAGCATCTCAACCTGCAACGGCACTTAAGCAGGAGTCGAACTCGGGTTCGAATCTGTATGAGCTGTGTGCCATGGGGGTAGAGTTGATATAGACCCTAGAAGCTTGGTGCTCTGAGTAACGAAAGAGCCTCTCCAATAAATCAGCACCGCACCTCAGGTACAGGCCTGTGTTGTACAGTATGTGGCATGTTCAAAATGAGTGACTCAAAGGTAGGAAGGCCAGAGGAGCCAGCCTACACGTCAGAATCCTCCATTGACTTTGTCTGTCCGGTTTGTAGACAGGATATGAAAATCACAATTGGCTATTCCAAATGGATGTGACAAAGTAGTCTATTTTAAGAAAAGTTGTTATAAAGAAAAGCTATAACAACTGAAGTATGACAACTGTGGTTATTTTTTTGCATCCTCTAGTAGTGAAGTGATACTGAGGCCTACAAGACCAATAGACAGCAAATAGATCAATGGAAAGGTATTGTTAAAATTTTAAATTAAGGAAGAACAAATTAAGGCTGAAATATACTGAAAGATGGCTGAGTTGGGCGAGTTGTGGCATTTTTTGTAAGAATACAAACATTTGAAATGCCACTAATTTTGATTGTGTCAATCAAATGTTTTAAAATTACATATGTACTTATACCCATAACTGTTTTAGGTCTATATATTGTATCATAATAAGGACAAAACAGATTAAAGCTAGGGTTATGAAGAAATAACTTGACTGCTGGAAAAACGCCATGCAGGGTCTTCAGTATAAAACCAAATTAATATGAAGGGATGTTTAATATATTGAGTGCTCAGTGAAAGAGAGGCATTGACAATAATAAAAATTCAGGAATCTAAAAAAATCAGTATTATCCTTGGTTTTAGAAATTACAACCATACTTACATATAATTTATATATATAACCCCGTTGATTAATAGAACAAGCTCAAACCTGGATTTGCTTTCATAGTTATGATTAGGGGTCTACTAAACTCGCAGAGACTTATACTCATTGACTGGTTACAGCAATAATAGTAAATGTAGGAGGTAATTTCTTAATATTCTTGAGTAATACAATAGATGGAACAATCCAAAAGCTTAGAGAAAAGGTTTAGAAATTTAAGCCTTTACTAGATGCTACCTGTGCTACTGCTTTGAAATAGATTATCCATTGTTTTTCTTAAAATATGATGACAGCAGCAAAGTCTTCCATTAGTTCCACTGTTGCCTCTCCTCCGGCTACACTATTTTTGTCCTTTAAACATTGAACACAGTCTAACTTAAGGATTTGCTGGGGGTTGTTACATCGCCAGTAGACCTGTTTGAGACAATTCCAAAGCCAAATGCTACTGATTTTATGCTTCTCTGAACCAATGAAAAGTCACAACGGAAGATAAAGTATTTTACCACAATCTGCATGGAAACGTTCCGCTTATAATTGCTTCACACGAAGGATACATACTTAGCTTGATTGGATGGTATCACTTTACATCCTATACAATCATCTGTCCTTTCAACTTGACTGTTTTCCCTGCCTGTTGGCAGGCTCACTTTATAGGAGTTAACAATAGTTAAAACAGAGGCTCTCAAAGATCCACTGGGCAAAATCGCATTGTCAAGGGAATCAAATTTAAGAAGTAAATTTTGAAAGTTAGTTTCACTGGCCATGTGATTTCATCTCTGTGAAATTGCGAATTGAGTAGACCCCTAGTTATAAATGCCACGTACATATGCATAATAATTTATGGTGTTCTGAATTCTTAGTATTATGTAATGTCTACTACAATGTAGCAACAATAGTTTCTGAATTAGTTCTAGATTTGTAGCATGGTACCTTTATTTACACAATGTATGAGCAGATTAACAGCTGACTATAAAAGGCATTTTCTTGGTTTTGAAATATTTTGTCTTAGCAAAGCTTATTTTTATTATTTTTTACATTATCTCATAACCATTCTGCTACATCTGAAGAATATGATTGCAGTTGTTACAGTCTGATTATTGTTCAAAGAGTGCAGGGGTTTCTAACAAAGTAATTTTTTTATTCTTAACCACTTGTCTAATTGCTCACCTGCAATCTAATGAATGTGGGGTGTCTGTCTCAATTCTGTGCACGGGAGACTCTTTAAAATACTGAAAATGTGTACATATTTTGGCCCATGTTATAAGGGAAAAGTGCTGCCCAAAAGTGAACTGTACATACAAAGATAATTTTTATTTATTTCTTTTTACATTTAACTGAGAGTGATGTTACAGTACATAAGTTATTTACAACTGTGCAGTAATGTGTGGCAAAATAAATTATCTAGAAGGCAGCGAGAATACATTGGTTAACGTATATAAAAACTGTACAGAATTTACGGGATACATTTTTTTTCATTTTTTTCCTTTAAACTAATATTGGCTCTGTAGTGTTTCAAGTCACTTTCTCAGAAAGAGAAACAATGAAATGCCCAAGTAAAGAAATATAGACCAAAAAAGAGAATATACTCCATTAAAACTTTTTTCTCTGAATGCAGTCTTTTCCTCTTGAATTCCAACATTCTTCTTTGCCTTATGCAGATGTTTGCGGTGGACAGGTGTTGAATACTTAGTTGTGAAAGAAGTAGAGGCCGATTTAACCTGCATGCAAACTTGTGATCACCACTTCCTCATTTTCTCGTCAGATACAGCATCTGTGTCCACGAGATCTATTCTGTGAAGCTGAAGGTGTCAAGTATTGCTTCTAACCAGAGATTCATACATGTATACACACCTCTTAAAACTCCCCATGCGATTCTCTTTAATTTTCCAATTGGATTGCATGATACAGTCCGTGGATGTTTGCTGTTACTTCCAAAAATGTCACGGAGCAGCTGCAGTAGAGAGAGCAAGGGGAGATGCTGAGCACAGTCACTGAATGCTTCTATAGTAGCTCTGAAGGGCAGTATTAATAGGCTCTCCACTAATGTCTGTATGCATCCCACCCCTTTTTCCTCTTGCTCTGCTGGCTCCTCTGTTGCCGCCTTCTTTTCTCTGGCTCCGATCTGCATTTCTGCAAGTTGTTTTTTTTAGTTTTATTTTTTTGGGAACAAAAAAAAACAAAAAAATGAAAATCACATCCTCCCCTTTACAAAAAAAAAAATCATACGGAGAGGGCAGCTTAAAAGCATAGCCATCTGCTTTATCAAAATGAAAGCATCAAAACTTGTAGGGTAAAAGTGCAATTTGTGTTTTCCCGGTAAAAAGATGCTTCCTCCTTTTGTCCAAGGGATTCATTAGCAAGTTTATTTAACGTATTTTCAAGAAAGTATTCCTTTTCAAACTGGCTAGCCCTTACCATACGTTCTGTTTGTCTTTTACCAATTACAGTTTTGAGTATTCCTGTCATGCGGGCAACAGCACAAAGTCATCATTGACGTCGACCATTGGCACGTAAAATGAAGGGACCTCATTTACACAGAGAGATTTGTGTCCTGCAGGGTCCAGCTCCTGCACTTTGAGTTGCCACTCCATCCTCTGAACTGCATTGAGTGCAGCTGCTTCGTGCTGTTGTCTCATTAACAGGCAGGTCTAATTAAAAAAATAAATGCAAGTCAGTCAATGGAAATCAATGTCAAGGGAACAAAAAAAAAAATCAGTAGTCTACCCACTTGAGTGATCATGATCTTTGGTCCACACACGGGTCTTACTCAAGTTCAAGTTACAGAAAATAGGACTTAAGTTTATAAAGTGACACCACAAACGTTTTGACTTTGATGTTGGTTTAGGTTGCCTGCTCCGACAAGGCACCATGTCCTAAGCCACACATCTCCCTGAATCAAGACTCGGGTACAGTGCCATTTTTATATGCTGAATCTGCTTCTAAACTCTAAAAAGCCTAGATCTGGTGATTTTTCTTGCAAATAACATAGCTGTTTACAATATAAATACAGTGCTTTAGCAACATCATAACTTATATTATGACTGAATATAGGATTCTGTTGAGATGGGCCTTAAACTGAAAGACACTCATTTGTAAATTAAGCACTATTTTTTTCTAGAGTGAAAATCAGTGCTTAATACCCATGCACTGTAAATTTGTATCACTGACCAGCTGCTCACTTTAAAACCAAACTGGAAATTATTTTTTAAACAAATTAGTAACATTGTTTAGTTTCTCACAGTCAGATCATTAACAGGAACACTGAAGATCTGATCAGTACTGCACATTTACTGTGAGCTTGAACTACACGCCAAGTTCCATCTAAAAAAAGCTGAATTTAGCAATTAAAATCTTTTATTTTAATGGCTGAATAAGTTACCGGTTAACTATTTAAGCATGACATTTCTAGGCTAACAATCGCAGAAAACCAATCTTTCTCTGCAAAAATACAAATAATATTAAGACTGATCCCATAACAGAGACATTTCAAATGAAGCAGAAGCAGTGCAATACTTACCTTCATTCGGTCATATTTGTCATCTACATCTTGGATCCATGATATGAACTGTCGGGCGTTAAAGCGATCTCTCACAGACTTGTTTTCATCACCCTATTTGAAAACAAAAAAAATGTCTCTTCAGTTAGACTTCTATGAATCAGATTTTTACATGTTAGAATTTTAGAATTCTATCCATTAGAAACGCTCTGTAAAAACTGGAGTACACACCATGTAAAACATGTATTTAATAATGAGAAACTTTAGAGGCACCTGCAAGTATTTTGTATAACACTTAAAAAAAGCAATCTCAAACCACTTCACAATGCTTTAAATTACAAAATTGAAAAACTAAATAAAGAAAATCCCATTAAGATCACAAAAACCAATTAACATTTCAATCCAGATTTAAAAATACTTAATGCGGATGACTGTCTTAATTATTCTAGGATAGTGTAGCAGAGGTTTGGGGTACAGCACAGTGTAGAGAAACTACAGGAACACACAAATCAGAATCTGCAAAGTGAAAGTCACAGGTAAATACTGAGGAGTGAATTCAAAAAGCTTTGAATGTAAACAAGAGGATTTTAAAATTAAGTTGACACTTGTTTCAATCTGACAAGTAATTCATTACTTGTACATGAACTATTTAGGATTCTAGATTCTGAATATATAACTTAAGCATAGTTTTTGAGGCAGCTGCAAGTATCAAGTTATAAAAACAATGATAATTAAAATGCTTGAAAACTCCAAACCAGTTTTTCCACAACAGACTAGAGCATATGTTAATTTATGCATGTATCACATCTCAATGCTATTTGTTATGTGAGAAGAGATATCGTCTTAGGCAATCATGATACTTAATATCTTGCCTAAGATTACAATTATTCATTATCTGCCCTCTACCAACACTCACCTGAGTCTCTGAAGGCATATTATAGACCTCAGAATCCAGAAGCATGGTGCAGGCACTGAAGGGCACAGCCTGGTTCGCTATCGTTCTTGCTGCTCTGCAGTGAACTCTGAGGACTTCCTGCTCGCATGAAACTATCAGCTTTTCCTGTAAAACACAGGGGAAAGGAGATTTCCCATTGATGTAACTCTTCAACCAGTTGCTTAACACAGAGGTAGTACCCATGGGGCGGAAAATTGCCAATGTAGTTCCTGTCCACAAGAAGAGTGACAAAACTGCACAAGGAAATTATACAGGCTTGACTTTTATTACATAAAATGTTCTTGGAACAATTATGAGAAAAACTAAATAGGGATCAGATACAATGAAAAAGTCCAAATTTGACATGTTTGGGCTTGTCCAACCTACCTGACCAAGTTCTTTGAACAAACAACAGTACTAATAGAAAAGGTAGAATAGAAAGGCTATTAATAAAGTACATATGTACTTTTTTGGGACAAAGTACATATTTAAACATACTAGAGGTGGTCCAATTAGGGAATTTGATCATGAAACTAGAAAACTGAAAACAGTACAGATGCATATGAATGTGCAGACTAGGTTGACAATTAGTGGAGTACCACGGGTATCTGTACTGGCACCACTGCTCTTTCTAATTTATACCAATGATCTAGATCCTGGAATAGTTATTAAACCAAAATAACCAGATTACCAAACACTGTAGAAGCAGAACATAAAATTAAAAAAGCAGCGAAGAAGAGCTTACCCTCTCTATGCTGTGTTGAAGCCTCAGTTTACCTCGGACAGCCTCCTGCTGCCTGAACAGCTCTTTCAGAGGTTCCGACAAAGAAGGAGGAGGAGCAATCTGTAGAAACAAAAATGATGAACCCTACAGCTCTTTAATAAGCTATTCCATTTAAAACATTTAAAAACTTTGTTGAAACATGAAATGGGAAGAATAGTTCTCAACTACCATTTGTAATTTTACCTGGGAAAAGTGAGCAACATTTTCATCTATTTCAGGATGGCAGGGGAGCCGGAGCCTATCCCAGCAAGCAATGGGCACAAGGTGGGAAATACCCTAGACGCCAGACCATTACACAGACACAAACGCTCACAATCAAACCAGGACCAACCTTCTCAAAAGCCAATTAACCTACCAGCATGTCTTTGGACAGTGGAAGGAAACCAGAGTACCTGGTGAAAAACCCCACAAACACAGGAAGAACATACAGACCTCAAACACTTAGCCCAATTGAACTTGGTGCCAGCAATGCTAACCACAGCACCACCATAATTAATTATAAGTCAATCAATTTGCAGAACAATTCAAAATAAAGGAAAAAAAAACAGTACCACAGGAATGTGGAGCTTGCTGAGGGGCTTGCCATCCAGCAGGTAAGAACCGGTGTAGGTGACATATTCAGCATAGCACTGAGGTGCCTGCGGTGTGATGTAACACAATATTTTCCTCTTCTCCTCAATCTTTTTCCGGATCTGCAGGTACTCAAAGTAGGGGTTTGAGCGGTCACTGTGGTAAGGTTCAATGTCATCTAACTTGATGGCATTAACAATGACTGCTAGTGTCTGTTGAATCATTTCCCGTGTCTGCTGCATGGTGGTGTTGACCAGCTGTGTCTGCACCTGCTGCTGATTTGACTTGGGAAACTTTCTTTTGCGCGGATGCTGTGCCTGAGCATCGTCCTCCTCTGCAGGCCTGCCTTTGCTCTTGCTGACCACAGCAGGAGTGGTAACACCAGCACTGGAAGTCGTGGTGGTAATGGACTCCTTTTCCTTATCTGCGGGAGCAGTGGTAGTGATGGTGTTGTGAAGAGGAGCAGATGATACAGTAGTTGCATTATTCTGCTTATTCTGGTTGGCCAACATCTGAGCACGGTTCCTGGTGATTCTCTGGGGAATCTCCTCCACCTTTGTTGGCCTGGGAGCCTCCACAGGGGTTGTGGTAACAGCAGGCTTGGGTGGTGTCTCATGGGCTTCTGAAACCTGCAACATACTTGGCTGTGTAACCCCCGATCGCACTGGCACACAATGAACAGGATTAGACTGAACGCCTGTACTGACAGGAGCCTGGGTATTATTTGCCTGATCCATGGAAGCTTCAGTGTCATATCTCGGAGCATTACCAACAGGTAAGGACTCATCTGCCACTGAATCCTGTATCTCATTCTCATGATTGTTGTCTGCATCAGCTTGCTCACTCTGCGAGATGGAAAACTGCAGATTTCCATCGGTTTCATCATTCTCTTTCAAAGTTGGCATCTCTTCTGGAACACCAATACCGATTGCGTCGTTCTCTGGAACCTTCTGTGTTTCAGATTCCTGTTCCTGCTCTGACTTATGGTCTTCAGAAATGGTGAACACATGAGGTGCTGATTCAATCAGAGGCACAACAGCTAGAGAGGAAGGGGTTTCATCTTTATGGACTGGTAAATCTGCCTCCATAACATCAGAGTCATCCTTTACCTCAGCAGTCAGTGATGCAGTTTGAGCCAGAGGAGTTTTGAAATCTGGCAATTCTGGATCTGCTATATCAGGATCCTGGATTTCCTTATCTTGAAAAGGCAATTCTGGGAGAGAAAAAGGACCCAAATCTAAGTCATCTACTGTGCTAGAGAAAGGGTCTGCCCATGGCACTACTGGGTCATGGCTTGGAGGAGGGGCCATGCTGCTCTCAGCCATATATCCACTTTCTAAATTAGACAGGGTATCTTGTCGGTTCTCCGTTGTTAAGCAAGGAGTGTCTGGAATCAACTCACTGCGTTCAGGGAGGGGCTTGCAATCCGTGAAAAATGATTCCAGTCTGGAAGTGGAGGTCATAAGGTTAGATTCAGGCTCAACAGATGCTATAATGGGCTTTGACTGACTGGGTGTTTCATCCACACTGTCTTTGTGTCCTTCAAAGTCAGGCTCTGAAATAGGCACAGGAAAAGGCGTGGGGGACACAGGGTAGGGTGGTGTTGCTGAAGTATGGCAGCTGAGTGATGTGGGAAGGTGCTGCAAGTTTTCTTCAGCAAGTGTGAAGGAGGTGACCTTAGTGGAAGATGACAGATCCGCAATAGTCCTCTGAGGAGATTTCAAAAGCATCTCAGAATTTACACTCCAGCTGACCGTGTGTTCTGATGTGTTTTCCACCAGGCTCACTGGAGGCAGAGAAGGAAGCACCACTTCTGGATCACATCTTTCTGGAGATTCTGTCCAGTCCTTTTTGACAGTTTCTGAAACACAAGCCACAAAGGAGCTATCATCACCTGTGGTTTCTGCCTCCTCTGGTTCATGCTCTTCACCCTCATCTGCCCCTTCCTGCTCCACGTCTTGATCTTCTGCTTCTGGTGGCAGGAAATCACTGCCATCTGATGGTTCTGATGGAACATGACTGGGCTCACTTGGGGGCAACAGTGGTAGTGGCTGGTGTGGCTCTGAGGGCTCTTCTATATCTAGAGGGGGAAGAGCTGCAGGGGCAGGAGTAGGAGGGGCAGCAATGTCTACACAAGGTTCCTGAGGCTCAGGCCTATGCAATGGACTTGAAGGCTTGCTTAGGAAGTTGTTATATACACTGCATTCTTGGAGGTTTTCCATGTTGTCTGTGGTAGTAATAGCAGTGGATGCACTTTCTAAAGATGGCTGAGCTGGTTCAAGTCTTGGTGAGGGCATTCCAACATTAGGTGAACAGCAATGAGGAGACAGGCAATCAAGCCTTTCCACTGATACAGGTTTTTCTTCTGGGATATGTGGGACAGAGGAATCAATCTCAGAGGTGACTGGCACACTCTGTTGCCGGAGGAACTTATCAGAATCGATTTTAAATTCTTCTTCAGAAGCTCTTCTGACATCAACTGATGCTGATCGGTAGAGACTAGACATTGGAAGGCTCTTTGTGGGAGTTAAACAAGGATTCTCCTGGAAGCTGTTTGGTGCATTGGCATACCTGTCAAAGAAAGATGGAGAGCAAGCATTCATAGACATGGTCATAGCAGATGAGTTCTGAGAGTCTATACCATCGAACATGAGGTCAGGATAATCCTCTGCACTACACGATGGAGTACGAGGAGTCTGCATTAGTTCCTCATAACTTGGGCAGGATATAACTGATGTTGGAGTTGGAACACCAGTTGGCCGGTTTTGATCTGGTCTTGGAGAAGCAGGTAGGTTCTCCTTAATTTGATGACCTGCCAACCAATCTTTTGAATTCTGGCCATCAATAGGTTGCGACTTCCTGTCAGGGGACATCATTTGAGCTGCAAGTCCTATCTCTTTGGGTTTCTTTTCTTTTAGTGCAGACTCTAAAGAATTTGATTTCTTTGATGTCAAGTCAAGGCTCCTTTTACGAAGGTCATCGCTGGATTTTGCTTTGTCTTTAAGTTTGGGATCCCCAGACCTGTGTCTCAATTTATCCATCTGCTTCATTCTTTCTTTATGTCTTTTATGGCGCTCCTCAATTTCCTGGTCCTTTTGACTCAACATTTTTCCAAAACTAGTCAACCTGAGATCACCATCAACTAGCAGCTTTTCCCTTGGACGGCATTCTTTACGAGATGCATCTTTGGACTGAATGGTCCTGTCATTCTCATCTTTTAACTTGGTCTTTACATACTCGGTACGACTGTCTTTGTCTGTGTTGTCTTTACTTCTATCCTTGAATTTTGCTTCAAATTTAGGAGTCTCTTCTTTAGACTTGTCTTTTAAAATGGTCACTTGGGGACTCTCTTTCAACGTGACTTCTTTTGAATGTTTGAAAGATCCAAAATTGTCTGTGTACTTGTGTTTTTCATCTTTAATTTTTTCTTTATGTTTGTCCTTCTTCTTCTTGTCCTTGTCTTTAACTTTTTCGCTAGTGACAACACTGCTGGCTTTATCTTTTTCAGCCTTTTTAGACATCTCTTTCTCAAACTCAAGGGTCTTGTCTATATCATCCTCTCCATCAGGCTTTGCTCCATAAGGAAAAGTGTAAGGATCAGCCTCTAAAGGCATTGGCTCTTTTTCAAAGGGCAAGCTTTCCCTTCGACCATACATTTCCTTGATCTCTTCTGACTTGTCCCTCTTATCTGCCTTATCCTTCTTAACTTTGTCTTTTTCCTTATCGTGGCTCTTCTTGGAAGAAGAGGAGGAGGAATGTCTGTGTCTCTCCTTTTCCCTGAACTTGTCCTGAGGGTAGGATATGGAGAGCGAGTCTCTTCTTTCCTCAGAGATGTCAGGCAGACTCACACTGGAGGAATCATAGAAGCTGCTGAGTGGCGGCTCATGGCCCCTGTCTGTAAAACTGTCTGATGAGATTTCGCTGATTTTGTCATTGGAATCATCTTTGTAATCGATCAACGCTTCCTCTTCAAGCTTTTCCAAGAGGGACTTCTCAGTTTCACCGTTTCCCTTGGACAGCTTCCTGTCCTTTAGGTGGTCTTTTTCTGGCTTGTCTTTGTACTTGCCCTTTGGCTTCTCCTCACTTGAATGCCTCTTGTCTGGGAGCTTCTGTTTGTTTTTCTTCTCCTGGTTTGAGTCTACCGATACCCGCTCCTTGCGTTCCTTATGCTTACCATCTCCAGAGTCCTTCTCTTTTTTATCTTTGTGTTTTTCCACAGAGGTTTTCTTATCTCTTCCACTGTCAAACAAGGATTTGTCTTTCTTTTTGTCTTTTGATTCCTTTTCCTTCTGTTTATCTGTGGAGTGCTGTTTTCCATCAGCAGAGTATTTTCTGTGTTTTTCTGTTTGGAAAAGCTCCACCTCATCTCTATCTGGAGTTTCAGACACTCTCATGGAATCACTAAATTTAACACCTCCCCCATTGTATTCCTCCTCTTCGTCCTCACTCTCATCGGTAAAGATGTCAGCAATTTTATACCAGGTCTTATCTCTACCCTTATCCGATTTTTTCTCTTCCTTTTTAGACTCCAAGAAGTCCTTATCCCTGTCACTATGTTTTTCCTTCTTGTCTTTGCTTTGGTCTGAGGATATTTTCCTCTCCTTGTCTTTTGTGTGGGAGTCCTTGTGTTTTTCTTTAGTCCCCTCTTTTTTCTCTCTGGAACTTCGGTCTGCATCTTTCTCTTTGGGAAGTTTCTCGGTGGGAAATTTTTCACTTTTCTCTTTCTCTGGCTCCATGAAGCTTCTTTCCTTCTCTTTAGGCTTGTCCTTGTGTTTGTCAGCTTTTGATTTTTCCCTTTTCTCCTTTTCCACACCCTCCCCCTTCTTCTCTTTGTCCTTTCCAGAGTGGTGCCTCTCCCTGGTCTCACCAAGCTTACCAGCACTCTCATTTTCAGATTTTTCTTTGAAGAAGGCTTCATTCCCATACTCTTCTCTTATGGAATCATCTTGCTTTGTTTTGGAATCTTTTCTTTCTTTTACAAACTCATAGGATTCTTTTTTCTCTCTACTGAGCTCAATTGAATCCTTTTCTTTTTTCTCTTTGATACTCTCTGCAGATTCCTTCCTCTTTCTCTCCTTTTCTGATGGGTAGCTGGAGATCACCTTTTGTTTATCTGCTAAATCTTTTTTCTTTTCCCCACTTTTTTCAGGAATGTCCTTTTCTTTCTTTTTGGATGTTGTCTCTTTGTCATTCCGTTTTTCACTGTGTTCCTTCTTTTCTCTGACTTTATTTTCCTTCTTTCGATCTCGACTCTCTTCTTTTACGGTCTCAACAATCAGTTTGACAGAGTTGTTAGCTTTGTATTCTTTGTAGTCCTTTACAGGATTGTCCCAGCTATCATCTCCATAAAGCGAAGAGTCAGATGAATAATCTGAATTCCATCTTTCATGTGGGTCATCTGATGCACTCAGTTTGGTGTCCTCAAGTTCTAAAAAGCGATTCTTGATGTCAAATTCTTCATAGTCCTGCTCTTCCTTGGACACTTTTTCCTTTTTCGACTTTTCCTTCTCATCCTTGGTGGTTTTCTCTTTTTCTGATTTGAGATACTTCTCTTCTTTTTGCTCATTCTTTTTATCAGTCTTGGAGGATTTATCTTTAGACCTTTTCTTTTTATCATCTTTGTGAGTCTTTTGTTTCTCTTCTTTTGGCTTTTCCCTGTCCTTTGCATTTCTTTCTTTGTCTGCCTTGAACGTTTTGTCCCTCTCTTCCTTACCGACTTTCTCCTTTGTGGATTCTTTTGCCTTCTTAGAAGATTTTTCCTCTTTAGAAACTTTAGCAGAGGTCCAATCTTTGTCTTCAGACTTACCCTTGGATAATCGGTCTTCCTTTTTAAAATGTTCTTTGTCATGTCTGGAAATTTTGACTTTGTTTTCTGCAGGAGTCTCTGTCTCTACTATCAATGATTTTTGCCCAGTGTCATCAAAATCAAAGGTAAAGCTCTTGACAAACTTTTCGTTCATGTCCTGATTAAGCACCAGGCTCGGAGCCTTTTCTTTCTCCTTGTTTTTGTGTTTGTGTTTTACTTTATGCTTTTTTAACACTTTGCCATCCTTGTCCATTTTGGAGACAGATCCATCAGTGTTGGAGTTCTTGTAAAAATCTGTGGAGCTCTTTTTCTCAGATGTGTTAGTATGGGCATTATTCTTCTTTTTGCTCTCCTGCTGTTTCTTCTTCATTTGCTTTACTGACTCTAAGCTTGAATCTTCCGAAGAATAATCAGTCTCACTGGATAACCCAGATCTGTCCGAGAGGGAGCTTACATCAGACCAAACTGGGGAGGAGATAGTCTTCCAGCCATCTGTCCTCCACTGCTTTGGGTGCTGCTCCGCTAAGGACGTGAGTTTCTGGGAGGCCAAGCTCCCATGAGAGGAGGAAGAAGAAGAGGCAGATAGTGAGCTGAAAACAGATGCCTCTTTAAGGCTCAAGGCAGAAGAGTCCTTGACACAGCTTGAGCTCTGAACTGAGCCCTTATCATCCTCGCTTTCCATGTCCTCACTCTCTGACTCAGATGTGCAGAATTTGTCATTTAGTTTGCCGAACCGCACCTCCTTGCTGGTGTTATTTTTTGTCTCCTTCTTTCTCTTCTTTTTTACTTTACTTTTTTCTTTCTGTTGCTTGGAGGTCATGGCTGCAGATTCCCTGCCCTTGGTGCTGGCAGGTGGTGGAGGCTGCCTTGTTGTGGGCGTTGGGGAAAAACACAAGGTTTGCTCATCCTCATCTGAGCTGTTTGTGTCAGAGAGGATCCGCCGTGCAGTCTTCTTTGGTGTGAGCGAGTTGCTTTTGGAATAGGTTTTGACCTCTTTAGTGATGGAAATGAAGCTGTTAGCTTTGCTCAGTGTGTCCTTGCGGAAATCCTTCTTGAGTAGATGCTTGTCGTCGACTGGGGGAACTCTCTCCTCCTCGTCATCTTCGTCAAACTCATACTCATCCTTCACAGGTGTGGGCGTAGGTTTAGGCTGGTCAAGGTTCTTCCCTTTCAGCTTCAGGCCCTTTTCAAACTCCGAGTCTGTATTATTGCCATCAACAGAACTGGACGGCGCAAACGATGGAGCATCCTCCTCTTCTGAAGATTCTGTTAAGACACATGAAGAAAATGTTTTGGTGATATTATTCGTTCTTTGATATACAATGTATGTTAACATCTGGAGAGAACTGTGCCAATGCTAAGATGCACTTCTCATTCATTATGCATTTTTCTTCAAACACTATGCATGACAGTACTCTTTGGGAAATCACTGTAATAAGAAAACTTAAAACACAAATCACTCAATATTCAACAACGATTTAAGAATATGATTTAGACTTGAAAAACAGGGCCTTACCCGAAGAGCTCTCCTCACTTGAGGTATAAGTGCCTTTTCCTAGCAAGAGATTCAGCATGGTTGGGGAGTTCGCTACTTTTAATGGCGTTTCGCCCTTTCTGTTACTTTGACGAGGGTCCCCTCCATATCGCAAAAGCAGCTTCACCACCTGAAAGATAGATCAAAAAGGAGTTTAGAAAATAGTAAATTAAGACAATCTTCTAAGGATTAAATTAAAAAAAAATGACACACCCGTAATGTATAGGAGAAATGACCATTACATAAAGAACTATAATAGTACAGGAAATAAGTCAAAGAGTGGGGAATGTTTTTTCTACAATGGACTACTGACGCACAAAAGAATCACCACAATACAAAATCAATCAAAAATGAACTCGATATTGTTAAGAGTTAGAAATATCTCATCTAATCTATTTCAGTGTTATGTCCAGAGATTTGCCTTGGCGATTCTTGTTACATCTGAAGTGAAGGTATGCCACGCACATCTCGTTTTCCAAATTCATGGCTGGTACACAGGTGGTTGCGTGCAAGAAAAAGCCTTGGAAGCAACGGCTCGCAGCAGCATGGTATACCAAACAAGGACAAATTTCAATGCATGTTCATTTCACTTGGATCAAGACTAAGGCAATACATTCTTTCTTGGCTAGAGCCACTAATTCCCTCTGAGATTCAACAATAGCTGAAGCACCATCAGAAGTAGGATTACTATTCACTGCTGCTGTAACCTACTCCAAAATATTATCTTCTTTAGTAGTGCCATGCATAGATGCTAAAGAAAGCAAGTCTTCTGAAATTCCAGAATCAGGTAGAATCCCAGGTAGAAAATTGCTGGATAATACTGATTATTAACACTGCATCATCAATATTCAGCTGCAGAATCTTTCAGAGATTTTAATATCTTGGGTCACTCTGGAATTCCATCTGACAGACTGGCAAGATAAGCTTTCACTTTCATAGATAATTTAAGTTTCTCTGAAGCCAGTAAAGCTGTAGGAGAAACACTCTATAAAAATCCTCCTGTTGGCTGTGGTCAAAGCTTTTTTGGATAGGGTAGCTCACTGCATAATTGACTTGCACAACACTTTCATCTCCTTTCAAGATCTTATTAAAATTGCTTGCTGATTACTGAAGTTCTTTTTAAGTGCTTTTAAGTTGTCTGCATGGAGTTCTCCCTGCAGTTCTTCATATTTAATATACTTTAAGTTCTGACGTTGAACAGAAAAGACTTCTCCATAAATCAAGAAAAGGGGACTGCGTTTCACATCCAAAATAAACATTGTTTATTACAAAAACACTTCACATCTTTTGCTTGCAGTACCCTTTTTAAAAATTTAGTGTACATTATTATTTTATACATTCAGTTTACAATTCCTAAAAATTAACGCTGAGATGCAACCGATGTGCAGAACAGTTAGGAGAAAATACCACTTATAGGATTAAAACAGTTGCCAGACGGCATGCCAAAATTATCCTACACTCTACCATTAACACATTTACATGTAACAATGCACTGCATGCACGGGTACTTTTTAAATTTTCGAACTGTTAAAACCTCCCCAGACTGGAAAAAACTATGTACCTTAACCTGTCAGCCCACTGAAAATGACAAGGTGTAGGACTCAGGTGAGTGCCTTTATTGGCTGAGCTCCTTGAGAGGCCCACAAGTACATTCATTAAAATTCTGTACTTTCAAAAATACTTTTGATGTATTTTTCAGATGTAATTAAGAAACGGGCTACATCATTTTGGATCAATGGAGCCAATTGTTTTCCTACTCCATATCTTAAAAATTGTGGAAAAAGAAATTTTCTAATTCATATTTTCATATTTATTTACTGCTATATCTTCCAATGATCACATCTTTATAAGTTTTCCTGCCTGTCACTTGTATAATCCTGAATAATACAGTGCATCAAAAGAAACCTACTATTAATTTTCTAAATACATGCACAAATACAGCCTAAATTAATCAACCATTTATGACTTCTGATTCTGATTAATCAATCATTTATGACTGACCATGATACACTTAAGAAGTGACTGAAACACTAATTTATGAGGCGACTTAAGCTGTTGAATGCCATGTCTGGTGAAGCAAAAACAGCACAGAAAGAAACCAACATACCTCGCTTATCAAAAGAACACCACTTTTCTTCCACTGGTACAACTAAGGCTTAACTAAGCAATGAGTTCTATTTTTTTTATTTGATAATTTCCTCAATCTGGAAAACATTTAATGTAAAAACATACAAATATGAAATGTATAGCACTGATCTTCTTTCAGTATATTTTGTAATTTTCGGAATCAAAACCACGTTTTGGGGTTAAGAGAGTAAGAGAACAGGGAGTATCAAAACTCTTGTTGAAGAGTGGCATCAGAGAGGCAGAAAGGACAAGGACCCAGAATTAACGTTGAGCAGTTATTCGCTCACTCATATACGATCTGTATAGGACTGCTTGTCAAAGACAGGCCACGCCTGGGGACCACAAGTCACAAAACCTTGCCTTGCATGGGCCCTATGACTATAACAGTATGTGCCCTGTAGAGGAGACGTGTTTATCACCAGAATTAATTGACATGTCAAGTGTGTGTAATATGACTGAACTTGCTTCAAAAACGACTGATGCTCCAGGAGACTAACTTTGCTGTTGTAGTTATAAGTGATATTATAAGTGATATACATTATAAGTGTAGTTATAAGCCAGCAGCCACATCACCCTGCAACTCACAACTGGTAACCCACTGAAGCTAAGCAGGTGCGAGCCTGGTCAGTACCTGGATGGGAGACCTCCTTGGAAAAACTAAGGTTGCTGCTGGAAGAGGTGTTAGTGGGGCCAACAGGGGGTGCTCACCCTGCGGTCCATGTGGGTCCTAATGCCCCAGTATAGTGACGGGGACACTATACTGTAAACAGGCGCCGTCCTTCGGATGAGATGTAAAACCGAGGTCCTGACTCTCTGTGGTCATTAAAAATCCCAGGGCGTTTCTCGAAAAGAGTAGGGGTGAAACCCCGGCGTCCTGGCCTAATTTCCCATTGGCCCTCACCAATCATGGCCTCCTAATAATCCCCATCTATGAATCAGCTACATTCCTCTGCTCTCCTCCCCACTGATAGCTGGTGTGTGGTGAGCGTTCTGGCGCACTATGGCTGCCGTCGCACCATCCAGGTGGATGCTGCACATTGGTGGTGGTGGAAGGAAGTCCCCATTACCTGTAAAGCGCTTTGAGTGGAGTGTCCAGAAAAGCGCTATATAAGTGTAAGCAATTATTATTATTTCTTTTGATTCGAACTAATCATTTGACACCTATAAACCGACCTTGAAGTGCCCGTTGCTGGACGCGTCATGTAGAGGGGTGTCGTCATCTAAACCTTTTGTGTTGACTTCTGCCCCGGCTGCCAGCAGCTGCTTAGCCACATCATAGTAGCCCCTGTTGCAGGCCTCATGCAGAGCAGTCCAGCCTAAAAATCAGGAATGAAAATAACTGACTGATTCCCACAGCAAAAGATAAGTGCAATAGCAATTGCAACCACTCAGTAACAGCAATTGTAAATTAGCTCCGGCGTAACCAATTGCATTTACACAAGCTAACTAGCCTCAACCCATTTCAATTGCAGTGGTTGTGATGGTTTCAGAATAAAACCAGTACAGTACATGTACGGTAGGCATCCTCGGCTTTTAACTGCATCTCAAAGCAAAGAGTCAACTATGAGCAACAAGGATCTAGAACAAGACTGATCAGAGAGTCCAAAAGGACTCCAATGGTAACTCTGAAGGGCTTACAGGACTTTATTTCAAAGACTGATTAGTGTGTATGTATCACAACAATATGCCAATTTCTCCACAAGTCTGGGGTTGTGAAAGCCACTGCTCAGGAAGCCCACACAGTCTTGTTTGAGCACAAAACTCTCCCAAGTGCTGAGAAGATTCTGGACTCATGTGGGAAAAAGGTTTTGAGGTCTGATGAAACAAGGAGAGAATGTCCTACCTTAATGCAAAACGTTACATTTGGCAAAAACTTAGTAAAGAAGAACACCCACAAAACACCATCCCAACTGTAAAGCATGGTGGAGGCAGCATTCTGTTGCGAGGGTGTTTCTCTACAGACCAAACAGAATTATGGCTGTAATTCAAGCAAAAGGTGCTTCCACCATGTACTAACACACAGGGGTGTGTACTCTAATTTAAGTCATTTTTCTAGAGCTTATTTCTTATTACCTGCAAAGTCTTTTACATTCACGTCAGCTCCCTCACTGATGAGCTCTTTTATCCTGCGTATTTCTCCCCGGATAGCGGCGCGGTGCAGCCTCGTCTCGCCCCTCTCATTGCGTTTATTAACTTTATCTTTGGTTTTTGAGGCAGAGTTTGGCGTTCCCTTCTGACCCAGATTAGACTGCGACGGGTGCTTTGGTGTTGTGTCTATGAGAGAATAAGCAAAAAAAAAAATGAAGCTCCTGAATTACAAAACCCATTTAACTATTTAACAAAAGTGGGGCTGCAACACCTCTGCTCACCATTGTGTGGAGCACTTGCACCACAAGTTAATTCACTGAATACAAGATTTTTGGTCCATTTCTGAATAGCTCATACTGTCATGTTCACACATTTAAGCTCATTTGATATCAGTGCAAGTCTATTTTAAAATCTCACCTAATTTGATTGTAGTTATTTCAGAATCCATACACAGTGGTCAAAGTATTTTTCACTGCCTTTTCATTTTTCTTCCAACCCAGTGACAATTTTAAGGCTGCAAACTAAGATGCAATATCAGTACTTAGATGTAACAATGAAATCTGATCTTAAATCTTGTGTAATTTAAAACAAATTAATCAATGTTAGGGTGGTCCTTGGGCAGAGCAGCTGACGGAAGAGAACAGTCCTGCAGAAAGGGAGATGTAGAAGAGTCTGCTCGCAGGCTGACCTGGACTGTTTACAGATTCCTCAGCAGTCATCTGCATAAGAAGAGCAACCTGCTGACGCTCAGAGAGTGGATAGCCAGCTCGGATTCCTGGCAGCCCCATCCCAAACGCCAAGCCGGACTTCCTGGTGTTGGTGGGTTCCTTTTTAATCCGCTTCCTTTCTGGACCTTGCTTCTCTGTAACGACAAGGGGGAGAGGAAACGGTCACGTCTTCGCAGGCTGCCAGCTGTGCACAGCCCCGGTGGCCCGCCAGTGCCTGAGCTGTTAGAAGTCCACAATCGCAGGCCCTGTGAATTTCCTCTTTCTGCTTAGGCTTAATCTTCAAAAGCAAGAGAACCCTCCTGTCTTTATGCACATCAGATGAACTTCACGTTCGTCACTACAATTCTTTCTCTGAAAAAGTGAATTAAATTGGAAGTTAAAAGTATTAAATGTCTTCATTAGACGAGGCTGCAGGTGCATTACTATAATACAATTGACAAATAAACGTGTATATATAAAACGCAGATACTAACGCCTAGTTTACAATTTCAATGGCAAAAAGTCCCATTGAACGGCTTCTTAAGTTCAAGTTAGAACACTGCTGGCTTAACTATGAAAATATTTTAGTTTAAATCAGAAAGTTCATCCAATAAGGTTAAACAGACAAAATACTTAACTAATATACATAAAGTTAAACTTACAGCAACCACTGAAAATTAACCCATGTCTGTTCTGCTACAAAATAAATCCTGTAGCATTACTGATGTGTATTCTTTCTGGGTCCTTCTTCCTGTTCTCATAACTGAAAAACCAGGTAGATGACTTTCTCCTTCAAGTACACCACAAGGAATTTGTCATTCGGGGTTTGTAAATTAACAAAGCCACAAGTCTTAGCAGGTGAAAAACTGATTTCTAATGAGCTCTACACTCTTATTTCAGTTTCAAAATAGTCACTGTGAAAGACTTTTAAAGTATCTTTCACCCGGTATCTTGGTGCTGATCTTCCAGCCCTCTCCACCATCTATCATACGCGTGTTTTGCGTAAAGCAAAATCCATCTGTTCCATCAGAACGCAGATACCGACTCCCCAACTCCAAGACCAACAGATTTAAGTTCTCATTCATACCTGTAACCATATTGTTACTTAACACTTGACGGTCTATGCAAATATGAATGTATATTGTTCCTGTCCTGTTGTTTTTTTTCTTCTGTTCACCTGTACACCAACACTGCTGCTGTAAAACAATTTGCCCCCCCCCCCGGGATAATAAAGACTCTCTCTAAAGGGACAAGCAGCAGGTATGTACCTATGAATGTTTATTGCTTGTTAGGCTGAAGGTGTGACTTGTCTTCATGACAATATGAGAAAGGGCTGGTGTCCATTTTCATGGCAGGACAACAAGACAAAAGCAGCTTTTGGCAATGAAACACCCACTACTGATCATCAGCTCTGGGGTCTGTCCTCCACCTCACATGAAACACTAAGACCATGCAGCCATGGCAATGGTTAATGAGTTCCTAATTCTATATCCCATCAGATGATAGTGATACTAATAAAATACAAAATTCTGAATTCTAACGCATCCAAATGCAGAAAGAATTTGTGCGCTTCTTCTTGAGAACATGAACATGAACATGAGAACAAGCTGCCTGTTGCAACATAGAATAGAGAGAGGATTTGCTCAGGGCTACAAACATAATTAATAAGAGTAAGGAAACATGGCAGAGAATGCTTCCGGTTCCAAACACTTTCCAGGGACCTTCTTCCAAAGTCAAAGCTGATAAACTTTCACTAACATCTGTAAATACTTAGACAAAATGTATCCCCTCCCTCCCCCTTAAATGCATTTGGACAAATTCCTTTTATTCATACTTCAACAACAGGAACCACAGGAGCAGCCTAAACATGTTTTCAGACTCTGGGACTTAAGAGGGACAAAAATGCAGTGCTTGTCCATCCTGCCTTCTACAGTAAACTGTGTGCCATGTCATGCAATAGCTGGGGGTTGACTGGACCCTCTTTGACCAAAGAAAAATAAATAATAAAAAGATCTCAAGATTTTTTCCAAATTGCAAACTCCAGACATTACATTTCGTGATTATTATTAAATGTAGGAAACTAGCAAAGACAAACATCTGCAAAATCAAATTCTAAGCAGGCACAGAACCACCTTTTCAAACAACCACTACTATAAGACAACCATGTGGGAATGCTGCTGTTCCCCAAACACACAGACACAATCACCCAAAATAATTAGCGCGTCCTAGTGCAGTCACAATTCCAATTCCCACTCAATGTTCTCACAAAAACACACACAGGTTTATATACAACTCTTTAAAATACATTTAAAACTAATTTCAAATTTACCAAGCTGTAATTATGCACCATGTTTTCTATTGTCTCTGAGCTGTATTAATCTACTCTGCAAGGTGTTTAAACCGCTTATACTTCAGCTTCTTTGAAAATGACAAACTGTGATCCACTGTGACTCCTAATTACACAGGAGTATTGATTAGGAGAGATACAGCTCTGACTCCGTGATCCACCAGTGTCACATTACAAGACCAGAATAGCAGAAGGAGTACTGGGTCTGTCTAAAGCTGAAGGTACATTAAATGATGGTCATAACAGCACATGGTGTTACTGGAATGCACAAGTCATATTTCAAAAATATCCCACAATCCTAGTCAAAACATCAATAAAGTAGGGCATTTCCATTAACATAAATTCAGATGATAGGAAGAAAAATCTGCTCATCTTCCCTACCATTAACCTTTCTCTTTGCCCCTTGCCTGATATGTAATAGCCCATATTTATATCTGTTTTAAGAGCAAAATGGAAGGCCCATAATAAGAAAAGGGCAAAATTGCCTTTGTTTTGGCAGTTCTACAAGTCTTCTACTTAGTAGCAAGGCAGTGAGCATTCTTACAACTTCCTACATCTTCTGTCAAACTTGCCATTCTTTTACTGGTCATCAAATCATGTAACATTCTGTACATTCACTTAGCAAACATCAACTAGAACAAACAAATCTATAAAATCCTCTTTTACAGCACAATTGAGAACACCTGAAACATATGCAAATCTTTTTGTGTTCTGCAGTTTTGTTTTTTTTACAGTGACATACCTCACTTTAAAACACAATTAGCATTAATTACATTGCGAATAGGTCCCATCGTAACAGAACATATTCATTACCCTCTTGAGAACTTAACTACCATTATAAGACTAATTATTTAAAACATCACAGTAGTTAATATTGCATATTAGATGCATCTGCTTTGTTGAAAACAATACTGTAATGTTGGAGATCTATTTCAATAACTGGAAGTGTAACATGCAGGAGTGAAATGCCACTTAAAACAGGATCTCAGATCACTCATCAACACTACCTGCAAACACTGCTTGAGGGATTGGTATGGTATAAAATCAACCAAAATTAAGGTTAAAGGACATAACGAAATAAAAAAGTAACAAGTGAGAACACTGCTTATTTTGCAAATTCAGAATAGCTAATAGCGCTGATCAATGCATAAAGACTGACACTCAAGTCCAGGATAGTTCAAAATCTCAAAATTAAAAACAATATGACTTTGCATTGTAAAATTCTCAAGAGTTAATGCCTATACGTATAGTTTAACAAAGTGCAAAATAGACTTCTGTTACAAGTCTCAAAATCCACCGGCAAAACAAGGTACTTAAAGTCATTCACAATATGTAAATCAATTCACTATTGACAAACATCATATAGTGAAGCATGTACAACCCAGCGACTTGCCAACAATAAAAATGTAATTTGAGTCCATACAGAGCTGCTCAAGGCCTGTATATCACAGAAAGCAACAGGGAGGAAACATCTATAACCTCTTCTTGGCCTCTACTTTTGGTGAAAATGCTGAAATTAAGGATGAATTAAAACAAAGGGTGTGGACTTTGTCCATATTTTTTACCTCTTAAAAGTTTCAGTTTCACTGAGTGGAAACGACTGAGACCTATTTATATTCATTCAGTGCTGACAATTTTGCTTTTCAGTCAAGTGCATTTCCAGAAAGGAAATGTGGGGAAAAAAGAAAACTGCTCATAAGAATACCATAAAACTACATGAACTGCCACTAGTTTTGTCTTGGATACTAGAATGGGTTCTACAGGTAGAGCTAAGATTTAAGACCGCTTAGGGAGTGTACAAAGCAGATAATAGTGCCCACAACAAATTATCATCAAACTACAAAGATAATTATACAAACTACAAACATAATTATAGATGTAAGGTGTTCACAGGCTAAAAGGAACAGAGGCATTTAAACTCCACCCACTCTGCACTTTCATCCAATTTCAGAGTCTTTCAAACAAATTTGCAGTGGTTTTGCCAAACAAAAATACTACAATTGCAGAATAAAACAAATGCAGAAAATTTCTGAATGTAACCCCAAAGTCCAGTCACCTTCACACTAGCTTTCACTTCATTAATAAGTCATGCACAGAAGACCAAAGCAACATATAGGTTCTTGGCTTCTAATGTGTACAAACAGGTTCTTGAAGACACAAAGCAAAAAAAAAACTATTAGGAACAGATGAGGTTCAGAAGTTTGCATCAACATGAGAATGTTCTGAAATTCCATATTCACAAGCTCAGATGAAAAATAAATTAAGCAGAAATAACCTTGTGACGTACGATAGAGCCTATTTACCTTGTAATCTTCTTAGTCTTTCTAGTCAAGGTCTCAAAAAAAAACAGCTACCTTTAAGATAAGTATTCAGGCTTATTTATTGCACACCATTCAAAACCAGCAGATCCAGTATGTAGAAAACTTTCATTTAAACAAACATACCTTCACATTCTTTTTGCCTTACAGTGCTCCATTCATTTAAAATCAAGAATACATCCCACAACACCGTTTAAGTGTCTACCTCCTCATGGTTCATGGAGAACAAGCTGGGGTATGCAAAAAGAAATTCCTAATGTAAGAAATTGTACATGGGCAAGAAAGTGATCTTATGTTATGGTGACGTCATTACTTTCAGGCATTAAATTGAACAACTTGAAAAACTAAGTAAAAGTCAAAATGCATTTGTGTTATAAGGTCTCTAGTATTTGGTTTATCACCCGAAAGAAGGAATTAAAGCAGAGGCAGACAGGGCTCTCCCTCACATATTCCCAGTGAGCAAATCTTTGAGCTGCTGCATTCTTAGCAATGTCTCCATCAGCTGTAAACTCTTTCTGGAGACTCTTACTGGCATTGGCACAGACTCTGAAAACCAGGCTATAGTGTTCAGCTATTAAAACAAATCTGAACTTCCAGAAGCAATGCACAAAGGAAAGCAAAAAAGCAGAGTACGACCCCTGAAATGCTTTGCTTTTATTTCATTTTATTTCATCTACAAGAATGGACCTCAGTCCCAATCTTCAGATGGCTGGCCTCTACAGAAATAGCACACAGAGAATACAGGATGTTTTGTCTGTCCTATGCATCAATACAAAAAGATGTAAAAGATGCAAAAAAATGCAATTAATGCCCGTGAAGAGCTGGGGATAGTAGTGTCAAGTAGTGGTCCAGGTTCTTGATCCATAAATAGGATTTGAAACCACAACCTTCAAGGGCACTGCTATTGTGCTGTAGAGCAAGCTAATTCACTTAAATTGCGTCAATAAATAAAATGTGATGGTACTTTGTATTTCAAAAGATTTTAAAACACTGGTCCTTCCACAATAAATGCTTCATGTTCATCATGATGACAAGAGCCTGTATGACAAAATCTGGAAACATTTTCCAAAATAACTATATATATATATTACACACCAGTACACAAGAACTAAAAAGCTGAGAACATTATTCATTACGCATCGTCAGAAAACAATATTCCTGGCAAAGGCAGCAGAAACAAACAGAGCACATTCTAGATGTATAGAGCACTAGACAGGACTAAACCTTGGAGAGGAGACTGGTCCATCGCAGTCTCAAATAGCCGTAGCTAGCATGTTGCTGGGCCCCAGGGGAAATGACTATGTAAGCTCTAGACAGGCTGGAAAGAAACCAAGAAGGTTGCTTCCACGTAGCCAAGAACCAGACAGCAGGGGCTGTGCCACCATATCACCTGTTTGAGTATTAGGATCAAAACAGCAGTTCCCCCCCCAATAACCATCGTACCTCAAAAGAGTTGCAAGGATGATCAAAATGTCAGCTGTTGTACGCCAAAATAAGTTAATAGAACGAAGTTACAAACAGTGAAGGGCTTAGGCCATTTTAAAAAAGGTTCTTGGCTGCTTGAAAATACTGTAAATTGGAAATGCCGCTAGTTTTTCCTTCTGTGTGGCAATGTGAGTATCTATGAGATCACAGCTCCTGGATATGCAGGCAGAAGCTAATGGAGAGATGCCAAGGTTAGCGCAGCGTGGGCAGCAGCAGTGCAGAACTCATCACCATCGCTTCTGCCTCTCCACTTTACAAATCCTGTCCTTTACGCTGTCACTCTCTACTGCATCAAAAGCGCTCTCAAATCCTGGAGTGGGATACGAGCAAGTCACTAGACAATTGCCAAAAAGGACCCTCGCCAACATGCACAAGTTTATTTATATGCAACTATATGTCCCGAGATGATAATGAACATTGTATTATACCTTGTTTTTCAGCAAAAAAGGAGTCTATTCCAACTTAAGTCAATGCCAAAATCAGCAACAGGATTCGTTGCAGTCTTCCCAGAAGACAAAATGAAAATGGATTAAATTTAGGGGAAAAAGAGCAAAATTTTTATAGATCATACTACCATCACATTTATATTCAATAACATAATGCATCAACCACATACTTTCAAAATAAACCACAATGTAAAGAGACCAAAATGTAAGCAGAAACAAAACTTGCAAAGGGCTAGAAATACATCTAGTTTGGCATTTTAACTAGCTCTTTTTAAAAAGTCTAGGTCCCTAAAATACACTACATCTTGCTACTTTAATAAGACAACTTCCACAATAGCTCTGCTCAAGCAGCCCCCTCTTAAAGCATGCACTAGCCATACCAGCCTTTGTAACAGACATACCAGAAAACTGCAAACTGAGCTCCAAAATGATTAAAAAAATACAGTATTCCAATTCCCGATACCAAAAGGGAGGACTTCACTATTTCTTAAACCAACTTTGTAATAATACAGGGAAGTTAAGGACGCAATTTCATGGCAATAGCCATGTTAAGGAAGCCTATACTCTGGCTCCTTTCAAGAACCAGCCGGACAAAATCCTTGGATTACTTAACTACCAAAGGGCCAGATGAGCCAGAAGACCTCTTGTTTGTAACCATTCATGCATTCTAATAATTAACAAATCTTGTGAGGACTTGGGTGGTTCTGAAATCTGTCAGTGTAGGTGATACAGGATTGTTAATTACATTTTAAATATGCTTCATTTTTCCAGTCTCATTTGCTTCCTCTCAAGGTCACAGTCCAGAAAAAAAAAGCAAAGGATGATGACAGGTAAGAAAATGCGAGTCCCTCTTTTCTTGCACTGAGATCAAATTACAGAGAGACCCATCATAGTAGCCTATAATGCAATTGACCAAATGACCAGAACTTTACTCTATAATGCTTTTTTAGCGAGTTATTTAAGACATATATTCCTTTCAGGTTTTCTGTGTAGCCATGTTGAAATGAATTCTGCTATCTTTCGGAAAAAAAATCTCCAGTGCAGAGCTTAAAACAACGGATACCTGAGCTGCAAATTATCTTCAAATCTGACAAAACAACCTAATGCCCTCAGCAGCAAACTGAAATGAAAAGGAAAGGGATGGAATTGGAATACTGTAGCTGGTAAACAACAGAGACGCACACCAAAAGTAGAAGTGGAGAAGAGTGAGTGTGTGCCACATGGCAGTGCCCACAGAGAAACGAAGAGCCCCAGTAAGGTGTTACAATGAAGAAACCAGAGGAAAGTAAGGCAGTCGTGTTTACCTGAGTGCGGCCTGTGAGCAGAGAGCGAGGCGGCAGCACACTGGTGATCCCAAGCCTCCGAGGACAGGCCGGGGTCAGAATCTATGAGTCCAGTCAGGGAAGAGTGGGGAGGGCAGCAAGCAGACATGCACACAGACACACAACAGCAGCGTTAAGCAAGGACAGCAAGACCAGGGAGGGGCAGAACAGAGACCCGCAAAAAAAAAGGGAGAGTGGAGAGGTTTGGGGAGATGGATAGTTTGTGATAGAATTTTGGGGTCACAAAGTATCAACCACATCCCGGTTCAGTTCAGGAGTGATAATGAGGCAACAGCAGAATGAGCAAAAAATATTTGGCAAAATGTATTCCATAATAAATGGATAAACAAAAGCAGAGGTACAAATGGGAAGCAGATGTGGAAAGAAGCGCGAGATGCATTGTGTGTGTAGGTTTTTGAGGGGCAAAGAAGCAGAGATTTTGACAGAGAGGAAAACGTGGGACAAAAGAAAAGAGAAAAGTGTTAGATCACTGAGATATATTGTCAATCACTATGGATGAGTTTCAAAAAAGCAGCAGGTGCAATTCACTACTGCATACAATTCGAGAGTGTGTATGAGAATACAAGACAACACAAAATGATGATGTGGAATTTGAAAGCATGAATACTAGCTTAATAGCAAATAACTGAAAATAAACGGCCTGTTTTTGGGAAACTGAAATTGCAGCAGACACTTGCATTACAAAGCACCTTAAGACAGGATTGAATTCCCCACAGTATCGTCTCTAAGATTCTCCAAAATCTAGAGATTAGCTAGCAGTAACTTGTCTTCTACAGATCAACTATCAGCCTGTAGCACACATGCTATAGTCCCTTTTGAACAGACACAAAACAGCCATTAAAAAATAAAAAGCAAACTAAAATAATAAAGCCTTCAATAAACAGTGGTACATCTGACAGCAAAAGTTAGTAACTGATCTCGGCTCTCTAATTGCAAATAAAAGCCCTAAATTCAAAACTGATCCAAGAATAATACTACACTTCCATCAGTAAAGTGTAGTGATCATTGTGCATTTGTGACTCGATCGAAAAGACTGGAGCTGTAGCTAGTAAGGCCATAAAAGAAAACTTTAAATAATGCTCTGAAGTCAAATCTACCAATTTTGTGTTACAGCCCTTGAAAATGTGGAGCGATCACTGCAGCTAAGAAAAGCAATATAGTTGGTATCTAACAATGCCATTCAGTAAGAGAAAAACACAGAAACTCAAAACATTCACGTAAAGATAAAAAGAATTAAAAACGAGGCAGTTCTATAAATTTTAGAAATAAACATTTTATATTCCCCAAATCTTACAAAAATAAAAAAGTGAATATTTAATGAAAGCAGAAAAACAGATGACCATATTGAAAACAAAGTCCAGAAGAACCCCAGGTTCACCTCTCTGGAAAAAGTCTAGAAAAACAGCATCTTAAGAAATTAGCTCCTTTTATTTAAGAACAAACTTTGCATCCATGGTAAGGTAAAGAGAAGGCCAACAATTTTAAAGTCACATTTCAGATGTTTGGTTTACAGCAACCAACCCAATGAACCTGTGGCATTGATATGCTCAGAGGAAACCATGCTTTGCTCTCGACACCAGCGTACACAACAAAAGCAATGTCTAGCCCAGCCCAAAGTGTGTGGACCCTTGCTCTTACCCGAGTCAGAATCCTTCTGGTCTCCATTGGCTCCAACGGTAAAAGGCAGTTTCCTCTTCGGAGCTTTCTCTTTCATCTCTTTTCCTCCATCATTTCGGTCCAGCTTTGGAGTCTTGTTTAAAGAGACTTTATCTTTATCCTACCGAAAACAGTAAAAGGAACAATTGCAAATGAGGATTTCTTACAACCAAATTAATCACAAAACCATACATTTAAAAAAAGATATTTTTCCCCAAGAGTGCAGCAGGCCATAACTCCCCCAAAAAAGGTTTGGCTTAATATTACGATTCTGGATCATGAGCCTCAAAATACTAAGAACTTAAAGTCACTGCCCCAGACAGTCACAATCTGGATTAGTGACCGTGTTATACTCCAAAACAACTACAAAGATTATCTAAAATAAGTAACAAAATTAAGAAAAAGCAAAGAGCAGTTTTATTTTTTTGCTGTCAAACAGGAGAAGCAGTGTTGTTCGTGGAATTCCCCTGCAGCAAGGTCTTGTCTGTCCAAAGATTTCTAGCAATTACAGGATTTGCAGAGCGTGTCTTTTCCATGGAATTTCCTTTCGTCGGTCCCACCACAAACTGCTGAGTCCCAGATGGGAGTGAGTTCTAACCCTGGGCTTTGTGGTCGATAGCAACTGGAAACCTTCAGCACTCCCGGCTATGAATTCATAAGCCAGGTCTGTTTTTATCTGCCAGGTTGTTTTTCATTTTGTCTGTACAATCTCTGTTGCAGGCCTGTTCACAAAAAGAGAGCTTTTAAAATAAAGCTCAAATGCATAGTGCTGTATGTCACACACAAAAAAAAAACAGATGGCACACTGTACTACTGCCTAAGTAGGGCCGAAATAAAAATAACTTTTTATATTTCACAATTAACTTCTTTACTCTGGGATTCAGTCCAATAAGGGACAATAAGGTTGTGATTAGGGCTGTGTGGTACAGAAATGCATGCTCCATTCGTTCCACTAGTTTCCAATATGATTGAGATTCAGGAACTGTTCTAAGAAAAGCAATTTTAACGGTCTCACTGTACTTAAGCCAGACAAACACTTCTAGCAAAAAGGAGCCTATTCTTTTGATTGGGGGTCCTAATATTTTGGCCAGCATGCAGGCATTGCTGATGAGTCAAAACCAAACCTAGTTCTTCAGTCCAATGGAATTTTACCTTTGAGCTAAGCTGGGAGAAGGACTTACATAAACAGTCTGAACAGCCTCTTGTATTTGTGCACTGTTTTAAGATTTAAAAAACTGCATTAAATTAATGAATCTAAATTGCTGAGTTTAGGAAAATAACAGCGAGAAATAATGCTTTAAAATACTGCCTTGAGTTCTTAAGCACTGCTCTTTGAATTACTGGCAGGGAGAGTGGCTTATTGCCCTAGATAAGTCATAAGACTATGATGTCACCGTGTGCACACAGCTCCCTTCCTGTTTCCCTGAGCTGTGCTTGGTACCGTATACAGTACTGAGAGAGCGAGTGAGAGGTCCACGGCATACTGAATTTTGCTTGAAGTACACTGTGCAGAGACCCGAAGACACACAGTTGGGCATGGTGCAGCATAGCTCGCAGAAACAGCCCAAGGAATTACTCGACAGCGCTGAGCTGCAGCCTCGCTGAAAGCTGGCTTCGTGACCAAATGGTGTTTACGGGTTTCCTAGCAACACCCCAGTTCTATTCACATCTGATGCAATCCACCTCGGAATGCTGTACATACACAAGCCATTTAACAGCACTGCTGACCCGACACAAATCGCCAGACATCATTATTCAGATGCTTAGCTCCAGGTCCCACAGCAGCAAAAACAGCAAACGTACAGAACCATTATGAATCTTAAACTTGCTAAAAAAAAAAGAAATAAAATATGCACCACAAGGGCCTTGCTCTCCATTTTGCATTAGTGGCTTTGAGCCCCCACTAGAGTTAAAAGTCCAGTTGTGGACAGATGTTGTACATAATAGGGAATCCATCCTTTTTGAATCATGCCAGTAATGTTTCATTTATTAAGGCAGCTTATCCTTTTTCCTGCTGTAACCTGCACAAAACACCTGTCCTCTACCTACAAGGGATGGGGTCATAAGCTACTAAGGTTTCACCTTCTGGAAACTTTAGAGTCCTTAGTAAAAATGTCAATTAAAATTAAAACAAGTACTGTCCATAAATTTACCCTCGTTTGAATTACAATATAAACCATCAGATTAAGAAACCATAAAGAACCCTCCCAGACCGCTGTGCACCTTTGTTGAAGATTACTGTGTAGAGATCAACACATTTGTTTTTATCAACATCAAGATGGGGTACATATGACATTAAAAAAGAAGCAGTCAGTCCACTACTACAAACTAAGAGCACCTCTTCTAGGAGAGTGCCTTATATCACTGGCACCATAGTCTGTTAACATCAGTCCACAAACCACTGCCAAAAATAAGTCTGGTAATCAAACAGGGATTCAAATGGACTAAATCTCTTGGAGAGGTGGGTAAAACGGTGTTAATATTTGTGATCAGTCAGTTTTTTATTTGGCTGCCCTGTCATTTCCCAGTCACCTCTCCTGAGGTACAACAGTAACAATTAAGGCACATTCGATTTTGTACAAGTCAGAGCAAAGGCTCATTTTCACTGTGCATCTCCAAGCCCTGAATATCCAAGACAAAAGCTCTGATTCTCCTGAGAGACTGCTTTCCACTGTAGTGATTAAAAAAACAAACTGTCTGGAATACCCAAGTCAAAAAAGAGTAGGTAGTTGCCTACCTTAGGTGTAGCTTTATTAGGCCTAAAAGAAGGATCTTTAACACTCTCCACCTGGAGAGATAAGGAATGTCGGTGCTTACCTTTTTCCCAGTCTGCTTCTCCACCATGTCGGTGTTGAGTGGGAAATCCTCCAGCTGGGGTGTTTTAGATCCCCCACCCTTGGGCATCGTTTAGCTTTCGCCACGCCAACTTCATTCACGGCTCCATCGCATCGTCATCAACCGTCTGCCGGGGGAAAGACAGAATCACGCACTGCTCTTTCGATCTGGGCTTCTCTTGAACGAATTGCAGTTCAGCCACTTTATATCATTTTCAACATTAAAATCCCATCAAGCTCTAACCTCCTGAGCAGTTTGGTGTAAATGGCACTACCATTATGCACTAATGTTTTTGTACCATTCTAATTTGCGTGTTCTACTCCGACAAATCTAAATAGCTTGGGCTTACTACTGCATGAGACTGAACAGGGCAGACTCAGGATTAACACTAAAGAGGTTAAAATCTACAATGCAAGCCAACTTACAAAACTGTCAAATTAATACATGTATGTCTTTAAGACTTACTGTACTGAGAACTGTACTGCAATTAAAGACTTCAGGCATGAACTCCACTTAAATGATACTTTTTTGCACGACAAATTCAAAACACGTTTCAAAGTACTTAATGTCCATGCAATTTGAAATGGTTTCTTTTTGATCTTACTATATGTACCACAACAGATTTTCCACAATCTCAATGGACTTATTCCAAATATTCACTTTTCATTAACTCAGAGGTTAAGGGTTTTGGCAGTTCTGACGTTTTTGAAATATTTCTCCTCTATGAAAAAACAATTTTAAAGGCACTCTGTAATGATTACAGGCACAAATTAACACAGACTGAAAATGAAAGTAGCTGAAACAGATCCTGTCAGATTTGTGCAGACGCAGGTTTCGTTCCAGAGCACAGCAAAAACACCCCCATTTACATGCATATCATCAGGTAAGAGACAGACCACTCTACAACAGCTGGAAAATGTGTATATCAAAAGAAATAGTGTAGTAACAAGCTTCACAGTAACTCAGTCTACAGTTACAAAATCCTATGACCAAAAGAAAAGTAGGCTAACAGCTAAGCACCTTTTCTAGAGGCACAGCAAGCAAGCCAGAAACGGGACTGCTCTGGTACAGAACTCATGTGTTTGTCTCTCCATACTGCTTTATTTTCCCTTTTAAGCAGCAAGAAGCAGCAAGATCACGTGCAAGCCACTTGAGTGGAACATGAATAAAAGATATGTAAAGAGTTCCTGAATATTGTTTCATCCACAACACATTTTCTACAGTGTGCAGAGGGCTACAATTTCTTCTGAACCCCCCCCCCTAGTAAATACTGGCAGTCCACAGCCATGGCGCCGCAACCCCTCCCTCTGATGTTCTCCTATTCAAAGATGGCTATTTATAACCGAAAGGCAACAACGCACTGTGAAAATTTAATACTTCTCTTACCCGCATGTGGGAAACCGACGCACAGGCACTTCTGCCTCCGACAATTACTGATCTCAAAAGTGACAAAAAAGGTCGGGTCCCAAGAAGCAAAACGCACACAAGGCCTGTGCTCTAATTAGGTAGGTTATCCTGAACAAACAAAATTGCAAGCCATGAACTAAAACATAAATAGAACTTCAGTGTAATATTAAATCAACGCAGCCTGTTTTTTTTTTTACTTCAGGAATGGACATAAGTAAATTAAAACTGCAGGATGCAAGCTCCACATTCTCTTGCGAAGAACATGCCTATTATTTGCATCATTCTGAATTCTGTATGTTATCTATTCAAGTTAATGTCCCCGTATTAATTTGACTAATTAAGTGAAATTAAGTCAATAAGGGGATTTCTTTAATATTGAAGCAACAGCACCCAAGGAGGGAAACTTAACATTAGCAACTTCATTGAATGTTTTGGTAACAAGCTTTCTCAGCGCTCTCTTTTCTCAAAGCGTGTGCAATCAGCTCGTGTCAAACCAGCTCTTTCTGTAACTGATTACGCTCAGAGCTGATAATTCATTCCACATGAATATGTACGTTAGGTCACCAAAGCACATTACCAGGGCATAGGTCTACCACACAACCAGACGATTGAAAAGAGCTTCCAGTGTATGTTTATATTACCTACTCTTTTATAAGAATTACAGAATAAAACCTTCCTCCATAAAAGTGATTCTTACTGATCATTGGTCACATTCACCCTTATTCTAATTTCATACCCAAAGGAATACAATATGAGGTGAAAACCTCATCCCCGGCCCCCCACGCACATCTCTAACCCTCACTGCTCTCAGCCTAAACATCACGGGAAACATGGATTTTTACACACTGGGCTCCAGATAGACAAGTAATGAAAGCACTGCAGAGGAATCAGGTCTGTTCTCAGGCATGCTGATTGATAAGGGGAGAGGAAGCAACTCACACAAGGGCAACCAGTTTTCCAGTAGTTAGTGTCCATCTGAAAATTGCTTATATAAGTATATACTCCTATAACATACACATTAAGTAGGGAGCTGCGCCAGCATGCGTAGGCTGCAAAGGAACAGGTACGGTTTATTCCATGCTGAGAGGAAAAGAGAAGATGTTTCGGCTGTGGTGCCTTCTTCAGGTGTGTGGAGGCATGGAATATACCTTTACCTGTTCCTTTGTAAAATACACATGCATTATAGGTATAAATTCTACATTTAGTAGCCCAAGAGTTTACAACACAACTGTGCACAACAAGATGTTTAAAGGCAGGCACATGAGAAAGACCACATCACTGCACTGTGATATGCTGCCTCTAGTTTAGAGTTGTATAGGACGTGGGACTATCGTTCTGCAGTGGTGGGCTTTTCTCTTTAAAACCACGGAAACACAACATTGAAAAACCTGCCACTTCTTCCACTGAAAACTTTTTGTGCCAAGGAAAATACTCAGCAAAGTACACAAGAAAAAAATTAATTACATATTATAGCTGTGATAGAAAAATCTGACTAAAAGCCTCACTAGCAAAACATCCTGTAGAGTCTAAAACATTTTAATTAGTAGAAATAGTGAAATGTATGAAGTCAACACAAGCTAAAGAAAATAAAAAATGACTTTGAAAGACTTAAGTTATAAACTACCATGTTGAATACATGCGGCCTTTCTCATCTTTGGTCTCAGAGGAATGTCTATACTGGAAATTCAAAATCAATTTACAATATAATTCATTGCAACTAATCCTCAATATTGGCTGCAGTTCATACATCGCAATAACGTGCTAGATCCCAGTTTATTACAAAACCAATATAAACCTCTATTAAAAATAAATAAGTCTTAATAAACACCGCCTACTGAAAATGTTCAAGGTTTGATTAAATTTGCAAAGTCAAAAGCCTCTTTTGCTGAAGATATGCTGAAGTTTTTCAGTCTTAAATTGTCTTTTGTAAAAGACAACAACAGACAGATGAAGTTCCTATTCTGGTAAATCTCCGAAGGGCCTTCTAATTACAATCACAATCAACCTACTGCTTTTTCACAAACAACAGGGAGCATTACTGTACAAACATGCTACATGGCAGACACTTTTTAGTTTTTTTTTTAAAGGGAATGTTAAGTTCAATAGATATTGCAAGTGGTCATGATGTAAAGTGCAATATTTTACAATACAGTTCCAATTAGTCCTTAATACAGAATAAATAAATTACATTTATTAAAACAAATGTAAAATGAATGTTGAATTGTTTTAATTCATTACTAGGTTGGAAGTATTGCAGAAACCAAGTAATTCACTTTAAAAAGTAATTGGAGAAAACAACTATGCCTTGAGAACATCTGTGGGCATGAGTTAACTTTTCCATTGCAAGTAGCTTTTATAGAGTTAGGGAACCATGTGACAGATCAATGAAGGTTTCAGAATGTACACTAGACACTGCAGAAGGAAAGCACCTCTTTCAGTCTCCTTCGACACACAGAATAAAGAAATTCCTCATCCCCCTTAACCTTGAATAGAGGATTTAGCATTATTGATTGTTCCAGTAAGACCCAGCAGAGACAATGTGCTGCTAATAGAGCATTGATTACTAATGACAGTGTAAAATATCTTTTTAGAACAAAGTCAGCGTTTCCCCGAGATATTAGATCTTCACACAGCAAATGACATTTTTAAAATGTGCTATAGTTCAGGGAAGTGCGTTATTGGCTCATATCCTCTAAGTGCTCCCTACAGATGAGGAATTCCACGTGCATTAAAATCAGGGTTTACTACACACCCATTTAAGCCACTGTAGAAAGGACTCACAGGACCAGCTATAAAACTAGGAGTGTTGGAGGTTAACTGAAGTAAAATACTGAAGTATAAAAACCTTACTTGATGAGAAACATGAGTTTAAATTAACAGGACACCATAAACCAATTGCATCTAAACTTATAGTTAAGTTTCAAAACATATTTCAGAATAAACATGATCTCACAAAAAAATAACATGTCAAGTTGCCCAAGGGTGATAGGAAAAGCTTTCCACCACACCTACTGCACAGCAGTTTAGTTGCCCCCACACTGTCTGGGAGCCTCTGTACTCAAGAGAGGCTGGCCCTGCACAACACTTCTCCTGTACTACACGCGCACAGATCTGGGCATGTGCACAGCACCTTCAACATAGACAAGCTGAGGGCAGCTCTGCACACAAATGTTGCTGTGCACTGCAGGCCTTTCTGTGGTCATGCCACTGCTGGCGTCCTCTCAGTGCGGAGACACAGCACACACTGTTAGGCATCAGCAGTGATGCAGTTTCTCATGACAGCTCCTGCTGCTGCATTACCATGAGATGAGTACCGCACAGCCCAACTCGCTGTCTTCGCCTTCACCGCAGCCAAGTCTCGTCACACATACACACACTAAAAAACATGGATGCAAGCTGATGAAATAGCACTACAGAAGCAGGCTAAGCATTAGCACATAGGATGTTTGTTTTGACTGCATAACTGACTTTAACCCAAAGTCCTCAACCCATTTAATAAAGGAACTGAGAAATATAGACTTAAATGCAGACATCTCAGTCCAGCTAAATCTAAATACTAGATGAATGTCAGAGGAACAGCCACCATAGATCTGAATATAAAATCAAGTCCTGCAGGCCATTTTATTCATATTCATGATTACTAGTGGAGCTTCTTTTCTCTACTGAAACTATTTACATTTAATATAAGAAAACACCTCAGTCAGTGTTTGGTGTGCAAACAAAGCACTGCAGCAGCCAGGCTGGCCCACTCCAGTATCTAAGCAACAGGGCCTAGATTGGCTTTATAGCCCATGACCTGTGCAAATTCATTTCATTAGTCCCTTTTGTGCACAGGGGGAAAAACAAACAAGCAGCATGGAAGTACATTGTGCTTCTGATTAACAACACAGCAAGGGCCTTTCTGCTTTTGGAAGGATACTGCACTTTCTTGTTTTAGCTTGCTAAACCTCTCCAGGGCTAATCCACCTGAGCGTTTTCTTCACATTACACACTTGCACAACCCCATACTACCTGGGAAACACCACACACACACCAAACGCTATTGCTTCAAAAGCACATTTGTTGTAGTTAAGGAGTATAAATATAAAGTAGTTCAGGTGGGTCAGGCTAAATATAAAGTATATTTAATTAGGTCATATGAACAGGAAGTATAAATGTAAATGTTTTTCAGTTGGTAAATATCAATATTGCCCTGCATATTATGAAATTGAACTGATAATTGTAAAACAACCTTTACAGACATGCTCTGCTTCACTATCCTCCCTCTTGGTATAGTAGATAGAACTGCTGCTGCACAGCTCTCCGACTGATTCTGGGCTGTGGAATCTTCTGTGCAGAGTCAATGTTCCCCCCATATTTAAATGGGTTCTCTTGAGGCATGCTGACTGGGTGAACTGGTGTGTCTTGTCCCTGTGTGACTGCGTGGATGCTCTGTGATGGGATGGCATCCTGTCCAGGCTGTAATCCTGCCTCGTGCCCTGTGCAGGCTTGGGGTTGCTGCATCCTTTAACCAGGAATAAGATACTTTCCGATACTGAATGGGTAACGCCCTTCTTCAGATACACCTGCGCTCCAGGTCTTGGTCAGGGAATTCTTGCAAGGCCAGGAGGCATTAGGGAGATTTTTGTTCCCTGTCAAGTACTGTTCTGTGTATATGAAAGAAAATCTTTGCTTCACTGGATATGATTTAAAAAAAATCAAGGACAAGGACATTTATTCTCCCTTCCAGAAAAATGCTTATTCTCCTAGAAGCAATTCCACTTCCAATAAGATATGAACTGAAATAAATTGTTGCTTGATAAATAAATCTAAGTCATGACTTCCGCGTGGCCTCACAGGTAAACAGATTGTTCCCCCATGATAACCCAGTCCCTGTTTTTTTTAATTGCATCTACTCATCCTTCCTTTCAGCAGAACCACATCAGATCTTAAATGGTGCACTGCCATTTTTCACACAAAACACAGAAAAGAAAGATATTAGAGGCGGTGGTGGTGACACACATCTACAATAATACACACGCAGGGCCTGTTGCTTAGCAACGTACGACAAAAGCACGTGTTAGCAAGTAGCTGGCAGCAAACGGCTGTAAATGCACTATGGCATTTATTGAAGTGCACAGTCTCTGAATAAAATCCATAATCTATTGCCCTATTTCATTCTCTGATCTATAAAAACAAGATGCTCTGTGGAAAAGCCCAGACATTGTGCCAAATAATTACCTGAGACTCACATTTCAATATCGCAAACTTAGAATGCACAACAGCTAGAATGAAATAAATGAAATAAATCTTGAAAAGGGATTTCCACAGCTTTTAGAAATATGCTCGTTTCTTAATATAATAAATACACACAGTGTACTCTATATTGATGTGTATTCAACTAGTATTACTCGAGCATTGGATAATACTGCATGATATTGGTACTGTTGATGTTTGTTCTCATTTGGTTTTTATCAATGTTTGAAAATTTGATAAAAACTGAGTAAACAAACTTTATGGACAGAGGCTTTCCACCCAAAATTAAAACAGCAGCTTGCTCCTCACGCTTTCATTTTTAAAGAAATGCTGTTGAACCGACCAACAAATCCAAAGACATATGATCCAGGTGTCAAGATCCAGGAAATCACCCTAAGCATTACATGCTACATGTGTACAGATTTGTCTCTGAAGCCTCAGCAGCTCATATCTCCATTCTATGTTTTCTGACACTAGAGAAGAAATGAAATTCAGGCTAGCACACTGTGATAACTACCAAGTATATTTTAGAATTAAGTTTCAAAATCACTCGAGTATGTAAAAAGCATTAAATGTAAAACAACCTGAAAAACAAAAGTAGGCTACAAATGATACTGGATTTATATTAGCAGATTTACTGCATTTAAGGTTAAAATCTACAATTAAATAGCCTATTAACAGCAAGCTACACTGGCTAAAAGACTAACTCAAGGTCTAGTATCCATCTACCTTGCACTCAGGCCCAGAGCATCAATCAATGTGACAGCTAAAACTTCACACTGAATGACATTCTGAATTGCAGAGTACGTTTTTGTCATCTAACTTTTATCATTTTTAACCATCTGTAAAGTCTCTGTAAAAAAGCTTTAATGTAAATTAAACACCTTGTCTTCAGTTACAGGTGGTGTTTTCATTGATGTTTTTCAAACTTATCAGTTACAAGAAAAAAGTTTTAAACACCAGTTATCACTTTGACAATGTGTTCAGTTCCAAACACTTGTACCGTAGCTAATCATGAATACCAGATGGTGTGTCAAGAAAGTTGGATCTAAAAGAGATCACTTTATTAGCCATATACAATTTCTTGCATTAGGAAAGAACTCATGCTTTATTTCCTTTTTCCTCTTCAATGAAAAACTTTACTGCACATTTAAAAAGTGAGATAATGTAATAAAGAACCACTAAAGTCTTAAGACATTCTACCAAAATTAACAAGGTAGTTTAATTTCTATCTCAGCCACTGAAAGAACCAGTGGTAGTGTTACATGTTTTCCAACTGCTTCACTATATGCAATTTTTAAAATGTATCCTCAATTAAATGCTTTTCTTTAGGTACATTACCCACTTAAAATTCTATTACTTATTCTTGTTGCACTTTACCCCCTGCAGTTTAGAGATATATTTAAAAAAGATTTAGTCACCGTGCTCTACATTCACAGCACATACCATCCGCTCTCCTTCACAAACGCAGTAACAGCTCATTTAAAACATGGAAAACACACCAAGCACATCACAGAAGTCCTCAATCTCCATCTTTGTTAAGGAGGTACTGGTATGAAATAAAAGACGCAATTAACAATATGGAAATATCTATTTGGCAACAAATATTCTGATCATGGATTGTTTAAAAGGCATTATTCAAACACATCAAGCACATGCAATTTTCTTATCTACAGCTGTGTACCATAAGACTGATAAAATGTATATCAGGTTTGCTGGAGTTTAGTATACTGAATGGGTGTCTGGGTTATATCAGACTTATTTAGAAGCAGTCTGCTTTGTGATTATAACACTTCACTTGGATTTTCATTTATTAATTTAATAATCCAATGTCCAAACTGGGGAAGGGCAGTTTAGTTTCAGCCTAATAAAAATCATAAAACGTGACCATATTTACAGAGAAGGGCTAAATAATTAAAACTTCTACTGCACAGAACTGCACCAGCACTGAATACAAGATGTGGTTTACTGGCACAGAGCCTTCTAGCGCTGGAAGTCTTTTGTACATCTTATTACCGAAATACATTTTGACCAAGTATATAATGGACCCATGTGTCCAGTTCCACTGTTTAGACATGTGTATGAGATTTGGTGCATTGCCAGTTTTCGCGATTGTGCTGATGTTCACACAAGCTGTATAATGGTCAATTCATCTTTTTTAGCACCTGACACACTCAAAGGAAAAATCATTTGTAGGACAATATGATGTGATTCACTAAAAAATACATGGCGACTCATACTTCAGTTCTAATCACTATCACTAAGTTAATTCTAAAATGCTGGCAACCACCAACCTGCAGAAGTAACTGAGCAGTCTTGGTTCCAGAATGCTACCCCTATCCCACATTGTTAAACCTATGAGAACAAGTTAGTGAGGAATCAGAAGACCAGATGTCTTCCGTTTGGTACCACAATATTGCGTTTACCACAGTATTGTTTTTCAAGCGACTTACTTCCTTACAAATCAAGATAATGTGCTATACATAGCTACTGCAGCAATCTGAACTGTATGATCCACAGAGAAATTGGTCGACTTTACTCTCAAAATATCACACAGAGCTCTAAAGTGAAGCCACCGCCAAGGCTAGCCCTGTATTGCTTGTCGAGGAGACAGTAACACTTTCTGCCAAGCCCAATCATATCACATAGAAGTGCTTCTGGAGAAACAGCAATCACAGTACAGCATTCACAAGTGTCAGCTCAAGACTGTTTCACAGAACCCTACATCATTACTAGGGAAAAAGAACCAAAACTCACGAAGAAAGCTGAAAACTACAATGTTAAATATGCCTAACTTGCATATTTCAATTACTGACTACACAGCTGCTTTGTTTCCAGGATGTAGAAAACATTTATCTCCATAATCACACAAACGTATACTTTTACATCCTCCAAAAACACTCAGAAATGCTATAAAGTAGAAATGGGCTATTTTGCGCAACAGCTGACGACTTCCGTAGCCAAACTTTACTCCATTGGAATTAGAACAACCATCCAATTAACCTCTTCTACTCCTAAAGCCATCCAACCCTTCAAAGAACAATTCTGCCAGGAAGGTTGTGCTGTTAAACATCTTACATTGTCTTAGAGAGTATAGACAGTACAGGCCTGGCTAAGGGCTTGAAGTCAAGGTTACCCCAAGTGCATAAAGCCTGAACCAACATATCTGTTTTTACTCCATTAACTCACTACAAAGAAATATCCATACAAGAAAAAACATTTTCTTTCTACAAAAGTCAAATTTTCTAGCTGTAGCATATTTAGGATGCAAATGTTCTTCCAGGGCTTGTCCAAAATGTCTTATACCTTAGATAAAATTGTGAGACTAATGGAACAAAGACAATTTACATGAGGTTTTAGAAAGCCTGGTCCTGCCAATTTTCTTAGCTTTCCAAAATAAAGCACAAAGAAAAAAAATAAGAAGTGACTATTACTATTATTCAAACTATTATGAAGCTATATACTGTTTAGGCTGTAAAAATAACCTTTCTAGGTTGTGGGGAAGCCATCAGATAAAGATAAGAGTTTGTTTCACCTTTACTTGACTGACAAAGGACAAACAGATAAATCTCTGGGGTTTGCTCTGAACACCTACAAACCTACCCTAAATCTCTAAAATGTTTCAGTGAGTGACAGCTACTTTTACCTAGCAGAGCAACTAAATGCACCACTAAGAAAGGAGCGCTCTTTATAAATTACCATAAGGACCCATTCAGTCATACTTTCTCTTTTGTTATTTGGATTTTTGTTCAGAAAAGATCTTCTCAGGTACACTTTTAAAGACATTGGGTATTGTGATATTTTTTTTAATTTGGCAAGGCTTTGATTTTGTGATACATTTTTACTGTAGAATGGCAAGTAAGCAGTTTGTGGTCTTTGAATAGAATATTCTACGCCATCGGGAAAACCATTCGATAAAAACGCTTTGCCAATTGGAATTTGAAATGCGCTATTTTGAAGTTGTTTTGTTTCTTATGGTACATGATTTTGATTTTTCTGCTAAAAATTGATTAAATCAATAAGCAAGGCTATATATTTTCATTTCTGAATTCAGTGCATCTGCAATAATCTGTCAACTATGATAACGTAAAGCGTAAGGTATTGTATACTTTGGTGCTTTTCACACCTGCGTCCAAGATGGATGTAAAAGGTTAAACTCACAGTGTGGGCAGACACACGCACCTTGGCTCTGCCATACATATCTTCTAACCCAGCTGCTTCTAAACCACATCAGACAAGATTGTTCAGCAAGAGTAGCTTTTGGAAAAGAGCCTTTTACATAAAAATACAGAAAAAGAACAACTAGAAGGCTTAACTTGCTTAAACAGCTTAAACAGAAGAAAGAATGCATGGCTCAAATGTGGTGAACACCAAAAGTAAAGAAACCATTAAATGTCTGCCGATTAAATAAGCCATCCTTCCATATCTCCACATTTGGAGCAGTTTAAGTATGACTGCAATGTACCAACAGATAGCAATTTCAACTGAAGTGTTATTTATCAGATTTCAATCAAGAATAAGTTAATTTCTCAATTCCACTCAAAAACAGATCAGAAATACTTAACTCAAAGTGCCTGTAATGTTAAAAAACCTTGCAATTTTCATTTTTTATGGTGACTCGACATCTACTTATCCGTTTTTATACTTTAGCTTTTTGTAGCCTTCTCTGTTTTTTTTTTTTTTTAGAGTGTGGGAGAATTCAGCAGCTGCTATAACCAAGTGAAATTAACCAGATCCCACAGGAAAAGGCATTCAAGCTGCCATTAAAAATCGGCATCACTGAGGTTACTGGTATCTTATGATGTAACACAATCTGGTGTGCAACTGGGAATATTAAAGCCAGCAAGAAAATAGAGCCAGGTCATTCCCCCAGTTTATGGAATTTTCTTGTAGAAGCAGAAGGACAAAGCTTATACGTTTATATCTTGAACACATCACTGATGAACACAACCATGCTATTTCACTCCAAATCTGAAAAATCATGAAGTACACCATCCTGTTAACATCAAAGCAATATCTGCCTCTATGTATCGGTCTTTAACTTCCACCTGCTCTTGGCCTTCCACCTCAACATAATGATGTTCAGATAAAGTTTTTCCAACACTGACGGCTCAAAAAAAATCTCAAAATCTGCTGGAATTACAACAAAAATCAGGTGAAGATGAATGGTCTTCACGATGCTCTCTCTTCAACAAAGTTAAAACCTGCAACGTGTGACACCCATCAACGAATTATATTTCCTGTACATAAAACAGATAGTGACTGTAAAACATTTTGAACTTTTTCTTTCATTCTTAGTAGCAGGTTCCTGTGCATGAGAGTGTGACTGCAGGCAAAGCCTCCCAGGCCGGGCTGTTCTCCAGGGTCTCTAGCTGTGCTCGAGAGCTTTATTGAAGTCAGCGTAAGCCCTCCGGTGGTCTGCTCCCATGGATCTGCCTTGCAGGCACTCAACAATTCTCTTCAGGTGTTTCTGATGAATTGCATTGCTGCAAAATTTGACAAACCTCCAAAGATGGCAAACATGATGCCCCCGCCAACTTCCCTCCTACTAGGATATCACAAGAAAGCTTATACCAATCTAATAAACAGGAAGCACGTTACTGGCTGTTCTGGCCTCGATTAACCTAGGCTAAAACCATGCAACAATGTACACCAACACAGGGCCATACAGCAATCCTAGGCTGGTAAGATTTCAGAAAAAAATACATAAAACAATGCACTAAACAATCTTTAAATTTAGAAATCAAAAATGCTTGGCCAAATTTTAACTTTAAGATAAAGGGACAATTGTAAAAAACTTTTGGTAATTTTTAATTCTCAAAGATTTTGAAACAGATTATAATTTAACAGATGTATGCATAAAGATTTCTACTACGAGCATCTTAGCAGGCCATATCATTTAACAAAGCCCAGATTCCTATAGTGCTTCTGCACCTTTATTAAATGTTTTAGATGGTGCAGTCTAGCTGCTGTTTATCACTCCAGTATTAATATGTAGATGCCTGATAGTGCAGCATCATTATAAACGATCAAAGAGTATGATTCCATGGTTGAGCTCAGAATGCTGAGCCAACAGCTGAGCTCACTCATTGGCCAGCTTATCTGTGAACCAGTGCTGTAAGATGGCAAAGTCACTTTCAAACAAGAGAAAAAAAAAACATTCCTTTGAACCCAGTACTGGGAATTCCTTAAAAGTGATATCCCGACTCAGACTATAACTGCCAGAATGCTACATGTTCTGCATTAAAACATACATATTTTAAATGCAGCAGTGAGACCTCCAAGGGCCGAAGGTCTGCATGAGAGCTAACTGGAATGTTCTAAGTGAGAGGCAAGCACCAAGCAGAATTTCAATTTTACAAGCACAGCAGTGGGTGTAGCAAACTTTCAGATCAAAAGATTAATAATATATCAATGGGATGATAAAAGGAGCAATAACTCTTGAGCGCAGCATGCTCAGAGGTGGAAACATTTGAGACAAGCTACTGCTCTCCATTCTAGTCAAAGCAGGCCAATGAATGAGAGCTTCGTGTTTACACAGAGGTGTCATCTGGAAAATACATTTCTGGGCAAAAGGCTAGTGCTGACCAAGCTCCTTTCATTAAAAGGAAACTGCAGCCTGAAAATTACAGGTATATACACTATGCAATAAATGTGCTTCAAAAGCACAGTATAATTTATTAAATTATATTGATTTCCTTCAATGATGTTCAGAATCATTATGTCCTCTGAAACTACTACAGTCTTATCGTTCATGTATATACATGTGAATGATGCTGTATATACCAAAAGTAAGATACTACTGCTCAATATTTCATAATGTCCATGTATTTCCTATTTCTAAAAACACAATGTGTATTGACTCCTGCATAAGACTCAGCTCAGAATAATTAGAGAATGACATTTTTCTCCTGCCTATCATTTCTAGGCGATTGTTACTCTTACACCTAAAGGTAAGCTCCGTCCCACAACAATTAGATCATACAATTATATACATACACACACGTGAAGTGTCCAAACTTGATGGAATCGGCTGAATGTTTCCTATAAATACAGGTAGTGGACAATAAAATGGAAACACCAACAAAAAGGGACATTGGGCCACCATTTGCCGTCTGTATGAGCCATTGCATAGAGTCTACCAGCAACTGGAATTCTGAAGGAGTGATGTGGCACCATTTATCCACAATAAAGATGCCAGGTTAATGGAAAAGGAAAATGCAGTCTCGGGAGTCATTCCACACTATTCCGTAAATGCTTTGTTTTAGATCTGAGAGAGAGAAAGCCATGAAATAGACAACATCATTGTCGTGTTCATCAAAACATTGGGGAAAGGTCACATGCTCTCTGGATGGAGGCATTGTTATCCTGGAAGACACCCCTCCCAGCAAAAAATGCTGCAACATAGGTTGAAGATAACTCAGTACCATTAAGTAGCAATTAGCATTGACCCTGCCTTCTACGGGAATGAGTTCACCCAAACTATGCCAGGAAAATGTGCCTCATTATGTTATGAAACCACCAGAACCACTCACTTTTGAACCAGAGCACTCAGGACTGTAGGGTTCTTTATTTGGTGATATCAATAACATGGTAAAAGAAGCTTTGCAAACATTGCCAGGGGTCACGGGCGGCCTGTGCGCTGTAACCTCACTACTGTCTCCCTTTCGGTGGATTTTCAGACTGTTTCTGATTAAACTGGCTGCTTGCACCCCAGGCTGATATTTGGAGTAAAACGATCTGTAGTTCCTCACCTGTTGCGCTTTGCACTCTGAATTAATGCATGGATAATATGATAGCGGGGTAAGCACTTCCAACCACTGCTGGCCTTTGCTAATGTCTTTACCTCAGATTTCCATACTGACATCATTGATCGTGAGCCATCAGCAAGTTGAGCTGTCTTGGTCACTGAAGGTCCTGACAAAAGTGCCCCAACAATTACCCTTATGTCAAAGTCATGCAGGCCTTGCAGTCAGGCGCACCACAACTAACAGCAACACATCTTCATAAATTTTCATTCTTGAACCTAAGCATGCTGGGATGTTATTTGCTTAACATATACCAACATAAAAAAAGTCACACCTGTGTAGAAGATCTTGCTTTCAATGTACTTGGTGTCCCTTATTTACTTAGGTGTTTGTTTTTTTTTGTCCACTATCTATAATAAAATAACACCTTTAGTACTTACTCAGAAATTACGTAGAATATGGGATTTTTAATCACGTTACATTTTAATACATTTGTAAGGACAAAAAGAGGAGTTGCAGTTTTTAATAGTTTCATGTTCACTCACTCATTGCTCCTTACTCAGCTGTACATATCACAATCTGACCTCACAGACATTCTACAAAATACAGTCTATACCTTCTGCCGGAGCTAGCCTTTCATCTTGATTCAGAGGGAGAGTCCTTGCTAGCAAACACTTTCAGCTTTTTGTGAGAAAAATGCAAAATGCTTAAGATATCTAAAAAAATATAGGCTAAGGTATTAGGTGAAACAGAAAAACTGAGATAGAATCATTAACTGCATACTGTATAAAAAACAGGGCAAAGTTTTCAGTGCATTTGTATAGGTTGCCTCTTGGATAAGTGTGGTGAAAGCAAGCTATGTTCTGTACTGTGTAGCTGAGGCCAGTGATGTGGCTTTGATTACTCTTTGTAATGTGCTTGTCTTTAAAAAAAAAAGTGCTCGGCAGACAGTAAACAACTTTGCTGCAAGCAAGCGAAGCCAACACATGCTCACAAGGTTTCATAAAACCAGCTTCCTTTCAGTAATCCACCACACTAAACATATAGCCCCTGTTCTCCAGGCTGCTGTGCAGATTCTAAATAAGACAAAAACACGCTGTGTGTAAACTCTTGTATATAAGACTAAAAAAAGAGCTTCTTGGCAAGTGCTCTGGTGACAGAGGGCCAGTAATACATGCCATGCTCAAAACTGTTTTGAACAACTTTAACCTTCCTCTTTTCTCTCACAGATCACCTGCTCTTCCATTAGGATATAAAGATGATGTGTTCCTAGATTCAACCCCCACACTTTCAATCTATTTACTATACCTAAACTCCAAAAGAAAACTGTTGTAGTGTGAAAAACCCAAAATAGTTTTTGCACTTTTGTTTAAGATACCCCTTATAAAAAATGACATTTGAGTGGAACAGTGAGCTTTCTTTTTGGATATGGTTCTTACAAATAAGACCTGCACATACATGCATAATGTGGGAATAGTCACTTGATCTATTATGTAGTGGAACTGCTGGCACATAATGACTACTGTTCGTCTGCATATCACTAGTGGAAGAAGCAAGTCCTATGTATAAACTTTCTGGGCATCCATTGCAATTAAAAGCACTACAGTAATTCAGGAAATTATGAATCCACAACATTTTTATGGTAAAAATGCATTAAGTGTAAGCTGTTTCATGTAACAGTGGGTGACAAAAAGTATTCTTGAAAAGCTGAGCCCTCAGTTGTACAACACTACTGCAAAATGAACTGACGAGATCTCAGTACAGAGAAATTGCAATGAATTCTTCATTAGGCTTCTTCTCACCTGATACAAAGGTTTTGGAAACAACAGGATGTTATAACTTATTAAATTTTCTTCAGCTTTATGTGACCTACAACAAGGCTCAAACTTAGAACCCTTCTGTATGTCAAACATACATGAAAGTGGAATTTAAAAAAGGGCTACAGTGCAGACAGGAGCTGGCTTTTCATCATGTTAGGAAATGTTAAGATATATAGGAGGACAACATTGCTCGGAAGAAGGCACACTATTTCCAGTAGCTTTTATTACACTCTAAGAGTATGCAGTATAATCACTAATGATATCAGGTTTCAGGAACTATCGGGAAAAATATGGATGTAGTAAGAAGTGCACAACTGCGCTGACAGGACAGTTTTCCTGATAAATGGATTCTGATCATCAATGGTTAGTCTTAGGATAAAAGGCAATACTGTAACTTGTGGGGATTGGGAAAGTTTAACAGCCCTGTGCCCCATGTTATTGCATATCTGGCCAAAGTCTTTTATAAGGCCTAAACAAACAAAAGCACCAGGTTTATTTGTATATAAAATGAAGCCCTTCTACCTTCTTTAAAGTGAAGCCAGGTGTTTTTTCTTTAAAAAAAAGGACGGACTTCTGTTTCAGCTCTGCTTTCGACAGAGGGCCTTTCAGCTTGCTCGAGTCTTTTCGTGAGCACAAAGAGCCAGCAGCCAAGTTACACCACAGCCTGAGAGCTCTAACATTTGGCCCCTATTAGGTTTCAGGCAGTCGATCTGATCCATGGGCCTCCCTGTGACAAGGCCCATGTTGTCCTTGAGTAAGTCATTAGGCGTTCTGAGAAAGAGCATGTGCTCAAGGGAAAGCTAGTGTGTACCAGCCTAAGCAGAGATGCCGAGGTTATTCTAGAATGCTACACTTTCTCTCCACTGTTTCTGATTCATTCTTTGCATTTCAGATATCAAGGTCATAATGAACAGCATGTGTGCTTTTTATTTCAGCCAATAAACGGACCATAGAAATTTCTGAAAGTTATGTTTTTCTTTTTTCTCAGCACAGTATGCTATCAAGGTAAAATCATACAATATTCAGTTTCTCCATTTGAATAAAAATGAAAAAAAAACAATAAAAATATATTAGTTACCAAATTCCAACTATAAAAGCAAAGAAGGATTTTACAATGACAGTTCACTAAATATTGTTTTGTAAAAAGCCTGCATCTTTGTGAGAAACAAATGCATGTAACAATTTAAAATGTCACTGTTCCCAGACAGGTTTAGACTAAAGATTGTATCGGTGCTGATGAACAGATAAACAGAAACAACCGTGTTCTACACACGTGCCATGGAAAAAGCATTACAAATGACCACGGGCAGTGTGCACAGCTCCCTGTACACAATGCCTGTGCTGCATTTCAGCACTAAATGGGAATGACAAGGATAAGGGAACCTATGTGGCCTTAAATGTTTTGTCAGACCCTCCAAGTTGCCCACGGTCCTGTGAATGTGGAATTTACAATTGTTCACAGAATACTCTAGCAACCACAGAAAATCACACTACAGAAAACATACACTTCCATGCTGGCATGTCTTAGCACCTTTAAACTGACTGCACAAAATCACCTGTATATAAAACAGGAAAGGTGGTACACTACTGCCAATATCCCATTGGTTATGATACACGAAAAGAAATCAGAGGCACTGGCACTTGATAAGTACCATGTAGTAACGAATCCATCAAAATGGGTCATGTTGCATGAAATCAACCCGATTTTGGTATGACCATCTCAAATGTTCCTGTTTCGTGAAAGTGATTGCTTCTGGCTTATCCTCCAAGACTCAGACTTGCACATTAATAGTACAGAATTTCTGAGATATGATCATGTTTTGGGTATTTTGGTACCAACCCAGAATTCCTTGATTCCATTCAACCATGATCCCATGATTCCATTCAACCAGGCAAAGGTACATGCCAAGCTATAGGCCTTCACTTACAGCTTGTTTCTGATACTGGGACATATCCATAGAACTCCTGGATAACTAGGATAGTCTTAGCCACACTGTGTCTGTTCTTTAGCTTACTCACACTATGTGAATGCTATAACAGGTATATATTTATCATGATTTGGTTATTGCACGATTACCCCACACTCACAGATTTTCCCCAAGTGATTTGGCAAACAAATACCACTCTGAGTTGATTGCAAAGAGGTGCGCTACCATAATCGTTTTGTACTAAGTCTGGAAAGACATTGACACTGGCTCTGGTAGTGTTCTTGTGGTAACAGAGCAATGAACACAAAGTAGCCTGAAAGTGCCCTGAAAAAACAAAGCATTAAGTCACAGAAAAAATAATATATTCACCTGGTTTAAGGGATTTTATTTTTTTGCAAAAGAAAGATATGACCATATCTATGCTATAAAATGTTACGTTCCAAAACTCAAGTCTTTAAAAAAACATGTATTCTTGATCAATGCTTGCAACATTGATAGATATTCAATACAAGCAATTGTTGTGGGCTGACAAATCAATCAATCAGATGTAGATCAGAGATACTAATTTACAAGTTTCCACACAAATTATTCCTTTGCAAGACAAATGTAGTAAATGTTGGGAACCTCTGTGAAAGTAACGGCAAAGCCAGCTTTATTTCACAAACCATGTGCACTAATATCAAAACTTACTACACAACAATTGTAAGCAAATATCTTTTAAAAGAATCCCATGTCAGATAGTGAAACCTTTGTAAACTGCTGTTTATGTAAATTTATATACAACTTTCAGTGACATCCATAGTATCAATGTGTATTTTGTGATTTTTCAAATTAGTATGAAATATGGGACTTAGTGCAGTAGCATTTGACTTTTGCATAGTTTTAATTATTCTTTGTAATTTTAGACAAACAAAATTCAGTCAAATAAAGTAATATTTAACCTACTACTATATTACCATTGATATGAATATTGAATCATGGGTGTTACATTTTTAAATATTCTTCTTCATTGTTGAAAAATTGGATTTAATTATTGATGCTTTGATATTTTAACGATGTAAATCTTGTGGATACATCACATTATAGGAGAACGGCACCGGAACACAACAGTAATGAACATCCAGAGAATAGATAGTGGTGTTTATTTTCAGAAGGCTTTTAATAAAGTTTCCAATGGGAGATTTATTCTCAACTTTCATAAAGTAAGCACTTGGGGAAGGGTGTCTATATAATGAACTGGTTAATGAACGAAAGACAACAAACGGAAAGTATGTGGAATTGCATTTAAAAACTGAAAACAAGAGGTATGCGTTTACCCAACGGGTTGTGGCAGAATGGAACAAGCTTCACAGCCATATTTTTGAATATGACATCCTGTAACAACAGTAACTGTATGAGGTGCTTGGATCAATTAGATACTATCCACCCAATGAGACAGAATGGCCTTATGGCCTCTCGTTTGTAACCTTTCAATGCTCATACTGCAAACTCCAAAAGGGAATTGTGATAATGTCACCGGTTCTACATGTTTGACGGCACAATGTTTCAGTCCCTTTTCATACCTAAGATGAATGAAAGCACGGTTTTCAGTAAATATTTCCATATGTAAAGGAACATTTATGAGCAAAAGCAACATTTAAGAAATCTACATTAACATTTCTTTCTCCCTGGCCAAAGCACATACCAGCAAGTGATAAAATCATTTTTCACATAGAGAACATAACCTTATGAAGCAAAAAAAAAAGTATTCAGTAATGCCAAGGTTCCTGACTTTCCATAATCTGCGAAACTTGACATCAAGTTAGTATTTCCTGTTGATGGCCCACTTTTCACAACACTTACTTTCATGGAAAATAGTAAGCCACGTGAATCTTCTATACAACCAGAATCAAACAAACAGAAGAAAAACAAAGCAACGAGACTAATATATCAAAAGCACATGCAGGGCCTACTGCAGACTGCTGATATCTGGACTCGACAAAAGATGGGGCAAGACTGCCAGATTTTCCATCAGCAAAAGATCATTCTTATAAGCCTGCTCAGTCACAACCCATTTGACATTCAATAAAACAACACCCTAGTTTTACCAGTTGAACAGCACAGACACAGGATCCGCAACTGCCAAAGCACTCAGAGGACAAGGGCTGCATTTTGACTAAGAAAAGGGAAAGATGATACACTTACGAGAATCTGCAGTCAGCTTCCAGCTACTCAGGTTTCTCACACAAAGCTCTCTTTTTCTTCCCCCTTTTTCTTTTTGCTCCCTCCCTCCACTGGAAATACACAATTTTATTCACTTTCTCAGCATCACCATTTTTGAGTGGTGAGCAGCAATATCTGTCAGCCTGCTGTGGAAAGGGAAACCAAACCCAATAAGAACTGATGGGGGGATATTGTTTTGTTTTGTGATATTCTCTTTGCCCTGTGATTCATCGCAGCATCCAGAATGCTTCTTACACCAAGAACAGCTTAGTTAAAAAAAGCCTAAAAACTAGGTCAGAGCAGTATGCCATTTTCAAACCAGCTTCATTCCTAAACTCCCACGACAGCTGTCTGCCCCCACTCCTGCATCTCCCCTCCTCATCACACCTCCCCCAACAGATACTCTCCTTTTTTTAACATTCCATTAGAAGTGGCCATTCCCATGCCTCCTATAAATGACCACGGATTGCATAACAGGGTTTGGACACCATGAGGCCCCGATGACCGAAAGGACAATAAGTGAACCACAGCTCTGCTCTCTCCTTGCACAAAGTATATTCATATGCAGATGCTTCTCCATGTGTGCAGAAAATGAAAAGAATCGCTTTCCCACATTGGAACCAACCAGGCATTTCCAAGTAAGAAAAAAAAAGTGCACACCCTACTTCCTTTGAGACAACGAAGAAGAATTTCATTGTGTGGCAAGAACGTCAGAGGAGCAAACAAATCAACTCAGAACGCCACAAGCACACAACTACAATATTTAAATTAAAACTGAATGCAGTCTTTACACCAGATTCCTAATAACACATCCATAATCACTACAGGCCAATAAAACTTAACAGAACTTCTGCTGGGCCAAGATGAGAGAGGAAAGTGACTGCAGAATGGTCAGTCGAAACTAGTAAAATTGTGTTTAATAGGCACTGAACAAAAGGATATCGTAGACACCCAACACCACCCAAAGATAAAAGACCGATCAGGAAATGCAATGAGATCAATTTATATTGTAGGAACCAAGAAGCTAATGTAAAGTTTTAAAATCCCACAAAACTCTTGAAAAACATTTAGGCCTACTGTTGAAAACTTACAACAAAAATCTAATTATGAACATACCACAGAACCTCATACAACAATTTATAACCATGTCCAAGTTAAGGGAGACATTCATGTAAAACAAACCTTATCTGTGGTATTACATAATCAGTGAAAATATGCATATTGCCACACTTCTCAAAGGCCACTCTGCTCCTGTTGCTCCTTAGTGACTCAACACTATACAAACCCCTCAGCTCCAAAAGAGTTCTATACATTCAAGTACTGCATCAAATATACTTAATTTAAAAAAAAAAGTGGTCATGAACTTGAAGTTAATCTTGACATTTAATTTGAAACTGTTTGCCTTGATACAAAGTAACTTGTTTACTTTAAGTGAAGCAAAGGAATGCAGAAAACCTTGAATATATGGAAGAGTAAAGCACCAGATCTCTTAGAAAAGCTATACTTACATCAGTTTCAATAATTACCATTATTTAGCACATTTATAACATCCTTATTGTGCTGATGGTAAACATGAATGGTAAACACCTTTATAGCACAGATCTGCATGGCACAATAGACATTAGAAGGCATGTATTTACTTAAGCCCAAAAAAACTGAAGCAAAAAGAAAATCAAAGTGCTGCTGCAGTTAAGACTCCTAAGTTAGGTTTTTTATAACAATGGGTATAACACACCCTATCAGCACATGATGTTATTTTAAGAGGTTGGCAGGCATTAGTTACACATTCACCTTCTGTGAAAGTCTTTTTTAGCCTATTTTATTGCAACAATAGTGCTGATACAAGTCACAAAAAATAAATGCAGTTTCTGAAAAATAACTTCAGTTAGGCCATCTAGCACTTATTTCCAAACCGAATAAAGAGTTAAAATTTAGCACAATGGTCACCTTTAATGTTTCAGTTCCTGCTGCACAAAATTGTGAAATGTTTTCAAGAAAAATTACAGCTCAATAAAAAAATCCCTTTGTGAACAGCTTCATCTTCTACAAAACTCCACTGCTTCAACAGCAGCTGATTCTCCAACCTTGTTAAAAATAAATCTGTGAAATCTAAGATTATAGTGATTACAAATATTATGTCATCCAATGCATACACAGTGTATTGTACATTCTGATGACTGTTTTGGTCATCTTACAGCATTTGGAACATCTCGTCTTCATGATCCCCTTTTACATTTTATTTCTCACTGTCTGCCCATTTCCAGTGAGTCTAACATTACGATGGAGAAAAGCTTTTTACCTTAAGAGCAGCCACCACTAGCACAGATTCTTCAAAATTTAGTAACCTTTTGCTGACTGAACATGAAGAGCATAAGAGAGAGAGACTAAAATTAACAAAATGGAACCCTGTGAATGTTACAAATCTTAAACCTGTAAATGTTGATGACAAACGTAGCTGCTGAAATGTGTCGGCATATAATGTAGCAATGCCGACTTTTAACACTCAGCTTAATCTTTTTTGCAACTTAAAAAATCTACACTGAATAATTTCTGTGAAAAACTACTTCGGAAAACACTTCAATATGTGATTGGTACACCTCATAATAAAGGGAACTGGCACACTGATTCCCAGGAGAACTGCACTGAATCTGGGAGAGGAAAAAAAAGGCAAAAACAGGCACGCCCATCCTGCATGCCCCCCAGTCGGATATGCACATGCAGGTCCAATCAAGAAATGCTCACAGTTGTTACTTAACCGGAGAATTTAATGTTCTTCACGAAAAGCAAAAAACAAATCTTGGCATCAGAAGTATAAAAACAGTCACCGTGACCTACATAGACTGTGTGGAAGACATTTATGCATATGTAAGTACTTACATTATATACATTCTGCATACTTTTCATTTCTATGGGGAAGCTGATTAAATTAAAAAAAACATAAAATTAAAAGCTTTTCTACTATAGCCTAGGTTAAAATGGGCATTCTGACCAAATAAGCAAATATCACCAGTACCAGATCAAGCTGGAAGAAAGCAGTTGGGAAAGGCAGAGCACATTCTTCACTACGAGAGAGGAAAAAAGCAGCCAGGAGAAGGAAGTCGTCTCCAAGATGGTGATTTCCTGCCAAGAGTGCAGGACTGACAGCACTCTGCCTCCAACCCCCACAAAATATTTCTCTCTCCCCATATCTACAAATGAATGGGCAAACACTACATCCCTCCAATTGTCAATGCCTCATTCTTGGGTCCTTTCGAAGGAAAGCTACTTAATATCATAAAAAGGTGTACACACAAGATCAATTCTCATTATTTAGTAATTCCCCATTCACTCAACTCATACACTGCTTTGGCTTCATAGGAAACACTGCAATGAAACCCTGCCTTATCAAATGTGTGCTGTGCTTTCAAGCATTACTCCTCTCATAATAAGGTAATAGCATTCCATTTTTAATCAATTGGCTCTGCAGACGTATTAAGTTGCCTTTGATGGTGGGGATGTATCTAGTTACCTAATGACTCCCCCTCCCCTTTCAATACAATGAAGTTGTTTTCATGCACTGTGTGAAGTCAAAGCTCCAGGGTAGTGAGTGGAGCTCAGTGAAGAAAGCTCTGCACATTTTTAAAAAGGGCTTTAAAACGTGCTGGTATTTAAAGTAGGAAATGGAACTTGTCAAATCCAGGAAATAAACAACAATACAAAACAAATCGGTTAAAATCCAATGGGATTTTCTTAAAAATCGCCTAGCGCCATTTCCAGGTTTTGTTCTACCCTCCAAAAGTTTTCAGGAGGACAATCAAATACCACGTTTGCCTGCCAAAAAAGTTTTTACTTATGCAGAAGCCCTTTCCTCCCCAAAAGGTCCTAAAATAAGGAATCCTCCTCAATCCCTAAAAGCACTTTTTTTTTAATATCACACAATTGAGATTGCAGTGATGTTATGATGTAACTAGAGAGAAAGTGACCTTGATTACAGATAGCAATAAGCAGTCTCGGTATGAACATATAATGCAGGCAAAGGTTAACAATCAAAACAATTTAAACAGATTCAGCTACCATCTGCATTGCAAACCAATTACAAATTTTCTCCAGCAAAATCTCTTCCTTCATGCTTTAATATGGTGCTTTCTATAAAGTGGTTTAATTCTAACACTGTAACACAGAAACTAACACCACCAGTTGACACCTGTGAAATGGTAACCAGAACATTTGAAATATCATTCCATTTCTGGCCCCATGATCAATAATAATCCCTTTGAAACAAAGAAGAAAACTGAATATGATGGCCCTAGTAATCCATGAGCGATACACTGGATTGAGAAACTGGATTTCAGCAAACTGTTTATCCCTAGATTTTCTGTGCTACTGCATTAAAGCAAATGCCTTTTGTAATGCAGCCACCACAATTAAAACCTGCCTCCTCTGCTCAAAAATTATAAACAGCACTCCCTTTTGTGTGCCTTCTTTCTGCAGACATATTAGGAAATCGGCAGCAGCAGCTCTTGAGATAATACTTAACATGCCGAGCAGTGGAAATCTCCATTTGTGAGAGCTGTAATTCCAGGCAGACTGGAGTGCTTTCCTTTTCACCATGCAGCCAGGTTTTAAATTCACCTGTGCTCTAGATACATCAGACAATGTGTTTATGCTGCGTCTGTTGCATGATTAAATCTTTTTTTTTGCCTGACACTTGCACTTGTTAACACTATCACGACCTGTTATGTTATTTGCATGTTATTGACTATTTTTGTTTAAATGCTGTTTCTGTGTAACACTGGTATACAGAAAGCCTCTTGGCCAAGACATCCTTGTGAAGGTGAAACTGTTTTTAAATGAATTATCAGGCGAAAAGCCTGTATAAGGATTGTTGATGGATTATATAAACATTCAGTTCATTGTTGTTTACGACAAACAGAGGGCTTTCCCCTCACCATAAGGTGTGATATGTCCTTTTTAGATGTCAGTTTTAAAAAGTTCCTACATGCCATGAAATCCTTACAACAAATAATACACTGAATTTAGATACAACTATCCAAACTATCCATGTGATTAACCTAAAGACATTTGAAAACGACAATCCCTCTTCTCTTGTAGTGTTTAATAAGAACCACACCAGTCCTGAAACTCAGGTTAGGTGTGAAACAAGAATGATGAGGTCATTCAGCACATCTAGGCCACTGTGGTTACAAGTACTGTATTGAACTAAAGATCTCATCCAGTCATTTCTTGGAAGGACCTAAGGTAACGGACACAACACGGTCAAGTAAATTATTCTAGGCTCCTACGTCCCTTTGTGTAAATAAGTGCCTCGTAGTTTCCATTTTAGTCCCTAGGTTTGCATTTTACTGTTGATTCTGAATCAGTCCATTGAGTTGACTTGCTCAATGTCTTTGATCATTGTAAATATTTGAATCAGATCCCCTCAGAGTCTTCCATATTCAAGACTAAAGAGTTCAGTTCTTTTAGTCAGTCAATGCAGGACATTCCTTTAAGGCCAAGAACAGATCTTGCTGCTGATCTGGAATCTGTCCCGAAAAGAGCAAGATCTCCTATCAAATACCAATTTTTATCTATCAAAACTGTACACAATATTCTAATTGAGGTTTTATGAGTCTACTGCAAAATTTCAGTTTTTCCTCTGAATCAAATTCTATGCTTTTAATATTTTTATATCTCATAACATTTTTATTGCTTCCATCCTGGATAATGTCAGACTTACAAAGAACACAGGGTATCAAGGAAACGATCCTTAACAACAATAGTGAGGAGAAAACAGTGACAAGCCGAGAAGCTCAGATAACTAAAACTGAAGCATCCAAATGTTTTAACGCTTAAACACAGAAAACTGACCAGGAAGAACGTTTTCTGTCATATTAAACAACAGCTCAGTATTGTCAGAGAAAACATTTGAGACGCACTTGTGGCCACTGCCTCCAGACAAACAGAAGAGCAAAGAACATCAGCCCCCATCACCTTAGCAACTTCACAAAGGCAGCTGTACACATACAGAAGCTTCACATTTCGAAGGAAAAACACCCTAGCTTTCACACTAAAAAAAGCTGTACTGAAACCTTTTCTTAGTCTTAAGACTATGTTCGCTTGAAGAACTTTTAATTTTCCATTGTACAAATATATATATATATGGCAATCATGTCTTATCAGGCAATGCATTGTAATAAAGCAGTTGATTTGTTTCTTCAGGATGCAATTACACAGTATTAAATCTAATGGTATGTTCATGATCAAAAACATGATATTATTACCCTGAAGTTAATTTTTGAAATTGTTGTGTTTTTAGATTTTCTGCTGACCAAAAAAAAATGAAGAAATGAGTGGAAGGGAAAAGAACAATGAGAGGAAGAGCTAGTACACAGCTCAGTGACCCTTTCTTGGAGGAAGGGGGGTCTGCCCAGACACAGAAAAGATCCAATAAATTATTGATAGCAGCAACAGCAGCGAGAGCCAGTGTGCTAATGTACAGCACCTCTTCATAAACCATCCAGTATACTGTTACACATTACATCATCCTCACCCACCTACCCCCTAAACATCACACCAGCCTTACAGCTGCTCCCTCATAAGCAGCGTAATTTTACTGCCTTTACATTATTAATCAAGCCTGTAGATCAGAGCTACGACTCTTAACAGAAATCTAGCAGGACACAAAGAACTACAAATAGATTAATTTTATATTAGCTGGTGTCCTCCAAGGAAGGAAAGAAATGCTGCATTCATGTTAAACGAGAATATCATAACAAAATCTGCTGATTCTACTTTTAAGATATTTTTTAAAAGCATTCAGATATAAGTGCGTGGCTTAGCAGGGAATATTCCATCAGGACCAACTAAAGTTTCAGATTGTATTTTTTTTACAAAAAAGCTTGAAAAACTACAAAGCTGCAAAAACAAGTACTACTATTTGGCAACACCATGTTCCATTTTAATGATCTCCTTGTTGACAGTGCTTTCAGAGAACAACTTTCGGTATTCTCTTCAAGTACAGTATGCTTACACCCACCTCCTCCCCCACATTATTTAAACGTTGTGGCTTCTTACAATCGGACTCTTAACAGTAGCGATTTATCTTAAAGTGGCATTTGTTTTTTGCATAACAGAAAAAATAACTGAATACCTTCATTGATTTTAAACGTTGTGCTGCATGATCCTAGCGCTGCACTCAAAAGATTGAATGCCTATAAACAAAAAAAATGAGAAAACAAAAAAGGAAGACTTTTTTTAATTCGGGGGGGGGGGGGGGGCACTGTTCAAAACGCTCTGCCTACATTCAGAAATTGAGCTCAGCAAGGATATGAAGCTTCACCTGAGATGGGTCGACAATAAGCTTGAGCAGGAAGAGCATGTCCAAGAACATGCTGGTACCAAAGAGGAATCAGAATGCAGCACACTGCCAAACTATAATACAGCACTTGCAGCAGTGAGTTGCCATCATGTTCCTATGAAAATTATCATTTGCTTTCATGGTTGTGGAGAGATTAATGGCACATTCCATCTTGGTCAGGCATAGGTGTCTTTCAGACTTTGGCATGGGTATGACAGCAATAAAAAAGTGCATGAAAAAGCCTATGAAGCAAGTGCCCTTTTGTGCATCTGTAACAAAAAGGCGAGTTGTTTCAGTTGTGGAACCTGTATAAATGGAGTACCAAATGTCTTCAAATGTAGGTTAAAGCTTGATGAAAGGCTGCAGCCCTGATGTGTGACACAGTAACTGAAGCACACCAATGAAAGGACACTGATCTGCAACGTTTTAAAGCTGGAGGCTGAGGAGGGGGAGGGGAATGGACTCTTAAGTATCAACACCTCTCTAAATCCTCCACTGCAGCTGTTTCAGCACAGAGAAAGGGTGATGCTTTAAATTGCTGTTCTTAGATTGATGCTGAAAGATGCTTGGTTCTGGAACATATGTGGTGAAGAGCTGCAGTACATAAAAGCTCTCAAGGACGATTCTTGAAATACAGCTTACTGTCCCATTTGAGCAATGTCGCAAGAGACAGAAGGACATGGGATACATACAAATTCAAAGAGATACCCAGTTGAAGAGGACTGCCATGGAACGGGCCAGTCAAGATGCAAGAGCATGTTTCAACAGGAACACGTCTTCATGTCTTGGTTTGAGAAGAGGAATGCATGTGGGTCTTGTGCTTGCAGTGTGTTCTTGATCACAGGAAGTGAACTACAGTTTATTGAAAATAACTGTCAAAAACTAGCTATTTTAAATGGAACTCCAGCTGAAAAGATGTTTAAAATATCTAAAACGTAAAAAAATTATTATCTGCAATAAACAAATAATAAAGGATAGCAGAAGCCAATCATACACAAATATCAAAAGCTTTTTGGTGTGTATGCTAAAAAACACTGTACAGTAAATGGGGTCAATAGCTCTGCAATAAAAAAGGATGGACTTATTTACAGCATGCTGCCTGCTGTCCTTGAAGACCATTTAAGATGACCTGACAAAACACGCATGAAGAACAATTGAAAACCACAGGCCACAGAGGCAATTGCATCGTGCTGGCTAAACCACTGCCAGTTAGACCTGTGCTGAACAAACAAGAGAGCCAGCAGAATGGGAGCTGCGCTCGTCTCCGAAGCACAAACATCAGATACATTAGTATCTATTGAGATATTTATAATACAGATCACTTGCTGTATGGAGTTACTAGTGTACAACTTCAAAGAATTGCCACAGAAGCCCAGAATTTGTTTTACAGCATTTACCAAAGGACCTCCCACCCTTTTTGTACACACAAAATCCAAACAACTCAAGCACTTGGCTCAGAGACCATAAATTACAAAATATCTTGGCCCAAAAAAACAGTCTCATTTCCCTGTATGAATAGTGAATATGTAAATCTTTGCCTGAGTCTGGTTTCCAAAAGAAGACAGGAAACACAGAAGAGCTCATCTGGGGAGCTGCTAGCCGAGTCTGACTGCTTCCCTGTTGAGACTGGGAAGGAAGGACAGGAAGACAAATGAGAAAATAAAGCTCGACCAGAAGTCTTCGTTTAATTTCAAACTGAGGGCAAGGCACGGCCACACACACAGGGTTTTCAGAGAAGAAAAACAAGTGTTCCAGCGCTGCCCTGAAAAGTGCGCTGCCGCTGTCCGTGGCAGGCGAGCAGAGGGAGCGGGGAGGATGGGGGTGGCTGGGGGTGCTGCTGGTGCACACTGCAGCAGCATGGCAGCCGCTCTCGTTTGAGAGGAAAGCGAGGATCTGACGAGGCAGTTAGCCAGTTAAAACAACCTGCACGCATTGCTAGTAGTGCTGCTGCCTCCGGTTTTCATTGTTGCCTGTAAAGCCTGCGCCGCCAGCCTGGCCGCCCATCCCCCCAGCCTGGCTCCCTGCCGGCTCCCCTCCCCCACACTGCGGCAGCGCAGATGGTAGCTCTATGACCTCGCCGTTCCTGCCTCCTTGTTTTGATCCTGCAGTCCTGATTGTTCAGGCTAATCCCACACTCTGAGTCCTTGGCTGCATGCCAGGACTGTTATTAACGACACAAAGGCTTTTCATTCCAGCTACCGTCATTGCTCCCTCTCTGCTGCCGAAGCCAACAGAGCTGCTTTTAGCTCTGCAACTCTCCCCGGGCATGTCTGATCATAAGGCAACACGGCACATGGTGCACACTGCACACAACATGAAAGACAACCTTCTCCTTCTGTCTTTTGTTTCACAACGTTATAATTTATTTTAATGATTCTTTTCTGGTTATTAATTAGATGCCACCGAGTGAAAGGTCCATTAGTTTTCTTTCCTAGATGACCCTAGGAAGGTTATGCTTGGAAATATGGATCAGAAGGCTGAGTTATAACTCCTCCATGCTGCCATCCATCCTTTGCAGGCTCATAATAAAAGCCTTACAACCTGCTATAATTAAAATATGTTGCATAGCAACTCACAGAAGCAGCACAGCAAGTGTCTTTACAAGAGACTGACCACAGAAAAGCTCCCAATGAACATATTTCTAGAAACTGAAATTAAAACCCTAAAAACTCCTGATTAGCTCTTTCCTGCTAAATACCAGCCACTGCCATATATTCACCACTCACATCAATTTTTTTTTCTCGATAGTTTTTATGATCACACAAAGTGTGGGGGTATGTGAATCTTACACCCCTTTTATTTTATAGCAGGAATCTTCCTGCAGTTGCACCTCGAGGAAGGCTTTTCCTGGGAATGGGAGTCAATGAAGGAGGTAGAATGTGTTATTCCCCAGGGACCAGGAGATGCTCTGTGCTGAATGATAAAACAAAAGGAAATGGGAAAAAAACATTCAAATTTATTTATCAGGGAGTGTACCAAGGATTTTTAAAACATTTCCATTACCTTTGTAACTTCTATATTTACAAAAGAGGCCACTCTACAGAGGAAGGTATGCATTACAGATTGCTGCAAATGGCTAGTAACGTATTAACTCGCTTCGATAAACATTTCAATGAAACCGAGACAGAACACAGCCAAACAACATCAACTTGAACTCAAAGTCAATTTAAATCACTTTTCGAAACACTCAGAAAAGGAGACCACAACATAGCAAACAGGAATATAAGTATTTCTTCCAGGGTTCTAAATAAAATGTACATCGCAGACAAACGGGCAAAAATACACAATGCATTGAAATTTTGTACACCGGAGAGGGTCAGAAAAATAATGTTCTAATGTTCCAGCTCGGTTGACTGAGTAAGTAGCGAGTGGAACCCCATCAGTCTGAACAGAGCAGACCCTGTGGTGCCTGCGTAGAAATCGCTTGCTGTCTTACAGTGGTACATTAGCCTCACAAACATTTAGGCTACAGTTAACCAATATGTTCAGTGCATTCAATTCTCTTGACCTAAGAATAAGACCAAGGAGGGTGAAACGAGGTGGCACCATGACGATGTTGGCACTTCTGCCTCAGAGCCCCAGAGTCCTAGGTTTAATTTTAGTTCGGGTTGCTTCTCTTGTATGGAGTTTGCATGTTGTCCCTGCATCTGCACATGCAGGTTAGGATTGATCTGCTACTCTAAACAGTCCAATTAAAGAAGAGAAACGAATACCTGGAAGCAAAGTCCATAGTATATAAGCATATGAGCCTAAATGGGCAAATGGACTCCTCTCAACTGTGACTTAATACTCTGAAAGCATTAGCAGCGGAATACAGCAGGCAACATTTACTAAAATCCAAGTGAAATACATCACAAGCTGGACATAAGACTTTCATAACTAAGTTGTGGCATACTAGATATGTATTTAATAAATCTACGTGAGCAGTTCTAGCTGGTGATCTGTATAAATATTTCATATTCCTACTCTTGCACAGTTATACAAATAAGAACTATACTTTAACCATGCACCAAATCTACATGCCATGTATAATCTTGTAAACATCTAGGATTGATCTATGCACACAATCCAAGTGCACTCCTTTTAAAGAGGAAATGCAACAGCAGGACAACAGCACAGCTTCTATGATGGGTTCCATAGCACTTCATCAGCTCCTCTGACAAGAACACTAAAAACTGGGAAAGGGTGCAGACAACCCCTTTACTCTCTGTTGAGACTAGTGCATAACAGGACAGTAAAAACCAATTCAATACACAGCTCCACTTCAGCCAGCATAAAAATAACTTGCAGTGAGGGGGCTGGGCGTCAGCTGCGCAAGTCTGGAGTTCTGAAGCTCCAGAGCTGTGCTGCTCACGGTATCAGCTCTGTCAAAGCACTGTTTCTCAATCACAGTGATAGATTAAAGGAAAAAAAAACACTCATACGCAGCAGCTCGACAAACTCTGTAAATCATCCTGTTGCTGATGGAACTGTGAGGGAAGACTAACAATACAGTTAATGTCCTTACAGAAATTACCAAGGCCAAGCAGTACTGCAACTGCTAAAGGGGGCATTTAAATATATATTTGCACCTTCTCTCATTCTTTAGAGCTGATCTTTGCCCTTGTGTGCGTCAATAATGGTTTTGAAATAGACAGGATTTTCAGGCTGATCAGTGGCACTCCTGCTTTGAACATTCACAAAGGCATGAAAGCCAAGGAAGGCAGGCAGAGCCAACACCTGCTCTGCAACAGCTGCTAGCCTGTCTCAAAACATTCACAAACTCCCTATCCCTATACTCCTTCAATGGCACAGCCCTCTCCTCCGATCATTGCTCAATACCAGCGCTTGGCCGATGTTTGCTGTAGTAACCGTCTCCCACAGCCAAAAGGGCAGCAAGCCGAGAGCAAAAAGGTACACGTGTTTCCCACGTGTGAAAGTGGAAGACCCAATGAATCACCACATGCATGGAACACAGCTAAAATAAAGCAGATGATTAAATAAAAGTACTGTGAAAAATTCCTTATTTGAGGAGGGAAGATCAGAGAATTTAACCATCACACTGGAAAACAGTACTATTAACATGCATACTGTATCGCTAGCAAGCTGCTTTTGTTCCACTCCAAAGTGACCGTTGCAGAATGCTCACACCTGCATGTTCCGTCTGTGACCTTGAACAGGCATGGTTACAGTTGTAGATTTACTCTGCGTAAACAATTCGGTGCCACATCCCCAGGCTCACACGCCCTTGAGCCCTTGTAAGCATTGTGCAACAGAACCATGACACGAGTCCCACACAGACGCATGAAAATCCCTCCGTGATGGACTTTTCTTGAAAACTATTGCAGTTCGACATGCTTTTCACGTGACCTCATCTACAGATGAAGTTATTATACTCTATCAGAGTATGACGCCAGAAAAGATGGTTTAGCAAAAAATAACTCCACATTTACACATCCTTTAACTGATCGTCAGTTTCCTCTCCTATGCAATTAAGATAAGGCAGTGGCAGATGAAATGAAAAATAGCCTTTGTACTTGCACATACAGCTAAAACACTCCCTCCACTAATATCCTAGCATGCTGCACGAACAATTTCAGCACAGTAATAAACAGCCAGGCTAGTCAAACACATCCTATAACCTTATAAGAAACTGCCATTCTATTTAAACAGTACCTCGAAATTGCTATCTGAAATATCTGGTAAACCACTGCAAATTACTATTTTTTCCGTCTTGAGGTCAGGCTTTCAGAAAAAGCACTACCCTACCTTTTCACTGGCCAATGACATCACTTCTCTTAAGCAGCACTAAATTTAGTTCATCGCTCCCTACTGAAGCTGCTCTCACTGTTCTCGCAATTTGCAGCCCTGGTTCTCTGGTAGAATGCCCCCAAACTTTCCTGCCTGACTAGTCTCCAAGGTGAAGAAAAGAGAAAGGAGAAAAAGACAAGTGAATCGCACAAAGCAAAAGAAAAAGCTGAAAAGGATAATGAAAAGAAAACCAAGTTACAAGAAAATACACAGGTGGGAGATTCTGGGTACAATGAAATAAACATGCCAGTCCATAAACACGCGTATTGTTGAAAAATCATACATTACACTACTTACATTTTAAACACTAAAAACTACATTAGCTTACTGCAATTGGCCCCATATTTTCACCAAAGGGAATAATGAATAACTATTCATTACCTATCCATGACAGTCCTAATATTTCTTTCTATTCACGAAGCATTAAAGTGCAAGTGTTAGAATTCTGTCATTACAAATAATACCCTTTAAGCAAGTAAATATATATTCAAAAGACCCAGATCTTTTATTACTTGTTGTGGTGTTGCATAACACTATTATTCTTTCTTTGAAAAACAAAAGATTTAAGGAATCCACTCAAGAGGCAAGTAAAAGCGCTAAGCATTTTGTCAATTAAAAAGTAATATCCAGAGGTATCCTTGGAGTGGGGCTGCAGACAGCAGTGCTTTGTGCGTGTTCACTTCTAGGTGAACCCACTAGAATCGGCTCAAGCTCCACAGCCACCAGCACAGCACAAAGATGAAAGCCTCTTGCACAGCTCACCAGGAAGCAGGAGCCTGACCCCGCCTACTGCCTTCAGTTCTCCTTAGAAGCACTTGGGTATGAAATGCAGGCTGAGACAACAAGTCAAGATAAGCAAGGCACAGCCTAAAACAGGGTCCCTCCAGAGACAAGTCGAGAAGAAATGCAGAGGGTTTGGGAAAAGCAAAAGAAAAATATAAAGATACGCAGAAAGAAAGCAGTCTTTTTCCCCCCCTTAAGCATAATTTTCTGCCTTCCTGAAAATTCAAAGCTGGATTCCACTTTACAGTTTGGTCCTGTAAGCCTAGCAATCTTAAACCTATATCAAACCTTCCAAAGACCGCTTTTTATGTTGATTAGTATAGCTGTAAAATTCTTAAAAACTGCTCAGATGGATTAATACAGTAAAAAGTGTTTTACAGGTTAGAGCAATGTCTGTGGTAAGAACAACAGTGCAAGAAGTATCCCCTCCCGTCATCTCTTGTGTTCGGGTCATGTAATATTTACCATTAGTCACGTGTTTTTTTCCTAGCAAGCCACTGCTTTCTGAATGGATTCTCACTTCTCAACACAAACAGCAGGCTTTGATCCTGAGTTGGAACCCCGAGTCAGTCTCGGCAGTGGGGAATGATTTTGTTTAAAACCCTGGAAAAAATCAATTTCTTAGTTAAAATCCTGGAAATCCCAACTCAACCGGACAACACTAACCAATTCATTTTAAACCTCTTCATCTAAAAGACTCTGAACTGAACCTTAAAAAGAATTGTGTGTGAGTGAAATAAGGATTTTTATGTATACATACTGGATTGCACAGGAATAATCCAACCTGTCCTGTATGAAGTAACCAGATGAAAGATGCAGTCAATTAATAACCAAAGAACTACCAGAAATGGTACAAGTGTTACTCCTAGAGGAGATTCTCCACCCTGTACACAGTAACTACCAGTGTTCTTGCTTGATTCACCTATCCATTTTCAAACTGCTTTATCCAATACAGCATCACAGGGGAGCCAGAGCCCAGCCCAGCAAGCAAACAAGGCAGGATACACCCTGGAGAGGGATGCCAGTCTACCACCTCATAACAGACACACATATACACTCACACCAGGGCCAGTTTTCCCAGAAGCCAAATAACCTACCAGTATGTCTTACTGGTGGGAGGAGACCAGAGTACCCAGATGAAAACCACGTGAACACAGGGATAATACACCAACTCTAGGTAGATAGAAGCTCAAGAACTGAACTGCTATCCACTGCACCCCTGTGCCAGACTTACTTGATTGAAACAAAAATATAAATAATACAAACCAAGGTTTGTAGTGACACTCTTTCATGAGGCAAATACCTGATCACTGAAAGAACATTAAAAGAGTTATGTTCAGTTAAAGCAACACCAAAATATTAAGCAAGCCACATAGATATGTACTTTAATCTAACTAAATATAATATTTCAACTTTTTGAGCAGAACCAATGTCACTAACTACCTACAAAAAACAAGCAGCACAGACTGGCAGCAATCACCTAGCCGAGCTCAAGTCCCACCTCACCTCCTTACAAATACCATTCCCCCACGACGCATTAATACCTCCAAGAATGTGCTGTAAAAAAGGAAAAGAAAAAATCTCTTCAAATGCAATCACACAATTAGTCACGCATTTCGTTATAATCTATTCGTCATCCCCCCCAGCCTACACCAGTAACAGGTGGACTTGCATGAGATACAAAGCTTATTAGATTAGCTGCCTTGAGCTCAGAAGGCTTCATTGTGCTCCTGTCTTATATGGCAGGTAAACACGAGATCCACCTCATAACATTCCACATCACGTACAGGATGGTTAGCAATTCCCGTCACAACCAGGCATGTGAAGACGCAGAGGCTGTATAAAAAACGTCCACTATGCAATCTCCATGGCAACACTAATGCATTAACCCAATGGGTAACCTGTACACAACAAAGGGAGGGAAAGGCGTGCCACCCATGTTTACTACTGTACTAGCAACTGTAGAGAGAGAAAATGGAACAAACACTATCTTACGCAAATGGCCAAACCACGCAAAAAAAGCTGTATGTGTATTGACAATGCAGAAAGCCATCATTTAGTTCTGTGTTAATTCTGAAAGAGACACTAACATTCTATCATAAAACCTTCCAGAAAAACAACAATAATTCTGAAGCCATATTGCACTAATGTAGCCAGGTTACAGGATTCTCTTTTGCATCAAGCTCCACTTGTATGTGCTAACAACCATGTGACAGGTTCTTTTTTCCACAGACTGAATTTCTGATGACACACGAGCTGTACACAGGTCAAGATACAGACAGAGCTGAAAGCTTTTTATACTCATATCCCCAGTATACAATACATGGCTTGATTGCATGCCAATACTTGTGGCTTTATTTCTGTTAAGGTAAAAGCAATGCAAATTTTTAATTTCACATTAAATGCAGTAATAAAGGGGGGAAAACATATTGCTCCACTCTGTATAACTATCTCAAAGTAATTTGATGCAAGGCAGATGCTGATGGACCTCAATAACACAGTTGAGGATAGCAATGTAGAACGGAGTTGCCTCAGAGTCAGATTAAAGAATACATCACAGATATTCTGTACACTCTGCTTTTACTATAGCCAAGTTGTTTCATATATCATTTTCTGTTATGCACTGTGAATGATTACAGAATCTTTTTCTCCACAAAAATGAAGCTCAGAAAGAACATGCTCTAAAAAGCACTGGTCCACTGATCTCTTTAGACACTGTTAATGATAATGCTTACACATTCATTGATAAAAGCAAGCACAGGCCTCCATCACTCCTGTACTGCAGCAAACCAAAGACCAGTTACTGCTCCATGTTGCAGTTCTATTTCTTGCAGTTGCAGGACTAGGGATTGGGATATTTGGGATAATGAATTACATTGGTAAATGATAATAAACTATTACCAAATAGGCAAATGTTTAACAGCATTTCCTAAGATAGTCAATGCCTTTGAGCTGAGTTTGGCCCCATTTTTTTGTAAATTGAGAAAGACATCTGGCAAACAGAATAAAGCTGTGGTACCATTAAAGTTATGTTGTTTTTTCCTGAACAGATAAGCACTAATGGTATCCCAGTACCTTGCGAACACCAGAGTATGTGCTGCTTAGACCTACAGGAAAAAAAAATGGTTGTAATGACTATGCCCTGGGAATAGCTGAACCTTGAAAACTCTATGTAAGGTCTTTCCTGTATGGATCTCATTATGATAATCCACTTGCAAAGAAACTGCTACATGTATTCACAAAGAATAGCAGAGCAACCTATACAGTGAGCAGTAGCCAAATCTGAGATTTATGAGTTAAAAACACTCAGGTGAAATGCCAGATTTCATGACAAAATACTATCCCAGTCACTTTGCAAGAACTATAAAAAGCAGATCACTTATTAGCTTTCAGCTTCCGTAGAAAAGCTCGTCAGCAGCCTATATTTTTTAAAATCCTAGATGACTGAAAATCATTCCTGTTGTTTTGGATCATGAAAAAGTAAACGTGAAGACTTAATATTCAGAATGCGGGCTCATGAATATGCATTACTGAAAGATTTAATCCTAACCCAATGACCTGTAAATGCAACGATAAGTTTTTGCAGTGTTGCTGCACTCAAAATCCCTTAAAGAACTATTTCCTTAAACTTAACCTTCAACAGAAAAGCATACCTGAGATTTAAATGAACTTCACAAAGAGATTTAAATAAAATGGCTTAGATCGGTTAGCCACAAACAATGGGAAACATGCCAGCTCAAGAAACTCATGCAAAATGCTATTTTTGTTTTCTCTTGGCAAAACAAAAACTAGCAAGACAGCTAAAACCTTACAGAAAAACACATGGAAAAAGGCAGCTGCTTATTGCTGCATTTTCCAGTGATACTATACAGCACATCATACAAATGGGAATCATTTCATCTTAGCAAGGAGATTTCAGTGTAACAGGAATTAAATCAGAGCTTTGAGCTCCAAGGAATCAAGAATGAAACAGAATGAAAGTATATTTTCAAATGCCAAATCCATATTACTAGAAGATTCCTTTCAATTAACGTGCACATTTAGCTGAAAAAAAGATTGTAGCCAAAATGGACAATATCATCCTCAAATACGTGTTTCTTTGTTAGTCCTACCACCCTAAAACCTAGCATCCTTGCTATAGCTCCATGGGAGTTTTGCAATAAATCTGGCTGATGCAATCTAATAGAATTAGATATTAAGGAAGGCTCAGTCAAGATAAATTTAAAAGCTGAAAGTTATGGAAAACCTCAAGATACAGCAAACAATATTGTTAACAGCTACATGCGGCAATTCCATTTTTTTTATCAGACACTGCCACTGCATAGCACACAAGATCAAGCTGCAGGAAATACCCAAGTCCACAGCTCTTTCTACAGTTAAGAAAAAAATGTGTATATGAAAGCAGATTCTTTTTCTACACCACACTATAGCAGACTTATAGTCAGTCAGGACTGAAGAGAATGCATCTCTAAAATCCTTATATAGGCTATTAGTTGTTCTATACAAGTCTTAACAAGAGCTGAGCATGAGCTTTTTCTTACAAGCCTTTAGCTTCCTTGAATTCTCAAAATCGTAACATGAGAAACCAACGTTCTCAGTGTGCAGACCTCACTCTGGGCTGGTAATAACCACACCAGATCTCACTTAATGGCATGACATGATTTATGCTGATGACTGTTCTTATTGGCAAGTTAGATAGAGCTACGGTAGTCATGTATTGTGGAGATCCCTTTAAGACAAACTTGGCTTAAACTATTTTTCCATAGTCTAAATAGATGTATATGCAACCTGTATATTGGGTCATCACTCTTGTTTTTTAAAGGGTATGAGCACATAGGTTCACCCTGTAACTCAAGGTCCTGCCTTCTCCAGCTAAATGCCCATTGTAAGATCTGCTTGTCAAAAATACAGAGCGCAGTGAAAGAACATTTTATGACCAACAGCAAGTACTGCTACATAGAAATCAACCAATATCGAGAATTAGAGATGAAACTAACAAACTGTAGCAATCTTAGGAAATAAGAATAAATGCAAGCATACCAAACAAGACTCTTTTTCCTAATAACTTAGTAAAGAAATCACTGGTGATGTCTATAATGCAATGCAATTTTTTTTTAATGAAGTGCACTTCTAATGACAGTTAGGGAGAATGACAAATATGATAATTATTTTCTATTGTAATTCAAGCTATATAATATAATATATCTTTCCCTCTGAGTCACTCCTGGGCATTTCCATAAAAGACATGCATAATCACATAAATGGAAAACTAAAAAGTATAGAGCATTTCAAAAGGCTTCAGAATAGTTTCACATTAAAATGTTTCTTTAAAAATCTCCCATTAGGGGACCTATATAAAGTCCTTACAGGGGTTAACCTGGACATCCAAATGGCATTTTTTTTATATAACCTGCATTAAAAAATGCAAAGGTGAAGATTAGCAAAACTCAAAAGGTACATACATATATATATATATGTGATCCACTGACATCTGTTAAAAGCCCAAACAGCTTAAGACTTGGAACAGCGTGCTGTCGAGCAATGTTATTTAAAATCAGATGCTATAAAATGTACAGGGAGAGCCAAATTCTGATATGAAGGTGAGTGGCACTGATTGAATTTAAGAAGGAAACTTCAGTATGAAAATAAAAATCACCATGACCTGCTGCAATATATCTCATCCTGCGCTACAGTGCCTTGCAAAAGTATTCAGACCCTTGACCAACTCTCTAATTTTACCGAATTACAAATCCTACGTTGAAATTTAGTATTGTGATTTCTAAGCACTGAAACTCACAATTACTTTAATGTGACACTGTTTTATGTTAGAAAATATTCTTAAGAAAAATAAACTGAAATATACTGTTTGTGTAATTATTCAATCCCTGTGTTGTGGAAGGTCTAGGTTTACACAAGTGAAAAGCAACTGCCCTAACAAGGACAATTGCCTTACAATTGGCCTCTACCTGTGAATCATTAAAATAACTGCCACATTTTCTGGATAAAAACCCCACAGCTAAGGGATCGTTGTGAATCTGAAGGACAGCTGTGAAAACGAAGACTTAAGAGCATTCCAAAGAAGTTAGATATAAAGTAAAACAAATGCATAAATTAGGAAAAGGGTACAAAACAATATCCAAATGTTTGGATGTCCCAGTGGGCACTGCTGGTTCAATTATCAGGAAGTTGAAGCTACATCAAGCCACCCAGACACTGCCTAGAAAAGGTCATCCCTCAAAACTCTGTGAACAAGGAGACCTGTGAGAGAAGCACCAGAGAAGCCAACGATCACTTTGAAGGAGCTACAGAGTTCAGTAGCTGAGAGCGGAGTAAAGGTGCACCAGTGAACCATATCAAGAGCTCTGCATAACACTGGCCTGTATGGGAGGGTGGCACAAAAGAAGCCATTACTCAAAAAGAACCATGTGAAAACACGTCTGGAGTTTGCCAAAAAGCAGTATAGTGACCCAGATGCTATGTTAGAAAAGATTTTGTGGTCAGATGAGACCAAGATAGAGCTTTTTAGCCAAAATTCAAAGCGATGTGTGGCGCAAATCTAACACTGCCCACACTTCAAGAAACACCATACCTACAGTGAAGTATGGTGATGGTAGCATCATGCTGTGGGGCTGCTTTTCATCAGCAGGGACTGGGCATCTTCTTAAAATAGAAGGAAGAACGGGAGGCGCAAAATACAGGGTAATACCGCAAGAGAACCTGTTTCAGCCTGCTAAAAAACAAACGTAGGATAAAGTTCATCTTCCAGCAGGACAATCATCTCAAACAGGAGTGGAGTGGCTCAAGAACAAAAAGGTGAATGTCCTACAATGGCCCAGTCATAGCCGTGATCTCAATCCAATTGAGAATCTGTGGCACTATTTGAAAATTGCAGTGCACAAGTGTCATCCAACTAACCTGAACAACCTGGAGCAAATCTGCCTGGGAGAATGGCCCACAATCACTCCTGAATTACCCCCAAAATACTTAAAGCTGTTATTGCTGCAAAAGGTGGCTCTACAAAATATTTAAATGTGGTGTCTGCAAACAGCATATTTTAGTTGATTTTTTAAGAATATTTTCTAACAAAAAAATGCCACAATAAAATTAATTTTGAGTTTCAGTGCTTTGAACTACAAATCACAGAACAATTTCAATGTAGGATTTATAATTCAGTAAAATAGGAGAATTGGTCAAGGGTCTGAATACTTTTGCAAGGCACTGTATACCTACAAGGGAAAAAATAATCTATATACCATTGTTAAAATGGTTTAAAAAAATCCAAAAGCAAAACGAGCTGTTTTGTCAAAAAGTCATTTGGTTCCCTAGCAAAAAAGCACTTGAAAAGCCATCTTTTCAAAGACCCTTTTGCAACTTAAGTAAAAAGCCTTATCCAAAAAACACAAGAAAGCGACAGAATGCTATTCAATCCTCTCAGTGAATAGGGGAGGGCAGGAGTGTGACAGCCCAAACTCAGCGTTTCTGCTTTGTGGCAAGGTCAGATCTGTGCATAAATTAATAAAGTAGTCTTTAGATGCCCTTAATCCACTATATTATTTGCACCCACAAAGAGCAGTTGGCCAAAAATGCTGAGTTTTTTTAAAGTCTTGACACCCATCTAATTTACCTCTTCTACTGACCTCTTTCTTTTTGCCCTTCCAAGCAAGAGGTGAAAATCAATTGTATTTAAGGGGCAAAGGCTAAAAGAGCTAAACTTATTCAATGTGTGTGAGGCTGAAATACCTTCAGGTGCCCCTCATAGTGAAAACATTCCTAAATGGATAGCACATGGAAAAAAAATGCCCTACTCAATCTGAGAACCTATGAAAATGAAAACTAATACCAGAACAGAGCTGTGCTTTATACATTATATGCTACCACCATTAGCATGGTGACTAAGACATTTCAACATCTCAAATAATGGCATCTTGGCAAACCACTGCAAACACGTCACTTCACTCAAGGTTAAAGTGAGCATTAAATAAGCCCACGAATTAGCTGCAGCTTCAAATAAAGAAACCATGACATTATGTTGTCCATAGCAAAACCTGAACAAGGGTGGACCTGGTAGTGCTACAAAGGTCAGGAGAAACGCTGGTTATGGTTGGAGGAATTACAGATCACAACTCAAATTCTGTTTTCCCCAGCTGTGCAAGTCACCACTGGGGCCTGTTTTCATCAATTACTTTTGAGTCAATATTGATTTTCTCCATAGGCTATTTTAAGCGCTAGAGAATAGAGTGTGTGGGACAGAACTATCCATAAAGTTTGCTCAGCAATAATTGATTGGCGGTTAAAATGATTCATTAAAATACTCCAGGGAAAATAATTTTGACTCACATTTTGGATTAATTTTAGAAATTACACCTTACTGTCAAAAAGTTATCTGTGAATATATGCCCGAAGAAGGCTCCACAGCTGAAACGTTGCTTCTTCTCTTTTCAGCATAGAATAAACCTATTACTTGTTCCTTTGTAGCCTACGCATGCTGATGCAGCTACCCACCTGAACTATCTGTAAATGTTTTTAAAGTTTGTAGACAATCCAGACATCGCCTGGCATATGTGAAAAAATTCTCAAGCTCCCTTTCCTAGGTAGCAAACATGCTTGGTATGAAATTAAAAACTGCTTTTGCTGTGCTTCAAAATTAGATGGAAATTCTAAGCCAAAGGTCTGAATGCATGCCAGGATTTCTGAAAGTCTTTGATCATTTCACACTTCATATAATTTTCAAAGATGTTAGACTTGGAAAATTTTCAGGTGAATACAGGAAAATCTCCGTTGTATATCTTAGTCTACTTCTGTGGTCTGTTTTTGCCTGATGGAAACTGATGAGTTTTCATTTTTCTATTTCAAAAACCTTTTTAAAAAATTACAGCAAACAAAATCACCCAAAAAGGAAGAGTACTCATCCAAGTTATGCCTTTGTACAATTATGTCTATGTTTGTATTAGGCACGGATTCTGACTGGTCTCACATGGAAACATGACGTCTGCCCCAGCTGGCTTGGAGCCAAAGATTATCAGTAACTGTGTGCTGCAGTGTAAACAGCACAATAAAAGCAGAGGATTTCACTCTTGTACTGTCCAGCCCTCTTTAGTCAGCAGAAAGCACACTTGTGATTTTTAAGCACCACACAGAGCTTAGAAAGTCTGCTGCTATTGCACTGGCTATAGCACTCTAATTCATAAACAGCATATAGCTGAACCTTAATGCAAGAACAGTAATTACTACATTCAAACTACTTTAACAATTCCATTCAACATCTACCATGAGGGATAATGAAAAAGTAAATGCTGTTATAAAATGACTAAAATAAATCATATGCAAGGTACAGCGCTTATGTCCAGGACTTTTGATTTATACTGAAATGTAATTATGTGCAGTCAAGGACTGTTAACTGTATTTGAGTGCTTGTGCTGCCCACACCTAATTTCCTGTCTTCATTTCATGTCCTGCAGGCCCCTGCACCTTCCTAGAAAGAAAGGTAAGGGTTAAATCACAAGGGAGCCATCTGTTGCTTCATCTGTTCCTCCCTGGCGCCTGGCCCTGCTTGGCTATAACCTGGCGTGACCAGGCCTCTCTGCTAGTTCTGTCAAAGCGTTCAGACTGTTCAGGAAGAAAGAAACACTGTAAGCTCCTCTTCTGCAGCTGAGTGACCACAACATCTTAAATGCCAGTTCCCTTCCGCTGAAGGGCACCCTCTGTTCAGCATTTTCATTCCATTTTCCTCACAGGATCATTGACGTTCATTTTACAGTTCAAGATAGTCTCAAAAGAACAAAATTTATGAACGAAGGACATACTTCTGCAACTTTTAAATGGGAATTAATCTGGCCCAAAGTACTAAAAAGTGAATATTAAAGTAAAAAATTCAAGATCAAGACAGTAATGGCGCTCACTGTGTATTGCACCACAGCACTGGAGTGGGGAGGGGGTGACTCAACACTAAAACCATGCTCCTCTGCATATTTTCTTGTTTATCTTTTGCTGACAGATCAAATACAAGCTGTTCACAAATACAGCATACTATCCCAATGAACTGATAAATAGGTCTGCGTGGAGTCTCCTCTGACTTTCAATTGTTTAGTTTTTCTTACATACCCTAGCCATCCCATTCCAAAAAAAAGGACAAAGGGGAGACCTTTTTAAATATTATCTAGGAAAAGTCTAAGAAAACTTTGTTGTAAATAGAGATTAGTAAATATCAGAGGCAGGAAATCTTAATAATCTTTTTAAAAAGCAACATGCTATCACTGTAAATGTTTAATGCTAAACAGCAATACACACATTTTTCTATACTTGTGTAGCGATACACTAAATAAACCAGCTTCAAGACAGGATTTGTCTTCTGAAAGGGAGAAAGCATTTCCTGACCTATACATTCTTTTCTGAAAAATAATGTTTAGCAAGCTGTTTAAACAACGATAGCCTGTCTGTACTCTCAGCTGCTTATACATATGTAAACTTCAAATGGAAAAAAAAAAAACCCTTCACATACAAGCGCAATTCCAATTCCAAGCATGAACTCTCCCCAGAATACAAGTTGAAACTGATTCTGAGATTATTCCAGGCCAGCTGTAGCAAATCAAAGCCAGGAATCGGGGAATAGAAAGCGCCCACATGAAGAGATTGCTGTCATTTTGAACCCAATAATTGAGGAACACCTGGATCCGGTGGAGCTCAGTCCCATTTAACTCTTTCAGGTGCTTAAGTACATTATGAGGGTGAGCTCGCATTAAGGCACGCACTTCAAAAATAAAACACTAGCACAAATCACCCTGAAGAACTGCTGGTTTTAAAGGAAATCCCACAGGACATGTATGGACAACATACACATTGCTCAGCCACACAGCCTCAAAACAAAGAGGCCTTTGGAATGGGTACCTGTCAGGCCGTAGCTGGTACTGTTCAGAATAGGTTTGTACACCTGAATCTGCTCAAGTCCTTAACAGAAAAGAGATGGGAGATTAAGGACAAATGCAACACGTATTAGTAGTCTGAAAGAAGAACTTAAAAGATGGGATGTCAGATGCTTAGAATACATTTCTAATGAATGAGAAAGAAATGTATGTTTAAGTTTCAGAGGATAAAAAATAGTTGCTTCTAGAATGTAAGATTACATATTACTAGGACATGATTCAAATGCAGATGAAGAGGAGTCAGTACCTTCCCTTTATTAGAAAGCAGGAAAAGAGCTGGGCATTGTCTACTATATTTCTAAACTGTAAACTGCACATTTAACTCTAAAGCAATTGAAGAGATAAACAATAGTATGTGTTCATAATGCCTAGCAATACTCAATCTGATTGCAGAGTTCTTCCTGAAATACTGCAGTGTACTTGATATAATTCAGCTTCCAGTCAGAAAAACGCAGAGGAAAATAACTATAAACTACAGACTAACTACCTATGGGACCTTCTGATTTGAATAAAAACTGTCTTATAATAACAGATTAAAATTCCTAAACAGTTACATAAGAAAAAAAAATAAGATTCCTTGCATACAACCTCACATAAACAAAGAGACGGGTTTGGGCTAGTCCCATACAATGCCCATGACTGTTTAAAAGAACAGGGGGAAGTGAATACAAATAATTTAAAACCCTTTCTTGTTTTTTAGTGCGAGACAAACAGTGCTTTGGTCACCACTTTTACATTATTTACAAATTTTGCATTTAAAACATTTGACATACTGGCATCACTTAAAGAAGATTAACTTATTAAAATGTGAAAACTGCCAGAAGAATTTCAACAAGTTTTTTTGCTAAGAAATGACAAAATAATGAGAACCTGAACTAAACCTGCCTACATACATATTTTCCATTTTCCTCATACAATGTGCATTAATATATTATTGTATAGGCTAAACGTTTCAATGTCATAGGATCCATTATTACAAAGTCTACAGTCTAATGCAGAAGTGTCAGATTTTTTCAACACTCATTTACTAGCTTCCATATGAATAATACGCATTACAGCTGCACTAGTATCAATTATGTAAACATGCAAAATATGCTTAATTACTGATCATTTTCAAGTTTTGTCAACTGTCACAGAACTATAAAAAGATTCACCAGACAAATGGTTTGCTTGCCCACATGTCCTGACCTTTTAAACTTTTTCTCTCTGCTGAATTCTTCCTCCCAGACTTTTCTCATATTACTTGGTTACTCTAGGCCCATGGCCCAAAACGCCCTAACGCTGGCCTACCGCTACTCAACCAATCTCCTGCTGTCTACCTTCGCTCCTTATTAATTTCATACATCCCCTTGGGCCTTAGACCTCTATGCCATTCCTCACAAAGCAGACTTTTTGCAACCCCTCTCTATTCCTCACCTCCAGAACTCATTTTCATTCCACTTCTGTGGAGCTAGGGTGAAGAATGAACGGCCCACAGAAATCACAAAGTGGTCAGTCTACACAAGTAGCACCTGTGATATCTCAGTTCTCAGTCTTCACTCTCACAAATATTCTAATATTGTCCTCAACTACTGGATTTGCAAAGTAACTTATTGCACTTATTCACTGTACACATTATACCATCAGCTTTTCATGTGTTCAATTCATCTTGGAGCCCAAGTATCTGTATATTGTTTTAGTTCCATTGACATTATGTTGTTTCGCGCAGCACATGCATGGTATATCCCGGGTGTGTTGGCTTTGTCATTTTATTAATTTGTGCTTGGGTGTACTTATCTTCAATTATGTATAGTAATAGTAACGAGGACCACTTATGGTTACTAACTACATTGAGCTAAGGATGTAATGATACAAACATGGGAAAAATTATAAACATCTATGCTCACTTTTAGGCTCAATGGTACCATGACATCAAAAATGAAGGCCAAAAAGTAGTAAGGAATTTCCTAGGCTCAGATAATGAAATAAACATCTAGTCCAACAATTTTGGACAACTCCATTTTGTAAAATGAATTACAAGACTAATCGCCACAAGATACAAGGCACTGCAACTGGACGTGTCAGGCCACAAGCCCTGGCGATCTGGTGATTGTCTTCAGGGCTATGGGTTAGGCAGCAGGGATCCAAGGAGAAGAAAGCTTTTCAGAAAGGAAGATACAACTGCAAGATGGTCAAACCACAGAAGAGCAGGAGTTGATTAGAGGCACTTCAACCATTCAAGGTACATAGGAGAAGGCCGTCAGATTATAGTTTATAAAACTAACAGGAAAGTGAAAACCATAACTCACACCACTGATAATTGTTTAATAAGCGTCTAGTTTCTTTAAAGTTCAGGCTATAGACCAATAGGGATTTTTTTACTGATCGTTTTTTTCAACATGAAATTTTAAAGTTTCAGCACATCAGCAGGTTTACTTTACAGAAGGGCTTTGGGTGAGGAATTTCACTGAATTCTCTGGAAACAAAAGAAAGGGAAAATGTTCAGCAACAAAGGGAAACTGCAACTTCCTGCCATGAGCAGTTTCACGAAAAGTTACAATTGTGCTGCTAATGTGTCCCTTTCTGTCACTAGTGTCAAAGAAAGGATCACATGAAGGGGGAAGATCTGGCATATTAGTAAACAAATCTGGACTTTGCAAAAAAATTACTAAGCTTAAATGTGCATACAGTCATCACAGATAAACATTAGACAAATCAGCTTGTAAAAGTAAGTCAGGATCAATGTTTCAGTTTTGTACTTTAATCATTTCTACATAAAACAAATGTGATGACTTCTGATATCCCTGTTTTTAAGAAAAAAATTGCATAATCCAAAGCCTCTGCCCAACCACAACAAATTCAGTTCAACCATCTGATTCCAGTAATCTGGCCTCTTGTCATGTCCTTCTCTGGGTTTATGCAGTGCACTCCTACGCAAAACTGAACTTCTCATCTGCAGCCACAGTGAAAGAGCACAGTCATTATCATCCAGACAGAGGGCTGGAAGCAGAAACTATGGAAAAACCGGGAGTAACTTTAAGGCAAGCATAGTAAATTACAAGGCATTACCAGACCCAACCACATTATATGACACGAATAATATCACAGGACTACTGCATAAAAAATACAGAAAACTTTATTTTGCAAGTGTAAAACTTTGGGGTTTTCACAGAACACCAAATTACAAAAAGAAAGGTGCAATAAAAGTCAATGTCAGACGAGATTTAAATTTGGTCTTTAAAGAGATGGCTAGCCTGCTATTTAAAAACATGACTCAGTTGCTTTGAGTTCAGAATGTCTGGTTTTAAATCTTTAAACGGAAAGACCTGACTGCATAAGCATTTTTAATTTTTTTTTATTTTTATTTTTACTAATCGCAATGTATTGGTGAGTGAGCTGCGTATGTAAAGAGAGAGAAGCAATGTGATAATCCCAATTTAAAATTCCTTCTATTATAACTGTTCAGAAACTTCCACACTCTAAAAAAAACTAGAGACCAGATGCTTAGATTGCCTTTAGATTGTTCAAGTTAAGCTCTAAACTGTCCTCGTAACTCATTGGTTATCACTGACCTACACCACTACATTAAAAATACCAAGCCAATAAAAATGCAGGTTTGGGGCACTATGGGGTAGTTTTACATCAAGTTAGAAACACTCATTTGTTCCATTAAGGTTTACAGATCATCAGTCTAACCTGACTGAAACTTGTTGGAGAAACATGGGTCTTCTGTTCTTAGTTTCGAAGCGTGGGAGGCAAATTATAACACTGGCAATACAAGCAGGCCTTGTACAATGCTACAGAACAGACATGACTAATGTGATTTTTCTCATTTGTGATGAGCAGATCAAGTAAGGCTTTCTTGCTGAAGTGCTGTGTTCTAGACAGTGTATATCATACTTGTGTGCACAGGCAAAACAATTAAGACAATTTTTCAGAAGTGTAAAAAAGACACGCACATCAGCCCCTTGGCAGTACGATGGAAGAAGTACAAGTAAAGGTTAATCTAGTACTATAGAGGATCACAACAGAATGACATAACAGAATTGTTCCACTCCCAGGCAAAGAAGTATATATACACCAAAATCCCAATAACACAGCTCAGTGGCACTAGACTTTGTAATGCTTCTGGTTAAATCTTACTTTGTACCTCTTTCCATGGCTGACTGATTTGTATCTAGTACCAAGAGGAATAAAAAAACCTATTTAGTGAATTAAAGAACTTGTCACAGGAATAATATTAGTACTACCATGTCCATGTGATCTTTGGGGCTCCCAACCTTCTATATCCTCTAAGTGCCCCTGTATTTACTCATCTGTAAATCTCTACAGCATGCTACCCAGTGAAAGCTCTTAAAATATGATTCACTTGGTTTATTTACTCTATTTTTATTTGGGCTAGCCTACTGTTTTCAGAGGTAAGCTTGAAAAATGTTATCTGTGGCTCTGATTGCAACATTTTAAGTGTAAAGTCAAACAATTTGGACAAAGTGGCAGTTGCTAAGAAAGCAAAGTTAGATGTTAGCTAATTTGAGCCTTTTTGGGGAGATAAATATAGATTTCTTCAACAAAGACTGTGCTGCTTGTGCTCCATGTTGTACTCCAAATTGCATGAAAAATGGGTTACAAAACTGTTTTCAGTCGACATCACCATGCATATGAATGAAGTCAACCTCCATCTGCAGGGTGCAGATCAAACTGAGATGGGTCTTTCCATAATATGGAAGGCATTTCAAGTAAAACTTGCCATTTGTTTCTCTGAAAATTAACACTTCAACTTTTTGGTGTTTCCAACATCTTAAAGAACTTTTACAACATGGCTCAATCCGTGTTGCTGAGTTTGGACTGTAAATGCAAAAGCTGGCATTGGAATTTTCCCGATTGGAAATCTGTCAGATTTCTGATTTCCAACGTTTTGGCCCCCTGTTTTCTGCTTATGCCAGAGAGTTTTGATAAGATCATCAAGGATAACATTAACTGGTAAGATGTTACGAATTTTGGATACTATAATCAATTTAAGTAAGGCTATGGACATAAAACAAGTATCAATGGCACACAAATCTATAAAGACAAATGCATGAAACGTAAGAACTCTTAGAACACCCCTTCTGAAAGGTTGCTGACCCTTTGTCTACACAAACGGGGAGTTGACGTAGATCTAGCGTACCAAGGCCAAATATGTTCTCTTCATCATAAAGAAAAGCAAAAAAAGGAACTGCTTGAGTGCACCAGCTAGACATTCAATAGGTAAAATTACCCCATTACTTGTGCCTGATCACCTCACTAATGAGGTGGTGTGGTATTTAAGAAACCCAATCTCGGTTGTACTACAGTCAGGTATGAATGACCATTTAATTAACACCACTAAACACCAAAACATTATCCATTATCTGTATGTTTTATTTTTCTAAAAACACAACTGCAAAGTGATCTTTTGCTTTTAAAGGAGTCACATTTATTAACTGTATTAGAAGTTTTTTTAAAATCTACTCTAGATCTAGATTTTCTAGATCTACTCAAGCCAACAACAGATTCAGTAAGCATATACATCAAGCATCTCAAATTTACAAGGGCAAAACAAAAGGGGGAGAGGAAATAAAAATGAACAGATTTCCAGTCTTAAGTTCATAACTGAAACACAGGAACAGAATGTACTTGAATGCCAACACTTACAGAAATTAAAACTTGGTTGCAGCTAAAGAAACTGAATATTTAAAATCTGAGCTCTTAAAATATTAAAATATTTTGAAATACTCAGAACCTTAAACATGTAGACAACCCATTCACTTCTACAACTGTCTACAGACAGTTCAGAAAGGAAATAAAGACTCTAAGGAACTTGGGTCAGGCAAATACACAGTCTATATTAGGTCATGTTGAAATGGTTGAACAGTCCATTAGCTAAATGAAGACATAAATGCCACAAAACTGAGCATTTGCTCACAATTAATGCTTTAAATTCTTCAAAATCATTCCCCTGCTCCATGTTCCCAGGATCTATATAGAATACTGTTCTTCCTATCTAAGGCTCTCCTTTGTACATTTATATATTACAATTTTATACCTCATGGTAGATCAGAAAGTCAGAAAAGCTCAACAAACTATTCCTTTTAGCCGTGTGCTCTGTTATTTATCCTTTTTAATCTCACACCTACACCTTCATTTACAAACTCTGCACCACTGCTGAGCTAAAACAGCCATCAAAAGCGATTTCCATCACACTGCCACATCAGAGCCTTGACCCCTGTGCGACTCCTCCTGATGAACAAGCTTAAGAAGGAGGGGAGGGGGAGAGCCCAGGCAGCTGTCGCTTAGGGGTCAGTGGAAATTGCCATTCTGTGCAGGTCCAAGAAAGCTCGCAGCAGCACTTGCCTCCTGTTACCCATGTTTACAGTGACAGAACAGCTAAGAAGCTCAGCAGTCTGCAAGACTTAAGCCTCGGTTTCCTTTTCTTACAAAGTACGCCCATGTCACATGCGAGCACCTGGCTCTCTGGGGCCCTGCAGAAGGTAATATGCCCAAACGCAGTGCTGCAGTGACTTTATAGGCGATACCCTTGTCTCACGTGAAGACAACCAACACAAACATGCACATAGCAATGCTGTTAAAATCCAAAGACATGCAACTTCTAAATTTGTCCCAAGACAATAATGCAGAGCTGCTCGAGCATAAAATGGGAACCACATGACTGAAGTGAGCACTTCCCAAACTTCTCTCTTCGAGTGCAAACACCAAAAAGGCCTCAAGCATAAAGCAAAATATAGTACAGAAAAACCTTATAAAACCCAACCTACATATTTTAGAGCATCGTTACATTGTCATGTTATCCAAGACACAGATGTTCATACAATTCCTGTATTTTAAATAACTGTTTAATTTTTATACATATTTAACTGATTGATGATGCAAACATTTCAGAAAAAGTGACAGAAGGACATCCAAATTAGCTATCTACCACTAGTCGTGGGTGGTAAGAACAAAATGACAGTGAGGCATGCAAAACTGCAAAAAAATTTGAGAAAGATTTTCAAGAACAAATTTGCATGAAAAAACTACAAATGGATTTCAAGCCAAATTAATTTTTATAAAGCTTATTTTGACAAGGAATAAATCCTTTCCACAGCTTGGCACGTCCTCGTGCCTCACACAACGCACAAGCTCAATGGTAGATATGCTCTATTTTTCTGCCCTTCATGACAGCCAAGTATCTGACCTTCTACTGAAACTCTATCTAGTTGTTCCTGAATGGACCATGAACTGAGAACCTTGATGGCTGAACTTCAGTTTCAAAACACTCCCTCTTACACTGCTCAATGAAAATAATGTAAACGCCTTTCATGTTTCCTGGCAACAGATTGCGTAGGCAATGTGTAGAACACTACCTATTAACGCAGACTCTGCATTGTAAAGCAGTAAAACCATTCTTAGTCTAAATTACCTTTACATCAAAATGGAATGGGCACAGACAAGTCAATGCATTAGTGCCCAGTTTCAATTTAGCTCTGCCTTCTATTTGATATGATGATCATCCAATCACAAACACTCGAAACAACCTGAACCATCTCTCTTTGCTGGAATGCATTGATCTTCTGATATGATGTAAGGGTACAAGTATAAGGTGAGGTTTCATCATCAGCATCAGCACAAGGCTCACACTACATAAGCTCAATTAGAGAATATCGCTTGGCTGCTTTAAACAGCAGAAACGTATGCTTAATGTAAAACTATGACAAAAAGCATACAGCCAATGATTTTGTTCAAAAGTCACTCACACGTGTGTGGATTCTAGGATACTACTTCAATTCCATACGCGCTGCTTGACAACAGCCAGTCAAAACGACTGATCTATCAAAGCAAAATGACCTGTGCTGCAACGGCCAAATATTTTGCCGCTCTTTTATGTACTTGATCACAGTGAGGCAAAAAAGATAAGATCGGGTGGGCTGCAAACAGAAAAATCCATTACTAAACTATGGCCTGAACTCATTCAAACAAAATGACTCAATCATGTTCTACATTTCTTAATGTTTCACATAACAAACCAAATTGTTCCGAAGTATTCAGTAATGAATCCATGATGTGCAGACATTTTAGTTGATCCTGTTGGATACAGGTACCACTCAGCTGCTGTAATGATGGTGGTATGACAGGAGCAATTCCAAGCATGCAGCAGAGGGGCAACTGCAAGTACACAGGGACAGGTCTACCGCAGTATTGTTATCACAGAGACTGTCAAGAAGAATGGAATAAATCATCGCCACTTTTAAAAACCTGAAAGTGGTGTGAAATGAAAAATACAAAACTTCAAAAAACCAAGGCAAATGAACTAACGCAGAACACTTGGTTAACCATCTCAAACACGAACAAGGCGATCAGGTTTCTACCAGTTCCTTTTTCCGTCACACAGAAAGGACGATTATTTTAGTTATTTAAAATTAAAATAATCAGGGACAGGCAAAAATTGTCTGCTTCACTTTTGACAATGTTTTCGACACATAGGCTCTTTCAATCAAGCATTTACAAATTCACAGCAAAGAGGAGAGCAGAGAATTAGTGAACAAAGCCCCTACAGTTGTCTCAACTTTGCTATGCAAGTTATGTAATGACTGGCAGAGAGTTCCCGGTAAGGTTTCAGACTGAATCCAGTGATGGATAGAACGCATTTCAGAAAAGCCATTTCTAGCAAGTAAAACTGAAACATGACTGTGAAAAAGATGACAGCACTTTCATGTACAACCTAAGGTCTGCAATAAGTGAAATATTTAGAATAATATATAATAGTGCTGTAAATTAAAACAAACAGTATATGGTGGATAATTTGTAAACATACTAAAGATTCCTTTCATTAACTTCTAGACTCAGCTTCTGTGTAGTAAGATACCCACATTTTCTATGCAGTGGATCACATGGTTCCTCACAATACGAGACAAAAATCTGAGTTTTTTTTTTTAAAAACACCACTGTTTCAGCTGCAAATAGAGGAGAACAGAGCTGGGTAAAAAAAAGTCAAACTGCTTCCATTGCTGTTTATAATCAGCAGTTCTATATTTATTGAAAACACTCAGTTGTGAAAAGTTTAAGAATACATAAATAGAAAACTTCATATAAGCATCCATAAAAACCTCCTCCTGCTTCAGCTGTTTACTAACTATGCTTACTGATCAAGGAAGGAAGAATCACATGAGCTGTGCTCCGGCAAGTGACAATTCATTTCTAATTAAGCACCCTGGGAGGGGAGATGGAGCTCTGACCCACTTTCCCAGACTCTGTGCGAAAACACAGTAGAGTGCACACCATCCTCTTCACACAAATCAGCCCTTTACAAAAGGAGGAGAGAACAGTCTGGATGGATGCCAAGCTTTATTTTTAATACATGCATACTAGACAAACGTAAAGGATTTCAGACAGCCTGTTTGCACCAGCACAGTAAGAGTCTGCATTGCAGCTTTGGATTAAATAAACACACAGCGTACGCATTTCCACTCCAACTGCAGAGCTCATATCTCACCTCACGGACAAAAAAAGCCTTAAAAACATAAGCGAAAGACCTAAAGTCTTGGGTTTTTCTACCTTATACACAGAACAAGCTATAGTCAAACAGCTTCAAATGACACCAGAAAACTGAACTGAAGAGAAGACAAGTTTTAAGACGAATTTTGTCTCTCTATCTTCTCACAACCTTGCCTCGGAATAAGCAATTAAATCATAGCAATTGCTTTTAACACCCTAATTTCTTTGACCAAACTCAACACAAACAAACAGTTTTAAGGCAGCTTACATAACTCAACATTAAATGTTGGGTGGATGCACTTGGCTCAATTCCCTAACCAAACCTGACTCATCAAGCAAATCTAATCATACAAACCTGAATTCCTGCCCTTTCATACCAATTCTATTAGCAATATTACAAACTGCAGGCCACACATCAACTAAGCTACAAGAGAACCGTGAACACCACACAAGTTTATACACAAAAACAGTGGACATAATGTCTGCAACACCTGTAAATATTTCTCCAAGAGATTAAAAAAAATAAGTCCTCATTAACCAAAGAAAAAGCACAACACTTAACCAATTACACACAGTCGCTACATATCTATGTCTTACAAAAGCAACAATTGAATGAATAACCCATTTCCCCCAAAAACTTGTAAGAATTAAATGACAACAACATGCAGAAGAAGTCTGATGTCAAAATAATTATGCAAGACTCTACATTCTTCCTGAATGCCAACAGCCTTGTCCAGAAATAATTTTCCAAAATGCAAGAACCTAGAAAATCTGTTAATATAAAAGCATTCTGAAATATCAGAAGGAAACCAATGCCTAGCCTTTAGCAAGCTTTCTAACATTTCAACATTAAACAAAAGCACAGTTCTCCAACAAGAAAAAAACAAGAAAAAAGGCAGTTACCGATTCCATGGTTGTCTTCAGTGGAGTTCGTTTTAAATCCGACAAATATCTGGTGCAATGAGGTTAAGAAAATCCTGAAAAATAAAAAAGGTAGAATGTCAGGATTAGTTAACAGTAAACTGGAGTTTCACATACCTAACTTGATATGTCACCCAGAGTCTAATTTCAATCTCAGGTTCAATTAACAACCATATCCATTTTCATCTTGTAGGCTGCCAGGAAAATGGCTACCTGAAGAGTATCTTAAAAAATAGCACTGGAGAAACTATTCTTGATGCAGAGACAGCCCTGTGTTTTGCTTGTTGCTTGAACATCCTGCTGTATACTCATCTCCATTTTTAAAAGCTTGTTACATTATTGGAAGAACAAAAAAAGTTTAATTCTTAAACAATTACAGTATCGCACCATCAAAAGTGGATTCTCATATGTGCAGCCTGTATCATCTCTCAAAGCATGGGCTCATCTAAATTTAAGGCAAGTTTATAAAGGACTCCAACTAGGCTACACAACTACATTCCTTGTAGTAATTGCAACATTTCTACAATTTTAAATACTGGTTAAACAAGGCAAACTAAAGCCTCAGGACCTCCTATTTAAAAAAGACTTAAGTCAAGCTACTGAGATAACCTCTGTGCAACATGTAAGCTGTAAAATAAAACAACTTTGTTATGATGACATTTTTCTTAAAGGTACTTCCTGTAGCATCAGATGGAAAGACATCCTGTAAACTGCAGACATTCTGTAGGCCTGTTGCAGAAAGCAAACCGTAAAATAACATTTCCTTTCACAAATGAATAAATAGCACATCCTCCTTATTTTAACTATATAATCATAGCAATGTACCTTACGTTACTGAAAAATTTGTGATACATTCATGATATTTATTTTGGAAGAAGCTTGCAACAGCTGATGAGCAAATGAACACAATGTATACTGTGAAGGTGTAAAAAATAAAAATTCAATGAGAATTTAAAGAGTCTCACCAGTACATTTCAGCTGGTAGAAGATTGGTTGAAAAATCAACAAAGACATTTTACTAAGGTTTCAGAATGGTGAGAACACTACTACCACAGTTAAACAGAGCTAGAAGGATTAAGGCCATTTGAATCTTATAGCGTGTCTGCACACAGATCCAACTCCCTGGTTTCACAGCAGGAATCCAGACAATCTGACTGATCCAGAATCGTGAGTACTCTGGCTTAATGGAGCTGAAACTGGGGTGTAGCCTTACCAAGAAAATCTCTGCACTGCAAAACACATTCTTTTGCTACGGTGAACTTCCGTACCAGGTTTATTTTGCTGCTTTTTTAATAGACTAATACCAAACCTACTCAAAGTCTACTCAAAGAAAATTGACTGAGGAGTATTTTTACACTTTGAGAACGTTCAATATTTTTTGGGTACTTGGACTCAAGCTGACAGTTACAGAATGCCTTAATGAATTCCATGGTATGGTGCACCAAGATCAATTGTGCCGAAATTATAATATAAAACTAATATTTTTAACATATCATTTTACACTTGTGAAAGGAATATAAACAGTTTGGAAAACTCCTAATATGAAAGGCTGTAAATGATTTTTGTATTCCCACTGGAGTGATTATACACTACGTAACAGTAAGCGAGGTGTATAAACTTTCAGACTCACATCGCCTCAGTCTCCACAAGTAAGCAATAGTTACTGCTAAACTAAATTAAATCCATAAATGTTTCTCAAAACTAAGTGTGCACTAAACACCATGCTGAAAGCACGCATGCAGTCTAGTAAATCGGGTGCAAATGAGAAGCACTAGCAGAGAATTTTAAAAAAATGTTTCAAAGCTTAAACGTAAAAAGGGAGCGGCAGCTCAGCTACATCTCCAGAGAGTTTCACTTTGCTAGTCACTGCTGCTAGAGATTTCTCACATCAGAACAAACAATGCACATTAAAATGGAAAAACTGAAGATTTTCACCTGCTTTTAAGACAATCCAAGAGAAAACCCATGAATGAATTCCCATTGACTTGCAGGACACGGAATGTCTTTTCATAAACTCTTTTTATCCAGATAATATGAGAAGCTTCCTACTTAGCTAATGAAGCCAACACATAAGTCTATGGAAACCTGTATTCCAAGTTCATCAGCTTTTACAGACAGTGGATTGAAGGAGTGAAGAACAAGCTACTCGGCCGTATTGTTGCAGACAATAGCTGGTCTTTTTTCAAGAAACAGATATTTGGGATACAAGGAGTAATTAAATATTTTCCAATACGAAGTTGTGTTTGCAGCATTTTACATAAAAATCGATTCAGTTACAAAAGTTCTAAGAATATAGCAAGCAATTCTTTTTGGCATAAGCAACCTGGAGTTGATTCTTGAGGTACACAAATCAATTTAGGGAAGAGAGAAACAACAGTAACTGAATAAAACATTTATGTGTGTATCTATACCAAACTAAAGGACCAACTGTTAACCCGATGCACACCTATTGTGCACCAAACCAGTTATACAGCAGGTCCCAAATTTTAAATACTATGCCTTCTTTTGCAGAAATATGAAATGTTATTCTACCTAACTGGCAAATCTTTTTGATACAGGGCACTGGCTGGTTGTTTTCTTACACTGTAGTGAATCACAGTCCATATTAGGTTCAGGCCATTTTCATCTGTTTTTTTCTTAGATTTGAGCATGTAAATGTTTAACTATAATGACTGCATGAGTTGAAAGCTCACAAATGGTGTTCCGTATGAGTCAGTGGTAGTACAAATAGCAAAAGCTCAATCTTTGCATGCAGTACTGGGAAAGTTCTTATACAAACTTGTGTCTTTTTATTTTACCTTAATGCTAACACTGACAAGAACCTGATAGCAAACATAGATTTTAATGTGTGATGTTGTCTGCAATATATAAGCATCTCGTACCAAGCAATAAGCATCAGTGTAGAAAGATACTCAGTTTTAACAAAGTTTAAGATTAACTTAAATGGTCAGATGAAAAGGACTGAAATCACGGAAATGCATAGAAATTTGATATAAAAAAACTACAGCAATGTTGACAAATCATATACATTTCCTGCATGTAAGTGAACAGGTCTGGACATTTGGCAGATATGAACTGCATTTGAAGGGGAAAGTGCTGCTGTTTTAGGACCTCAGAACAGCCCTGCCTATAATTGTAATTTACACACATCGCTTTTCTTACATTCTGTTTTGCTACAACTATTCATCACACAGGAGGATTTAACACTTCAGGTTTCGCTATTGGTGCCCTGCAGCAGCCTTGGAGTGCCCAGGGCTTCCCTGATCTGTTGGGATGTCTGCTTTTCTCTTCTCTTCAAACCAAAACTATTCGCTTTTAGTGTGGAAAGAAAAAAATAAAAGGTAGTAGACAACTGTGAAAAATCACAACTCCAACCATTTATGATGGAGATTGCTGAAGACTAATCTTATATAAATCTTAGACTTATGGCTTTCAATTAATTTGGTTGTCTGACTTTTTACTTGATCTGGTCCCACAGGCTTAATAAATTACCCAACACCAGCCTTTTTTATTATTAAAACATATATGCCTTTACTCCAATGACAATTATTTCCAATACATTTCATATTAAACAGCAAATTAAAACTGATTATGTGCTTAAATAAATGAAAAACCTAAAACTGTTAAATCGATTTTAACAAGCTTGTTAACATGGAGGAAGCCAAAAACTGCAACTCTGCAGTGTAATGCACAGTGAACGTCTGAGGGCTTCATAAAGAAGCACACAATTGCCACAATAAAACCAAGAAGACAATCTGGAACAAGCCACCCAACACAATGATGGACAACTGAGAAAGCTAAAGATGCTTTAAAGTTAAAAAAAAAAAGACAGCAAAATTAAGTGTAACCAAATAAGACAAAAATGTCAAAAGGGCCGCCATATAGCAACAGAGCTTTGAGCACTGTACTTAAAAGAGACGACGTGTTGGAAAGCATTGCTTCAGAAGTCTGTCACAAAAATGACCAATCCTAAGTCTCAAAGTGTTGGTGATTTTCAGAGAAACAGTAAGGTGTTTTAAAAGAATCTGTATTGTTCCTTGCCTTCTCAAAAGTCACTGAACAGTCTAAGGCACAGATCTGGCTCACTGTGGAAGAAAGGCCTTAAGACCGTAATATTTTCATCCTGTTTGAAGAAATAAAACAGTACCATCTTTACACAGTTTTCTTTGTTTGGCTAATTGTTTCGGATTTATTTTCCCTTCCAGTAACGTAATGTAACTCAGACACAAAACCCTCAAAAACATAGCTGAAATAACCTGAGTAAGGGATTCTGTTAACAGAAATAAGTACACATGGGGAGGGTATATTTTTATAGGCCTTCAAAGCATGTTCGAGAGTTTTTGAAGACTAGGCCAATACTTATTTTAATTATTGCTTCTGTCAAAACCACAAACTAAGCAAAAGAAAGGGCAATTTTTTAAATCAAGATTCACAGTTGCAGATTTCTGTTGGAAAATCGAGGCATCAAATTGTCACAAACCAAGAACCATAAGAAAAGAGCCTCCTTCACTGTGCTTTTCTTTGCATTTAGACATTACTGTCACTCAGAACAGCAGCTCTCAAGATGAAAGGCTACACTCAGTCATGTTTCTGCGCGTAAAAGACTAATCATGTAATGAGCAACTGTGTCTGACAGATTTTGTTTCTTTAAACTAGTCAGAACATTTCTTGGAAACAGTTGTCTCTTTTGCATAAATACTTCCTACAGTTCACATTTAAGATTAATTATAAGGACTGTACTAATAAATATTAAACTGAGAAAACAAGAAAAAAATACAAATGTACATGAAATATCTTAAGACTTTAGGACAAATCACACATTTTTCCCATTAATATATTGCAGAGGTTACACAAAAACTCCAGTGCTTGAAATAAAAATCAACTCTTTAAAATCAGCCTTTTAGTACATAAAAACATCAATGTTTCTTAATGTTCACTACTTCAAATGATTTTTATTGCCTTTTTAGTCATCTAAAATTCTGGTATTGCCACTGTCCATAATTATGATTTGAGCACACCAAGAGTAATCTAGCATAAAGCACGGCACAACAGAAGTGAACTGCAGCTGTAAATTCTAAGGTTGGCTAGCAAATGCTGAATGCTGTATAACAGTAGGCAGTGCAGGATTTAACTGGAAACTGACATTAATGTTGGTCTTCACAGAGTCTGCTCTTTTTTCAACAGGTTCGAGTCATTCACATGCTTTACACAGTGTGGACTGCTTGATTTATTCAGGAAATCCTGACAAAGTAAACATGTTCCAACAATTTTTACCAATAAGAACTCACCCTGTAAACCTGCAAAACCCCATTTCTTATCTATGAACACATCTGCTCTAAAGACATTTAACATATTACCATACAGTGTTTCCTGGACACAATTATGTGCAATATGTACAAACATGCTGTGCAGTAAAGAAACAAAAAGGAATTTACATATTTCAGTTAACATGAGTGTTTTACTCTTTAATTTTAAGCTATAACCTAAATCGTTTTTGCAGGCTTGCAGGGAGATCAATGTTGTATGACCTATACTGCTAAAAACTCAAGACTATTTTATATCAGACATGTAGCATGAACTCTGATGCGCTTGATGCCAGATTTTTCCATAGCATATTAAATTCAGTCATCCTATCATTATTTCATAGAGGACGGGAACTTGACCCAGGCAGTCTTCTCTTAAAGCTAGTGCTCAACACCAGCTGTCTAAGGCACCTCTTAGAAAACGCCTACATAATTGATCAGCCAGAATTCACCAGGGACCTACAGTGTTTTAACGGGAATATATAGATGTTGACTGGTTTAGGCAAATATTTCTGGAAAATATTCTAACAGATGAAGTGAAGGCAAGCCTCTCTCAGTTTTACCACTGTTGGCACAACAAGCTTTGCTCAAAGACCATGTGTACCAACAGTGGAAACCCATAACGAAACCAGACATAAAAAACAGCAAACTTGCACGTCAGCAAAAACCAAAAAATACATTTTTTGCCTTTACAACAGTGGAGAATTTTTAAGATCTTCAGTTTCCCCAACATCTTTCACAAACCCGTATTGTTGCAAAAACAAAAAATGGTAAGGCCTCACTTAGCATTCCAGATGTTGATTCCTGACTGCAGTTCACAGCTGGTATGATGCACGCTAACAATTCACACTAACTAACTAATGAACTGACATTTAAATATATGTACAGAATTCAGAAGTGAATAGCTAGGGGGGTGGCTACTGGTCAGCACAGGGGAACTTGGTGGGTAAACAGGTTAAAATGTTACACAAACTGTGAAGGTGGTTACCACTCCCTTTTTCCTTCAACGGATTCAATACAATAAAAACTGCCTGTACCTCCTCACGGTCTCTTTACAGTCATAATACACCTACTAAAAAGCGAGAGTCCCCAAACCAAAACTAAAAAGAGGAAGCAGAACTCGGAATTGACAGTTATAGGTCCTACGTACTGCAAACAGGAGACGTTTGCTTGGCTTACATCTACATCTCTCAAACTGCTAACGTTTTTCCTGTTGTCAAGCTAATTTCTCTTAAGCGTAAAATTCACAATGAAAGAAATAAGTAGTAATACTGGCTTACAAGACACTATTACTGGGGGATGTTTACCAATTAACAGTTTTGCAATTCAATTGCAAATATATTTTTTAACACTACATTACGTGAGGATTGATTAATTGAAGATCACAGAAATGAAAACCTCCATATAACAAAAAGTGCGATTCTCATTATGTCAAAATGCACAGATTCTTCCTGTACTTTGCCCAGAATTTCAAATGAGCACAGGGAAAAACTAGCAGCCCTCATTAGGGAAACAGGCTGCAGGTGCTAGACAAGCACTGGTCAGCATCGCTATTGGCAACATGGTCAGACACTGCCAGATAAAACTGTCAAAATACAGTACAAAGCAAACTCCTCTCCAACACCCCAGCTTTGTGTCTGTGAAGAGAGCCTTCTGATAAAGCCACTGTTAGTACACTTGCTTCACAAGGGACATAAAGGCATCTTGATTCAGGAGAGGAGCTCTAGTCAATACTGTGGTAAATGATTCCTAAGGCAGGTTCTCCAAATACAATGTAGAGGGGGGAAGGGTGCACCTTCAAAATGATAAATGAGCTATTTTTAAGGATGAAATCACATAGGGAACACATTGTCATGTGAGACAAGGCTTCTGGGTTTTTGTTTTTACAAACCTGCTGTTGAAAGGCAAAAAAAGGCACTTCTACAGCAAAGACTAATTTAAAAGGCAGAAAATCTTAAATGTCAGACTGGCAGCAAGAACATTCAGCGAGCCAGACAGGCCAGCTGAAGGCAGCTGTTTGCGGATCCCTGGGTGAAATCCTCTGGAGGGAGGGGATGGTGTTGGGGGGGGTTGGGTAGGTTAGCTGAGCAAGTGGTGCCCCTCCCCCTGAGCAGAGGTGGATTGTGGGTCACTGAATGCGTTTTTCAAGCTCTTCAAGCTTCACAGTTCAAGATGACAACCCTATCTTCCAGTTCACAGTGAGCTGCATTTCAAACTAGGAATAGTATTTTAGATCACTCATTATACAACCCAATTAGAAAGAAAAAAATACTCTCCGTTTAACCCCTACCAATCACTTTACAGCAGCTAATACTGTAGATTTACATGTGTGGCAAAGCAAGGAATCCACTTTTTCAATGAATATTAGATTGGTACAATGTATACAAATAGACTAAAAAATTCATTGTTAATCAAAATCAGGTGAATAAAACATTACATTTTTTCAAACATTTTTAATACAATCCTTCATGTAGTATAATGCTCCAAAATAGGGATGACACAAGCATATACTTCTGTTCAATAGTTACTCACAATAGTAGTTTTTCCACGAAATTTTATCTTAAATTTCACCATAGAAAATCAGCTTTATTCTAAAAAACCAGAATGCATGTTTTTAGAAAACTAATTACAAGTGATATGAATGTAAAAATACATTACCATTAAGCTTAATTTAACAAGTTTAATTTTAAAACCACACCAGCAAATACACAGAAATTGATTGAGTAATAGCCTTTTACCTATCTATGGTGGCCGCTGATATGGACACCTACACAAAATGATTTCAATAAAGTAAATGCTAGAAGTGAAAGCTTAGGAAGGCTTGCAATTTAACTCTTGCCATTGCATGTGTTCACAGGCGGTCAGTGGCAGGACCTTTTACAAATCCTATCTTATCAGACCAGAAGAACAAGATAACATAAGAAAACTGGCCTGGAAAAAAAAACAGAAATAAAAGTAAACACAATGTGTAGTACTAATATGACTGGAAAACTGAGAAAAATGAAAGGAAAATAAATCAAGGTCAGGACAGGAGGGAGAGAATGAGAATCCCCTGAGATGTCAGAGCACCCCTGAGACTTGAACACAGATGTTCCTAAAAAAACTTTCATAAAGGCACAACTTGCACACTTTCCTTCTTCTGCTCTACATTATGCTTAAGGTAGCTGTTCCTTCCAACAGTAAGTCTTTATTTCATTTTCATTGCAACTCTCAAACAAATGCAAATCTGTATCTTTGTTTTCTATTCTTAGGTTGAGTGGATATGTTGACTTCATCAATCTCTTTCAGAACTTTGAATATCTCCCAAAACCTCCTGAGCTCATCTTAGTCCCAGGCTAAAAAGATTCAATCTTTTTGATCTACCCTTGAAAGACACCAGCCAGTCCAGAAATTATTCTGCTCATTTCTCCAAGAGCTTTAATACCATTCACACTTACAGGGCTGGACACAGCATACACAACCATACAACGCTAATGTGTAACACTTCCTTCCTGAATCCCTTAATTTAATTCAAAGCACAAATAGCTTGTCAATGTTTCAATAATATTTGCATACTGTTCCCAAATTAACACACACATACTAAATTCAACACACTTCGTAAAAAAAAAACAGTCACTGAATCATAAAACGGAGCAAATCCTTCATGCTTGGCCCACATACATCACTTACCCTTGTTCTCAGTCAGAGTTCATTTTTCTGTAAGATAATCTCCACATCATTTCTATTCAGAGACCACTCCAAAAATCTGCCATCTCTGATCAAGTTTATCATTTGCAAACAAGACAGAGAAGACTGCACCATCAACAGCAGGCCCTTCTTAGCTCTGACTCTCTTGCTAGTTCAGATGTCTGAATGTTATTTCTAATCACCTCACGAGGCCACAGCTGGCCTTCACAACCTGAGCTGATGCATTCTCATTTTCTCCTTCATTGAAAACCTGTCTATCCAGGAGAAGTGCATATGCATGAATTAAGGACGGTGAGAAATTACTGCCAATGGAAACGACCGCAAATTAGTGTGAAGTACTGTTGCAGCAGCAGCACGCATTACTGTTAGAGCACTGCCACGAAGAGCGCATTATTTATGAAGGGAAGGCTTTTTTTTCTGTTTGAAAAGCCTACCGAATATTAAGGAAGGTAATTCATGCAGTAGATCGCCTGCAATATCTCAGGCTGAAACATCTCAACAAAAGAGCTGCAGACAGAGCATCAGCTGCCACATTTCACTGCCTCTCTCTGCTGGCGTGGTAGCAGAGACAGATTCTTCTTACAGAAATATCTACTGCAGTACCAGTTATAATGCATAGATAAAGCCACTCAGGATGTCTGGACAGCACTACGCAAATGCCTCATTGCACTGAAATTTAACTCTCTGAAGAATTCAAAAAGGACTGTTTGCACAATGCATCAAAACGAGGATGTGGTCACATCTTGTTTTCTTAAATATTTCCATCACTTAATTTTTTGACTAGATTGTTCTGTAAGACAACAGCCCACGCTGATCAGGTTTTTAGAATTCTAAAGTCTTAATTTCTCAGGGAAAGCTGTTTTTAATGTGCAAAGGTATGCATCTTGACAATGTAGTCCTTCTAAAATCCAAGAATACATTATTACTCTGTATTCTCTATTATCTGTTCCTGTATACACATTAAGATGCTGTTGTAGTCTTCCTGTCATGTGAAACAGCTTTCTTTTACAACAGAGCACCACTGCCTGAACACTTATTACTTGTAACAAGAGATCAGCTGCTAAATAATAAACAATCCTAATAATAAGTCAATCAACATTTTCGGACAACTGCTAAGAAGACAACACCAAATCAGTAACAATAGCTAATCAACTTAAGCAAATATGCAGTGACTATCCACTGAAAGCTCTTTGAAACAGATTTATGCAAGAGTCAAGGTTTAGATCATGTCTGCACCATAATTAAAAGTCTGTATTCTGGTATAGTTAGAAAACTAGTCAAGTTTGCAGATGATCCCAAATTAGGAGGGTTTGCAACTACTGCAGCAAGCAAAGTAGCAAATTAAGTTTAAAAATATTTAAATAAAATTCAAGACAACACCTGTCAGATGTTTAATGTCAAAAACGTACGGTAGAAAAGCACATGATATTGCATGCAACAAGCAATAAACTATAAATTCATAATGGGAAGTATATTACACTTAAATTGAAGAGGCTACTTATGAAAGAGACTAAGGTGTTTATGTTGACATTTAAATATTATAGACAATGTGAGTAAGTAATTAAAAAGGAAAACAAAATATTAAGATATATAGTTAATAGTGCAGAATTTCAATTAAGTTATGTTAAAATTGTATAATGCACTAGTGAGGACTTAGAATATTATGTATTATTTTGGTCACCACAGAAAGATATTACAGTTCTGGAATTCAGCCTGAAGGGAGCAACCTTATAGAGATACAATCTAGTGCTTAAGGTAATGTCCTATAGTGACAGGGTGAAGGAACTGAACCTTTCTAGCCATGAACAGAAGATTGTAAGGTGACCCGATACAAATATTCAAAATCCTCAAAAGTCTCTGACAAAGTGAACAGTACCCTGGCTTCTTTCAAGAAACAGCTGAATGAAACCCTTTAAACAATTAGCTACCAACTACCAAATGAGCTACATAGGGCTGAATGAGCTCTTGTTTGTAACCTTTATATTCTTGTGCATTTTATGAAGACTCTTTATAAACTGCTTTAATTTCTTGAGCATATAATGTATTACTCAGTCAAGAAACCTTTGAGGTTCATTTTCACTGCCAATCAAGCTTCACCCAGAAACAAAACGGTCCGCAACAGAAAGGGTGGAGCTTTGAACACAATGGTTAATGCTGCACCATCTTAAATGAAAGAACATTATACATATATTTACCATGGAACATACTGAACTCTCAGCTACACCACCCAATATTTCCTGTGCACAAAGCTTCCTGAATAACCATTGCACTATAGAAGTAGATCATGCTAAATTTATCACCTACAGATTTTCTGTCATACACACCTTGGGACAACCTTGTTTCGAAAAGCAATACACAGAAAAGAACTAGGAGAGCTGCCGATCCCCACTGTAAAATGATTTTCTGATGACTTTCAATACAGTCTGATTTAGTATTGATGGTCAAAGCAGTCTTCCCTTGAATTACTACTTGTGCGTGCAAGTGTTTCTCATGTTTGGTCATAGTATTTCGTCTCAAACTCACAATATGCATAATGTAAAAAGCTAGCAGATGTTTAAGTATACTGTCTAAATCATTTACACCACTACAAATTACGTGGTCAATGTGAAACTGATACGAGAACAGGTGATGGTACCATGCACAAAAGCCCAAAGGCCTACATTTGAAATACTGAACACTGAAGGCACATCTCCCTAAATCCCCCCCAACCATAGACACATCCACTCTGCCATTATAAGTCTATTCACAAATATTGATTTGATTTAAAAAAACAGGCTGCTTATAAACCAAAACAAGAAAATGAAAGATTGGAAGTTAACCAAACATAAAAAGGAAATATTTTTGCAGACGGAAACCACTGCCATCTAAGGGATTTTCAAAATGGTTTGAACAAATACCTTTAACGTTACACTTTAAACTGCTGCTTCCGTTTGAAGCCTAAGATGCACGTGATGCAGCTCCCATTATTGAATGAACACTCACCAGCTGCTCAAAATATAAATTAGAAAAAAACATTCTCTGGATTATAGTACCTAATAAACCCAACAAAAAAATGTTTAGCCTATTTTAGCTATTTCAGTCATACACAATCCTTCACAAATTTGGTGCAACTAATTTGTGACTTTTTCGCAATGCTTCTAATTAATACTAGAAGTTCACAAATCAGGAAATATGTCCTCACTATAGTACATCACTATATACATTTTAGCAATACTGAAAATTAAAATTTAAAGGAGAAAAATTCTTAAAATGTCAAGACCAATGCCGATACCTGATAGTCAACTAGGGTGGTGAATTCTGGAATGGCCACAAACAGGAAAAATAAGTTTGGATACATGGTCTTTTGGTGGGGTAACCAAAGTGTCCTGTTGCACGTGTGTAGAAAACATCACATGGGAAACGCCTGGCAAAGCTTAATGAACATAAAAACAGACTGTCTGAGAGTGGATGAGCAAGAGCTCTGTGTTTCACGGTCATCAATTCCTGCCAGGATAAGGTGACTGTGCACTTTGAGGAAAACTCAGATTGAACAGTAAAACACTACTTGTTTATAATTGTGATGTGCCATAGTCCACGGACATGCGTGTGAGGCTGAGGCAGGGGGAGGGGGTCAGCGACAGCGATGTACAGTTTTTTTATATATTTATGTAAGTGAGTCATGGGATGAACAGGACAAAAACACTTGAAATGAAGTTTACTCAATCTGAAAATGTACATTTGTGCCTCCAAAATCAACAACACTGGAGAGGGAAAAGAAAGAAATACCAGAAAATTTTTATTCAAATACTTTTAAATGCTCCTTAAGCATACGACAACCACTGAACATAAGTAGCATACTGTTCCCCTCTTAAGTTGAGGTAAAAAGCATAACATTTTAAATTTTCAAGTATAAATTCAGCAATACTTTTCTGGGATATGACCTCTAAACGATTACGAACGTGAAATATGCTACTGACCACACACACAGACACCATGGTAGCCACTACCTTTATGTCAGCAAACCAAGGAAATTTGCTGACGCTTTCTTAGTGAAAATCTCTAAAATAACCTTTAAATCTTTCATATCAATGGGCAACTTATGATACAAAATGACCAAGGGTTTTCAGATTTTAAAAACATACAAGCTTGAAACAAATTCTTATACGTCTTATTACTCTTACAAGGACAATAGGCCATGCCTACCCTACAACTTGAGGTGATACATGTGTAAATATTCAGCAATCAAAGCCAAAGGGAAAAGTACTGACATTCTATACATATTCCTGCTGTGAACAAAAAATAAAACCTTGTGGCTGATCTTGAGCAGTACATGAATAACTTCAAAACTACTGCATACAAACACACATCTGAGCAGAACACAAGTTGTTCACAAGTTTCAACCTTGACGATTACACTCCATCAGCTGACAGCAGCGTGAGAAAGTAGGTCAATAAGAGGCGGAATGTGTTCATGTAAAAAAAAATTAAAAATCACACACAGTTTCTGTAACCTATCTGACCTGATCATTTTCTCCCCCTTTTAACCTCCGAGACAGATCACTGGCAAAGAAAGTAAAATCAATGATGGCACCTTAATTTCCATTTTGCCGTTTTATTTTCTCTGTTCAGCTGAACATAAAGATATCAGACTAGCAACAGGCATGACAACCACGAGGCAAACACTGCAACACATAAATATGTATTGTATGAAACGATAATTTTTAATTTCTTGATAAACTAGCCACTTGCTGTACTAACCAAGACATACATGTTGACATGCTTGTTTTTTTAAATAGTAGAACTAAATGTTCAAAACAAGCAATGCTAGAACAAGTTGGTAACCTAAACATGCAATTAACTTAAGCAAATGTTCGCAAATTATTTCTCTTGGTGGTTTTAGGTCGATATTGGAAAGGTTATATACAGTGTTCCATTGAGCTGGGTCCTCTCCTATTCAGTATTTGTATCCCTTTGGTCAAATGATAAAACTACATGGTCTGAATCATTACTTCTAGATAGATAATGCTCAAAACGATGCTCACACAAAAACAGATGCACAGTGAGCCGTTTTAATACAAAAGCTTAAGTGACACAAAGGTTTTTGCCTCTTAATTGCAATAAGCTTGAGGTCACGTCATTGGGTTCCATCAGTGAGTTATGGAAAACCAAAGCTGTTACCCTGTCAACTGAAGGCATTACGTGCAAGATTTGATTCAAAATGATGAATTTGGGCACAACGTTCGATCCTGCACTGACTTTGGAACCTTGTGTAGAAGACTTTTTTCAAGGATTGATATGGATTGATAAGTAAGGCAAATTCAACTTGCAGGAATCCAAAACTAAATTTACAGTTAAATCTGTTTAATATTCAGCTCAAGTGATCACATCCCTCCTGTCTTGGAGTCCTTGCTCTAGTTACCTGTCACATTTCACTCACATTTTAAAATCATTCTGCTAACATTCAGGCTCTACATGTCTTGACTCTCCAGTAACTAACCAATATGCTATATCCATATAATAACATGGCCTTTTGGTGCTGTGTCCCAAAGCTCTGGAAGACTACTGCGAAAGAAATCAGGGAATTCCGTTTGATTTAATCAGCCATATTGGGTACATTCAAGTCTAGTATAAAAGTTCACGTTTTCAGAAGAGGTTCTTGTGATGGGTTAATTTTGTGAATCAAACATGCTAAAAAGAACTGTTAAAGAACATTCTTACGACCTAAAAAACTCAAATTGTGCTTTGGAAAAATGTTGACAAAGTTCATTGCTCCAGAAAACTGGCACATGTTAGTAAATGGGTGTTAATGAAAATTCTCATTACAGACTACTTTGCACAGGTTTGTATAAGTCACTGAGTAGCTAAACATGATCACAAGATTCAATTTACACACACACACATAAAGCTGTTGTACATTCTGAGGAAAGGGCTGCCTTTGCTGTAGACAAAATCATGATCTGTTGGTAACTGACATATCATAGCATTTGACGAATTTGAATTTTATGATTTTTGGTCTGGTTAATTTTTTTTCTTTTCCAGGGCATGCAGCAGATTTTCTGTAAATAACTTGATTCGATTGGCGCTATGGAAAATGAACCAATTTTTAAGCTGTCCGCTGTTACTCATTAACAATTTGGACTCCTCCCCTCTGTTTTCTGCTCCTCATCTACCCATTTCCTCTTTTTGGTAGACTGTCTGACCCATGTGAAATACCTCCCAATTTTTCCCCAAAACAGTATTCGAAAGTGCTTCTGTTTTACCATGAAATGCTCATTTTCCCCAACAGATACAGGCCAAGCCACTAGTCTTTGACATTGACCATTGAAGCTCTGCAGAATAGCAGCCACAATGCACACCCTGAACACAGTTTGCCAGAATTCGACAGGTGCTAGTTTTATGCCCTGATGTTGCACTACTGATGGAACGTTTACTGAACGTATTAAGTTAAACATCTGTATTGCAGTATTCAGCATGTTTAACAGATCACGCCCCTCCGTAATGCTAAAACAACCCCTCGTGTGCAAAATAAACTTACATTTATCAAACCTAAAAAAACACCTTTTCAAATTTATCAGATTAGAGCTTTAGTCACAGTATGTATTGATTTAGCAGGTTCATTTACAGCCTGTGCTAGCCCATGTTTAAAAAATATCATTTTTATACTAAAGAAAACTTAGAAAAGCTGTAATGCCAACGTGTCACCAAAACACTAAGGAGAACATGACAGCTTAAAGCATGGAAACACTGAAGTCTGCCAAAAGCTTTAGATTGACTTTGCCCCCTGAGTTAAACATGCCACATGTTGCAGTACTTGGATGATGAACAACTGAACACATCCTTCAGGACTTTGTAATAACATTTTTCAATTTTCCAAGTTTTTTTCAACAGTGAATTTTCTTGGAATAAGATTTTTCAGACCAAAAATACTGAATGCAAGAGCCATCCTCCACATCTGTTTAAACTGGAGAGACAGTTGAGCTTTGAAGTGCATAGATTCATTTTTCCTAATACAGACCGACTAAGATTGGTACTCCACAAAAAAGCCACAAAGGTTTAAAAAAAAAAAAGAAAAGTCGACTAGTGTAGTTATTGTTTAACAAATCAAGCATCTCCTGCACCTAAAAGGGTGTTTTTGTATACCATAATGAATGTAAAGTCATTAAAGCAAAGGCTGAGATACACTGAGAACTACAATAAAGCATGCACTAGTTTGTCATTCTTCATGGTACGCATAAGCACTACAAAAAAAAAGTGTTAGACAAGTGTTAAAAGTGCTTCACAATCGTAAGGTATGCCTTTGAGTCATGAAAAGTGCTCCCCACCCCCTTCCTGCCTCTGAATTTCAATGTAAATAGAGCTGATTCAATGGACCCAGCTGCCCCATCAATAGGACACTGCTGTTAAGTTTCCAAAGGATTGTGATTCAGCCAAGGAGTCCCTGCCCCCACCTCATCCAAACAAGGAAGAAGGAAAAGATAAACCCAACCAACGTCAAAAAGATGAAAACGTCCTAACAGCCGCACTCTAAAATAATCCCCCCCATGTAATTCTGTTTCCAAATTACAATTTAAGAAAAAAAAAAAACAGCTTTGGTGTCAATTGCTTGGTCCTCAGCCAATGCATTCAGATGTTTCAGCAAGATCGGAAAAATACAGTTTCCCTGTTTGAAGTCTCTACAGAACCAATTTAAACACGGAATAACCATGAATAATTTCAGGTTGTGAGGGAGCAAAGAGCTGACTGATTATATTTAAAATGCATTTACCATGAACACAGGCCACAAGAAGTGAAAAAAAAGCGTACTGCACTGCATTACACTTCTACACTGCTTGTGGTCTAAGTATTATGAAAACTATTGCTTCTTTATGGAATAAGTCTACCATGAGCGTAAATCTCATTTTCTGTCAACATTGTACCAGGATGTGAAAACACAGTCTATTTGCCCTTTTCAAAAGGATTATCACAGCTACTGAAATAGAGAGGAGCCCAGTTGGGATCCTGACTAGCTCTGGATAGACTCAGCAAAATTTGTGGATAATAAGTCACAAAATCCTTGACAGCCAATCAAAACACCAACTGTTGTCACCAGCTTTTCAATTCTCTGTGATCCTTCCCTCAGAGGAACTCTCCCATTCGGCTCTTACTAGCTCTTTCATTTCCATGTAGCCCCAGATGTGCTTCTCATGGCTATTTTGTCCACATCAGTCTTACAAATGGTTCAAAACAAATATGCAGCTTTTAATATTTTAGATTTTAAACAGAAATGTCAAATAGAAGACTTTAATAAGACTAAGAAATTATAAACATACTTCCTCCCAGTACACTTAAAAAGTGTGAATGTTTACCATTAAAATACTACACATTTGTGCCATTAACTTAATTTATTATTAATTTGAGACTCCAAAATAACCAAGCACAGACTATTACTGAGGAGCAACCACCATCTGCTGCCAAAATAAGATCAGTAACACTCTAAATAGTAGGAGAAAAACATGGAGGGACACCCACTCCAATAACACAAGGGCTTATGAAATTACCAGTGTACCCATCTTTAAAGAGTACAGAGCACCACAGTCATGAAGTATTCATTTCACTGGAACATCAGGTGTAAATCTAAAATGACAGAAAATATATTACTGGGTTCAGTGAACTGGAAACTCTAATCTGTGCCTTCATTAATATGGTGGGGCCCAAGATTAGTGGGAGTTGAGTATAAGAGTGGGTAGTAATTTCCAAAATCAAAACAACTGAATTCCAAATAAGAACAGCAGAGATTTCTCTACTAAATAAAAAATAGGAAGCCTTATATTAAGGATGTCACACACATTATATAAGATAATGGCTCAGATAAGCTCTACAGAAAAGACAGGATATTGCAAGTGGAACACTGCCAATGCATTGTTCTATGCTCATTATTCGGCAGTTCACACATGGGTGCTGCTTACTGCACTCCTCAGTTCTCACTTATTGACCTCAGTATAGTGCAACAACAAAAGGATGTGGTTGTAGCATCTGAGAAAACATCCTATTTCAAATCTTATTCAGCCAAAAAAGCAAGCAGCCAGATGTTCAGTATGCTCTAGAGCCAGTGCAGATATATTTAAACACCTTCTTCAAAACAGAGTAAAGCATTGGTCCGCCAAGGGCAATTGAGTGAATAATTGTTACATTAAGAAGCAGCACCAAAGGCAGAGTGAAGCTCCAGTGTAATACTGCAGTGATGTGATTCTCTTGAAGGATCCTTATGATTCTCAGTATGTGCCTAAGCTCCCAAACACTGGATACATTTGCCCATTGCAGCAGCCCGTGATCAGGGAAGAGTGGAAGTATCACGATCGTTTTCTAGGATAACGCGGCTTTGTCTGTGTATTGTAATGCCACAAGATTTTGGCCTGCAACAACTGAACACGGATCACCCCATGAACTGGTCTTTATTTTTCAGAACCAGCTGAACACAGAGCACGCAGGAAGACCTGAAACAACGGCTGCAACAGGAAACGAGCCTCCGTAAGCCCAGCTCCAATCATAAGGCTGCTGACCTTCTGAACTTTGCAGCAGATCGTTTCCTGCCTCTCAATGCACTTTAGAATTTAATGCTAAAGGAAGCTACATTACACCTCTACAGATCCCAACTACCAGAAGCTACAATACAACAGAACAGCTCTGGGTCCTCTTGGCCCCACTACCATAAAATTCCAAATGACTGGTAAAAAGAAAAGGAGACAATAACAAGCAAAACACCAGCAAACCACCAACCCTGTAAATTCCTTCGCAAAAATGGATCTGTAAAGCATGAGCATCACCTTACTAGAAAATTTCCACCACTTTAAAATATACTTTCCTTAGTAGTGCGACAGCACTACCTACATTCCAAACATCAGATGCATTATATGAACACATGACTTGAAAGAGTCACCCGCTAGATTTCTTTTTATATATGGGAATTCCTTCAAAACAGTCTAAATTTAAATTTGTAACAATTCAATTTGCAAAAAAAAAACAGAATTGCTGCAGCATCTTTGCAGCATTTTTTATTATTTAACAAAGTATTTGGAAATCATTAGCTCCAAATACACGATTTTTTTCATGAGCTGGTAAAAGCAAAAATTAAGTATTTGGAGAAAAAAAAATATTTGAGCACAGCAAAAGAGGTTTTCAGGAAAAATGCTCAAGATCTGTCACAGTGCCTGCCATCTCCAAAACACCTTGTTTTTCTCAAGTCTAAATATGCACTCAGAGCTTCAACTGTTAGGAAGACATTGCATAACAAACTGCACAAAGAGCAGGAGAACGATTACAATTTCCTATTTCTCATGTAGACGAGGCGCAATCTGAACACACACCAATGCTATTGCAAACTCTTCAACCTCTCTTTCAGCACCTAAATACTCTACCACATGTACAATGCAGTATTTTTCTGCATTTAGCAGGTTTCACTGCACTGAAGATTGTACAGGTTTTGGGGAGGGGGGGCCTTTGTTTACATACATTGTTTTGTATTTTTCTCAGCTCTTTAGTAAAAATAAAATCAAACAAGATAAGTTATTTTATTTTCTACGCTAACCTTTTTAAGAATTATTGTGGAAAAGAGAATGATGCAACACCAGACATTTTCTTCTCCACGGGATGCAATGGCCTTCACCCCTCGGAATTCCCTATAGATGCAGGCAGGTCTAAAACAAGACACCAGACAGTTTCCTCTCTCTTTTCCATTCTGGGCTAGTGGTTATTAAATTATACATTTTATGGCATCACCGCATGGCTGGCTTAGCAGGGAGCTATGTGGAATTCCTTTACCCACAGATTAAGGTTCTGTTCAAATGAACAGTAAAAAAAAAAACGTAATGCAGTTTTTGTTTTTAAAGTCAGGTGAAGGAAATGTCAATTTCACATGAAACTATTTCCCCCTTCAGTGCAACAAGGGGCACACAGGTTATAAAGAAGTTGGTCAATTAAGTAAGGTCCCAAAGCAAACTTAACATCTTAGAATAAAGACATATAAGGAAATAAATAGGGCAACTGTATGTGAATATTTCCCATTTTTTAAAATACTTTATCATGGCAAGGCTCCATGTAACCACGGTTTATTCCCTGACAAATTCAAAACCTCGCTCAAAGATTATCAAGGAGTAGTACAGCAACCACAAATTATCAACTTAATCTGCAGACCAAAATCTTCTTGAAGGCAATTAATTTCGCAAAAATGCAATTAAAAATGTAAACATAAAACGCCGTAAGATGGCTATGAATGCTTTGTTTTTTTCCCCAATAAACAACCTTAAGTCAACACGACAAAATGCCAGTTTTTTTTTTGCTGCTCCAAACAAAAACTTGAGGTTTAGAATTATAATTTGGGTGAAGCAAACCGTTCATCACTGCCTGTGTCTGGACTGAGCCAGCGATACGCAACGTGGTAATACAGCACTTCATTATACTTTCAGGGGAAGAAAAAACTCCAGTTTCCAATTAAAGCACCAAAATGCACACGCACATCCTAAAATGTAAGAGTACAAAAATACCCAAAGAAAGAGGACAATTCGATGTGTGATTATCAATCGCTAAGGAAAAATATTTGCTACAAACCTCCCACAATTACCTCTCACAGAAAAAGGTCGAGATTCAGGATTACAAAAAAGCTCGCACAATACTCAGATATAAACTCACACAAATAGCTAGTAAAGCTACAAAGTAGGTAGTTGCACACTAAGCATTTGAACAACAGTTAAATTGCAAAACATAACTTTAAGCCTTGTTAAAAAAAGATCTCTAAAAATAGTTTATCCTTTATATATGTAAGAAGGGGGAAAACAAATTCAAATCTTATTTTTTGGACAAGTGTTCCAATATCACATCAAGCCACCAACCAGATAAATGTTTCTAAAATGTTTGGCCAAATGCAGGAATCAATACAAAGACTTAAAAAAAACTGCAGCTGGTCATTATGAACATTTTACTCGTGTTTTGATAACAATAAATAAATGTATCACATTGTTTTATAAACAACCTAGCTGGTTACACACGTCCTGGGAGAGAAGCTTATTTTTTTTATAAATGGGAACTAAAAACACGAAAGCTACGTTTTGAAGGTCTGTGTGGTATCATTATGCAACAGCACAGTTTAAAAGAAACCAAAAGCCAGAATCTGTATTGTGGTACAAGCGAAAACGGAGAAGAATTGTTTACCTTCGCGAAAATCTTTACGGCGTCTCCTCGCTTAGTCTCGATACTCCAGTCCTAGGCTTGGTTTTCCCATTTGAGGCCTTGCTACTCAACAGACTACCGTCCGGAAATATCCGACAAAGCAACACACATCATACACACCAATACTGTCTCTTAATTCCTGAATACCCCAGATCGGAAGGGAAAAAAAAATTCGTGCCTCCTGTCGTCGCGCATATAAAAGGTCTAGGCGCTCCTCATTTTTGCAAACGATGCATTACGGAACAAGTGACGTTTGTCTTTAAATTGAAAGCTTGTTCAGTTTTTCTAAATTTTTAGCTTTATCTTCAATCCCCCCTACTCGACTCCTTACGAACGGTTTCCAGGCGGCCTTTGACTTCGACTGCGTTGCTGACGAACAAGGAATGAGGCGGTTTGAAACGCGGAAGCCGATAGGCTGTGAAATGTGGGTGGTTGCTGGCCTGTGTGTGTGTTTTGGAAACTGACGCCATTCCGGCTCACCACGAAGCAGCGTCTGGTAGTTTACCAACGAATTTAGGATCCAAAATGGCGGCGGGAGGATTATGGTTTCCTAATCTTATTCCATTCTTTTAAATTGAGGGGGAGGGTAGCAAAAAAAATTGAGGGGGATAAATCCGTTTAATAGGAGGCCAACGTCGCAGGGCAGTCTGAACTATAGAGACAAGGATAAAAGGAAAAATACGATTGGCTCGACGAAAAAGCTGTGGATTCTATTTTTTTATTGGTCCATCTTTACACAGTGTCATCAGTATGACGTGCATCTAAACAAACCTTTCATTATTATTTTTAATCTGTAACGTCTTTCCTCTTATCGTTTGACTGCTAAAAGCTTATCTTTAGTCAATTGTTCGCTTTTATAGCGGGGTAATGGGAGTGCTTTCCCAATCCTAACATAAACGGATAACGAGATAAACACCGATTTGTTTTGAAGAACAATTTTGCAATGGATACAAATTGTTCCGATAGCTATTTTTTTTTTGCTAACGTTACCAAATTAAAACGTTTCTGTGCAGTGCAAAGTGTGAATTGCTTAATTACAAAATATTTTCTGTGTTAGAGATTGTTTTCTTTTGAACAAAACTCGTCTAGGTAGAACTTTATTGAGACTGACGCATTTCTGACATGTTACTATGCAGTTATGCACATTATAATTTTAAAATGATTTTCTTTAGCATGAAATTGATTTGATTATATATTGCACCTCTCAGTTTTGATTCAGTGATTTAGAGTTATTATCAGTATAACACATTTTTTTCTTTCATTGATTGTTGAAATTCCTGTCCCTGAGTAATGTCATTAAAGTAAATCATTTGCCCTTTTTTGTAAGGTGACATGTAAATCGTTTTTCAAAGTATTTCGTTATCCTGTCGTTTCACAAAGGACCTATTAGCAGAGGTGATACGGTTCTAATATTGTAATTCAAAATATAATGTTCATTTGTTTTAAGTTTTGCCACAAAGTTACACTTCCAAATCCACAAAAATATTGTTGCAAAATACATCTTTTCCTGTATTTTTTCCTTTTAGAGCGTGTTCTGTATGCCGAGTCTAGAACTTTTTTAATAAACAATAGCAAATTGAAATAATACACGTGGCGTATTTGTTTCTCTTCCGTTATCAAAATCGGCTGCGTTTTTAAGTTTTCCTTTCTGTTGCAGTTGGTCATTAAAAATTATAAATCCGAAAAATTATATGAGTATTAGATGTATAGATATCCTTTGTACACAGCACACTCTACCGGTTACAAGCGCAAATAAAAAGCAAAATATTAAATTGCTACCCTGAATATATGTATTTTATATAGGTAGTTTTAATTGTTTTTAGGCTTTAATAAGAGGCAAACACTCACGCCTTCCCACAAATTTTGAGTTTATTTTAGAAATATATATATTAATACAGGTCTGGTATTCCCTAACACTTTTGTTGAAAATAAACACTTGTATTTTTTAAGTGTTGAATTATTTGTATAAAAAGTGGATTTGTTTGATTTGTTTATACGTTTTATTGAAGACTTTTTATCCTTTCAGATATGAAACATGCTACTATAAATAATACTCTTACGATACTATGTAATAATTTATTGAATCACGTGTAATGCAGATTGCTCACAAGTCTTGCGGCCAGACGCGTCAGCTGTACTAAGGCCTATATATAGGAAATAAACCACTGCATCTTTTTCTGTAGAAGCAGCACATATTACTTTTATATTTTTTCTGCTGAATGCAATTTAGAGATTATATAAACACGCACTTGTTGAAACTCGTGTTAACACCTAAATTGTATGCAGGGACGGCAATATTCCTCCGAAATTTCTCTGTAAAGCCTGTTGGTAAATAACGTGAAGATGCACACGCTCAGAAGGGACAAAAAGAGCTATTTACACCAATAAACATATGGCAGAATAGTATTAAACCTGTATAAAATCTTTTTAGATTTGTGTGTTTCGGAACTCTTGTTTATAGCCTGAATAATATATTTCTCACCATCATCGTTTTTTGTTGTTGTTGTTGAACACTTTCGATGAGATCTCAGCAATTTAAACAGTGAATTACCAATCAATTGCACTTAAAAGCCTTTGCGACTCCCATACAAAAGATTGAAATGAAACAAAATGAAAGTATTTTTTTTACAGTTTTCCCCGCATTGCGAGGTATCTGAGGTTTAAATCATGAAAGAAAAACAGGAAAATTCGGGAACCTCAAGGAGTGCTAACCTCAGATGACAATATGGCATTATAAAATACGGAGACACAATTGTACAAATTTATCTTCAAAATAAAACCCCATTGCAATGTGCGGTCTTTATAATAAAAAGAGCTTCTGGTGTTTCTAAAAAACACTCGGAACTGTTAAAATTCCTCTCGCAATTTCTCTATGAACATGGCGACAAAATTTACATACAAAATGACTACATGACCTTTAACCTTTCTGTTTATCTCAACGACACGTCCGGTGCTGATGACATCACAAGGGTTAAAGATCATTATAATATATATATATTTTTTTAAGTAGATCTTTCAAAATAAAAAAAAGCGAAAACCAAATTTTTAAGAAACTGGAACACATTTAAAAATACACTTCATGCTTTCAAGCTTAAACTGAAATATAACGTAGAGAGGTGAAAGTTCACAAAAGGAGAGAATGTAGTTGAATAACAGCGTTGCCTGTATGTTATGATCTGACGTATGCTGCGATTTATCAAGAATCACAAAAGATCTTATGATATTTATTTAACGTTCAAGAAATAAAAATGGCTGCATCGCTCTTGCAGTTGAATGTTAAATCTTATAGAAGCATTACGAGTAGCTCGTTTTGGTGTATTTCATACCGGTACAAAAACCCCACTTTGCGAAACAGCAGAAAACTTCATTTGTCTTCTCATAATGTTATGAGTATCATAAAGAATGAAAACCCCTGTGTTAACTGTAAACTCCAGAGGAGCTCAGAGTTTCTGTCGTCTTTTTCCAAGGAACAGCTTCGGCATCTCAACACGGGGATTTTAAAGGTACAGCATTTTTTTGTAAGTTATTAATAACGAATGCTTTAGTGTTGGCTAAATCTGATCTGGTGAAAGAATGTATGAAGTCTTGACAATGCACTCTTATTTGTGCTTTTTTTAATTTTACAGAATATCCTCCACAGACCTCTCAGTCCAAGGCTGCACGGGTTACCCAAAATCTTATTTAGAAAGCATTTAGTGAAGAACCCAGTTGGACTCTGGAATATTTTAGGTAAGGTTGTTCCTGTCAGTCATGTCTCCTTGTCTGTACTCTTGTAATGTGGAATATGTCTGAATTGCTCTGCCTAATACTCTTTTTTTTTTTTGTCAGAAATCCCTTTGAATTGTGCACTCATTTAGAGAGATGTGGGTGGGTTAGATGTTCATGCTGTTAATGCATTCAAATGTAGCAATCTGTGTCAAGTGAGATTTACAAAGTAGAGTCTGATGATGAATAATTCTGGGCAAGTTCTGGTCCTTTCACGCAGACGGTAGTGTTCTTTAACAGCCCAAACTGTCCAGGTATCTGAGCACCGAAGAGAGCTGAAGTTCAGATCAGTGGAACTATATCGGTGAGCTTTTGTAAATCCAGCAGGCAGTTTGTGACTCACCTATGGAAACGCTTTGGTTTAAAAACAGCCCTATTGACTTTTATGGAGTTTTTTGTCCACATTTCAGTGCTTAAGAGTGATAAAAGCTGAAGAAAGTGAAAGAAGATACAATGCCTGTGCTCTGAGAACTCAGTAAATAAATTGTAGTGTTTGTTTCTTGTGGATAAAAGATTGCCAAATAAATATTTTTGTCTTATGCTTGTGCCTATTCTATTATTTTTCTACTACACACTTATTCACAGAAGACAGATGAGCCACACTTTTCCTAACAGTGAGGGGGCATGGCTATTCAACTCTTAATTGCTAGTATTCGAGCTGGTGTCAAGACCAGATTTTTAACTTCTGAGTAAATTAAATCAATAAGATAAATCTGATCTCCTGTTTCTAAATTTGGTGCCAGACCTTAGGCTAACCCTGTACAACCCTTCCTTCCTTTGCTGTTGCTCCACTGCCAGAATAAACTGGCTCTCCCACTTGTAGCCACCGGAAGTTGAAAATGCCCAAGGAGTTGGTTAACGTGTGAATGTACAAAAAAAGCTGTAGTATGATACGCTCTCGTGAATCTGAACTTGATGAATTTGGGCTGATTCACCCTCAATGTGACTGTTTCTAGAAATTCTAAGTGATATTGAACGTGTCAATAAAAGACGCAGCTGTCTCATGAAGGAGATTCCTGATGCTTTTATGTTTGATATTTTCAGGAGCAACAAGTCATTTCAGCACTTCCCAGTTCAGACAAGATAAAAACAGGCATGATGGAGCCAAAGGGAAAAGCCCAGAGGAGGACGAAGGTAAAGTTTCCTGCCTCCCCCTGAGGACCACAGGAAAACAACTCCCTCTTTGACTGTCTGCCTGACAGGCTGAGTTAAGGCTATTGTTCTGTTTAGCCCAACTCCGCCACTTCAGCCAAATTCAGAATTTTACTCATTCCTGGATCACGTATGTCACACAATAAAAAGTGCAGGATTTTGAAATGGCTGCAAGGTGAATATCTGTGCCGTTTCTTGCAGAGGAGAAGAAGCGCCGGGAGCGCGAGGACCAGATGTACCGGGAGCGCCTGCGCACCCTCTTCATCATCGCCGTCATCATGAGCCTGCTGAACTCCATCAACAGCAGCGGGGGCAACATCTCCTGGAACGACTTCGTGCACGAGATGCTGGCCAAGGGGGAGGTGTCCAGGGTGCAGGTGGTGCCGGAGAGCGACATCGTGGAGATCTACTTGCACCCCGGAGCCGTCGTCTTCGGCAGGCCGGTGGGCTCCCGCTGTTCCGAGAGTCTGATTGCACTGCTCCTGGCTGGGCGGTAGTGCTTTCTTACACCTGCTGGAATTGTTGTATGAACTGTTACAGAATTTAACTTTTAACATGCCCATTATGCCCCATCACTGAAGGGCTGATTCAAATTAGAATAAACTCACACATCATCTCACAAGGGGGCAGTATGGTGGCGTAGTGGTTAACATTGTTGCCATGCAGCACTGGGACCCTGGGTTCAATTCCTGGTGTGCAGTGTATGTGGAGTTTGAATGTTCTCCCCCCTGTTCTCGTGGGATTCTTCCAGGTGCTCTAGTTTCCTCCCACAAACCAAAGACATGCTGGAAGGTGATTGAGAAAAGTGGCCCTGATGTGATTGGGTGTGTGTCTGCCTGCCCTGTGATGGCGCCCTGTCCAGTTCGTACCCGGCCTTGTGCCTGTTGATTGCTGGGATAGGCTCCGGCTCCCCTTGCAACCCTGATTTGGAAGAATTGTTTAGAAGATGGATGGATGAATGGATGATCTCACATATTGTTTGTAAGAAGAGATCCCATTTAGTGGCATGATTTGTTCTGACGTTTTGGAGGCCACCTTGAGATGAAAGCTCAAGGAGTTCTTCTGACACTGTTTGTCATGCTAACGAGTGTGGAAGCACATGGCCAGGGTGCTGTGCGGCAGCTGTCTGAGCTGCTCTGGTCCTGATGATGCCTCTGCCTTCTCAGAGACTGGCCCTGATGTACCGGATGCAGGTGGCCAACATCGACAAGTTTGAGGAGAAGCTCCGAGCCGCAGAGGAGGAGCTCAACATTGACGCAAAGGACAGGATCCCCGTTTCCTACAAGCGCACAGGATTCTTTGGAAAGTGAGTACAGAGGGCCATATCGAAGGGAAGAAGCTAAATCGTTGGCCTGGCTTGTTCAGAAGAAGGAATGCTGCCCTTCAATACTTTACAAAAATGAAAATCCAAGGGGCTGTACTCATTAGGCATGAGTTCAAAGTACTGAGAATAATGGGTATCAGATCTTATCACGTTATAGATGGGGAGATGTCCAGTGTGTGTTTCCTGTTGGAAGCTGTGTAGATTCATGCTTGTTCTCTCTTGATGTAGTGCTCTGTTCGCCCTCGGCATGGCGGTCGTAGGGGTGGCGATTCTTTGGTACATTTTCCGTCTGGCAGGGATGGCAGGAAGAGAAGGTGGATTCAGTGCCTTTGTAAGTATGACTGCTGGGCGGTGGCCACGTCCTGAGTACACCTATAGACATGAGTCTACAGCGGAGAAAAAATGAGTTTACCGGTAGCAGAAATACGTAACTTAATTTTGCCTCAGCGTTTTTAGTTTCACAGGGCTAAAAAGGATCACTTTCCCGAGATTTTGACTCTGGCTTGTAATTCTTCATGACCAGAACCAGCTGAAGATGGCTCGCTTCACAATTGTAGATGGCAAGTCTGGTAAAGGCGTCAGTTTCAAAGACGTGGCAGGAATGCATGAGGCTAAGATGGAGGTGAAGGAGTTTGTGGATTATCTCAAGGTAAGGAACTGATATCTTAAGGCATGGCTAAATCAGGGCTAAAAAAGGAAGATGATAAAATGTAGTACAATAATACCTTGGGTAAAAAGTGTGCGTTTTTTGTGATAACACTTGGTTATCGGAAACGTCATTAGCAGTGATGGAATAAGTAGGAGGAACAGGTGAGAAACCTCTTCACTGATCTGATTCTGAGAATGCAAAGAAACACAGCTCAGCTACATGTAGAGTGTCCATCAAAGTTTTGTTCATTCAAATCACTTTTGTGTTTTTCTAAAGAATGATTTTGTTGTTGAAGGAGCTTTATTCCTAGTGGTTTAATTAAAATGAGGTATTATTGTACAATTGTCCTGTAGTGGCAACGTTTTCTAGATAAAGTAGTGGGAAATCACACACTAAAGAATAAAATAAATAAGGGTAAGAATAAAAAGTGTCTAAAAGCCATGAAGAAAACACAATCAAGTGCAATAAGGCCGGATTATTACAGCCCATGGGACAGCTGTGAGGCCCGACTGTTAGCGCTTTTCTTGACAGAACCCAGATCGGTACCTCCTGCTTGGGGCCAAGGTGCCGAAAGGCTCCCTCCTGCTGGGGCCGCCAGGCTGCGGCAAGACTCTGCTGGCCAAGGCCGTCGCCACGGAGGCCCAGGTGCCCTTCCTCGCCATCGCGGGGTCGGAGTTCGTGGAGGTCATCGGGGGTGAGATTTTGTTTTGCCCATTCTAGAATGCAAACTGGAACACTGCTTTCCTGCAGAAGGTTAAAGAAGTATTTAGTGTCATTGGTAGCAAAATACAAAAAAAAATGAGACTGTTTCCAAATATATTTGGCATTTCTTTTGGTTATACAACATTTTGAATGGACAAGTTACCAGGTACCATACTCAGGCTCTGAAGTGAAGGTTTACAGGTGACCCGGCGGCAGTGTTTGACAATGACTTGCTAAGCTTGCAGAAGGACATTGGGAACGCGTCACAGCAGCTCTTGTTGTCCCTGCAGGACTGGGAGCTGCCCGGGTGCGAAGCTTATTCAAAGAGGCGCGCGCCCGCGCCCCCTGCATTGTGTACATCGACGAGATCGACGCCGTGGGCAAGAAACGCTCCACAAATATGTCCGGCTTCTCCAATACTGAGGAGGAGCAGACCCTGAACCAGCTGCTGGTGGAGATGGATGGTGAGTTATCTCAGCAATGGCGTTTTACGGACACTCCTCTTTCCCATGCCTCTGCTGGTTAGAGATCAGATAAAATAACGTTTAAAGGGGAACTGCAAGAGTAAAACCTCCAATGTACTGTATATCATGAAATTTCCAGGTAGGCCCAGTGGTACACTGTGATTCAGTGAGGCAACAAAACGTCCAGTGACATGAAGCGACCCTATTACATTGTAAACAGGCAGGCTTGTGAATACATCTCTTTTAATCCAATAGAAATATTGTTCTATATATTTGGTAACTCTGCATACAGGTCACATTGCAACATTTCTGCGGTGAATTGTCATTAGTTGTTACAGTGACTAGTGAGCAGGAAGGGAACTCTTGCAAATTCTCACTCTCACCCGTGGCGAAACCAGCAGTTTGCGACAACATGGCAACCATACAGTACTTTCATAAAGTTCACAATTTCTTGCTTAATTTGGAATTTATCAAATATATATATATATAAAATGTTGCAATACCGTCAATTGATTTATTTTGTTGCTGAGATTTAATAACCAGTCTGAGAAATCGGGACTGCTGTAAGTAAGAAAACAATGCCGATATTCTTTTTCAGCATATATTTATGCCAAAATCATGAAATACAATTTTCTTGTTGTTTTTTTATTCAGGAATGGGGACCACAGACCATGTGATTGTTCTAGCCTCCACAAACCGAGCAGATATTTTAGATAATGCTCTCATGAGACCTGGACGGCTCGACAGGCATATATTCATTGATCTCCCCACATTACAGGTACGGGAGAGCAGTTTTCAGACAATGAACACCCGGTTATTACAGAGTATCAGAAGAACCGTAGTACTTCCACTTGCAGAAAACTTACAAGACCTTATCGGGAGAAAAGGACAATCTTTTATTCTAGCCGGTATAAGGACATTTTACCGAACAGACATGACAGTGTCAAATTAATTTTTGTTCTCCTTACCCACCCTTTTGCTTCATATTCCTGCACCCACTCTCTCATCCTCACCCCCGGTAAAGACTCCACAGCAAAAAAAAAAAAGGGAAACAGGGTACTGCTGGGATAACTGTCCCATTCTCATCTCGCAAAAGAGCCAGTGTTACACGAGCCGCACGAGGCTGTGCTTTGTCCTGCTGGATTCTTGTCATGGCAGGATGAGCCCAAAGGAAAGAACACATGTGAGGTCCCAGGACTTGATCAGTGTAGCATCATGCAGTCATGTTGCACTCAGTCACTCTGGGCCAGATCAGACTCGGACTTTCCTGCAGGACTTTGCAAGGAGTTATAACTAAGGTGTCCCAGATCATGGCCTAACATTGTCATTGTATTGTCTTGCCAGGTTAGATATTGCTGTTTACCATAGGATCACAGGACAAAGAACAAAAGACTTATGTGACTCTACCTACGCTTCAAACCTAAAAGACAAATTGATGTGTAATTCTGTTAGTTAGTTAACTCATCAAGAAGGATAGTGACAATACGCTGACCTAGTCCAGCTTCCAACATACTGTTGGCTCATAGGCATTGTTAGGTTAATAAGAGAGGTCTGTTGGTTACTTTTCCTAATTTTCACTAGGCTTGACATTCAACGGTTTAAGCTGCCTCTTCAAATAGCGTGATTTAGTACTTATGCAACAGTCAAAGTCAAGTTGAGCATTCATGGTCAATCATGATTAATCAATTACAATTCTGTCAAAAACATTTAAGAAATATATATATAATTAATATATATAATATTAAAATGATCAGTGTCAGAACACCTGTTTTTATAACTGAGATTCTGCACCGTGCTTTGTAAACATATCCCTGTTTAATTGTCCCTGTTCATGTGTCCCTCGTTTCAGGAGAGGAGAGAGATTTTTGAACAGCACCTGAAGATCCTGAAGCTCACACAGCCAGCTAGCTTTTATTCGCAGCGATTAGCTGAGCTGACTCCCGGATTCAGCGGTAAAAACCGCCTTGCACTCAGCCACACTTCCGCCTGCACCAGTCCAGCGCTGAGGCCTCATTGCAAACATTAAATCTAACTGCAGGGCATGTACATGTCGCCAGTCAGTTTTGAAAAGCACTGCAAAAAATGTGAGCTGACTTCTTAGCGCACAATTTATCATTTTGAAAACAGTGTGAAATTTAAAGCAAAATGCACTCAACCTTTTTTCTGTTTTGCATATTAATGGCTCTGGGTTGGTTCTCAAGGAGCTGACATTGCAAACATCTGTAACGAGGCAGCCCTGCATGCAGCACGAGAGGGCTACAAATCCATCGACACCTTCAGCTTCGAGTACGCAGTGGAGAGAGTCATCGCGGGTGAGAATGCATTAAAAAAGCTTAAACATTGTACTAATTTTCATGGTATACATGCTTCACAATCACCAGTTATGCATTCATTGAATGAAACTTGTAAGTTATAGTAAGTATGTTTATTTGATATGTAGTTTGAAGTTGTAGCCAACATTGAACACAATTTTATGGACTCGTTTGCTGTATTTGTATTGTTTGGAGACGGTTGTGGAGGGCAGGAATTAAAATGCAACAGCAGGCTGCTAAAAACAATCTGGAATAAACCAGCCACATCGTCCCAAACTGGTTAAACCACAGAGCCTGTGCTTTCAGAAATCAAGCTACCTGCCACATAGCCTGATGCTCTGAAGAGTTCTCAGAGCAGATGGCTTTGATTGTGCCTGTATTATATTTAGGAAGTGTTAAGAAGAGCAAGATCCTGTCTAAAGAGGAGCAGAAGGTTGTAGCTTTCCATGAGTCGGGTCATGCCCTGGTAGGCTGGCTGCTGGAGCACACAGAGGCTGTCATGAAGGTAACCATCCTCTTTCTCTCTCTGTCTTTGTGTGGCTCTGATACGTAGTATTCACAAGATTAAGAAACACATACTGTAAATTGTGCACTTTTTCTTTATTTGATCCTTTTTAATGTGGTAAGAGGTGGCTTTGTGAGTATGCTACCATCTTGGCTAAAAACACAAGCCTAATTCTGTGGCCTTTGAAACAAAGCTCACGGGTGCAAACACTTTTAAATCTAAGAACAGGAGGCAGAGGGAGCGTTGTGGGAAAACTAGCTCTTTACCATCCATGTCACTGAATCTGTTTTCTAAAATGACTGGAATATAGTAAACAGCATAGATGGGCTCAGTGGCCTCTTCCCGTTTGTTCATGTTTTTATGTTCTATAACCACATGTGTCACTTGAGAAAGAAATTCTCAGTTACATTAATTATCAAGACAGAACCCATTTATAAATAAGGGCATTCTCAGCAATGTTTCATTTAGGATGTGAAACCAAAGACCTTCAGTACAGCATCCATTGTCCTAATCACTATTCCATGCTGAAGTCTCAAAGTACATTTCCACAGATTTACTTCTCCTGTAGCAGAAATGGTACATCTTACATGTCTAAATTAAACCAAACCAGGAAATTCACTTAGAAAGAGAGCACAGACTCTGATTTAATTGGTCTGTAGCTGGTTAGACCAGCTGCTTGTACAACCTACTCGTGTCGCCATGTGGTAGGTCTTTCATGTGTCTCTACTTCATTCACAAAGAGGAATAAGCAGATCAGAAGTCACTCACCGGTGTGTGTTCTGCTGTTGGATGTTCCCTGCCAGGTGTCCATCGCACCCCGCACCAATGCTGCTTTAGGGTTTGCCCAGATCTTGCCCCGTGAGCAGTTTCTCTTCACCAAGGAGCAGCTGTCTGAGAGGATGTGCATGGCGCTGGGTGGACGGGTGTCCGAGGCCATCACCTTTAATAAGGTCACCACAGGTACAGTAAACAGCTACGCACACAAACACACTGACGCCAGCATATTACTGTGACGTTTTTCCCATCTAATAGTATTCACTGATAAAATGTGATGATGAGAAATAAAATGAAAGATCCTGTGCTGATTGCTGGAGCTCTGGAGAACCTACAATGGGGGAAAAAGGCCTAGAACTCCAATCCCAATGTGTCTGTGTACAGCACTGCTGTACTGGGAGCTGTGTGCGTGATGGTTCTGGTGTGTTTTCCAGGTGCCCAGGATGACCTACGAAAGGTGACCCGGGTGGCTTACTCCATGGTGAAGCAGTATGGCATGGCGCCCAGTGTGGGCCAGGTCTCCTTCCCTGAGACTGAGGAAGAGGGGGCTGTTGGCCGTAGACCCTTCAGCCAGGGTCTGCAGGAGCAGATGGACCATGTGTGTATGGGGCAGAGTGCTCTGCACCTCCATTATACAGCTATGATATTTCTTCATCTGTGTTTCTTTCTTTTTCTAATTAAATTATTATTTGACCTACCATATTAAAAGTACGGGTCAAAAGGTGCATGTTTTTATAAAGAGTCTAAGACTATTTGGGACTCTACATTTTTTAAGAGAGTTAATAAGCATTTAGTACTCCACATGAAGAGCCAAGCAAGGTGTTAGTTGTGAGACTTAACAATGGAACTTAAGTTGATTAAAAAACTAGAAAACTCACCCCATAGTTGTGTTCTGGTCTTGTAGGAAGCCAAGATGCTAGTAGCCCGTGCATACAGGAAGACGGAGAAGCTGCTTCTTGACAACCGAGATAAACTGATCATGGTAAGGGCTTCCCTCTGTTCTCTTGTTTTTGTTTCGTCTTAATTCACAATCCAACGGGAGTGAAGTGAGTTTGGCACGCGTCCATGTGTGTGGGTCTGTGTGTTCGTAGCTCGCCAACGCACTACTGGAGAGGGAGGTGGTGAACTACGATGACATTGAGGCTCTGCTCGGTCCCCCGCCCCATGGGCCCAAGAAGATGATCGCCCCGCAGAGCTGGATCGAGGCCGAGAAAGACAAGCAGGACACTGGCGAAGAGGAGCCGCGCAAGAGGAGACGGCCCGCCCGCAAGGAAGAGGACCACGACCTGGGATCTGTCTGAGCTCCTGCCCTTCAGCACTCTCGCTTTCTGAAACCTCCCTGGTGCACGCAGGCTCCTGTCGGCTCTGCACCTCTTTCACGCACTTTTGAAGCTGGTGGAAACTAGGAGTTTGAAAACCCCTTCGGAAACGGGCTGCATCAGATACTCCTGTTCCCGTGTGTCAACTCCTGTCCCTCTGTTGACTTTGTTGTTCACTTATAAAGCAGTTAATACCTTCACAAACCATGCTGCTTTAGTCTGTGATATCTAGATGCATAAAGAGGTTCACTTCTTGGCACTTAATTTTATGCCCATCGTGATTTTGCTTCTGTGACTTGATTGCCATCATATTATTATTCTTACCATACAGTCTCTTAGGCTTGAATATCCCAGGCTTATTTATTAAATGAATTCCTCTTAGTTGAGGTTCCCTCGACTGTATGAATATTATCCAGTGTATGGATTGTAGAGTTGTTAAAGATCAGTTGGAGATACTACTGACATGTCTTGCAATTTAGTTACCGGAACTCTGGAAGTTGGATGCAGATGTTCTCCTTTGTTTTGAATCAACTTGAGGGACATCTGGAAAAAAAAAACCTTTATAATACAACCTCTGTTATTTTAAGAATCAAAAAGAGGGTGTAAAGATTCATTGGTTGATAGTTGGTTTGTATATTCCACTGTGGCAAGGTGCAGGTGGAAGTGTTTGCTGTGTTGGAGAATCCTCACAATAAAGAGACTTTAAAGTCAAGGCTGGCCTTTGCTGTGTCCATGTGTGTAGCTGTGTGCAGAGCAAATGTTTCCTATGTAAGGTAGACATTTTCTTCTGAGAAGTAGAGAACTGAAAAACAACAGCAAGACCAGGTAAAGTAGAGACATTTTGTGTCATATCAAACATGCTTTAAAAACTCCACACCTGGGGTCCCACACAGAATTAATTCTATCATTGGCCCAGGAAGTACATCAGAGCTCCGTTGCAACTGACACCCTTGGAGTCTTCAGAATATAATTTAAAGGGTTCGATCTTATTGATGTCTTGTTTTGTTTTAATTGTGGGGTGATTGAAATGTGTGTAAACTGATCACACAAATTGTAACGTTTTGTGCTTGGTGCCATTGTCGTCATTATTCTTGTGGACACCAGTGGATTCCAAAGGGTTTTAGAATCAGTGGGAAAGTTATAAAAATAAGTTGAAAATAAACCACTGCTGTAAATCACCAGCAGAATATCAGTCGATCCATTCCATTCCATCCATTCTAACAATTAAGTTAGGTGCTACAACACAGTCATGCCAAATCCTGAGTCTTCTAATGCCAATGAAAAGGGAGACACCTAACAGTTTCTTATAATTTTTAACTCTCCTAGCGTCGAATTTGTACATTTTCCACACGGTTTTTTCAGGTTACTTTTCACATGATAGAATTAAATACTCTTATAAAACGGTTAATACCTCGCAGTGAATTTGGCTCCTAATTATTTTTGAAAACTTTCACCGTTTATGTTAAGTAGATTAAAAGTTAGTACAGTTCTTAGTTATTGGAGAAAGCTATAAAACTGTCGTTGCTATTTATATCACGACCTATCAGGCCGGTACAACCCATGAGGAGAGGGAGGTGACCAGTCTCTCCAGTTAATCTGGGAGCGCTGCGGCCCTGCCCTCCAGTGTGAACGTCAGACGCTACGTAGCGCATTTTGCGGAAGGGAAGGAGATAAACACATTCAATACTGACCTGCATTTAACGTAGTTTTGGACCCAATCCGGTAGGTAAGGGAATTACTTCTAACATTTTGGCTCGGTGTGAAAGTAGACTTTCGTGTTCTTCGTACTGGGGATACCGAAGGTGCAATTTGTTAACAGTCGAGGGAAGGAATTGAACCACTATCCCAGAATGTCTCGATGTGCGTTTTTCTTCCTCCCTGTGTGTTAAATTAATATTTACTTCCTGGTGCGGATTGTCTATATATATATACACACGTCGTTTTTATTATAATGGTTTCGAAATGTTTAACCTTCATTTAAAAAAACAAAAATAAACTCTGAGCAAGGCCCCCCGCACCAATCATTTCGTTTTTAAGTGGTTTGAGTTTGAGATTCCGATCAGCCCTAGCAGCTAACAAAAAGAGCCGAAGTTACTGGCGTATCATCAGATCGGTTTCTTTGTCCTGTCTATTCACAGCGATTTCATTTCGTCCATAAAAAATATAAAGTAAAGACGGATCCGGTCCCCCCCCCAAATGTGTTTTTCTACTAGATCTCATTATTTTGTCATTGACACTATAGTTGCTGCTGTAAACAGTAGCTAATGGCTTGATAGTAAATGTTACGGACTTCGGTCTATCAGTCGCTTTGTTAACGTTATTCCTTCTGTTAAACAAAACACGAATACAATTATTTGAATTTCTGTTTCATATAATCGGGTAATAGGCATATTAGAATCCACATGTATCAAGATGCTTGAAAGAAAAGGATAGCAGGTCGAACAATGATAATCTAATACTAATATTTAATCTAATACTAGTACTTTTTGTTTACAAGGCAGCACGGTACAGTATTTAAATACGCTTCAACAATTGTGACTGGCCAGTTTATTTCAAATGGGGCCTGTGTGCGGTGTGTATTGACATGGGATCAGTGTGAAATGTCCGCTCAATTCAATAGTGTGACCTGGCCTCTTCCATTATAAACTGTGCTGATGTCATGGGTTCTGAGCATATGATCAGGGTGACGCAATTTCGAAAGTATTAGCTTACGTCCTACCTCCTAAATGAAAAGCATCGTCATTTGGGTTGTTATCTTCATATTTAAACCCAACACAGTTTTAAAAGAACAATACGTTAAATTTCTATTTCCATTTTTTTTAGCACTTCATTCATTGGTATGTAATGAAGTGCAAAGCCTTCCTGCAGTCCCAAGGAAGGTTTGAATGTGATATTTTTCCTTTGACCGTGCATAAAGTGTTGCATTATAGTCCAGTTGAATTATAGTACAGCAATTGCATTTCCATGAGGCAGATACTTAATTTCATTCAGTAGCTTAATTCATTTAACATTCTGGTAATGTAAATTCCTGTAACAGTGCTGAGTAATGACTGTATGGATTTATGTATTTTATGTAATGTTGTATTTCTTTTTAATGTGATCATTATGTGCTGTTCATTTGTTTGTTTTTTTGTTTGTCTATCTGTGTATTAAACATAGCTACTTGGACACAAAAAAATTCAGAAAAATCAGACAATAAAGTATATTGTATATTATTTGTATGGTATTGTAAAATATAGCTTTTGAGTTTAGGCATCTTGGAGCTTAGTAAAGCTGATGCTGGTGAGTTATGCAGAATGGCAGGTGGTCTGTATTTCACCTGCTTTTTGCTTCAGGACCTCAGTGTGTACCAGACCGCAGGGGTACCACGGACAGGTTGTCTGTGAAAACTGCTGTAAGTAAGCGCCGACTCCTCCTCTGCTCACAAGAAGCTGCCATCATGCTTGGCGGTGGATTTAAAGCAGAGAGGCTTCGTGTCAATCTCCGACTGGTCATCAACCGCCTGAAGCTCTTGGAGAAGAAGAAAAGTGAGTGCTGTCTCTCCGCTCGTCGTTTCTGCCCAGCCTGTTTTAAACTCCGACTGTAAGATAAAGGAGATGATGTGATATCGGAGGTTCATACATGCTGAATCAGGAATACACTTGACTTGGACAGGAAATGTGTACATGTAAATAGGCTTGTCCATTTTTTCTTGGCAAAAATACCCCACACACCTAACCTCTCTTCAAAAACATTATTTTACAATTGATTGTGTAAATTGGTGGGTCTTATTTTAATTTCCATATAGTTTACTGGCAATTTCCTACTCTCTGTTAAAGTAAGCGGATGGGCACTTTGCCGTTTTCTGCTGTATCCTTAATATAGTTACAAGAAGGTATAAATGGCAAATTACAAGTCCTACTGAGAGACAATTTAGCATTATTTTGTTCAGCACCAAATTTCTTCTAGTAAAGATATGTGTGTGTGTGTGTACAAGTAAAAAAAAACGCAGGAAAAACAAATATGAAGATCTTAACAGCAGCCCTAATGCAGTCTTTGTCTGGGATGTCCGTCTGCAGCGGAGCTCGCTCAGAAGGCCCGGAAGGAGATCGCCGATTACCTGTCTTCGGGGAAGGATGAACGAGCGAGGATCCGAGTGGAGCACATCATCCGGGAGGACTACCTCGTGGAGGCCATGGAGATCCTGGAGCTGTACTGTGACCTGCTGCTGGCCCGCTTCGGCCTCATCCAGTCCATGAAGTGAGGGGCCGCCCACTCCTCCCATTTACCCCAGAATCCTTAGGGATGCAGGAGCAGAGGTGACAGGTTGAAGGGTCACGAGTGTAATCTTTATCTCATATCATCATTGTTCCTGTGCTTATTCTGCACACTTTAAATCTGCCACCTCTTTCAGAATGTAAAACTCAACAATAGATAGAAACGTGCACTTCCATGTTCTTTTTGATTTTTTTTTTCAGCTTTTTAACAATTGGGCAAAACATTTTTCAGGAAGAAATGAAATTTACAGGGGGCAAGAGAGCACTACTTGTGTGTGAAGTTGCAGTGCAGGAATGAACTTCTGAATTAATTCTTCTCCTGGGCCTCATTCAGCTGTCATGTTGTTCGCAGGGAGCTGGATCCAGGCCTGCAGGAGGCAGTGTCCACACTCATCTGGGCAGCCCCCCGTCTGCAGTCAGAAGTGACTGAGCTCAAGATGGTGAGTAGCACCGCCTTAGTGTTTCGAAACAGATATTACATAAAGCCAGAACTGTGTGTATCACCTATTCTTGAATGTGATTTAGTGCAAAGAAGGGTATTCTGACTTTCACACTATATAAATATGACCTAGAGTGGGTATGTATTATTGCATTGTGTTATTGTTGAAAGATGATAAATTATATTGTTCAAAATTAATTCTACGTAAGAATCCTTCCAAGTGCGGCATCTGTTGTCTACACTGTAGCGCTTCTGAAGGAATTTTTGAAGATGCAGGAGTATCAGTTATAATTGAATTCTTTTTTTCCCCCCACAGTGAGCTAAAAGGGAGAGAGGAGTCAGCTAATTCTATCTGCTCTTTATACAGGTCTCAGATCAGCTATGTGCCAAATACAGTAAGGAATATGGCAAGCTGTGCAGGACGAACCAAATTGGAACAGTCAATGACAGGGTAGGCCCATCTGAATGCCACATTTCTGTTTTTTTTACTCATCATTTTACAGTTTTTATAGTTAGATGCCTGTACTATAAAACAGTCTTAAGAGTGGAATATTCAGAGGTTAATTGAGATGCTTTTGCTCTGCCCTGTTGCTTCCTGGCTTGTTTATTTCTGCCCAGAACAGAATGGTTCTACATTTAATAGTGCTTAGTATTTAATGTTTTAGTATTTTTTCTTTGTTCTTCATATCCTAAAACCCTGGAAGCCTCACTGATGAAACTCATTTTTGCTTTACCTCCTGCAGCTGATGCACAAACTTAGCGTGGAGGCCCCCCCTAAGATCTTGGTCGAACGCTACCTCATCGAAATCGCCAAGAATTACAATGTGCCGTATGAGCCCGATGCCATTGTGCGGGTGAGAGGCCAGGGTTTTCTCTACCTACTTGTGTAGCAGGAGCCTTTTTCCTACGTTTCCCAAGGTTTTTCTGCCTGTGCGGAGCCGTGATCAGGCTGCTGTGTGGGCTGCAGCAGAATGGAAAGACTACATTTCGGCCTGTCCTTATCGATTGCAGTTTGTCTTGTATTAGTTCAGATTGACTAACAGGACTCCATATTGCAGATATATTAGGTCATTTGTATATGTCGGGGTATAAGGCGTACAGGTGAGAAGAGGGGCAGTTATTTAGTCTCATGTATACTTCTCAGAAACTCAAGAACAGTAAGAATCTTTTGAGCTGGGGTGTTTAACCGTATTGAAGTGAAGCTGAGAGAATAGAGTAGAATGGAGTACAGGAATTCATTGCCATATGTACATTAGAGTTCTTATTTGCGCCGATCTCCCAGGACATACACAGTACGACAGACAACACCACACAGTGTAGACAGCACGATACAGAACGGTGCTAAATAAACCAGAGCAATACATATGTTGTAACAACCAGAATAATAGTTATGTGGTAGAGAACAATAAATATGTGGTAGTGAAAATAACATGGTAGTCCAAGTGCAGAGCGCAGAGGCGCACAGTTAGCTGTTAAGGATGTGCCCTGCCGTAGCTTGGAAGCTGTTCTTAAGTCTACTGGTGCGAGGGGGGTCCGTGGGTGTGCAGACTGTGACGTGCTGTGGTACCCTGCTTCCCCTACAGCCAGAGGTCTGCCCGGGAGAGGAAGCCGACCTTATCGAAATGGGCAACGATAACAAGAAGCCCGGGGGTGGAGGTGGCGGCGGCGGCGGCGGCTTCATGGCTCCTGCCGGGACAGTGCCCATGCCCATGCCAATGCCCATGCCCATGCCTTCACCTCATGTTCCCTTCAACTACCCTCCGCCCAAAGGACCAGTAAGAACGCTATTTTCTTTGCTTAGAAGTACAGTAAGAACCAAATTAATGAAATGCTGGAAGTCCTTCAAATGTAGTTCCTTTAGCTAGGGGGTCTTTGTCATGTAGGGTAGTAGAAACGTGGAACCACAAGGAAAAGACCCCTAACTCGTTCTTCCCTTGACCGATTGAAAATGTTACCAGCTAGCTGCTTTTCCTGTTTTCATGTTTCACGCTTTGTGTGCAGGAGACTTTCAGTGGCCCTCCAGTTGGCACCTACGATGCCTTTAACAACTTCCAGCCCCCAGGGAGAGGTGGGCAGCCTCCACAGTTGCCTAGCTGCCCCCCAACCTATGAGTCTGTAAGTGTGCCACCCTTCTCCCTCCTTCAGCCTGACCGACAGACAACCGGCCAGCTCAATTCCCAGGGAAGAATAGTTTTTTATTGCTTCCATGACTGCTTTGCGCTCAATAACATCGCTACCCAGCTCTGTGCCTTTGTGTCACAACATGCCACCCCCCCGAGGAGCCCGGCATGTTAGAATAATTGTCTTTTTTTCTGAAACACACTAACCCCTTGTTATGTATAGCAATCCGATCTCATGTTCTGTGTTTTAACTTTATAATTTCAACCCGCAATCATGAAACTTTTTGTAGTATTGTGGTAAATTGTCTACAGACAGTGCAAAAAATTCACAGTCGCATATTGCTGTGTTTGGTTGGCCTGCAAATTGAGTGCTCTACACAGAGTAATCCAACAAAGGTTTAATTACCCATGAAGGTTAATGTTTATGTATATATATTTGGTTCATTCCATATAACTATATAAATATAACCACATTAATTGAACCAGTTTTTTATAGACTTCCATCTGACAGTCTAGTGCCTGTCTGTAGAAGAGTACTCCTCAGTTATTGCTGTGCTTTTTACAAAGGCATGCATTGGAATGTTCACTGCATTAGAACGGGGTGAGAAGAATGTGGCAGTCTTATCTCCACATACACGCTGATCTGTGTTTGTCTTTCCTAGATCGAGGAACTTGGTTTTAAAGCAATATCTGATCCTGCTCCACAGGTTACTGGTAAGTTTAAGTTGTTGACTCGTGGTGCCTTCTAAACTGCTTAAGTGGTTAAATCAGCTGAATTTCGGGAGGGATAACAACGTCAAGTCAGTCTTTAAAAATGAGCTATGTTTACCTGTCGTCAATCTCCGACATCCCTCCTCTGCCCTACCTCCACCTTGCAGCTGCCCATGGCTCTCTGAATGGGGATTGAGCCCCTCTTCCTATGGCCCTCAAGCGGGTTAAGCCAAACGTTTCTTGCCAAGTATTCCAAATATTCACAAAGCATTCAATTCTTTGATGTTGGCTCTAGTGAAATACATGCTGGAGTGCAAGTATGAAGAGGGGCAGCATTGGCGAAACCCTTATTAATTCGTTGGCACAGAAGCCGTCGGATTTTTTTTTCCTCACATTTTAGCGGCTGCTGGTGAAACTGTGGAAACAGTCGATCAGCATTTGTTTATGGGAAGTGTTAAATTATGATTTCAAGTGAGATGTACCATTTCTGTAAGGACTCTCTTCCTCTTTAGGGCCCTCCAATAAGATGTACGACAACTCAGGCCTCCCAGAACTCCCCTCTGTACCTGACACACTTCCTGCCTCATCGATTGGTGGAAATGCAGCCCCCTCTGACGACATCGACTTTGATGACCTGTCGCGCCGCTTTGAGGAGCTCAAGAAGAAAACCTAAACGCCACAGGGCTCCCTGCCTGTGCTCTTCTTTCACTACAGTTAACAGGAAAAGCTAAACCCCTGGAGAATAGGACACAAATGGTCTTGCGGCAAATCTTTGATACCTCTACTGTTTGTTACAGATCCCAATATTATTTCATCTTATTAAAAAACAAAATTCTGACTGGTAGGGAAGTAATATTTGAAGGCACGATTACTCTGGGAATGAATACGCCATTGATTTTATAGATAAAGGAATGCATAATGGGGAAAAAACCTTGTAAACTTTATTATTACCAGTGTTTAGTCAGAACTCAAAGCTGCGTCTAAACTGATATCTCACAAGAAGCCTTTTTCTAAGTACTTTGGATTAATCTCTTTTTCGATAGCATTTGGTGTTCTGTTTAACAAGTTGTACCACCTGTTGTGTTTTGTTAGAAGATCACAGCATGTGATGAAACCTTGATTGTGTGTTGACACTACTAGGAATATAAAGCAAACCCTGCTGTCTGAGCAGCGCAATAACTCCTTCACCTCTCCTGTTTCATCTCAACCCTGGTTCGGAAACCCTTCGAACAGAGAATGCACTAATGGATTTCAAAGGTTAAGAGCGCCATTAGATACGTTTTTAAAGTATATGTTATGCACACTTTTTTAACGTGGTATCTTGTTTTGGTCTTTAGTTTATTGTAACAAAAATGCCATTATGTTTTGCATTTCTCTCTGCTGTGAAAGGCAGTGGATGTGATGAGATGCTGGGCAGGACAGATTTTATCTCTGACAGTTTTCGCAAAGATTGCATGTAATGATGTGGCTTTTGCCTAAAGAAAGGGTGGCAGGACAGCACAAGGCGCAGCATAGTTTAACAAGCTACGGTATGTGTTGACAAAATAACAAGAAACAGGCCTTGAGCGCTAGTTTTTCTGAAACTCTTCAAATATGGAGCTGTGACCTTTCCAAAAACTGTTCAGATAGCTCATAAAAAAATTCAGAGAATGTGGAGCTCTTAAATTAAAGAAATTATTGCTCATCTCTGCTATTCTGGTTTGAAAATCAGTGACAGACATTTCAAGTTGTTTTTACTCATCTGCAATGCCAAAATGAATGGTGATACTATATCAGGCTCGAAGAGCCATTTAAAGACAAGCTTTGGCAAAGCCAGGTTTGTGATCCTCGTCTTTACCTGAACGAAATTCAAAACTCCTAAATAAAACCAGTGCTGCAGAAAAGACATTATGGGAGTGGGATTATAATCATATGAAATGCGGGGTGTTAATTCCTGATTCATTATGTATATAATCAAGCATGGAAAGGTATTTAGCTGAACATGTATTTTTAATTTGGTCTGAAAATCATTCAGCTCAAAATGGCAGTTACAATTGATTTTTTTTTCACCTGAACTCCCAGGGTCTGAGTATCCTTTAAGTGCAGAAACACACATGCTCTTTTGTCTTATTTTTAAGCATCTTGCTTTGTTTTTTAAAATAAAAAAAAAAATCAACTACCGGAGAAAAGCAGATATTTGATATTGGGATTTTTCAGTTTCAGCTAATACCATAGACAACTCAGAATTTTGTAGTCAAACCTCACAAAACTCCACATATAGGGGGTAAAAAAGGATTAATTTTGTGTTTAAAATAAATCTGATTTAGCTTTGTCTAATGTGTATGTTTATATATCTGCTTTATATTGCCTTAGTAATTTTCCTTTAACAGTGGCCTTTACTGTGTAGTATGAGGTCAGTAAACGTACATGGAAGAGGTGCTGATGGTTTCTGTTATTGTGCAGGTTATGTTGTGTTTTGCTTACTGATGTATTTATTTTATTTCAGAATTTTTGTTAACTTGTTATTCCAATTTAATTAAAGGATACGAATTTTTCTTTTTATCTGAGGTCAACACGATTCTGGCATTGCAAGGTGATGTAAAAAACAAATTCCTCTTTCCTTAAAAGCCTGAAACATTGACTAAGGCTCCAATATAAGTGATAGACTGGTTCACATGTCCTATTATGCTTCTGATTTCCCAATTCATCATAGGGCTAAAGCAAATTCAGTCATTTCTTGCTACGTGTAACTTTTCATTCACACTTGGCTCATCTGTTTTACATCCAGTCTTCCACTTGTCTTATGGTCTTGGGATTTAAAAGCACACTCCTGCTGTTGTAATTATAACCATCTTAATGTAATTTGTTTTCCTTTTTGAATTATTGTAGTGCTTATGAAGGTTAGGTATGATTCCATGTAGTGAAAATATATTTTACTGTTAACTGACAACTTTAAAATATTTTTTTTCTTGGTTAAAAGTGGTATAATAAATATATTTCAAATATTAATATGAAGAGGCCTGATCTGTTTCTGAAGAATTTCACTCTTCTGAAAGGTTAAAAGGCTGTGCCAAAGATGTAAGCTAGATTTTTAAAATCCAGATCTTTTACAGTTTAAAAGCTGGTGTCTTATAGGAAGAAAATCTTCTGTTCTTTCAACACTTGTGGACTATTTAACCATAACGAAACCTTTCATGTTCTGAAAAAAGATAAAACAGCCCTCTCATAGCTCCGATAATTATACCAGCCACCAGAGGGCAGGCTACACCTATATACAGATACTGATGACTAATTTAATAAAGTTTATAATAATAATAATAATAAACTTTATTTTATATAGCACCTTTAAAGGTGGCTTCTCAAAGCGCTTTACAGGATGACAATAACAATAAATAAGAAGACTACAACAATAATTAAGAAGATTTCACAAGATAGGACACAATTATAATTACAACAATACAACAATAACAATAGAGAAGACCGTGGAAGGTGGTATTAAGAAGAGCAGAGGGGTGAAGAATGGAACCAGTTAAGTAAAGGCTTTTCTGAAGAAGAAGGTTTTGAGTCTAGATTTGAAGGAGTTTAGAGAAGGTGACTCTCTAATATCCTTGGGTAAAGAGTTCCAGAGGTTGGGGGCATAGCAGGAGAAGGCCCTGTTTAGTTTAGTTCCAATTGTGTTCATCATAAGTGAAACAGCAAATTGAAACCCCCAAAAAACTGATCTTAAAACAATAAATCACACTATTAAAGTCCAGCAACTAATTAAAACCAATGAAAGAATCTGAACATCTAGAAGCAGCTTAAATCATCAGAGCTTTTTAGAGCTAGGATAAAGCACGGCTCTGAAATATGAGGAGGTCGGCAATTGAAAGCACAGTCTGATAGTCTTCAGTGGCCCTCTTCCGGTCTCACACTTTGCTGCGTGTTGAATAAAACCTATATGTCTTTAGGAAATATCAGACGTTCGGAGTGTCCTCATTGTAACACTACACAATAACTGAGAGAAGCATATTTGTCAGCTCTCCCCGGTGTTTTCCCCAGGCCTAACCCAGAGAACAGGAGTTCGGAAAGATCACACCAGCCCACCTTACCTGCCCCCCTCCCCACAGCTCCAACAGGCAACCCCTTTACTCGCCAGCAGATAGAAGTGGCTGCTGCTGTGGAGAGCAGAGGAGGGAGAAAAAGGCATGAACATCAGAGTTTGCACTGCCAGGGCTGGAACATCCATCCCAGTCTCTGCCTTGTCCACACAGCTGGGCGAGATATTGCAAGTGCTGAGAGAGAAGAGAGCACATTCTCATTTTCAATTCATTGACATTCAAACGCAAAGCATTCAGGCAGATACAGATATCCATATGTCAGGATTCTACTTGAACCCTAATCTTTGCTATGCATAAGTAAATAAGGGCAGTTCTGAATCTTGTGCAATGTTCCTCGATCATATGTGTAAGCGAGAGAGGAGAGGGTGAGCTCACAGCCCTTCGGTTTGGGGGTGGGAAGGCAGTGAAGGCAGATGGGCACTGGTGTGATAGGGATGGGGCCTGTTTTTGGCGGGCGCATGCCTGGACTTTGGTGGGGATGGGCATGGGCGAGACAATCTGAAGAGCCGGACAATGAGCAGGTTGATAGTGAACATGGTGAGAGAAGACTGGATGCCCACCATCACATCCTGCCAGGAGAAGGAATACACACCTGCAACACAAGGAAAACACACAAAAGCTCATTTTGGGCCTACACTTCATTGCTTGGATAACACATACTGAAATTACCACATTGCCAAGATTTAAAAAAAAATTACATAGAACAACTACATTGTAGTTACCATACGTAACTACTACTTATGTATAGTATGATATCCTGTACTTACAATGACAAGTGAGAAGTATTCTGACCCTTCCTATTGGTCTCATTTTGTGAACTTACAACAAAACAAGTTGTGCTGTTCGACACAGACACAGCTGTAATGATGAGTCACACATCTGAACAAAGCACTGTTATCTCGGAAAGAGGCTAAAAGATGTGGACAGCAGCTTTTCTCCGCACCGAGGTCCTCCGACAGGCTGGGGCCCTCTGACTGTGCGCTCCAGTACGTGATGTTGCAAAGCATGGAGCAGAGCAGCAGGGAGAGGCAGCAGGACAGGCGCTGTGCCCGTGAGAAGGAGCTGCGAGCCGGCCGAGTCCCCACGGAAATCCACAGGTGGCCGTCCACAAGGCTCCGCGTTGCCCACGACACAAAGAGCTGGCTGGACAGAAAGTGGGAGGAGACCTATAATGAGCGTCCGCCCGTGTCCCCTGTTCAGAAAAACACCTCCGTTCAACTGGCAGCATGCTATACCGTCACAGACAAGGCCTGCTGTGAGAAGACAGATTTACAGCACGTCGAATGGGTCAAAGCTTTCGCCAGATTAAGACATCAGGATCGGGCATCTGATAGTGTAAAAGGCTTCCACTTAGGTACATATTCTGATTCACCATTTAAAGGAAAAACCTATATTGCTTAACAGGTCAACCAGAGTAACAAAGTTACGTTAAAAGGCCTTAATAATGCCATCAGACTACAAAACAAATTTACCACTTACACTCCTGTTAGTTTTAACGGTAGATGGAAGCTTTCAGAGCATTTTTTTGCATTTGGGGAGCTTTGGAATTCATTAAGCGGATATTTGTTAACTTAAATTAGGTACATGACATTTACCAAAGGAGACTGACTATTGCAATATGACTTATTCAATATATAAGAATATAAGTTATGGCCCAATCCATTTGGCTGTAAGATGGCCAAATTAACTAAGCTGAGCCTCGGAGGCGAGGGGGAAGACTCTGTCGAGCACGGCACCATCAATATCCACGGCCAAGCAGCAGTCACACAGGAACTGCCACTTCCGATCCACTTCCAGGTCATGCACTATGACCTTACCTGAAAGAAGGAGGTGGAGGAGAATGGTGAGCCTGTTCTATTAATGTTCAGTCTGAAAAACATTCTCTGAGAAGGTCCAGCTTGTCAGGAGATCTTAGTAATTAATGCCAGATCAATGCCAGAGCTGTAAGAACAGGGACTGAAAACAGATAAACTGCCAGTCCAGACAGATCTAAAAGTCTCCACTTTCACTCACCAGGCAGGGTGCCCCCCGGAGTCGTTGTGCCACAGCCGGATGCCCTGCAGCTCCCCCAGGGAGGAGGGGGTGGTGAGCAGGAAAGTGTCCACACCGCCTCTCTCAAACACCGGCTTGTCAGGGTCACTTAGGTGATGGGGCTCACTGTCACCCTCAGAGCCCAGCAGAGTCAACACCACCTGACACAGAGAAGGGGAGAGACGGAATGAGATAAGAACCCAGCCTACTACAGCTTCTTAACACATTAAGTGTGCTTCTAGGTGCAGGGTCTTGCCTGCATTTATCAAGTGAAATTGCAGCTTTCTATATGCATGTGCATGTGCTATGCAGGTGTTATGTAATGTTCTTCACATAATTCATGACTGGTGCAGCATGAAGTGTAATATCAATATATGCGAAAAGAATGCGAATGAGATGTCGAGCACAGATTGAAGAAGAAAGTATTTATTCATTTTACATGTTACATTTAATAATGTGCTCAGCTCCATGGTGAAAAGACGAAAGAAAGAAAAGACAACGTTTCGGTTCTTGAGCTCTTTTCTTGTGTGACAGGTGAAGAAGGCTCAACCGCTGAAATGTTGTTTTTTCTGTTACCTTTTCAGGGTTCTTTTGCCTTGATCTTTGCAGCTAACACACGCCGATGCAGCTCCCCACAAGAACCTCTTTGTTATCGTCTTTGCGTATGCGCCAAGGCTAAAACTTTGAGCCTTGAGTCTCTGTGCCTACCTGTGTTGTTCCCACTGGAAGCTGTGCCTGCTAGTCCAATCCACCAACTGCTGTTGGGCAGCAGGTGCTGCCGCAGAGCTGTCTCTGTCACTGCCGGTGTCACAAAAGCCAGGTGCCCACCTGGTCCCTTAAGCTCAAAGCAGGAGTCCCTCACAGCTACCTGGTGGGGGGGACAGGAGGCTGGACGTCCCGGGTCAGGGAGAATGAAAAGAACCGAGAATACTGCCAGAGCAGAGGACAACAGTGCCATCACCTTCAGCACCCACAGAGAGAAGCCACCTACTTATCTGATCGGGTCTCACTTGTCAGTAGGGAAAAACATCAGGTGTATATGAAGTGAGGCTTGTTAGGATCCAAATTAAAACAACTCCAATATTTTTGGCAGAGCACTACAGTAACTGAAGTTACTGAATATGTGCTCCATCCTGAATGTGCTCATTGATGATTGGTTATTATTGGTTGTAATAACAAAAGCTCCATCTCTGACGTTCACCTGTATATACCTGTATGTTCACCTGTAGAAACCCCCCCTGGTCTTCACCCCATCACACCATCCTGGTCCTATGACCCTGGAGCCCAAAAGTTGCTATTTTCTTTTTGATGGCCATGTAATTTTGTGAAAGACACCGGATGCATGCAATCAGATTTGAAGAGTAGTCCTGGAGACATTATATCCTGATCCATCCATTTTCTAACCACTTCAGTGTCGCAGGGAACCAGAGCCTATTTCTACAAGCAACAAGCACAAGGCAGGGTACACCCTGGGTGGGACACCAGTCTATCACAGGGCACACACTGACATAAACATGCACACACACTCACTCCAGGAGCACTTTTCCCAAAAGCTAACCTACCAGTATGTCTTTGGACTGTGGGAGGAAACCATTCCTTTTATGTGCTTTGGGCATCCAGATGCCTTCCAGAAGCTTTGAGAAACTACCAGATGATCACAACGCAATGCTTGATTACTTTTACAGTATTTATTTCTGACATTTTTACAGGGTATGAATAAACGTGAGGATTGCATATTTTTTAAAAAAGCAATTATTTACGAGAGTGTTTAATTACAATTATTCAAGTTTTTATTTGTTTATGCAACAAATACTGAATGTACAATTGCATTTTCTTTTCTATAAACAACTCCGAGTTACACTGTATTAAGCAATTGAAAACAAAGTGAAGCCAATTTTAAATAATCTACAGCTTGTTAAATGCTCTTATCAAAATCTTCTCAGTTAGATAAAATGCTAATAGTAATTTTGAGATAAAAACCTGAACTAAACTTATTTTTCAATAGTAGGTCACACATAATCTGTGGCCATACTTACCATAACAGTCAAAAAGGTCAAAGGTGAAGAATTAGGCCTTGCACTGATATTCACAGTTTTGCATATTTCAGAATGAAAATTACACCAAAGGATTTTAGCTATGTCATATAGTATTTTCTAATAATTCAAAAAGTTTTCAAAAGAAATGTTCTTTTTACAAATAATGGGTGCTTGAAGTATTAACATGCATATAAAACAACTGCACTTCTCCACATCCCACATACATTTAAAGGCACTGCGTGTGTGAAGTGTAAAGATATTTAAAAAGACATCATTGAGCTGGTGGAAGGTTGCACCAGTCCCAGAGAGATTACTGGCAAATCTTGACTGCGTTTCATGGTTACGGCCCAAAAGATCCTGTCAAGGCACTCCCTTCCCACAATATTTTTTATTCTTCTTTCGTTGTTCTACAAAACAAACAACATGAGTCATATCACGATGATCTCAACATTCCTATTTCCATTTGCTTTATCAGTGCTGTTGCCTGGTTACGGAGTCAGGCTGAGGTATTCCAGATATATTCCACATACATATCCAGGAACTCCAAGACAGGCCAATCAGAATGCAGCCACTTTCAAAATCCAAACATGGAGAGAAAGAACTTGATAAGACAAACAATTTTTTCTCTGTCTCTCTCTCTCACCTGCCAGCACCTGCTCCACCTCATCGCTGTCCACCTGCTCCACCGGTTTCAAGATCAGGGCGAAGAAGATGGCAAGACCCACAACCTGCCGGACACACCCACATTAATATCAGATGACACAGCCCTGATGACCCCCACCAGCCAGCTTAACCTGTCCTAAGCCATGAGCCTATAGGCTACAGTGCCCATTACTTCCCTGCATTGTCCAGCTGTCTTTCCTTTGGGAAGAAGTCTTTATCTACATGTGCCTAATCTAAATTTAATAATGTTATGTGCTTGGCTGCACATAAAACATAATAACAATAACATAATAACCAAAAAACATAATAAAAAAAGAAAAATAGCTTTATCAGTCACATTCTTTTTGGATTCTACTGACTACTATGGCCCATGATTAACCTACCCTGCTCTCTTCATCCTCTCAGGTGTCTCACCTTGAGTGGCTGCAGAATGAAGATGCTTTGGAACAGGGATAGGGCCAGGGACATAACCCACTTGATGGAGGAGTCTTTGCCATAGAAAAAGCCGTAAAGCAGAGTAAAGAAGGTGGAGATGCCGCTGATGGAAATCAGTAGGAACCAGCCCACGAAGACAAACCACCAGGGGAGCCAACAGCCTGAGCTCGTCTTCTTCTTTGGGGCAGGTGAAGAGCTGGAAAAAAGAGCAAAACTGGATTTTCCCAACCTCTTCTTGGACAGTGAGCAAAATCATTCTGAAAGCTGGTTAGATGACACCATTAACAAGCTATAACATTGGTGCCAAGAACATGGTATTTGAACACAATAAAATAGCTGCAATATAAGTACAGGAAATCTGACAAAGTAACACAATACATTTTCCAGATGTTAGAAGATACAGTTAACACCTGGCTTGTTATTACTCAGCATGGCCATTTCTTGCGTACTTGTTGCTTTTCATTAATTGTTTGTGTACCCAGGCAGAGCTTTGTCTGAACAAATCGTATTCAGATTGCCTTTCAGGTCAACTTCTCAAAAAGTACATCTTTTGTGTTACCTCAATGGGGGCAGGCTGGAACACACCATCTCCACCTGCTTCACCATCTGGGTGATAGTGTCCTGCACCTGCCTGTGCTCCACAGGACTGGGGAAAGCTTTCACACCCACTTTCCCCAGGGTCCCTGCCAGGCAGTGCAGACTACAGAGCACAAACTGGCTGCAGACGGTCCAGTGAAGATCAGTGCTGCTCCCATCTGCTGGTGACAGGAGAGATGGAGCTTCAGCGGTGAGACAGAACTTGGCAAATGAAAGCTTGGAACTCAAGAACAAAAGAAAGCTGGCAATTGAGAGGAGGCCATTCAGTGCATTTTGATCATTTGAAAGATTAATCTAAGATTTTATCAGTGCACTGAAATATTATAAAATAGTTATCTCTGAATCAAATCCAGGAATGCAAGTTAGACAGTAATATAGTAATATACCCATTTATTAAATAACAGCTCAACGAGTGATAGTCCTGCCTGGTAATGTGGATAGAAATCCACAGCTATAGTCTTTCCTGCTGGCTCGTTGCCCTGTGTGAAACTGTACTGTATGTCAGATGCTGCTGTAAAACAGCTGTGCTACACCTTGCATCCGCTGGATGACTCCATTGACACATTCCAGCGCAGAGCAGAGATCTTCCCAGGACTCCATCCTGTTCTCCAGAGCGGCCACGTTGTTCTTCTTGTTTTTACTAAGCGTGGTGACCAGCTCTTCAGCATCCTTGGCAAGGTAGACAGATCAGATATACTGTTCATGATCACAGCAACAATTCTACAGTGATGGCAAGCCTTTAATCATAAAACCTGTGGGACTCTTCTAGTGCTGAAAACTCATATATATCAAGGAAAACCACTGTCAAGTTATTTTCAAACTTTGTGATTCAATTTGGAAACATTGTTTTTATATACCCAAGTTATTTCACTCCCATACTGTATGTAATTGAGTTTTTCAGTCAAGTATGCGGTGGCAGGTAACATCAAAAACGAAGTGAGAAGCAAAGAGACACTGTTTAACCTTTGCCCTGTTGAAACACGCTAGCAAATGCTCACAAGGAGAAACAGACTGAAGCTGACCTCCAGCAGGGTGTTCAAGGTGGCAGCTGCAGGACTTTCAGTTGAGCTCTCTTCTCTGTCTTTGTCCCTGTCCCGGCTCTGGCGAGGCCTGATGTTGCGGAAGATTGTGATGATGAGGATGTTGATGGGAAACATGAGTAAGCCACTCTCAATCCCGATCATGATCTCCTGCCAGGTAATCTTCACTGAGCCTGTGGAGAGAAGGAGAATCCACAAGGAGAGGCTCTGGTAAGAGACTACACTAAAACGCCATGCGTTCGATCTTGTGGAGGCACAAAAATAAGCAACTTCACTACAAATGATGCATGAGGAAAATCAAGGCAACTGGGCTTTAACATTTTAGTCTCATGTCTTGGAAGGTTATAGCAGCCAAGACCCTTTTAAAAGATGTGGTGTCAGCACCCATTAAAACAAACCTGTGATGATATTGTGTGATACCTTATATGATATGGTTTGTGTAAAAATGTTTATTTTAGTTATTAAAAATAATGATAATTATTAATAACAGTGGTAGTAGTAGTATTACCTAATGTGTCCTGGAGCAGAAAGTGCTAGACTACATGGTGAGATCAGGAAGGTGATGTTATATTACTGATTATAAGAATAATCTCACCAAGAGAGAGAAGGAAAATAACATTGTATTAAATGCCCAAAATATCACAAATCATTAACTTTAGTACTACAATCATAAAAGAACTGTAAACACAGACAAACACAACATAAAATGGAACTTATAATAGGAGACAATAAAGATATAGTAGACATGCTAAATTAATACCTCATTCAGGTTTTTATGAAAGAAGATGTCAATAGTGTCCCATATAAGGGAACAACCTTCATACTTTTTGGGTGATTTTATCGTAAACAATACTGTGATTCTACAGGGCCTAACAACCAGTAACTCGCCGGGTCTTGAGGATATTTTCCCAGTCAAACCAGCAGAAAACTATAGATTTACTTCTGTAAACCACCTGACTTTGGGTGTATCACAACTCCCGTAAGAACCTTCTAGTGAGCATGTAGTGTTGGTACATGATCAAATGAACAAAAAAAAAAACTATGCTGCTGCTGAACATGTTTGGGGACCCACTGAGCAAGGTGCTGCTCAATACATTTCCCTGAGCAGGTTCTCCTCACCAATTGAAATGAGGACAGGGGAGGAGCTGTCCGCAGGTAAGTTAAAGAAGATGATGTTGATGGCCATGGTACAGAGCAGGAGGCACATACAGCAGGACACCCTCTGCACCCGCGTGAAGGGGCTACGCTTAGGGGGGTCCAAGATGGAGATCCAGATGTGCTCGTCCCTAAAACCAATCGTCGCCTTGCTTTGGAAGATGTTGCTGTTGGAAGGGGAATAGAAACAAAGGCCCCGGATTTCCTTAGTGTACAGTATATAGTTTCCTTTGGAGGTTAACGTCACTCAGCATTTCAGTACAGAACCCCTCAGTACAGAACCCCTCAGACACTTAACATCCAATTCATTACATTTGGGGGGGCCCAATTAAATAAAAAGGTGGTACAGTACGTTTTTACCATAACTTTGATATTTTCGCTTCAACCGTTTCAATATGTGTCATGAATATGTATCACTGTTTGTGAGTTTGGGGATGGATGATGATGATGATTATTATTATGGGGGCGAAAGTCTGGTTTAAAGACATCTCCACCCACATCCTGCAGGTGTAGCTCCTGCCCAGGGCTCTCTGGCGTAGCTCCGACCAATAGCCAGACTGTTCACCTGAAGCTGGTGATCTCGTTCTTCTTTGCCGGGTTGAAGGTCCTGTCCGTCATTCTGTCACCCTTCGAGGAGCTCAGCCATGTCGAGCACAGGAAGTGCCAGCACTGGCGCGTCTGCACATCCTGGACCACCACTTTGTCAACGTACCTGTGAGAGGAGAGGAGGCTGGGGGATGAGCTCTTTCCAATTAGCAGGTGCCAGTGACCAAAGCCGAAACGTTCTGTAACTTACACTTCGCCATTCTCCCCCGTGTGCGGACACAGGGTTTGGTAGCTGTGAGCCGAGACGAGAAAAACAATGGGCCATTCCAAATTTGAGTGGGTCTAGAACTCAAATTCATTGGGTGAGTCTAAACGTCCTAAATATTTTTATTAAAAAACAAAAAGGTGAAATGTAAAAAGAGTAGATCCCGCCCCCGGTGTGGTAAAAAAATAAATAGTAGGCCACAGTTCCAGCTGACTGCCCTCACCAGGAAGGGTGGCCCCCTGTGTTGTCGTGCCACAGGCGGATGTTCTGCAGCTCCCCCAGCGAGAAGGCTGTGCTCAGAAGGAACAAGTCCACGCCCCCCCTCTCAAACACTGGCTTGTCAGGATCGTTGAGGTGGTGGGGCTCGCTCTGGTCCTCTGAGCCCAACAGGGTTGCCTGGACCTGTGGGGAAAATGCTCACACTGTATGGCAACAGATACACTAACTGACCATGTGTTATTACGTTAATTTAAAGTTTCACAAGAACCCTAATGAATCTAACTTTAAGAGTACATTTCTGTGTATATTGTTAAGACTTCTTATGTGTATATTGTTGAAGAATATCAGATATATTTTAGGTTCACTGATGTGTCTCTGAACCTAAAATAACATTTCAAAATGTATTACCTGTGCCTGTTTCTGGATTAAGCTATGATGTCAGTTACACATTATCTCCATTGTCCAGCATCTCACCTCACACTGGGTATTGGGGGGGGGGCTTTTGTGTGATACTTCAAAAACATTACCCATAAATTCTGAATGATGCTTCAGTAACTCTTCTAAATCAAAATCTAAGTATTTATTAGGGTCAGTTTAAAAAAAAAACAATTCACAGTGGTATACAAATTTAAAATTTATAATAAAAATGAGAAGTAGAAGAAATATTAGAAGACGAGCTATTCTGTATTTTGATTTTTGTCAGAACGACTGAATGAAATTCAGAATTCACCAGCACTGGTGGTTGCAGAGCCTCAGGTGAGGCGACAGAGGTTGCAGACTGTGGCAGTAGCAGACCTGATGACTGAGACATCAGGCTTTACTTACCTTGGCAGAAGTTCCTGCACCACTGCGGTGCCCAGTCTCTACTTTCAGCATGTAGTAATACTGAGCACAAGGGTGGTTATCATCCAACACAGTGAGTTTTCTCTAAAGAGACAAGACACCGGGGATGTCAAGCCATCTCTGAACAAGCAGACTCGCATGAACTATCACAAAAACCTCCAAGAAATTCCACAGGAATGGAATTGTTGCCCACATGGTACAACAAATAAACAGTTAACAAGAGAAACAACATTTCAGTTCATGACTGGGACACAAACCAGGTGACGCTTCTAATTTGGAAGTTATGTACAAACATTTTATAGTCGCCAAACCTAACAAATTCCTTTTCCTGCAGCTCACCTTCTTCAGCGCCTTCTTGTCTGCGTTCCAGGCCCAGATCACCGTGATGAAGTACAAGCCAAAGAACACCGACAGCAGGATCACCACCACTGGGTTCTTCGTGACTGTCGCAAAATACTCTGCAGTGCGGCTCAGGTCCACCTGGTTCGGCAGCACGAAGAAGGAGCTCCCGAAAAATGTCAGGTGGTTACAAAGGCACTCAGTCAGCCATGGCTGAGAGAGTAGGCCGACCTGTTGTGAGATACACAGACCTCAGTGTTGCTATGAACAAAATAGGACTTGGGAGAACCTGGACTACAGATGTACATCTCACTCATTCCCGTCTAGCAAGTGCAAGAAGATTTCCTTTCAAAGGCAGGAGTATGTCACTTCATTTCAAAAGGTTAGTCATCAATCAGTCCTGCTCCCAGAGGACTACTCTGAGTGCTGGAGTCTGTTCCTACAGAGCTGAAAGAAACTGAGTATATCGTTGAAACCATAATTGGCTTCATTCTGTTCTTTAATAGATGTCCAGACCTTGACATCCTCTATTCCTTCATAACTAAAAAATAACAAAAATAGGCTAAAATTTAAAATCATATCAACAATGGGTTCAATTAATTAACCTTTATTTCAACTGGAAGGAAAACCAGTAGGCACAGTAAGTAGTATGTAGTGCATACTATAGTTCCTAGTATGTAGGGACCACTACTGAAACCCCCTCTTGTAAAGGATAAATGCTTGATTTTATATATTATTAGTCTGATGTACTGTATTGTTTTGTTAGACTTAAAATAACCTAATATAATACACTAATAAAAAAGGAAAAAACACTACATCACTACCAGTGCAAATTTCAAAGTATGTCCATCTTTTAACACAAGTATAAAAGCTCTAGGGCAACTAGAGCAGGTTAAAGTCTTTTAGGTTCAGAGACTTGCTTATATTGCATTTGGCCCTAAGCAAGCTGTCTGAAAAAGTATGGAGCCCTTTAAGTGTTCATCCCAAAATTGGAATAATCAAATCCCCGTATTTTTCAATATCAATATCAAAACACCAGGATGGAAAATAGACATCAAATGAAGTAGAGGCCAACCCTGTCTCCCCTGTGGTTGTGTGTGAGGGCGTGATGGAGACTCACCATGCAGCCATAGGTGCTCCAGGAAGTGCTGCTACTGTTCCAGAAGGTGCACATGCTGGTGAAGATCAGAACGCGAAGGGTCACACTCTCCCCATTGCTGAGGTTAAATGGAGTGATGAGCACATGCCAGTTTCCACTGCCCACACTCAGCAACTCAGGGGTCAGCAGCCAGCGATAGCCCACCTGGACAGAGGGGTCATCTAGAAGAGACGTCACAAAAAAAAACTAAAGAACAGTGCAAAACCCAAAATTGGCCATTGCAAAATTGGGTTGGAATAACAAAAATTGCAATTACTTTTTTCACATATATATGCTGAGGATCTTAAACAACTGTCAAACTACAAATTAAAAAAAAAATCTCAATCATGTAAATCATATAATATTATCAGTAAAATGTATTCTACACACAACATTAATTTTTTTTAACAGATGTGATAAAGGCAAATTCTTTACACTGATTAACCTTCTTCACTGACAGAAATCTGCTGGAAAAGGAGGCTACCAGGGTGTGCTGGAAGCAACAGAAATTGTACATGTATGACATCTGCTATTTGAACTGGGCAGCAGATGCTGTATCTGTGCCATTGTAGAAACTTAACATGCCCATTCACTGGTCTCTGAGCCCGAGACACCACACGCCATCCCAGCTCATCTTACACTCATATCTAGTAAGTAGGGCTCCACGGTTTCTCATCTGACAAGTTTCTCACCTTACAAGGAAGCAATTGCTACATGAGCAGAGTGAGAGCAAGCTTGTTTTCCTGCTGGAATGTTGTTAGGTCAGAATGAGCCATCAGCAAGTGTGGTCCTACTTGATCATTGTAGAGCCAAAGCCAGTTGGCATTTAGACACTCCTGGCCAGACTGTCATGTTCTGACTTCCTCATTGATCCTAGCGATGAGTGGTCTTCCAGATTGTGGCCTATCGTTGATGGACTACCTTTACGTCTTATCAGAGTAGAAATTGCAAGCTTTAAATACTCCAGACAATGATGACTTAGTCCGACCTACTACAATGCAATGGCACAAAGGTGTTGTTCTCTTGAAAATTTGGGGATTTCAGCTCCTTTCTGTGTTTTCCTTTGTAGATTTACACCAGATCTGACATTTTATTAAAGAGAAATTGACTCTATCACTAATGAGGTGAAATGGTGCTTATGCAACAGTCGAAGAAACTGGAGTGCATCACAGTGAGTAATGAATGATCAACTAATCAAAATGGTGTGAAAAACATTAAATCAATAATCAAAGAGATCCATATACAGCCATTTCCGTTATAACATGACAGTTCTGTTCCCAGAAAACATCACGTTATTGAAAGTTCTACAGTGGAGGAGATTGAGATGCCATTTTTCATGAGAAACAGTACACATTAGTAACACTACACACCAGGAGGCAGTGCAAATTAAATTTACAGCAGTGTTTCCACAGCATGAAAATGCTGTATAGCAGTTGAGCACCAATTCACAGTTCTGAAGCATACAGTATGCGGACAGGACAAAAAATGATGCCAGTGCATAACAGAAGACTCTAGCATTACAAGTGCATGTTGCTACAGAACCCTGAGGCTGCTGTGCAACTATTTTTTACTCTACACATGTGACTAGTTCGGTTTACTTGAGTTGAGTTGCATAACACGACTGTATAGTACTTTACTTCTTTAAAATCCAACATGCATAGATTGATACGTTTCTTCTAATGTTCGGTATAGATTAAAAAACTGAAAAGACCAAGTAACGAATAACGAGTAACAAGTAAGGAATGAATATGCATGCAGAAAGGACATTATGAAAGCAAGATGAATGTGGATGAGCAGTGTGGCACTTTGGCATAGTCCTACCTGAGGGTTCCCAATGGAGGAATTTGCTGTAATCGTAGTTGGTGGCATTGGGCAGGTATCCAGATGACAGCAACACCTGAATGGTGATGTTCTTGTTGGGCTCCACAGCTAGGATGACCGTGCTATTGGAGTTTGTGATATTGAACTGGCTGGTCACAGGATTCCCTGATGTGTTTATACTCCAAGAACTGTTATCATAATTTATTTGAGGCAGGAGAATCTGAAAAAAACATTGCCTTGGTTTCAGAACAGGGAATATATAGTGGCTTGCAAAAGTATTTACATGGCTGCAAAGTTTCCTACTTTTGTTTCAGTTGTGATACTTGTGATGGTTGGATTTATATTTTTGAATCTCTGCAATCCAGGCCAAACTGATAAAGGTAAAATAACTGATAGTATTTTTATATAGATTGTATTTTTCTAAAAGAGTAGAATTTTTTCAATTGAAGAAATAAATTCAACACCTTTGTTACAGCAACCCTAAATCACTTCAGGTGTTAAAGAAAAGTTAAAGGGGCATATAAGTTGCGATATGGTCTCTGTCTGTGAGTAATCAAAGTGGTTTAATTTGTTTTCAGGACAAATGCATCTGTCACCTTCAGGTAGACATTGAATTTCAAGCCACAAGTCATGTAGTCGTACGACAAAATCTATCATGACATATCTGAAAAGTTCTATATCTGAGGTGGGAGGCGCTGTTTATGCATCAACAAACTTCCAGCCGCCAGAGCTGATGTGTATGGGTGATTGACAAGAAAAAAGCCTTTTATTGAAAAGGACTCATCTTAATTCTCATATGAGATATACTTTAGAGATGCGAGAAAAAGCTTTATGGTAAGACAAAACATAAATGTGGTCTTATGCCTGGTGCAACCTCAATACAGAACATCGCCCAGTCAGCACCATCCCAAATGTCAGGAACGGCCATCTGGAAGTTGTTATAGAGGTGCGTCTTATCAGCAGGGATGAGGAGCTTGTGAGGACTGAGGGAAAAATGAATAGCTGAATCCTAGAAGAAAATTTGCTTCAGCCACTCAAGAATCTAAAACGTACATTTCAGCAGGACAATGACCAAAAGCATGAGGCCAAAGCAACACTGAAATGGTCTGACAGAAATACACTAAATGTTCTTGAGTGGCCCAATTAAAATCTTGTTTTAAATCCAAAACAAAATTTACAGTGAGGCTTGACAACTGCAGTCTATCAGCTATCTCTAACAAAAACTCACTCGTCAGAAGTGAGTTAGTTTTTCCAACCTCTCATAACTCAAAAGAGATGTACCTTGTGAATGCTTGCCAGATATGTGATATTAGGCCAAGTCAATCATAAAATAGTTTCTGGTTGTACCTGAATGCTTTCTGTAAGGTTTTCCAAGTGGATCTCACCGGTTTTGCTCCTCAGTGACAGACTGGCCACTGTGCTAGTGATATTTTCATTCGATTCTCCAAGGAAAGGATTAAAAGAGAAGCTTGACATCTGAGACAAACAGACAAGGCGTTAAGCACATCGTATAAAAGACAGATAGTTACAGGAATCATGCAGATGAAGTATTAGAAACTGGAGTTTGATACAGGCAATATCCTTACACCATGTTAAATACACAAAGATTCAGGCTCCTCATAGCAGTAACTAACAAAACCAAACAGGAAAAATAGAAATATACATATCAGAAGACGAAGCTAGACAGAAAGGGTCTTTTCGATTTAAATTTTTAAAGGCATGCAAGACTCATTAATTACAGCTTTAACTTCAAGTATACAACTGACATACTGTACATTCCAGTGATAGTATTTTAGTGTTTGAAGATAAAAAATGTGCATATACTGTAGATGTAACAGGCTCAGCAGGGAGTGACAGCTGTAAAAAATGTGTGCTAGGTAACCAGTTTGTAACACACTAATAGAAACAAAATGTTACACTTATTTTGTCGTACTAACAGTATCAGCATCCTGGCTATAAGTTTGCAGCATCTGAGATTATCTCTCAGAAAACTCATGAAGTAGATGTGGGCTAGCAAAGGAAATTTGTAAAAGGTTATTTTTCTGAGGAAACATATTCCCTCCCAGGCTTGACACAGGCAGAGATACAGTACTTGTAGTCCTCTAGGTCTCAGTGTTACATTAAAGTGCTGCTGAATTGATACTAATTGAAAACTTGCACATATCTCAAAACTAAGCTCTAAGTACATGAAAAAGCACACAAAAATGTTGGAAGATCAAAGAACATAAACAGTAAGAAGACCTTGTCTTATACTCAGGCACATGGACTAACCTGTATGCTGACAGAGTCGTACATTTCGAGTTTTGACAAAAAGTCAGAAGAACCAGGCAGTTTAAACTGTGCTGCATCCTCACTAATTTTAATGACCACATTGCCCAGATCCTTTGGCTTGTATCTGAAGGGGGAGGGAAAAGTGAAAGAAGAGAGCAATAAGAGATCACAAATACAGTGTCTGGCAAGAGTGTTCAGACCCTTTCTATGCATCTCAAATGCTGCACATTTGTTTTTAAACTTAATATTTGATTAAAAACTCCATTACTCAAACTTCGGACTTCCAATGGTAAGACAAGTCACAGTAAATGTCAGGAAAACTACAGAGAAAAAGTGAAATGTGTTGACTGTTGGGTGACATGGAGGTGCAGTGGTCAGCATAGTGGCCTTGCAGCACTGGCGGCCTGAGTTCAGTTGCTGAGTTGCGACATGCGAGTCTTGTGTCTGTGTGTGCCCTGTGACGGACTGGTGTCCCATCCAGGGTGTATCCTGCCTTGTGCCTGCTGCTTGCCATGAGAGGCTCTGGCTCCCCCATGACCCTGGATTGGATAAACCTGCTGGAAAGTGGATGGATGCTGATTGTATAAGTACTGTATGCAGATCACTGAAGTCAATATTTGGTGGAAGCATGTCTCACAGCAATTACAGCCACTCCACTAATTGTGTTGTTTTGACTGAAAATGTGGAGGCGAAGGCTGTGTATTTAACAAATACTAATTGCTACTTCAAAATGTCACAAATGCAAGCTCTAAATCATCAAAAGGTGAAAGCTGTGCAAGGGTCTGAATACATTTTGCTGAACATTGAAGAATAAGGGTGAATTCTCAAAACTTAAAACTCTCTGCCAACAATCTGTACTGGTTTGTGTCCATAGTTTACCTTTATAAAGCACTGCAATCGCTGTTATTCCAGCTAACTGAAAATGTATACTGTATAATGTTTTGTACATGTGATTTTGTCATCTTTTCAACCGTTTCTTGCATTTTAACTCTTACTCAGTAGAGGTATAATGCATAAAATGTATATGTTTGTCATATAACATCGTATTTTTAACAGCTGTTATAAAATATGATTTCAGAATAAAAAGAAAACAAATCAATACTAACATTAAACACAAGCTGAACAAACATTGTTTTTCAGTTGGATACCAGCTGTACAGAATGTGGGCTTCATTGTATGTATTAAATGGTAACTTTTTCTGGTGAAACTGATGCAAAACTTCAAAGTAATAAAACACTTTCTACTGAAAATGAAAGAATCTAGACATTTCTTTGGTTATACTGATATTCTCTTCTTGAGAATAGGAAATATCAAACAATAAAAAGGACATTTATGATGACCCCAGAACAGTTGAGTTCTTTAAATCCTTTATTGAACTAATAATTGAATTGACTACAATTATTTTATTATGTTCAGCTTCTAGAAAGCTAGAGATTTCAGTTTAGTTAAAATGATATTAAAAGTATTTTGAAATACTGAAATAAAATATGCCACCTATCAGCATCTATCTGATCACGATGACAAATGTCTAATTAAACAATTAATTAAGATTTAATTGAGTAACTGAGAGCTCAGACCTGACACGGGGTCATCATGATGAAGATTGGGAACTAGCCCATGGTAACTTCACCACCTCTTGAGGGCTACTTGGAATTTAAATGAGGAATCTCTTATTATGAGTGCTCACGTGCTGATGAAAGTGGAGATGAGTGGGTGTCTCAAGATAAAAGTCTTGTTGAAGGGTAAGTCCATCAGCAAACTGACAGCATCAAGCACCTTGAGCATAATGTTGACCATGGCTGAGTACTATGTGATAAAAAAAGAAAAGCACAAACTCAACATCTTGGATCTAGCATGGTTAAGACATGCAGGTGCTCATTTTCCCTGTAGACAAACTGCAAGTTCCATAGATCGACCAGGAATTTTGTCAACAGGGAAAATCAAAGAGTTCTGACCTACAATGTTCAAAGCAGGTTGTAAACCAGGACATATGACTCCTGGAACATGTATTTCAGTCCTCCAGATTCAGATTTCTAAGGGTGGCATGTAAAGTACTCTGGCAATTGAATTACAGCACTAACCAGTATAAACAGTTATACACCAGTAACAACTGTCCCCTCTTTTATTCTCCTGTGTTATGTTTTGGCCTTAGAAGCCTGTGACACCTAATATAAAGAGTGCACCAAAATGATATTGTTTCTGATATCACTTTATTATGCTTTGGCAGTGAACAGGTACCCTGGTAAAGATTAGTCTCATTTGTAACAAAAACCTGCCTTTGATAAGCCCTTGACACAGCAGAATCTGGTCCAATAATGTCCAAAGATATTCATTCCAGTTCCAGTTGTATTTTCTTAACACAACATTTATGGCAACAAAGGAATGAGCTACTGCTATGGGTCTAGAAGACGGTAGAAATTCCCTCTGCTTTTAGAGCTGAGGAATGAGAGAACACGGTGTGGATGGCCTTCCCTAATAAAACTATTTCAAAACTGCACTGGACTGGACTGGGGCGTCTTGCTTCCCTACAATAACAAGACACATGCTTTCAAACACACCTGTTCCTTGCTGAGTTTTGGCAGGGAACACACAGACACTGCAGACTGTAACATGCTGCTCGCACAGGTGAAGACAATGTTGGCTGTGATGTTCTTGTCCCACTGTGAGTAGTTTGTTTTCTGGATTCTTAAGGTAACATTGTAGAGAATCTCAATAAATTTAATCTGGAAAGAGAAGTGCAAGAAAACCCACATACTCACAACCTGTGAAGGCATTTGTGATCCAGATAAGGAAGCCATTAGGATATTACTGTTAGTTTTTTTATCAAACATAAAAACAAAGGAAAATGGGAACTGCTTTCCCTGAATGCACAAAAACTGGGGCTAAGTGTGAGCTACAAAATGGTTCATCTTTAAACTTTATTGCACATTACAGTTCTCCTGGCGGAAAACAATAACAACAATAATAATAAAAGAACAAAAGCTTGCAGTGTGCTCCAAAGGGACACCATGAACACTAAAAATCACTTAGATAGGACTGATGAATACAATTCCTAAGTATTTCATTTTTAATACACACAAAACTTTTGGGCGGACGGCACCATAAGCGCTGTAAGAGAGAGGACTCAAGGTGTCCTTCTCCGAAGAGGAGACCCCGTCTGCAGGACACCAGCAGCTGCAGAGGATCAGAGGACGAGGTGGAGAAGTGAGATACTGTATTGTATCACCATCTGAATGAAGGGAAATCTAAGATGCTATGATGCCGGGCGTTCACGCCCCTGCCCTTACGAGCAGTATCATCAGATCTCGCATGACGGAGCAGAGATGGGCAGTGTGGTGGCTCTGTGGTTAAGGATCTGCGCCTTGGCTAGAAGGTTGCTGGTTCAAATCCTGCAGCTGGCAGAGGAATCCTACTGCACTGGCCTCCTGAGCAAGGCCCTTAACCCCAGCTGGTCCAGGGGTGCTGACCCTGCGCTCTGACCCCAGGCTATCTCCCTATCTGTGTGTCTCATGGAGTGCAAGCTGGGGTATGCGAAAAGATAATTCCTAATGCAAGAAATTGTAAAGGGTTAATAAAGTATTATTATGATGATGACCAAACAGTCAGGGCCTCAGGCTGACACCCAAACCCATGGTGAGCAATGTAAGCACACCACCAAGTCTTGCCAGCAATTGTCACAGTGGTGATTCTTCCTCAAGCCCGGCTTCTAATAATCAAGGGCCGGCAGACATACCATGGTAATAACCTCCTCTTTCCTGTGACATTGATCAAAATAATTGCAGGAAACATAAACTTGCAATTCAAAATGTAAGCTTACCTTCTGTTCAACAGTGGGCTGGAATATTTCCCTTTCAATTCTGTCTAACATATGTACAGCCAACTGCCACAGAGAAAGCGAATCGTTAGTGGACAAGATTAAACATCTAGAAAACATTTACAACTCATCAGGTTTTCTTTTTGTGTTTCTGAATAAAAAATCATGATTAAGGCAAGTATTGGCAATCTAACTAATTTATCCAGGACAGTAACACATCCTCATACAGAAGCACTTTTCTAAAGCAACTGAACAATACAGGAAGTTTTTATATTCTGGTGCTGACAGGTTTCACCTTTTATTAAAGTACTTTAGATGGAGAAAGGAAGTCTTTCTGATTTTTTGGGTAAATTGCAGTATTCTGAATTTATTGTTGGGTAAAAGTCAAAGTGGCATCACAGATTCATATTGCTGTATTGAAGGGGCTTTTAACAATAGTTTCAGAATTACTCAAAAATCTCTCAACAAACCGTGGTAACATTTTCAATGTTTCTTGTCACACTCTGCATGGTGTTCAGCGTAGCATCTATAGCTGTAGGAACAAGATAGGTGACGGGAACAGACAGATATTGATAAGGCTACATATTGGTAAGGTAAGTATTTGACTTTAGTACAAAAATGCTAAGTCTGCTGTAAAACAGACAAAATATAAATGATTACTTTTACATTTCTTAAAAAATATGGACATCACTGCATAAAGGGTTTCAATAAGTACAACAGGAACATTTTCTAACTGATTACTTCAATACAGGGTTGCAGGGGAGCCTGAGCCTATCCCAGCAAGCAATCACTGCAAGGCAGGGTCCACCCTAGACAGGATACCAGTCCATCACAGGGCACACACATACATAAACAGGAATCTAATCACCAAGGCCAATTTTCCCAGAAACCACTTAATAATAATATAATAATAATAAACTTTATTTAATATAGCACCTTTAAAGGTGGCTTCTCAAAGCGCTTTACAGGATGACAATTACAATAAATAAGAAGACTACAACAATAAATAAGAAGAATACACAAGATAAGACACAATTACAATTACAACAATACAACAATAACAATAGAGGAAACCGTGGAAGGTGGTATTAAGAAGAGCAGAGGGGTGAAGAATGGAACCAGTTAAGTAAAGGCTTTTCTGAAGAAGAGGGTTTTGAGTCTGGATTTGAAGGAGTTTAGAGAAGGTGACTCTCTGATATCCTTGGGTATAGAGTTCCAGAGCTTGGGGGCATAGCAGGAGAAGGCCCTGTCGCCCATACAATGTAGACGGGCTTGGGGGACAGTACTGAGGGCAGAATTTGAAGAGCAGAGGTTGTGAGGTGGGGAGTAGGGCGATAATAGCTCAGAACCTACCAGTAAGTTTTTGGACCGTGGAAGGAAAGCAGGGCACCCAGAGGAAACCAACTCAAACAAAGGGAGAACATACAAACTCCACACAGACAGCACCCCAGGCCCAGAATTGAACCCAGAGCCCCAGAGCTGCAAGCCAGTGATGCCAACCACTGTGCACGTCTTTAACACATACACACGCACAAATTAATGTTTTCTAACAACAGTTAGAAACAACAACTATGATTAGAAGTTCCAAATTTCAAAAACCAAAATACAAACAACAAACTGCTGTATGAAGTAAGATTTTTTTTAAGTCTGAGTCTTTGTAGTTTCTCCATATCAGAATACTTGCCTTTGTAAAACTCAGATGCATTCTGAAACACTTTTGGACTTTTTAATATAGTTGCATTATTGTCCTCAGTTAATATCTTCTGTAAAACAAAACAAATTCATCCCATCGAGAACAGAGGAATTATATCAATAACACAATATTAGTCTTGAAAAAACTGTATTGCCTAGAAATAACAGGCATGATAAATATGTTCTTAAACAAATCCTATATCTTTGACAGCACCCACTGCACTTATTAGTTGGTTTATTTACAGTAGGTGCACCATGCGAAATATATATCAGATTAATTCGTCTAATAGGTAAATACCCAATGTTTTAAAACTTCTATGACAATACTGTATCAAAGGAGCCAAATACTGCTTTTTGCGTCAACTTTAATGTGGAGACTAGGCAGATTATTTTACAGTATGTGCCACAGTATCTATCAACTCTGATTGGCCAGTACCTTCAACACCTTTGATACATCTTCAGGCAAGTCCCTCTTACGGATTTCATGTTTCTTCTGGAATTCTGGGAAACAGCAGAGTCCTAATTATTCCACGGCTTCACTCACTTGTATTGTGGCAGTACAGGTTACAGTATTGATTCACCTAAGACAGAGCTGGGCCAGGCCGTGTGCCTGGCTGTGTTGCAGGTACTTCTATGAGAGACCAAAGAGGCTAGAGAGATATTCATTCTCCATGGCAACTCCCTCATGTGTCTTTTCATCTCCTGAGGCAGGTTTCGCATTAGAACATGGAATATCTTAAGTCTCGGACAATGTTTTCCAATCAGAAATATATTCTGGGGCTCCTTTTTCAGGGTGACCGAAGGGTGGCGTGGGGGAACAGTGACACCTCACAAGTGACAGTCCTCACTGAAGGGTTTGCTTATATTTAAATAGAATCCACAGTACAGTGTCAAAGACAATTGCAAAGGACCAATTTTAAGACCACTTAAGCTTCTTAGGTTTTGTGTGACACCTTTATTATGAGTGGGAGCTAGGTTTATTATAGTTTTGATTCATGTTTTCTCTTACAAATAGAACTTTCCCTTCGCCAGCTTACGAAGATATCACATCACAGGCCTTTGGTAGAGACCTCTGGGGACAAGAAACTGTATGATCTTAACTTTAACCTGTACTGGCCACAGCGACATAATTTCAAGACCACCATGTTTTGCTTTATTTAAAACAAATGCAAATAGAAACCAGCTCATGAGAAAATGAATGAATTCCAGAATCAGGTGATAGGGCATGTGATGAACATACCGCGTTGGCAGATGGAACTGAGCCAGAGGTTGCAGTTGGGCGTGGTCACCAGCTGGAAAGCAGGCTCTAAGATGATGTAGGTGCACAAGTGGAAGGGGTCAGTGGGTTTCCAGTGATTCTCATTCTCCCCTGACCCATTGAGCCAGGAGGGCCAATCAAGAGAACCTGAATCAGACATTAAAAGCAAATTGAAACGAATTAAGAGTATCAGCATCACAAGCTCTTTGAAGAAATTTGGAATTGCCCATTCATATTCATTACATATCATTTAGCCAGGTCTTGACACTTCTGCACTACGCATGATCACATATTCTTGAAATGTTCACATATTCTTTAAATACACATCTCCTCAACAACATGTTCTTCCAGATCCACCAGCAATTCTTCACACTACCCTTCCCATAATGCCACAGCTGAAATGGCACTGAATGGACGTGGCATTCGGATTCCCACTGCCTACACTACACTGCAAGCTAGCAGACCTCCAGGTGCAGTATCCCGAGTCCATCTCAAAATGCACACTTCCAGATATTTACAGTGCTCAGGCTTTTGATGGGATCAGAGGAAACAACGCCCACAGCAGAGTCATCATCAAGCCCTGAGACAAGTGTGTCGATACCAAAACAGGAAAGTTCTGAGACGGAAGTCAGAACGTCTTTTTACCTCTAAGGATTTCAATATGTGTTCTGCACTTCTGCTTCAAAACACGTACACATAGCAGATATGCCTGAGCATTTCGGAGTCTAGCTGGTCAACGAGTGCCCAAATCTGCAAGTAAAACATCATCATGTACTTACAGCCATGAACACTATTTAAGATGGGCTTAACACAGAATTCAGTTAACACTGTTCCACAGCTGAAGAGTAAAACGATGGGAGACTCATGTTGTATAACAGCATTGCCATCTTGTAGCTTTATGTTGTCACATCTCAGAAGCTCCCTAAGACTGGACCTGGTCAGTACTGGGATAATGGACAGCCAGAGAAATTCACCTTGTTGCTGCAAGTGGTGTAAGAGGACCAATAGTTGGCACGTCTACCTCTGGACCAGAATTTCTAAACTACCACCTCTTTATAATGAATAGGACTATGTGACATTAAACCGAGGTCCTGACTGCAAATGTGTAACTGCTTACCAGACTTAGGGGTGTTTAACCTGGTGTCTTCTCAGTGTGAGCTCTCTGGTGTATAATTATTAATCATATCTATTATTAGGCCACATGCACATACAAAACCGAATATCCTAGACAGGATCATACTTAACTTTTTAAAGACAAATCTAGCATGCCCATCCACAGACACAAACAGGCAGCACAACCACAAGGGAAAAACAAAAACTATGCAAATGATTCCTTGATTTTTTTTTCAGGTACAGCAAATGAAGATGATAAGCATGGAAATCCTATGGAAATGATCAAGAGTCATTGATTGAGCTCCACTCTCCACTCTGCATGCAAATGCATGGGTCTGTATGTTTGTGGTACAGTGGCTTGTATGGTCTCCTTGAAAGTTATCCCCCATTTCTGTGGTAAAACACAGTATGCAAGTAACAATGCCAAACCTGTTTTAGCTGTCACCTACAGCTATATGAATGTAAACAGGAGGATGACCTTATTAAACATCATTAGGTTCTAACATATGTTGAAGGTGGCCTAGAACTATGCCCTACTATGAGAAATCTGGGGGCCTTGTTTGATCCTAACCTCTATTTTGATGCACAAATAAAAGCAGACTGTAAAGTTTTACCTCAGAAACATTGCTCACATTCAGTCTTTTCGTGATTACACTGCTAAATCACCAAATCTCGTCTGAATTACTACAGTGGTCTCCCTACCTGCTCACTAAACAAACGTTAAATGGCCCAAAACTCGGTTGCTCCACTTCCAACATGTTAAAGGCTCTGTGAGCACATTACTCATTACCCAGCACTTTCAGTTGCAAATTTTACTTTTAACTTTTTAAGCCCTGCACAACAAATCCCCACAATACTTGGCACCTCTCATTACTCCCTAAGGACCAAGTAGGGCTTTGCCTTCTGCTGGGGCACACCTGTTATTAGTGCCTTCCTATAGGTATACTGTACGTCTCAGGCTGCTTTCAGCAACTCTGGAACTCTCCCTGAATGTCTAAGAAATGCAAACTGTTTTATAGTTCTTAAATTTAGACTAAAAACATATCTGTCCTAGTCCGGCTTTTAATTGTTATTTGTCTTTTCTCCTTTTTATCTCTATCTCTTTATTTATAATGTTATATTGCTATACATCATTTTGCTTATTTATACTCTGTTAATTGCCACAAACACTGTTGGAGTAAATGGGCAGTGAAATAAATCCCTGTAATCCTTCTTGACCGAGCACTGTCAGAAATTATGGGCGTAGTATACATAGCTTTATAAATATTGTTTCTGCACTGGTATAGATTTTAACTCACTAATATGTTTTTTCCCTTCAGAACCCTGAGATGAGATTGTGATTCCTATTTTCATCTGAATCCTAAATGCTTTAATTAACGTGTGGTTGATTTTCAGCTAATCAAGTCATCTGAATGAGCCTGGCGGATAATGACACAACATCTCTCAACCTTTGGTTTTAATTAAATCTTCACCAAAAAAGATGCAAGACCTGCTGCAAAGCTGGAGCAATCAGGACAGAAAGAAATGAGCTGGCTTTGCTTTTTCAACAGAAATGTGACCTAGCCTCACCCTGCTCTCCTCAACACCTCAGCACAGGCAAATGGAATCAAACCATAAGGCAGTGAATAGAACACAGAAACCATAATAGGGACACTTCATCACAAGGTGTTTTTTTTTTCAACTCCACACATCTACAGTATGTGTAACCTCCACAGACTAATGAGCTAAATGGCTTAATATTAATCTCAGTCAAAAGAGGTAGATGGCACTCATCAGCATCTCTACTCACCATCAGAGTTATTTGTGGAGGGTCCACTGCTGTGTTTGCCTACTGGGACCTGTCCAATCCACCAGGCCTGATGTGTCTCCATCTGCTCCAGTACAAAATCCTTTGTCTCCCAGTCCATGCTGTGCAGTAGGCTCCCTCCATCTCCATTGCAGTGCTTCTGGGCTAGTGTCCAGGGCTTGGGCTGCCTGACGAACTCATAACACAATCCCCGAAACTTCTGCTGCCCAGCAGGACAATCACCTTCAGAAGCTTGCCCCCCTGAAATGAGTAAAAAGCCAGAGACCAGAGCGGCCCAGGCCCCGAATGCCCTGCTCAGGGTTCTCATTCTCATGCTCTGCCTATGGTACAAAATGCTGGCGCTATCCACAGTACCTGCAGAGCACGACTGTCGCAGCCTCCTCCCATCCCAGGAAAATCAGGGACATCACTCACAAAACCCAGGGAGTCTATCATCACAGAGATCCCCTTCATTAGGGAAATTCCAGAACCTCCACAGTCAGCATGCAAATCCTCAAGTTTGCTTTACATAGCTTTTGGCCAACAAATGACATCAAAAAAACTTAAAAGACTCCATTGTAAACTTGGTTTATTGAGACAATATACAACATTATATCATGCACAGCAGTCGAAAGAAAGAAGAGTGGAAGAGTAGTCTTTATTTTTAATTTAATTAACTTATTGCTTGATGCTTGTCTCTCTTATTTTAATTTCTGTCTCTTTTTGCTATATACTGTATTCTAAATTATTTGCTTTCATAAGTACTTACTCTACTAGCACAAAAATACAGTGAAGTGAATTAATAAATGATTTACATCAACAGTCCAAAGATTTTTTTTGTCATACTATTATAGTGATGGGATTCAGAGCCTTATCCAGTGTGATGTACTCCTCCTTTAGTAATTTTTAAAAACTTTATAGGTCAGTTTCAATGTGGCAGATGACAATCAGATCAATAAAGGCAAGTAATATGGGGTGTCTTTCTTAAGGTCTTCCCTGTGAACGCATGGTACACATTGCTTTGACAAAGCACATTACAGAATTGGGCCAAATCATATTTTCAGCTCCTGTCTTGCACTGAATTGTTTTTCAAGTATAAACCACCTTGATTTACTCAGCTGTGAGTTATGCGCAGGGGCGTATTCGTTACAAAATAACTTTAACACAGTAACAAACAAACAAACAAACAAACAAACAAACAAACAAACAAACAAAGCTGTTGATCCCTGCTTTCGTCTTCTCTAACTGATAAAATAATCATTTTCCTTTCCCCAAGAACGGATCACCACTTAAACCCGTCCATGGGAGGGATGGGACTCTTAAGGCATAGAGCTAGACTGTGCAATGGGGTTTGTACATACACAAAAGCCGGCAATACTGCCGCCGTAGCTGAACAAACAAGCGTGCTGGACTGAGGCACGGTGGCAGGTGTAAAGCACTATTCAGTTTTTGATTTACAGAATTATGACTATAACAGGGATTTATTATATATTAGCTATCATCATTTTGAATGTATTATATTAGAGCTCGTCTCACCACCCACAGATGCGGGTGTGAATCACTGCATGAACGAACGTCTCGTCTCGTGTATCGCGAGGTTTTCATCAGGAAGTTTTCACTCCAGTCCTTGAATGAGCACTTTTGTTGGAGCGGAATAGATTTGCAGTGTTGTTGACCACACTATATAACGATCCTGATGGCTGCGCAACTTTTGAAGGTAACAAGAAATGCGGTGCTTCGTGCAGTCGCATTATTATATTTGAGAAAGCAAGGAGTGTCCGGTCGAAGTGCTTGTAAAGTAATGTTCTTGAATAATGGTGGGGTTTTTTTGTCCTCGCTGACAAGATCTATTTTACCAAAGCACGTGAAATGTGATTGATTAGTCTGCAATGAGCAGTTTGCACTGCACTCATCGCTTTCAGGAAAGTGCAAGACTGAAAAATGTCAAGGTGTACTTATTTTATGCTGTAATGTACCGAGGGCTTATGCTGACCTAGTACTACTACTGGTAGTAGCGATCAATTTCGTGAAGAAGTAATTACGCTTTGATAACACTTTAAAAGGTCAAATTTGCAGGGTGAATTCGAATGAAAAAAAGCACAATTTACTGCATTACTCAGTCTGCTTGTGTAATTTCGGAATGTTGTGTGCCAATCAGAAAAGAGCAAAGGTAGCCCGGAACTTAGCGTGCACGACCACGTGGAAGTCACAGGAGCAGCAGCAGAAATATAGCGGACTTTTCAGCAAAGTTGTGCTAAAAATATTTCTTGACAGGAGAAGAACACGGGAAGCCCGTCTCTACTAAGCGTCTATAACTTAGGAACTCCACAGCTATATCAGTGAGCAGCAGCCTTGAACGACTTCTGATCGAAACTAATTCCATTCCTGTGGCTTTAAGCAATAGGAGTTTGGGATAGGGAGGCTGTTATGTCATCACCTTGGAAAACACGGAGAACACTGTTTTGGATTGATAAATCCTACATTGCAGAAAGTGTAAGATGAAATTGTGTTTTCCAGATAGAACAAGCAGTTCTTGGTTTACAGTAGAAATGCGTTTGTGAAAACTTAAAATGAAAAATGATTTGTGTAAGTAGGGGTTGCGATCAGGGTTTAATTCAAACTATAGGGCTAAAATTCCAAAAATGTCAACTTTTTCATGCAAGATATTGCATACCTTCTTAAAATCATATTAAATTAAGTCTTTGTTAATGTTTATTGGTTTCATGAACCCGATTACGTGAAATAAATGTGATGACTGATGTTAAGCATGGGGAGTGAATGGTATAGAAAATGTGTACACAAGTGTCCAAAAACGCACGTCTTGGCCTTTTAATTCTGTTCAAAGTGTAATAACATGACAAATATTTTTCTTATTTAGTTTTAGCTGATCATAAATTGTTTACTGCTTTTGTAACTGAATGGTGGAAATTTTTTATGGAATTGATATTAATGTTTATCTACATATTCTTTGCATTGATTTTCATTAAAACATTTTTACACAGTAGCTAACTTTTAGAAATACATTGCTTTTATGTTAGATTTTATATAATATAAACATAAGTTAAAGTACCGAGACTGGTAAGGTATTGTACCGACTTAGTAAGGGGGAATGAGAGATGAAGGGTGGCTGAAAGAAGACATAAAAAGCAGAGTGTGCTGTTCATCCTGGTGTGTAAGTAGGTATACAAAGTGTTTATTATCTCAAGCAATCCGATACGTGGCCTGTGTTAACTTGAAACCCCAGTTAAATGGAGAAGTGATTCACCCTAAATCAGCCTTAGAAGTGGTATACGTTTCTGAGGCGTGCTAAACCAAAAAATGTTCAAATAAAAAGCATGTAAATTCAAGGATCCCAACCAGCTGTGTCTTGAAAGAAAGCAGGATATCCGTTTCAACAACATGGCTGGATAGGTTGTTCCAATACTCCTACAGCTCTTTGGGTAATGAAGTGTTTGTTCCTTTTTGTCGTCAGTCTTTAATGCAGACCCTTTTATGGCCATGACTAGTGAAAGTACCATGTCGTATGGACATAGATTTGAGTATCTTCAGTATACGAATGATCATTTAGACCATGTGATTTTAAGATTGGATCAAGCAGGAACATATAGTAAATGCTGAATAGCAGGGTATGGTGGGAAACACCAGATTTGTTGAACCCAACTTAAAACTAAAATGTATGTGTGAAATGTTATATTTGAACTGAAATGGTGAAGCTTGAGGCTATATTTTCTATTGTTTCTAGTGTTTAGCTGAAAAAATATAGTCTTATAGTGTAAATTGAGTTTTTTTTCTACTAAATGCTACAAGCCTGTATGTTTTACAGATTTCATTCTTCGGAGGATTTATTTTGCCTTATTTAGTCCCTGCCTGGCCCTGTCAAAGCCTTTGTCACTTTCTTTAAACTTTCATGGATACGCAACAGTTTGAAGCGGTCATAAATTGCGGATTTTGTAAGGTGTCTCTTCTCTCCACCCCGTTTTTATTGGAACTGATGGGGGGGGCTTTTTCACTGAAGGGGAGCAAAACCCCATTGAAACGGACTGTGGTGTTGTAGCTGACCAAATAAGAGGTGTGAGGTCAAGGCACTCATCTGAGAGCCTCTTCTCGTTTGCATGACACCTTTCAGCTGCATCATTTGCAAATTTGTATTTCAAATGTCCTTGGGGTTTCCTGTTTGAAACAGAAAGCTAGAGAACTATTCTAATAGTAATCTTATAGAAATGTTAAATGAACACCATTTAACAGTCAGTAGTAGAGAGTGCCATGAATGTTGTGATTATGCCTTGTCTATTCTATAAGCACATGACCCATCTGTTTCTTCCTTTTAAATGTGGTTGCCAGGGGTGTCGGATCAGTGTGCCGAGTGTTTTTGTGCTGTCTGTGTGTTGTGAGAGATTGAAAACACCTGTGGAGACTCGGCCAATGTTTCTTCATTGAAATATTGAACGTTGAAATGTAGCAATATAGTTTCTCGTGTTTTAAAAGAAGGCATCTTGGTCTTTGTTTGCTACTTCCAATGGATCCCAGGGTGAATGAGTCATACTTCGGGTTTAATCAACGTGAAAGTAAAGGCAGTGGTGTAGAGAACTGTACTGTTGAAAGTGACACGCTGTGTCCGTGTGAGTTATTCTCTTTAGATTAATTTTCATCGTCAACAATTGCTAGTCAAGCCAAGCTTATTTTTTGTTTTTTAAAATCACAAAATGTGCTCATTTTTGTTTTTTAAAATCTTTTTACAGGTTTAGTTTCCACTTTTTTTCATCCTGTCTCTGAACACTCTATAGAATGGTGTGAGGCTCAGATTGGATATTTGATCAGTTTTGATGTACTGGATATATTGATTTAAAAACACTAAATTGGCATGTTTTATAACCATAAATTAAAAAAAATGCTACAATGTAATCGGAAAGTTGAAAGATATATGAAAACATATCACTGATGGAATTACAGATCACAGGAAGCTGTCAAAGTCTTTAAGACTTGAATAAACTGTATTTTGATCTGCAGAAGCGCCTGAAGGAGGCGGTAAAAGTGATTGGCTCAGGCGGGCTCCTGTTCGTCTCTTACCTCACCGCCGTGGGCGACGAGCGCTTCTACGCCAACCACCTGATGCCCACGCTGCAGAGGATTGTGGGAGCAGAGACTGCCCATGTCTTAGCAGTGCGCCTCCTGGCGCTGGGGCTCGTACCAAGGTGCCAGCACCAGGACTCTGCTGCGCTGGTGAGTCTGGGAGGGGACTGGCAAAGAGAGGCACCCGGCCAGCTGGTTATCCTTTCCCTCCCTCAGGGCTAAACAGAATTAGCATTCACGCAAGGTAAGGGACACTGATTAGCGATCATTAGCTAATGACTCAGAAAAACACCGACATCAGCTGCTTCATCCTTTGGCCATTTTGTGGCAAGCATGCTTCACTGCCACGAGATCTCGTAATAATTGGGCTTCGGGTTAGGAAACATTTATATTTGAAATCCCGTTAAAGCGCTTGAAGCTCAAAACGCGTTTCGTGCGATCCCAGGTCGACAGAATGGAAAGGGACGAGGGCGTGGGCCTGTTCTTTTTGTGTAGGAGTTTTTATTCTTTCTTTTTTTAATGGCTTCTCCTGTAATAGAGAGCAGAAACACATTATGCAGCAAATAAATATATTGGCAGGAATGAAGAATAACAGATTCATTGTCAGTATATAAACTTTGGTAATCAGCTTCACTAATGACAGCATGCCGCTTTGATTGGAGATTGTTAAGGTCAAGGTAGCCATGCAGCAGTCGAGGAGACATTAAAAGCAAGGCAAGCAGCAAAGATTGAGTACACCCCAGCAGAACTTCACATGCTTGCATTAGAGGAAGGCTTGTACTGTATAGTGGACAATAGGAGTTTGAAAGAGAGGTAGAGAGCTGAGTGTTGGAAATTGAAATACCATTGATATATGGGATATGAAATGGCAACTTAAGCAAAAAGACTAAACTTATATCACTGGTGAGCAAGGATGTCCAATGGAAATACAGAGATGCGAAATGAGGATATGCAGGTCCTTTTTAGGAGAAACTGAGGAGGCTCTGCTTCGCCCGGTCCCATCAGCGTCTCTCCCCTCAGGAGGTGCACATCCTGGGCCAGCGCTTCCGGAACCCCTTGGGGATAGCTGCGGGCTTCGATAAGCACGGGGAGGCTGTGGACGGGCTGTACGGGCTGGGCTTCGGCTTCGTGGAGGTGGGGACGGTCACCCCTCAGCCGCAGGAGGGGAACCCCAAGCCACGAGTGTTCAGGCTGGCTGCCGACCAGGCGGTCATCAACAGGTACCACCGCAGGAGCTCCAGGACCCTTGTCTGCAGTTTCCCAGAATTGTGAATACAGGGCTTGGGAATGCCACAGCCCTTCCACTCTGCACCTTGCAGGTTTTCCTCTTTAAAGCCCCGGCACCTGAAGAGATAGCACAGGCTGTTAAACTGCAAGCATTACAGCTGGGTGTTCAGGTCCTTCAGAGATGAGTTGAACAGAGGTACCCGTCCTGCAAGACCACGAGAAGCCAGCCTTGCCTTAAGGGCTGAGCATCAGAGTGCTCATCAGGCTAAACATGAGCACATCTGGAGTGCTGGAGAGCTGATAGAGCAGCAGTAATAAACCTTTGACTTTAAAGTCTCTAACACTGTCATGTCCATCTCACAAATGGCCACAGGTACAGGTCTGTGGCCTTGCCAGGCCAAGGCAGAAATCTGTATATAAACGTAATTAATTAAAATACAACCAAGAACTTGATGTAGATTTAAGCACTTTTGCTTCTCATTTGGGCATCTTTATGCATTGAGGAGAATTTGTAGCTATTTCAGAGAAATTGAACTATGGGTGTATGAGACCCAAAAAGCAGAGAAGTATTCATTCAGATTAAACAAAATATTACCCGCGTTGCCATATTCAAAATTGCATGCATTTATAGGTGTTCTCATCTGTGCATTTGTGAAATGACTGAGCAGGTTAATTGAAAAATTTAAATCTCAATTGAATATTATTGACTCTGATCTGCTTAGTTTAAGTGTAATATACCACAGACTTTCAAATTACAACTCTTACAGTTGTGCACTGATTATGACAGAAAACTTATTACATTGATCACTCGGGTACCTTTGAATCCAAATTGTCGTGTACATTTCCATGTAGTTTAAATTAGCACAGCATGACCATAGCTTGGGGCTTAATCGTAGTAGATTTTTATTAAATTTATTTTAACAGTACCTGTTTGATAATAAATTGCTTGCAAATCTAGAATTCCAACCATGGCTTTGGTTTGAGGGATATGTGGAGTACTTCAAAACACAGGCCAATATTTTCTGCCATGCAAATTGAGAGTTTGGGTTTTCGCCGCTTGTTTCTGTTGTGGTTTTGAATAGCAAATGTCACCTTCGTTTGAGCTGAGGATAGAACCGACATGCAATTATTTTAGTCTTCGTATAAACAACATGTAACCCTTTTGCCACACTAGTTTGCTAAACATCCTCGTAGTAGTGGTTCAAGCTAAAAATAAAGAAAAAATATCCAGAGGAACACATGCCTAACAAAAGCAAGTGAATAGGGGAGAGAACTGGAAGTATTGTTAAAATTATTAAAACAATGAGTATTATTTTATTAAAAAAGTTTGCCATGTCTTGTTCATTTGAGAGGAAATTCCATTTACAAGTGCACAATTTGTATGGTTTTATTAGAGACAGTAGTGAAATCTTTCTTTTCTATAACACCTTAGTCACAAGCTTACTACATATCGTCTTTTAAAGGTATGGTTTTAACAGCTGTGGTCATGCAGCAGTCCAAGAGAGGCTAAAAGCAAGGAAAGCATCACAGATTGAGCTGACAAAAGGTAACATTACATCCCTTCTGGGCTGTCCTCCTGCAGCAATAAATGTAATAGGAACAGAAGATCAAAATACAGTAACGCAGTTGAAGAATGATTATTTTTTATATACATTTAATCCCGGCCATATCTCTTACTTGCTGGGATAGACTCCAGCTCCACCATGACCCTGAAGTTAGTGAAGCATTTAGAAAATTGATGGATGGAAGGATAAATTTAACCAGGAATCTGGAATATTGACTAATATTTTGGATTCTAGCCAGTATCATATGTTGCATAGTTAAATATTAAGCTGAGAGAATAGTCTTTAGTCTTAAGTACACGAAACGCATCACCTTTCATTTGTGGGGTGGTCCCTGTCTTCTCCAGCTGGCCAGCCTCTCGGGATCAATCTGGGCAAGAATAAACTGTCCCGCGATGCGGCTTCAGATTACTTGGAGGGTGTTCGGACGCTGGGTCCTCTGGCTGATTACCTGGTGGTGAATGTGAGCAGCCCCAACACCCCTGGGCTGAGGGACCTGCAGGGCAAGGCAGAACTGCGACACCTGCTGGACAGAGTAAGGAAGTGTCGGGCCTCAGCTGTACTTCACTTTACTTGCTTGTCACTCCTGTCAGCTGTGACAGCTGATCAAAATACAGGAGTGCAGGAAATGAGTCTCAAACGTGTTCGTTTGTCTTCTATAAAGGCAAATGGCAAAGGCAGGTTATCTTTCGCTTGATCTGGATAATAAACCTGTTTAAGGTTATACATACAGTACGTGCTGTAATACCAAATTGTGTTTTCAGGTTTACGTTAGAGATTTAACCTGTTGATAAGAAGAGCCAGAGCTTCAATAATGTTAGTAAATACAAATATTTTCCTGCTAACAAAGATCTTACTTCTGTGATTTTTTATATAAAGACACAACACTTTTTGTATCCTGAGAGAGGCATGTAACAAACAGCAAGGGCTTGTATTGCTGTCTAAGTTCTGTGGTTCAACTTTAGCACGAAAGCATTTTGACAAATTTAAGGAACATATGCGTGAGGCCTTTGTTGTTGGACATCCCTATTCCCACTACATATTCACGGCAATCAGTAACTCTTTAGTGCGAGATGGAGTAGCGGTTGTGAGCCCTGAGCGTCTCTCCAGGTCCTGAAGGTGCGAGACGCCCTGCAGCGTGAGCCCAGGCCTCCTGTGCTGGTGAAGATCGCTCCTGACCTCAGCCCTCAGGACAAGCAGGACATCGCCGAGGTCATCACTGAGGTAAGAGCACGTGCTGGTACTTGGCCACTGGGGCGGTTCTACTCCTGGGCAAGTGATCCTCTACACTGTACCGGTAAGACAGGAGCATCATCACTTATATACAGTACATTAAATCATTCACATCAGGACGCTCAGTTGTGGAATATTCCAAAGGTATTGAATCCAATTAATTCCTTTTTGTGTTCACATCTACGAAGGAGAAATGGATATGCAAATGATGCTCTAGTTCCCAGAATCAAATTTAAATGCAGTACAAAAATAAGCAATCACCACCTGTCTGGAGCATTGCTTCTTACTATGATAACAAAGCTCCTTTTCACCATCTATAGAAGTATATACATATTCACTATATACTGTATAAGCTGATTCCAAGTGTTGGTTATTTTCAAATATTAAACACTAGTTTAACACTAGTAAGGCAAGTACGTTCACAGTTTGTGTTTCATTTTGGACGAATTCTGCATGAAGGTAATGGGTCTTTTTCCTTTTTTGTCTTGCAGCTGTTCCTCCCCACCACAATTTAACATGTTTCTCATAATAATTCTACTTAAGTTTGATTGATTGATGTAATGGGAGAACATCTCCTTTTCTGTAATATTTCTGATCTACAGATATAAGACAGTGATGGTAATAAAAATCATGGGCTCCTCATTCATCGACAGGGAAAAAAGGCTATATTTTAGCATGCGGGTCTGCTTAGGGGCCCTGGCTTTTTGCCTGAGTGTGTGTGTGTTTGTTTGTTTCAGCTAGGGGTAGATGGGCTGATTGTCACCAACACGACCGTCTCTCGACCTGCGACGCTGCAGGACCCCCAGCGAGAGGAGACGGGGGGACTTAGCGGCACGCCCCTCCGCGAGATGTCAACACAGATGGTGTCGGAGATGTACCGCTTGACCGCAGGTAGGCAGTCTTCAGAGGTGGCACAGCCCAGCTGAGAATTAATTAAAGGAACGCTGCAGATCTTATAGGGGAAATCCTGTGCAAAACTAAAATCGGAACTATACCACATTGCAGTTCAAAACGCATTCATTTTGCAATGATAGTGTGCTCCAGCACACTTTCATAATCTCACACTGCCAATCTAACATGCCAGTCCTACAATTACAACCCTCTGAGCCATGTAAACATGGCATTCACATGTACCACACCTGTTACTCATGTGGTTTGATGCATGCATCCATTAGCACACTAAAAGGTCCATCAGGACATTGTAACATAGTAGGTTTTGTTGATGCTGGCATTATAAATGTATGCATTTATCTTGTAAAAGTAGCGCTACAAAGCCGTTGCTTATAATTACTCAGCCTTTGGACTTGGTGAAGTGCCTGTTAAAATCTGGATTAGATTTGATAGATTTTGTTTCTGAAAGTGGAGTTATGGACCAGGCCCTGGGTTGCTTTGTGCTGTCAAAGGAGTGACACTTGCACGCTCGTGTCTCTTGCTTTCTCCCACCAGGAAAGGTTCCCATAATAGGCGTCGGAGGTGTGAGCAGTGGGCAGGATGCTCTCGATAAAATCCGCGCCGGAGCCTCACTGGTCCAGCTGTACACTGCGTTCGCCTTCCAGGGTCCTCCGATAGTCGGCAAGATCAAACGGGAACTCGAACAGCTGTTGAAGTAAGAGAGGGCCAAGTCCGCATGAGTGATGCTGAAGTACATGAAAGACGTCCAGAAGTCGTGGGCTGTTGCATTCTATCTGGCTCCTCCTGCAGTGACGTTTATATGTTTTTCTACTTTCCAGAGAACAAGGCTTCACAAACGTCTCTGAAGCTGTGGGAGCTGATCACAGGGCCACAAATGGAAAATCACCCATCACTCAACATCCATTGAGAGTCAATGTGCATGTGGCCTCCAAACCAACAGTGCAACAGGTGGCTTCCACTTTATAGACTTATGAAGATGGACATGGACTTTCCATTTCTCATTTAAACATAAAATCTGCACAAGCTGGTTTGGTGTAGGTATGGCATGATGCCAGCAACTTGAGCACGCCGGAAGCTTAAGAAATGCAAATTTTCAAGATTCTGGTGTAAGTGATTGTCGCTCTAGAGTGCTGTGAAAGAGGTACTGCACGATAATGAAATGCATAACAGTGAAGACAGAAGCAGGTTTTCAGTGGAGGTGTTGGAAACAGTATTGGCAAAGTAATTGTTGCTTCATATGTTGTTTGTGAAGGATCATCAACAATGAGCTTCCAAGACTTTAAAAAGTGTTTGTTTAGACAATATTGAGGGTTGGATGAGTTTCTTAGCAAAATGTACTGTATTTTGAAAGATGCAGTAACTGCTGTGCTTAGTCCATTCAGTCAATAATGAGTGAAGTGTAGCAATGAGTCAATAAGGTTTAAGAGGTGGTTCAGCCTTTAATATACTGTAGCAGTTACAGGCTGAGGAGTAAGTGCGTATCCTAAATACTCTTTCTTGACTAATGTATTTTCTCAACTGATAAAAACAATTGGAATTAAACTTGTGCAAAATGTGCAATGTCTGTGTTTTGCAATCTAAAATATGTGGATGCATGGTATATTTCGGGTTACACTTTTGTGATGAGCCGTTGTGAGAAAAATTAAATTGCATTGCAGTTACCATTTATCAAATCCCTGCAGATGAATATAGAAAGCCAAATTAATTTATACAGCAATGAAACATGTACAAAAAATGCTGGTCTCACCCAAAAACAAGGATGTTATCTTAATTATTCACATACTGTAGCCCCTTTGGCATTTAAGTCTTTGGATGATATGCTTATGTAGAAAAAAAAGTAATTTCAGAATACTGCTTTACATATTCCATAGATAGGAGTGAAAATAAAAAAAGAATGGATCTACAGTAGAGCTGAGTTTGAAATAGAAGCCTGTGATATGTTGAGATAATTTATTTTTCCTTTCAGCAAGGACTGTGTTAGCATTTCTCTCTATATTGCTTCCCAGTCTTTTGACTGAATGAGTACAAACCAGCTGACTTAGTGATAACTGTGCAGGCACACTAATTTTAATGCGGTTATCCTCTCATGTATTCTGTTGTATATATGGTTGTCCTAGAGATCAGTATCTGGGCATAGTTTCCATGTACAAATGTTCAGCTGTCTCACTTTAAATGTGTTCAGGCCAGATCATTGATTTAATATTTAAATAAAAACTGTTTGTCTTGGTTTTAAATTGTTGAAACAAGAAATGTTATATTAAGTGTCTTGGGTGTGATCCATACAATGCGTAATAGGGTGTGGACAAAACTACAGCAAACAGTGATCTTCATACAGTGTCTCCCACATTATTCAAAACCCTTATGAAGTAGAAACAAAAACATTTAAGTTAGATAGATTATGTGCCTTAAAAAGTGATACCATGATCATAACAACAATCGTATTTGTCATGGTTAATTGAATTCTACAAAATGAGGGTCACTTTTATTCATCCCTTAAGGAATCCCTTTAAATAAAATCCAACAAATCTACAATAACATTCCGCTCTTTGGAAGTCAAATAGAAGCCCCTGGAAGTATACGAAAACCTCTGAAGGTTTCCTGTTTCCCTGGAGCACAAAAGACGGAAACACATGAAAAACGTTCAGTAGTAGCAGCATCCTCAAGATCAAGGTCAGAAAGCTCTCACAAAACTGCCTGAGAATTGTCATTGACCTCTACAAGTTGGAAGATGACTGTGAAAGAATCCACTTAAAGCTTAACCTACCACTTTCTAGTGTGATGTCCCTTGGGAAGGAAATTAAGACTACTCTTAGAGTAGTCACCTTGCCAGAAATAGAACACAAGTGTAGTCACCTCGTCCGCAAAAAGTCAGTCCAATTGATTATTTGTTGTTCAGACCCAAGACAGCAAGAGACCAAAAAGGAAACTAAAGGGTCTGAAGGACCAAGATCAATTCTGTGTGAAGGAGTGGTTGTATATACTGTAGTATATGTGGTAATTATGTTATTCTTGCTCGTGGGATAGTAGTGGGAATTTATTTTTCAGCCACACTGGATGAAGCCAATTGATGTGCTAGTGGAAGTTTGCTTTCAACAGCCGGCAAGCAGGACAACTGTCTGTGACTCGGTATCTCCGTGTCGGCAGGGGTGGCAGAGATGTCAGGGGCTCTGGGGATCAGCTGCTGAAAGATTATTCCAGACAGCAGCTTCAAACCCTTAAAGTCTGCTACCTGAGAGACATTGCCTGTTCCCCTTCCCCTGATGGAGTGAGGCACCAGCTGAGATCTGAATGGCAATATGTTGAAGTATTTTTAGAAAACACAACCAAGATCTCCTGACATTTTGTCCAGCAGTGTGCACATACACACACACAAATTCAGCAGCAGGAGGGCTGTGTTAATAGCGCTGACATCTCTCCTACATGAGCCCACACTCAAAAGCTGCAAGTATGATATCTATCTAGATGTGTTTTGTACTGTTTTATTTTACAAAATTGTCTTACATCTTTCATACATTCAATTTCCCATTCATGTACCACAAGGCACTGAATTTATTTCAGACATGGTATATTTGGTAACAGTTGTTTCTCATCAGGGTACTGATTCTCTATATGTAAACTGTGATGTGCACCAGCTGTGCTCAAGTACATATTCTGTCCAGTGCATTTTTAAAAGATCAGGTTCTAATGAATGGGAATTCAGTCTGTCTTTCTGTGGCAGCAGTAAACACAGAAATTGCACGAATAAAATGCAAACTAAGAGAGAGAAATATCATTCTCATTTTCCAATATAAGCCCTTACCTATACAAGTAATGTGCATAAGAATTTTTTTTGTATTGATACTTAAGATGTCTGTACAACCAATGTTTTTCCTGCGACTTTCCTAAAAATAATCTGATGCCATTTTTTAATTTTTCCTATTTGAATGAATATATTTTTAGAATCTTTATCTTCTCATTTGGGACAGGCGTTTGGATATGTACTGCATATCCATAGCTGGACATATCAGTCCTGATGCCTGTCGATGTGTTGCTGAACATACGTTCTGCACTCCATGTGGCAGATTTTATTTACTGTCAATTTAAAAAAATAGCCACATATCCATCTGTTTTAAAAGTACTGAAGCAAACAAGGGAGCAAGTGTATCAGCTGTTTTTCTTATTGTAGGCTTAGCTGTAGCATGGTTTTAGTGTAGGAAGTGTTTTGCTATTTCTCTGTTACTTGACACTTTGACTTTCCCCCTGAACTGAGCAGTTAATGCGTCAGCACAGCCTCTGGTGCAGAGAGGCAGCTTGCAGTAGCAGCCTCTGCTGTATTGATATGAAACTGTTGTCTTTATGAGCGCTGGTCTCACTTCTCTTGTGTCTGCCCCCACCAGTTGTCAGGGACATCAGTGAATTCTAACAGGCATATTAAATGCGACACTTGTAGGTCCCTTTGATTCTGTTTGCCAAGAGCTCACTTTTTATAAAAACATATTTCATTAAATGTGATACTAATTAGATTCCAATATTCAGCATGTGAACAACAAACCCAGGCTATTATGTAATTCGGAGGGATCAGTGGCCGCAGTTTATTTTCGGAGAATTGTTTTCTTAGACTTTCAGGGCTCTCTAATATGTACAGAGCAAAAGGAACAAGACGGTGGGAAGGGATTTGTGAATTTGTTGTTTTGCGTAGCAAAGTGAGAGCATTGAGGAGAACTCACCTTTACTAGATTGTTCAGATACATCCTTCCAGAGAGCTGGATCCTGTATTGGCCTTATCTCCTTGGTGATCATTGCAGACCATCATCCCCGATGACGTGAGATATCCCAGGATTCCGAGACAATGACAACCCAAAGGCTTGGGAGTGTATTATCAGTTCTGAATCATTTTTCTGTCAGATGAATTTGAAAAAAATAAATGAGTTCCTGAAGCAAACTAGTTATTCACAGCTTGGTCATCATGAGATGTTCTAAAAAATACTTTCATATATGCGAATACTATAAATAACAGTAGAGCACCTTACATTAAGGAGGGAACCCACTTCATCCACCACCCAGTGAATGGTACTGTATGTACCTGTTATCCACCTACATATCATCATCTGCTGCACAGCATAACAGGTGGAGAAGTGAGAAACTATTTCACTAAATGAATTAAGGGTGATATTTAAGTAGATTAGTGCCAGCCTAGAAAACAGCATGTTAAAATCCCTACTCTTATGAGCAGTGTAACTGTAATGACCTAATAGTTAGAACCTCAGCTGAATGTCTCATATGAACACTAGAACCTCTTATAGCATTGGTCTGAAAAGGATGGTACCAAAGAAAGAGCCCTCCTTCTGGTCCACCAACACCTGGTTTTTCTTAGAAGTCTCCAGTCCCAGTATTGACCAGGTCCAGCCTTCCCTGGATCTGGAGGTCTGAGTTCAGGATAGGAAGGGGTGATTCAGACCACAATACATGTGTCCACTTCTGAGCTGGGCTTCCGGAAAAGGGAAACTGCTGTAGAGTACTCCTCCTGTCAACTGCTCCTCTACTTTGGCTGATGGGCTTGCTGGTGGTAATGACTTTTCTTTTGTCAGCCTTTCCTATCCCAGGCAGTACATTAACCTTTTAGCTCCCTTCATCTCAGGCAATGACAGCAAGTGACACCAAGAGAAGAAATGTGATTAACCTGCGAAAGACACAAATATCACTCAATCAAACTGCACTTCAGAGACAGTCCCCACAGCGCTGTCTATCAGTGCCAGAGTGGAGAAATCAAAGCCTACAGATGATTCAGACTCTGAGCTCTCTAATAATAAAAGAATCTCCTCAGTATTTAGGAAAGCTGTCATTTAGTACTATAGGTCCATCTCCAACTCACAGCAACTAAATGATATACTGAGTCATATTCCTGATCTTCTCTATAGCACTGGTTCTGCAACTGGACTTCCAACGGTTCACTGGTACAGGTCTTCTTCAGACGCGTTACTTTTTCAATGGCAACGCATTATTGCCAGGATAACAGGTCTTTCACTGCCTCATTCTGTTAACTCCACTTTCCACACCAAAACATTTTACTTGTCCCACGTGCCCTCTGTCACATACTCAGGCAGATGACGCGTTCACATACGTCTGCAGACAAGCTGCGGAGCAGAAGTAAGTCATTGAAATTGTTCTGGCCACCTCAAGTTTGTTTTCTTTTCTCACTCCATTTTCCTGAAGGGTATCGTCCAAATCAGGACCTTTCGCCACCTTTGCCTTCAGATGTGGAGCCAATCTACAGTCCGGTTCAGAAATACTGTACACGATAGAACGTTTTTTTTCTCTGCGCCTGATCTCGCCATGAAGAAGGGGAGAGAGGACACAGATAAAAGGCTGTCACTGGACTGTGAGGGGCTCCAGATGGCTGTGATGAACGCACTCTGCAGTGCTGCTGCAGGCGAGGTGCAGAGAGAGAGCAGCGGAGCTCAGCCAACCACATTACCTCCTCAGCTCCAGACATTTCCGCTCCCAGAGGAAAACAACATTTCTTCATGTGTGTCACCGTTTCAATATTTCAGCATGCGGTGTCGATTTATCCCACAGCATACAGATATTCCGTTATATCCATTAGATCCAATTCCAAAAACACTTAACATTGCATTATCTTTCCCAAAGATCGATGAAAAAAGGAGGTAAATTCTTCCTATGTGTTTCATGTTGTCCAGTAAATATTAGCAACAGTTATGTATGTTTATGTTATGACCTTTAGGTCACATATTTTTCAAGGCAATTTTAAAGAAATTTGAAGGTTGCAGTGTTCAGACACGAATAGTCAATAGATTTTGAGATGTGAAATATTTTTCTTATATACTCTATATAATCTATATTATATATAGAGTATATTATATATCTATATAATATAATATACTCTATTCTGTTATTTACCACTTCAGCGACCAACTAAAGTAAGTGATAGAAATCTACATAAAAGGAGAATCATCTAGAAGTTCAAAGTAATCACTCACTCTCCCTTGAGAATGAAATTCAAATTGAAATCTCGTTCTTACATTTTGATAAGCGTTATCAAACAAACTCGACATACTGTACATACATTCTTGATCTACAGCATTTGAAGGTGTTACGCCTTGTGCAAAGAGTAAGATCTGTTCTCCAATAATGTTTTTATTCATCTCAGTCAATGAGCTTTTGATTAATATAAAGAGCATTTCAAGTTATATGTTCCTATGTAGTCTCACCTTTAAATAATCATAAAAAACACAGACCTCTCACCTACCCTTTCATGATTACACTGATGGAGTTTAGTTTACTGGGGTTTCCATAACACAAGGTATTGTGGAACTAGGATACCAAACTCCATCAATGACAATAGTAACCTGTAGTCATCTATCTAAAGCAATCCTACTCATCCTTTGTCATACAAAACATGTTACAGACAGGATTTGTTTTCAGGATCACTGCATTCAAGATCAAAGCAAAAAATACAGCGCTGATTTAATTAAAAAGCTTTTAGAGTTCTCCTTTTTCTTGCAGCCCTCCTGTATCAGTCACTTCTTAATCAGACTCTTTCAATCTTCAACATCATTTACCATGGCAGAGATTAATGAAGCCATCCATATTAATAGTGGAATTTAGAAGGAGCATCATGTGATACTCAGAATAGGACTTCGGGTTTGGCAATGGTTAACCGCACAACATCTAATTTTGCAACAGCAACATGATTTGAAAGTACAATTGAAAACACATTCAGAACACTATACAAGAGGAAGCTGGCATGTACTGAAGTAATTTATTTTTGTGTCGTTCTGAAAAACTGCACATTGGGTTTTTTTCCTTAATTAAAGAAATGTATTTGAGTACATTACAAAACAAAGACTCACACTATGTGGTATTTAAAGGGTACTGTTTTTATATTTTAAAAATGTTTTACAGAATAAGAGAAAAATATTTTTTCCTCTACCAAAAAAAAAAGTGTAATCTCTTCATTTAGATCTTTAAAATGCTGGACCACAAGACAAAATGTTATTATTTTAAAATAGTAGCTATTCGGATGTCACAACTCCTCTCAACTGTGTGACTTCATTTTCTGCCCATGTAGGAACTTTAGTATTCTGACATAAATAGCAGTAAAGGAGATTATGTAAACAGATAACTGTTGAGAACACAGAAAGATATTTCAGTGTAGAAACAGAGCGCAATATTGCTAAGCTTTTAGAGATTTATCTGCTCCAGTACGACAAACCAATCTGGGATAAGTCTAATGAGTGATTGATTCCGACAATATACTGTTGTGATTAATCCAACCTTTAACCAGGGCAGACCCAAGGTTCTATATATGATACTGTGGCACAAAAACTCACAATTTCCACAATGTTTCACTGTAAAAAACAGTTTCCACCAACACCATGCATACCCGATCAATACCAAACAAAAGCTTAAATTGCACATATGTGGGAATGTGAAAAACTCAACTCTTCACCAATTCTAAAGCTAAAAATTAATACACACTGTGGCTATTTAAAATGAATAGAGGCTGTATAGTGGCCTCTAGTTGATACCCAACTGTAAGTGCAACCCTTTATTAATCTGGCCTTCCACAATTTTCTTGATTGCAAGAGGAATAAGTTCAACAATCAAAGATAGGGCTTTTTAAAAATGCAGTGCACTAAGTAGTAATCTTGAACTACAGTACTTCCTGTCCATTACTATCATTCCTTCTTTCTCCTCTACACTATGCCATTATTATTACAGATTTTACCTTACATAGACTTTGTGATTACATGTGGACTGAATCTGCAGGTGGGTCTGAGACTAATTCATGAGTATGTGACAGAGTTTCCACAGACAGTGCCAGATCGCTCCATAGACCCAGGTATCATCAGAGCCTACTTTTTTTGTTTCTTGTCCATTTTCTTCCTCTTGATTGTTCCACGCTACTTTTAAAAAAATTGAATAGTGATCAAGGGCAACTTTCAAATACATTTATACCATTTCTTTTTCATTCCAGCTCCAAGAAGGAGTGACAGAGCAGCTACATATTGTGAAACTTATGAGTTTTTAACAATGTAACAAGAACACTAGCAAGCTCACGTCTGATTTTCATACTGGAGCTGAATTGTTATGAAAAATGTCTTGTTCTCCTGTGCCGAAAACTAAACCTAAAAAAGCTATTGGCACAGTAGCAGAAATACAATACTGGTTACAGCTTTGGGAATTTGTATTTATTTCATGTTAAACTTGATTTCCTTTTGGCACACAAATCAATGATATCAGCAGGAGGAGCAAGTCATGACTGTGTAAACTAATGGTTCACTAATTAGCACAATGTCTAAACACCTTCAACACCCCTGCTTGAAGAGTGACACTCATAGGCAGTCATATATTCTATACTGTAGCCCAAGTGCATCTCCCAGGATAGAAGTACAAATTATACAAGAACTGCCCAAGGCAGACTAGTTCACAATTTGTGGGGTTGCACTGTATTTACAATGAAAACAATGCGAGTGGATTCTAACAAAGCTGTGGTAGATCCTTATATAGTTTGGAAATATCATTCTCAAGTCTGTGGGTGTATGCTGTTGGGACACATGCTGTTCCGAGCTGCTTTTTCAAACATGGATTAGCCACCGTACCTGACATCTGTGTCTTCAAAATTACACCGCTACTGCTGAATTGTTGCTATAATCTGAGACGCTTATACAAAAAATGATCCATTATTTCTGTCATAAACGTTCCTGAGCCTTTATAAAATGCCCCGCCCTTGCTGTAATTAGAAAACCTGCTTGTTTGTATGAGAGACAAACTAGAAACACTTTGTCTAATGATAATTAGTGGCCCGCACAAATAAAGAGCCCCGGTTTTGTCATTATTACTTTTCTGCACACCATGTCTTCATTTACAGTACAGTATGTGTTGATCGGTTAGCATTTGTAGTGGTCCCATGTTAAAGGCTAAAGAGCTGTACATATCCTAACCACTTAATCTAAAAATCTCACCAGATGCATTCCGTCACAGCTGATAAAACAAGTAGCTACATCCCTGCCTTGTGCTGAGAGAGTTTCTCAGATGGAAGTGGAGTCACAGGGGGCTATAGTTTCATTATTCTGAAAAAAAAATAAAAATTAAAAACAGAAGGGAAAAAAGTCATACAAAGCTTGGCAATCTCTCCTCGCCACTGGTGCCTTCAACTGAGAACTCATTTACATATCTTTTTTCATCCTGGACAGCAGGTGGAATGAAATACTTTTAAGTTGAACACCGGGCATTATTATTACTGCACAGCAGAATGGGATAGGCAGCAATCCAACAGGCTACCCAAAAGAATTGCTGCCAAATGTTTTATTTTACCTCAATTATCCACACTAAGCATGGTCTTTCATTAACTATTTAAATACTTTATGCATTGTTCATTGAATACAGAACTGTGTAAAGTGATGCCAATTTTATGTTTTAAGTATTGAAAATAAAATGTGTAATTATATACTGTTTCAGTATGAACATCCAGAGTTAAATATACAGTATATTGGAAAACATTTTAAAATCACAGTTGGAGTGTTTCAATGTCAATTTTGAGTACAACAATCACGCTTTTCCAATTAATTTCTGCCAAGAGAAGTGTGAAGATACTCGTTATAATTCTTTTAACTACAGTATAGACCAACCTGTTCAAACTTACAGATATTTTTAAAAACAAACTCACTTCCAGGGATTCAATCTAGACAGACTGTAAAACCCAAACCCCTCTCCCCCTGTTCAACTGCCACCTCTACAGAAGCTAATGCTTATAGCCCCGCCTGCCACTGGATGGCACCAGCTCATATCACAGATAATCTTACCCTGTCCTGTCCCACTGCACCAAGGACTGCCTCCAGAATCTGCTCCAGTGCAGCAGAGCATGTGGGGACGTTGAATTAAGCAGAAGAGGTGAGCAGGTTGTCATAAGGATATACAAATGTCTGTGTAAACAGCAAATCCTCAAGGTTTACCATTTTGTTTATTGTATGTGTGTGTTATTAGTATCTATTAAAAGCAAGGAAACAATAGTATGACCCGACACATTAAGCAATATCTATGTCCATATAAGTAAAACATTAAAAAGCTGGTTGCTGATTCATACACTTAAAAAATCAAACTGGACTGTAAACACCTATGCCTATTCTGCGAATATCGGCAGTATTTTAGAATTAATGTTTGCGTTAGGATTGCAATTACAGTTACAGTCAAGATTTTGAACAGATATTCCAGTTGCTGTGTCATTTAACAGTTAGCTTCAATGAGGTGTCTCCAACACTCCCACATCAACATTCCCCAAGGATTCGAGGAAGGAGTGTAGTTTCAAGTCTACATGCCCTTCATCTATTGGTGTCTCACTTCTGAACTGCCTTCTGGGTGTTAACTAACATCCACAGAGACCTCCAGAACTAGAAAGAAACCTTCATAGTTAAACCCTTTCTTCTGTTCCTGTTGCAATACACTTTTAATTGATATTTATCAAATCTTTTCAGTGTGGCTTTAGACAGTTACAAAACTTTGAAGGAGCTCTTTTTAAAGTTGCTAGGGCTCTCCTCATGACAGCTGAATCAGGAGAATTAATTTCTTTAGTTTTCATTACATTTCAAAACCATTCTTGCCATGACATTCATGCAATGACATTCTACTTACTCAACTGGAGAAGTATGACATCTCTGGCACCACTCTTAAATGGTTTAAATCTTACCTTGCTAAGTGTCAACATTTTTAGTTCTGATGTTGCATTTATTACTTCCGGTGCTCCTCAAGTCTCAAAACTTGACCCTCTGCTGTTCAGTATTTGCATGTTTCCCCTTTTCTTAAATACTAAAATGACAATCTGAAAAAACATTTTTATATAGATGTGACTTAAATTTGTCCATGCCAATTTCATACTAAAGCCACTGTTTTAGTACTCTCTATTAAAAAAGCTTTAACTTTTTAATCTTGAATATAAATCCAATTGCTGTAAACGTCTGAATTGTCAAGGCACTGTATTGGAGTTTTGATCCGAAATGAAGAGCTTGGGTGTAATCCAATACTGGTTTGCCCTCTGAACCTCATATGCTGAATGTTCCAATATTAGAAAAAAGACTTTCCATCTGAGAAATATTACCAAGCTGTGTACTGTGCTTTCTGTGTTTTCAGCTGAAAAACTCATTCAAGTCTTTCAAGGCTTTGATTATTTGAATGCCGTGCTGGCAGGAGCTTCTGAAACTACATTCAACATGCTGCAATATGTTCATGTGATAAACTGAGAAGTGGATCCTTAAAGAAACTGATATCTTGTCTCAAAACCCAGACACGATAATGTGGCTTTGAGCCAAATTGGCTCCTGATCACTGCAAAAAGCAACAGAATTAGCAACAGCTGGTCTGATCGGGTCTAGAACTCTCTGAGCAGTTGAATGAATAAATTCCACAGGAGGGAAAAGAGCTTATAGGATAGGTTAGTTGTAGATGTAGTCATGCTTTGGACTTTAATTAGGAGGCTTACAGGACAAGCCATGAAGAAAGATTTAGTCTGCATCTCGATTCCACTTGGGGAAAAAGAGAAGGGTGGAGAGGACTCCATAGCTAGGGTCTTGATAGGGCTGGACGGAGATGGCTAACAGGCCTTTAGGATTCTGCAAGATGTGGTGTAACTTGAAAAACATCTAGAGAAAGCTGTACTTTCTATTTCAGCATGGAATTAACTTTTACTACCTTTACCCCAAGGCAGATTTGTGTATTTCTCTGCTTATAGTGCTTGGGACCAGCTTTCCCTGTCCTATAAGGTGTATGTTTGTGCTATGGGCTGTCATCTAGCAGACAAATGTATCTTGAAAGTGAAGTGACTACCTGCTAACTTTAGAATTTAAAATTACAATTACAATGTACTGGCAATATGATTTCATTCTAGAAAAATTGAAGATGTTTTACACATCAAACCTTTATTTTCAACTACAAAACAGCACCTTTAAACAAAGGTTGAGTAAAAACTATCTAGTATCAATATTGTGTTTTTAAATAAATCTGAAAAAATGAACAGACCATGTGCAAATAGTGTCCAGACAAGCAGCTCTATATGACATGACAAAAATATCATATTGACCTCTTTTTGAATTCCACATATAGAAGATTATATATAATATAATTAGTATGGTAACATGAAACACCTCAGATAGAGAATTAGCATACATAATAAACGGAATTACTGCAACTATAAAATGTTCAGAAGTATATGCTCCAATTTTAGAAATTAACTAGGAAAAGAAGGCAAAGAAAATCTTGTACCATTGGGTAGATCAAAGAGGTATCAATGTAAAAAATCAAGACCATATTAACAAATACATGGATAGCATTTCAGGAACACCTGGAGCGATCTCATTACAGTCTATGGCTCTGTACAATCAGAAATATTTAGCACTCATCTGCTAAACATGAAACAGGATGTGCAGAACAATCAGTTTCATTATCACGTTCAGACAGAAAGCACTTTGTGTCTTGAAGGAGGTGATAGGCAAAATTATGTTCTTACAGTACTGCAACCATGAAAAACTGATTTGTCTGGCTTTTAAATTGTGTTCTTGTTTGGAATGTTTAATTTTTGTATTGCATAAATGTAAAAACAAGAGCAAATACTCACTGTGCCCAAACATCTATCTCTGTCCTCAGACAAAAAGCAAGAACAAGCCCAATGCCATGACAAGCAACAGTAAAAGCATCCTCCTCTTCATCAGATAAGATTAAGGGAATTATAATGTGTTTGTATCAATGTCATTGTGACACACTCTATCTTAATTCTAACTGCCAGTGTCACCTTAGTTTTTCATGTTTTTAGTGCTGACTGCATAGAGTTTGCATGTTCTCCTCATTTTCATGTGGATGCCCCCTGCTCGGGTTTTCTCCCACAATCCAAAGACATGATAGGTTAATAGGTTTCTGTAAAATTGCGTCCAGTCTAGCATGTGTCCCACCCTGTACCCAGTACCTCCCAGGGTAGGCTCTGGGCCACCACGACCCTGAACTGGATAAGCGGTTATTGAAAATGATGCGATGATTCTCAAGTCTGTGGGTGTATGCTGTTGGGACACATGCTGTTCCGAGCTGCTTTTTCAAACATGGATTAGCCACCGTACCTGACATCTGTGTCATCAAAATTACACCGCTACTGCTGAATTGTTGCTATAATCTGAGACGCTTATACAAACAATGATCCACTATTCTGTAATAGGACTTCCTTTATACAAGCCTTTATAAGATGTCCTGTCCTTGCTGTAATCAAGACACCTTATTGTTTGTATGAAGGGCAAACTAGAAACAGCATAATGAGAGTCAATGGGACAGACAACTAACAGGCTACCCTACAATGTCCTCATCTACATACTGTTTTGATGGATTAACATTTGTAGTGGTTCACCTTCACCTGAAGCTGAAAGAAATCCTGAGAAAACAAGTACAATGGCATGACGAGTAACAGGGAAAAAAAAATGTTTCTAAAACTTTATTTTAAAAAAAGAAAGTATTGCCACGTTGATCAGATCAAGTTTAAAGGTGCATGGGTAAAAATGCACCACTGCTGATACACACTACCCTAATTCTAAGTCTGCCAGTGTCTGCGCTTGTCTTTTAATTGCACTCCAGGATTTTATCTCTTTCATGTTGTTCTCCTTTCAGGAAAGATTGCCCAGTCTTCTTCTTTCCAGGTTGCTATTCACTTAATTCTTCTCACATTAAACACGAGATCTTCTCGATGAATCGTCAGTCTTTACCTCAATTAATCCCAAAGCACTGCTCATTTAATTTCATAGACCTTCTCATCAACTCTTCACCTTGTCTTCATTGATTAATAAACAGAGGAGTATTCAACCTCATTAAATCTGTTGCACAATTCTTACTCCTCACCACCCACTATTCATTTTAACACAATCAGGCACCAGAGTATTCAACGTGATTAAATCGGTTTCGCCCAATTCTCAGTCTGCAGTAAAATGATCAATTTATGTCTTCACTCTTACTCTTCAAAGCACCAAGCACCAACAGAGCATGTGGGGACTGAGGCACAGAGGCGAGCAGATTGTCAAAAGCATATACAAATTCATGGTCTTCACTAACAACCAGTAACATTTCCAATCACTAACCCTCTCATCACACAGTCTTTGAGACCATGCATTTGTGTACTAATGGTAAAGCATAGGGAATACCTGGGAGTCATCCTATACCATCTGGACTTCTCTCTCACAGCTCTGGGGAGAAGGTACAGTGCTACCTTGCCAGACAATGCCCTACTCCTCCAGGTACTAACACCACCAGTCAGCCCTGTTTCAGGTCTTCTCACGAAGCCACCTCTCACCACCTCTCAGTCATTCGTGCATCTTTGGAAGCCATTTGTACCCAGTGTTGCTCAACTGATACTGCTGTTTTGAAATATATACTCAGCTGTGCAAAGATATCAGTCATCCCAGACAAAGTAAACTGGAAGTGAGATGCTTGTCATTTCACATAGGTCAGAGTCTTCAAAAATGTGATCACTGTCACTCAAGGTGTACTAAACATGAGGAGCCTGTAAGACGTGTTGCAGTAGTTCATCCATCACATCTACCAAATCAAACCAGACTCATTGCCAGGCCTTGTCTTTACATGATCATAAAACTAAAAAGGAGGCAAGGTGGTGCAGTGTTTGGCATTGCAGTGCAGGGGCTCTGGGTTCAATCCCAGACCAGGGGTGCTGTCTGTGTGGAGTTTGTATGATCTTGCAGTGTTCACATGGGTTTTCTCTGGGTGCTCTGGTTTCCTCTGACTGTCCAAAGACATACTGGTAGGTTAATTGGTTTTTGGGAAAATTGCTCCTTGGTGTGTTTGTTTTTGTCGTGCCCTGTAGTGGAGGGGTGTCCTGTCTAGGGTGTATCCTGCCTTGTGCCCATTGCTTGCTGGGATAGAAAAGTGGCTCTAACACAACCCTGAATTGGATGAAGCAGTTAGAAAACGGATGGGAGATTTTTGCAGTCATATAAATCCCAGTTGTTCCACAGCAGATGAATATACAATAGCAATTAATGAAAATTATTTTATTTCTGCTATCTTAATAATAACTATTATAATAATCATCATCATCATTTTTAATATTGTTGTTGTGCATGTCAGTTTTTACCCTCTTGATAGATACTCCAATATGAAACGTTCGTTATAATTGGTAATGTAAAATATCACATAAACTTAGCTAAAGTGTAAAGAAACCTATCCATTTCTGAATCTTTATCCTTATTGTCATATACTGTACATATAATTGTAAAGATTAAGATTATCCCAGATTAAGGTTATGATCTAAAGCCCTCTATCTAGTTCATCATCAGCACCAGTAGAGCACAGAAAAATGTCCCTACTTTCATTTTTTGCAGTATTTCCTGTCAGGTAAGGCTCACAGTATTGTCTCAGCTTAAGCAACAAACAGAAAATAGCGGAATGATAACGGTACATGAAAATAAACTGTACAATACTACAGACTGTCACACAAGGCTATATTTCTGAAGTATTTGTTAACACCATTGTAATATTACACCACTTTTTCCTCAAAACAAAAAATGTTTTCATTTTAAGAAAATGGTGTCAAATCTCATGTGACTGCAAATGCTTTGCAAACATTTGTGTCCCGCACAAGAAAAACAGTTTAACACTCTATATAACAATCCGAAAACTGCAGAATATTAATGCGCTGCATTTTAAGTAGATGTGTCAGCATTTAATTATTTGGTCTCTGAAAAACACATTGCTAGTGATTGTCTTGGGATATAATTGGAAAGCAGCTGGGTTACAAAATTACAAAATACAAACAGAAAGCATGTTGTCTGTCCAAAACATAATTAAATAAAGGAAAGTAATGCTGATGATCTTTGGAGAGCCCTAAAAAATGAATAGGGCTGTCAGTCTCTCGCCCACAATGCCTAGACAGTGGTAAAGGGCACAAACAAACTGAAATACCCACCCTCACAACACACAGACATCCTGGCAAATGCAGGCCTAATGGGATTTGCACAAAGGCGTGAATAATTATGCTCAATGAACTCAATCACACCATAATGTGCAAAAATAGAAAAATGAACTCCATTAACACATGCCACCAAGTGCACACCTTCAACAAACTCCAATTGATTTGAATCAGAAATACTGATGTTAAACTGCATGTCGGCACACACACGCAGTATCAAAGGCTCTGATGAGATCTCACATTGTTATAAGAAGCTTCTTAAATCAAGATAAATAGAGATTGTAGAGTGATCACATATGCATTAACACTGATGTTCTGATATGTTGCAGACCACCAAAACATACCCACACTACAAGTACAGTTACAACTTCAGTAGTTTGGTCATGTCCTAAATATGATGAAATGAGGTGACAAATATAAAGGGATAGCAGATTTAACAGTTCAGTGTTTGACGATAACTCACCTGGCTGAGGAAATGGCAGTCTTGGCTGTAAGATCAGTGCTGTCACAACCCCACTCACTTACAAGGAATGAACCAGAGCTACAAGGGTTAGTCTGCAGTGGAGCAAGGGGAGCTAGAAATAACATATGGAAAGTTGTGGTAAGCAGAGTATTTTTCTGTAAGAAAGCAGAAGAGTGATATTACAATTTGACCGCCTCCTGAACTTATGTTTAGAAACACTACTTCAGTAGTTCAGACAAATTTTAGTTATGATGAAACAAGCTGAAAAATACAGAGGGATGATGAATTTAATACCTTAGTTTTTGGAAAGAAGATATAAGCACCCTGGCTTTTAAGGTTAGATATGTCACAAACTCCCAGATTTAAAGGAGGCCTAAAACACAGACGTAGATTAAATTGAGTCGATCTTGTAACAATACACAGCATTTACATAAATATTTTTTGAGGGAAAAACGTTCTATGTCTGAAGGGGAATACAAAAAAAGAGGGGTGAAAAAAGAGTCATAGCTAGATTGAAATAAAATAAAAAGCATTCATTTTGGAAACTGCACAGAGACATTAACCTGCAGTAATTGTTGGTCCCCCATTATGAGGTCATTACTGTAGATCACTAACAATTCTGATTAAAGATGAGTGACTTCACATTTAGGGGACATTTAAAAAAATCAAATTCATTCCAATCTTTAGAAGTAAACAGATTTTCATGTACAGAAGTTAAGGACACACTATCGAAATCTATTTACTACGAAATGATTCCTGCAGCAAAGGTTTTCAGAAAATTGAAAATGTTTATGACATAAATCTCATTAAACATAAAATAACCAAGTACCTTATTTGGCCACTTTATCTCACAAAATGTTGCCTTTTAGCTTTTTAGCAAGCATTCATAGTTGTTCTGCAACGTATCTAGCTTGTTGCTCTTTCCAGTTTTACCAAAGCATACAAATACTTAAGGCCATTTTTGGGGAGCAACAGATAGATTTTTGGGATGATAGATTTTATCAGACAGCATTCACTCTTAATCCACAAAGAAAGTAAAAGGAAAACATTCTTAAATAATGAACCACACTATCTTACCAAGAGGCTGACTTTGATGCAAAGCATAATTCAGAAGACAAAAAGTGGTTAATATTAGTCTTATCCCTGGCACAAATGTTAAGTAGTGCCCTCAGAAATCATTTTCCGACCTGATATTGATGCAGCGGACTTGGGGGCACATAAGTTACTATAAGTTAATGATTTTAATTTTTTAAAAATCTCCTGTATCTGTGTCATTGCTTTAAATGATCTTTTGCGGGAAGGCTGTCAATAGGCAGTAATAGCATATCGATCTTTTTCTGTCTGCCTATATCACACCATGCCTTCCACTGTGCAACATCGATTTCTGAACATTTCAGAACCATTCTTTTACACCCAAAATTACGATTTAACTTTCCAAAAAGATGACATCGGAACAGATGCGATGAGTCTAAATTTCAAAGTCAAGTTTTAATAAAGAAAATAAGCTTTTGAATTAAACTACTTACAAAGAATGTGCATGGTTATTCTTCCACAATAATCAAAACATTTTTCCTTTTGCCAGTGGGAGCCACTTTTAAGAAACCGACAAGGTATTGGGATGGACTGTGTAAGGAGAACTCAAGTCTGAAAAAAACGCAGATGTTCCAACAGTGTGATCCCATTTTCCAGAGGTTACACTAAAAATAACTCACTCACTGAATCCATTTAATTAATTTATGAATCCCCAGGAACAAAACTCCTTTATATTAATGCCAACACTTTTTGCAGGATAAATAAAAAAAACTGAGCAATCTTGAGAAGTGATTCCGAAGAATAAAATTGAGAAATTCTCATCCCGTAAAGGCAGCTGAGTGGGGATACTGTACATTATCAGAAGACAAGCTGTGAAAAGGCTCTTAATCTCCCTCACCTGGCCCAGTTAGCAGTGATGTGCGCTAGTCTACTTTCTCTCTCTATCACTACTGAAGCAAATGTAATTGATTGTTTTTGGCAGAACAGTATTCTTATCCAGCAAAAATCGTATGATATCATATGTCAACAGGCTTTTGGAGAAACAAAAAACAATCAAAAATTTTATTTTAAAAACTCTATTAGAAAATATGAAAATTTGCCATCTCTGTGAATAGTGCAATGCTGGTAATATACAGTACATTATCCACATATCATCTGTAAATGTGTTCATTAAGAGAAGTACATCCATAACAATTATGCAGACTCTGAGGAGTAGAATGAAAGTATAATCTATACTGTAGGTGTGCAATAAAGTTAAAGCAGCATGTTTACAGTCAAATTAACCAATTGTCTTTAATCTACCAATTAAGTACCCATTACATTTCCATTTTATTAAATTACACATTGATTTTAATTTTCATCAGATGTCACTATATTTCCTTAAAAAGAAATTTCACCCCAGGTATAATTACTGGACAGAGCGCAGACCAGCAGTTGTATAGCTAAAATAAAAGAAACCAAAAATGTGTTAGAGAATATTTAGCCAGGTAATGTTACAAATGATTGGCCAAAAAACTGAAAGCAATGTTGGTAGAAAAAATAATATTTTTATGCACTAACAGAATGTCGTCTCTCACTTTATTGCCCAGAAAACTTTGCTTTACCAACGTAAAATTGGAATTCATGTTTGTTGTCTTTGATAGAACATTGCAACAGTGAAAAAAACAAAATGGGATTTTGTAATAATAATCTCTTTTTTATAATAATACTTTTAAAATGTTATTTTCAAAGTCAGATCAAAATGTTTTTTGTGCATGTACCATATATTTGTATCTATCCCTGTATATTCACTTCAACAGCACATCAAAACTCAATGCTGTCGATGTGAAATAAAATTCTCTATTAATTAAACTAAACCATGGCTTAAGAATATCGAAAAATCTTTTTGCATTAGGGAAATACCATGATTCAAGTGAAGACGCTGTGATCACTATCTCCTCCACTGATTAAAAAAACAATTCAGAAAAAACATCCAGCTGCCACACTTGACATCAATGACAACCAAGGAAAACTGTTACATCTTTCTTACTTCTGTTGTAATTTTACTGTATAGCTTTATTTTGTAAGTGAGGACTGGCACTACAATGTAACAAGGAGAGTGTGTCTGTTTAGGTCGGTGGTTCACATTCTTGGTATCAGAGCATGACTGTCTGCTAACTTTTTTTTCTCCTTAACCACTGGTGCAAATTGATGTATAAAATTGATCTGCTTGTTCATTTTTTTTCTGCATTTAGTCCTTAGTTTCAGTCCTTATGTTACACCTAATGGACTCAGCATATAGAACATTCACTCCTCACTCTCTTTCACTACTCTTTATAGGTAATCAATTTCTAGTAGACTGATGCAAGTGAGTCTGATAATGTGTTTTTTCTCCCTTCAAACTGGTTGCATTCCAGCTCAGGCACCTGGGGGAAATTTTTGGTACTCCTAGCACAGGGCTCATAAGAATTACAAACTGCATCCAACTAATTTAAAAACACACCTAAAGTAGAAAACCCAAATCAATCTGTGTACGATTAAGAACTTCACTTAATCTGAAACAAAAACCATAAGACACGGGGATCCCCAAAAATGAATACTGAGAACCTCTCTTTAGGGAAAAGCAATGAACCCATCTTTTGAATCTGGAGAAATCAAAATGCTACCTTTTCTTTCCGTGATGATGTCTGTATACTTGTAAAAAAAACTGATGCTAATAGTGTACTGGGCCTGTCGAAAGTAAAAAAAAAAAACCTGCTGGTTTTTATTGTTAGGAACTGCACTCTGTAGCCTTAAACATTTGTTCTCAGCATTCCACAGTTGACACTATTGTTTCACACCATAAACGAACACAGTAAAATAATGCAGTTTGAAAAGTGCTTCATTGATTCCTGTTTTTTGTTACAAGTACTGTATTGAAAGATTAGGTATTTTGCTGTTTTGCTCTCAAGCAGGATGACCTGTCTTCTCAGATGAAGTAACATACAACAATACGGTCTCAACTGAAAGTGACTGGAATAATACAATTCAAGTCACATTTCAGTGGTAGTAAAATCCTGCATTAACAATTGACTTGAACCACTGTTCGTATTTCCTCTGAATAAAGTTAATTAAAAGGACAACATGCACTCAGAGACAAACTGGGCCAAATGTTCCAGAAATTCTTCTATGCTAATATATAAAATAGCATCATATTAATAAATAAAATACTTTCTCCACTTAAATTTGGGATAATCTGACATTTGATGACAATTACCAGCTTTGCTTTTCTCACAGTTCATCAATAAAATGGAAACAATCGTCGATCTATCAGGCTTCTTAAATAGAAAACCAAGACAGACACACAGTGATAAATCAAGCGTCTTCTGTACTGTACAAACAAGTCCAATTGGCCAAAACTAAAGAGAATCCCTGGAGTTGGTTGCTTAGTCCCTGAAGTGAAGTGGATACCTGGAGTCTCAGCTCTTCTCTCCATGTGGCGGCACCGGCTCCTTTCGAAACAGCACGGCCACCCCCTTTCGGAAGCGCTGGTCCCGCACGCTGTAGATGATGACATTGCAGCAGCTGTTGGAGGTCAGGATCCAGAAGGCGAAGAAGGAGAAGTTGCACCATTGATATCCCACCACATTGCCCAGGACGAAGACAGCAATGGGGAAGAAGGAGGCCGTGAAGGCAAATGTCAGGATGCCAATTGTCTTGGCCGCTTTGATGTCCGAGAAGGATGGTCTTTGTGAGCACCCGCCAGTGCTACTGTCCCCTCCAAGACCCCCCTCGGCCAGGAGCTTGCGTTTCTGGGAGTAGCGCCGGATGCTGGTGAAGGACATGACATTGACCACCAGGGTTACCCCTAACAACGTGAGGTCAAAGGCAGGGAAGAGCAGCAAGACGTTCCCCTTGGGCGGAGGGGGCTTACCATCCCACAGGGGGGCGTAGTTGCACATGCGGCTGCACTCGTTGTACTCCAGCGTGAAGCCATTGGTCAGGATTAAGGGTGCCAGGGCTAGAAGGAAGCTGCCCACCCAGGACAGGGCGATGAGGAGCAGGATGCGCCGATGGGTCAATATGGAGTCCTTATGCAAGGGTTTCAGGATGGCCACACAGCGCTCCACGGTCATCAGGAAAATGGTGCTGATGGATACGAAGGTGCAGCCTGCAAAAACTGGGCCAATCAGCTTGCAGGGCTGCCAGGAGCTTCTCAGGCCCCCACGTGCTGCCACAGAGTCCCCCTGGTACCAGGCAGGGGGTGTGCTGGTCACCATCAGTGTGATCTCTGTGTAGACGGAGAAGGGCACCACCAGCAAGCCAACCATCATATCTGCCAATGCCAGGGACACTGTCAGGGCAAAACAGTAACCGGTTTTTAATATTTCTGCTTTTTCAGTAACATGATACAAAACATCATTGCTCATTAATACTTACTACGCTTTGCTTTTTTCAATCTCTGGAGAATATTATACGAGCTGATAAGCATCCAGACAGAAGCTATTACAAACACACTGAAAAGTGGACGAAGTGCCATACTGGGTGTAGACAACTCTGTGCTGTTCTTTTTTTATCATTATTTGTTAAGAAGGGCAGTTAACCAGGTTCAAAGACTGGAACAGAATCTGCAGTCACACATCATGTACAAGAGGAAATAGGTTACATTAAACAAGACAGCCAGCATTTGATCTTCTAAGGTCAAGATATACTCTGTCCCAGATCCACCACAGGGCTTTCAAGATGCAATGTAGTTCTTTCCAAATGAAAGCTAGCTTTGAGCCTTTGAACAACTTATTTTGAAGAAAAAGTTCCTACATGGAACACATTTCCTTTTGTGACAAAATGACTTTGATATTGGATATTCATACTCCAAACATTCCAAAGCTAATTGATGATTTTAGCAATGTGGTTTATTGTTTGGGATGATTTAAACTGACAGCAGCAGAGGTCTGCCTTAATAGAGAAATTAATACAGAATGCCTATTGAGGAAACGTCCTTGATGTTTATCTTTCCATTTTAAATTGGCTGCAGCATTCAAGAAAAAAAATATAAGACATGTGATAATATTTTCTGTATAGAAAACAGAAGGGCATTCATAGTTCAGCAGACCTATAGAGTAACTATACTGTATATAGAGTACTGCATTCTCATGCAGTCTCTGGTTAATGACTTGTTTAGGAGATGTAGTGGCTCCTTCTGGGCAATTATGGATATTGCAAGGAATAATACACTTTACATACATGAAGTTTACCCACAAATGTTGATATAAATTCAGATATAGATCTGTTTTTGTTATTTGATTTTACTACAGTATATTGGAATTAAAGGCTATTTACAGATGTAACAGAAATATCCTCCATTTGTGTGTTGCTATTTGTGTGGCGTTGTGCAAAATTCAGTATCCACATTTAATTTATATGCTCAAATGTACATAAATACAGTGAAAAACAAAATGTGCCAGAATTCAGTACTTTGCACTCACAAGTGTGAGATTAGATGACCTATAAAGCTACTATTAAAGTTACAAAGAATTTGTAGAGAGACTAAGATCCTTTCGTGTTTGAGCAATGGCAAGAAAAGGTATTTCTTTATTACCAACTCCTTTTTTCTTTTCATGAAAAATCTCTCAAAGACCTTTATGAAAAATGCAATGAGTAGTTAACTACATTTTATTCAGAATGGATGAAAGAGAATAGGCACCGAGAGTGAATGAAGTCTTCTTTTATGAAAAGTAACCTCCTACAGAACATTTTCTAAGCAAAACGTGGATTATTTATTGTTCCGTGCACATTCATCACTTAAAAGATGAATCATGCTAAAATGCCACAGTGCATTAGCTAGACCTCACTTGAAATTTTGCGTTCAATTTTGGTGCCCATGCTTGATAAAGGCTATTGCTGCTCTGGAGGCAATACAGAAAGGGGATCCAAACTTTTACCTGGTCTGAAAGGAATGTCTTACTGTAACTGTCTAAGAGAACCGACTGGATTGTGCGGGAACTTGATTCAGGTATTTAAATTCCTGAAAGACACTGACCAAAACCAATTCAAAATCAGTAGGAACACCAATACCCTGGGACACAATTGGAAACTAGGTTTAGGGCTATCCTAGAGAGAAAACAGGAGACACTGCTTTGCAAAGGGGACTGTTTGAGTCTGGGACCACCTCTGCTTTCATATTTCACATTTCCATGTGAAACCCTTTAAAAAGAAGAAGAGAGAAAGAAGAGAGAGAGCGTTCTTAGCTCGGTCAGGTACTAGCAATGAGATGAGCATGGACTAAGCAGCTCCTCTCATTTATAATGTTTCTAGTCTGGAACCCGACAGCCCTCAAGTTCCTGGTCTGAACTGGCCAGGGCCTAGGGGATTGTGGGAGTGTGCGGCGCGTTACCTTTGAGGTAGCCCTGTGGTGTGCGGAACTGGCGCGTCTGCAGGAAGACCGTGATTGTGACCACATTGCCTATGACAATGGAAAAGGCCAGGCTGACCATGAAGACCACCGCCAGCGTACGGTTCAGGAGGCCACAGCAGCAGAAGGTGCAGAGAGGAGCCCTCATGTCCCCATCTCCAGGGCCGGCAGGAGCTGCCCCAGTGGAGTTGGGTCCCCATGTGGGGCCCGCCAGCCCCCTTGTTCCCCAGGGCCCAGTGAGGTTACTGAGGAGAGCCGACACTGCCGATAATGAAGCCATTCCAGACACCTCAGGTGCCACTCAGCAGCCCCAGGAAGGCCTCTTCCCTGGGCCAGTGTAGCGGTCCACAGGGTGGCCCTTCCAAAAGGAGAGAAGAAGCAGAGAAAATGTATGAGTTGAATGGACTGCACCAGTCTGCCATCCACAAGTCCCCCTGACCCCTCCCTTAGCCACATAAATGGATGAGAATGGTCTAAAAACAACCCTTAGGATGTAAAATTCCCTGGACGATGTAAACCAAAAAATTAAAGAAAGGTTGAGAAATACCTACAGGCAGCTGAAGCACAGCTCAATATAACGTGAGGGACTGAATGACTGGATACTTTCCAAAACAGGTTATTTTACTGAAAGTAAGAAATGATGAGCAAACAAAAATCTACAGCGTGCTAATAAGCATCCGTAAAAATCACCACACAACATTTTTCTAAAACATAAGTCTTATGGTATGGCCTTGCCACAAACTGAATTTTGCTAATTCTATGAGCTTCTATAAACCAGATTCAGCATTGAGGGGACTTTCCATGTTTCCAGATATACAAAAACATGATTTTCTTTTTTTCTCCCTTTCTATGACTTGTAATTAGAGTGAACATACAACCATGTTTACCAGTACACTTGAGACAGGTTGGAATGATAAAATAGGATTCACTAAAAAACTTGTTATAAAATGACACCTTTACACAAATCAGGAACTGTTCATACTGTCTCATTGTTAGTATACTAAGTTAGAATACTGAACAGTATTAAGTTTACACTTCACAATTACTACTTAAAATGATTAAACATGAAGACGTCGCTTTTTTTTCTATATACATTTCTGAGTACTGAATTCTCCTATAATGCTGGAATTAACACTTTTTTTTTTACAATTTCCTTTATAAGGGCTGTTTTAGAATAATCTCCCAGTGATCATGTAGTCATATGATCACCATTTCAGTAATGAGAGTTAAAACAGAGAAATATTTTAAAGTGAATATAGCTGGAAGCAAAGAGAACATTTTAACACTCTGATGAAGAAGTAGCCGAGAAGTACAGTATATACATGGGGTTCCTGTCACATGTGTATCAAATATTACAGAAGGGTAACTAAACACTGACTTGATTTCTCATTAAACATTACTTTTGCTCTTTAATACCTAAATCTATTAATTTCACGTCAGTCACTTAAACATGTAATGACATTACCAAAAAGGATTTACTTAATTGTGCATTTTCTTTAAATCATTTATAACCACAACTGTGTGCAGCATCATAGCAGCATTTTAAAAAGTAAGCTTGAATGAATTACCTGAGCTTTCCAGACTGATTTTAAATTAATTTCATACTAAGCTCCTTAATATGCAGTGACTTAAGTGCACTGGGGAGTAATGTGATTAGGCCTAAATTAGATTCACGAGGTTACAAGGTTTCTAGCTCTTTATTTAATCTGGAAATCAAGATGCATTTCAAACGCTAGAGACGATGTCTTGGCTGGAATGTGAAAATAAATCTATATCAAGAAAAAAAGGAAATTATGTAAAACAGATTAAAGTAGACAATGAAGGGAGAAAAGAACAAGGGACACAGAAGGTGAATGTTTCATTTCAGGTGAGAATATTCTCATTTTCTTGCTTATCTGGGAACTGAGACAGAAAAGAGTATTATCTTTTAATGCTAAATAAAGGATAAACACAATATCCAAGAGCATCTTGATATCTACAGGTAATGCACATAGACAGCCCTTTGGGATTAATAACTTTTCCAAAAACACATGGGTCTTTTAGAGCTAGGGATTCAAAAAGAAAACAGTAATAAAAATGAAAATCTTCTCAATATGGTGTTTAAATATTTAAAATGTTTTTTTAAACTTGACTTTGGAGGACTATGTGATGTTGAAATACAATTGTAAAAACTTATTTTACTTATTTTTTATTTTTACGCTATTACATTTTCAATACATAAATAGCTTTGTGGAAAAGCTATTTAACAAGTCCTTTTTGAATTCTTGGATGAAGAAAAACTGTCTTCAGTGATAGGGAAAGGATACTGACAGTGGTCTGTGGAATTGAGATCAGATTAACTAAAGATGCAAGTAATTCTTAAGATATTAAGAGTACCAGGATGTGCTTTTCAGACTACCGAGTATGGCTCAGCTGCATGTTGGCACCACTAAAGAAGTCAGAGATTCAAACACTACAAAAAAGGCAGAAAATAAATGAAGTAATATATGGAGTTTATAACAGAAATTCCAGAAAAAGATTAGATCCTAATTTAAATCAATGTCTGAACATATATACATCTCGAATCCCGGACTTCTCTTTGTGCATTGTTCTTACTCCACCTGCCAATGCATTCACACCCTTGAAGCAGCTCCCTAGCTCATTCCTTGTGAAAGTGAGGATATGACTGGGCAGCCTTATTCTCAGAGTTAGGCTGGCATTCTCTCAGCTAGATGAGTTAAGCCCAATATTCGGTACATATTTCATCCCTCTATCATATTCATTATGATCTACTGATCGACTGATATAAAAAGATGATGACTGAAACACTTTCTCTCCAGTGGCTCTCTGCCTGCATTAACATTAAGACATATGATGAGTTAAGACAAGAGTGGAGTCTGAATGCTGACCCCACCAGCCAACTCACAAGTGAGGAAGAAACCACCTGCCATTCCTCTCGGGCAATTTGATTTTATTGTAATTGATGTTACAGCAAGGGAAGACAACATTTAGGAGTTTCCATATTTTTCCGCAGATGAGCTTCCCCTGGTAGATTAATGTTAGTGTAGATAAGCGGAGGGTTTTTTTAAATCAACAGATTACCGATATTGTGTACTTTAATTAGCAACACTGTGTGAAATCATGAATTATATTATTTGTGTAACTCATTTAAAATCTAATTAAATAAGGAAACAAACAAATATTTAATACACAGTATCATGCATGAAAGCTTGTTCATCATTAACATTTTAATATTACAACTTTCAGAAACTATGTTTCAGGTATTTCTCTTCAAGAGAAATTGCCTGTAAATTCAGACAATGAATTCAAAACTGAATGTGCATTCAGTGTTGCAGGTGATTCAGTCTGAAAAAATAATTATTCTTGAAGAGGGTTTATATTAAACTATCAGATCGTTAATTAAAAAAGGATACATGCGTTACCCCAAGACACCTTACCGGCATATTTTTAAGTAACTGTCTCATATCAAATTATAACATTGCTTTTGCTGAATAATTTTTAATTACTTAAGAAGATGGGGATCTAGATGTCACTATTTGGTAAATGCATAACATACAGTATTTGCATAATAGTATTGATGTTGTCCTGGGGAATTGCATAGGTACAGAATAATGGCTGTGCTCCAATGTGAACTGTGCAGATAAAGTGTTGAGATTACTTACAAACTTCTACCTTATATCACATTTTCCTTCTACTCTTTGCCTGCTTCAGTATTGCTTTTAGTTTTAAAGGAATCAGAGTCTTTGTAGATTATTGAAATGTGCAGGGACTTTAATCTAACAATTATGTTAGGGGTTAGCACAGTACTTGAAGTTTTAAATTTGCAGATACAAATCTCTTCTAATATGGAGCTCCTGAACTCATCATAATGAAAAAGCTAACAAACAGTAGAACAGCATCTTAAGAGTACCCTAATATTGTTGTGTTCTCTTACTGTCAGTGACTTGCTAAAAAGGCAGAAAGCTTAATCTAGGAACTACTTATTGAATAGCACTGTGGAAAGCAAAATCTATACACGATCTGTCTTTTAGGCCATACGGCCAAAAAAAAGTTTCATTCACTCAGTGCCGAAGAAGACACTTCTTGAAACAAAAAGACTCAAATATTCTAAAACAATTATCAGTGGCATCTTGAATTTTTACTGAAGCTTTTATGAAACTGTCTATTTTTTATTAAAAAAATAGCTCGAGGCTACTGCCTTGAAATCAATGTTGAACAAAGCCTTTGGGCACAGAGCGGGGAAATTAATGAGTCTGCCTGAAATTTTAAAAGGCATACATGAGGCAGTGTGAAGCAGAGATTAAAGCTGTGGATTCAGAATTGGAAGGTTGCAGATTAAGGTCCTACCCTTAAGCAACCATAATTCACTCAAAATGCTTCAGTAAGATAATGGATCTTATTTAATTTCCCCATTGTTTTGACATTACACAAGACGGAACCCCTGCACGTATTATCACAATTAATACACCTACAGTCCCGTAAGAGGTCTCTCATGCCCACGGCACATTGCAGAAACATTGCAATTATAGATACAAATCCAATTATGATTGGAATGCACAGTGTACATAATATTCGTGGGCAACTTTTGCAGTAGCATTCAGCAGTTCTTTTCAGTGCACTGAGTAGATTGAGAAGATGATGCCGCAGGCTGGATTTGATGCTTTCTGTGAGCTGGGTGGCTGTGAGTAACTATGAACAGTGATCCGGAATAATGAACTCAGCATCTCTGCAACCCTGGGCAGCAGAATTCCAGCGTCAGTATGCATCTTTATTCTCATATTCAGCATGTGATCAAGCCTCTTGCTTGCAAGCCCCCTCAGTGGGAGAAAAGGCTTATTTGGCAAGTAAATTACAGCGTCAAGCACAGCCCCACTTTTGGCTCTTTGATGTCATAGAATTCGTAAGGAAATGAAGTGGCTACCTATGAAGAAGCCCGTGAGACTTCAAAAATGGTTAAAACCCGAAGTGAGACACTACAGTTAGAAGTGAGGGCTGTCACTCCAGTTAGCCCACACTCTGCATGACTCTGCCTGACCCAGCACACTTTTCTGATTTGCTCTTCCTTTGAAGTGACTAGTACTGTGACTCAGTACTAGACCAACAGAGACAGTAATTCGAACTAGACTGTTAATTTACTAACGAGTACTTAACAGAAAAACTGATGAAACCCAAAAAACCCTCAAACACTGAATATTTAGCTCGGATATAGAGAATTACTTCAGGTATTTAGCAGTCATATAATGTGGTGATAATTGTATAGAGTTGCCATCGTTGTAACATTCATTGATGGTATCGGCCAGTAACAACACTGCACTTGAATCAAAACAAGATCCAGTTTAAGAAATCGAGTACAGTAATTTGCAAGCACAGGTTAAAAAGGTTGTCAAACTAGAAATGAATATGCAATGTAGACTTAGAAATAATATACTGTAAATGTTTATTACAAAATAAAATGGAAAATCATTTTCTTCAAGATAAAGAAAACTTAGATGAAAGCAGAACCGTAGCTTCTGTACATTATTTGTTAGAAAAGACCGATTGTTTAGTTAATTCGTTAGTTTTGTTAGTGAATTTAACCTATAGTGAAATGTGATGATTGGACAGCATCATAAGAACTGTAGCGATTTTTATATGAAAAAACCCAACTCGTCCTTTTTCATGTTGCAATAATCGGCAATGAACCAGAGATTGAAACTCTTGAAAATATACATAAATAATATGATATTAAAATAAAGAGCAACATCTGCATCACTGCGATGTAAATATTGTTAAATGCAAGCAGACCAAAATAATGTTTAAATAGTGAAAATAATCCGTGTATCGCAAAGTTTCACTTAACTGAAAGTGCTGTTGTGACTAAAGCAATTAATTTTATTATAAATATTCAATCTCACATGCTCTCAAAGGAGACAAAGAATATCCTGAAAAATATTATTTGGATGTCAATCTAATGCTCAAACTAAAAATGAGTTACTGCTGCAGTAGCCTGTTGCTCTTTCCCCTGTTCACTTATGTCTGTGGTTCATCAGTGGACCTACAGAAATGCCACACATATGCCCCTACTGCATGATAGTCAGACTTTGATGAAGGCTGTTTAAACATTAACCTGAAAAGCAATCTCAGATATGGTAATAAGAAAAATGAATATTGGATTTAGTCACATTTATTACACTTTGATTTCCTCCCGGTAAACATAATAGAGCCTTCTATAGGCATACAGAGTATACTGTACGGTATATACAGTATGAAGAATTAAATGTACATTTATTCACTATGAAAGGGGATTATAAAAGCCATGTTCAAAACTCTTTTTGATAACTTCACATAAGGAACTGTAAATGAAATGTTAATCTAAGAGATTTCAAAATGCTCAGAAATATTTTTATTGATCTATAGAATACAAAAATACATCTGTCCCAAAAGATAAGCAATGAAGAATAAGTAGAGTATTTGAGTAACTTTGTCTCCATTTCCTCTTTGGTGTACTTTCTTCAAAACCACCATACTGTATCTTGAGATATACTGTAATTTGGAATTGGTTTTCCCAATGCTACTTATAAATCTCAGGTTGTTTTATTTTAATCCATAAAGACTGTTCAAAATATGTATTTTTCTAACAGTTTCGCAACTATCGTGACACACATATACATTCAAGAACCACAAAATTGTAGTAAGGTGAAAGCATTCTCTACCTGCATGTTAGCGAATTGGCCAGAACTCCACTCTTAGTCCCTAGTCCCTGTGCTCAATGGCATTGGCCACTGTCACTGCAGGACATCCAGCGCTGGGAGAAAAAACACAGTAAATCCCAGTCCCAGCCACAGCTCTGAATGCACCCAGAAAAGGCTTTACAAAGGAGAAAATAACCAGGTGAAATCAAGAGGATCTGATTTTACTGTGATGCTCAGCACCACCAGCTCCCTCCTCGACTGATCCTCTTCTCTCTCTCCCCACCACAGCTGCCAGCTCTCCTCTCCCGAAGGTACAGCCCCCTCCCTTTCTCCCCCTCCCTCTGTGCCCATTTCCCTCCCTCTCTCCCTCCTCAGTCTCCCAAACCTCCCAGTCACCCCTCAGCCACTATGGTTTTCGAACCACATTTTACAATGCCCCTTAACCATCCTTACAGACACGTGCCCCTCCGGGGTTTTTTTTTTAGCTGCACACCTGTACTTTCCCATTCCAGAACAGATCCCCAGATCCCCTCCCCTTCTTCCCCTGTCTGTCCACACCAGTCCGTTTTCCAATGCTCCAGTCTTTTAATTCTCTTCCAGCCTCTGATTCTCTCATTCTTCTATAGTTCACACCTCTCTCTCTCTCTCTCTCTCTCTCTAGGACTCACTCTCCCTTGCCTGACTGTGCCATCTTAGTCCCTCCTCCTCACTCAGTCTTTCTCTTGTACAGATTTCCTCTGGCGATCATCAGCTCAGCGATGCTCACGTTGCTTGGGCACAACAATGTGTTGCAAACCCCTCTAGAACTGCATACTGGAAAGCTGGCTTCAAAAGCCCATAGTTACGTGCTCTCATTCAGCGGTGCATGGCAGGTGTTTAGCTGCATTATTTTGTTTCAGATCACAACAACTGTCACATTAAAGGCAGGCACACTGATGTGTTTGAATATCCAATGAAAATATTCAGCCCCTTCCCAGAAGGGCACAGTGCCTCAGGACTACTCTCCTTCCCACTTTCCTCTCCTAGACCAAATAGACACATACAAAGCAAAACGCATATTTGCATACACAACAAGCGCAGTACGGCCAAAACAGCCATCACAACTAATTTGGTCAGCAGGGAGCCATCCCCTGCAGCGTCATGCAGCGTAGACTGCAGCCTCATGTCAAGACAAAGGTGACCTCGAAAGCCTTCCCAGCTCACACTGCTCAGTCCCCCCTTGAGGGTCTGGGTTGAACAAAGCAATGGCCTTATGATCATATTATCTTACACTTTTTAGCCAAGCATGGTGTGAATCCTATATACTAATATGACTGAACTACCAGAGAACAGCCTATAACTGTCTTTTGCACTGAGAAGAAGCACAGGCTATAAAAACAAAAGTGACCTATGGGTAACAGGTTTCAATACAACACTGCTGTTAACACTTCAACATGCCTAACCTATTACATTCTCATTATGAGGACGTAACTGCTTCGACTTAAATTATTCTCTGTGGTACTGACAAAAACCTTAACACTAGAGGAGGCAGCTTCAGGTACTGTACAACTGCCGAAACTAAACAGCTGGGAATGTCTGAAATGCAAAGTACACTTTTTTTTGGGAAACTTTCTGTCTGCTGAAGGCGAAAGTTCAAGTCAGAGGTAGTTCCCTTTAGACACAAAAGGTTTCTGGGTTTTTATTAAGATTCATTTCATAACAATGTGGGAAGGCAATAAAGGCAAATAGAATGCTTGAGTAAATATGAAAAAGTATAGAATTTAAATCCAGGGAGTTTATGTCTCAACTCTACAATGCACTGGTAAGACCTCAAGGAGAGTACTTTGTCACCACAGTTTCAGTTCAATTTTGGTCATCATACCAGATGCAACATTCATAAGAGTTCAAGGCAAAGTAACAAAGTGATGGTCTCAGGGGTCATGTACAGTATACAGGGTCAGGCTAGGGGACTGCTCTATGCACAATGTGAAATAGAACCAATTCAGAAACTTAAGGGAAATCTATTCATTTAGGACAGAGAATAGGACATCATTAATCACAGAGCAGTTGGAGTCTGCAACAGGCTTCCCAGTCAGGTGGTTGAGGACGGATAGCCCTTCTCGTTTCCAGATTTTTCTGTATGGACTGGAAAATTGATAATGTAAAGCCCATCCACAGAAAGAGTGACAACACTGCATCAAGTAGGTTTACTGTAGGTCAATAGATAATTAGAGCTAAACTAGAGGGAAAGTCTGCATAGATTTTATTGTATTGCCTAACTTGTTAGAGTTTTTGAACAAGCAACAGTATTAATGGGTACACACAGAGCATACAATATAGTATATTTATATTTCCGTGGCATTTGATAAAGCTCCCCTGGATAAAGTCCTCAGACTAAACGGCTATTAGTAACCAACTGAGCTAAACTGCCCAAAGGCTCCCCTTGTCAGTATCATTCTTTTATTGTCTCCAATCAAACAAAAAGCTACAAAGAATAAACTATTTTTCCATCTAATAAGGATTGTGTTAGTGAGAAAATAATATGAAAACAAATGCTCAGAAATGTTTTTGACTACCATACAAAAGTAATTACTTATTATTGTGGCTTAATATTCTGTGTGCCCTACTGCAGCCATTTATTTTAGCAAAGGATTCTATAGATTTGAACAAATCATAATGTGATCATAATCTCACCTTGCACTCTCTCTGCTGGGAGAAATTCTGTTTTGCCACACCTTTTATTAGGGTGAAGCAGTAATAGATGCATTGAAAAAAATATTATATCAAACTTGATATTCTATATTTGCCAGAACTGTTACACATGTTTAACATTTGTGATTTTACTCGATATGACCTTATTTCATAATATCTAACATTTACTGTATAGTACTTACAAATCACCCATTAAAGAATGGCTATGCTACCAGCTCAGACCTGGCATATGTTTAGATGATGTACCACTTGGTCACTTGCTAAATTTGTTAAAACCAGGCAGCATACCTTGCTACATCTTTCATTTCCAAAACCAAAGCTGAATTCTGCCTCCGTCCAGAGTCAATCAAAGATGATTATTCAACCTGGAATTACATGAGCTGTACTAGCTTTCACTTTGTGAATATACACTCAGCGAGGGGTATCTTCAGCACCGTGTATTCAGCAGATGTTGGTTTCCTTTCTTCTGCTTGCTGACCCCACCATCGGCTCAGAATCCCCCCAGACTCGAAGGTCTCTGAATACTTTTCATATCAAAACATATGGTGCTCAGGTCCCTCCAGCCCTGTCTTAAAGGCACAGTCTGCTTTTTTATACAGCAGCACAACCTCAGCTGCTTGCACCAGGGAGGCATGGACAAATAGTTTGTTTCAAAATGAGGAAGACGCATGATGAACACGAGGAGCATTCTGCAGCGCAGCTGAGAGGCACAACTGCTGTGTGACATAATTGATATTAAGACTTGTTAACGTAAAAAGGATAAGCACTTCCAGGGTGAATTTAGTGCAGACAGATAAGCGTAACCGTATTTTAAAATCATTAACCTTATTTGAATCCTTATTTCCGCCAACTACAAAAATACTGAACCAGAAAAATGCATTTACATGCAACAGACAAATTATGTTGTAGGTAATAGCTCAGCACTCGCAAATTCTTGAAGTCGGTCTACTTCTTCTTTGAGAATCACTGCAGTTAAAGAGTCTAATGTTTCTTGTGGACCTCAAGAGTGAGCATTTTTTTCTGATTAATTACCTTCTTCAAATAAATGTCTTCATCCTTTTCAGTTCCCCTTAAAAAATATGAGGAGCTAAAAGCTATGATATTTTCTAAAGCAGTTATTTTTAAATTATAGCAGGCAAAGAATGTTCAGTTTCATGATGGGTAACCAGAAACTTTAGCACCCTGCAAATGACTTCTACAGGCAAACATGAAGGAAATGGTTGCGTTGGAATATTGCCCTCCCGCCTTCGCTGATGTTGAAGAAACCCTTTCTGACAATTGGCAGTAAATTGGTACTGTATTTGCCACTAAGTCCTTCAACTTTGTTTTTAAGGCAGGTTGCTCTTTTATCAAAGTGTGTAGGTATTAAGATATACTTAAATCAATATAATCACTTTTAAGTGTCTGCCAAATAGCTGCACCTCATATCAGATATGCTACCTGGTGTACACATATTAGATATGGTAACACATGCAGACTGCTCCCAGTGTTTCTTGTGCACCACGCCTTGCACTGTCTCAGCTCATCTGATCTGCTGAGGAAAAATAAACATGAGCTAATAAAGATAGAAATGACTATGAATCTTGCCATTTACTTGAAGATTCTGACATTCATGATTCTTTTAACTTTCTATTTGTAAAAAAGAGGATGATAGGAATCCAAGTATTGTTGCTGCTACAGGTTGAATAAGGCAGCAATGGATAAAGGCAAAGTTAACTGGTAAGAAGCACAAAAGAACGCTATCAGTGACATGCTAAATATAATGTTACTGTCAGAGTACATCTCACAGCATGAGTTTTTGTTGTGACAAACTCTGCTCAGAGCTAGGTAAGTTACATCTTTAATTCAGTACTGTGGCAATTCTAATCATGACCAAACGAGCTGACAAATATAAAGAGAGTGTACTTTTAGTAGTACTTTGGCTTTATCTTACCTTGACTGTGACATTAGTCCCTATCGTAACCCCCCTTATTTAGAAGGAATGAATCAGGGAGGCAGCTGCAAAGGTGCAGCTGGGAAGGTGGGAGGGCAGCTAGAAAAGATGTGCACAGAGCTGTGGGAAGTACAGAAATACTTATAAATTAGAGAGAGGAAACGTGAGATTAGAATTTGACCTCTTCTCAAACTTCTGTTAAATAATATCATGTCTGATTTGGTAGTGTTTGTTAGACTTTGTGATTTTGCCATAGGTGCACAGAAAGAGGAAGACTAAAAAAGTGATAATAGCATCTAATGTCCAAAGAAAGCTAGGCATCAATTGTTTCAGTGGAATAGTTCAAGCATCTTTTTACATGTATTTTTTCACGTGCTATAGCTACTCAACACACTGATAATGATGGAGTTAGTCCTGAGGTCTGAGCAACATAATGTCCAAATGGATCTCTTTCAATAGCTTCAATGCTTATAGAGCAATGAATAAATGAAGATTCAAAACTTGTTAAAATAAAACAAACTAACCAACCAAGAGCCTGCATATACTAAATTCATTAAGAGCTCTGTGAGGAAAGACAAAATAATCCCAAATCCTTGTTGGAATATTCTTTCATTGTCGTTATTTGAACACAGAAAAAGATTATTCCTTCACAACAAATTTTAGGTTTTATAATGCAGATGTCACGACTACTGTGATTCACACCCAAGGTGTGAATGGGTGAATCTGAAAAACTAGTTATTACATTTAAACAGATTCACGTGAATACATTCAAAAGCAGTCACAGCTTTATGGATTGTATATGCAGGAAAAGAGAGAATAGATTAGTGCACTAGGTACAAATGTGGTGTAAACATTTTTTTATTGAATGTACTAACAACTGTACCAGTTGAATTGCAAAGAGCCAGAAAGATAAGAAAAATGCACTACCCAGGTCTCATTCATTCTGCTTAGAAGAGCAAATTAAAGTTGTAAAGGTTTTTCCTTATCCCTTGTGAATGCCTTGGGAAACGTTTCTAAGAACACAACATTCTGGATGTGAGATGATGTATTCATATTAAAATGCCAGAATCTCATGTGGTAAATACACTAAAATATACAGAATCTAAAAGCAACAATGTGTTGCTGCGGTCAGGGCTCTGCGCTAACTGGAGTGGCATGGACTCGGCTCACAGATGAGGCACTGCTGTTGTAGCCTTGAGCAAGGTGCTTCACTCAGATTGCTTCAAGAAATGCCAAGCTGTACAGTATATATGGGTACAAAATGTTTGGATAAAAAAACATCAAATCATATAATCAGTAATGAAGGCTTTGAATATCTGGACTAAATTTAAACTCTCCAACAGATGCACATAAAAACACTATGATAGGACTAAGGCCAAACTGATATATTCAGAAGGGTATATGTGCTTTCCAGCAAATTTCAAAATCACAATTGATGAAACAATTGTCATATTCATTTGGTTAATTTCCTTAAATTCATTCATTCGTTTTACATGAACAACCTAGTCTAACAAGAACTATTGCCACACCTACACAGTTGGCACTTTTATAAATAGGCAGCAGACCTCTTGAATCAGAGGTGAAAGAAGCTTGCTATAACTGAGATTGCAGGCCAAGGCCACCTGGTGCAGACCCCCCCCCCGATATACACTGTGGGAACAAGCGAGGGAGTCGGGTCAAATGAGGGCAATTTAATGAAGAGTAGGACCCTCTACCTCATTGGCTCAGGTTACAGCCTGCCCAGCTGATAGTACCTTACCCACCTGGATGATGCGACGGCAGCCATAGTGCACCAGAACGCTCACCAAACATCAGCTATCAGTTGGGAGGAGAGCAGAGAGTAATGAAGCCAATTCATAGAGGGGGATTATTAGGAGGCCATGATTGGTAAGGGCCAATGGGAAATTTGGCCAGGACACCGGGGTTACACCCCTACTCTTTTCGAGAAACGCCCTGGGATTTTTAATGACCACAGAGAGTCAGGACCTCGGTTTTACGTCTCATCCAAAGGATGGTGCCTGTTTACAGTATAGTGTCACCCACGTGGACCACAGGGTGAGCGCCCCCTGCTGGCCCCACTAATACCTCTTCCAGCAGCAACCTTCCAGCAGGGTGAGGTTTGCCTGACAGCAAAAGGCCTCCATAACCTTAGAAACAGCAGCAAGGACAACAGATTAAAGCTACATACAGACCAACATTCACTCTACAACAGGTGAGAAGGGAAAGGCACAGTAATTATGACACAGCAGTACCCATCTCCAGTGGTAAAGTTAGAGCAAGTCATCTTCACTGAGCTCCAATGAGATCTGTCAAAGTGGTGGACTTCCTCCTGCCTGCAAAAGACAAAAGAATCCACGACAATTCATATATCCTGCACAGCACAGCAAACCCCAGTTTTCTACATGACATCATGTGTTCTACCTCAGTCTCGTCTGCTCTGAATTATACATGGAAAAAGATATAAATTAATTATTTCAAGGTACAAATGATGATTTAAATTACATGACTCATTTCTTATAAATCGGTTACGCAATGAAATTCAGGGGCTATTCTTGACCGTTCTGTCTTTCCAACTAAGACACGAAACATTGCTCACCAACACCCCGTCTGTGTTGCAAGCTGTTCACTTGAAATTTTCCTCACTTTAGTTTAATATGTATTAGAATTACTGTAAATCTGAAAACCTCTACATTTCATTTCAAATTAGACAATTATATTTTAGCTTTAACTCAGTCTTGCATATAATTATCCTCTTTTCTTTGTAGCCCAATTCTTTTCACTGGAATTTAAAAAAATGGACTGTCTCAGACTGATTTGCATTCTCTTTCAAGTGTTTGGCTCTTTCAGTATTCCTAACTATCAATCCTGGCATTTTATCCAATCTCTGTTTTTCCTGTTAATCAATCTTTTTATATTCAGGTAAGCTGATTGAGACGGCTTGATAAAAAAACAGCTGTATTTATTTTAAACTAATCTCATCCCCACCCCAACCAAAGGTCACAGAGGATTATTTCTGCAGTTCCTAACAAACAGAAGAGGAACTCTGATAGAAATGTAATATGTTACAGTGATGGTTGATATCAATGTCATACTTAAACTTTGTGAAGCAAAATGCCTTTTTTGCTATAGAGTCCACAGCATGTAAAATAATCAACAAGCTCCAGCACTTTTTATGTAAAAGGAATTGTAGCATTATGCTATCTTGTTCCTTATCAAAACAGCTCTGATAATGACCTTTTAATTAACTATACACATGCCCCATCGCAGCTTTTCAGAATCTGATAATAAATGGTTTTTAATTCAATAATCTCATTTAAAGAGGTAAATCCCACAGCTTTGCCTCCTGCAATTGCAGACACAGGACATTAACTGCTGAACAGCACTTGCCATGCGATTAATTATCTTTAAGGCAGGAACCTTTGGCTTGTATGGCTTCAATGGGTCTTGAGGTATTGCACTGCTCACAGCTGTCTGAGAGAATTAAGGAGCATTGCATCGCTCTTGACATTAATCACCCCCACGTTTGAATACTAAATGGATTTCTCATGTATTACAAAATAATTCAAGAAATGAAACATAAAAGGAATGCATATATAATATTGCTTAAGTGATATGTTTGTCACAGCGAAGCTGAAGGCTTAGAGGCCTTCCCTCACCAATAAGATTATATTGAAATTACATAGCACTTACCTGTTTGGCGTACCAAAGAAACTATTCAGCCTCCAGTTATTTAGGAACCCAGTATACAGTATATACATACACATTTCTATATAACTATGGTCAGTAGATAGTTTTCATCGTGGCTTTGTAGTATTTTGGGTACATGTGGTTCTGGAGGTGGAGAGACAAAATGGCTGCCAGTCTGAAGAGCAAAGGTATATAGGAAATGATGAAAGGGGCGGGGACTAAGTAGGAAACCCTGTAGCCATTTGGAGGTGGGGTTGCAAGTATATAAAGAGGGAAGGGGGGGAGATCTAGAGGGTCTATTGAGTACTTTCTAGTTGTAGATTGTGCTGTGGAGTTTTCCTTAGGCAATGAAATGTTTTTAATTATTTTCTTAGGTGAATCTGCTTTTGTGTGACTCTTTCTGGCCTGGTCAATTTAGTATTATTTTTGTTATACACACGCAATTGGAAATAAAACAAATTTGCTTTCACTGCGTGATCATGAGGAATGAGGATCTTCATCTTTGGGTCATTTGTTGTTTAACTTGTCATAGAGCAATCCAGCGCTGCATACCTGTAAAGTTTACCTGTAAACGACGCAAAAGAGCCCAGGATTCTAATCTCACCCTACTCTCTGTGCCACCTGGCCAGTCGTGTACCACCTCTTCAGGAACCCTAGTCACAGTCAGCTAGTGCCATGATCCAGGCTTGAACCTGTTGTAACAAAAAGAATAAGGTTCTGGATCCCGAGATGAAGTCAAACAGATGAGTTTATTGCATGCAAGGAACAATAAAGCCAAAGTCTTCTCTCCCGCAAGAAACAACAAAACCGAAATATTGTTCAAAGTGCTGGTACAAACTTTAGGTTTATATATCCTTTCCTCTCCGCTTCTGACGTCACTGTTGTTATGGTAAAGGGGGGAGGTCATGTGTTTGGCCAGTTTACAGCTTTTTGGCCAAATGGTCAGGGATTAAGTCCCCAGGGGGTTCCCTAGCTCTCCTAGCTCGCATCTGGAATCCTTATCAGTTAACCCCCTTTCCTGCCATAAACTCCTGTTGCTTAGAAGTCTAATCTTCATGCAGAAAGGACTTAAAGTTAACATCTTGTATCTTTCTTCAAACCCAAGACCTGGATTCGGGTTCTGAGAACACACATAACAAAAAAGTTATGGCAGTAGCAGAGAATTGTGGTGCAAACCATTTTTCTATTGCAACATCCTGCTTCAATGGCAGCTCTCGCCAATCTGTTGCAGGATTCAATCCAGTTGGCGCTGTTGTTATGGCATATCTAGAGAGCAACTGGATTTATCATTGTTTGCTTTGGGAGATGATATTAAAAATACTGTGAATGTGTTTCTGGCAGATCTACAAAATCAATCTGTAACACACCCCCGTTGCTCTGCCATGTTTTCGATCTTTGTGCTTTACTTAAGGAGCAATATCAGCATTACTGCATGTCTTTACTGGCACAACTAAAAAGCAGAAATTTTAAAAAGGCAAGAAAATGACAATGATACTGTTGGGGAAAAAGTGTTTGTCTTGTAAAAAAAAATAGAAAAGAACCGCATACAATAAAAAGCTTACATCCAGATGTAAATCTTTAGTTACAAAAGTGAAGGGGAGTAACATTTTAAAATGTACAATTTGTCTGCATTGCAACCATGTTGGTGGAAATATTTTTTTAATATTTCAAATGCTAAATCCAAACATATTCTCTATATTTATATATTCATCAGTAAAACCAGTGAGAACTTGTGATTTATCTAAAGGAAGGCTTTGTGAGAGAATAATTTATTGTTATAGAAGACCACATATTTAACTGTAAAATATGAGTCAATGTTCAAGGAAGATTACAAGGAGCTTAAACAGAAAAAGTTCTTATTTCCAAGAGGAAATCTGAATGCATCTTTTTCTGTCAATAATAGCAGACCTTTAAATATTTATCTGCTTTAACACAAAGCAGAAAAATTTCAAGTAAAGGATTTCACCTTGACAGTTATAAAATCTCCCTGGCAGCAGCAAGCATGATAATAGTAGCCAATAAAACATCCAGGAATTTTCCATTTAGATTTTACATGACTGAAACTTCATTCATTTCATGCAGTAATGAAACTTTGCAATCATTCATCTTGTAGTCTTAGAAAACATGAATAGAAATTCTGAAAACCCACAAATAACAATCACACAAGTAACACCTAAGGTGAAACCAATGAAAAACTATTGTATTCGTGACATAATGAATCTCCTGCTTTCTGATTTTACTTGTCTGTAATTATACTGTGATTATACTGTTGAACGAATACATGTAAATGTACAGCGCATTACCAACTAATCCACACACTGAAATATCAAAAGCCTAAAGGTTAATCCTAGCCTACAAAACAGAAAATTGGGACACATTGAGGAAACATGCACAAAACACAATAGCCAAGTATTTTACCAAGTGGCCTGGATCTACTGCAAGAATTATGTGTGTACTGGAATTAGATTGATGTTTGTCTTCATCTTTTTCATTCTATCACATGAAAAAAATGACACTCTTTATGAGTCATACTAGACAGCACGAAAATTGAGATTTTCAAAAATATTAGATACAGTGCTAGGAAAACTTGTCAACCCCTAATTATTGGAAATACAATTTTTTTTACCCTGATACCCTTGTTTAATTGAAAACTTTGTTTTTTTTTCAATTACAAAAAATGTTTGTATTTACCAGTGTACAAAGGTGTACAAAGCAGAAGAAGATAAATAATTGATGATCGGTGTATGTAAAATAATAAGTGAACCATTAGTTTTACTGGCACAATTAAGGTGATGATTAGAATGAGGTGGAAACAAGGGCTGAGTTTGGGCTCAGTCCTTTAATATTCGACGCTTTGTGAGTTTGGTCTTCACCATACAGATCAATGAAAACACGTCATGCCATGGTCAAAAGGGATTTGTATTATGCACAGCATTTGAGCAGTTTAAGCATTTATTTAAACTTCAGCCTCCTTCTTTTATAAAGACTTTCATGAAGGTCTAGTTATGTTTTAAGCCCCCAAAAATATGAGATTACAGACCAACCTTGGAGGTTCACAAATGTATACTTGACACTGTAGCACCTTTAAATAGTTCCTAACTGAAGTTAACGAACTGAAATGCTATTGAAAAGCATACTGTATGTGACTGCTTCTCTAGTCTGCCTCTAGACTGTATCCATTACAAGGAAGTTTTAATGTTATCTCTTTCAGGCTTTCACTCTCATCATTGTCCTTCAGATTATCTACCTTTTTTCGGGAATTTCTGCTGTTTTCTTTGGCACACAGGATAGGAGTCACATACTTTGAGTCACACAGACAATATTTACAGAAACTTAAGCAAGGAGCCCTTGTAATGCATGAGTGGCCAGCATTTTGCATTAACTTTTCAAATCAGCAAACAATATAGACTTGAAATGTAGTGCCAGCAAATACACATTTTGTATTCACATTTTGGGCATCCACATTTTGTTAGCTGTACAGCACACAGCTATCAGAAATACTTCTCAATATAAGTTTGTAACAACTAAATCTCAGTGAAGTCACCAACTGTTTGTGTAAGAAAATGTATACTGTAGGTCAACAACTATTTGTATAAAACTTGGCTAGTTGTGATTTATTCAAGCAGAAGGGCAATTCATTCTTAGATTAATCAGTATTTAGAGTACTTACATATGAAAAGAATGTCATTAACACATAGATGGAAGAAAGGCTTTAACATTCCAACAAAAGACAAAAGATTGTTCGTAATATTCACATCTTAAAAAAAGAAAAGAAAAGTTTTAATGTTTTATGTGAAGTTGCAAATATGTGTTTGAGAAATAGCAATAGCAATTGCAATTGCTATTCATTCATCCAATTTAATTAGAGACAGGACACCAGTCCATCACAGGGAACACATACTCACACCAGGGCCAGTTTTCCCAGAAGCTCATTTAAACCTACCAGTATGGTTTCAGACTGTGGGAGAAAACCATAATATCCAGAGGAAACCCACACAGACTCAGAGAGAACATACAAACTCCACATGGACAGCACTCTAGGTCCAGAATTGAATCCAGGGCCCCAGTGGTGCGAGGCAACATTGCTAACTCCTGCAATACCATGCTAGCAATTGAATCAGTTGATTTATTAGTTTTATCAATAAAGGCAGGAAAATAATGGATTTAAGGATTTAAAGGTGCTGGACAAATAAACACAAGAAGGTATAACCCAAGTGGTACAGGAAAAATGTCAACCTGTTTATTTGAGCAAATATTTTGCAGTACAATCACAAAACAAATATGATCATGCAAACAGCAATGACAGCCTTTATACAATTGGAGGTACACTGTGATATACTGTATAATTCATACTGTAACCCTTAATAAGTCTCTCCTTCTCTTTTGGTACCTTGTCAATGCAGGACTGGTATAAGAAAATACAAACCACATTTTTCAATGGAATAGCGGAACAATTTCTCAACGGAACAGTGATTTGTGAAATACAGGAGAAATGCTGAGAACACAAAGAAATTGAGAAAACCAACTCAAACAGAAATCAGAAAGTCTATACTCAGTTAGGGTAACATGATGGAACTATTACTTGGCTTAAAACATAAACACCAAAAGAAATAAACCCTTCAAGAATTAAATATTAGGAATGACAGGATATGTTATAAAAGGTAAACAGCATCAAAATAATCTACAGTAGTGCTCTTGCCTTTACTAAATACATATGCTATCCATTAATCTGCATTTAATATATTTTTGACTATTGGATATTTCTCTTTTCTCTTTAACTGAAAATATTTGGCTCTTTGATCAGGCTGTTTTAAATACTGTGTTTTAAAACAATTGTATTGCAGTCCACCTATAAATGTTCACAGCCTTTTAAATATACCTTAACCACAATATTGACTTACACTATTTTATGTGCTGTATTTCACTGAGTGGATTTAAAACTTTCAAAGTCTCAGAACCATGAGTACTCATCTATAGAAGAGCTGTCCTTCAGTTTTATACCTGGTGAAAAACGATTACGTGCAAGAGAGGCTTTGGAAAAGCAAGTAAAAAAAAAGATGAATTAAATAATTTATTTTTTTCTGACTGGCCTTTGTAGCAGTACGCTACAGTGCACGGTGAAAGGGATTATTTATTAAGAAATATCATCGGTGAGTCACACCAGCACGGTTGCACAGTGAGTGCAGTCTGCTTCGTCAGAGTGGTGTGTTCTGTGCAACACACTGTGGTTGAGCCCTTCAAGGTCTGAACATATTGACTTATTGAAATGGCACCAGCCTCCAAGAAAACTTCGATTCTGGTTCCACATGTATAAATACACAGTACCTGACTGTACTGAGGCTATATCAACAGACTACGGAACAGCTTCTACCTCCAGGCAATAAAACTGCTAAATAGCCAACCTGCAGCTCCTTTAGCAAATCACCTGTAATGGCTACAGGACACATAGGTTTCACTGTATTCAGCATAACTGCACTACTTGTATATATTGCACACACCATGGACACATAGCAGCTCTATTCATATTAAGTTTTATTCCATTTCTATTACATCTATTATCATGTAACCTTATTTTCGTAACCTCAATGTTGTGATTTTTGTGTTTTTGTGATTTTTGTGATTCTTGTGAGCTCGCGGAAAAGACATTTCATTGCCAGCAACTACTGCTGCACACTGTATTGTTGTGCATTTGATAAATAAACTTTGATTTGATTTGATTTTGATTTGGTAAAGGAATTACCACAGGAGATCTGTCTCCAGTCCTAGTCCTGTGGAGTGCTGTGCTTCCAGGATGTAAGTCTATGCTGTGTCTTAATGACCTGAATCAGCATTATGGATAGAATTGGTGCTTAGCTTTAGAGACCCCAAAAAATTGGAGGCATGCTGCCATCCTCCCTCTCCCACCCCCCAACCAGAACTGGGGGCCCCCGATGTAAGACATTGTCACGATAATTAACAAACAGAAAAGTGTTCACCAATCTACTGTGCTGTGCTTGAAAATTCCTCTAAATCAACAAGTAGAAAAAGCCACTGTTTCTGAGTGTGAATGGCTCTGAACCCACTCCCAATCCGGTTAATTCAAACTCTTCACCAGCACGTTTTTCATCACCCATTCCTGTTTGGCATGGAGGAGATTATTCACGTTCGGAGAGTAATTTGCAATGCATGAAATGAGACCTAGTAAGATATTCATATTGACAATAAATCCTGGAGAAATCAGGAGAGAATTACATTGCTCCCTTTCAGTGCTGCTGAAAACCTCAAGTGCAATTGTTAATGACAGCTGAGGATGAGCTCCTGAAATTGTTTTCTTTGACGTTAAAACTCTTCAGTTACCTATATTTCAGAAAAAAAGGTAAAATATGTAAAATAGGTTAAAAAAATCTTGTACATATTTCAGTTAATAGAGTTTATTCTTTTAGAAATGACACTTGTATGTCAAAGTTTTCTCTTCCAGTTCGGATTTTCTGAGTGAGCGTTATAACCTACACTCTGGGGGATCGACTCAACTTTAGAATGCTCGATTGGCAAGAGCTGCCTACTGTATGTGCCTTGTAAACTTCATTCTAATTAATTCCTCCCTGAATACTTGGCAGATAACCAGCTTAAAGGAAAAATAGTTATGGGGAAAACAAACTTTAAATTTAGACACATTAGCTTGCTAAATCAACTGTCATAAATGGACATTTCTATGCGGAACTGTTATGTTGAAGCATATAAAATAAAGATTATTTATAGATGCATTTTTGCAAATTCATTTTAGTATTTCATTCAACACTTGTAAACTTTCACACAGGCAATTTTTGAAAATCACTGTGAAAAAGCTTTCACAGTAGTTATTTTTCAAATGCTTTTAGTTTGCCATTTTAATTGCTGTAACTTAAATACATTTATATGAAAAGATATTTTGTCGGGTAAATTAAAAAAGAACATGATTACAAAAAAGGAACCATTCACACATTTTAATGTCAATGGTAATAGCTTATTAATAGTAGCTTAGTAGCTTGATCTATCGACTGATTGAGTGATTGATTAATTTAATTTAATATATAGCTTTTGTTTCAGATATACTGTAGTACATACCCTCGTCAATTCCACTTGTGCCAGAAAGTTGTGTTATTTTTAGAGTATGTTAATACCTTTTGGGATTCTAATTCATAACATCAAATACCCTCATAACCTTTTAATGCTGAAAAAATAAAGTTCCCTGAACCTGTCTGTGAGTAATGTAAATTACATTTATGTAAGATGACAAAACAGTGCCAAGTTTCAAGTCCATTAGCAAAGATACCAATAACTGTCCTGTTAAAATCTTCCACATAACTCATTTATAAGCTCCCTGATGTAAACATGCCTTCCATCATTCTCCCATGTTTGATCAAACACTTCAGTGTTTCTGTTATAAAAGGAGAAAAAAACAATTTATGCAATGCACATATAATGCATTGGGATTTAACATCCTTGACATTTTTTCAAAATTTATGAAACACTTTTTGAAAAAACAGCACCATATTCATATTCCTTCTGCGGCCTTTATATATTTACAAGCATGACTTTCATGATGGTATTGCTCAGTCAGCAGTGTGACCTTCTCGTCAATAGCCATTCTTTTCTGCCATCTCATATCTGAATTTTTTTTTTCTCATCTCTGGCTCTTGCTGTATCTGGCCGCAGCACAACCCTGCATTTGCCCCTAGTGTTTGAACCCTCTCAGCTTGACCAGTCTATTTCTGCCCAGAACACAACGTTCTCTTGACATCTTTCTCCTCTGCACTTGCAAAACAGGAAATATGGCAGCAAGCCTTCCCTAATAGTTGTCTTTCAGCAGAATAGACTGCTATTTCTGTACTGCGTTTTGGCATACTAAAGCTGATCACTTGTAAAATAACTGAGGACAAAAAAATACTGGAATTAAACCAGACATTTTGGGAGAAATGTTCCATAATTTTAGGATGCAGAAGTTTAATTCATAATGATAATACCAAAAAGACATAACACAATGTACTCAATGGTGAAAGAATAATGAAGATTCAGATCACCAGTCAAAAAAAGTAACAAAGCAGTGACCTTAAGTACATTTAAAACTGAGCGCTGGAGGCAGCTGTTTGCCCAAACAGTTGTAGGAGTATAGAACAAGCTACCCACCCATGTTAGTGAAGTTGATACTCTAGATTCAGCTGGATGAGAGCCTTGGATCCATTGGCTACTACCTATTGGGCTAGAAAAGTCAAATGGCCTCTTCTTGTCTGTACGTTTTCTCATGTTTTTCTCTCATTTGTTTCTGGGAAAATTGAAAATAAAACAAAAGAACTTAACAGAACAATGGCAGGGTTGAGCAGTATTGTTGGCTGAGTAAATGCACATACGAAAAAATATAGTAGTGAAAGCCAGCAATCATAAAATGATCATCATAGAGGCAGAATAGTTTCACATCCCAGCAGATCAGATCCTTGGCTTCAGTCATCTGGTTAGAGGTGGACAACCCGGCCAGAAGGACAAAGCATGACTGAGCAGTTGCTGAGTTAAGTTTGTGAATGTTGTGGTGGACGGATGTTAGCGCATTGAACACTGGGACGGATGTGACTATGTTAGTATCTAGCAAACTGCAACAGTGATACAGAAGGTTTTATAGTCCGAGTCCAGCCAAGTTCACACTATGTTAATATCATGAATGAGGGTTTATGATTGACTGTCCCCCTTATAGCCAAGTTACTATTCCTGATGAATCACCCTGCTTTTCAGCTGTTCCTGAGGTGTCACATACAACAGCGCGTCTGTTTAAGATTCTCTCAATCCAGGCCAGGAGTAACGACCCCAGCTTGAGTCAGATTTCACCAATCTACAGTCAAAATCCTTATGGTGCACATACCTGTACAGTAGCATAGTTTGCTGCAACCAAATGCTTGATATGTTGTTTTTATATACTCTTAGTACTTATTGCTCTTTAGGTAATTTCACATTCATTCTTCATTATCTTAAAATCTGGCAAGTGTATGACACAACAATGGAACTGCTAGATAAAGTACATAAACATCTGAATGCAACATTTTTACTGTCATATTATTTAAAAAATGCCCTAAAGCCAGTATTACACTCATCCATGCTAAATGCCGGTCTGCATTATACAGTACATATTTAAACTGAAAGTGACATTTTAGCACAGAAGATATCTGGCTTAATCTCTGTTAATGCGGATATTGTTTCCTCTGTTTTTATATTTTGCCAAAGTTATTATGCAAAGCAAATATTTTCTTAACAGTTGCCTTAATCTAGGGCGATTTACATTAGCTAGCAGCAAAATTACAATAAATTAAAAATCTAGATATATAGGGAAAACAGACTTGAATCACACCAACAGCTTCTTAGTTTTAAGTTTGTTTTAACTTTGCTTAATCATTCAGAATTGTTTATAATGTAGTTACGAAAATCACATGAATACTTTTTTTTTTCATTGTTAATTTTTAAAAACACTGAATGATTTCTTAATACATTTACTGGAAATGTCTCTCTTAGTCAGGGCACATTGCCCGTTCTTCCAGAAAATTCATTTAGGGAGTGTTTACACCTGCTATGTGGAATTCTGAAATTGTGAAATATTTTGGCCATTTGCTTGGAAAACCTAGCGAAAATTGCTGGAACAACCAATGTTCCAGAATGGTCTTCTGTTCTTGTCCTGTAAATATCCTGGATGTGCAATACTAAGAGTGTGTTGTAACCCTGCAGGTATAAAAGTCATTTCCCTGTTGTTAAGAGGACACTTCTTCAGAACACAACGAGGCACTTTAATATCTACAAAGGCTCACAAAATGTGGTATGTACAAATGATTTATTTTCTAAACCAGTTATCAAAATGTTATTTCCAAACAGGCCTGTAGCAATTTTAACCAGGTATTTACAGAAAAAAATACTATTCAATTTGAAACACTAAAATCTTAAAACATTAACGTTTTTGGTTTGTCTATGGAAGTTATATAACATTTGCCATCTGAATATGACAAACTCTATAGTGTATGGTCAATAACATTTACATTTGCCTGCAGCAGTTTTAACAAAGCTTTCAAAAATATTTTAAAATGAATAACAATGTGAAATGTTTTCTTATTCTTGTTTTGTGCGAGAAGAACGAAAACAATTCAATCTGTCCTGAGAATCAGATTTTTCTGTATCAGAAAATACCGTCAGAATAGGACCATTAAGTGCACATAACTAAAGTGATTTCCAAGTACTACGTTGGTGTTGATACAGGAGTAGTCCATCTTGGTACTGTATATGTACAATGTTTGCTTGAGAGATTATTATGGAAATATGACAGTGATTTCACATTTGCAGCACGTCCGCTTAAGATTCTTCGTTTCCTTATAATGCTCAGGACAAATTAGTGACAAAGTGTTTATCTGAGTGAGTGTCTATGAAACATGATTGAATTGCTTTCCTACAGGTCATCATCCCTGCCAGCTCTGCTGATGGTTTTGGGTCTCTGTCTCGCAGATAAACCTGACATTCAAGGTAATTAGTTTTGAGCCATAACCTAGTCTGTCAACTAAGAAAATGCAAAAGCTATCATGGTCCCAAATAGACTGTGTCATACGTGTGGGTGATGAGAGGTTTTTGCCTTTTCCTGAACTGCAGGATTATGCTGAACTTTGAACAGGCACTTTTTAAATTTTGCTCTAGTTACAGTAAATCAATAAGAATCTCTGGGGTGTTTTTTCTATTGCAAAGCCCTGCACGAAGAGATTTGTGAATTCAAGTGCATTAAGCTCTTTACAGACTGTAACTGGATATCTTCCTTTGTCTCCACTCCTCTTACAGTGGTGCTGCCAATAAACAGAAGCAGAGACAGCTTCTTATTAGCATGATGCAGCATTTGAGTATCATGTTCTGTTCAAAAGCAGCATTTTGTCTTTTGTTGTACAGTTCAACTGTAGCACATAGCGTGTACTGCAATTACCTTAGGAACAATTGAACACCAGTTCTTACCTAACAATACACATGAAAATGAATAAAATGCTTTGTTTCTTTACTGTCTGAAAAGCAATGGGACCTGACGAAAGGCGTGCTAGCTTGTGCTAAATATGTTGTATTCTTCAGAGCAGAGACACCAGGCTCTCTTCCGCTCTCGGCGTATGGTGGGAGGTTTGCTTGCACGCCGCGTCCCCTGGCAGACTCTTGTCACCCTGGGGGACAAGATAATTGGAGGGGGGACGCTGATTGGCAAGCGCTGGGTGCTCACCGCTGGCAGGAACCTCTTCACTAACGCCAGTCGCAACGCCACCCTGTATCAGGCTCCAGCCATTCCTAAGGTGTACCTGAGCATCACTGACCTCAGGGAGAGAGAGGAAACTTTCAACGAGGTCAAGGTGGACCAGGTGAGTCAACACCTTCCAGCTGAACCCCTCGGGCTGGCCGGTTTCAATAACACACATTAACCAAGCTCTGCAGAGCCTCGGAACCTCGCCTTGATGCAAAAAGAAACAAAAAATGCAATAAGGAATTTTAACAGTAAAAAAACTCAAAAACAGTAAATGAACAAGACAGTAAGATCACAGCCTTCTCCAAACAGCAGGTTCAGCAAGTGTGCTATTTGTAGAGAATCTGTTCATTCTTTTCAAACCCAAAAAGTGACTTGCAAAATTTCAGAGGGAATGTGTGAAAGTGGTTTTAAAAGAATGAATCAAAAACAGAGCACTCCAGCTTGCCTTGTGCTTGCTCTGTTGTCTGGACCGTTACGAGTCCTGAAATGGAAGAGAACAAGAATGAGATTGCAGTTTTGAAATTCTTCATCAGAGCCAGTATTAAGTATTATTCTGGTTTATTGCCCTGTATCTGTTCACAATGTGAAACTGGCAGGCCAGGTTTCCGTGTGGTTTAGGTTTTTCCAAAACGATTTTGCCTTCAACGATTTTGAATCAAATCGGAATCATCTGTCAGCTGACCGTCAGAGAGACAGACTGAGACAGCACTGACAGCCTTGTGCAGCCAAGTGAACATCTCACTTTACCTTTGTTCCAAAGGTGCTCAAAGAAAGAGACAAGCAGAAGCAGTATCTAAAAACAATGCGCTACATTATTCATAATGACGTATTAAAATCCTAACAGAAAGCAGAGTGAATATGGTAATTAGGTTAATAGCACAGGAAAAAATATTTTGTTTCCAAAACTCTACCACCTTGATTTGATTTGAAGAGGAACTCACAAGACATTTATCTCTTTATCCAGACCTGTCTTAAACACAGATCAAAAAAGATCTCTTTCTGCAAATCTGGATTTAGACTGTATTTCCGAGACAATTATCATTACAACTTCCTTTCAGCTGATCAAATGTGGTTAAAAAAAATCAAGAGGTGGGAGCACAATGTGTGAAAATGTTTCAGAGAGTTAAAGACAAGTAACCCACTTGAATTCGGATAACCTCGGCTGTCCCTGTAGCACATGCTTAGAGAAAGAAAAGGCTAATTAATCAAATTATTTTTTTAATACAGGTGTTCCTGCATCCCAATTTCCAGAACACCTCTGACTGGGAGAATGATCTGGCTCTGATCAGGCTGAAGGAGGATTTGTTTTTGGATGGTAACGTGAAGCCCCTCTCCCTGCCAGAAAAGGATTATGCCCTGATGGGCACTCAGGGTGATGTGTCTGGCTGGGGCAGGAATGCTCTCCTTCAGTACTCTAGGCTGCTGAAGACCCTGACATTAACTGTGGCAAACCACACCATGTGTAAGGAAACCTACAGCTCTGGTGGCCAAGTGGTGAGCAGCACTCCGATCGTAGATGATAACATGTTCTGCACGGAGGCCACCAGCTTTCGGGAGGACGTGTGCATTGGAGACGCTGGAGGAGCCTTTGCTGTGCAGGATCCTAAAGATGGGAAAGTGTACGTGGCTGGAGTTCTCTCGTTTGACAAGAGCTGCGCAGTGGAGAGATATGCCGTTTTCATGAAGATCTCGGCGTACGTGCCCTGGATAAAGAGTGTTATTGGACAGCAGTGAGGAAAGTCAACACTACAAAGCAGAGCAGAAAAATAACTTTCACTGCCACTGAGTGGGCAGGCTAAATGTGTTACAGAACACACAATAGGTTATGCTATCCATTATCCTACCATGCTTCTTCTTCATTGACGCTTTACTGTAAACTCTACCGTCAATATTCAGCTCATCTTGCTTTCCTGCGATCTTTCCACATTAATATCTTCCCTTAACCATTGGATTTCTTATTTAAATTTAGTTCTGAAATATTCAGGATCAGAGTCAAAGATGATGAATGACCACCAAATGTTGTAACACACATACGCTACATTTCACTTCTGTTTTGAACTGCAATAAAAGATCAGCTGGTTAGTGTTGTCTCTCCTTTGCTTTTGCTTTTATTTCCTTGTTAGTTTAAAAAAAGCAGGTGCCAAAATGCCCATTGTCATCCTCTCGGATTTCACCATACATTTCCAATTGCAGCTTGTTATGTATGTTACAAAATACAATTCCAAAGTAAAAAAAAAACTGATTCTTGAACTGTTTTTTAGTTGTCACAAACATGTGTAAATCTGCATTATATTTCACATTTGGACTTTTCATGGGTCTGAGTCCATATTAACAGCCACCCCCCTAGGTGTAGTAAGTGCTTTTCCCTCAGTCAGTATCTCTGAATAAACAGCTATGAGTGCCATTTGCTCAGCATGAGAAAAAAACGTCTGCCTGAAGAATGAGCTCTGTCTGGAAACATCTGAGCCTTTTATAATTAATGTAAATTAAAAATGAACCATCTTGCAAAGTCTTCCTTCTGCTTTGTTCATCTTCAATTTTAAATCAAATTCCATTAACAGCTTTTCAAGGCTCATTTGTATATTTCATGATATTTAGCAATAAGTCAGAAGGAGTTACAGGAGTTTACAATAAATGTAAAATCAGGTAATTCACACTCTGCATGACAAGAGGGGAAAAGTTTGCTTTAGATGACAAATTGAATTCAGGAAGGAGAAACAAGAGAAAAGGTTTTCTTACAAGAGGCAGCAGATTCAGTGCCAAACAACCAGAAGAAAGTTCTTCATAGAACTTTAATTTGGGGAAAAGGAAAATTGTGCAGCTTTGAAAAGAGAGCAGCTTTTATGCAGCAGAGTTGTGTCTAGAAAAATGTAGGTTATATGATAATAGCGAAAAGGTGACAAATAAGACTTTGCACAGTATAAGATATATAAATATTTTAAAAAATCACAGTTACTATCTAAATATAGGCCTCTGATACATTCAAAGAGCTCAGGCTGAAAACAGATTTAGACAGGGTTCCACTGGTGAGCATTACAATCCGTTCTCTAAGTTTCGCAATTTATGATGTGAATTTCACAGCACATGGACCTAAGACCTACAGTAGGTTTGAAAAGAGTCCATTGCCCTACCAATGTTGCTAATTAAGAGAAAGCTTCCACTAGCAAGAAAAGGCTATATTGTGTAATATATAACCAAATGTTTCCTCACTGTTATGCAGGTAAAGAGCAAAGGTTTTTTTAAGAAAAGCCCATACAAACTGAGGTCATATTTCTTGCTTTTGGAAATCCCTATCACAAACAAGATGATCAATGTGATTAAAGTCACATTTTGCTTGAAAGAGAATTTACTGTATAGCACATCATGAGAAAAAACTTCAACAGTAAGCTGAAGCCAAAACACACTGAAATATTTTTGGCATGAGCATTCTGTTCTCCTGGACTTTCTTTTTCCTTTTCTTCCAAATTCTAAAATATAATTTAATTTAAACAGTTGAATAACCTACCTTTTTAATTAACAATCTTCCACGATGTATGAAAACGTTTTTGTCTTGTTCTTGCAGAGAATCTTTGTTATTGTAAAAACTAGTGCCCCTGCCACATTTGTGAGCGTAAATGTTCTTAATTTTTTCATTTTAAGATGTTGCATCTGGTTTTAATGTTTAAGTGTGTTAAAAGTTATTTCTTCACCTTATTGGAATTAACAGATGTACCGTATATGTGCATACTGGTAATCGTAAATATTTTGTTTTCTTTAAAACAAAGATAGGAGAACATAAGAATGTTTAGTTAAAAAACTACATTATAATCATATTTTTCAATTGCACTCATATATCCTACTTACTAGCAGCAAGGCATCTTAATTACACATATGCTCTTGAAATAATTGAAAGGGAGCAACTGGCTCTTACAACTGGTAGATTAGGCACTTCAGCGGTTAAAGTTCATTATAATAGAGTTCCAAGCTCAACTCCCTACTCCACTACTGCTTTACTGTGTCTCACCTTGAGGAGTAAATGGAACTTGCTGGTGCTTGAGCTGGGCTTAAAACTGTTCCCATTACACAACTGACTCTGTGACAGCAGCTATTGATTCTCTCCCATCGTCTCGAAGGAACCCTAGATCAAAGTGTCAGCTGAATGACTAAATCATTCACTCATTGAAAATGATCCCAATGAAAATAGAAATGAAAGTGCTTTATTGAAAGTGCCTCTAAGATGTGAAGTTCTTGAACAGAGAGGACTAGACCTATTCCATATACTAGCGAATGACATCCGAAAAATAAGAACTGACAAATAGCCAACCACTACTAAACTTTCCCATCATAGAAATTAGTGAGGTTGTGTTGGGATGCACATACAGTAACGGGTTCTAGTTACATTGTTTCTGTTCATTTCATTTAATTATTCAGTTCTTGGATACTGGTAACACTGAAAAGCAGGGGCAGAACCAAGAACTAAGAACAGAAAAGAGCATTAGCTCAAGGTTATTCAGATAGAAATAAGAAAATATACAGAGTGAAAAAGGTAGTCAAGATAACTGTGTATACCCAGTCAACAAACCACATGCTGCAGTCATTCTATTCATGCTACAAACATAATATAGAGGTCAAAATGCATCCTCCATTTTCACATTGCTTGTGTTTTCTTTAACAATTTAGAATAGAATTTCATACCTTTATCTATGCAGTTCTACACTTCATAAACTGCTACCAAGAGTTTTTTTCAATCTTTCTCTGTTTTTGAAAAACCAATGCTGCAGCTTTTTAGGGGTTTGAGAAGGATTTTTTCTTTCTTAGGTCTTAGTTTTTTTTTCCCTTATGTTTTCAAGCCACTATAAACATGAAAGATGGATTTCTGGTTAATTAAATATAAATGTATAATCATACATTTGCAATATAAACATATGTAGCAATACAAAAACACTTGGAGAAAGAGACATTGGATAAAAATTGAAAAAATGGTGCTCTTAGCTCCCACAGGTTTGCAGAATAGAGTGTCCTATCTCCTGCACAAGAAATGCAGCGATCGGCCATTACCCTCACATCACATTCACATCTCAAAAGAACAATGAAAAACAGCAATTGAAGCAGAAGAGAGAAAAAAACAGGGAAAAGCTAAATCGGCCATTTTGAAAACATAGAGACTAAGCTGAGTTTCAATCTTGTGATTGAAGGACAAAAAATATCAGGTCTGATGGGGCCATTTATTTTGGTACAAGGCAGTGGTCTAAAATCAGCAGATCGCTCTTCTGCCATGAGTTATGCATTCCAGAAGTGACGAATTCCAAAGAATGTGGATGGATTTTAAATAAGCACTTTAAATGCTAAGTAGCAGTCAGACAGAAAGGCAACAATGGAGAATAATCTTTCAAGGGTCAGAGCCTATTAGCCATCTTTAAATCATGCCCTGTTTATCATCTGGGGAAAGTGTGAAACTGGTCCGGCCAAGCAAATCTTTTCGCTCGGCTTAGAAGCTCGGCTGGAGTGAGGACAAGAAATCACCACTTTGCACTGTCACGCCCTCTGCAGCCAGAGGGCGCTCCTTCTCTGTCCTTTCCCTAGTTTCCGGTCTGCTGTCCCTCCTGTCCCTCTCTTTCCCTTGGGCTATATATTTCCGGGTCTTGCACTCTGTCCTCGCTCAGCATTGATGTTCGGATGTCCTGAGACCCGCCTAGCACCAGGGCGCCCCACGTCCGCTCCCTGAGGGCATAGGTTTCTATACGGCATTCCTGAACTCTTTGCACTAATGAGCCCGGGCCTTTTTCCCGTCTCGCCGCTACACATATGGGTCTTTTTCCGCTCTCCTGTTCCCCACGGTTAGTCCCTTTGGACGTCCGTGACATGCACAAGACCTAAATGAGTCACTTGTGAACAAAAGCTATAATGACTGACTGACAACACACACAAAAACATCAGGATGCATACTGTATATCCAGAATGTATAAACTGATAAAGAGCAGTCTTGCTGAGATCTAAGATACACACAGATCTCTGCCGCTGAAGTGTTTTAGTAGTATATTATCTGTATCTGTAAAACAATAAAAAAGTGTAGATTTAAAAAAGGTTTAATGAGGACAGCATTTTTCATGTTTTTCTTGAAAAAACAAATGCATTATTTGGAAGATCTTTTTTTACCTGACCCTACTTTGTGTCTCTATTTTTTTTTCTTATTTTCTTAATTTGTATTCAGAGGCAAACATGGCTAAATGGATAAATCAATCAAACACGGATATATCAAGCTCCTTCACAGGGGAAATATGAACCTTATAGACATTATAATAGTATTGGGCTAAGAGATACAACGAAACATTTAAAACTGAGTAACTAAAAATAATGTGCAAATGTCACATTCAATTATTTTTAAAATGTATTCAGTGTAATGGTATTATGTTGAAAGATTTTGATTCATTTGCATATGATTTGTCTAAGGCAATTCTTAGACAAAAACAAAATTGTAACATGAAACAGACTGAGTGATTTTTTAATTCCTGTAAAACTGCATTTCCCTTGAGCTCTCTAGTGTTGGGATTCAACAAAATCCGAAGATCACCTCCGCTAAACTGAAATTAATTGAAACAATTTGCTGTACTGAGCTTAGAGAATACCCTGCTAAAGGTATTTGTGTCTGGAATCAAAGAAAATTCATTCATTCATTTGAATTCCTATCAGTGAAGGATTGAGGAGAACAGAAAACAGTAAATCATAATCCATTCCTTCTGGCCATCATTTGACTTTGTCAAGAACTTACTCTTTCTCCCAGTAACAGAAAGTTTCTTCTTACAAAACTCTTTTTGCTTAGTTTTTTTTTTTTTTGGCGGGAGTCACCACTCAGATTTTGCAACCTGGGGCAGTCAGTGTTCTCAAGATCATTACGTTTAGATTTTTCCCATAACTGGAAGCAAATCCAAAAAGCTTTATTTTGCTTTTGTAGAATCGAAAAGAGAACAAGGCATGAGATTGAAAACTATAAACTATAAAACAGCATTCAGTAGAGAATGGGTTCAGCCTTCAGAGTGAAAATGCAGGTTGAAGCTTTCCACTTCAATGACAAGAACTAAATGGCCAACTCAACTGTCATTTTCAGGAGTAAGATTTTGTAAGTTTCAGGAGTAAGAGTAAGTTTGGAATCAAGCTTTGAAAAGTAGCTTCATTTCATACATCACAGGGTCAGATTCCCACATGACCTTTGAGGAGAAACTTGATGGCAACAGGCCTTTGTAGGCTTGGGGGTGGAGCGCCAGCCTAACCTGGGTGTTTCTGCAAGAGAAGTACAGCTCTGCTTTGTGTCTGCCTGGAGGGTTCAGAAAAAACACATCTTCTCTCTCTAGAGTACTGTTGGTGTTTCAAACTCAGTTCCTCTGGGTTTCCTTAAAACCATCAGTTACATAGGTGGTTAGGACCTAGGCAGTGTTCTGTTGCCTAGTCAAGAACTGTATAGTGATCTTTAAGGAGGTGACAACACCTTCTGTATCAGGCTCAGAGGGGCTCAGCTACACAAGGTATGAAGTGGAAGATGATGGACACAACTACAATTTAAGAGAAAGACCATTTACATTTGTTACTGCCTTGGGGTATGAAAAACAATAAGATTTAGCCTCTGTGAAGGCCAGTGAATTGTGAAAAAAAATATCCAACGCAGACCCTTTATTGGCAGTAATTTAGTTCAGACCTAGAGCAGATTCTAAATTCTTATGTGTTTCTCTGCATGAAGGCCTATGGGAATTTTGGTAAAGCACTAATAAAGCATAAACAGCTCATGTTTGGCATATTTCTTACTGAATGTAAAGGTGGGAATTGTGTGTTTCTGTTAACCCAATACTCCCAATCCATAAAAAAAAACTAATTTATAGTTTCCTTTCTTTGGAAAACCTTTTCTAGATTAGGAAAAGAAGCACAAAAGAGAACCGAAGACTTCAGTTATTTAAACTGGTTCTACTAAAATCTAAATTATTTAAATGAGAACTTCAGGCGAACAGATCCATTGTGTAAGAATGTTCATTTTGCACTTGAATGTGGAGATAAAGTTCTCTATTTGTTTCACTTTCCCAGGTGAGCCGAAGATCAGAACTTCCCTGGATGAAAAGGCCTGTTTTTAGTAGAAATGGTGGAACTATTTCTTCATATTTGTGGAAATGTAAAAAATCCAAAGAGAATGAAATAGGTCTTCAAAACCAAAAATAATTATTGTTCTGTTCAAACACCATGGTCCTTTTACAATGGTTTTGTATAATAATTGTCATTACAGTGCATTCAGTACACACAGTCCTTGGAAAACAGTTAGAAGAGCCAAAATCAATGTCATGTGCAATCTTATCATCTGTGTTTAGGTTAGGTTCCATATTTATGATTATTCTTACAATTTTCCAACAACTGTAGCAAATTTTCAGCCACACCATAAAATTGTTAAACTGGTTTTGCACTGTAAAACTCCCTTCTTAAGGGGGTTGTAATGCAAACATGTTGTATAATTATGGTTTCAATATTAAAATATTTATGCCCTTGTCAAGGACCATTAATCTCAAACTCATCTCAACATGATTCGCATGCTTTTTAGGGGGAGAGCTACAAGCAATTTTTCCAGTACAGCCCACAGACAGGAGTTATTTTAACATGCCTCCCTGCTTTATTTATGTCAGAGAGTGCTGGAGCTGTTTCATTAGTCTGCAGCTCTGCACAGATATTTTAAAGAGTAGCTTAATTCGGGGGATGTTCTCATTATCTGGCAGGGATAATGGATAAACAGAACTGCTTCTGCTATATCCACAGAAATCAAGTGAGACACCACTCGAAGTCCATTTCAACTAATTTAACAGATTCAACAGGACCCACAAATCAATAGTGTTGAAACAACAGATTCTTCCCCATTTAACAATTTAGAAAGGGTGTGCACATATTCAGTCCTGGGACATCTTTTCTAAATGCTACCTGTTTTTTAAGACAGGTAGGGGTTTATGATCAAATACTAAAGAACTGTACACATACTGTATGCAACTGCAAAAATGTTTTTATGAAAGCCTTTTTGCAGCCTTTGTAAATCCCACAAATGTTATTTCCTAGAAAAAAAAGCACAATATTAAAACTATGGTTACAAAACAAACTGTTGTACTACCAAACACTGTAGGTAATTTTCTGATGTGCTATTTTTGTCCCGTGTGAGTTACCGTGATTAAATTAGTTACAAGTCAGCAAATAAATGAACAATTATACCCATGGGAATAAAAATAAAACATATCCTTTGCCTAGAATACATATCACAGTTGCTACAATGAACATTGTGAAGAACACCCTTTCATACTCCAGTAAACTATCACTTGTAAGTACTCGCTGAACTACACTGAAACTCTCAGTCAATTTTGATAACTGCCATTGCAGTTGACTCCGAAGACACAAAGACACAGCTAAAATAAATGCTTGAGATGACAGGGTAGAGTGTATGAATTGTCATGTAGGAGATATTATGAGAGAATGAACAAAAGCACAGGAGTCACACATTCTCAAAATAGAGAACATTGGATCAACTTTCTGTTCTCTAGCTAATGGGTTTCTCTACCTTAAGAACCTAAGGATTCTCTACTATATGTTGAAATACAGTATCTTAAAAGTCTTCCCAGATTATTTTTTAAAAACAATATAAGGTCCTCCATATACGACAATATAAAGCTGCTTAAAACATGATTCTTGATTTTCAGAGTGTGCAGCAAATACTGCTGCATGATGTCTTCACATGACAGAGGTGGATGTGTTTTATTAATTTGACTGCTATATATAGATGGCTTGTACTCATGCAAATGAAAAGGGAACAGTTTCATTATCATCTTGACTTGAACTATGCTAACCCTCATACAAGATGAACACTTCTACAGGGATGAATTAAAGAACAGAAAGCAGAGTTCAGATATGATGGGACAGCTGCTTTCATGTGTGGGACCTTGAGGATTAATGTGCTTTTTTTCATGAAAAGAGGGGAGAGATTCCTAACAAACTTGCTTTTGCATCTTACCACTATCTCACTAATCCACTTTACAGCTGTTGGTGCTGTTTTTCACTCTGACAAGAAGGAAAAACATACTAAGTCATTTGCTATTTAAGTTCCATCTATTAAAGGAGTGGCACAAAGAAATAAACTAAGCAAGAACCAAAGGTGACAGGTGCTTGTTTCTGATGTGAACCCAGGGGCCTTAATCATATTTTAGGCAGAAAATGGTTTGTCTTTCTCGAAAGAAAGCAATATCTCAAGCTAAGTAATCGTTTACGCTTTTAAGAGACAGCTCACAATTGCTTATGTACAGCTTTGCCTTGTTAAGCTTTTTCAGGTTATTTCTTCCATTAAATAACATCGGGCTCAAGTGTTTTAAGGAGTTTACACTGCTTTATGTCACCAGAGGAGAATGTATGAAGGTGCTTATATTCTCTTGTATGTGCAATACAGCATAATGCACTGATAGCTTGTTCGTAAAAGGTTTCAATGCTTATCTTTTTGAAGGGAAACGTGTGTCTACTTACTATATGCAAGAACTCTTGTAATTCGTCCCTGTTCCACTTGAGTCTCACAACTTCAGAAACACCACAGTACCTCCACATTCTTTCTCTGTTTACAAATATAATTCTGAGCCTGGATAGTACCTGTCCTTGCAAATCTAAAAATTCAGAAGCTTTGCAAATGACATAAGTGTTTCAGGTTCTCCCAGAAGGGATGACAACATCAGGAGAGCTGGAGAAAAAGAGCAGACATTATGTCATAAAGGAGCCAGCGGTTGTCTATGGAGACTGAGGTTGAAGAGCTGCTTGTTCGAGAACAGGAGAGAGGTGTTTGGATTGTGAAGCTTTAAGGCCAGTGAGCATGAGGAAGGAGAGAATGAGGCACAGAAGTGACAAAGTGCCTTGTACTTTGATAGACATCTGTCTCCAGCAAGACTATGCTATATAAAAAGGAACACAGCAAGCATGTATTTCTTCACAAGAAAGCAGAAGAGCAAGGTTACATTTTGACCTCCTCCCAAACTTTTAACAACTCTCTTTGCTGTCAAATGGAAAGTTTATTTTGAACCCTCAAAAGCTGAAAAATGAAAGATGAATGAATGAAAGATGAAAAAGGAGGGTGGTAATTCAATGTAAAAGATGCTTGGACTTTGAGAATATATTATTCTATTAGGCAAAACACGTATACCTTGAAGTACCCGAAACAAATTTAAAAGAAGGTTTTGTTAACTGTGCTGTAATGAGTAGCATTATTATGAGTAGCATTATAATGAGTACAGTATATACCTATTCTTTCTATCCCAAAGGCATGTGTGCACACATGACAGTCTTCCCAGAGGTCATGAGTAAATCCCAAGGTCCAAGGTTAAAATCAAGGGCTTGACGGTAGCAATGGGAATGTTGATTTTAAAGTCTGATGCAAGGGTTATTACACAACAGTAAGCTCAGGTCAGCAACAGCGTCTCAGCTAACATATCCTACGTATTATGTCTGCCAGATCACATACTGTGTTCCAGTAAGGCCAAACGGTCAACACTGATAAGTTAAGACATTAATCTTCAAGAGAAATCCAGGGGAAAAAATGTGGGGAAAAAAAGACGATAATCTGCAACATACTGTATAACTCCAGCAGCACAGAAATGTGTCGATACTTATGTTCATCTCTGAAAAGACTTTGCGCAGAAAACTGACATGTATGATGTGGAACAATTTAGGATCGTGGACCCTAGTTTCCTGAAGCATTTTTCTGTGCATCATATACACTTCCCTACATAAAGCTTAGAATCTGGCAGTATTGTATTTTTGGGGGGGATGTTAAAAAGCTTTTGCATTTACCAGCAGGTAATGAGGGTTTGTTTAGCAAGACTACTGCAATTCATTCATTATTCAGCTGCTAAAAGAGGCATTACAAATACACTACAAGACGCCACAAGGGATGAGTGTCTTGAAGGTGGGTAGGTTAGAGGAGTGTGCCTACACTCTCTTCTGCGTGCAGTTGCTGGGTTTATAATTGTGAGTCTCTAAACACGAAAAATAAGGATGCAACAAACAATTAGCTGCCCATGCTAATGTTTTAAAAAAACTTCCTTAAAGTGGCATTCTTGTGTTCTGGTTATATTCGTTGTATATTGTGGGATCCTTTGCTTTTTCAACTATAATCAGAAAGTTGCATGTTTCTGGTAAGCAGCCTGGATTGTATGCCAGAAGCACAGGTACTGGACAGGACAAGACCCATGGAAGGGGCACCAAACCACTGAGGCAGACAGACGCACACATACAGGAACCATGTAGAGACACCAATTAAGCTACTGTATCTTCAGTTGTGAAACTGGAGCACCTGGAGAAATCCCCACATGGACACAGGGGACACGTGCAAACCCCACACAGAAAGTGGGACAGATCACATTCAAAGGACTTGACCAGGACTCAAGAACTGTGAGGCAACAGTGTCACATGCCACACTCACTATGCACTAGGGTGGTGCAGTGGCTCTGTGGCTCAGGACCTGTGCCTGTGGCTGGCAGAGGAATCCTACTCTGTTGGGCCCCTGAGCAAGGCCCTTAACCCCAGCTGCTCCAGGGGTGCTGTATAAATGGCTGACCCTGTGCTCTGACCCCAAGCTTCTCTCCCTGTCTGTGTGTCTCATGGAGAGCAAGTTGGGGCATGCAAAAAGACAAATTCCTAATGCAAGAAATTGTATATGTCCAATAAAGTGATCTCTCTCTTTTGTTTAAACTTTACTTTTTTCAGAAATACCCAAATAAAGTATGTTATAAAATTGTAATGTCGCTCCCTTCTGTTCTTAGTGAAGGTCTTTTTCAGGTTATTCCAGTTTCCCTGTAGTTGAGAAAAGCCCTCAGCCTTTCACTGTGGAATCCCAGCATGCCTCACACTCACAGCAAGCCAACAGTTCTCCACAGAAGTACTGTAATTAGACCCTGCTGCCTTCTTCTGTAGTCCCCCAGGGAAATTAACTCAATGAGAAACTCTTGGTAAAGATTAGGGTTTTCCACGACACCCATTCAATTACCAAAGTCCATTAGCAATCAATCGTCTATTTGAAAACCAATTTTGAATGTACCTTACTATAACCATCTAGCAATTCAGAGGGCAGAGACACCAACCAATCATTGTGCTCTAGTCTACAGCACTTCAGAAACCTGTCAGTTCTGACTGTTTATGTTTTTGGCCTTCAAATCATTAATACGTATCCTGGGTTCAGTGAGTATTTGTACAGGAGACCATAGCTACAGATCAGACTCAGGAGTATTATTTCCCAAACTAAAACTGTTCAGAAATGTGCAATTCTGGCAGGAATGCTAAGTAAAAAAATAAACTGTCTCAGAAATAAGTAATGACCATCAACTTCAATTTTACAGTGGCCAAAATGAGAGGAAAATGCCAGTTTATTTAATAGCATAAGTAAGATCACATAAGAGAGGAAGACATTCTGCCTTACTCATTTGATTGCTATCGGTTTATTCAGGGCTGGGGTTTTCTTGAAGGATCCTGATCAATCTCCGCCCACAATGTGGTGGGGGTAGCCTTGTCTGGACATACTCGCTGAATTTTACATTATTGTTAGCTGCTATTTTTTTTAAGAATCTTTATGATGCTTTTTTTTTTAAAAAAAACTGTTCAATTTCTAGGCAGCAGAAACAAACAGGAGTACAGTTTAGAACCAGAGTGCGTGTGTGTTACAAAACGAGTGAAAGTGCTGAAGAACGTTGCTGCCAAAAAAGAAATGGGTCTCTTTTCCAGGAAAGAAACCGCCTGGTCGTCAGTCCTGTTACAAAACCGCACAGCTGCATTCACTTGTACTGTAGTCGCTACTTTGATGTCACAGTCCCCGGGCAAGGTTGACGAACTCAGGGAGCAAACGTGAGCTCTGCAGTGAGGGCCTGAGTGACTGAGCTCCATCTTAACTTCTGTTCCGACCATTCATTCAGATGGGAATTGCGCCTCAGGCGTACAACCTCTCGTTTATCACTCGGAGAAAACAGCGTGGCCAGCCAGCTTTAAAAAGCCGCCTACAGAAAAACTGGAACGTGGGCGGAGAATGCATGAATGAAATGCTTTTTGCATATAAATTGTATATTCTTTTAGATTGTAAAATCTACTCTTGCGGGATGCTGACATTTTTCCTTCGCTTAAATATTTAGTTTGCCATCATCTTTTGTTAAGAAAGCGTAATTTATACATTCATAACTCGAAAGGCAGCGACAATAAACGTCAATTAGCGTTTTGGAATAAGCGTAACAGCTAGCAGAGCGTTAGGGACCACAGAAAGCAGAAAGCACTAGAAGATATTAAGGAGTCAAAGGTCAGCTGAGGTGGTGCTATATTGTCCATGTCCTGAATTTTTCACAAAAGAGGACTGAAATGTGATTGCAGCTCAGGTCATGTGAGAGTGCTCAGTACAATAGTATTTATTATTGTAACGCTTACGGCCGACAAGCACTGTGTGTAAGAGCCGGCGTACCTGAGCGGGTGACGTCACCGCCCTTCCCTGTGATAGCAGGACCACAGCTACTGGGCTGTAGAGAGATCTCTCTTTAGCTCAACGGGGCTAGGTCGCTGCAGAGAGACGCGGAAGTCCCGGGTTCGAGCCTCCAGTCGGGATGGGGCCGACCAGATGCGGCAAGGGCGCCCGCCTGAGCCCCCGTTGCGTTACATTATTTTCATAAAAGTGGGTGGGTACTGTCATTAAAACTGCCAGACTGTGCACTGTCCCTCAGTGTGATGCACTGTAGTGTACAGTAAGTGTAATGAGCAGACAGGTAGAAAGTGAAGAGTTATGTGAACAGATGAAAAAAGTGACACTGAGTGTGAACTTTAGGTAAAACCTGAGGTCCTTCCTCCCTGCTTGTCATAATTAGTACAGCGAGAAGACTTACTGCTGTTTGTTAAAATCCTGGGGTTAGCTCTCCTGTTTTCTAGGAAATTTCATGCCATTATCTCATTCAATCACTAAACCAAGATAATACAGCAGGTAAGCTGCTGAGTGAGCTTGGTGTTTTAGACAAGATTAACACCCCCTGGTATATCCCAGCAGCTTAATCACTCCACAACTCACACCTGGCAGCCCACTGAAGCTCAGCAGGTACTGGCCAATATCTGGTTGGGAGACTCAAGGGAAATGTCAGGTTGTTGCTGAAAGAGGTGATAGTGGGACTAGTAGGGTGCCCTCACCCTGTGGTCTGTGTGCTTGCTAATGCCCCAATATAGCAATGGTGACACTATACTGTAAAAGAGTTCCAACCTTTGTACGAGACATAAAACCAAGGTCCAGAGTCTCTGTTGTCATTAAAAATACCAGGGCATTTCTCGAAAAGAGTAAGGGTGTAAATCTTGGCCAAATTTCCCCCTGTCCATTACCAATCATGGCCTCCTAATAATCTCCATATATAAATTGGCTTCATCACTCTGCTCTCCTCCCCACTAATAGCTGGTGTGTGGGGAGAGTTCTGGATCACTTTGGCTGCTGTTGCATCATCCAGGTGGGGCTGCACACTGGTGGTGGAGGGGCGTCCCCATTACTTGTAAAGCGCTTTGAGAGGAGTGTCCAGAAAAGCGCAATGTAAGTGCAGGGATTATTTATTAGATGTATTAAGACAATAAAAATAATCTTGCTGACTCTTGAGATTTGATTTGCAACTGTATAAACAAATGCCTAGCATCCATCTTCATCTGGCAGCATGCTAACTTAAAACAGCCTTATTTGTTTTGAACGAAGTGCTTTCTGCTGAGCTGGGAGCTTGATCTCTGCTAAAGTGCTGGTGATATGAATCCAATGAAGCAACTTCAGGCAGCAGCGTGGAGCAGTGCTTAGGGCTCTGTCTTTGAATAACAGATTTGTAAATTAGATCCTAGGTAAATTACTACAGATATACCCAAGAGCAAGGGACGTCACTCAGATTGCTTTAGTAAATGGCCTGTTACTGTATATAAATAAACATTCTCAGGGCTGTCACTCTAAGTGTGAGCTTGTCCTTCATTTACTTATCTAGAAAATTAAGGACCAAAACCTTTAAAGCCATAATATATATTTACATTTTAAAATGCATTCTGTACCTTATTGTATCCTTTTTTCCTCACAAGAACATGTCATTCTGACTGTTTTTCTTCTGTCGCTGAAGTTGAAGGTAAATCAAATACGTTCAGCTACAACAGACCTAACAGTTAACGTGGACGCGTGCTCATTGTTGAAGTAAACATTTGTCTGTTGTCACAGTGGTTGAAGGGCTCCCCCTGTGTCTGTGTCTTGTAGTGAAGAAGGGGAGTGTTCTCCCCATCAGCCCATGTGCCTTGGTCCAGCAGGCTCTGGGAGACCTGGAGATGAGTCAGTCCTGATGAGCACGTCGGTGGTTTCAAAGGCTCAGAGGATGACAGGAGCTGAAGCAGAGAAAGGAGGAGGAGAAAAGTGGGAGCTACAGTACTGACAGAGCAGTGCTCTGTTGGTCTACAGAGATGGAGGTGGGGGTGGCAGGGTTAGGGGATTCCTTAAAGGACAGGTAAGAGTGCGATGAAATGCATCCTGTGAGCTGGTATTTAGAATAACGAGAGCACAGCACACTGCACTGCCAAGACGATGTCAAAGCAGTCCGCTGTAAAAGGTGACAAGAATTATTTAAAGGATGCAAGAGCCATTTTGTGTCTAGGGGAACAGGAGCACAGACCTGTTGGAAGCTTGTATTCACAAACCAAAAAGATTTGTTCAGGACACTGATAGCCATAAATGTATCTGCTAGGCCTGATATTCAGTAAGATTTCAGGGGTTATAAATCCACTATGATGTTAACCACAGGCCTTCCATCCAGGGTGTATCCTGCTGTGCGCCCACTGCTCACTGGGTGAGGCTCCACCATGACGCTGAATTAGATGCAGTGCTTAAAAGAAGAACGGATCCACTAATTCCAAAGAAAGAAGAAGGCAGCTATTTTTTGGTGGTAGCAGTGAATAGACAGAAATAACAGGAGTACCTCATATCTGACATCTTTGCCTGCTGGATTTGGATTTCCTCTTACAGAAACATACAGTGTTTCTGATACAGTACCTAAACTGAACGTTTCACTGATGCAGGATATGAAACGGTCCTAAAATATTTCAAAATAAATCTTAAAATATTTACCCCAAGCTAAAGAAGGTCTATCACAAATGTGACATTTTTCATTGATAGCTCATTTTAGTGTCCTGGTTCTAAATGCCTAGTGACAACTAACCTACTTCAAAGCAAAAGACTGGTGAAAGGTATGCAGTAGATGTGTTTTCTGTACTATAACAAAGCCCTCTACAAACCAACCTGAAAGTGGAATACAAATAGCTTGAAGATATTCTGGAAACTAGATGTAAACATTGCCGTGTGAAGCTGTTGCAGACACTGTGGTGTTTGCTGGTTCCCCCGAATTAATTGTTTGAATACCTAGTGTAATCACTCAGCTGTCAGATCCCTAGGCAGAGTATAACTTCAAAAATCTAAGGCTCCACCTGCAGGGTGGAATTATGTCTGATACCCTGCATTTTGAAACTAAAGTTATACTGCAAATCACGTTCTCAGCAGGATAAAATGGTTCAGTTACTGCTTTCAAAATCAGGTGCAAAGAAGACCCCTCCATTCCATTTACAGCAATTTTCTCCATTTTCTTCCACAGAACATCCCTCCTTATGATTACTCCAGAACTGGATGGTGCAGCATTTGTTTAATGGTGAATAAATACCTCCACGAGACATAGTGCAACATGTAATTGGTGGCCCTTCAATAAAGAACAATAAATTAACTCATGCTTTCGATTTACCACCAGTTTACAGTGCTGTTGATGGAATCACATTTAAATGTGAAATGTACTGTACAGACAATAAACATGAGAACCTAGAGGCTTGGAAACCCATTCATTTTCATATCTGCAGCAATACCAGAAATAAAAAAAATCATTCCTTTCTTCTATATTGCTCAATTCGAATTCCAAATATTATGTTTTGCTGTGATGATCCTCATTTGTTTTCAAAAGACTGACAGCACATACATGTACAGTAAAACTAACAAAGCCAGAACATCCAAATATTTACCACGGCATTGTCTGGTCTCCTACTGTGTGTGTGGGAAGTGCCTGCCTGTTCTGTTGTGTCCCTGCCCTCCCTGGGGCTCACTGACTTGCTGAAAAGCGTGATTTATGTGCTACACAGTCAAATTATTGGTAGTTGTTTAGAATCTTAGCATTCAGCCTGTATCTGATTGTTTCCCAGTTACAACAGAGAAGCAGAAAAAACAGCAGACAGCTGAGCACACAGTCTATGACATTCTTGTTGCCTTGACAAATGGCAATGTAAAGGAACAGGAACATTACTAATTTCCAAGTATGATAATTAAAAAACATATTGTTTCCTTTTTGACTCATGCCTTCCATTTACAGGATTTTACTTTACTTTTGCTGTGATTAATTACAACGTTCCTAGTCCTTCACATTACATAGACCTTTACATTATTTTACTTAGCTCTGTGCCAAGTTGATAACAGGAAGAGATTTCCCTCTCTGTATATTAAAACTAGTACAGTGACATGGAAGTCTTTCCAAGATTTGAGAACCCTCTGAAGCCTGAGGCCAGCCATTATAAGGATGTACAGTACTGTTTATACTCTCAAGACTTCTTGAAGCATGCTAACATCACTGATCTATTAAACCATGAGATAAGAGAGGCCCCAAGGCATTAAAGCCCATTACGCTCAGTGTCCAACAAGGAAGGCTCTTTATTTTTCCATTCCACCAGCAGTGACATTTCTCAGCCTCAAACCGTCGTGTGGGCAAGTAAGCATGTATTTCCAGTTCTACTACTGCCAAACATATACCCTCAGAAACACAAATAACTATTCTTTTTAGCAGAGCACTAAATTTAGAAAAATGTATGATTTTTCTTTTATTTAGAGGAAACATGTCATTTAAAATAACAGAGTTTTGTATCTCCTTCAGACTGGTAAGACCTGGCATTAGAAGAGGCTGGGCAGTATGAGAGATGGTAGTTGTGCTGATTAGTATCATACCAATCCCTCCACTTCTGTTTGTGGTCATACTATCACAGCATGACAGAGCTCCATTACAGGTATGTACTGATGCACAAGCACTGAGAGCACCCAGTGTTTCTGCTCCCTGGAAATGGCAGCTCAGCTCTGGAAGCGATTCCTGTGGGTTGGTGGCCTGGGAAAACGTCCACGACGTTGCAGGTGGGAACAATGTCGATTTTATGGAAATATGATCCCCTGTGGAATCGTTAAGCTCCTATATACACAAGCAGTCCATACAAATACTAAGAGTCTAGACAGAGACTCCAAATCAATGTATTTTAGGCACACTACAGCTGTAGCTTTCAACCCAATATACATCTGCAAGTTTATACTGCATATTTCTTTCATTTGTCTTATAACTACATGAGAAAAGTGATGAAGAACTCAAATTCATTATCAATGAATTCTTCTCTTCGATGCTCTAATGGAAACGAAATAATGCTTAAACAATGTGTCTACATTTTATTTTAATAAATTATGGATTTTCTTAATTGGAATTGCACGCAAATGAAAATTCTATTGTATTCTTGCATGAATAAAAGTGTATACTCTGTTATGACAAATTTGCTATATAAAGTGGGAAATTATGTCTGAAAGCCCAAATTTTCTGAAAATGCTCTAATATTATTCATTACAGTATATTGAAAGAATATTAAATTCTAGAGAACACCATAAGTAACAAGGGTATGGTATGTCACATAAGAGACTAATGTCAAAAACATTACTGAAATAATATCTATTCCTCTCGCAAAGAATCACACTATGCACAAAGGAATAGTGACAGTGATGACTGTTATCATTTCCTTCCTGATATTTGTGGTAACTAAAAGGCAATGAAAGTTAGGTAGTACTTACAAATGGGGCTGAGCAATGAATCATCCATCTGGGAAAACACTGCTTGTGCAATTCAGGGAGCGCGTACTGTGCTTCAAACGTAAAAAAAAAGCAATGACCTAGATGCAACTCTTTTGAGAAATAGGCCATCTTCACTTGTCTTCTGTAGCACGTGGTGAATGGTAATTAACGGAGTGAACATGCACGTTGTGTTTCTATGTAGGTTTTCTGAGCTGAATATCCATTACATGTGTCAATGAAAGATTCGAGATTTTTTTAAGCATTGCCGAGGGTAGACTTTACGCTGTGCAAAGAACCTAGAATTACAGGAATGAGGAGTCGAGTGATAACTACACAGTCATCATCTATGCGTGTGTAGACGGTACATAAAACATTGAGAGCCTCTGACACAGTGAGGACTAACTTCCTGGAAGGAAAGAATCTCTAGTTTGAAGCTTTACCGCAGGAAAACTAGTAACTGCGAAGAACTGAAAGCAGCGTACTAACTGCGTGGTTAGTACGTAACTCCGTACTAAACTCGTTCGTTGTAATTCACCATATTATTATTAGACGTGTTTATGCGGTGGCAGCAGCATACCATTTATTTTATTGCAATGCAGTGTTTGTTTTAAAAATTACTTCTCTTGTCCGTTTGATACAGTACCTAAACTGTAATCAAAACATTTCCGAAAACATTTTGGATGGTTTTTAAAAACGCCATTGTCCTCGCTTTGATCACTCTGCTGAAAAAGAAAAGGGAGGACTTTCACTTAACTAACTGCTGAAGTCTTCAAATGAGATTTTTGAGTATTACTGCGAGGGAGCACAGCAACAAAATGATTTGGGTTACATTTATTTTTCTACAGGTTTACATGTTTTTATGATCATTTCACGAGACCCGGATTTTAGATATACTGACCACCACTGCCGTCTTCATTGGAATGGGGATAAAAAATCGCCTTCCTGTTTGGGACTGATTGGGGTTGTGCCTGTTTTCTCCAGTGCAAGTCTTTTATCTCAGCTCATCTTTTAGAATTAATTTACTTTCTTGGGTTTCTTTCAAAACTTCTGCTGCCATTCATTTATATTTTAGATACTTCTGAACTTTTAGGTTTAGTTGAAAGTTTTAGAGTTGTCAGCCCCAACAGGATGCATTTGCATAGTATCCATACCTGCAACCTGCAAGATGAACTTTGAGGTTATGTTACCAGATCCAATTGTCTTAATTTTTTTAGCCAATAAGAACTCTTTGCGTCTAGGAGTAGAATGATATCCCAGTACAGTAGTTATTGCCACAGGCTGCTTTGCATTTTGCTGGTATACATATGTCACAAGCAATACAAGTGTCTGAAAATTTCCCCATCTAGTTTTAATGTGATCTCTGGATTGCATTGCTCTCCAAAAGTGGGCTTAATCACATTTTGGTGTGACATAGGGAGAACTGACTGAGAAAATATGTTTAACTGGCAGTCATATCTGCTAAACATTTTTGTGGAAGTGTAGATAGTATCTGATATTTAACAATGATGATATCTTACACAGAAGATATGTAGTGTGGAAAAAACCTAGAAGCTTCAAACTGACAGGGCTCAATATCCATTCCTTTCAATCCCCTGTCCAGAAGCCTGTGTGCTTCACTCCTGAGAGGGCCCTTAACTTGAACATGTCTCTTCCAACTCCTACACACACACCCCTTTCATCTTCAGAGGCGGACAGTCCATCAAGACACATACACCTGATTACTGCTTTGTGGAAACCTCATTAAATAAACCATTCACTCAATACTGCTTCTAGGGAGACAGAGGCCTTTTATTTAGAACTGGTTCAGTGCACACCAGAGTCTCAGCTCTTCACTAATTACAGCGTGGGTCACTTTGACAACCAACATAATAGGTAGAGGGTTTTAACTCTCTAACAATAGCTGTTTCGCTGGCTTTAGGTTTCTCAAAACCCACTATAACGTCAAGATCTAAAGCTCAGATATTAATTTTTCCTGTGCAACCTTTATACATTCTAATGGTGTCAAGAAACATCAGAATTACAAAATGGATATCAGGGTAAATGACCAAGTGCAGTTCATTTTAAAAATAATTTAGAAAATTAAAGAAAATATAGAGGTTTCTTAAATGTTGCTCTGTTTAATCCTCTTGTTTTAGTTTGAATGAGATATAAAATCATTTGCCCATTCTAGGACTTACAAGATACCCCACAACTGCAACTTTCATATGTTTAAGACTTCATTTCTCTTGTTGATAAGGTAAAGCTTTAGTTTATTTGAAACACCATGTTGTGTTTTTTTATTTTGCTTTATGTATGTCTAGAAACATCCCAGAACCTGGCTCAGACGATCTTTGGTTGCCGTCCTTCACCAATTGAAACATTCCTTCAAATAGATTTTTGTGTAAGCCTTCCCCCTAGTGGTTCTTTAAAGATCTGGAGCACATCAAATGTGTTTGGAACATCTACAGGCTAGCCCAGTGGTACCCAGGCTTGGCCTAATGTACCAAGTCCGTGTTGTCCTGTCCCTTCTATTTGTGTTGATCCTTGAATCTTTCATTTATCCAGTTATTTGATTTTAATGTGTTGATTGCATTAAGATCATAGTTTAAAAAAATATCCCTTTTATGTTTATTATTTCCCTGGAGTGTACTAATGTACTGTATCTGTATTTCAATATGGTTTAGAAATTGTAGCTTTTAGCCTTAGCTCTCTAAACAGCTCCTAAATTGGTTAGCAATTAAAGCTGGCCATCTGTAATTTCCAATGCCTATGCCAAACATAGCCTGCGGGACAAGGTGTCTGAATTCACGCAGGCATTATTCACATGTTAAGTGCCTTGTGCCAGCCAAGATCATTAGCCACAGTCCTGTTTTCTCAGAACTACCAATGAGACCAGATCGAGATTGTGTTTTTTCGGAACAGGGTTGTTGGTGTACTTACTTGACTCACTTGACATAAGTGGCATACATTTACTGAACAAAAACCACCTGTCTTGCTGGTTTGTTGTGCCTTAATGACGTAAGCGCGGGAAATCTTTATGCTGAGTTCCTCAATTCATCGACGACATAAGTGAGAAGAAGACATAGCAAGAAGCAAGCAGACATATATCAGGGACAGCCTGTATTCCTGTAATTAGATGAGCACGGGGGAATACAATTTAACTCCAAATATTGCTCTAGATTGTACAGTTCAGACATTCAATTTGATTGGTAGAAATCTAGGAAGCTTTCTCAATTTCTTCATTTACCTAATCTTTCTCCTGTAGTTTCAGATGTACTAGATTATTCTATAATCTGTATCAAAATTCAGTGAGGTACAGGACAGGACAAAGGGAAAATCTCCTGGCTTTATGGTATCTCACTGAATTTTATCTAATAATTTTACCCAAATTAGTTCTTCTTTATCTTGACATGATACATAGGGTCATTGAAAAAGGCTATTTCTTAAAGGCTTAACACCACTGTTAATACCACTGTTAAATCTCCCTGGAGGGGGGATAAGATATTTTAGCTGAAGGTCTGTGTGACAAATCTAGTTAACCATTATTACATGTTTTCTTAAGTAGGTCTGTCCTCTAATAATGTTCTGTCTGCTCCAGTTTATACAGGTGGCTCCAGACATTGTCTCCTCGTGAACCATTCTGTCATTAGAAGCAGAAGGCATTTGAGCTGCATGAGTGGGAATACCTGTGTTTGGTTCTTCCCAATTTGGTATTTTTAGTTGCTCTCCTCATGGCAACTATTTATCTACTACTTCTGCACCTGGTGTCATAATTACAATTAGTAATGCATATCACTTTGTGCAGATGATAAACGGTTGTATATACAGTATAGACTTCGCACTTTGCCTCCTCTGATACCTGTTGTCAATGATTTCAGTGCTTTGTCAGGTTGTACAATTAATTTCTCCATGTCTGCACTGCTGCGGATTAACCCCACAGTGGAGAGAAAACTGGCCTCTTCCGAAATGTGCAGCTGGTCAAAAACTCGAGACATAGGTAAGTCGCAGTTAACACTGCAGTGCATTGCTGGAAAGAGCTGCATAAACCCAATACACAGAAATTAAAAACAAATTGTTCTTCACTGCTGCGGTTCCAGAGCGGGCATGGTAGATCTTTGGAGTGCGGATGTTCATGGGGTCTTTGTGCTTTGGCGTTTCATTATAACTGCTTGGTGGAAAAGTACCACTGTTGGGCTACAGTAGGCGAGTTGGTTCGGTGTCGGAAGGGGAATGGATATCTTTATTTTTGTACTGCATTTTGTGGGGTTTGGAAAAAACAAAAATCAGTTCACAGAAAAGAAATGGGTCAATTCTTATTGTCGGTGTTGCAGATGTGGTCACTTAAGATGAACAGGCAAAAACCTTTCTGTGACACCAGAACTCTGTTGCAGCCAGATGTACTTCTCTTTCTTGAAATAGTAGGTCATGTGTTTGTCTGTCCGCACACATCCTGCACGTAGAAGATTGCCACATGTGAAATTGAGTCTAAAATGAAAATAACTTTTGGTATTGGCCTGACAAATGAACAATTCATACCAAACAAAAAGTCAGTGATTGACGTATTAGTTAATAGTACATGCTAGTTCCTCTCCTGTCTAAACACCAGCCTTTTTTTCCAAGGAAAACCTTTGTTAAATTATTTGTACGTAGTCAGCAGGTGGCAATCACTGAACCTTTACTGCAAATTATGCGTAAAAAATGATGTGTAAAACATGCCCTTTCAAATAATGTGCTACATCGCATTACTGTTATTAATTATCGGTAATTATATTTTTCAGTTCCGACAATCCAAAGTCTAACAAATGTTTGTGGTTCATATCTTGATTGCACTATTTAAGGCCATGGTAGTTGTTTGGTTGTAGCTAAAGGTGGCTACCTCATTTATGTTAGGAAATTCAGATTTTCTGTGCTTTTGGAATCCTATGGTTTCTCCTAGTTGGTGAAGCATTTTTAGAATATAGGAGATTTATTTCCAGTCACTGTTAGGCAGCAATGTTGTAGGGAGGGAGATTTTGTTCTCTTTAGGATTTATTTCTACAAAGGTGGGTTATTCTCTTTTTGGCCTGTTATATGCTTTTATTAGTGTTTTCAGATTACAGGGCTAGAATTTTGAATTATTTTTGTCTGTAGCAAGTATGGAATGCATAGATTTGTGTTATCACAAAATGTGGTGCAGTAATTTTTTGTATTGTACCATTTGGATTATTGACTGACCTCACTAGTTAATAAGAAAATACAGTGACAATATTTGCCTATGATATACTAAACATTGAAATATCTTTTACTCTTTAGACTTTGTGTATTGTCTGTACTGTGTTATTTCTGTAGAATGTTTTTCTCCCCAATGTCAATATAACAAACATTGAGGATTTGAATTTTAAAATTGGTCTTGATTTACTGCACAGTGTAAGTAGTAAATCAAGAAAAAGTAAGTCGGAAAAGTTCATTAGAGTGGATCTCATGGTTAGGGTGACCAGTAAATTCAGGAACTTCTTTTGTTTTGTAGTTGACTATGCCACCTAGCAATTATAAAGACCTACAGACCAGACAAGACCGGAAGTATTGCTTAAGAGCCCCTTTTCACTCTCCAGCAATTACAACACCCCGTTTAACCAACATCTGGAACTTCTGACACAAAACTTTCACTGAAGGGCTCACGTTCCAGGCCAACACAACTACCCAGTGGAGCCCAGTTACAAACCCCAGGCAGCATTAGTCTTCCAATCCAGTTCCAGTGGGTGACCTGCCATGCCTGCTAACGCCCCAGCGCCACTGAGAAGAAACTGTGAAGTTGCAGCCACGCTCCTCGGTCCTGGGCATGGCAAACAACGTGTCCCTGGAGCTCCCCCCCTCTCCCCTCTTTGTCTCCTGAGCCCAGTTTTGGGTAGAGGAGGGAGTAATGGGGATCTTCCCCCTCTGTTCTCTGTAGAGTCCCTGGCGGCCGAGCCCTCTCCTGGGTCTCGCAATCCAACCTCCTCCACAGTCCTGAGTACTGTGACTGGAGGGTTTTGTTTAACAACCCCCTTTAACCCAGTTCATTGTGTCCTTTTCAGCTGACCAGTCCCACTCAGTGGGGTGTGCTATTGTCCAGTCAGGAACAGGCATGTCCAATGGATTTATCAAGAGGAAGCTGTTAAGAGACAAATAAATAAACAGGAGGGCACAAACTGCTTTAGCACCAGATACAACAACTTAAGCTGTGCAAACTGAGTCAACATTGTCTTCCCCCATCCTTGTTAATTGCCTCCTTCTCCACTGCCTGCATTTAACAACTTTGATTATGGGGAAGAAACAAACACACAGGAAAGGAAGAAACGCACCGATACTGACACGATCACTGGCTCCTACATGCAAACTCAATTAATCACAGCCCATAAGCCTTTTCCCTTCTTCAAGGTTGGCACTCTACAGTATGACAAACCGTGTCCGGATTTCACTAGAATTAAGTGGAAATACAGGATTGTACTCTCCAGAGTCCTCCCAGTAATACCGGTGCCAGTTTAAATGAACAGGATAAGGACAGCAGCAAAGATAGAGGTTGTGAACCCACCACCATGTGTTTGAAGGCCCATGGTCTTACCCTCTCCTGTTCACTGCCCATACTAGGCATTAAAAGGCTCATAACAACACAGCATGAGAATACTTTATTCCTACACCATAAACTTCTACAGAAATAAGCATCCAAACCCTACATCTCACTGAATTCACCAGAAATCTTACAGTATTCATTGCTTGCTAGGAGAAATAAGTGTTTAACATATGTGGCAGAAAGTCTATTTGTCAAACATATTTTAATGAAAATATTCATACTCTTCATAAATGAGTGAATAATGTTGCTGGACATGGACTGTGCCAAGGCTTGGTAAATATGTGACTTGTGACACCTTAAGGCTCTTTCTGGATTGTCCTCTAGCATAAGGATGATTTTGTCTTTGTCCCTACCAGTATTCTAGCACGTCATTTTCACAGATTAGAAGTTGATTTGAAAATCATCCTTGCATCCTTGTAACATCCAGATGTGGTTCCTCTATCAAAGCAACAGTACTTGCAAAACCAGGAAAGTCCCAACTGAAAATAAAACCTCCTTGAGGACCAGACTTTTACTGTTATTGTAGATGGCAACATACCACCCTCCTAATCCCAGGAGGAAAAAACACAGTAAATTCCCTACAGATCAGTATTTGGGTCCAAAAAGGTTTCTTGGTTTCCTTCAAGCTGTAACATCTCCAGTCTTCAGCACAACCAGTCTGTGCACACATCAGTCTGTTTTGTCACACCCTTATGTACAATTGACAGAAGCCTGTATTGTTACCTCCTGTGCAGAATTAATCTTAAACCCTAATTATATTGACGCCACCTGATGGGCACCTTAGACTATACAAATACAATGGCGAAAGTTACAGCAGGCAAAGATTGCACCACTTAGCTCATAAATAGATGCTGTCTGTAACTTTACCCCATATTCTGGCATGGACCAAACTGTTGATCTAGTTGAGATTTTTAAAACTGTATTTTACTGTCTCAGAAAAAAGCAAATCCTGTTTTTGACATACAGGCAGTGACCCTTCCTCCACAACTGACACCATGAATAGAAGCTGACCTGTTCATCTTTTAAGTTTCTTAGCACTCTCTCACATTTTTCTAAAAATAACATGATCATTTTTAACAACTGACAAAACAAGCTTTGATAAACAAGCTTTGAAATTTAAAGACTGTATAATAATTTCACCTCTATTAAAAACATTTACTGCAAAAAATATAAAGAATATGTAAGAACTTAAGAAAGGCTGTGTGAGAGAGCAGTGTATTTGGTCAAAATAGAGATTTTGTTTCAACATCACCTAGAATACTGTGTGGAATGAGCTGTGTCACATGACTGGTTGATCCAAATCTGTTAGTCAGGTTTCAACTTAAAAAGCAGGAAGCAGAGGCCTCTGAAGATAAAGGGTAGATCCTCTGTTATTCAAGCTGTGACACAGGGAGTGAAAGAGTCACTGAACAATTTGTGAGGTTTGACTTTTTGAAGTGTTTAAAAGTTTCAAATAGAAAGACATTGTTTAAGCTGTCCAGCTATTGTTAGACTGAAGAAGTCTAGTATGAAGTTTAAAGAAGGAGCTTCTGTTTTCTTTTGGTTTGTTTCTAAGTGTGTTCTTTCATGCAGTACATATAAGAGCACTTTTCCCTTTACTTTATGGTTACTTTGTGTGTCTGTTCTACGCTGACTAACCTCTGAAAGGTCCTATTTTACAACACCCCTGCACCAACATGTGTCTAAGGCTGCATTGTGTCTCAGGTCATTTGACCCATATTACTAAATTGGAACAAAAATCCAAATACCTTTCAGCATAAAGGACCAGTGTTCCCTTCATTGAAGAATTGCTTGCTTAGGCAAGTGTTATTAATCTTTAAATGCCCAGTGATTTAGCATAACTTAAAAGAATAACTTTACTGGGGCTTGATGGGACTGTGATGATAAAGATGATTGTTGGTGGGAGGGATATTCACGTGCTGCATGTGCTTTTAGTACTACTATTGCAAATGAACCAACAGCCGCCAGATGAGGCACACATTGGCAGTGACATGTTCACAGTCTCCACATCACTACTGTATATCTATACCACCAATAAGCGAGGAGTCTGGGTACAAATTACATAAGTACAAACCTTATCTAGCTTAAATCATGTTAGAGTGTATGATGCAGATACCCCAAAAAAATATTTTCAACATAAATGTTAGGGACAGTAAACCAGAAGGCTTGGTGAAGTGGAATATTAATTAGACTGAAAAACCAAAATCCCAGATGCAAGAAATCCTCTTATGAATCTCTTTATCCTTGCTGTATGTCATTTGCATTGCAAATTTTATCTTGCAAAAAGGACAAAAAGTAGCCATTTTGTAGATGAGAAAGAATTATCAATTAAACTTTGACAAATAGTAGATTGTTTAAAACATTAATAATTTATTGTTTATATTTATGACCACATAAATGTTATGCCCACAGAACATAAATGCACGAACCAAAAAGTGCTAAGCTTTCACATGCAGTGCTCTGTCATGTTCACCCATACAGTCACATTTAATGTCTTACATCTTAAATTATTTACAAAATATTTACAGGCTAAATTCACAGTATTAAAAAGGCATATTTCTAAATAAGAAAAAAGCTTTCAGTCTAAACTGAATACCATTCACATAATGAATGATGGGATGCTGCATTCTGCTCTTGCTCAGGCAGGGTACTCGATAATCCTTCGTCTGTTCTTCACTGGCAGAAGACCTTGAGATCATTCCCATACGAAGGTGAGGTCTGTGTTCAACATCTCCTCCTCGAAGATGTCATCGAAGCGGTGGTTCTGCTCTTTGGAGAACAGGTTCTTCCAGTCACCAATTTTGCCTGGAAAACATGCAGATCTTCAACCCACTGGCTAACGGGGTGTAGCGTTGGCAAGGGGGCTTACTCTAAAGAAAACGCTGGATTTTTCCGTGAAAAATGGGTGGCACCATGCAAATTCTGCCATGAGTCCGTAGGCATGGGAACTTAAATAAAGATTTTTTTCTTTTTTGTATCTGTACAGTATACGTATGTGAGCCAAGCGTTTTCACACAAGCAGAATTTCTGACCTCTCAATGCTCGTAACCTGACAACTGCCTAGTCTTGCCACCATTCTCAAAGCTCACTATAAAAATGGGGTCGATTTTACGCTACAGTGCAGTGTGACATTAACTGAACCAACGTTTTCCACAAGGTGCATCTCTCTGCATCAAACACCCACACAGGTGCGCACAGGTCAATGACAGAGAGAGATTGGAATCTGGGCTCACCTTTCCTCATGAACTGGCCCTTGCTGTGGTCCATAATCTCCTGGGGGATGAGAGTGTAGTTCACCATGTTGTTCTGCTTCATGTTATTGAAGCTGCAGTGTCTCTGGGTGCTGATGAGCTCCTCCTCCAGCAGGGGGAGCTGTAGGAAACTGCACAGCCTCTCCAGAGAGCATTGGGTGTCCTGTCCAAAGAACAGCAGAACTTGTCTTAGAAACAGAGCGAACAGTCTATCTATATCATACAAATGCACAGCAAATGTCCCGAAGCATTCTCACCTGCAACATTTCCTCATAGGTGATATAGAAAAAGTTCAGGTTGTTTCTGCAACGAGTCCATCCTTTCACGTGATCAAACCAGGATCCGTAATGCACTGTGCCAGAAGCAAGGGGAGACTGAATTAAAAATCACAAACTGGAATAAGGTCACACTGTATTCAGCTTTGAAATGCACTGAAAAATTCTGCGCAGTTCAGAACAATAAATGTATTTCTAATCTTTACCCTGCTTTAATGAGCTCTCAGCTTACCTGTTCCATCCAGGAAACTGTCGAGGAAATCTTCAAACGAGCTGGGCTCAGGCAGGAATTTAGCCATTTTATGGAAGTGATAAAAAGACACCGCAACATCTTTAGGGTTTCGTGCAACATAGATTATCTGGATGGGGAAACACAGTAGAACACAGAGCTGTTAAGAAATAGCTTCCATTTCACAAATTGATTTCAGTTTTCTTACAATAGTCAGTACTGATCTAACAAAGAGCAGGAGCAGCAGAACCATATGGATCCAATGTGGCTTTAAGGTCTCTCAGAAAAAAAGCCCCTATGACTCACATTCCCATTATTAGTATCTGTCCAGCATGCATTACCTTAGCCTTGGAGCCCTCTAGTGCAGAAGCCAGCATGTGATAGGGCAGGTGAGTGGTGAGGATGCGAGGACCCTTGCAGACTCTAAGAACATCGGGACAGTAGAATTGCTCCAGCCAGGGCGACCGGGCCCAGTTGGGAACAGACTGAGCCAGGGTGGGGTTACCCCGACTGTAGATCAGGGTCAAGGTCTCCTGCATCCAAGTGGTGCCTTGGTTGGAAAAAGAGAGAAAGACGGAAAGAGGCCAAGGAAAATGTCATTCACGGTGATGCTATTTCTCAGATCAATTTCAAACACAATCTCAACAAGCCAGGCGCACAGTATGTGATCTCGATTCTTTCACAGATTCAATGTTTGGTTATTATCAATTCACTCCATCTCCCTTCTTCTGAAGAAAAAAAGTGCCATCCCACATCCAGATAGTGTGAAAAATGCTTTTGTTGTAAATTCAGATTGTAATTACTCCCTGACTCCCTAACACTTTTGGTCATTGCTCACACGCTTGAATTCTTGTGCAGTTCTGCTAAAACACATATATAAAATGCGTGGAATGTACAAAGCTACAAAGCTTTTCTTTCTGCCATGAAAAAAGTGCCGGGCGTCTGTCTCACTTCTTACTCACCTGACTTGGGGAAAGTGACGATGAGTGTGTCTGTGTCCTCAAATTTGAACTTCTGGGCATATTGCAGGGACTCCTGGGTGTGCATGTGTCCCGGGAAAGCGATGTCTTTGCAGTACTCGGTGATGTCCAGTCTGGCCATGGCTGTCTCAGAGGCAGGTCCTGTGAGAGAGCGCTGCACTGCGCTGCCCTTTAAAAGGCTCATCTAGGAATGTCGTCACGCTGTGGTGTGGGAGGATGTGGTTTCTTATGTGCATAAGAGAGAGTTTTGCCTGAGAAAATGTTCCTCTCCAATTACGTAGTGAAAAAACTGACTCCTCCACAAATAAAAAATGAATTAAGCAAAACAGTGCTAAATGTATATGGGCACTTACTGTATCTAAATCTCTCTTTTTTTCCATTTCATGCTACATTAAACAAAAGTTATAGACAAATATTTTGTACGTTGCTGACCTGGGAGTTTTAAGTGAAAGTGCTGTACAAAAATGTGTTTTGTTTAATTGTTATATGTATGTTCTCAATACAAGTCATACATGCTCTTTCCTTCACATCAAACAGCACACTCTGCAGACTGTGTAACAGGAGTGCTGAACAAGCTATTACAATTACCAGCAGAGAGTGACAGATAAGAATATTGCAGTGGAGCATTTTTTATATACTACAACAGTAAAAGAACTGTAGTAGCTGAAGTCATATGAGATAAGTAATTCATAAAAAAAGAAAAGAAAAGAATACCTACTTAGAATTTTTCATGTTTAAAAAGCAACCTACAGTATGTGCTGTTGCTCTGGGACCTTAACTCATCTCACCAAAGCCCATGAAGACAGTGTGAATTTTTTGGACCAGCTAGATGTTCTGTTGTGTACATCATGTGTAGCTTCTAACTTTGGTGTCACAACACCACATTCTTTTCCTTATTTGGTAATGCAGAAAGTTGTTCAGTTCTTGCACTTAATGTATATTAAGCTCATTGGGAGCTCATTGATGTGGTCTGCAGATTTCAAGTTTATAGGACACAGATGATCTCACTTTTGTCCTATGGGGGAACTTTGTAATAAATTGATTTCAAACCTGCACCAAACTGCTCTGTAACTTGTGTGCTAAATTAATATTTCAAGCAGGTTTTTATGAAGGAAGATGTCAATAACAAGATGCATCTTATAAGAGCACCAGCATTATTAGGCATTATTGAAGCCTGAAGCTGAGGTCTTATATGGACTAGGATGACCTAAAAATGTCAAATTGCTGAAGTTATTTTCACAGTTGAACTCAAGGATTTGAGGAACATTTCTCATATTTTCATCCTAGCTCGGAAAAGTAGCTCTACCTGTAGAACTGCAAATATAACAGAAATTCATAAAAAAGGAAGACAAAACTGAGTCAGGAAATTTATCGGAAATTTCTATAGTGATGACGAGTTTAATTAGAAGTATACATACATAACAATGATATTTTGACTTAGCAATGGAAGATCTTGTTAAGAATTATTTCCATATATATATATCATGTTTAGAATTCTTTCTTTCTATAATTTATTGGTAAAAAGAGGGTGTCAAACACTAAAGCAGAAAGGGAAATACTTGCAGGATTAGACAAAATCATGGACTGGACAGAAATGAATTATTATTAATTATAATGATTATTAAGAATTGTAAATAATAATTATTATTCATTTAAGGTGATGTGCAAAGTGATCTACACAGGAAGGAGGAACAGTCACTAGACATATTGCAGCTTTGATTCTGAGCTGCAGGAAGTTATGTATGAAAGAAAGGTTTTTTTGTAGAATCTCTCTTGCTTTCAGCAAGACAGTGGGAAATGGTAAAAAGGCAAATATACAGTAATTCTTGAGTATATAGCAGAAGGTGTAATTTAAATATAGGGAAGTTATGTTCAAGATTTACACTGTACTCGAAAGACCTCACTGAGAATATTGTGTTGAGGTTTGGACACTATACCACAGAGGATACACAGGAGGATATTAAAGCATTAGCAATAGTTCAAAGAAGAGCAACAGCAATCATTCTTGGTTTTAGGGGATTAATCTATAGAGATCTTAAAAAGGCACTAAGTCTAAATCTTTATGACTGTTTTCAAGAACAGATTATGAGGAGATTTTGATACATGTATATAAAATCCTAAAGGAAATTGATAGGGCCAAGTGTACTATATCCATCATTTCATATCAAACTGGAGACTGCAAGGAAGGTCATTTAGGAAAGAGACTAGAAAATACTTAATTACGCAAAGAGTAATGGGTATCTGAAACTGTTTTCCCAGCCAAATGGTTGAGGCCCAAACTCTGAATTTGTTGGATGAAAGTTTTAGATTTACATCTGAATTGCATCCAAGCCAGGTCTGATCTCTGTTCTCTTTTTAAACAAAGGATCCTTATTATATACCCTGATATTTGTTAAGCAAGCACATCAATGGCCAGATGCCCTGTGCTATGTGAATATATGATGTTCTCTTTAATTCTTCCTGGCAAAAATGGTCAATGTCCTTATCAGAGCCACACTCTGGTGTTTGTAGCGTTAAGCAAATTTGAAAGCATGTGACTCCCCACCTACTGTACAAAGTATATCTCATGGATGACCCTCAGCAATACTGGCCCCTGCTTACACAGCAGGGCAAACTGGAGCCACTGGAATAAAGTAGCTCAAACAAACAACAACAGGGTCTGCAGTAGGGTTTCAAACCCATGACGGTGTGAGTCACAGTGCTCTACTTTCAATGGATATTTCTTTCTTCAAATGTCATCAGCTTCCTATCTGAAGACAGAGATGTAATAAGAAAGTATTAAAGAAGTGAAAAAATAAGCCATTTGTGGTGGTGGTGATCCATGGAGTTGTGAAATATTTTCCACAAAGTAAAATTAATGGAAGTTATGTTTTTAGATTTTGTTATATTCACTGACTTTTGCCAAAATAATCTCTAGGGTCAATTAGTGCTTTAAAAGTCTGTGTCATGTGTATTTTCCAGTTTGAAAGTCTGAGGCACTGCTCACGTAGAACAAGATCAATTACCTTTTGTTGTAAGCACCTGCTTTTATGTCTTGGTTATGCAAGATAATTTGCTAATAATATTGTGGAGGTTTTTGTGTATTGAACAGTAAATACTGTAGCTTGAACTCTGTACAGGGTGAAATGTTCCATCATACCACTTTAGGCAGTAAGAACTTAAGCGATGATTCTATTCATAGAGAACCACAACACAGGAAATAGAGTAAAGTGGTCAGCAAATGGCAGCAAACACGTCTTCAGTCAAAAAGACAGACACAGACAGGCACAGGGGTGGGTCAGTGTCAGAGGTCATTTAACCAGACAAAGGCATTTGGTGACTGACTTCCATTTAGGAAGATACTTTTAATTTTCTTGGGTACCTCTTGCCACAGACAGATGCCTATTAAAAAACTGTTTATTGATAGATCATTACCTCATTGATTTCCTCCGATTTTCTTGATTTTTTCTTTATTTATGCAATCTTTTGAGACCCAATCAAAGCAGCACAGAAAGGAAAGCATACAGTAGATTGAAAAAATCAGGAAATTACATTAACTTCTAAGTGGTTTTCTCCTTACGTTATATGACAGTTTTCAGGAGGGAATTTTTTTGATTCCTTTAAAGTGACATAAGCACTTCAAGCAGTCTTAGGTGTTTTCAGTACTGCTGGCCTGGGTGTAGTGGCAAATTTTCTTCAAGATACAATTACATCATTTAAACAGAATTAACGTTTACGGCTCATTAAATTTATTAATTGTTCCTGTAAATGTTACTCAACAGATTTAATGCCCTGTTAGTTTATTCTTACTAAAAGCTTTGCTCCATCCAGTTGTGGCACAGACAGACTAATATATTACAATATAAGGAATACAGTCTGACAGAAGGGTTTAAATCATGTACTGCTACAGCAAATCTCTATAGAGAATTCACTTTCTTTATTCATATTGCTTGTTTGAATGTGTCTGATAATGTTTCTTGGGAGGTAACAGAGATCGCTAACTGTTTCTGAGGAAATCAGCTGTAGTCTTACGACATATGGTGAGCCTTCACATTTGTTTAATAGGAAAATAGTTTTAAAGCTCCTGATATATTTCCAAATATTTGGTCGTCCATCCATTTATTTTCTAACCTTCATCCAATTCAAGGATTTTAATTTTGGTAAGCATCTTTGGTAAGCGTCTTTCTTAATTTTTATTTCAAATTTGGAGCACGAAGAAACTAAACATTTTTTTCTCCCTCAAGACTTACTCATTTCATTTTATCTTCCTCTAAAACTCATGTCTCTGAATATGGTAAAGTGTTATAAAACAAAAAAAAGATGAACTGAATGTTGAGCTAATTAAATATGCTCTCACCATGAGCAGCCTTCTTCCTGACAGTTTTAGTTCATATAATACACTACTACTGAACTGCTATCACAGTCTCTTCTAAATATCTCCTCTTTTGTCCTAGAAATTCTGAAATTGTGTGAATTGCGCTTGGTTTTATATACAACTTTAAAATATATGAAAAACATTTTTCTTTAGCACATTACCTACATGTCATGCATATTTAGACAAATACTTTTGTGTTTACTGAGCTGTCTACACTGGTATATGTATCTCACAGGAGGAAGTAAAATAATCATCATTTTGCTTCAACCTAAATGCTACGATAACACTGTAATTTGATATGAGCTAGATTTCTAAATTACTTGATAACTCAAATTTTTTATGTTCCCCCTCACTGACTATTTTCTCACAATAGCCAGGTAACGCACTTGTGGTTCAACCTTCAGTATGTGCTATAACTATCTATTTTAATCAGGTTAAATAGTAGTCTCTCAGACAAAAAACAGCACATGCATTCTCTAGAAACTGGGCTGGGATCATATCAAGAAATACTGATTTCTCAGTTATTATCACTCACACTGGATGGAAAATCTAATCTCCAACCTTCATAAAAACACAATCTTTTTCAGAGCTGAGAATGCTGGTAATTAAGGGGTTTCTTTTACATTTTTGAACCTGAAGTGCAAAACCACAGAAACCCATAAAGGTTTGGTTTATACCCAACTGGAACTTTTTTTTTAATCAATACAAAATTATGTTACTTCTCAGTAATTGAGTGGAGATAAAATAAAGTCAGGCTATAAATAATGTTTATTTGATTTTTAGTTTTTAAAATGTGTGAATCATAGCTTCCTTCCCAGAAATTTTCAAGTTGCACGTAAACATCTGCAGACAGAGACATAATAAGAAAGTATTAAAGAAGTGAAAAAATAATCCATTTGTGGTGGTGGTGATCCATGGAGTTGTGAAATATTTTCCACAAAGTAAAATTAATGGAAGTTATGTTTTTAGATTTTGTTATATTCACTGACTTTTTCCAAAAATAATCTCTAGGGTCATTTAAATCTGTATCATGTATATTTTCCAGTATGAATGTCTGAGGCAAGATCAATTACCTTTTGTTGTAAGGACCTGCTTTTATGTCTTGGTTAAGTAAGATAATTTCCTAACAATTTTGTGGAGGTGTTTGTGTATTGAACAATAAATACTGTAGCTTAAGCTTCCATTGTTTTAGTCACGGTACAGTAGTCTTTTTTTAGCTTCACTTGTCACAACCTTGAAGTGCAAACTCCGTACAGGGTTAAATGTTCCATCATATCACTTTAGGCAGTAAGAACTTAAGCGATGATTCTATTCATAGAGAACCACAACACAGGAAATATTAGTAAGGTTGTATTGGTCAGCAAATGGTAACAAACACATCTCGAGTCAAAAAGTCAGATATGTCAGTGGGTCAGTTTCAGAGTTAATTTAATCAGACAAAGGCATTTGGTGACTGACTTCCATTTAGTGTCAAACTAGGAAATAAGAATTTCAGACTATCCAGCCAAATAATTCAACAGGTGTTCAGTTTTGAAAATGGTGTTGGTGGCAAGATTGATCAGAAATTCTGTAATTTGTGAATACAAGGAGTTATGATCAGATTCTCACTTGTTTTTAGTTGGTATATCACAATGAAGTTGGATGGCTGAGGCTGAAGCTGAACTACCTGCCTGCCTCTATCTTGTGCTGAATATATAGATGTAGCAAATGACTTTAACTTTAGGTCTTAGTTTGCCTGATTAAATTAACCACTGAAGTGTTGATTTTGGAACAGAACAAAGACCTGACTTTTCTTGTCTGTTCAAACAGATGGAAAAACAGATACCCTTTTACTTAAGGATGTGAATCTTGCCCTAATGCATTTTAGTATCCAACTTTTTACGGGAGACCAGCTCTCATGTTTTGTTTTTCTGTTGACCTTCACAGAGTCTAGTCCCTAAACTTTGAATAGTATCATTACTGCTGATTAATATGGACAGACACAAGTGCTGATGTGTGCAACAACACGTGCACATATGCAAGTCCACGCACGCCCACACACTCTCACAGTTTAATAAAACACCTTTTTTTCTATGGTTGTGTTGTGGTGTGCTGGGTATTTCCTCTTAGGCTGGAAAATAAGCGAAGTGGGATGCAATAGCTACACCCCTGCTAAAACACCTTTCTGGGGAGAATTATTTTTGGGGTTTTACACCCCTGCTAAAACACCTTTCTGGGAAGGTTTATTTTTTAACATTTCCTTACAGGAACACCACCTTGACACAGGTGAAAAAGGAAGCCCAGGCAACATTCTTTTACTTTCCAACAGACATGGGCTCTCCTTCAGGCTCTCCCTCTACTGACTGTAACTCACGTGGATCTATTTTCCTTTCCGATAGAAATCTTTAAACATCATGCATTTAAAAAAGAAAGTCCATGGGTTTTCTGAATGGCTCAACTAGTACATAACCCAGATGTTGCAAGTCTTAGCCTGGGTTTTGTCACTTAGACCAACTGTGACCAGGATAACCCAGGAAGCAGCACAGAATGAGTAAAGGACGAGAGCATGTTGAGGTGATCATTCTGACTTCTGGGGTACATGCACTTCGGCACAGAGGATAGCGAGGGACTCCCCATTCCTCAAGTCGGTGCTAAGTCTGCCTTCAGTTTCTGTGGATCTTGCAGTGCGTCATGGTTAATAATGAAAGTCATCTGTGGGCAGTTGGGAGGAACATGTCTGTCCTTCCTCATTCTCAGTTTGTCAATGGGTCGTACAACTGTCATTGACATGAGCTGACCTGCAGAAAAGCTGAAGTAGGTCAGTTTGTGTCTTCTGATGTGTGGTGTCCTTCACGACTCCATTCCATGACTTCCTTCCTTTAGAGTTTAGATTCTACACTTTGGCTAAATATACTGTGGACATATTATGTGGCCATATAATATCAGTTTTCATTGCTGTGCTGTGAATAAGAGAATAAGAGAATAAGAGAATAAGAGAATAAGAGAATAAGAGAATAAGAGAATAAGAGAATAAGAGAATAAGAGAATAAGAGAAAAAGAGAAAAAGAGAAAAAGAGAAAAAGAGAAAAAGAGAAAAAGAGAAAAAGAGAAAAAGAGAAAAAGAGAATAAGAGAATAAGAGAATAAGAGAATAAGAGAATAAGAGAATAAGAGAATAAGAGAATAAGAGAAAAAGAGAAAAAGAGAAAAAGAGAAAAAGAGAAAAAGAGAATAAGAGAAAAAGAGAATAAGAGAATAAGAGAATAAGAGAATAAGAGAATAAGAGAATAAGAGAAAAAGAGAAAAAGAGAAAAAGAGAATAAGAGAATAAGAGAATAAGAGAATAAGAGAATAAGAGAATAAGAGAAAAAGAGAAAAAGAGAAAAAGAGAAAAAGAGAAAAAGAGAAAAAGAGAATAAGAGAATAAGAGAATAAGAGAATAAGAGAATAAGAGAAAAAGAGAAAAAGAGAAAAAGAGAAAAAGAGAAAAAGAGAAAAAGAGAAAAAGAGAAAAAGAGAAAAAGAGAATAAGAGAATAAGAGAATAAGAGAAAAAGAGAAAAAGAGAAAAAGAGAAAAAGAGAATAAGAGAATAAGAGAAAAAGAGAAAAAGAGAAAAAGAGAATAAGAGAAAAAAATAAGAAATAAACTGTTTTATAGAGCACCTTTAAAAGTGGGTTCTTACAGTAGGAAAGCAAAGGGACAGACAAAGGACAAAAAAATAAAGACCTTATTAAAAAAGAAAGTTTTGAATCTAGATTTGAGAGAGCTCAGGGAAGGTGACTTTCTGATATCCTTAGGGAAATAACTTACTCTCAAGGATTGTCACCTGCTGATGTTTCAAAGTGCACTTTCTCTCCCAGCTGATATTCTCAGACCTTGGTTTTGAGCCTGTTGCTGGTTATAAATGTTGTTTGAGGTAAAACCATGAATGCATAAGATTTGTGGAACTCATTCTAGAATGTTTATGTTTTTGTGTGAAAATTCAACAGCATTCTAGAGTGTTCTTAGGCCTTTGGTCATGCTGGGACATAACCATACACCCCACTATGTTCTTTCACTGAAAATGAAATACATTCCTGCATGAGAACTAGATACAATATCATACTGCATTTTCTCACAATACTGCTACATTCAACTGCAGTATTCTGTTACACACAGAATTTTGCAGTAATATTTACAATAGAATTTTTTATTGCATCCCTTTCCCCTCCACTGACCAGAAGTCTAAGTGTTAGAATAATTTGATAAATAGTTATCAGTTCAAATTATATTATCTCCAAATATTGAAGAGAATCGCAGAAAATCTCTTGGTTTCATAGACCTGGCCTCACTTATTCCTTTTTTATATGGCAAATGTAGGCTTTTTTTTTGTGTTGTTTATTCTATTGTAAACCAAAGTGCACTTAATTTGAGGTCTTGCTTAACTCTCTAGATGAAGTACTTGTTTATCATATTCTTCATAGTTCTAAGATTTACAACATATAATAAGGTCACTCTTGTTGGGTTTTTATTAATGTTCTATGTTTTTAGACTGGCATGTAAAACTGTAAGCAAATCCCTTTGCTTGATTTAAACATGATAGTGATATGCTTAACAGGAATGATGAAATCTTGAACATCTAGGTAATTTCCAGAGTAAAGTACATTTTCTCTTGCTTTTGCTGTTTATTATAATACGCAAGAACTTAAGAAATAGGGAAAACGTTTTAGTGGTAAGAATACTTTAGAAAACAAGATATGGAAGTAAGCGCGACAGAAAGGAAGAATCATTTGAGGCCTTCAGGAGTGGGAGAGTATGACGATTCTTGTGGCATCACACAACATCACAGTGGTTTTCTATGTATGTTACTGCTCATTTAGCAAATTTAATGTCAGAAATAAAGGAACACTGTCATATGGCTATAATGGAATTCCACGCAAAGCAAAATGCCAACTGTGTTTTCTGGTAAAATTGAATTGTCTCAAAACTGTCCTAGATGAGCAAAGGGGAAAAATATTCTACAGAAAAACAAAGTACTATATGTGGCCTTTGTCGCTGAATACCTTTGCAAGAGGAAAGATTCTGTTATCATTGAGATTACATGACCTGAATCAAAAAGAGATAAATTGATAAGATAATAGCTTTTTCTAGCTGTACTGATAAACTGCTGGAAATACCATTAAAAGTCCCCATACACTTTCAAAAAACACACTGTATTATTCTTCTGTTTTTTGAAAAAAAAGTTATACTTTTTTCAAAGAAGTATTTTTTTCTTAAAAATCAATCCTTGATGATTTTCAAAATGTCACTGGATTCTTTTCTGTTTCACTTGAACGACTGCCTTGAATTTTATAATAGGATGAGAAACAAATCAGTGGAGTCCTGTGTATACAGACCAAAAAAAAAGAACAAGACCAATAGAGATCAGTAAGCAGCAACCAACAGAGCGGTAGCTCTGTGGCTAAGGATCTGCGCCTGTGGCTGAAAGGTTGTCGGTTCAAATATTGCAGCCGGGAAAGGAATCCTACTCTGCAAGGCCCTTAACTCCAACTGCTCCAGGGGTGCTGTACAATGGCTGACCCTGCACTCTGACCCCAAGCGTCTCTCTCCCTGTCTGTGTGTCTGTGTCTCATGGAGAGCAAGCTGAGGTATGCGAAAATACGAATTCCAAATGCAAGAAATTGTATCGGGCTAATAAAGTGATGTTATGCTATATAATTAGTTTGGATCTGAAGTTTAACCATGGTACGGTATATGAGAATTGTGTATGGAAGGAAGGACCAAAAAAGGATACAGAACGTAGAAGGAAGTGTATCCCTGATAGCAATCAAGTGGCTTTATCGACGTAAAATGCACAGATAAAGAGTATGGCTGGTTATCATGTGATCTATCACTGAAATAAAATACCACTGACCTACCTTGACACTTATATTGTATGATAGACAATATTAAAGTCCAAAACTGTGTCTTGAACGTAATTCTAAAGACAGCCATGGTGTATGCAGCCTTTCAAGACCGTTCTGATGAAACAACAGTCAATGTCATTGTAAAAATTCGCTATTTGACTAAATGTAATATCTCAGCTGTTTTTTGTATGTACTGTATATGCTGTATGTAATCCTACCCACTGCGGTCTCTGACAAACAGAAGCAGTACAGATACCACAGCGCTCAGTAAAAAAAAAAACCCTCCGAAAGAAACTACGACCTTTGACAAACGACAATGTATTTTTTCTAATATTTCATGAGTGCATGAACTGAAGACGCTTCTGGATGAGACAGTGTTCCAAATATGGACTCGTGCTCTTTAAAAATAAAACTCTGCACGTCTGGGGTGGAGGGGGGATGGCCCACTACATTAATCTGCTCTAGAGTAGGCTGCTTGCCCACGATGGAAAATATGGACAACAGTTGTTTTTGCCAAAACAATCAATAAACACTTTGTATTAATTATAGAAACAGCAGAAAAAACATAAAAGCATTCCATGATACATGCTTCTCAGAAATAAGATAAATAAGACAAATTAACAGCAGTCTATTTCAACACTATACAATAAATCGAAGACAATTTTTAAAATTTAAAATCATCATCATTATTATTTGGTATTTCTGTGAATTGAATTAAATGTTGATGTTGTCTGTATTGTTGACCCAATCTAATAGCAGAGATCTAAGAACATTAACTATATTTGTGTAGCCAAAATCTCTTTCAAAATGGCTCTGCCACATGCGCTCCATAGCTTATCAAGTATTTAGTCCCCTGCTGTCAATACTTATTTTACACAGTCATTTTTGTTAATCCTGGACTAGTTCTCAAAAGTGTTCCAACATTAACCACATCCTTCCAGAAAGACCGAGTTCATTTTGTAGATAAAATAAAACACATACACATAGAGGTCAGACGTTGCCCAGGTGCTTGTTAATCCAGACTGGGACTTGCTCAGTCTTTGGAGGCAAAGACTCTCAGAGAAAGAGGATTATATACAGTATAATAGAATTATAACAAATAAATAATGTTTTTAACTCCATGCTGTACAGCAACCTTCCAGGAAAGGGTATTTAGACTGAGACTTAGACGTTGATTCATGAGTAAGGTTTTGCTCATTTCATGTTTATATTTTCAAAACTATTTGTCCCCATTGATTTAAATCAGTGGTTTGTAAATGAGGTGCCTTACTTTCAGAATATTAATTCAACCCACTGTGATTTTAGATTAACTGAAAGAATTGTAGATTCCCACAAGGACACACCCCTCCACTCTTTTACAACAGATCTTTTTTTGTCAGCCTTGCTTCTGACTAGCTCCTAATCTTTATCAGTATTGAAATGTGATGTCTTTGGTGTTTTAACCATAATATTGACAAGTGTGATTCTGTATTTGCAGTTCAAGGCTGCGTATTTCCCCTGTAATACTCCACAAGGTCTGTGAAGCAAACCTGGGAGCAAATCGATCTCTTTCAAAGAATGTGGCCAAGTTGCCCATGAATATCTCATATTCGCAACCAGATACTAAGGCGGTTGAGGTGAGAGTGATGTAGCACCACCAAGATAAGATAGTGCACCACCTAAAAAACTGTCCCATTTTACAAGACACACACACACAGCACCAGACTCATTACAGGCCTCAGTTTGGGCCACCCAGACATGAAGACTGTGGTGATGCTGTGACTTCCTGAAGAAAAACTGGTGCAGTCCCCGCTTGGCTAGAAAAGAAGAAACAGACTTTCTGAGTGGGTCAAGTTGTGAAAAGCAGTTCCAGACTACCATTAAGGTCACTTTAACCACATGTAACACAAAGGCTCAATGTCTCTCTCATCCTGGCTAGGAATCATTGCTGTTTTATTACAGAGGAGATCTACGTCTTCTAAAAAAAAAAACCCAAAACAATTATTGCTGGTATAAAATATGAATTGAGACCACAATACATTCAATATACTATAATTCATATGTACATATTTAAATATATAATTATTTATAGTCTAGTTGAAGTGTAGCAAGATATTGACAACTACCTAAGCATGGAGTGCATAGAGTGTACCATCTTGATGTTACTTCACTATTATCTACAGCTGCAACACTTCCTGGTAATTGCAAGCTCAAACTATTGTGTATCTCTGCTCAGAGGACAGCAGAAAGGTCTGTGTGTAGAAACATGCTTATTTACACAGTTAAACGGGATAAAACAAAAGATACATCCTGACTTTACTTTGGACCACTACAGGAGCTTTTGACGTCAGTCAAATCTACCCATGCAAATAAAACTGAACTTTTGTTTTTCTACTGTATATAAATGTTATTAGGCATTTAGCTGTGCATGAATATTGCAAAAAACTAGTTGTTTGTCTTGGGTTAAAAACATTTATTGCAGGAAACAGTATTAGAGAATAATGAAATACAGAAGGTAGAGGGATAGACAAAAGAGAACCTTCAGAGAATGGGGCAGAGAAAGAGGAGGGGGCAGACCGGTGGGGGATGGACTTTTGACCCTGGACTGTCCATGACTGTCCAGATTATGTTCAGAGGGAGCAAACCGGCCTACAGTGAAGGACTCACAGTCCCTGTGCTATACTGTCACATTGTTCTAAAATTGTTTTTAAAAACAGCTTGAGTTGATCTGACAAAAAGGAAGTTCTACCACAAATTTTATCTGCTGACAGGAAAGTTTCAGTAGGTCGTCTTGTAGTCAAATTCGGTCACTAAGCTTATCTCTACCTCTATGAGGGTTTGAAACTAGAGCTCTCTCACTGTTAATATATCTGTTTTTACATACGGTGAGACATTTACTTTCTTTATTTGAATTTGTTTATAAAATTGAAGGTTTCTTGCCCAGACATTGCTAAATGAGTCCTTTAGCAATGTCAGTTATCAAAAGTAGGGGGTTTACAAATACAGCAGTAATGATATAGCAAATGTGGAGAAAAATCCTAAAGCTGCATTATATTTAGAATTATGATATGCCAGAGATGTGGTTAATCAAACAATATAGAACAAGGGGAGAGGTGCAAGATGGAAATCCTTGACTGAACTGCGTTTCCCAAAGGGCTATGAAGAATGATCAGCACCCCTGTTCAGGTGGGGGGAAACGACTGGTACAAAGTCCGTGGTTGGGATCCTGCTGTCCTGTATCTCACTGAGGTTTCACAGGTCTCCTGGACATTGCTACTCTTGGCCACATCTGAACAGGGATACAGCTAATGAGAATAAAACAAAAGAAGACTTGTTTTAATCGTGTTAATGGAGACCAGGCGAATTTAGGTAGGTCAGTTCCAGAGCTGATGTTTCCTGGCCTGAAAGTGTGAGCTCACAGGCCATCAGGACATTCACGCTTGGAGTCAGAACGCAGTGCCATGATCTGGACAGTGGAAATACATGAAGATGGCAGAATGTGTTAAGGTAACTGGGCAGAAGACGTGCAGCCATCATTCTTTGTCTCTCACTGGAAAGGTGATCCTGAAGTGCAATTTCTTGTCTCTTTAGAAAGAGATCATACGGTCCTTTTAAGAGCCTTCTGACATACACAATTGCTCTGTAAACCTTCACAGTCATGCTGTATGCAGCAAAAAAACATCCAGCTGGAGGACCTTTAGCAATCAGCTGTTATCTAAGATAAGTCCATTAAGCAAACCAATCAGACGGCTTTTAATAGAGCGCTATTATTATATTGTCAAAAGGTGTACAACAAGGTCTTGGCAAGCGCTTTCTGCTGGTGTGGAAATGGGAACTGTGTTTGAGCTGTTACTGTGAACAGTTTTATGTGTTAAAAAAATCCTTTAGAACTGTCTACCTGATTGAGAAACAGATGCTGCTGAGAGCTCCTCAATCTGAAAGAGGCAACATTTTAAAGTAAGTTCTGGCTGGAATATTCTGTGACTGACTTATATTATACAAGTGAAATCAAAATGTCTTCTGCTATTGGATTCACTTTCTCTAACGTCCTCCTGGAGGAGATTACAATGTCTGTATTAAAACAGACCAAGGATTTGAAAAAAAAAACTGTATTTGATTTTGTTGCCGAAACCGGTACCGATAGATCTGTTCTGGAAGGTGTGGGACTACAAGCAGAACATCTAGGCAGAGGACTTCCCCTCTAAACAGAGGAAAGTGAAGAACCGTGCAGAGGCTATCCCACAGAGCTGCCTCCACTGCCCCTGGCCCCTGCTGTCCTGCAGTCTGGCTTCGAGCCCTGGTGACTCAGTGTGGCTGCAGATCTGAACACCCCCCCCTCCTCCACTATTAATTCTCCTCCATACTGAGTCTGCTAAACATCACACCTACCTGTGCCTCAAACGGATAAGTAAGGGATAAATGAGATGCACATACCAACAACAGTGAGCAAGATGATCTGTCGTTATCTCTTTTCTTACAACGTTTATGCAGATTTTGTTCTTCAAATTTAACGGTTCCAGAGAGAGGCTTAAGTAAATTAGCCTATTATTTTCTTCCTTCCTCTGAAACAGGTAGATATCTTTCATCAATTGGCACAGCAATTACTCATGAGATAAATAAATATTCCAATTGTGCCCTTCTTCATTTTACATATATTAATGTTCTAAAAGGAAAATGTTATGTCAGGTGTATGTACACTTTATTACATAGAAATGCAGTATGCAGTAGAATGCATTGACATACACATAAAGGCACAGCAAAATAAAAAAAAAACAGCATTAGTATTTTTACACGCATAACATTGTAAAAAGGAGATAGTAAATATTGAGCATCAAAAGAAATGTGTTGCATTTATCATTTGTAAATGCAAGAAATACATAACAGTTATTGGGAAAAGTACTATTTTTTGCAGTAGCTCACTGATAGCGAGAAGTGACTTAGTTCTTCAATAAATCAAAGTTGCTCAAGTGTATCATAGTAGGTCATGTGTGGTCTTACGAATTATACCAAAAGTATTTAATCCATATATCCAAAATCGACATACTTTATTTAATGCAAGCAGATTGATAGGTTTCTCTTGATTTTCTGCATATGCCATAGAGAGGCAGTTTATTCACAGATCAATTTAAACAGTTAATTATAAGTTAATTTAGAGTTCTTTCACTTGCTCATTTACAATAATTCTAGTGGGTAATCTCTTGTTCAAAAGGAGACCTAAATTAACATTGTTTCCCTAGGATATAATCCATATTTTAAAACTGCTTTAAAACACAAAAAGGAAATCATATTCTAAACTTTTCTAAACAGGAAATACTGATAACACTACAGAGCTTTTCTGTTGACAACATCTGTCTTCATTCTTCATCATTGACTGGGTTAAACCATGACTATAAAAACAAAGAGCAAAGGCAAAGGGACTACAAAAAAAGCCAGAAAAACAACCCTGACCACTGCTAAACAAATCTGATAGTCCTTGATTCTCAAACAACGTCAGTGCAGAGAACCACCTGCGAATATAGCCTCACAATGAAGGGGATAATAAGCCTGGTGTTTGTATAGCTTTCACGGACTGTACAGTGTGTGCTGATCATATAATGCCACAGTTTGGAAGAAAAATAAAATAGACAAGAACCATGCTTACAATCTCTACAGATAAAGACAAAATGTGGAATTTAGTAAGTGGCAGGATAATTACTGTGAGACTAAAGATTGACAACAGACACAAGGACAGAGTGAGAGGGAAAGTGAGAGAGGAACAGCACTATATACAATGCTGTCCCTCTTTCATAGTATCATGAGGCACCACATTACCTAACTGAACCAGACATACATACAGTATAATATTTCTGTCCACACTTGAGATTCTTCACCTTGCATTTGCCTGGGTGATTGAATATTAAATTAATGCATTCTTAACATCCATCATCATCGAGTTCAGGATCAATCATTGTGCTGTAAATAAGTGGCTGCCACGTGGAAGAATAACATTATTTTGATGTAATGAATAGGAAACATTTCTTTTCATGTTATAGGAAAATAGCAAACAGTTTTTTTTTCGACTAGGGAAGAGGAAAAACATTTAGGTTGCAAGGACTGCTTGTTGATAGGGAAGTCAGCTGGTCCCATAGCTACCAGATACTTCGAGAAACGTGCACATCTTTCATGTTAATCCGCTTCAGTATACAGGCAAAGTAAAAAAAACCATTGTGTCTCAAAGGGGCTGGCAACTGGCAATTACTGTATTTAGGTAAGGGAAAGCCAGGCTGGTCACTGATTCTGACATATGAAACCAAGTAGTTCGCATTCGTCTAAAAATAAATCATTTCAATTACGAGCAGTTGGGGGGGATGCTTTGAGGACCTCAAACTTGGAGTTACCCATCCACGATTTAGGTCACCCGGTAAATTTAAAAATGTGTTGCGGTTACTAATGGAATATATTAGTCGGATCAGAGAGCCGTCGTCACGTAAGGAATTAGTACAGTCCTACTGTTGAAACTTTTTAAAATAGTTTTCACATAAAGAGAACAGTTACTTTGTGATTACCGTCACCGGTGCTGCAGAAGTAGCAGCACTACTTAAAAAAAATACAATTTTACAAAGATTGTACAACGGCTCCCTCTTGCGGTACAAATGTGAAGTGATTGTCTAGCCAAAAGAAGATTCAATATCACATTTACTTCCTTGGATGAGTGTCATTGTCTCACAGGACGGTTACAGAATGAAATATTGAATGCCACTGCAACTAAAGAGATCCCGAGGATCTCGCAAAACTCTATGCATATGAGACACATAGCAGAAAAACCTGGAAGAATATGGAAACGCAGCAAATTGCTCATTAATTTCCATTACAACCATAATATAGAAATGATGTGTGGCAATGTCATGTTTCAGGAAGAAAAAACATTTTACTACGACAAACCTCTGACTGTTAGACCTCCAATCCGTAGGGGGAACTGGAGAACATCCTCGTCGAAATCTTCGGCTCGTTTCCCAATGCACTTTGTGCTTTAGCAGTGAGATCATTCAGGAAGCTGGAGTTTCGAGTGTGACGTCATCCCCAAGCGCCGCTGTGGTTTCGCCTGCTGGGTTGCATTGAGATGGGCAGAACTTGTCAACTCTGATTCGACCAGCATTTAAATTGAATTAACTGACAAACAGACAATAACCAAGAGCTGGATGACCAGAATGAGATGTCGAGGTAAGAGCTGAGCCAAACTCTTTGACTAGAAATCTGTAGAAAAGAAGTCAAAGATTGTGAGCGAGAAAGACAAACAGAACTAAAAAACTACCGTGGATTGTTTTGCTCGGCCTTTCTATATGATCGCCACCGCACTGTTTTAAGAAGTTTTTCATGGTACATGTTGTTCGGGCTAAGAAAATAATGTAAGCATTAAAAAATAACAGTTCCTTGACATATCAGTGTGCGGGAAAAATGAACGCTGTCAATTGTAACAGCGAGAACCAAGTCAACATTATTGTTGCGGTTTAGCGACCATGTTAACTAATTTTAAATTGTATTTTTTAATAATGAAAAGTTTATCTGCTTTTATCGTTGTTATTAGTAATAGACTAGGTACAATAACAGTAAAAACAGTTGTAGTGGTGGAACAGATGCATTGTCAAATTGATGAGTGTGTAATAGGGATGTCAGTGTGACTTCACTCAGGCTAGTTCATCGGGATTTGCACAAGTCTGTCTTTACCGGTAGTACTATTGGTAGTAAAATGTGCGGTGAAGAGTCCGCCCTCTCCTTTATGCGTCTCGTTTCTGACCCTCATGCTATTCGTCATCGCCCGAGTCTCTGTCTGGGGAAGAACGATTCACAACATTTTTCTGTTAGTCATCAGAATCAGCAGCGAGCTCTCTGTCTTAGCGGTTTACGTGGGTGTAATCAGATTTCTAGTGAACAGTGAATATCACTTCATTCACTACTGTCAAAATCTCAGTGCAGCAGCGGGAAGATATGACTGGAAATCACTGATGAGCCCAAAAAAAACGTATGGAAAAGCAGCTCGTGGCGAGCTTCTTGCTTCTGTGAATGTGCAAGAAATGTGACATAACTGAGTGAGTTTTAAGTCATTTTAGGTGCCAAGTAACTTTTTAAATAGTATTTGTCAGCGTGTCATGTTTGTAATTATTTTGTGCAGTTAAAGCACAAAAGACTGCACAAAAAGTTTTTTGCACTAAGAAGTCCCTTACTGTTTAAAGTCTGCACTACGTCATTTGTTAAAATCGGGATTTATAGATTATTTTTTTCAAATGGAATTGTAGGAAAGGTAAAATCCGTTAATTAATAATAAAATGTGCTCTCTGTGTCTACTCCTGACATAACTTTTATAGGCTTACTGTTTAACTTATATAATAGTGGGAACACAAATTCAACATTTTAGTTCCTGTTTATCCCATAGGGTGAGAAAGTCACCTTGTGACATATAATAATTAAAGACAAACACCTCAAGAGCATGCTGGAATGTTTATCCTCGTATATACTGTATATACTGTCACTCCTTCCAGAAACAGTAGAAACAATATGCATTTCACATCGCTTAATATTCTGAAGTGATCCTTTAACATTTCTACAGTCAGCAGAAATGAATGTTATTGACCCACATACTGTAACTTGTAAATAGCTTTTTGAATATGGGTCTGTTTTAATGGCTGTGACAAATGGAGGAGAAATGGTACACAGAGACACTTCTGAAGTCTGAAAAGGACCAGTAAGTGAATTTAGAAAAACAATCAAAAAGGTTGTGAACTTGAATCATTTTGTGAGGGTTCGTCTTTTCTCTGCGCAATCTTACAGTCTGTCTGTTTGTGCGTACTGGTGTTCCACAAGGATGTATACTTTCCCCATTACTCTTTTTTGTACACCAATGGCAATACCTCAAGTTACTCTTCCATCAAACTAGTTAAGCAGCGGAAGACACCATCCTTGTAGGTCTATTCACTAATGAACATCATAATATGATATTGGTATCATAGAGTAGTAACAAGCACACAAAGCTTAATACCTTCCATACAGTGAAAATGCTGGTTGCTTACTGGAAACATTCTCCAAAACCTCACTCCCTAGTAATCAATGATGTGGCTATGGGTGTGGTAGAGTTCTTTAGTTTTGGGGTATAACGATGTCTAATAACCTTAAATGGGACACAGATATCTCCAGTATCACCAAGAAAGCACAGCAGCAAATGTACTTTTTGCCCAAACTGAAAAATTGGGGTCTCTCAGCCAATTGTAATACAGGTTTACAGAGCCATTATTGAGAGCATTCTGACCGCCTCTGTAGCTGTTTGGTTTGGCAATGCGTTTGTCAGCTCATGAGGGGAACTGCAGACACACTGCGGCCTTTGGCTGTCAGATGCTCTCTACTGGAGATTCTAGAGCAAGAAAGCAGGCAGGAAAGACTGCTGATGACCCCACCCAGGTTACCCCCTGTTTCAGAAACGTCCCTCAGGAAGACACTACTAGTCTATTAAAACAAGAAACCCCTGGTATTTGAACAGATTCTTTCATGGGGCTGCCTTTCTGGTTCACCAAAATTCCTAGTTGTGTGGGCTTTTAGTCATGTCTGTTGTCTTGTTTGTGTATGGCATACAGTATGTAGCATGTTTTTGATGCATCAAGAACACCAGAGGAAATTCCTTGTACACTAAATTTACTTGGCAAATAAAAGTGATTCTGATTCAGATGTGTATTCGTGGCCACAATCACTGCTCCATTGTATGTTACTATTTCTGTATATGTTCTATATTTTCTGTTAATTTTTTTAACAACTGTGGGATTGATTCTTCCAGAATTTGAAACTACGGTCAGTTGTTTGCTTAACAATTGGGTTTTATATTTGTGAAAGGGTTTTTAACTCAATAGTGTTCCAATTAGAACAATTGCTATATATAATAAGCAGTGCATCCAAAATATTTGAGTGTATGCATATCATAAAGTGCTTATTTAGCCAAAGTACTTTTAACATCCCAAACTGAAAGAACAAAACTCACCAGGTGACAGTTATTTTCTGTTTTGCTAAAATGGTTGACATATTGGATTTTGAGTACACTCTTAAAGAAATTAACAAACCAGCTTTTGTCCACTATGATTATGCAGCAGGATTATTTTATTGCTCCACAGGCTTCCTGTAGCCCTTATCTGTGACATCTGTATTTAATATACTTTCTCAAAACCCCTGATGAGTAGCACTAACACTAACAGCGCTCAGTGACGCTGATGTGATGTGCTAAGGTTTGTTTCAAAAAGATTGAATTACCTGTTGATGTTGATTTAAAACTAAAAGCTTTTTTAAAAGCAAAGGTTGCTCCTTATGTCTGCATCATCCTGTCTAATCGTGGCTGTAGCCAGTCTCCTCCAGCATCTTTCAGAGGAAACATCTAGGATAATAAGTAGGTATTATTACTTGACAACGTATTGCACACATTTGTCAAAGTCAGAGAGATTTGCAGTGAATGAAATCATGATCATTTTCTGACTGTGGAGTCCTGAAAGGTCAATAGTTTGACTAATGTTCTTTCCATTCCAATCTTAACCAGCCTTCCTGTAGGCCTTAAGAGTAGTATAGACTGTGAAGTGTCTTACAATCCTCTCTGTTGATTTTAATCTTATTTCTGTACTTTGGCGTGATAATTTCATAGTCCTACTTTATACTGAATAGGAAAGTAACAGAAGAGCTATTCGGTTCATTGGCTTCTGATTTGCTGACGGATACGTACTACGTCTAAGTTTCCTTCAATCACTGTGTCCCTGTTTCCTGAGGCAGTATCTCGGCTTCCTGCCGAAACTTTTGAATTATTTTTAATTGTGATACGTGAAACATTTGGTGACAATCGGTGACAACATCTGTATTCTACTAACAGTCAGTTTAAAGTTCTGAAGATGTGATTATCTGAAGAATGGATGAAGCATCATGAGACAAGAAAATATTTTTAAAAAGTGGTCCTGACATTTGAGTTATTGTTTTTTTTTTAACCTTTGCTAAGATTTAGTAGTCTGCTTTAGAGTGCAGCTTGAAAAAAGAATTTCAAATCTTCAAAGTGTGGTTAAGGATTTTAGGTCAGATTAAAGTGACTACAGATTCTTGTCAGGGGCTTGCTGTCCTATATTCAATTGGGCCCTTTTGACCATTTTGGTATTGCAACAAATAGATGGTGGATCTAGATCTTTTCAGTGCTTTCATGGCTTTCACCATAGGTTTTAGCAAAATTCATATATGTGTAATTCTCCTGATTACTAAAAAGTAAACAATCTAAAACCCTAAGCTCTGATGCAATCGTGTAAAATCCATTGAGCACTGTAATCATTCTTTTTGCTGTGGAGCTGTTTTATTCATACCTGTGTGATATAAAATAATATGTCAATCACCACTCTTATCACCTTTCTTTTAATAATATAATTGTTTCTGAAGTCCTGCTAACATCTGGAAGGACAAGGAACCATTTTGTGCCACTTCAGATCATCAAAAATATGACATTGATATTATATTGAGCTAAATGCCTAAAGACTTTTCATGTCTCTGCATATAAAACGGAGGAACTTATTTGTTAATAATTCTTTTTTTTCCACAGGGATGGGTTTCCAGTTATGATTTTTATCATCACTCTTTGTTGCAACAGTGGCCGGATTGTTATGTTCGTACTTGCGGGTGTGTTTGAAAGGTTTTTTCCCCTTCTTGGCCTCTCCGCAGGTGAGGTGAGCTCTGTCAGCAGGAGGACCCCAGAGCTGTACCACGTGGCCCCAGCGGCCCCAGCGGCCCCGCTGACACTCGCCACTCCCCGCTCTCAGCAGTGAGACAGCGCTGACCCGCAGCGGCCTCAGCCGGGACAGCCATGAAGCCTGTCCACGAGCGCAACCAGGAGTCCCTGCCCCCGAAGAAACGGGACCTCCCACTCAGCAGCGGCAGCGGGGCTGGCGGGGGCGCGGGCGTGGCCGCGGGCGCGGGGGGGGGGGTGCTGGGTGTAGGGGGAGGTGGAGGAGGCTGCGGCGGCGGCGGGGGGGAAGAGTCGACCTCCACGCGTAGCTCAGGCTCCGCAGGAAGTGACGCCCCAGGAAGCGGGGGTGCAGGGGAATGGATGAGAATCCAGCCGGGGGTGCATTATAGCGTGGAGAACTCGGATGGCATAGGTGTTCCAATAGACCAGTACGGCATGCTGTATAAAGTTGCCCTCCCTTCTGGTACCTACTCACCTACCAGCCTGCACCCTGTGCTGAGTCACCTCTCTCCTGCCTACACCGTCCCCTCCCCACTCCTGCAGCACCCGGGAATCCCCTACCCCCCGCTGGGCTACGCCCAGATCCCGCACTCCTCCCTGCAGTTCGTAGGCCCCCCTTACGCTGTCCCGTACGCAGTCCCACCTGGCTTTGTCCCCAGTCCCTTGATATCGCCCCAGCCGGCCATCCCGCAGTCCCACCACGTCTCCCACCTGGTGCCCTACCAATCCGTCATCCAGGAGGGGGTGGTCTCCCCTCCTCCCCAGCCCCAGACGGCCACCCATGCTTTCACCAAAGTGGCCCCGGCCGCCGGCGTCCCCGTCGTGCTGTCCTCCGAGCAGGCGGCTCAGCAGCTCCAGCACCAGCAGCACCTGGGAGCGGTAGGCGGGCTGCCCGCGGCCGAGGTCAGCCCCAGAGGGGTGCCCGTCTTCTACCATCACCCGGTCCGGGCGCCCCCGGCTCCTGCGGCGGCCTACAGAGACTCCGCCGACAAGGAGGTGAACGGAGGGGACGAGGAGCAGGGCGGCCGGGAGCTGCTCCAGGAGCCTGTCTATTCCTCCAGGAACATGCGGGTGCTGCACGTGGTGTCCACCTCGGCTTTGGCGGGCAGCCCGGAGCAGAGGCCACCTGTGGGTGCACAGCAGGAGGAGATGAGCTCGCCTGGCCACCGGAGCACCCCGGACACCGACCTCGAGGTAGGAGCAGCAGGGACACGCTCACATCTTCGCCACTTGTCTGTTCGAGTGTTTGAAGTGTGGCTTGAAATTCCTCCAGGAATAGGTGTGCTAGCCACATGCTGATTTCACTATAATTAAATAATTAAATTCAACTATAATTACACAATTTTGAGAAACATTATTTGTGCAGTTCTACACTAATGTTGCACTACTCCTTTGTAATGGAAGCATTTCAGTCAGGAACAGGGTGATACCTGAATTTCACCCATGCTCAATACCTTCCTTCATTGAAAATGATTTGTCCATCTCTGCCAGGAGGCTTTATCTTCGATGTGCATGTATTTAACTTATGTAATGGTTAATCTGATGTCTTTACCACTTTTTTCTTAATTTGAGCTTTTTTGGCTTTTGGTCTCTAGAAATTTGATCTAGGAATCAGGTATACAAAATTTCAGATTATTCTTCTTTCCTGGATATTAAAGTACCTGAAAAAGAAAATTTGAAAATACTTCAAAATGTGTTCTCTTAAGAAACACTTCGATGCCGTGAATCAGCTTGTGGGAATTTAATTGCGTTGTTACAACAGTGCTGTTGAGCATGACGGCTGTAGAGCTACAGTAAGGGATCTTGCTAAATGTTTTGATTTGACAAAAAGATGTCCTGTTCCCTTGCTCATTGTGGCATTCTGGGTTACATGTTAAATGACCTCTCTGAAATGACTCACGATTTTGTCACATTCCTGTTGTGTATGTTTAAGCAATCGTTCCTCAAACAGACGTAGTTTGCAAGGTGCAGAGATTGCTGTCCGGTCTGTGGTTAACCCAAAGCTCAGAGGAAACTACATTTTTCCTTTCTTTGCCAGTAGATACTCATTCATATATTGCATGTTTCAACACTATAAAGCTGAATGCAGTTACCTTCTTCTATAATTTAAATCTGTTATGTTCTTAACTAGTCAAAAATATTATTAGTTGATTGAAAATGGCTAGTTAGATATTTTCGTTAGGGCCCTTAAATTACAAAGCATGAGGTTTAATTATTGCCAGGCCAGTTACTTTCCTTTAACATTGCTTTGAAGTGCTACATTTCGTGATTATATGTTAATTAAATGTGGCTTACATGAACTGAATGTTTCAGAAGATTACGAATCAGAAGTGTGGAATGTCTGCTCTAGTCCTGATTTCTTTTCCCCATCTTAAGGTGCAGCAGGTGGTGGGGCGTTTGGCATCTCCCAATCAAGGTGTGGCGGGGAGTCGAAAAGAGGTCTCTTTTGGGCCCCTGAACCTGTCTCAGGGGTCGCACCGTGTCAGGGAGGTCCTGCCAGCTGCCCGGGGAGGGGGCAGCACCAGAGAAGAGAATGCTGCGCCAACCAGGACTACTTACAGTGGGCATACAAGTGACGGCAGAGCACAGTCCCGACATCACCAGTATGGGCAGCCAGCACAACACGCTGTAATCCTGGCCAATGGACAACCTGTACTAGTGCCTCTGGACCACCATCAGCAGATACAGCAGCAGCACCACCACCACCACCCAGGCTTGCCTAATGACAATGTAATCTCTGCAACTACGGGATCGCCGCTTGCCCTCCCAAGAGCTTCCGAGCCTCCAGCCAGAACGTGCCTCCAGGAGAGAGGGGCTGTGGAGATTTCAACATCGGCCCAACAGCAGCAGCAGGCCGTGGCGGTTCAGGCTCCGGCTCCTTCTCTTCCTCCTCTGGCTGCTCCTCCTGCCTCCACACCTGCTCCTGCTCCTTCCCACCCCTCCCATTTCATGAAGGGCGCCATCATCCAGCTGGCCACGGGAGAGCTGAAGCGCGTGGAGGACCTGCAGACCCAAGACTTTGTGCGTAGTGCAGAGGTGAGTGGGGGCCTCAAAATAGACTCTAGCATGGTGGTGGACATCCGTAAGAGCCAGCAGCGGCCGGGCCTGGTGTCTCTGCACTTCACGGTCGGGGAGCAGCAGAGCAAGGTGACAATTGATGTCCCTCCGGAGCACCCCTTTTTTGTTTTTGGGCAGGGCTGGTCCTCCTGTAGCCCTGACCGAACAGTGCAGCTCTATGGGCTTCCCTGCCATCGACTGCAAGTGGGGGATGTCTGTGTTTCCTTAACCTTGCAGCAACAACAACAACAACAGCAGCAGCAGCAGCAGCAGCAGGCACAGGCCAGGACATCCACCACTGCTAATGCCAGTTCTAACGCTGGTTCTGTATTGCAATCCATGGGGCCCCCTGCACCCCAACACGCGAGGGCCCCCGTTCAGTTACGAGCAGACAGGACTCACCGGGAGCGGGAGGAGGCGGAGGAGCCCATGCAGGTAGGAGCTGTAGGGCTGGGAGAGCCGGCATCCCAGTCAGACAGGACGTCGGCAGAGCAGGTCAGGAGCCAGAGCAGCTATTATTTGCACACGGAGAGCCACCCCCGGTCCGGAGGGCTGTCTTCAATGACAAGCGCCGCTCAGAGGCGCTGGTCAGCGCCCGGCTTCCAAAGATATGGGATCAAGAGCGAGGAAGTGGCCAGCTCTTCTTCCCCCTCCTCCTCCTCCAGCTCCTCACGGCCTTCCTTCATCCCCCAGGAGGTCAAGTTGTCCATCGAAGGGCGCTCTAATGCGGGGAAGTAGCAGCAACAGCCAGAGATTGTCACAAGAGTGAGTGAATGGGAGAAAGAGAGTGAGTGAGAGAGAAAAGCCTCAGAATGTTTGAGAATTTGCACACTCAAGAAGATTACAACCCTTTTACTCTAACCCCTTGGTTTCCAATCTTGGTTGCCTAAGGTCACTCTGAGTCCAGGTCAGTCTGGTGCTTTGAATACTTGCGCATGAACAGTTAACACATCTGGTATTTTGAAGATGCACAGTTAATTAGCAGGGAAGACATAAAGCAGTGGTGTTCATTTGTGGTTACCAGTTCAGTACAGAGCTGTTCCGAACAGCGCTGGACTGTATTGGCTCCTCACCACATGTGGAAAGATGTAGATCTCAGCGGTGATTACAGTGGGAGCAGTACAGCTATAAAATACCTACCAAAGCCTATTCAGCTTACATTCCTTCCAATAGGTGGGACCCAATCATTTTGTGAGTAATGAGAATTAACCATTGTTTGACCAAATTCAAATCTGTGAATCCCAGACTGGTGGAAGGATGAGGTTGTCTCAATCTGAAAGCGGAACACCCAGACTAGTAGTGGTCGTATGTACACTGAAGCTTCATTTAGTATAATAACATTTAACATTTATTGAAACATTAAACAGTGTAAGTGAACTAAAGTCCTGTAACTAGTTGCTTTGAATTGGTTTCTTTTTCGTACTAGTTGATTCCATTAACTGTTTTTTTTTTCTGCTTTGATGATGCAGTTACCAAATTTCTGCACATACAGTACCTCCTGGCAAGACCAAGACGAGACTCCTACAGCTACTTGCTGTGTCTTATACTTGCTTCCGTTCTTGCTTTATGGTCTTGTTTCAGATGGAGTATAAATGTATAATGTCTGCAATGCAACTGAAGAGACGGCTGCCCTCTAAATAACAGTCCAGGGATTTTGCTGTCTGTCGTCTGTGCCCTCCCCCTCCCACAATTGTCTGAAACTGTTTACGGTGTCACAGCCTCTGCCTTGAGTTACTCTTCTTTATCCCAGGTAGCATTTCATTGATATTTTTTGACACTCTGCACAGAGCCCTGTTGTAACAGAGAGTTTTCTTTGGCGTTTTGATGTTATGAGCCTGGGACATCTGTCCTGAATAAGAACAGAAGCTCCTTTATACCTCAACATCCCTTAATGGAATATTCCTCTGTCTGGCTACTGACTGTTTTCTGTCTGGTGACTTTCATTAACGGATGCAGGGTCTGCTCATCACCTAGGTTATCTCTTTTAAGAAGCAGCAAGAGTGGAGAAATTATGCTGCAGACAATATGATATTCCTGCCATTCTCCATACAAAGGTTTGACGTGTAGCCCTCCAAAGATTGACGTTCCTTCCTCTGACTGCTGTGGTTGGGCTTGGCTGGTTGGAAACCATGGGGAAAATGGAAAAAAGAACATCGCTGAAAACTCCAGCACATTTCTGGATGCCCAGTTACTGTTATCAAAGCAATAGTGATATCCTAAAAGTGGGTCAGTTTTCCTGAGCTTTTGATGCTTTTGTTTGTGTTTTTGTTTCGACAGTTGGTGTAAATGGATTGTCATTTCCATAAAAAGCTCAGCAAACATGGCCTACGACCTCTCTGTCGTTCAAAGATGATGCGCAATTATTTTGCCATTTGTTTGGATTATACCCATCTTTTTATTTAGATTTGTATATATTTTTACATTTTGAGGACGTTTAGTTGGATGCAAAATACAAAACCGGTTTCCCTCATTAATATGTGGAAAATCCCTTGGTCTTTGTCATTCTGTATCTCTAAGCATGTTGTTTTAATTATTCATCAGTCTTCACTTACCAAATGGCATTTGATGAATATCTGTGGCTTTAAGTGATCCATTTAAGCAACTTTTAAAAAAGACTGCATTAAGGGATTTGATTCTGAATAAAATAGTGGAAATTCAGATATATGTACTTGTTTTATCACTTACAATCTGAAGTAAATAACATTTCTTACATTGGGAAGGACAGAATTAAGCTCCTTTCACAGAAACGTATTGACAATGATCGTTTTCCTGAAATTGCCAGGATATCTAGAAATCAAATGGGTTCTGCTTAGGGGAACTTAACATATGCATGTTTATTAAATTAAAAAAAAATCTTTGAATATTTGTTTAAGAAACTGACTTGCGTGGTTGAATCTGTTTACAGATCTGCGACAGAAATGCTATACTTTCCCTCGTGTGGAGATTTTTGTCAATGATGTATTCAACCCGCCATAAAGAAAAAGTGCAATTAGATAGGGTGTAACCATGAGGATATTTGAGCATTTTTGTATTCCCAAAACAAATGGTCCCCACATTCCCATCAGCTAAAAGTTCTGTCTCGAAGCCTATTCCTGTTTTTTGTTTGTCTCATTGCTAAATGATATCTGGTTTTTGTCTCTTCCTAATATTATATTATTTCATCATAAAACTGTATTGCCGAATGTCTTATTCAGCCCCACCATTGAAGCCACTAGACTTCATGAGAGTGTTGTATAACCCCACCACAACCACCACCAAAAATATTTAACTTCAGAAACAGTTTTATTTAGAAATAGTATGTGTACTTCGTTTCTTGAACTGTATTGGCATTGCTTCTGCCTGTCGTACAAGACATTTAAAGGAAAAAAAAATAGATCGATGTTCCATCTTTAAAATGTCTTTTTATTTATTCATTTTTAATAGAACTTCTTTCATTCCAAAAGCTGTGTACAATTGTATGTATATAAGATTTGATTGGGTTTTAAGGCTGGGAAGAAGTATGCTTAGACTTAACACTTCATACATTCTGAATAACTTCTAAATTGCTTTATATAGCCATCTGTGCATTTATTTTCTGCCTGGTAACGTATACCCATGTAGTGATTTCTAGTTTCAAAAAAAGAATGAATATTTATTTATAAAATATCATCATCATTTGTGACTACTTAAGACTAAACCTCCTGGGAACTCCTGTGACCTCCATTATGATGTGTTCTTTATCAAAGCCAGCTCCAAACTAAATTGGACAGCAAGCGTCTCATTCTTGTACAGAGGACAATCTGGAATTTCTCTGTGAATGTGTGGCTAAGAAGCCTGGTCTTTCACACATGAGCACGTATCTCACTTACTGTGGCGGTTATCCTTGACAAGCACATATCTGTTGTGGCGATACAGTTAGTAACTAACCATTTCTTGTTTATATTCTGTTACTACTTAGCCTGTACTTATAAATCATTTAGGGAGGTTTTGTGTGGCATACCCATGAAATCCATGTAAAATGTGTTCATGAAATTGGTAGCTTTACTGCACCAGAAGGTTTATTTTAAAAGAATCAGAAAATCCCATTACCATATAGAGCATCTTTCCTTAGAATTGTAACCTCAGTGGTTTTCGTTAGTAGACAAGATTTTATATTCCAGCAGGGTGGGTGGAAATTAATGAAGGTTACCTCATTTTAAGCTGTCTATGGTAATTTGTAACTAAAATGTATAGTATTTGGAAGGTGTTATTAATCAACTATGTATGATTTGTTTTTTTAAAGAATGCTATATTCTTGAATTGAGTAGGGATTGGAATTGAGTAGTAAACAGATTTTAAATGTAAAGAGAGACGTTTCACTTACTGTTTAAATATATATTTTTAATTCCATAATATCATCAAGTATCTGCTAAGCAATACACTTAGTGTCATACCCTGCACTGTACTGAAGAAAATCACTAGCTTAGGTGTAGCTTGTTATATACAGAAGAATACCCAAAGTGTTGTGTACTTCAGGTTTCTATATGTACCTATAGATATGTAAAGAGCTATACTCGAAATTACTTGTTATAGTTTTTGTACAGTGATGTCACTGTTGAGTATCATGATCATTGCATGCCCATATAAGGGGAATTATATTTAAAGAGCATTGATGAGCTCAATCGTGTTTTAAATGCGTTGTTACAGTTGTGTTAAGTGCATCTCTGATATTCTTGCATTTCCCAAATATATTTCTTTAGAATGCCAGTGCTTTTATTCGATATGTTTTACCTCTACAATACCACTTTCTTATTGCTGACATCACAACAAATATAGCACAGCAGTCTTCTATTTTAAGTTTTGAAAGTGATTAGACAGTTTTCAGATGTGCTGTAAGTTCTGTAAATTATGTTGTGTTATGCAGTGCTCTCGTTCACCCGGTCCTCTTAAAGGAGCACTGCAGTAATGGCGAAAGGGACTGTCTTAGGTTATTGTTATTCTCCAACTTGCTTTTGAGGGACTAATGCTTTTTACATAGGCAAGTGAATGAAAAAAACAATTTCGTTCTTTCTTTTTCACCATGGACAATAGTTCCTTGCAGATTCTTCTTGTTACTGTGGTGTTACTTCATTTCTAGAAACTGCCCCTGTCTATAGTTCCCTGATATTCCATTGTTATGTTTCTTATCTTATCTGTGCCACCTCTGGTCTTCTATAGTGCTGGTTACCTCTGTAAAAATGTCCCTTGCTTGGAAAAATAGAATGATCTGATGATCTTCATAAGCAAATATATATTCCTACATATGGCAATATTGTTAAAATAACATAATTATATGTAAAGATGAGAAATTCTCACTTCCTTGGGATAGAAACCTGACTTTATTCAACCTGAATTTGCCATTAAAATACAAGATACAAAATAAAATATGTATCTCTACTTGAAACCGAAGTAATAGGACTTTTTGTTTGCCTTTGTAAACTTGTTGTAATGTTAATGACATTACATTGTTTATGAAGATCACACTGTCACTGTGTTCTTAAAAGATCAACTACACTCCTCCTTGTATTTTAAATTCCCTCCACCTCTCTCTGGGGAGCTGGTGGGCAATTATACTGAGCTCATAGGCATGGTAGAGAAGGAATTTATCCAGACCAGAGTGTTTATAGAGCAGGTTCTTGCTTAGTCTGCAGCAGGGTTTTTTTTGCACTTGTCCTAGAGAGCAACAGTTTGTTTTGGGATTCATTGCAGCTGTTCTGTATTTTATTTATTTAAAGGAATTTCTAGTAGTAAAAATGATTGTGATCTCCTAGCCAGTGATTAAAGATGCTTTCAAAACCTGAAGATCGGAGACTTAAGGTCGAACTTGGAAACCAATGGTCCTGTAGATTAGAAATTGACCCAGTTTTCTGATCATGTGCAGTACAGTGATGTACTATAGTTAGTGCTGTTGTCAGACAGCTCCAGGACTCAGAGTTCAGTTCTGAACTTGAGTGTGTCTCTGTGTTGAGTCTGGATTTATCCCGGTGTTCTGCTAGACACCCTTTCCTCTGTGGTCCTGCAGTAGACTGGTGTGTCATCCAGGATGAGAGCCATCATGTGATTTCCATCCCCGCTTGAACCCTCGATGTTCATCTTTTACTGGCACTCAAGTTCAGTCTTATTTCTAGACTATACCAAAAACATCTTCTGAGTCACTTGAAAAGTGCATTTTAAATTTCAAGTATGGCATTAAGACTGAAAGTGGTATAAATAATAAAAACCATGCTTACACTATAGAGCATCTTCATGTGAGGTTTGATATGGTGTTCTAACATGACAGCTTTCAAAGTGTTGTGTTTCAGTGCAAAATTTACTCCACTTTCCATTTTAAAATCACAAAACTATAATTAAATAAAAAAACTTTAAAAAATTTGGGCTTTTCCCCCACATATCATACCTGTATATTTACCATCAGCATATTAAGAGCAAAATCTGTTCTGGAAGAACAAGCTTTGAAACTTCCCTTTTACTGTCATATTTCAGCTTTAGTGTATTGCTGCTGTCCGGGTGCTAAGATGACAGTGTCCTTCATGCTTTATGTATTCAATACGTTTACTTCTTGAATCTTTGATATGAAGTAGGCATATACCCCAGATAAAAAGGTAATGAATTCACTCACTTGTGGTTTTCACTGGCCATTATCCTAGGGTTTTGTTAAGAGGAACTGCTGACTTCTTTTGATATTATCATTCAGATTTGCCCAAAACTACCAAAAACACTTAAATACCGATTAGAGGCAGTGATCTGGCTCTGAGTCTGCTGTCTTTGTCACTTCCTTTGTGCTCTGTTTCAAGAGCCCAAGGTGTGCCGGAAGAATTAAAATGAAATGCCACCATGTGCAAAATAACCAAGTAACTGCATTTTTCTTCTGGTATTTTTTAACTGTTTTTTCATTAGATTTTGTTTGAAGAGGAAGGCACTAAGCATGTATAGTTTTCTCTAGATGGCAATATATCAGTTCATATTTCTTATACCATTGTGTATGAGACATCACACACTTTGAATGCTTTCTAATTGTGCACAGATGAAACAAATACAAAGTTGCAAACTCTTTAGCTGCTACCTGCTCCACCATGCTGCAAAATGGAGCGAGGAACCAGTCTTTACTGATTGTCAAGCCATTTGAATGATTACCTGCTGTTCTGTGGCAGAGCTCCAAAATGAGCTCTGGCTGATGTGCAGGTGGCGACAGTAGTAACTGCACTTTGAAGAAACCTCACTCACCTGTTTGTTACTCCTACGTTTGTACTTATTTTATGAAAAATCTGTTGCACTTAAATTAATAGAATAGTAGTACTACAAACTGTTCGTTAAAATACTTTTATATATACTTGATGTTTTGTATCTTACTAAGCTTGTCAATAATGCCTTAAGAACAGCTATGTGATTTTAGAATGACAGGCACAAGTGACTTTTGTTGAAATGTTTAGGTATATTGAAAGAGGTCAACGGATTTCATATTTAAGCAATGACTCATTTGTGACAGTTTTATTATTTTATACTACGGTGGTAGCATCTTTTACATAAGAATAGTTGGTCTTTTTGTGGTGGGAAGAGCAACTGGCAAATTTGGATTGGGGGGGGAACATCATTGATTTGTTTCCATAAGACAAAACAAGCAAGGATTATACAATCCTGTATTATCAAGTTGGAGCGAAATGTGCTTCTATTTTTCTTTGGAACTAGTCCATTGTCTTTTTCATTTCTGAAAGGGACACACATAGGAAACTATCCCTCCTTCTTTGTTAACGGTAGCATTGTTGGCTTACTTGGATCTAACATCTATTGAAAGGTTAATGGTGAGTTGGGAGGATTAGTGGGATTTGGATAAAAAACGTGAGCTGTATTTTGTGTTTAAGCTGGAACCAGAGTGGAGGTGATAGGAAGAAAACCTCAGTACAGTCGGGATTCCCCGGATTACTCTTTTCCTTTGCTCTTTTGTGAAGCCAGTGCTGAGTGTACCGATAGCCCTTGCACACCAGCTACTTTGATGGTGTAGAAAAGGTGCCTGATTTCAGTTACTGTACGTTTGCTCAGCAGTGGTAGGAGAATGAGCTGAGAGCGAGAGGTTAAAATAAATCCTAAGCAAGTAAACGTGATTTAATTTTAAAGTTTACAAACAAAACCTCAAATATCTGACTAAAAACTCTGAGGAAAGGCCAGTTTAACTTGTCCTGAATTCTTTACCATAAATTGAATTTATTTTGTTTAAGCACAAAGATGTGGCGTTTTCTTTTCAGTGTTCATTTCTTTTCAAGTCAGAATTAGCACAGAGTCTGCATTTTTGCTCATAAATTTTAAGTGGTAGTTAGGGAAAGATGGAACGCGTGGTGTACCTGCAATTCGGAAAAATAATTTGCCCCTGTGCAGCCATGGTAGCGCACTCACCACCAGTGTAAGCATCCTAACAATGTTTAATCTCATGGAAACAAAAAAATGATGTGCATACTTATATGATATATTGATATGAGATTGTCAGAAATTTAAAAAAAAATAAAAAAGGGTGTGATGGGGCAGCTAATGGTTGACAGTGTGAGAGCAAGTTGGGGGAGATAAAGATAGTTATAAGTTAATCATATGTATTATCAAGATACAGTATATGTGCTTCTGGCACTATGTGACACCGCTTTTAAATGTTTGTGATAAAAACAGATTTTTTTAATACATAAAAACTGCAAAAAATTATGCAATTCTGTCTGTAATATTGAATCCTCAAGTATAATCCAGGATGTATAAACTTGTACAGTGAGTTTTAATATCTAATGGCCGTACCAATATGTATTAATTCTTATCAGAAGCCTTAGAATTGTCAACCCAAGTGCTCCCTTTTCTTAGAATTACCCTACACCTACCTGAATTTTGAAAGCATTAATAACTATATTTTGTTGCGTTTATTTGTACCTGTTTTGAATAAAATAGATTTGTACTGTATATTTGTATCTTTCTGTGAACTACTTGGCTGTTTTTTTTTCTTTGCTGTTTAATTCTATGTACTTAACGACACAAAGATATTGTATTTTTATTGTTACAGCTAACTTCTTATGGAAAATTGCATTTATCTTGTTGGTTAAGTAAACACAGTATAATATATATAATATGACCCTGCTGGCTGAGAGTATTTCTTCTTTCCATTTTTCCAATATATTGTTAACCAATGAGCTTCAAAGACAGCAAGGTGGCTGGATCATTGCATTTGAAAGGGTTACAACATGGAAACCACTTGACAGATATAGTCAGCTGACAAAAATACTAATAATATAGGTTGATTATTTTAAGCAACCAAAATGTTGTATTGGAAAGATCAGCTGATATTTCTCTGTCGTTAGCTTAACGAGCCTACACTTTAAACATTGAGAAAGCTGAAAGATGAGCATTCTGATATAGCATTCAGAAGTTTTTTATTATTGTTCCAGTTACATAACACTTCAATGCAAGTAATTATTGTCTGTAGTGTTTTATTTCAATGGAACCCAAACCTCATATAGAGGTGGGGCTCCACTTCATCTACCTCTGAAGGGTAACAACCAAACTGGGGGAAATGGAGCAGCCATTATGCCCAAGCATTCCTACTGCACAGCAGATCAGCAAAATCAAGCACCATTCTGCATTGGTTTTGAAATTTTGGTCACAGTGAGGAATGTCACCTTCTGGTCCTCCAATGCCTCTTGCAGCAGCAGCAACATGCTTTTCCTTAGAGCTCTTCTATCCCATCACTGCCTGGGCCCTGCCTTGCTTAGTTCCTGCAATCTGATAAGAGCGCAAGGTTGTGAAACTGCTCATTTGTACTGCGGTAAATAAACTTAGCATCAGTAAAAGAATAAGGGAGAGTGAGGGGTACAGTATGGGTCACTTCAGAATAATCGAACAATAATTACATCCTCTTTAACCATACTCTCATTGTGTACTACGCCGTGTCTGGTGATCAGGAACCTTACTGATCGCAAGTTTGTCTGCTGGATTTCTTTATACCACGTCATACGAAACTAATCTTGCTTTATAAGCTTTTTGCATATGCACTATATCACCTGTTTAGTAAAGGGGTTGATGGGACACAGGTAATGAGATGACTTCACCTTTTGAATGTCAGCCCTTCCAAAATTCAAGAAAAAATATTAGATCTCCCATTTATGAAGAGAACATTGTGCCACTGGTCTGTTAGAGCAATAACTTAGGAGGAATCACCGGCGCTGGATCCAAGTCCCCCTTTAGCAATGCAAAGGTTTTTGTGTAAAACAAATTGATCGTTGATCCTCCTAAAGTAGTAACATTCCCACACACTAACACATCCTCATGCTGCTCTCCTTCTAAATGACAAGGTAACAGTAATGGCACGGATCCCATTTAACAGTTGTGGGACAAACTGAAACAATGAGGCATCTAAGGCATAGAGCAGTGAACGGGTATATGCTTGTTCAGGCTGAGGAATGGGACAGAAGCCCAACGAGACAGCATTTACAACCCAGCTCAAGGCATGCACTGCAGGTGTACAGCTTGTATTGCTGCTGGGGATGGTCACACGCACTCCTTCCAATTGGTCAATTCAGACTGTTCTTGAGGGCAAAAGGAAGGATTGACACAAGTAACATAAGAAAACCTTTCACGACAATCATAAAAGAAACTCAGAAAGTGTTAGTTTATTTTGACATTCTATACCTCCTTATATTTGTACATATCTGTTAATCCAGCAACAGAATGGTTTCCAGATTGACCATTCACAACACAACACACAACATGACTATCATAAATACAGAGTGTTCCTTTTTTTTCCCCATACTTTTTGGCCTTTTTAGTTACTTTTGTAAACATGAACAGAGTGTATCCTGATAAATTAACAAAAGGCCAAGAGATTTAACAGCATAATGTAGGATCCCTATTCTTTGACAAAACAAAAACGGGCAGGCATATCATTACTTGTAGCTGAACACTTTTTCATATATAACAAATCTAAAACAAATGCAGTTACGACATGCAGTGTTAACCTAAACCAGTCTGTAAAGCCAGGACAAGCCTTTTTTACAAAGCCATTTGTACAGGGCTTATGCCAAATGGGCGGTATCATAATTTTCAATAAAATGGAAGGTTCACATGATAAGTTAAGCACTTGATTTCCATTGTGTTAATAGGAAAACATATTTGATTTAAAATCAGCACCCTCGTCAGAGAACAGTAAATGCCCACATTTTAGTAAACATTCAACCCTTTGTTGGCTCCACAATAAGATTTTGTACACAGGGTCAGTGTCTTCTTTAGTTAAACGTTTCCTGCAAGTGTATAAAGCTTAACACACAAAAGTCTTGGTTCAGTTAAAGTTTCAAGCCAGAGATGTTCAGAAACAAATGGTGGTTTTGTTAAAATACTGAAAATTGGATTTCATATAGGTAGTAATGAAGCCACTTCTACAAAATGTATCTTCACACATCTACCCTCTAAAACAAATCCTTGACAAGAGTGCCAAACTATGAGCTCAAAGCTATTAAGATGCACTGCCTGAGTTGCATGAATAAGTACATGTCCATTTCACCTTACAATCTGCATAGATATGGAAAACATCCATTTTCCTTCTGTAGGAATTAATACTCCTATTGCATAGCAGTTTGAACCACTCCAGGTGCCAGGTTTAAGAAAAAATAAAACAGTGACTAGCTACAAAAGACTTTTTCTGAGCTCAACGTACTACTTGGAATGGCTCAAACAGAACACCAGTCTCAATTCCCCATCTTAATTAAGAGTTACAGTATAAAAAAAATGAATTCCATGTTTTAGTGAAATGGCTTACTCAATATACCTCCTATTTAAGGAAATCTGCAGAAGTTCTCGTCACTTCAAACTCAACAGATTTAAAGGTCCTGTTAATTTATAATTCACTTGTATCAGCACATTAATTAATGCTCAGTTGAAACCCTCTTACATGTCACCCACATGTACAATCTTACATGAAAAAGAAAAGCAGTGGAAAATGCAAAACTAAGCAAAATCCCCACATCTTTCTCCAGTGAAAAAGGCTACTCAATCATGCGTTTATAAATAACTGCGCTGGGAAAACCTCTTGAATAAATATGTTAAAATTAATCTATTAATTCTAGGCTGACTGCTAGCAACAACTATTAGCACTTTCAGTTTATGTGACAGATCCTGCTGTCTCTGAGTGCAAGAAAGAGACAGATTATACAGTAACAACAGAAAAAGAAGCTGAATTTAACGGAGGCTCTTCGTGAAGTACCAGCAGACACCCCAGCTGAAAATCCTGTTAACCCTGTGAACCACTCTGTAGAAGTAATTGCAGCAACTTCAAAAGTGGATAGACCATCCACTAGACACATACACTATAGACGTATGATAGATACACGATGATAATGTACACTTACAAATATTTCAAAGGGGGAACTTTCTCGTGGAAAGGATATGGAAATAAATATCTTAAAATCCAGCCCTAATCTTGTCACTCTGTGACAAATTCCTTGGGAGTACTCAATCCCAATCTCATGGGTCACATGAATTCCCTTTACCTTTTTGTACATTATTAAGGAAACGATATTGCATGCCGCTTATTTATAATAATCGCACGCAAAGGAGCACGATGAGGTCCACCAACATTGGCATTTTTGAGAAATAAAAATCGTATGAGCTTCATTCTTTTTGCAAATGTAAATTAAAAACAGCACATAAATAAAGTATTTCAAGTGGTTCACACGTTAAGAAGAATTCAACAATGGCCGAGTCCATCTTCAGTCTAGAAAACTAACTTGCTGTCGGTTCTGTAGTGTGCAGGAATAGCTTACGTTTTTTGTGTAACTGGAAATGTGCTATAAACTAGACATTCAAAACATATTCCTCTTTTTTACAGTACTGATTTTTACTAGGTATATTTGTGTGTGTATATATATATCTTTTCAATAACTGATACTATAAAATAAAGGAAATAAAAGAAAGGATCCCCTCCACATCAAATTCTAGGTTTGGGTTCTGCTGTCAGGATGGATGTGGACTAGGAGGAAGAAAGTCTGAAAAAGTACTTTGTAGATTCAGAACGCATGTGTATGCCAGTACAGCTGAGCGATCTGTGTATGTACTGGCACGCTTACTCTTATCAGCACAACCATTTGAGTCCAGATGCAGGCCACTATACAGCAAGTACTGTCAGGTCCCATCGCGAGGTAGAAGATTCAGTGGATACAAACGGTAGCCATTGACCCACATGGGCAGCGTGACGACTAGCTGCCAGTCAGCTCCAGCCACCGGCTGGCAAATCCACCCGGCGTCGCCGGGTGTCGCCGAACCAACAATTTCCTGGACTGTGAGTGTTTCAAGTTCAATACTTGGTAAATTAATTCTCCTCTCACTTCTTCCTACGGCAAGGAAACAATCTTTTTCACGTCAGGTGTTGCTTCTGCAGCACCCTGTCAGTACTCAGGTTCTCCCGCCTATCAGCCGTGATACGTGTTCTCGTGGCTTTTAGAAACGATCACATTAACCACCACGGTGTCACCATATCATGGCCAATGTAACCGTTGCAGTCCATTACCATAGGTCACCCAAATAGTCTGGGGTGGGGGGGGGCAAATGGCCGATTCCAGGGCTCCAGAATCCAAACCCAGTCAAGAATGGTTCTTTGCACATGAGCTCCTGCAAAAGAGGTGGACACTTGCACCAGTGACACTACTGGTCTGGCAAAACATCTTGAGTTAGAGCGGTTTCTGCATGTTTGGGATCAACAGCTGTGCCATGGGAAGAAGAGGGCTTCAGCCCCTCTGCGCCCAGCCTGTTAGGGCAGCTTCATGAAGAGGCTGTTGTCCAGCGCAGGGCAGGGCATGGGGAACTGGAACAGGCTCATGTCGGCAGTGAGGGCTGCCATGGCAGCGGGGTCGTGCTCGATCTGGGTCCGCAGGGAGGGGTCGATCTTCTCCAGCCGGCGCTTGAGCCTCTTGGCCTCCCGCTCGCGGATCAGCCGCGCCTGCCTCTTCTCGGGCGTCTCGTTGGCCCGCTTCAGGCGCATGGCCTCCCGGTCGCGCTGGAGTCGGCGCGCCCTCTGCTCCTCCGTCTCCTGCATCCGCTGCAGCCTCTTGGCCTCGCGGTCCCGCAGTCGCCTCAGCTCGCGTTCCTCCGGCGTCTCGCAGGCCCGCTTGGTCTTCTTGGCCGTGCGCTCGCGCTCCAGCCGCTGGAGCCTGGCCTCCAGGGGCTCGTTCTGCCGGCGGATGGCCCACTTCCTCATGGAGGAGGACTGGGACTCCACCAGCTGCTGGTAGGCCACGCAGCTGTTGCAGACCAGCAGCACGCCGGCTGGGTAGATGGGCATGGGGCTGAGGATGTCTGGGAGCGGGGGGAGGGCAGTGCCCGGGGAGTTGAGCCCGTCGGGGAGCGGGGGCAGAGAGGAAGGCGAAGACATGAGGCTGTCTGAGAGGGAGGGGAGCGAAGAGGCAGGGCTGCTGCTGGGGTTTGAAACGATGCTGTTGGCAAGAGCGTGAACCATGGAGGAGCTCTGTTCGCTGTTGCTGTTCTCCATGTGGCTGGTGTTCAGGAGCTCTCGCACCTTCTCCCTGTGGTCAAAAGACAAAGCAGAAGCCAGGGTTAATCAGTGACAAACAGCCACCGTCGGCCCTGCTAATGCTGAAGAACACTGCTAGCTCACATGGAAGCTTCCTAATAATATTGTCTGACCTTTGATCTGCTATCCTTAAAACAACTGACTTCCTGGCTTGGCTCTTCTGACAGTGTCAGCACAACATAAGCCCCCTAGGTAAAACACAAGACATGTATTTCTGGGGTGTCGTTTCCTTAAAGGGGACCATCAACAGCTAAGCTGAAAAAGAGAGGGGCGAGGAGGCAGGGGGGCGGTAGGCACACCTGTTGAAGTTGCTGGTGTCAGTGAAGCGGGATCCGCAGACAGCGCAGTTAGACAGCCGGTCCTCCGAGTGGATGAGGAGATGCCGTCCCAGCGAGCCCGGTGAACTCAGGGCACGCCCACACACGGGGCACACGTAACTCTTGGTGCTGGTGACCATCGCCGTGTGCTGCCAGTCCACAGACAGAGACGCACCAGGTTAACCACACGAACAACTCACACAAAAATAACCCCATAAATCAACATAATAAAAGGTTACGCCAAGAACAGTTTTTAAGATACATTCTTATCTGCACAGATTGTGCACAACAGTTCATAAGTAATGTGCTGATGTGGGAAAATGGTGTGGCAAGTCCTGAAACTACTCAATAATGACATAATAGGTCTTGTATGGTTACAATCTTGAAATAGTTTACAGTGTGTCAATAGTGTCCTTTTAGGTTTCCAAAGATTACAATCAAGCAGCATTGTAGCCCTGTCAGTCCCCTTAATTATCAATAGTCTAGACTGCTTACCTACATTAATGTCAAGTAACCCAGGATTAGTGATAATTAGGTCTCTGAACCGCTGCTTAATGTGTGCTAATTTTTCTACTCCTAGTAAGAGAAATGAATTGGAGAAATAATGTTACGTTTGCAGATTACTCCGATCAGGGTTTCTTGGCAATTTTGTAACACAGGATTACCGTAAAGTACAGGGGGTCCCCAATACACTTCAGGATTAGAGAAAGTTTGAGAACAGAAAGTTGTGACTTACTTATAACGAAACCGATACAGAACATTTTTATAAAACTATAAAAGTGTCAATTTTGCCCCAACAGTAGAGTACATTACCATACATGTACACGTAACATTTTTCCTTCAATTCATCACTTTTGACTTGCCAATCATTTTAAGCGACTGGTGGAGTCCCAGTCCTCCTCCATGAGGAAGTGGGCCGTCCGCCGGCAGAACGAGCCCCTGGAGGCCAGGCTCCAGCGGCTGGAGCGCGAGCGCACGGCCAAGAAGACCAAGCGGGCCTGCGAGACGCCGGAGGAGCGCGAGCTGAGGCGACTGCGGGACCGCGAGGCCAAGAGGCTGCAGCGGATGCAGGAGGCGGAGGAGCAGAGGGCGCGCCGACTCCAGCGGAGACCGGGAGGCCAAATTCTAGAGTGGTAAAAGCGCTCACCAAATCGCAGTCCGGACTCTATAAACCAGGAGTCACAGGTTCGAGTATGGGTCAGATGGGTCAGGTCGCTAGCTGACTGTGAGCAGGATTCCTTGAGCAGGGTCAGGTCACTAGCTGACTGTGAGCAGGATTCCTCAAGCAGGGTCAGGTCACTAGCTGACTGTGAGCAGGACTCCTCGAGCAGGGTCAGGTCACTAGCTGACTGTGAGCAGGACTCCTCGAGCAGGGTCAGGTCACTAGCTGACTGTGAGCAGGACTCCTCGAGCAGGGTCAGGTCACTAGCTGACTGTGAGCAGGACTCCTCGAGCAGGGTCAGGTCACTAGCTGACTGTGAGCAGGACTCCTCAAGCAGGGTCAGGTCACTAGCTGACTGTGAGCAGGATTCCTCAAGCAGGGTCAGGTCACTAGCTGACTGTGAGCAGGATTCCTCGAGCAGGGTCAGGTCACTAGCTGACTGTGAGCAGGATTCCTCAAGCAGGGTCAGGTCACTAGCTGACTGTGAGCAGGACTCCTCGAGCAGGGTCAGGTCACTAGCTGACTGTGAGCAGGATTCCTCAAGCAGGGTCAGGTCACTAGCTGACTGTGAGCAGGACTCCTCGAGCAGCTGCGCTTAGCTAACAGGGTAGGGTGGGAAACGTTGGCTGGGGCTCTCCTGGCAAATACAGTGACCACTCCTGGGTGCATGTGGGTGTGTGTCACTGTCAGTGAGGGATGCGGCGCCTCTCCTACAGGGGGCGGTGTTGCCAGTGATGTGTTAATATACAAGAGACTCTGCCTATGCTTCCCTGCCCCTATGTCAGGATGTGGGGTCCCTTGCGGACAGATGGAGTGGCTGATGTGTACTACAAATAATCTAAAATAAAATAAAAATAATGCAAAACCCGCTACCTGGTAAACATGTGCGATGAGCTGCTCAGGACTGCCAAACTCCAGCGTGCACAGCGGACACAGGAACCCATTCCCCGATTCCCCCTTCTCCTCACATTCCTGCCGATGCAGCACAAACAGCAATAAGAGTTTACACTTTACACTGTCAGAGTTGCTCCTATCCAGGGGTTTAGAACAGGCGTTTTAGATCAGCCTCACAGTTATAACTTGGAGTTTATCTTCCATGACATTTTCAGAAAGAGGGGGAGTTGAGTCAAAATAAACTACATGGAGCAATTTGAAGTCTGGAAAGAATTATTAATTTTTGAAGACATGCAATTAAATTCAATTTATTTTTATATAGCGCCTTTCACAACATGTTTGCCTCGAGGCGCTTACAAGTGACCATACATGTTGCGGATACAGAACCTAAAAGCCCAGAAGACAACGGAGGAGAGGAACCAAAACCTCCTTAGTAAGGAGAAAAAAAGGAAACTCAAAGAAAGAAGAAAAAGGAGGGATGGAGGTTACTCTGACCTGTTGTAGAGGCAAGAAGAAACATTTGACCACACTGTCACTTTTTGCACTTTGCACAATGAAGACACACTCCTCTTGGTTATTGTTCCATTTCAGCTCTCACTTACATAACTGGGTATTTAACTGACCTAATAAACAGTAATAATTAACCTCAGTAGGTTGGAAGCTAGCTTTCTAACTATTGCCTATCAAGATCTCCAGCTTTTGAGTAGATACAAAAAGTGTGGCGGTTCTAATCAAACACGTTGCTGGTGCAGTTAAGGATTCCTTAAAGCGAAGAGCTCAGATGCAACACGAATCAGCAGGTGTATGGGACCCAGGACCAGAGCCCAGCTAAATTTCTGCTCAGCCCTACTCTTTTCAAAAGGACAGTTTCTGTAAATAAAAGGATCCCAGTGTATTTTAAGGGTATTCCAGTATCCCCCTAGTTTCATAAAAATAGATCATTTTAGCTCTAGTTAGAGTGAAATGGGGATCATGGAACATAGGAAATAGATGAGGTAGTGTATGTTCATTTTTATCACGGAAATTCTCTTATGTAGCTGTAGATTAACAGTATACCAGTACATCATACTTAAATATGAAGAAATAATGAAATGGGTCAAATAAACTGAGATATTTTAATTATCCTAATTGCTTCATTACCAACATGTGTTGCAGGCAATTTTAAGAAACTATGTATCTGAAAGGGGTAAATGTTATTATACCAAATAAAAGAATGTCACAACCTTAATCAGAGAAGAATGACAGCCAATTACTTGCAAACAAAAATAGGTCATCAGCCTAGGGCATATTTTGTCTACAAAAAGTAAGTAAAATGATGTAGTTATTTACTTGCTTAGCAGATGCACTTATCCAAGACCACTTACAAACTTTACAACATTACCTAAATTAAACTCAAAAATACATGCTGAAGGTCAGACTGGAAGGTCCCCAAGAGTGGCAAAGGCATCAGTTTTGAGAAAGCCCCTGTAGATAATGTCCGCATAAGGGCCATTGCATAAGAAATCAATCTCATGCTGACCTTTTTACTTTGATTAAAGATGCTTTCCCATGGGAGAAATGGTTGCACTGTGATTTCTGGACCTCAAGGACTAACCATTCAGGAAACAGAGGTGCTCAATGTTGACTCATTTTGGACCCCAACACTATCCCCACCACTGATAAACACGAAAGGTTGATTTTGATATAACCTTAAAGCTGATAAATGGAGGTGTCAGACTATTTAATATATCCTGTGAAACCAGTTATGAAAATAGTCACTTTTTACCTTTGACCTCTTTTTTTCACATATTTAGACCCTTGTTAACATCTCACTAAGTTTCTGTGTTGTGCCCATTATTGGTTCAGGAACCACATACACTTCAATACAGGGTGTCAGGTCAATCTTCCACATGAATACTCTATATTGCCTAAATAATGCATTGATTGTTCTGTTTCAGCAGGGAAGTACACTCGGAAATTACTTTAGTTTTCACATTTGTTTATTGGCACATTTGACTGTAATGCAGAAAAATAAAATAAAAAACTGAAGTGGACAACATTACTTGCACAAATTGGCATCTGCACAGAGCAACTTTATTAGTGCTACAGATTTCAAGGCTTGATGTGACCCACTTGCAAGGCAAGTTAGCTCAGCACCAGCAGCCACACATTAGCTACGAAGCAAGCTGAAGGCACAGAGTAAGCGCTTATGTGTAAGGGCTAAAGCGGTGTTGTCCCCATTTGAAATTAATTAGCTTGTCAACTTCCAGACTCAGGCCAATAAATTTAATCTTCGAATGAGGATGATCCACTTTTCAAAGAATCCATCCTTGCAGGCTCGGATGCAGAGCAAAGTGAAACTCTTTCTACTGAAAGAGTGCAGGTAAAATAAGGCTTTAGAGGCATTAGAGCTATACCTTGTAAGAAAAAGTATCACGGAACAGATTACAGATTATTTTTACTTCTAGTAAAGTAAAAACTTTTGGGGAGGCACTGAAGAAAAGGCTGAGGAATGTCTTCTCAGAGGTAGTGATGGGGAAGAAAGAAACCACCAACAATAATGTCCTGGAATAACAGGAAATAATGCTGTTCAACAGCCACCAAGTTCAAAGTAACCCATCACATGTCAAGGACAGCAAGGGCCCTTTAAGAAGAGAAAGAAAACTAGCAAATCCCAATCTAAAAGAAAGGGGAAAACACCTCCGGAGGAGACTTCTTAGAAGATTAAACCGTTCTATCAGTACAAAGATGATTTTGTTCATCTATACTAAAAAGCCGGGATGGCAGGACCACCAACAAAAGCAACAGTCTTTCTGAGGGTTTAAAAGGAAGAGAATCCCATCATCCACACAGGCTTCTCCATATTTGCATAGCTGACCCTGAAAGAGTATGTGTTAGCCGGCAGTAGCAGCACACACTATGTTAGTGGAATCCTCAATGCGCCAGAATGCAAAACTGATGTCTGCTAAACACACACAACTCATTTAGATGAGCCTTTGAGTCAGTCATCATGGTTTATCTCGGCTCATGCATTTTCTTCCTGGTGTTGCTTGCCGTTAAGGTCCAGTCAGCTCATCTCCTGAATGAGTATACAAAGGAGTATAGGAAGAGGAAAGCAACAGTCTGAAGTTGGATCTGTCCATCTGTGAGCCTGTTGATAGGTTTATAGAGCACAAGAAGATGGCTTGTGAAGGAATCTGTCAATATAACTTCATCAACCCCATTAAATAGATATTATATACAGCGGAGAAATGAACTTCCTCAAAAAAATGTGCTTGGTATTTTTTTATGTTGCTCAATATTTCTTGTCATCCAAGATGAGTTCAAAATAGTTTACTTTCCTAGCTGTTCTGATCCAATAGTTGTAGATGTGGGGGATGTGCACAGCAAAACATCAAATTCCTTGAACACTGGCTTCAAAGCAAAAAAGAGGGTTAAAAAGTGAGCCTCACGGGTAAATGGCTTTTTTATGACCAGAAGTTAAACCTGACACCATTTATTCACAGGTCTGCTGTGTCTCAACCAATAATGAGTACATCACAATCTTCAGGCAATGTAAACAAGGGTCTAAACTGTGACACACTTCAAAAGCCGAGTTTACGCATGTTGAGATAAACGAGGGCATATGTCAAACATCACCTAATTCTAACACAAACTATAGAAAAGATTGAAAACCTATTTAAAACAAAATAACAATCACCCTTCTGTGTTTATCGGTGATGGATCTCTATGGCAGGTAGGGAGGTCCAATCCAGGTCCTGAATGGTTGGTCATTCAGGTCCAGAAATCAATCAAACCATTTCTCCTAAGGGAAGGCATTTATAATAATTTTACTTAAAATCAAAAGAGGCAAGGCCAAAAACAGTAACTGTTTGACCGATTTCATACAGAATAACCCATAAGGAAAACCACCGTCTGGTACTGTGGTTCCAGGCTCTACGGCTAATAAACTCATTTCTCATACGCAGATCTTTTCCAGGCATGCCCCAAAGACTGGCATGGACTGAATTCAGAGAGAATATTGATTAAAATAAAAATGGGCATTAGGCATAGCTGCTCCTACACTAAACATTCGTCTGGGTTGGACGTCACAAGAAGACTCAAAGAAAGACGAAATACAATCCCACATGGCCCCAGCCTCCTTCACATTGGTTGGTCTTATACAATGCAATTATAAATGAAGGGCTAGAGACACAGGATGAGTCTCAAGAGTTGCGCTTAACAGATCCCAGCTGTGTATCAAAATGCAGGACTGAAAGTACTGATTCAACTTGTGCAGACCACTAAATAGCCCTACCTCATATACAACACAAAATCAGAGGTGTTTTTAACACTCCAGCACTGTAGATGTACTTTACAACACCATCGTCTTCCCTTATGTTAGTTTATTTTTTATTTTTGTGTAATTGGTTGCATTTGTGGTGTATTTCCATGTTAACACTTCTAATTGTAATTGTTCCATTTCCCTGATAAACACCTTTTTCAGCCAAAATAGCTCCTGCAAAGTCCTCTCAAAGTTTAGTGTCAGGAAGTGTACGGAGGAAGCAAATTAGCACTGCAAAGCCCAAAAGATAAACATTCTGAATTTAGGCTCAACATTGATGCACAGCACGTCTCCCATGAGCTGCTTTAGTTCGGTACCTGCTGCTGATGCAGCAAGCCAATCGTGGCCAACACAAAAAATAAGAAACAGAATAAGGAGAAAAACTGCATAATAATAGTCCTTTCATAGTAATATCAACCTTGAGTAAATTGTGTATAGGCCCTCAGGTTTAAAGGATTGTGATGAATATCAGGTCCTTTTCTGAAACCAACCTCTTTGACCCCCCCATCAGGAGGGACACTCTGACTGTTCTTGGTGCACATCATGTTGTCATCAGCCGATGTGTTGGAAGAGTCGTCTTCGCCGTGATTGTCCGGATCACTGTCGCTGTCCTCTGCAAAACACAAGAGGTTTTTACACTGCTGGTCAAAGGTGAAACTCGACTGGACACTTCCTGTCTTCTGGCCAAGCCCAGCTCTTTTACATTAGCCAGCTCTTTAAATTTCACTTTATTTAAATGCTCTTGAACCCAAATTGCAAATCAAATTGTATTTCCTGAGTACAGACAGACATGATCAACAAAGGCAGTCTCTGTTCGTCATCTTCTTCAAACATATTGCATGAGTGAGCTTTTACTGTCTAGGTTCTTGATCAGTAAGAGATGTTTTGAGAAGATATGTATTATTTGAGAGAATCTCCCTCTGTTCCTCAGGTTATGAGAGGAGAACAGCAGGCAGTACAATACATATCACACTAGTAAGGACATTATGCCCTAAAAGTGATGGGGAGGCCGATAACTTTTCTACCCTCAGCACATTATTATATCATGGCTGTCTCAACAGCCATCATCTGAAGTACTGTCGAGCCTCCTATTCTCAGATCAGCTGAACCGTAGGAATATACGTGCCAACATGTTCTTGATGAAAGTCTACATGTAAACAACCTGCTCTGACTTGCAGTTCCTGGGAGAAAGACTCACCTGTTCCACTCTCCTGTTCCTCTGCTTCCTGAGAGTTGTTGCTGTGGCTCTCACTGTCCTCTGCGAAATCCTCCCTGCTCTCTGTCTCCATAGTGCGCTCGGGGCCAGCTAGCCCTGCTGTGGGGAAAGGCCCTGTGGGCACAAGAGGAAAAGGGGAAGGATGGTCACCTCCACAGCCACCATTAGGTTTCAAGTAGGATTCAATAACTAGTTTGGAAAGGGTTTCTTCTCCATATAAGAATGCACAGATTCTGCTATTAATACATACAATCCATGCAATGAAATGAAATGGCTCTGGTACACTGAGCATGGATGAGATGTGAACTTCTTAGAACAAGCAAGGGACAATAAACCACTTATTTAGAATGATCAGAATAAATGTAATCTAGATTTCCAATCAAATACACAATATCTATCTCCCACACAAAGGTTGACCAACAGTTTAATATTCATTCCCAAGCCCCCTGCCCCTGGAATGAGCACACTGGCCAAGTTCCTTCCTGCACCATGTATAGGTAGGGAACACTGCATGCTTATACAAAAATGTGCAGGAAACACACATGCAGTCAGAAAGCAAACTGCTATTCCAGAAGGCAATGAGCTATGATCGCGCACACAGTGCTGACTGGCATGCTGCAGTCCCCAGAGAGGCAGCCTCTATCTGCACTCCTTTCCATTGCCCTAATCCAAGAGAGAGAGATCCTAGCATCCCCCTCTCAGTAGTCCCCCCTTTTCAGGCTGATGGAGCAGTTGTCCCTGGGGTTCCTCCCTGCGCGCTGTATTTCCTGATAGAAGCTAGAGCGTTGCTCTCGGATAACCAAGCGCTGACCCGCACAAATACACTGCAGCACCCTTGTTTCTGCTCTCAGGATGTTACTGAACAGGAAAGAGTCAGCCTTATGTCCAGTCCTTCAGAGATCCCATGCTTGATTTTAGGCAGGCACCCTACAAATAATTCCATTTTGAAAGTTATTTCTGAACCATTGCAATACCCTTCAATACATTCTATCTTGCATGCACACAATTCATTACTTGTTAGGATTACCGGTGCATAAAAGCAATATAAATATTGCTGGCATTCTTTATACTGGAGGTGAATTCCCAATGATTTTAAACTCATAGAACTGGCTTCGTGAATTATGCCTTTGCCCTTCTAATAATAAAGAGATTAATGTTCTGGGAAAAAAACTGCAGATCTGACAAGACTGGATATGGATACATGCATTTAAAAACACTGCCCTGCTTTTTCTAGGTCTTTCCTTCACAGTAATGTTACGAAGATGGGTTTCCTAAATTACAGGGCAGATTCCTGCTCTACCACTTCCATTCCAGGACAAAAGTTTAAATAAATATTTCCCACCACATTGTTATTCCTCACAACAGAAAAAAACAACATTTCAAGTAATTCTTTGGTGTGCAATGGGAGCAGTAGTTTCTGGGGCCGCACTGAACTACTAGGACAAGCTGGTTCAGCAGTGCACAGCCCATGATTGATGTGAGTGAGGCGCCCATCCCCCACTGCTGCATTCTGTCTGTACATCTGTCTCCCTCACCCTTCCCTCCCTCCCTCCCTCTCCCTGCCTGCCTGCCTGCCACTCTGATGTTATCTCTTTGAGTCTGTGTGTCTGTAGGCAGGAGGTGACGCAGTGTCTGACTGAAACCAGACAAAGAGACAAACTCATTAGCCAACAGACACAGAAAGGAAGGGGTGGGGGGGTGGGGGACAAAAAACACAACACAAAAACCAAAACTGGGCTCCAATGGTCACTGACACCAAGTACTCTGGAATTGTCTAACTTATTCCAGTCCCTCCCCATTCATTTTGTACGAGAAGAATTACATTAGAAAATGGATAGCACATCCCCCCAGTCCAATGTGGTAGCGAGCAAGTGCTTCGGGTTTAAGGAAATGCTGGGTCGATGCAAGAGTTGGGACAAACACGTAAGGGCACCTACCACTGATTACAATAGGCCAAAGCAGAAGGAGGCTCCATGCCTCCATCTTGGCTCTGAAAGATCCTTCCATGAAGAAATTCAGTGAAATGAAGAGTCAATAGTTCTCCTGCCTTCAGCCAGTGGCTAATCCAAAGAGAACCAGAAGAGCCGTAATACAGTTATGGCATTGCTGTACTCATTTGTTTAGGAAGCTGTACCACACCAAAAAGATGTTGGGTTTTCCACACAAATGAGTTGAACAATTCCGGTTTCTGACGTGCACCCTTTCTCGCTAAGAACAATCAACGAGCAGACTGCAACTTCAGATGTCATCGGCCCAGAAACTGTAAGGCACGCTTCATTAGAAAACTTCAAGAGAGTTTTCTTACCCCAGCGGCAACACTGTGATAAAAATGCAGTATATAAAGTACTGCTCATTCATACTGTATGTCCCCCATAATAACATCCTTGAATGCAAGCAGACTGCATGTGAAGAGGAGAATAGTCAAATTTACGCTTTGATCGTGCTGAATAAACAAGTGGTGTTTTCTTTTCATCAACAGATACTGCAGGACACTAATTAATTTGCATTGCTGTATATGAACCACGTGCTAACTCTTCTACCTGATAGCCACCAGTAGATTTACTCAAAAGATCCTAATTATTTTTCCCCTGCAGGGAGTCTCTCAATCCTTCAGCAAGTCAGATAGACACCAAGAAAAGAAAGCTGAAACTGCATGTTCATGTTCACATGAGCATTAGAAATATAAGCTGCGATAATTACAGTCTTTCGTTAAAGAAACCGATTCAGAAATCAAGCGATACAGAGCCAAGAAATTGAGCTATTGACCAGGATTTTAACTTGTAACAATTTAAAAGCTGCATTGTATTAAAAAAAAACTGTCAACTCAAACTGCTAAAAGTTTGTATGATGGAAATGTTCAGCAGGGAAGGTCAGTAAAGTCAATTTGGATTTTCCATGTTATTCCCTGGTGCCTTATACTACTCTTTAGCCAAAAAGCAAAGCAGGGTGTGTGTGCTCGCACAGAACCTATGTGAAACAGACAGACAGGCAGGCAAGCAGAGGCAGACAAGCTCTAGGCTGAAATAAAAACACAATACTCCCTGCAATGTAGTTCTTACCATCAGTTTGGTCACTGTTATGTTTTAGACAGAGACATGCTTTAGCAACAGGGACAAGGCTGTTTTTTATTTTTGGTTGCACTATGCGTTAGACCATGAGAAGATTGTCTAAGTATTAGAAAGACATGGAGACATTTTTAGACGCTTATTCTATTGACTAGGGATTACTTGAATGGTTAAAAATGTGGAACTAAACTTCTACATTTGATTTGACCGGACTGGTTTGTTTTGGGTGTACTTACAAAAAAAATCACACCCTGAACAAAACTAGGTCACATGCATTTCCAAACCATTTAAAAAAAAACTGTCTGCATTTAGAATATAAGCCTCCAGCCACTTTGCTCCCACTAAAGATTTAGCAACACAATCCACTTTGATGGACTTAAATGCTCCTTGGCATCCTGCAGAGCACCCCCTTGAATGCTGCGAATTCGAAGGCGTGGACAAAATATGTATCAAGAGATTAATTAGATGGCCTTGATGATGCATGACTTTTTGGACATGTCATTACACAGTCTTCATTTGTGGCAGAAACTCTGTTAGGCAAATGTAGTGTTTAAAATGAGGTCAAAAAGGGAACATATTCATCCATATTCCTTAGTTATGATTCATCAGACACTAAACGCACTGCAGCAGGTGACGTCGTTGTGCTTTTGGTCATGTATCATGGCGTATTCACTTCTTACAACATGTAGCATCATAATCATGAGGTACTGTGATTCATCAACAGGCTGATCATAGCTTAATAAGCCAGGACCAACTCTGTGCTTGTCTACCATATACCAAGCACACACCTCCATCTCCACTGCTGCCAACAGTACAATATCTTAAAACCAAAAGATATCCCAACAAGCCAAGCTCACCAGTGCAGAATCTTTCTGTACCAGTGGGGTGAAGTGGTCACAGATGCATACAAACAACCTCCCTTAACACACAACTTCCACAGCAGCCCATTTCTGATGCCTGCAATGTGCAAATCTCAGCTTTGCAACAGAAGTCATCAATGGCTTTAGAAATGAAAAAATGGGTCAAGCTGCTCCAATTAGGCAAATAAGTAGTTGAAGACTATAACTCAGAGCTCTGATGAAAAGAGGACTTAAATGTCCTGTGAACCACCCCAAGCCACAATCTCCATGCATCCACCTCCTTAAATCCCTCTCACACACTGGGAATGTTCCTGGAAGTATGAGCAACATTATTAAAGTCTTGGCATAAACATTGCCAATTTCCATAGATTAAAACTGCCCCTGCCAGTTCCTTTTCTACCATAAAAAAGGAAGGCTATGACAAAAAAAAAACTGTAAATAAGAGGCAAGGATTTGTGTAAAAAAAACTCCCTTCATGACATGTAACTGAAACACCACTAAACTTTACACCGGATTTGTGAACAACCTATTCTTTTGAAATACTGGATTGTTTTTCCCCATAAGAAGGCAAAAACCACAAAAGAGGCCAAAAATATCAAGAACAATCTACATCAGAATAAGAAGTTTTCTTTCTCTCCGTCTTTCGAGAGCAGATTTGGGTTTGGATATGCAGCACCTCTGTACTGCTGTGCAGTGGGACAGAAGGGACAAAAGCAGGCTTACTGTATCCTCAAACAAGCCAGGAATAATAATAATCGCTTACACTTATATAGTGCTTTTCTGGATACTCCACTCAAAGCGCTTTACAGGTAATGGGGATTCCCCTCCACCACCACCAATGTGCAGCCCCACCTGGATGATGTGACGGCAGCCATAGTGCGCCAGAACGCTCCCCACACATCAGCTAGTTCTTCACAACTTGAGAGCCAGCCAACATCTTAACAAAGCATCAGGCTTCAATGTAAACCGTTTTCAATGTAAAGCTACTTCCTTACAAGCTTTACAATATCAACCGATATTGCATTTGGTCGGCCCAGTTTTTGCAAATCAACAAGTTTCAAACGCCAGCATAAACCGATTAAGTAAGACAGGCGAGTTGGGGGAGAGACCAGGATTCTGAAAAGAGAGAGCCTGTTGTGTGTGGACTGCTCTCCTTGGGATGACTAAACAAGCAGCATCTGCGAAAGAGAAACATGATTTCCGTCATGTCGTGCTCCAATACTTTACTTTTCAATTAGGCTATGGAACACGTACAAACTCCTTCATATGGATCCGTCCAGAGGCACTGTTCCATCATCTCAACTTTGATCCCAGCTGTGATAAAGTGCTGGGAATGCCCTCCTCAGGTTGAGAAGAAGGAATATCAATGTTATGGGAATAACATTAGACTAGTTACCAAATCACCAAGACCTCGGTTAACTGTACACCTTTTTCTCTACTGCCACCGAGACTTAACTGAACAATAATAGTGTGTTTTCCGTCCACCACAAGTCATTACACCAACGAATGGAGAAGCGTCCCATCACCGGACACTCGCACCATAAGCAACCTCTCTTCATTGCTCCACGTTGAATCCCACACAGCACTAAAACAAGTGGGCGACTCCCACTCACAGAGTCTCTAGTGTTGTATTGACAGAGCAATGAATTAATTATCTCAAGTGTTTTGTTGACAATTATGAATTAATGACGCTCGTCGGAGTTGCACAGGCAGCTACAATGAAAACAAGGGAGGCGACAAAACGATGTAAGCAGAGATCAGGGTTTCAATGCAGGTATAACACTGAAACATAACACAGTACTGTATAGAAGCTAACATTTTATAAAATCCGTCGACTTACCATTTTGAAAATACATCACATACAGAAGTTCAAAACAGGGAGGACACGACAGCCCCAGGAAAACAATCAACTAGCAACATTGCTGAGTTTCGTTCAACCATCACACCAACAGAACCCTATATTGAGGTCCTGCTGGGGCTGCTAACCTTGCTACGATTAAAATAGAGAGAGATTTGCAATACCTGTGATACCTACAATTAACTTTGAAGGGGTTGGTCTGTTTGCGCCTGGACATATTATCCCCTTCTCCCGGCTGAAAAAAACTCGAATCCCCACCTAGACCCGACAGATTTGAAGATTTCCTCGAACAAAAAAATATATATTTTCCTTAAAAAAAAAACGCTCCCCTTTTTAGGGAGCAAGACTTCAACGGAGTGAAAATGAAATTTAAAAAATAACCCCCAAACGAAAACAAATATCTACCCGGGTAGCGATAAAGAATACATTGGTAGATAGTCGGGGGACAATTTTTTAAATGAAGAAAATCGTTTCAATAAAAAAGACGCGTTCTTTTTTCTGAAAAAAATGAGAATCACATATTCCTTTGATAAGACGCCGTATAATTTGTTTTCTACGGTTTGGCCATCTACACACTTAAAAAAAACCGTTTTGAATGAGGTAAAATCCAGCCCCAGGTTGGGATGTTCTTCGCCGATCAGCCCCGAATTGCCCCGAATCTGTGTCGCTGTCGCTCTGCCAGAGCACTGCAGAGACGCACCGCCGACACTCACTCCGTACCTAGACGTCACCCACGCGCAAGGAATTATGGGATGTGCCGTGGAGCTCTTGGAGGACAAATGGTGGTCGTTGGTTGTGCCGTGTAGAAGTAGCGGGTTAGGTCGTGTTTCCCCATCTGTTCCTTGTAACTTGGATTTGAGTTCACCTGGATCAGTGATCGTTTGTATACTGAAGCAGAATTATTCCTTAAGGGATACATACATATGTGGAACATGATCCTTTTTTCCCCAGAAATGTGTACGTGTAATATGTTGCGAAGGCGTTACTCATAGTCAAATACTTCTGACTGTAACGGGTTCGGTGAAATCGACATCGTGGTATACCTTTAGTAGAGGGGATCCCCTATGTCTACTGGCTTTCGTTCCCGACGATATATTTTACTTGGATACTGTATTGAAGTAACAAGTTCCCTGGTAACTTTGCAAGTTGTTCAACTTAAAAGTGGGAGACTCCGGGTCACCAAATGAAACGTAATAGTTAAAACAGCCGAGGGCGAATATCCCCCCCCCCCCAAGAACCCTGTTTTTCAGAATGTGAACTAACGCCAGTTTCTTAAAGCAAAAAAAAAAGTAATTTGTGTAGAAGCCTGGTTTATTCTTAATGTTCAAAACCGTCTTGTCTCGTTCGTAGCACCAACACTGTTCTTCAGACGAAAATGTTTCAGATGTAAATAATAAAAAGTATTATGTTCCCATATACTGCTTGTTACCGCGACACAGATCCTTCCAGTTGTAACTGCTTTATTCAATACAGGGGCGCGGGGGCAGGATACACGCTGGATGGGATGGTAGTAGATTGGAGGAGAATATACAAGCTCCAGAGATAGCATCCCACATCCAGAACTGGAACCCAGAGCACAAAGCTGCCAGGCAGCAACGCGAACCACGGCGCCACCGTGCCACTCGCAATAGCGATCTGTTCGCCGCCAACTTCAATGTCCAGCCTTACTCTTCTTCAGCACATCTGCCACCACAAGGGGGAGTACAGAGTACAGATTCACATTTATCTGCATAGCACTGATTTCCCTTCGGTCTGAGTTCTCTATGTCAACAGCAGCACTGTGATTAACATATACATAAATCTACAGCTACATTTTTTTTTAAATTGCAAGCAGCTGATAGAATATGCCTTGTTATTCATCCTTGCATTATCCAGGTGGATGCTGCACATTGGTGGTGGTGGAGGGGAGACCCCATTACCTATAAAGCGCTTTGAGTGGAGTATCCAGAAAAGCGCTATATAAGTGTAAGCAATTATTAGAATTATTATTATTGTTGTTGTTAGCAATATTATAGTACCTGTTGATTTTCTGTCAATTACAAGAGTATTAGACTATTATCTTTCCTTTACGTAGAAATGATGCCCGTTAGTTGTTTTGAGGAGTAATACAGATTGAGTGGAGTATAGTAAGATTACGTATCGATCTTTGCTTGATCAAGCAAAATGTGTGTACTGCTTAAATGGTTTGATTGCGGGGGGTCAGTTTTAAAACACACTGAAATTTAATAAAAATATTAGACATTGCTACAGTTTGCACTATTTAAGTTACGAAAGCATAATTCTTATTATATAAATGGAGCAAGATCATGTCTGTACGGTCTAGGAGAGCGCTTGCAATGTTAAGTGGAATACTGAAGTTTAATATACGTTATTGTAATATACTTGCATTTTGCTGTTATATCTGCGAATATTATATAATACTGTGCGAACATCTGACTATGATGTTCCTTATATACAAAAATGAGAAAGGTGTTTTTCTTTTTTACATCAGCTAGCTACACACACTGGGTACATTTCGAGACTCTCGCCGAGTAGGAATGCACCTCGACAGAACCGCAGCCAGCATTCCCAAGAATAGATTGGGACGTACAATTTCCAAATCTGTGTGTAAATCCTGACATCACATTGGAATTCGGTCATTTCTGTAGAGGCAGTTCCTCCTTTGCCAAAGAAGAGCCTCCCTTCACTAGTGACACGACATAGATCATGACGTCATCACTGACTGCCACGAGGTGAAGTCCGGACCGCAGCACTACTCCTACTCCTGTGCTGCAACCTTAACTTATAACTCCTCCGCTTTACCTACACATAAAGAAAATAGATATGTGGGCATGCCTTCGGCCTCGGTTTCTTATTAACCAAAGATTATAAATTGCAGTGTTGACCAAAATGTATCTCTGTCCTAAGATTTCAGTGAGATTTTCTGCATGGTGACATAGTTAAAAGCATTAAACTTTTAAAGGTTATTAAAACCTTTTTATTTCTTTTTGCGGATTGGTTAACGTGATAACTCAAGTATTACACAGTTTTATTTCCTGAGAATAGCCTTGTTATGAATAAAAAACACTGGCTGAACTTTAGAAATGTATTGTCAAATTAATAGTATAACAGTCAACTTTCACGTTTCCCAAGGAAAACACGAAGCTAATTTCCGAAAATCTTGTAGCTAACTGACATAGCAGTACAATACATCTCACTTAGGGTATGATTGATATTTATCTGTATTTATCGGTATTGCACATTTATGAACGCTTGGTATTGCCTGCCTCAAGTCAGCTGAAGCCAGTCGAAGGAATCTACCCTGCCCTCGGACGCCATGTTGGCTCTACGTCCTGTGAGTTTTCATGGGAGATATGTACTCTCCTTGAGAGCCCGAATGGCGTCTTCTTCGCGAACTTGAGGCTTATATGAGATATTATTCAATGTAACCATCCGCCTGCGGTAGGTGCTGAGGCCGGGAGAGCCGCCATTTTGAATGTCAGGTTTGTTCCTCCCTCCGTCGCAAAGACAGAAGATTCCAGTTTCTTTCTGGTGTCATTACGGCCGGTGAGTATCTCCTACCTGAACACGGGACACCTTAATATTAAATTAGACTTGGAAAATATATGTGCCGAAGCCTTGTCTGACACCGATTTCGTAGTGTGGTAAATAACATCTGATATTTTAGGGGGGTTGCACCGGGGGTTGTCGGTCACGGGAAGAGTGCTGAAATTTTTTTCTTAGATTTGCGATGTTTCTGGGGTTAGGGTGTGTTTGTTAAATTCTGAAGGTAATATGCGATGTGCAATTAGTATTGTATGCGAAACGGGTCGTTTAAGGTGAAGTGGGAAGCACCGCCGTTGTTGAAAATCGGTGCCGCGAAGAGGCCTATTTTAGCAGGCGAGCGGTGGAGAAAAGCAGGCTCCCTCCCTTATGATTAAGGCCAAGCCCGGACAGGCCTAGCAGGCTATCCGTGTAGTGACTGGACACAAGGAAATGAGGACTTGCGCTCTTACCACAAGAAATAAATGAAACATGTATATCTAATTTATTAGGGCCGCAGTGGAGTCGCACTGCATTCTAATTTGGATATGGCACACTTAGGGAAGTTGGCTCCAAATAGGAGATATTTCCTCAAATCTTCATTGTTAAGTTTCGCTGTGTGTAAAGTATCTGTGTGGCTCCTGCAGCAAGCCCTGCTATTTGGGGTTTTCGAAGTCTATTGTACAGGTGAACAGATGGACTTAAGCGGTAGGTACTTATGGTACTGCCGACGCCGTCTATATCGAGCATTAAAGTATATTCAAGTTAAGACAGTAACCCTAACGTGTTTCTAAAAAATGTTGCATTCTAAAATGTACAGTTTAAGGTAGCTTGACAGTTTAACAGGTGTTACAGCTGTATAGTAAGACGATTCACTGGCAATTGGTAAATATATAGATGTGTTGCATCGGTCCTGTGCCATTCGGGACATTTTGATGGCAAGTAGCTACTTGATTTGAGGAACTCTAGCTGTTTCCTGAAGGAGGCAAAGGTGTTGACTTTGACGATGTTACAGACTCCTGCAACCTTTTGTGTAAAGCAGTGCCTTCTCTTCTCAAGATTTAAGCGTTGGCTTTTCATGTGTCCTCTGATGATGTCCTCTATATCCGATGTTGTAAAGCAGATCTATTAATACGCTTTCAAGTATTTAACAGATCTATTCAAGTATTTTTCAAGTATTTTACAGCAGAAAATACTCGAGTCTAATGTGTACAGCTTATGAGTTTGTGGAGTTTCAGGGCTTATTTAATGTAAATATGTATTGGGTCTACTAATGTACTGTTCTAAAATAATATCTCACTAATGTACTCTACTAAAATTTCCATTATAGGGCAACTGAGATGCTGTAGGTTGGTGAGCAGATTTTATTTCTGCTAGGATATGATCAGTTAACAGGGGAGAAAAGCCCAAGAGAGTCATAGCAAAAACTCTGTCATGGTCGTATAAATGCTGAGCGTGGTTCTTTTGATTGCGATTGAATATGTTCAATTGTGATTTTGTCAATATCAATATCTTTTGTGTTGGTGCTTTCCTGGGATGTTGAGAATGTGAAGATTCCATCCTAAAGTCATTTCATTTTGTGTTTTGATCTTAGAGCAACATGACTCCTGTAAGAATAGTTTGTGCTAAACTTTATCAACACAGGCAAGCAATTCTAGGGGTAGGATTAAATGAAACAAGGAAGCGGTTTGTCAAATTTCATTGGGTGCCAGACATGCCCTTAGAAATACCGAGCAATCGGGCATCTTGCTATTCAATGGAAAGTCATTTTCTATATTTTAATTACCATTATTCTGAGGAATTGCATATTTTTATTTTTATTTTAGAATATAGGAGCTCACAGAATTAACTTCACTTATTTAAGGCAGGGAACAAATTAATCATTTTACTTCAGCAGCACTCGAGTTCTTATTTTCCTTTTAATGGTTAACTGATAGCTATGAATTTAGGGAGACATGTTAGTCATTGATCGGCTAATCACAGGCCTGCGTACACTTTTAGAAAAGAGTTCTGTGCATATTGGACCTTACAGTGTTGGACTTTACATTGAGACAAGGGGAGACTTTAAAACAGTTGATGTTTTAATTTAATGTAACTAACTGCAAATCTGAATAACTGATGTTTTGGAGCTGCTAGTAAAGATTTGTTTTTATTACATTTTGTTATAACTTATCTATTTAAAGGGCCTTGTACACTGGATGACCAGGGAGTGAATTCTGTGGTTAATGCACACCAGTAGCAAAGCAAATCATGAGAAGAACACTAATTATAAAAAGAAGAACTGACAGACTGTAGTGACATGACCAAAAGACTCTTCAACAGAAATTGCAAAAAAAGAGTAGATGTACATCATACTTTGAGAAGAAGACAACAGTTTGGAAAACACCACCAGAGTGTTAAAATGCTTAAGTTCACCTTAAGATGCATGACAGATGTTTCTGAAAACTTCTATCACTAAACAACTAATTACAGAAAAACTGTTGAACTAGGTGAAAGATTAAATACTTCAGATAATATTTTTGTAGTTTGAGAAAGTATGTTGTGATTATTTCATAGTGAGATGTAGTGTATTCACTTAGTTCTTTTATACTACTCGCTTTGCAGTGTTAAGCAGGTTTATTTTCTGTCTTGTTTGCATGGCCTGAATTCCAGCCCTTCAGTAATTTCCCTTATGTTAACCGTTGTAGTAAAAATAAGGACAATTGCTGAGGGGCTGGAATTTTAACGTCTTTCTGGAATAGGCTGCTTGTAATCTACTGCAGCTGCGTTTTTCAGCCCAGATTCAGTAGGTTTCGGCTAAGTTGGAAGAAATCCTCAGCAGAATGATAAAGCTGAATGATAGTGTGGATTAGCAGGCTAACCTAAATCTAAGTACTGTATATTCCCTTCAATACAAAGTATTCACAGACTCTTAATATATTTGTCCTACTTCTTGTTTTTCTTTCTCCCAGGTTTTTTCTGTTTCCTGTCTTTATGTTCCTCAGTTATTTCGAAGTCAGACTGTGTAAGCATTTAATGTGTGAAAAAACAATCTAGATTTATTTGTGGTTCATAATAAAAATGGGGGACCACTATTTTTCAAGTAGTATAAGATTAGAATATCTTCTGTATAAGATGTCTTCGTTTGTACATCAAGCATTAAGGACGTTTAATCTTAAGATGTTTTCTTTCTTGTACATATGGAAATACTGTACGCCCAATGCATAAGAAAAAGTCAGGACCTTCATACCTTTACTACCCCTTCTAAAAAGAATTGTTTGAAGAGTGACTAATGTTCTTGCTCATTTCTTAGACTATGGGTGTGTGTACTTTGTAGTCAAGTTGGTGATTTTTTTTTTAAGTTAAAACAACATAACATCTTCCAGAACTATTAATTGTAAGTCTTTTTTCATCCGTTCTCCAGGTTTAAATTTGCAGTCAAGTGATCTGGATTTATTTGCCTGTATTGCCTTTGAAGTAATACGCAGATATCCCAATTGTGGAGTCTGCAGTACTGTTCACTGTTGCCTTTTGATGGTGATATAGTTCCTTCTAAAGCCCATGGTGACATCACCTAAGGTACCCTCGTTCCTGAGCCAACAGTAAGTTGAGCTACTTAGGTCATGAAGCTTTAGCCAAAAATCACCCTTCTTTCAAAGTCGGGCAACAGTTGTAATTAAAAATGGATATTGCTGTGCTTTTTGGTTGTTCTAATTGTTGCAACACTTGGGAAGTGTTGTGCAATTTTCTTTTTTCATTTAATTTGTCGCTGCCTCTCATCTCGGGTATTGTTGGTGGAATGCTATAATCTGTATTGTTTCCGTTTTTAGACAAAACGGAAACATCAAACACTTTAAGGTGCTGTTTTAGTTTTACGTGTTTCCAAATGAGCAGTGGGTAACTGTTGTCCTGTATATTTTATGCAGTGTTCTACTACTGATCATTTTTGAATATTAAAATTCTGTTCATTATCATTCAGGAAATTGTTGTCAGACCAGTTATTTTTAAAATATTCTTATGTTCCACCACCCCAGAGTTTAAGAGTTGAGCATTCGATGTTTTAAGTTTGGACAGAAAGGACAGGAAGCATAAATTATTATTTCTGCAGAAGTACTGTGTTAGTGCAACAATATGACTGAGTACTTGTTCTTGAAAGAATCATTCAAAAATGCATGAAAAGAGCCAAATAAATACAAAAGCAATTGAGCCTTAGATATTGCAGTAGGATAAAAGCAAGAAATGTTTATTGCTCTGAAGGGAATATTTTTTTATCGTATAGAACAGGCCGTGAGAGAATTAATATTGAAATGTACTTAGAGACTTTGCCAAAGAGACTTACTTCCTATAAACAGTATCTATCCTTTCTGCAAACATGGAGTTGTTTTACCTTCTTCAGATCTCGAATTACTAAGTTCTTTAGTCTAGGTCCAGCAGCTTAATCCCTTGTTTAAAACAAAGTTTGTATTCTGACCATCAAAAGAAACATTGCATTATATATATTTTTAGAAAAATAAAGAATACAGATATTTGGATAGTGATTAAATGTTTTTGCTTTCATTGATTTATTGGTTCTCCCATCCATGATAAACCCAGTGACTTAAATGGTTCCAAGCATTAAATTGCCTTCTGTTAATTGGACACAGGTGCTTTAACCTGTTAACTGTAAAATATGGTGAAAATTAAGAGAAATACAGAAAGCAACCAGTATGCTCCACTTATAAGGAGAACAGTAGACATGGGCTATTGGTATGTTGGACTTTTAACTTAAGTCAGTACACTGTTGCTCCCTGTTCGCAGTGTGCACAGCCAGCAGTTTCTAACTTGGTAAGATGTTAGAGCCAAAAACAGTCAATATTTGGCCATGATATGGGTCATGCAGTAGGTGATCTTAAGTCACAACACTTTGCTGAAATTGAAGAGGAAATCCAAGTGATCTGGTCTGACCAGGAAATTCTAGTTTAGGGGTTTTCAGAGATATGGCCCATAGGTTTTTCCAGTAAATGAATGGGGTTGTGGTCAGAACTATCAACAAGGATTCACTTTGTTTTATGGGGGCTTGCATAACCCACACATGAAACAGGTGTCCTCCTTAGTATAGCCCAGTTCTGTTCAAATCGTGGCTTGAACTCTTATGATCCTAATCCAGCAATAATTTGTAATTTGCTTTTGGAGACAGAAGAGTTTTTGTTGCTATTATTGCATATGTGGCAGGCCTATTCACCTTATCGGATCTCTCCAACGGGAACAGCTAAGAGATATAATCCCTTCAGCACGTCCTGGGTCTGTCTTGGGTCCTCTTCCCACTCCACCTTGCCTGCTACACCTCCAGTGGGAGGCGCCTGGCCTTCTTCACCAGACGGCCAAGTCACGTCAGCTGGCTGCTGTCCCACTCCCCTCCGAGGTCCTTCAGGACGGCTGTTAGCTCAGTAACAGAGTAAGCCCAGCAGCAATGCAGAAGCCTCGTTCTGCCCCTTGACCCCCGGTCTCAGTCGCAGCTCAAAAGCTAGTGGCCGTAGGTGAGAATGGGTACGTAAAGTAGATCGACCAGAAAGCTGCAAGCTTTGTCTGAAAACTCGGCTTCCGCTTCAGGACAGCAGTCTGCTACAGTGTCCACATTACTGCAGCTGCTGCACAGATGCGCTGGTCAGTCTCGCGTTCCCCTCTGCCCTCAAGGTCCTCCAGTTCCTTCACTTGGGGCACCTGTTCCCTGCTCACCTGGAGAGAGCAAACTTGTCTTTTCCGGAATAAAACTGTATTTTGAAGTGAACGGTTTAAACATTTTCTGCATTGTCACACAACGTATTGCGATATAAATTCTAACATTTGTCATTTTTGCTGTTGTTCTTGAAAAATGAGATAAACAGACGTTGATCAACAGTTTGATTTTTAAGAGATTTTGCTATGCATATTTGTGACTACATCAGTGACCGGTTGACATTTATTTTAGAAAACCGCAAGCAAGATATCTAATCATACATGATTCTCCACAGTAGAAGAGACCTCTGTGGCTCGTTAAGCAAAATGGTAGAATGTTCTTACGCATTTGTATAAAAGCTTATGTGTAGAAAAACTTGGATCTAAACAGGTGTTCAGATTTTTAAGAATGTTTAAAGTCCTGTTAATCTATATAGACCATTATTATTCTTTCTTAGCCTTGCTTTTTTGTTCTAATAATGGATTAGCATTAATATCCAGATTCCTATTGATTGGTTATAGAATAGGATGTAAGATATTAGAAGAGGCTGTTTGTCTGATTTTAGAAGCCAGTATGTATGTTCTATATTCCAGTATAGACACATAAACAGACAAGCTAATGCAACCACTGATGATGATGGAGCAGCTGTTTAATTTTATTGTTTCTAGAAATATCAGTATTAGCTTTTTTTAAGGATTGTGCAGATTCATAATATGTTATTTAGACATTGTGTAAAACTGCAGTGTCATATATCTGTAGTATAGTCCATTCTTTACAATAGAATTAGGTTTAAAACTTGCTGATAGTGGTGGTCACAAACGTTGTGTTACAACTGAGTAAACCGTTTTTTTTTCTGCAGTTATATGTATGTTTGATGTTAGTCCTCAAATGGGCTATCTGAACATATTGCAAAAACCCAGGTTCTAAGCCATTTACACCTTCACAGACATTGTTCAGAAGATAATAGTATGTCAAACTTTGTGGCGATTTCTTGCTGTTGTTTCCCTCACAGCACAATGTTAGTTGTTTTGGTTATAGCTAGACTAAAATCTCTGTACATTTTTGCAAAATATGTCGAATGATTGAATCAATCAGATAATAGCTTATCTTGTACATCACAACTGACTTCCTTGTACTCTCATATTGTTAGAAGGCAGAGCTATGTGGTAATAGATCGTAGAACCATTGTAATAGAATACAGTCAATATTTTAAGCCTTTTTTTCTAAACCCTGTTAAAGGAAAAGTGGGTGCACGTGGAAATTTTAGTTTCAAAATTACTATATGTACAACTTTGTGGATTGAAATCTACCACACAATTACCCGAGCTAATTGAACCCTTCACTGCTGGTACCAAGCATGTGTTTGGCACCACAAGTGTATTTATTCATTTGTCAAGAATATGGTGCAGGTATAGTCATCCAACTTTATTACGTTTCTCTATTAATTACTAATCCATTTCCCGAGGTCTTTGCACCACTGGACTCACAAATGTGCATTGCCAAGTGTGATGAGTGGTTTGTACACAGAAACCAGGCTATGGTATCCTGCTCTGTGGAGTTCTTGGGGGACTATTTTTTCGTTGCACTGATTTCTTGTGCCCCAGGTTGACATTTGCGGCGAATTGATTCACGGTTACTTGCCTTTTATTTCAAATTGCCCTTGCCGACTAAGTTTTCCCCTTCGACTTGCATGGTGACACCTTAGAAACATCAGTATTTTGATCACTGAAGCTCCTGCCAAACAGTTCCGCTTTGTTCACAGTAACAGAGGTCTTCTCTAGCTCTCATAATAGCCACAGTTATAGTAAAGCAGGCCTGTCCAGGATTTTTATACATGGCCGTAGACTTATTGGGATGTTATTTGATTATTGCATGTCTCTAGTTTACCTTGATATTTTCAGTTTTTGACGTTAACCCCAATTATGAAATGCTTACCTAAATTTCAAGTGGTGCCCTGGGCTGACCTGACCCTGAAGTAGTGTAAATGGAATCTACTATGCCTACTATAAGTGATCATTGGCTCAGGTTGTTTGTACTTTCTATGTTTCTCTTTCCAGTTAAGGTCCATTGATGGAAAAGCTTTGTGCAGCAATGCACATCTGTCTATTTTCTAAGTGTTGCATCTAATTCAGTGTTGCAAACTGGGGAGCTGGAGCCTATCCCAGCAAGCAATGGGTGAAAGGTGGAGTACACCCTGGATGTGATGCCAGTGTATCACAGACACACAATTCCACACCAAGATCAATTTTCCCAGAAGTGAGTTAACCTGCCAGTATGATTTTGGACTGAATCAGGTAACTGGAGAACCAGGACAAAAGTCATGCAATCACAGGGAAAACGTACAATCTACATGCAGATAGCACCCCGGGTCTGAGCTACAAGGCATCCATGCTAACCACTGTCCCACCCTGCACCATGATATGTTACTGCAAATTGTGAAACCTTTCTTCAAAAATTGTGAAGACGGCTGTTGTCTTATTGTAGTGTTTTGTTAATTGGAGGCAAATAAGCAATTGTTTTGTGAGCAAGTAAGGTTTATTTTTTTCATTAAAGGCCTTTTAATTGGAATCATGGTATTCCTCTCTGGGGAGAGTGTAGTCACTGCTGGCTTATTAAGCCTAGTTATTTACTCATGCCCTGTCTTTGTGTAATCTTTAAAGGTTGTGTGATCTTCAAACTGTTGGTTTTGGTTCTCTTAATTGACAGAAAATTGCAATCGATTTGTGTTTATCTCTTTAGCAGAGCTTCTTTAAGACCCACCATGTATAATGCCATTGATAGTATAGTATTTTATACACTATTTAAGTTTGGTTATGTTCCCAGTGTTCTTAAATTATTATTATTATTACATTTTTATCAGTTTAGAATATTCAATGTCCCTAAAGGAGTTATAAAATGTAGGTTTATATTGCTAAACTATTACATATTTTAAAGCAGAACTGCTTTGGAAACATTAATTCTCTCATTTATATCGTAAAGCTTTGTTTTAATGCAGCAAATTATGTTTATGCACTTTTGTTGTGTAGCTTGAACAAATCCATATAAAAATTGCAACTTTTCTTTTTGTTGGTACAGAGATCCCGAGCTTTTCAGGAATATCTGATAACAAAATATCATGAAAGTGTGAACATTATTTCTAGTGTTAGCAAAACTGGAAATGAGAAGCTTGAGAAATCTCAGAAATCTATCTTAAGTGTTCTCCTAAGAAGAGTCTTTCTGAAAAGTATTACAGGCCTCATGCTACAGGGAGCTTTTGTATTGTTTTTTTAAGTCTATGCTTGATAAATGTAAATACTACTGTCAGTGTGTTCTATGTCACGATTGCCTCTATTTGGTGCAGTTCAATCAAATGTGCGTTTTTGTTTCAGAGGATGCCAGCTCCGATCAGACTGCGGGAGCTCATCCGGACCATCCGGACAGCTCGGACCCAGGCAGAGGAACGGGAAATGATCCAGAAAGAATGTGCTGCTATTAGATCATCCTTCAGAGAAGAAGACAACACATACCGCTGTAGAAATGTTGCTAAGCTACTCTATATGCACATGCTGGGGTACCCAGCACACTTTGGACAGGTAAAGTATTTGAACCCTTGGGTTTTTAATCACAAAGGACACAAATGTGAAGAGGCCATTTGCCCTTGCATGATTATTTGTATAATCTCATAGTTTACACTGAGAGCAGTTCCCCAAGTATGGATTTCTCTTGTGAAACCCCATTCCCGAAAAAGGTACATTATTTTTCAAGTAGCCTGTTCTCCTAACCTGCATCTCTTTGGTAGATGGGAGGAAATTGAAGCACTCAGTGGAAACCCACACAAAAGCAAAGAACATGTATACTCCACACAGACATCATCCCCAAGCTGAATGACACCACAGTGCTATTGTGCCTGATTTTATTTTGGGGTTTTATAAAATCTTTTAGTATCAATTTTGGAAAATTAATTCTTTTTTTTTAACTAAGTAGTTCAATTCCTGTTCAATTTTATTTAATGTATTTTTCAGTTGGAGTGCCTGAAATTGATTGCATCTCAGAAGTTTACAGACAAGCGAATAGGGTACTTGGGAGCCATGTTACTACTGGATGAGAGACAAGATGTCCATCTATTAATGACAAATTGCATTAAAAAGTAAGACTGATATTTTAAAGTATATTTGTTTTGGAATCATGGCTATCTGAAGTAATTTGCAGCAGCAAAGATACAAATGTGGTATTGCATACAGGCATAGCAGCTTTAATTCTCAAATGTTACTCAGCTAATTAACTGTTAGTTAACTCAGTTAACAGGAAGTAGTAATAAATTTAATGTCCCTAAGCGAGCCTTACTAACTTAATTTTTTCCTCCTCCATTTTTCAGTGATCTGAACCACAGCACACAGTATGTCCAGGGGTTGGCATTGTGTACTCTAGGTTGCATGGGCTCATCAGAAATGTGCAGAGATCTAGCAGGAGAAGTGGAAAAGCTACTCAAAACATCAAATTCCTACCTGAGAAAAAAGGTACCTTTTATTTGCATTAGTCACTTCAGTGTAATGTGCTTTGCAGTCAAGTCATTATACCATATGTAGTGCTCAGTTAGGTTCCACTAATGCCGATTGTCTGAGGTAACCAGCTAAATTGCCACTAGATTAAGAAGTACATATTTCATAGTAGTCTAATTTAATATTTAGGACAGAAAATTAATAAAAAGTGTTGCTGATGAGACGATTTGAAAATTCTGCAGTGTAGCCTTAAACATCACTTTCATCTGCCTGTTTTTTGTAATAGTGTTGCATAGCTGAATGTTTAATAGAAGTGGCCCTTGCCCTCTGAGTTTCCAAACCACTAGTTCACACTTGTGTCTCTGCTGCCTGGCAGTTTCGCCTGGGTCTTTTGAATTCTGTTGTAGTTGAAATCCTGAGATTTTCTATTTACCATGTCGAAGTAGGATGAAAACAGATATTTGTAATTAAATATCCAAATTTCTTTTTTTATGATGTTTGAAATTTATCCTTAGGCCGCATTGTGTGCAGTTCATGTTATCAGAAAGGTACCCGAACTGATGGAGATGTTCCTCCCAGCGACGAAAAACCTACTAAGCGAGAAAAACCATGGTAAGAAATCCTGGGAGGCATAAATCTGGTGCCATATTGATAAGAAATGGATTTGAATATGTTGGCTAGATGCTATTGTTGTAATGAATTTTATCTTCTATCTTTTAAACATTAACAAGTGAAGGAAGGATATTCATAATCATAATGTTTGAAAAGTAGTTGATAACGATATCATTAACACTAAAGAATGCAGAAATTACAAATGAAGGATATGCAGCTGGAGATGTACAAAGAGGAGTTGTTTTTGCAAAAGAGGAAAGATCTATACATCATCTTGCCTGGCAAAATGCATAGACACATGGTACAAACAATATAGGCAAACTTTTGTAAACGTCCCAGGAAAGGAATTACAGTAAAATGACTTTTACTGTACCATGACATGTTGAGTTGCACCAAGGACATTTTCTATACCATATGTCTGATTTCTCTTTATTACAGTTACAGTGCAGAGTAGTATAATAAAACATTGACGTTTTTTCCCCGTTTTGTAGGTGTTCTCCATACATCAGTAGTTCTTCTCACCGAAATGTGTGAAAGAAGCCCAGATATGCTAGCACATTTCCGAAAAGTAAGGAACACTGCTGATGCATATACATCACCATCATTATGTTCATAAATAAGTAACCTGTTGATATTTTTTTCCATTTTATGAACGTAAGGTAGCTTTGATAAAAAAATGTACTGTGACAAAATTCATGGATAATATCCAGCTGGATGTTGGTCTACAGGTTGTGGTGTTCTGTACAATTTCCTTCTCATATATTTTAAGCGGTTTATTTAAATCTGTACAGCTAAATTGAATGCATTTAAAATAAATGTAAACTTTTCGTCTTCCTTTGTTTTGGAGATCATGTTTGCATTCCATCTTTACATAATGCTTCCTTTTAAAATTGCTTTCCTTACAGTTTCCCCTTTCAAAAAGACAGTATAATTTTTTTTTGGTTTATATCTGCTTAATGGTGTGCAGCTCATTTGGCACATCAAATGAATACTTTTTTTCCTTTAACTGGTTGGAATTTTCATGTAACTTTATGCCAGTGATGCCACACTTCATATTCATAATCTAATCTTTCTTCGATTTCTCTGAAGTAATGAATTCTTTAAAACTCTTCCTAACATCTACTTCATATTTTTTCTGTCATTTGTCTGTTTCAATTCCTGCATTGTGTTAGAATGAGAAGGTAAGAATACATTCTGGTTCATAGCTGGTGCATGCTCTCCAGGAGATCATTTTGCATCATCATCATAGATGTAGTCAGTTTATTGTGTGCAAAGTAATTTTATTATTTTGGAAATATTACACTTCTATCCTTTGTGTCATGACAAGATTTTATGTTGCAAAATAACTGCATTTTTATTGTTGTCCAATTATCATTGTTAATCAGATCATAGTACTTTATACGAATTCATTTATATCATCATTTAGAGAAATCAAATGTCTGGTGCTAAGTTGGTGCTGCTAACATCACGAATGTTGTCAAGAAGCATAGAACCAAAATGACTACTATACTTATTTGTCATTAGAACTAACTAAAGAATACTTAATAGGTTGTGGTTGAGTCTTACTTCTCAGGTATTATTCAGTTCAATGTCTTGTTTAATGATTTATTTAAACATTTTTAAATAAAGAAATCCTACAATATTCTAACACTTCATGACTCTTCAAATACCTTTAAAATTAACTTCAGTGTGAGTAAACTGATGTTTTTTGTTCCATTAGATTAAATATCGCAGGAGTGGGTATAGTTAAACTTTTTAATCAGTATTTAAGTTGGGATTTGAATTAAGGTTGAGGTGAGAACAAAGTTTGTTCAATTTTGGCGGAAGAGAAATGAGAAACGCAATGTAAATAAGAAGATTTTTGTAAAAGGGGAAACTTCGAACCATTACAAATTGTTTTTAAATGAAAATAAATTTAAGAAAACTTCAGAGTATAAAGAGTTAAAGTTAAAGAGCAGTTTCATAGTGATTATGCTATGTTTTACCTGGTATTGTAGCAGCAGAACAATATCTTCATAGTAAATAGATAATGTTAGTGATCTGAGACGCTAGCACTAATCATTTCATGTTTCTCTTTGGTCACTTACATTAACTCAAGGTCTTAACACAACACTGGTTGATTATTTCTGTACCTTAGCTAAAGCCTTACTATTTCATTTCTTTGGTTCTTTTTTTAGCTTGTTCCACAGCTCGTTCGAATCCTAAAGAATCTCATCATGTCCGGTTATTCACCAGAACATGACGTATCTGGGATCAGTGATCCATTTCTACAGGTATGGAACTATCCCTACCCTTATATGATGACGGAGCAATTTGAAGAAAAATGTGAGATTTAAGAATGTGCATTTTCATTTGGTCAGGTGCGGATTTTGAGATTACTCCGGATTCTAGGAAGGAATGATGATGATTCCAGTGAAGCTATGAATGACATTCTTGCACAAGTGAGTTGTTTGTTGTTGGCATTAGTGCTCATTTTTTTACTGGATTCTGCAAGGGAAACAAATGTATTGTCTGTATAACTATTTCACTTCAACACTTTTATTTTTCAGGTTGCAACAAACACAGAGACCAGTAAAAACGTAGGCAATGCAATTCTTTATGAAACAGTTCTAACAATAATGGATATCAAATCTGAAAGTGGGTTAAGGGTGAGTTTATACATTTTTAAATTTAAAAATGTAGCCCCTCTAAAGAGCAAAATTTGTAATTGCAAACTGCATTGGTTCAAAAAAATTGTGACTTAGTTTGGAGATGGGGTTAAAGTAGTTTACCTTGCTGACTCTAATGGCTGTTAAGCAAATGATAGGCAAAGAACATTCCATCTATAAATGCTTAAATGTTTTTTTCACTACAGGTTTTAGCAATTAACATCCTGGGACGCTTTCTTCTAAATAATGACAAAAATATTAGGTAAGATATAGTTTTTATTATAAATTTGTTATGTAATATGGCTCTGTGTGATTCTCAGTTACCTTTTTTATATTCCTCCAATGTTGAATTAATCATTAATCAGCTCCCACCTACAACCCCTGCAACATCAGGGGAGAACACCTACTGTCAATCTGTTTGAGCTACATAGAATTTTACAGGACATATAACATAGCATAATGTCTCTGACAACGGCACATGGGAAACTGGTAAGACTCTGCAGGCAGAGACTTCTGTATGTGGCAAGCAGAGAATATTGTGATCAACCTGAGTCAAAACCTTAACTTGTGTGATTCTGCATAGGGAATCCAGATTATATTTCACAATATACAGCGACTGCGCAATGATTGAATTCCAGGACACATGCATTTCAAGAGGCAGTTTTTGCACTGGTTGAAGCACTCTGGGACTCCTGAAGGTACTGGTTTTATGAGAGACTTGTAGGTGAAGTTTTATTCCCTTTTTTTCTAGATATGTGGCATTGACATCACTACTGAAGACGGTACAAACAGACCACAATGCTGTACAGAGGCATCGGAGTACCATTGTGGATTGTTTAAAGGATTTAGATGTGTCCATAAAGCGGTAAGAGAAGCATTTAAGTTATCTTATTTACTAATACTTCAAATATTATTGTATATCGTCAATTTAAGGATTCAAAATGTGAGAAATTGGAATTAAAATTGTATCTGTAACTTTAAACAGACGTGCAATGGAGCTCAGTTTTGCTCTGGTTAACGGGAACAACATTCGTGGAATGATGAAGGAATTGCTGTACTTCCTGGACTCTTGTGATCCAGAATTCAAAGCAGACTGTGCTTCAGGAATTTTTCTTGCTGCAGAGAAGTAAGTGTTTTTATTTACAGGTTAGTAGAAAGAAAAGTAATAAATTTGCATCTTAAAGACAGTCACCCAAATGGTTCAACAAGTCAATGAGGAAAAGCTTAAGGGAAAAGAAAGAGCTTTATAAAATGTTTTTTTTTAAAAAACAATAGAATAAACAGGTAAATAAAAAGAGTACAATGATTTGCAACAACAGGTAAAAAAAGGATGTTAGACAAGAAAAGAAATTGAATGGGATATTGCAGTGGAAGCTAATATAAGTTATTTTGGTACTGTAACATCCAAAGAACCGTTAAGGATACAGTAAAAGATATTCGGGACAACAATGGGAAATGTCTGGACAAAGAAAGGGAATGGCAGGTGTAACAAAGGAAGATTTCACTCAGGTGTTCACTAAGGAAGAAGAAAGGAAAATGCCTCAGGCAACAGAAAGACAAAGTTTTAGTATTAAAGAGGAGGAAGTGTCCTGGGTACTAGAAACACTTTAGATTAATAAAGCCCTGGGGCCTGATGGTATCTTACCAGCTGTAATCAGGTAAACAAATATTATCTGTAAGCTATTGATTCATTCAATAGTTGCTAAAGGCAGGGGTGCCCATGGACTGGAGAATTGCTGCCAATCCCAGTAATGGTAATAAAGCTGAACACACCCACACATTTCATTTTTATTACATGAAAGGTTATGTAAAGTATTATTAGAACAAAACTAGAGGGGCACCTATATGCAAATAACATCATTGGAAATAGTTTAGATTAGTTAACTAACTTGTTAGAGTTCTTTTGAAAAAGCATCAACGCTATTTGACGCACGTAAAGCATCTGATATGTTTTTTCGAAAGGCTTTTGATAAAGTTCTTCATAAAAGATTTACAAATTACGTGCAGTAAGGAAATAATTGTTTGGTTTGAGAATTGGTTAATAGTAAATCCGTACTGTAGATTAATAGTAAGTCTACCAAGTGTACTTCTTCAGAATGAACGCAAACATGAAATGAGCACTGAAATAGGAATGTGAGATCACTTGGGAGCTTTTTTGGAAGTATGTCTAAAACAGACCAGGTGGCATTTCTGTTCCCAGGGGGTAGTGGGAGTTTTGAACATGTTGCACAGCCCTACACATGTGATTGAAACTGATATCCTGCCTTTTCTGGATGAGGTTCCTGGATCAGGATACCTGAGCCAAATAAGGTTCCTGTCATTTGTCACTGTTCTTATGCAGTTAGGAAGTTCTGTTTGAAAGTTTGCTCTTTTTTTCTGAAATAAAGGAAGCTTAATATGAGTGGATCTGGTTAATCCTTTTTTTTTTCAGGTATGCACCCTCAAAAAGATGGCACATTGACACTATTATGAGAGTTCTTACAACGGTATGAGTTTTGTGTGTTTCATATATTGACTAGTGATATCATTAGTGCTCCTGCATAGTTTAAAAATTTAATTTAAAGAAAAAAAAACAAAATGGCAGTGTCATTTTAAAGATTGATAAGCTGATGAAAAAACGGTGATAAAGTGCTGCTGTTTTTATTGGACAGCTTTAGCATTGCAGGATTAGTTGATTGATTTGCTGTTGAGTGATGAAAGCTTTGAGTGATCCATCGACTGAGTATAGATGTTGACTCATTAAGCACTGACAACAGCATTTGAGTCAAGAGATTAAGAATTAGAACCTTCCAAATTATCAGTTTCAATAGGTTAATTTGCAACTTGAATGTTCATTGTGCATTGTGTGCATTTGTTTTAAACATCTTGGCCATGAAGTGAAATATTGACTTCTCTAATATTTAGGCTGGAAGCTATGTAAGGGATGATGCAGTGCCTAACTTGATTCAGCTCATCACGAATAGTGTGGAGATGCATGCCTACACTGTGCAGAGGCTTTACAAAGCACTGTTGGAAGACATTTCACAGGTGAGCTTCGAGTGTATAAAGAGCAAAAGGTTACAAAATTGTAAAAGAGCTGTACTGAAGTTTTCTGATTCATTTATTATCCAGCAACCTCTTGTGCAAGTGGCCTCCTGGTGTATAGGGGAATATGGAGATCTGCTTGTTTCAGGACAGTGTGAAGAAGAGGAACCCATTCAAGTAAGAATTGTGTTAAAACACTTTACACACAACTTATTTTGCATTATTTGTGTGCTTAAGAAGTATTTTTAAAGCAGAATAAAACTGGAAAAGACCAACCTCGACCATCATTTTATGTAGTATACTGTTCACACCTTTGTTTCTCCTCTAGGTTACGGAAGACGAAGTTCTTGATGTTTTAGAAGGTCTCTTGGTATCTAATTTGTCGGCACCTGTGACCAGAGGTTATTCTCTCACTGCCATCATGAAGCTATCTACTAGGTTCACCAGCAGTGTGAAGTAAATACACCAATCTATTGTATTTTGTTTTTATTCTTTACAGCATCATTATAATTTGTCCTAATATATAGTATACTTATATATAGTATACTTAATATATTTTAATAGTAAATTACAGACAGTCGCACCTTGTTGGTTAATAAATCTTTAAAGCTTTAAACTGTATTATAATAATGTATAGTTTTCTGTGAAAAGCTGCCTTAGAATTTCCAGGGCATTTGAGAAAATAAATGAATTAAACTATTTTTTTAAATTGTTTATTAGCCTACATCTGTTATAACGAGCTGTGCTCTTCCACCTCATGAAAATGTTGGGATAGTTATACCCCTGGACTAAATGAGTATGGTCCTCTAACAGATGTTCTAATATTGGTTTGTCCTGTTTTTCAGCCGAATCAAGAAAGTTGTGTCAATATATGGAAGCAGCATAGATGTGGAGCTGCAACAACGGGCAGTAGAATATAATGCACTTTTCAAGAAATATGATCACATGAGGTGGGTCTGACTGAAATAGGACTGTAAAGCAGTTTGAAACAGCTTCACCCAACAGTTGCAATCTGGTGGTAAGCCCATAAAATAAACTGGGTGTTTTTTTTCCCCCCCATGCAGGTCGGCCTTACTGGAACGCATGCCCATTATGGAGAAGTCGGCAACTAATGGCCCAACAGAGATTTTGCAGACAAACGGAGAGGCAGAGCCTTCTGTACTAGACCTGAAGCACACAACTAGCGTCACACAGTCAAGCAGCCAGGTAGGAACAGAAAAGGTTAGCCTCTGTTAATCTCCTTAAATGAAGCACCCAGTATTTAAATTTCATTGAATTGAGAGAACATTAACGTAAAGTAACGAACATTTGCACAGAATGGGTAGTATTTACTTTTGTAGGTAGTGCATCCTATGGAGGTTTAGATAATGTATTTCCATGTGGTTTTTCCTGAATTTGCCTTTGTATTTTTAACTGAAACCCATCAGAATCAGTTAATCAAAATTGCTTGGACTAAGTTGTCTTCTGTAGAGCTGCTTGACTGTAAAATTGGATTTGAAATGTATGTGCTGCATCAGATGCTTCATTTTCTGGTGTAATTATGACCCCTGCTGGCAAGAATGTTTTTTATTGTTCTGGTGCTTTCAGTTATTTGGGCAACAGAATTACTTTGTTGCAATCTAGTTTTACAAATGCATTTTTTAATTTATTATAATATCAAGTTCCTATGAACAAATGCTGATAAAGGTATGTAAACGTGATAGGTGTTTTTAAAGAGTTTAATCTGTAAAGGTTTAAAAAACCTAAGATCAGTGTGATCATATAATTTATTTTTCAATTTTTTAGGCTAATGATTTATTGGACCTCCTTGGAGGGAGTGACGTAGTGCCTGTGATCCAGACTGTTCCACCCCCAAAGCCTGCCTCAGCTGGTGGTGAACTACTGGATCTTTTGGGTGATCTCTCTCTATCAGGTAGGTTGAATTGCCTCTCTGGACCTTGTCATTATTTTGTCTGGTGTTTAGTTGTCCTTGACCACTTAAAATCGGTACAGCAGCTTATGTGCTGGGAAGGAGCGGTGGCTCTGTGGCTAAGGATCTGCGCCTGTGACTGGTTGCTGGTTCAAATCCCGCCGGCCGGCAGAGGAATCCTACTCTGTTGGGCCCCTGAGCAAGGCCCTTAACCCCAACTGCTCCAGGGGCGCCGTACAATGACAGACCCTGCGCTCTGACCCCAAGCTTCTCTCCCTGTCTGTGTGTCTGTGTCTCCATGGAGAAAAAAGCTGGGGTATGCGAAAAGACGAATTCCTAATGCAAGAAATTGTATTGGGCTAATTAAGAAACATTATTATTATTATAAGGATATAAAAGCTATCAAGACACCTTGATCTTACTGATTAGCCAATGGTTGAATAGCCAATGGTTGGAGCTGAATGTTTGGTGGGGTCTGACAAGGAGTCTAGCCAGTATCTTTATCATTGCACATTGCACCTTTTCCAGGCTTGTGCATTGGGATTTAAAATGGCAGATACAGGTAGTTGCCAAAAATATGGATGTACATGGGTAAATGAAGGGACACTACGTATATTGAATGCAGGTTGTTCTACATAGGTGTGGCTCATGCATTGATTAAGCAAAAACAAAACCATCCAAGCATGTTATGGGTCATGTATAGAAATGCTGGAGTAGTGGCCTGTAGTTATGGTTAGCATAGCAGTAAGAGGAGATGTCAGTTTAAAAGAGGTGTTTGTTGAAGCTTCAGAGACCAACTTGCTGATCTTTCCGCAAACAACAGTGTCCAAATTGATGTTAGTTTGAAACTCAGATATCACCATTAGCAAAAACTAACAGAGGCTGAAGTTCATATTCCAGGATTGTGATATCTCTACATGATGTGTAAGGCAAAACAGGGTAGCAGCTATAGATTGACTGTAAACTTTGTCCTTGGGCACAATTGGCCAATTCAAATTGAGTGGAATACCACAGTGAAGCTGTGGTGCACGGACTGCTCTGTCAGGTAGTACAGGGGACTTGAGCACAGGCCTGCTGAGCTGTTTAGAAATATGATCTGGTGAGATGAATTGTCCTTTATCCTGTTTTGTACTAAATAGATGAGGGCACATGTGGTGTCAGTTTACAGAACTCTAAAGCGATGAGCACTTGGTTCCAGCAGTGAAGGGTTCTAGACATTCTATACTGTTGTGGGGTGCATTTGCATGGCGTGGCTTGGGTTAATTCATTCTGTTAGAAGCCAAGGTCAAAGGTTAGAAGGCTAATTGCTGTTTAATGGTACTGTACGATCATCTTTAACCCATGTTGCAGCGTTTTTTTTTCCTGCTGGGAGGGGGTGTCTTCCAAGATGATAATGCCTTCATCTGTAGAGTTTATGTGGTCGCCCATTGGTTTGATCAACATGCTGATTGAAGTTAGCCTCTCAGTAATCCGATCTGAACCCAATTGAGCATTTATGTGATATTCTGGATCAATGCCTGAGACAGCATATCCCACCCCCATTAACCAGGTGTGAGCAGATTGACTTTTTAATTGAAGAACGGGGCTTCATCCCTCTTGCACAATTCCAGACCCTTGCAGTCCTTATGCCATGACACATACTGACTTTACTGGCTACATGTGGTGGCCCAATGTTCTCTTTGTTGACTGTACATTGGTGTTTCATTTTTTTAATCCACTACCTGCACATAGCATTCTCTTAATTACCTGGTGTGTAGATTTTTCTTTGGATGTGCTGCGAGGACCTGCTTCTTTTGTAGGTTGTAATTCCAATGGTTAAATAATTTGGAGACCTAAAGTCCTTTAGCATTACCTTTTTTGGGTGACTTCGATTTTGAACTTCATGGGAGCATCTGGTTAGCTTTAAGTGGTTTAAAAATGCTTTAGGATGAAACACCCTCCAGTTAAGGAATTTAGAGCAATTGACCCGTTCTGGTCCTTATACTTGACCTCATTTATGTCAATTTAAGAAATGAAATAGAAGAGTTATGCAAGTGACAATGTTTGCATCTTCTTTAAAGCATTATAAAAAAATCAAAATAATTTGATCATGTAAAGGTCTGTTCTCCATCAATTTAGAGTAGAGTAACGGTTTTCTGAAGAAAGCTCCATTTGATACAGGTTACTGGATTTAATGTTATTCAAGAGTCTGTCCTCTTATGTATAGATAACAAGTGGAAAGACTTCAGGAATTGTTTCATGCATGCATTTTACACTTTTTTCCTTAAATCCTTTCCCTTCCTCAAACAAGGTGGTCCAGCCCCTGCACCTGTCCCTCCCATCTCCATGTCCCAGCCTCCCTTCTTACTGGATGGGCTATCATCACAACCACTTTTTAATGACATTGCTGCAGGTGAGAATATCCTCCAGCAGGCTAACCTTATTGTATTATTTGGAAAGCTACACATGTATACATGCTGCTTTCACACAGTTGCGTTTGCATAAATGTTCTTATTTTAAAGTTGTCTGTAAAGATGGAACTATAGACAGAAAAGTGTAGGCCTATATTTGAATGTGGCACTTATAAGAACTTTGAACCGTACTGACCACCCAGGGAATTAAATAAAGCCTTAAATATTGAAAATCTGGAATACATCTTGTAAGATTAACAGTAATGCCTAGGTTCTGTCTCAGAAGTATGCCTTTGAACAAGTATGCCAGTTGTTCAATAGCTGCACTGCCATTAAAGTAATATCAGTGAAAGACCGAATAGAACTGTCATCTGTCAACATCAATGTAAAGTGTCCAGTGGGAGTTATTTTTTTACAGGTGTGGGTGTTTTGATAACACCTTAGTAATTTGAAATTTTGTTTGCATCAAAACAGAAAGCACTATACTGTAGTTGAGGTTTGATATTTAATTGATGTTCTTTTTGCAAGTCTTGGTGCGTTTTATTTAAAGAATTTCTTTTCTGTGTAGGTATTCCTCCCATGACAGCATACAATAAAAATGGGCTGAAGATAGAATTCACATTTGAAAGGTCCAACACAAATCCAAATATAGCAGTTATTACTATACACGCCTCCAACTCCACTGAGGCAGACATGACAGATTTTGTATTTCAGGCTGCAGTACCAAAGGTATGTTTTTTATGTTTTTATTAATGCAGTGTGCACTGATATTGTGTGTGATTGATTTGTCTACAATATGTGATGGATTGTTTCTGTATATTTTGTCTACTAAATTGTATTTGAGTTTGTTAAATGTGGTTTTTGGACTCTTGAAGCGTGTTTAAAATGTGCTTGAAGATATTAACGACGCTTCTGTTTGTTAGACGTTCCAGCTGCAGCTCCTCTCTCCTAGCAGTAATATAGTCCCTCCACTGAACACAGGAACAGTCACACAGGTCATCAAAGTACTCAATCCACAGAAGGTAACTTATCTTGCCAGTAACCACATAATTTTTTCTAAAGGCCTGGTGATGCAGTTCAGTTAGCCAGTGGCTGTAACTCTTTAATGTTATGATTGTTCACAGTGCAATCATGAGTACATATGCGTGTGACCCTTACCTACTACACCATTGAATGATGTATAATGTAGATTTTATGAGTTTTAGTAATATTTTTTTAACAAAAGCTGAGTCATTCCAGAATGGCTTGAACACGGCAGTTGCCTTTTCCAAGTATCCGAGGACTTGCAGAATAATTTTAGAAATGTTCTTGTCAGGTAATTTATGTGGATATCTTTTCTTGCTTTTACCTTTAACTATGTAAATGTTTGTTAACAATCACAATCAATGTTCAGATGTAACTGAAGCAGTACAAGTTTATTCTCCGTGGTTTTGGGAGACGATGACAATTCTCTTGAGCTCTAATTTTTGGAAGTGGCTGATTAAAAAAAACCTGGGCTTTTCTTTTTGATTTCACAGCAACAACTGCGAATGAGGATCAAGCTGACTTACACCCATAAAGGGTCTTCTGTCCAAGACCTGGCAGAGGTCAACAACTTCCCCCCCCAGACTTGGCAGTGATGACACGCCTCTCTGCTCTTTAGGCCCTTCCAGGGGAATTCTGGGAAGCTTCCCCAACTGATCCCTCGTAACATCACTGCAGACTGCTACCCTGGGGTTGCGCAGGGAACCAATGGAATCTTTTGGACACAAAATGCTGATGATGATAGCGACGAAAATATCTGAAAACATATCCATTACTAACTTTTAAATTGGTTTCACCTCCATCTCTGACGATGTCTGCTTGCAATAGGCACTACTTCCATTGCCTTTCTGTTCACATGCACACAAAACTCTTCTTCTGGTACTTCCCTTGGGTTTCAGCTCTGCCTCCTTTTTGCCCTTTTGGAAAATTCACTCTTCTTAAAGGTGCACCATAGGTGGAAGGTGTTTTTCAATGTGAGCAGTTGTCCAGGTTAATTTTTATGTTTTTATCTGAATCTGTAATTGTAAGCTGTTGGGGATATTTTGAAACACATTCATTTGTTTTGCATTTTTTACAGCTCTACATGAAATGCAACTTAAAGTATAAGAAGTTTGCACTTTAATCAGCTCTGTTATCTGTGCACCATACAGAATTAAGAAAGTACAATGTATGATTGGGCTCCAAAAAATAAATATATGGAGTGTAGTGATATTTCATCATTTTCCAGTTTGGTGTCTAAAAAAATTAACTTATTTTCTATAATAAAGGTTACCAGCTATATGGTCCCAATACTTGGTGTTTCATATTAAGTCTGATTGCTCTAGAATCCAACAACTAAATTGTTCTTCTGTTAATTTTGCTGACTGACTGTGAAGCTTGTCTTGAGGTTGCCAGTCTAAAGTATTTTCAGGATGAAGATTTTTTAGGGATGTCTTTGAGGTTCAAGAGCTGTTTGTTGGAAGAGTATCATCATTTGAGCTATTGTGGTATTTATATCTTAGGGAAGGAGGAAAGTGAATGGTTGAGATGTTACATCAGTTTTTGTTGGGTAAAACAGGGTGGGGAAGCCTGTAGGATAACCAGAAGCAGATTTAAGAGGGAGCCAAAAAAATGAAATATGAGAGAAGCAGTTATCAAATTGTAACGTTTTTTTGTTCTCTCCGTCATGCATTGCAAGAAGCAAACCTAATGTTTTTGTGACACGATTGCGTGTAATGCAGTGGGTTATCATGATTAAGATATTGCAATCACTTTATCCAATCAGTCAGATCATTTTTTTAAATACTCATAATTCACAGGAATGATACATTAGTAAGATATGTTTTAAAAAGCCACATCCCCCTTAACACAATTTTCCACCCTATAAACCCTATTTAACATCACATTTTGCTTCCCTTTGGTTTTCTATGACTAATCATGAAAAATATTTTTTTTTCCAAAGTTAATTTTTCTTTGAAGGATAAGACTTTCTCAGATTACACATGAAAAGCTTGACTGCTTTGCCCAGTGATTTGCCACGTTATGTATTTTTAGTTGATAGAGGGGAGGAGCAAGGCAGTAAAGTTATTGCTAAGGTTTGAGCGGTTTAAAGGTGCTTTTACTGTTCATTGCAGTGATCTTAAAGGCTTTTTTATGTTCAATTGTTTTTCTTTGCAGAATGTACATTGGGCCTCATAATGAATCTTTATCTTCCATTCTATTCTAAAACAGAATGGAAGATCAAGATTCTCCTGACTCATGTTAATAAGTATGTTCACAAATACACCAGTATGCAGTTTAACAGCAACGACTAAGGTTTGTTTTTGTCTGCATCCAGAAAGTCTTAATTTTTTCTGTATTCGCATAGCCATTGACTTAATGTTTGTACATATAGATGGGAAATAATTTTGAATGTAATGCTATGCACGTAGTACTGTTTCTTCTGTTTTTATGTGTTTACTTTTTGTCATTGTGGCTTGTGATTTTAAAATTTTCTAAAAGGAAGCCTTTTGTTTCAGCACTTTTTCATGTACCCTTCCAATAGCATAGATGTTTGAGAAATTTTGTTTCGTCTTGTCAAACGTCACTGAGGACAAGACATGTCCTGCAAATAATGCCTGATATCAAAGCAATGTGCCTTTTTATATAAAAGATTTGACCAATCTTTCCCTGCTTTCCGTAAATCTAGATATGTAATACCTTGGTTATATGTACATGTCTGAAATTTCTGCCTTTGAGGGACTGAAAAGATAACTTAAGTAATTGCTGTTGAGTACAGATTTTGAGGTAACTCCTATCAGTTTAGTTAGCTTAGGAACAATGCTGGGAAGTTGAAGGATTTATCAACTCACAGTAGGAGATAAATTCAATATTTACCAGTTAAAAGTTATTTTTTTTAAAAAGCTGACTTTTATGACTGAAAGTGAAACTTGATTTTAAATGGTGGATATGTTGTCCCTTTTTGGTACATTAGGTTCCAAGGTACATGTAGTGCTCCAAATTGCAATGTGTTTTCTTAGCTCTTGCAAACAAACATCATCAACTAAATACCTCACAAATGTCTTTTTTGGGCTTCTGTTTAAGAATTGTAAGGCATACCTTGATTATGACGAGCATAACAGGACCATGAAACAACTTTTGGGATGTCGGGGGGCATTCATTTACATAAGTTGAATACTATTGATTGTGCTACTGAGTTTTTCTGTTACACTGTTTGTGAAGCTACCAGCATTGATTTATTGTGTAGAAATATTTTGCTTTTGCATTATTGTTCTATATTAACTGCTAACTTTTCGTGACCAAATCAAATAAGATCTAGCTTTTGAAAATAAAATCTTCTGTAGCAATGCCATGTGTATATGGAACAAGAGATGTATGACGTGCTTTTAGGGATTATTTTTAGACTGAACAACTTAATGCAATCAAGGCTTTTCTGTATATATTGATCACCTCAATTGCCCACCACCCCTTTTCAGATCAGTTTTCTAAAGATCAGTTTTATTCTGTCAACATACACGTGTAGTGTATTGTTTGAAATGGACTAAAATAAATCTAGTTATTTACGTAATAGTCAAATTGTTTGGCTTTCCCTGTTTTCATGTACATTACAAAACAATATAGCATCTGCTGCCTGTATATTGTATATAATTGTAAAAATGCTAAAATATCCAATTCAAGACCCAGTTATGAATAGCTAGGAAGAAATTAATTATATACAGATATTTAATAAACCTTAGAAGGATAGTTACTAATTTACTCCTTTTCATTGAATTTTTGAAGACTTTGTTCAGTTTGGGGTTATGTAATGGATAAACCTTATTTTTCCTTTTTTAAGGACAGACTGAAATCTTTCAACAAATTAGTCATTTTAGATGTTTGTAAATTTTTATCTGGCTAAAATTAAAACAGTTACTAAGCCATTTCTTTTCAAAGATATGTAATTTGATAAAGATGTTTCTGTTTGCTGGTGGATGAGATTTTGTGGGATTTTTGAGGTAAAAGTCCAAGAAATATACTACTGAGTAACACTGTACAATAACACCAGAAACAACAATGTATTTGTTTTGATGAACTTCTTAATCTGTTTACATCCTCTTCAATGGGAGTGGGCCCCTTGCCAAAATGCAATAAGCTTTCTTCTGGATTGAGCTATATCTTATTGCTTCTTCACTTGATACAATCAAACCCAGTGGCTGGTATAAAGACAGCCTAAATGTGGCCTTCCATTGCTTCATGTAGATGATGTACATCAAGCCTAACTAGATGTTCTGTCTTGCACTGCTATGATACTTATGTAGCTGGGATGGTCTCCTATTCCCTCTCACCTTGTTCTTTTTTTGCCATTGCATCTGATTCGGTTATGATTTTACGTGAAAGAGAAATGGTCACATTTACAGAAAAGAAAAGTCTGAAGGCTGCCCACTTCCCTTACCTGCTTGAGTCAACAGATAATACAAGAGGTATGGTGGAAAGTAGTTTTTTTACATTTACTGTAGTTGGAAATTAAGTCAGATCGGCTTTGGATGGTCAGTTTTGACACACCTGTGCGTACCACTAAAGGCTTCAAGTTCAAAACTAGAGTGTTAAAAACAGACGTGTTTATCAAAACTTAAGGATTGATGGACCTGAATAGCAGGCTGCAGCTGTGGCAAGGGGCTTGCTACTCTTGTGCTTTCTGATGCCAATTGGGGTCTCTTTGCTCTATGTCCTGGCATTAAAAAAATGCTAAATGGTTTTGATTGTTGTGTTGGCAACCAATCTCCTCACCAGTTCTGTTAGCATTTGCATGGGTTTCATCACTGCTGTCCATTGCATTTTTTCATATAGGTCACAGGCGTGTAAACTGGTTCATAGAGAAAATAAGTAGACTGTGTTTTTGCTTGTAGAAGAATGCCAGGAGATGGAGTTTTCCCATCACATTAATGCTTCAACCAAGTGGCATACAATGTAAACAATCAAAATTCCCAGTTTTGGTGTGAGGCAGTTTGTCATTTGTAGTCTTTATTATCTAGCATTTCTTTTTTAATCGCATTCTGCTGTGCAGCCATCCTTTAGAAAAACAGTAACTTTTCTTTCCATTTTATAACACAAAAGCTGTAGTAGAATATTCACATATTCTGTACTGGCAGCACTTGACCACATGGGAGTGCTGTTAGACACTGGGGACTTGCAGCAAAGAACAAAATTGGACTGTTTCTCATTGTGTCCAGTGTTTTTTTATTTTATATTCACCAGTGTATTTTTAGTTTTAAGGGTGCAGTGTTCCCCATCGTTTAAATTCTTAAATTCGCCTGTAAGAACATTGTATGCTTTTAAGTGTTGAAAGAACTGGCAGATTATGGCACTGCGGAATTGAAACAAATCCCTGGGAAGTGTATGAACAGCAAATGGACCTTTTTAAATCCACTAATATAAATGTGTTTGCCTATACATGGTTGTCTTACTTCACTCCACACAAGGTAAGACACATCGGTCGCAGTGGTTGAAATCTTCAGCTTCAGAGCTGCATGTGCAAAACAGTGTAAATACTCTCATTTCTACTCTTGATGTATCTTTTTAAAATGCAAAGAAAATGTTCAACATCTCTTTGCTGAACATGGAAAATTAAAAAAAAGTTTAAATATCTGTCATTTAAAAAAAGTCATAGCTTTGGGGATAAAATGAAAGTGAGCATTCACACCATTCCATTTGATGTGATTGTTTTTCACTATTATGTTGGTTGATACACATGTTGTGCTTGTGTGGGAAAGGAGGAGGGAGTCAGGAATCCAGTTTCCTTCCCTTTTCTTCTCATAGAAATAAAGTCATTTAGTTGGCGAGTCTTCGTATGAAGTTCCCCTTTATGAATCTCTGGTAAAGTACCACATAAAATCTGATTGGTAAGAAAGGATTGTTGAGTTTGAGTCCATTGTCCTGAAACCTGGAAGGGAATGCAAGGCTGAAATTATAATAAGGCTGTAAACAATTTCATGGGACATTTTAGAATTCTGCTGTGTATTATTGTCTTTGGGTTGGAAAAATTATGATCAGTGACTAATAAAAATTCAAAAAACGTCCATAGAAAGCCAGTGTTTTGTATTTATTTATCTGGGACTAGTAGGAGTAGTTTGTTGACTGTTGTGGAAAAACATTTGGAGGTTTTTACGTTCATTGTGTTTCGTTACATGAAAGCGTTTGTCAGAACAATTCTTTGTATAAATGGGACAAATTATTTAAGAGCTAGTGACCTGAAATCTTTTAAAAATCTTTACAGAAAAATCCATAATCTTCAGTAAGCTGCATGCGAGACACCACAGTCACTAATTCCATTGTTCGGAGTGCGACAGCAGGCTGTTCTCGAGCCACAATCAGGTTACAAACACGATTACTGTATACCCATCAACATCTTAAATTGGCTTTTTTTGACATTCTTGGTGGGTCCACAAAGCCTTTTGTTTGACCTCTTGCAGTTCAGATTTTCTTGAAAGCCTTGGCACTCTGTGCGTCTACATTTGTTTTGCACGTCGGAGGTCCCTTGAAAGCGCTTTGTCCATGCTGTCTTGGTTCCTTCTCTGCAGTTGCAATATATGAAACTTTTTTTCATGTCCTATAATATCTTTCTAATATAAATGGCAGAATGGGAACGGCACGATTTCATTGTTTCCTTGAATGCAGTTCAGAACTGAGCTGAGCTGTGGTTGTGTTTCAGTACTGCTGAGCAAGCAGATCACTGAAGGGAAAGGCACAGGCATATGCTGTTGGTTGTTGCACAAAGATTTCCATCATGGAGCAAAACAAAGGGAGACGCTATTTCGGATTTACTCTCTGTCCGCACTGCATGTCAACACGGACAACACTCCACATTTCCGTCTGCGCCTTTTAGGGTAAAACGGGAATTCTGGAAGCGAAAAAGCAAGATCACGAAGAATACAACCTGTTGAAATTCGGAACAAAGTTCATTCCTGTCACACAGGGAACATGCAGTGTATGAACGTTTGTCAAGATTGATTAGTGGTAAGAGACTGACAAAACTGGCAAACAAACTTCAGAGTGAGGGTGGTAACTTAGGTAAATGATTTACAGAGGGCCATAGTGCTGGCTTCTCAAGTGATGTGAGAGAGAGCTGTCTTGTTTATACAGCTTTGTGGATTGATAGCTGTGAGATTGCCATGGATAGGGACATCTGCTATGCAAGTGAATAGTAATTATTAAGCTAATAGAGAGTGGAAGCTAATTAAAGGAACTAATCAACCTTAAACTTTAAATTTTAGAGTTTAATAAAATGCTTTACTGATGATGGTTTCTTCTGAAAGCTGTTTTGGAGGGTAATAAATCAACAGCAGATGAGCCTTTTATTTTTCAGTTTAAAAGCCTTTTTTTCCAAGTAGTTAATTCAAGTTGACTAAAAATTGAGGATTAAATCTCTAAAAAACTTCTCTTTATGTATTAACACTCTCTCTAGGAAAAACAATACTAACATCTGATTTAGTAATCCATGGGACTAGATTGTAATAAGGTTTTCCTGGAAGATGAGGAAATAGTTTTGTACACACAGAATACCAGAATGCTTATAATCTGCAGGTTGTTGACACTGTCCTCACTTGGACGGGGGAGAAGCTGACCTGATTTTTGCATTGTCAGGTCACCCTTTACTTCAAGATTGGGGTTTATTGCCAGTTCCTTCTTGCCTGGTGTTCTTTTCTGTATTCCCAGCCTTGTATTGGCAGGTATTGACATTTATTGAGAAGGATTTCCAGCCACACTCCATACGCAGAGGATAACTTTACCTTTGAAGGGTGTCATTCCGCGATTCGCTACAAATGTGTCAATATCGCCATAGCTGTAAACCGCATCGCTGAAGCTAATGAGCAAAGCTGACGTTATTGACGAAGAATCCCACGAAGCTGCAACTCTCCAGTTGTTTGCTTTTGCAACCTGCTTTTAGGATTCCTTGCCATAAGAAAAACTTGGCAGCCTTCTCCTGCAGTATAAAAAATGCGTCGTGTTGTAAATGCCCCAGTCCATATCATACATGCTGATGCTAGGTTAAAATGTATCACTGCAAAATATGACTGGCACATTATTAGCCTCGGCTGAAATGATTTCTTTCTTTGAGCAAAGGATTTAATTGAGTATATAGGTTTATATCTCCATTAACATGTTTGATTTTCAGAGCTTTAAAATGAGATTGTTAACGTTATTAATGAGAATATAACGTTCGTTCGGAAGAGTCCATATTATCTGTTCATGAAACAAGGTAGTAGGTGTCCAATTTTCCTATCAGGTGAATATTTGTGGATGGGGAGGATCTTTAGATTCTTCCAACGGTCTGGATCTGGGAATGGCCTGGACGTTACAGGTAAACCAAAGATGAGGAATGAATAATCTAGAAAAGTCTCTTATCGTGAATAGTTAAGAAAGTGTCCAAATATTTAAAATAATCTCGGTTCGCGTGAGGCGTCTGTCTTAATGATAGTGAACGTACCCTGATGAATAATTCAGCGCTTTCCTCCTCTGTATGGGCAGTTTTCTATGAATAATAACTCTGGCCCTGCCTTTCTAATGTATATTGATTAGATCTGTCTGACAGTCCATGATGTTACAGTCTCGTTATGGCGTCTTAGCAGAGCTGAATGGGATTTTTTCCTCTGCTGCCCCGTGCATTGGAATTTGCCAGTTGTGAACTGGACATTTTTTTTCCGCCTTCATCTGTAACGTATTTCAATGTAAATGGAGGAAGACGAAAGTCCAGCGGGGGCGGTACCGGGCACGGAACCGGACCGAAACGATCGAGGTGGCGGCGAAGATAGCGGCTCTTGTACTGTTGCTCCGCCAGCTCCGGAGCCTTGCGAACCGGGATCAAACCAGGCTGCGGGTCGCGGAGACCTCGTCGGACCGGGCTCCCGTGTAACTGGAATACGGGTTTTGAAGGTACATGTCTCAATCATGCTCAGTATCTAAATTTCAGAACAGACACAACCCTGCCCACATTTGAAAAGACAAGGGCCGTTATTACGTCTGATACCGTTAACAGCTCTTCTACTTTCATAGCTAGTAATACTAAGTACGGTAATTAATTTTATGTGCATTTTGTTTGCCGTTTATCTTAGTGCGTGTGCTCTTGAATCGTTCTTTTAATTTATATTCCCAACTGCATCGGTAGGTATGTTTTGTTAGTCTCTACCGGGGATTTGCATAGTGTCAGCTGTACCGAAGCGTAGAGTTATTCATTACTGTTGCTGTCATGATGTAACCTGTTAGATCTATTTTAAATTATTTAACGTGTTTTAGTCATTTACCCGTATCAATCTCTTAACAATTATTTTAGGAAAGAAGTAAGCACGTTAGCAATTAATGTATTGACCCATAAGAGTTACACGGGTCTTAAGTTCCGGTAATGCCCTAAACAAATCTAGTCATTATATCATGAATATTTTAGTATGCATAGTTAGCAAGTGTTTTGAAACAAAGTGATTTTTTATTTGTGATAATAGCGGTGTGCCTTTTTCAGACGTTTTTTTTAAATCATTGACATTATTTTCCTGTATGTAACCAATATACCCCGAGACCTTAGTTCATTCGATACACGAGCAGTACTAGTTAACTGTTTCCCTTATGGATGTTCCTGTACTTCCGCCATTATGTCATAATTAACTCATTAGATGTCTCAAGCACCACTCTATTAAAGATATGCGTGCTTACTTTCTACGTATGTTTGAATGTGGGCTGTACGAATATTATTAATCATTTTTTCAATGCTTCTTATCATGTTAGCCCTGAAGACTTTAATGCTTTGTAAATCAGGATGCTCTCTTCAAATGACTGCTGTGATTGCAGTATTCTGTTCGAATTGATATAAATAAATACATAAATTCCGGAGCCGGGTTAATTAAAATATCCATTGCTATTATATATGATACGGCTGCGTACACATGTATAACCTTCATAAGTGTGAAGTGTACCTCCAGAGACGGATTTTAAAGCACAGCACACAGGGATTGGTGGAAACTGCCGTCCATTGCTAGTGCTGGAATATTACTGAAATATGGCAAACTGCCGGACATATTTGCAATGCATATGTGATAAAGAGAAGCGCAAGACCACCCTCGCTCTAAAGATTGGTATGTGTTGCATGTTGGAACAGTGGTGCTGCTGAATTGAAATGTCTTAATTAGTGGTTGTGCCAGATTTATTGATCAATTTCAGGAGTAAGACATTTCTGTGGGAAAAAAAAGGTACAAACATCATATGCCCATCTGACCATTGCCTGTAATTTCCAGAATAATGCTACTCAGGCTGTATTTCCATATTCCAGGCAGTGTGTGGTGGTCAGTTATTCAGTCATTTTTCTTAAATGTTTTGCAATCTTGAACTGACATTTAGAGATCCCTCCCACTAGAATCCAGCCATCAAGGTCTGGCGTTGCCCCATGACTGAGGGACTCCAGCTGGTGATTTTGTACATGACACGGATCTTGATTTTCAGAAACATTTCAGAAGCGTTTCCTACATGACAGCTGTTGCAGTAGTTGATGAAACAAAAGTGTCACACAAGTAGATTGTGATAGTCCAGTTCCCTTCCTAGATCTCTTCCAATCACCAGCTTATCCAAACGCTTATGAACTGTGAAACAGGTTGATTCATCCAGCTATCCTTTATATTAGAAAACTTCTTATTCCTGGCGAGAGGCATGTCAGCCTGCTGCCTATCCTGATAACATAGGGCACAAATTGTGAGTGAGAGTGCAGTGCTGCGCTCTTCCTGGAAGGGACACCTGCCCATCAGAGAACAGTGAAGAAAAAGAGAGAATTTAGAACAGCCAATCAGACTAATCTAGCATACCACTGGGAGGGGGGAGGAAACAGCATCGGGAGAAAGCACATGTGGACGTAGGGGTGACCATGCAACCACTACACAGACAGACGCCCAAGTTCAGAATCAAACCCAGGACCCTGGAGCTGTTAAGCAGCAGCCTTCAACACCACTCCGCAATGCTTGCCTGTGAAGCAGAACTGTTTCAGGAAATGCCTGGGTCCACTAGAAAGTTAATGATCTCAGGAAGACATGAAGCCTGTCTCTCACACAGAAGGCGGTTGAGCCCTTCTAGGCTAAATGACGCAGCGTTTTTTTTTTTCTTTCTAAACCTTGGTGGAAGTAATGTATTTGTCAGAAGAGCATCTCTAAGTGTGCACACGGTGATCTGAGTTTTCCACTCGTTTCTATGAGTGAGGTCAGAAAGGCTTAGGAACTCGTTTGTTTCCAGCCCAGAATTCTAAGCAGGGCGGTCATGTATGAGCTTAATGTTTTAACAGAGCGTTTTGTTTAGTTATGTATGATGGGGAACTTGAGAGGAATCTGAAAATGCCCCGATTTTCATTTGGTCTTCTTAACCAAGTGAATTTTAAAAATAAATAAGTTCAGGCCAAAGTCTCACATTTTTAAAATCTGACTCTTTGTCTCATAAAGCAGATACAGGGAAGAAGACAGACAGGTCCCTTGCTGGGGCACCAGTTCATCACGGAGCGCTCACATTTACAGGGCCTATTTAAAGAAACTGGTTAAACAAGGCAGCATGGCTGTAAAAGGTGGGAGGAAAGCAGAGCTCCCAGAGAATACAGGGGGACGTACTGTTTCCACACAGAAGGCATCCCAGCTGGATACAAGAGCTGTGAGGCAGCAATTGTTACATGCCTCTTCACAACATCACCCATGAGATAACACCTGAAACATGATTATCCAAACCTTCTGTCAGGACAGATACTTCTCCCAGGGTGGAGATGCTGTATTGCTGTGTGGGTGGTGGCTCTCTGATAGTGTGAGTTACATGGTGATGGCGATTGCCCTGAATCCTTTCAGATTTGTCTGTGTGCTCCAGTCTGAATCTGAGACCATGCAAAATGAGGAGGGACTCAGAAACATGGATTTCATCCATCTGACTAATGGCTCGATGCCTCTCTCTCTCTTGGCATATCCCAGTTTTTAGTCACTTTTTTAAATTGTAGTCACATCACTATGGTTTGTACCATTTATTTGTACAAATATTTGAGCTACCCTGGCTACACCTGAAAGCATTGCAAGAAAATTGAACTGCAGAGTAATCAAGGTCTTGAACCTTGTACTGTTTTGCTGAATTGTAAACCTCCTTTACACATGAGCCTCCGAAACCACTAGTCACACTTTGCATCTGAACTTTGTAATCAGAATGACCACCACATAAAAAAACACTAGGTGTTTGGACTTGAGTTCTGAATTATATCAGGAATTGCTCCTGTAATGCATTAGATGCTTCAACAAGAATAGTAATTGTTTCGTGTCAAATAAAATAGATTTTGTCTCTGGACGTGAGTCAATACCTTCATTAACATTTTAAATATAGATCCATTTCTCATTTTAACCCAATAAGTAGTAGAAATTATTGTTAGAAATGTGTTGTCAGCAGGACCTTTTCTGGTATGGACCTCCAGAATCCTGAGGCAGCACACTGTGATGCCTGCTTTTTGCTGGAATTCTCCTAATTTGCTTTGGAGTTCCAGTTTGTTCAGTAAAATAGGTATTGTGGCAGGCTGGGTGTGCATGTTAACATTGAGATGAAAGCAGTGTGCATACAAGTGAAAAGGGAAGAAAGGAGATCATGTTCTGGGCAGCAACAGCTTTGACTGGTTTAGAGTCCTTTGGGAGCCGATGAACAACATCAGCATGTGTTAATTTACCTCTTTAAATCAACAACTCCGTGTGCAATAATTTGTTTTATAGACACTGAACAGAACGAACAGTAAAATAATAATAATAATTACATTTCTGCTTCATCAAATCATTTGGTCCAGTTTCATTGTAAATGTTAGTATTAAATGAATGAGAATGTTTCAACAACGAACATTATTTCCTGGGGTGGCAGGGTGGGGCAGTGATTAGCATTGCTGCCTCGCGTCCCTGGGGCTCTGGGTTCAGTTCTTGGGGTGCTGTCTGTGTGGAGTTTGTATGTTTTCACGGTGTACTAATGGGTTTCCTCCAAGTGCACCAGTTTCCTCCCACAGTCCATGGGTAGGTTACATGGCCTCTTGACCCTGGTGTGAGAGTGTGCACGGTTGTTTCTGTGCATGCTCTGCGATGGACTGGCATCCTGTCCAGGGTGTGTCCACCTTGCCCCCGTTGCCTGTCAGAATAGGCTCTAGCTCGTCTGCGACCCTGTATTGGATAAGGCGTTGCGAAGATGGCTGGATGTTATTTTCCGCAGTATCGTCATGTAACAAAATGAGAAAGGCTGCAAACGAGAGGAAGTCATTTGGCCCTTGTCATTTGCTGGGTTAGTAGTAGCTTGTTCATCCGTCTCTCCCATCTGGCCACCTCTTGAAAGATCCAGTGGAATCAGCTTCAGTAGCACAGTTCGGTAAGCTGCTTCAGGCATCCATCACCCTGTCTGTGACAGAGTGCTTCCTGTTCTCAGTCCTGTGCGAACCATCTCTGGCTTCCCATTGGTGTCCCCAGCTCACATGGAATCAAACATGGAATCAAAGTGATGGGTTGCAGTCAGGAAAGATCAGACAACGTTCTCTACCTCTGTTTGATTCAGCCACCACACGCATGGCGGTTGAGGTGCAGTCTAGCACAGGCGACTCCCCTGTCTCTCCCCACTGCCTGACATGAGCTTCTTTCCCCCTGGGCTCCCTGTCTCTCCACCAGCGCAACATGAAGCGCAACGGGAGCCGGGGCTGTGTGACGCGCAAGAGTCGCTTCGGGTCCCGGGAGCGAGACTGGCTGAAGGGAGACTCCGGGCGGGGCTGCGTGTGCCTGTACAGGGCAGTGGGTCCTCAGACACCCTCCTCCTCCTCCTCCTCCGCCTCGCAGCCCGACCTGCGCCTGGTCCTCTGCTCCACCAGCACCACGGTGGAGGAGCTCTGCGCTCAGGGCGACTGCCAGGCCCTGTACCTGCAGCTGCACGGAGACCTGCTCAGGTAAGACAGCTGCACGCCGGGGGCCCTGCCCATGGTCCCACACTGCGCACGTCTCCAACGAGAATCGGGACAAAGGGCGCACGGGGCAATTGAACAACGTGGAAAAATGTGCAGGTAGAATTCTTCACAAGCAATGTGTAAGCACCCAAAAATATCAGTAGGGGGGTTAATGGGGGGAGCGTTGCCCAGCGTGCACATCTGTGTGTCTGTGTGTGAAATACCAAGAGAAGGAAATGCATTTGCTTGAAAAAAAAACCCACAAGCACTGTTTACTTATCTCTAATGGGAGAGAGAAAAGCAATCTGTAGCTTCAAGGAATTCTGACAACCAGCCAGCTCTAAAAGGACATGCGTATATAGGTGTACATGTCCATATATATATCTGAAGAGCTGAAGAGAATAGCTCAGGTTGTATTTTGACATTTTGACATTATAGTCTTCTGCCTCAGCTTTGGAATTCTGCGGGTGGCGCACGGTGTCAATTGAAATCTGGTCTTGGATACGGGTATCACATTCACTCTCACTTTCATTCCACATTCATTTTTTTTTGTGGAATTCTACTGGGGGAAAAAAAAGCTTCATCTAGGGGAGTCGATATTTCTGCATATGCTCAAAGATACAGCTCTTCCATTCCAGCTGTTTTTCACACCCATCCACCTGACCTCATTTTGCTCTGCCTTGCTCCCAACCCACTCCTGAAGGAAGAGCAGTCGGTTGTTTTTTTCCCACAAACAGCTTGTTGGAAGGAACATGCCAGGGAATTCTTCTTTCACTTTCGTTTCTGAAAAGAACGCCCCTGAGAAACCCCTGTAGCAGATGGACATTTCTGTTTAAAGAACATATGTCCAAGGTTGATAAGCATGGTGGTATATTAAACATGTTTGTTTTGTGATATTAAAACAGAAATATTTAATATACCAGTTTTAAGTTCATTGGAATGTTACTGTTTTTTTGGTTTTGTTTTTATTTGGATGTAGAATTAGTTTATTTCTTCCAGCACATTAACACTTTGTAAATGAAAGTTTCCAAACAGCACTGTTTGTTAGAGGCCTGAGTTTTTAAATATACACGGCAAACACCTCAAGAACTTCATGTTTTCATAACAAACGTCTAAAAAGCCATAATACAAATGGATGGTGTGAACCATACATGTAACATAAAACTTGCTAAATAAAAAACAAAAACAATTGCCCATCTTAACCTTCATAGTTTTCTAGTTTTTTATTTGTTTGGCTGTTAAGTCATTTACAAAACAGCAAGATTCTCTCCCATTCATTTGGAAGTAAATCACATGTATAATTAAGATCTAGAAAGAACACCCTTTCAGGTTAGGGCGCATTTTAAGAGCATGTAGTTACAGTGAATTAAAGGTATCAATATTAATGATCCCCCAAAGGAGCAAAAACCTTGAGAACCCTTTGAGAAAAAAACACGTTTTGGCTGCACACACACCTGAACAAGGGGCCTCGGCCAGTAGTTTGTGCTTTTTTCTATTTTCTGCTTTTCGGTACGGAATTAATTCTGCTTGTTCTTTTCCAGCTTGCACACTGGCACAGCAGTGCACTCAAATCTTAATTAGCTCTTGACCAATTCCCAAACTATAAGAAACAGAACTGTCTTATGATTTCTCATTCTACCAATATTCATGCCCACAATTTATTATGAGATGTATTTTCTGGACATCTGAAATTTAAACTACTGCTGTTTCTGGATTGAATACAGTCAAAGGTGAATTCCACCAAACAGTGTCATCAAAAAAATCTCCCAACTGTAAATCCACCTAACAATTTATAGCTGAATAAAATAGGCTGTTTTTCTTCTTAAAAGATTAGGAAGCTACGAATATTCATTTGCACAGTTACTGAATTTACAGATAATTTCAGCCCATGTAGCTCTGAAAAGAAAGGCATTTGTTTAAAGGGCTTACTAGCAGAGATGGTGATATCCTGTGCTGGCAGTTATCCATATTAAGTACTTGTGGCCATGGCAAAGTGATCGCTAGTGGCTGGCATAAGGCCAACAGATGTGATCTAAGCTATTACACACTGCAGTCTGCAAGATTGTGAAGTAGCTACAAAGAGACACCACTGATGTAAGATACCAGCACAAATGCAACACTTTCTATGGGTTTCCACAGCCTGGGATCAATCTGATTTTGAAATTTTGTTGCATTTCTATAGTATTGTCCTCATAAGTCAGTCAAAGAGTTTTAAAGCATTGAAGCGGTGGAGAAGCGTTTTTGACTTCCTTTCCAGTGTGTACTCATCCTATGCGAGTACAGTTCGTTTTTAAAGGCCCTGAGTATTTCTGTTTCTTCTGTAAAAACAAATCAGTAATTTATAACATAATTTACTTTCCATGTTATAGGGTGGATTTGTTCATTTTATTTTTTAGAAGATTTACTTTAGGTTTTTAATATCCTCAAAGCACCGTTTTAGCCCGAGGCTCAACTTTTGTAAATTGTGTTTTGGTCTCAATGGCAACGTCTCTGGTTGACTACTGTTAAATATTGAGTTGCTTTCCTTTCACTGCAGGGAACTGAGGCCAGCAGAACACACATGTGGCATTAAACGTCTGACTATGAATGCAGTCCTATGGACTGACTGAGCATCACTGCAGCATTCTCAAGCCCCTGTTTGGTCCTGGCAGTGAATTTTCTAACTGGGTGGACCAAGTGTGATAAGGAGAGACTTTGATCAGGTGTTTGAAGGAAATTATCTGATACAAGGCCTTAAGTAGTTACATGAGTGGGACTGACCAAAAAAAGCCAGGATTTTGCAATAACATTATACAATAACTATCCCAAGAAATTATTTATTTAATTTCAACAATGAGAGTAAATCAGCATTGCTCTGGTTTCCTTAATTGGCATCTTGAATCATCAGGCCTGGTGTAAGTGTGTGTTTCTGCCAGTGTGATGCACTAGCTTCCCATCCAGGGTGAGTCCTGCCTTGTGTCCTTTGCTTCCTGGGATAGTGTCTTTGTGGCCATCTCCCTCTTTTATGAATTGGATGAAGCTGTTAGAAAATTGATGAATGGATGGATGTATCAGTCGACTAGAGTAGAAATATTCCATTAGACATTTTGTCAAACGAAATTTTGTTTTTTTAGAAAAAAAAACAGGATTGGAAGAATATGTTTTGCTAATTCATCAAGACGTCAAAGATGTAGATTCTGCCAAAACGACCATTAGCACTTCAGGTGAAATTGTTGCTCTGTGCTGAACTGAATTTTGTGTGGCAAACAGGTTTGAGGAACAGGTTTTATGTTATATAAAACAGACAGGCCTGGTAAAAATACCATTGCATCTTTTCAGATATTTGATTAAATATTGCACTATATGAAATGTAATGAAAATGCCGTGCAAGCTTCAAGTAAAACATTGAAAATAGGACTAGAACGTAACCTAGGTTTAAGCACCAAGTGTGTTTATCTGCTTGTGTAAAAAAGCATAGCTGGCTTCCTTTCTTTGTTTTGAGTCAACACTCTGTGGAAGAAACTTTCGCAGGCGGGGTGGGGGGTGGGGGGGGGTAGTTTTGGGCGGGCGTGGCCTGTGCTCAGTGAGTGGGAGATGGGGACAGGTGAGGAGTGCGGCCTGGGGTGTAACGTGTTCATTGTTCCTGGCAGGAGGCTGGACCCTGCTGAGTGCCCTCTCCAGATTGTTTACGATTACTTGGCAGCGATGGGCTACAGCGACCCGCTGAGGATACAGAGGGAGGCGGCCCACTCCGACCTCAGCTGCATGATCCGCTTTTACAGTGGTGAGTGCCCGCCCCTGGCCTCGGGTCCCGCGGCTCACAGATGACAAGCTGGAGCAATATTCTGCTCCGGCCCCACTGGGGTCGCGGTGCTTTGCGCCCCTTCTTATTTCGGTTGGCACTGTGCTTCATTCCATTACCATTCTACTCATACCCAAGGAGTTTGTGAGCCTCTGGGAGTTTTTTTGTTCATTTCCCCTAGACATTCCCTGTCCCTGTGTGTCAGTGTTGTGCATCACTCTTTCTGTTGTTCCAGTTCAATCCAACACTATTTCTGTTACCTTGGTATCAGATCATGACCTTGTAGGATGCTCATTTTGTTTTTTTGCTCTCTTTTTTTCTTGGTTTCTGGAATCATTATTTCAAGGATGTGCTTCAATTTGCTGTATGCCTTGTTCTGAATAGTTGGGTTTCTTTATTAGACCATAAAAGGGCCTGTTTGAATCTATTTGATGTTTTCTGTGACAGCAATAATATCCACTGCCTTCTGAGATCAATTGCTTGTCTTTCAGGAATTGCTGAAAAGCATTTGTATTTAGCTGAAATTATGTTTTTGAGTTAAAAGACACCAGTTCTCTACTTTGCTTTTGTGCGTCAAGTGGATTTAGTTATATATCACTCTGGGTACCATCAGTCTACAGTAAGACAAAGAGATTTTTCAACTTGTCAAAACATGCATGTCAGAAACTTTCCCATTTGAAGAAGATAGCTGACCACACGCAACAACACCTCAAAACCTCAAAGATGCCCTGGGAACGGTCTCGCAGTTTCTCGTCTTTGGGAGAATTCTTCAGGCCCTGACACGGTTTTGTGCTGGAGATGGGATTATGGTGCATAATTCAAAGCGAACAACAGCAGAGTAGAAAGAGAGAACAGTGGGAGGACCTGAGCTGGGGCCACTCTTCCCCAGAGACTGCAGTCGATGGCACCTGGAGCTGATGAGTTGCCCTGCAGCTTCTGATCCTGCAGACAGCCCTTCAGCTTCGGCTGTTCCAGCGGGGATTGTGATATGAAGCACCTTCCCTCAGAAGTGCAGACTGGCGGATGATTCTTCATTCTTCTGCTGGGGAATGAAAAAGGAGGTACCTGTGTCATATTGAAGTGTGTCTGTGATTTATTGGTGGCATTGTTCCGTGATGTATTGCACCGGCACATGAAGCATACTTCCGAGATTTATTTCTTCTTAACTAAATTCAGATGCGTCTTGGATTTCAGAGGCCAGACGGTGGTACAGCAACACGTTTCTGATTTTTTTTGCATAGGGAGGTTTTGATGGATTGGCCTAAGGACAGCGAATTCGCACTTTGTTGTGCGCCGTGTCTTTCAGAGTCTTGCCCTGCGTGGCAAGGCTTGTGATCCTCTTAAGAGGCCTGATAGGCTTTACTTGTAAGAAAATGAGACCTGATGTACTGCATAACCTTCCTATTAATAACCCAGCCTGTTGCTGAGCATTCATGGTGCCTGCTAGCTCTGGCTACCTGGAATCACGGTCCTTTCTTTCTGCCAGGGTTTCTGTTCCTGGAGCCTTTGGTGGCCACAGTGACCACAACGCTGCACAGAACAGGCTGCACTGATGCGCCAGCTACACAGGCTGCCTCTCTTCTGCTCTCACATCAGACTTCACAGCTGCTAAACCACAGACTCTAAGAAAAGAATGGTGCTTATCTATGCAAATATGCACTTTTTTAACCCTTTAAAAAGACTGAATCCAGTAAAGAGTGTGCACATCCTCTACAAAATAAGCAGTAATCGAATAGAACTTGGCAGGACAGTGTTTTAATTCATGACCATAGTTCTTGTAAATCACAAAATATGTGACTGAAATGAAGCTTCGTTAAAAAGAGAATACACAATGTCCTCTTCAATATTTTGTCTTTCCTTTCGCAGTAGTGCCTGTTTGTGGCTTATACTTTTTAGACAACTCTTTGGTGTCTAGTTGGTGGAATGTCTGCCTTTTTTTATCCTTCCTTCAGCTGCACCACAAATAGATGGGCTGCTACTGTGTTCTCCTGCGACTGTTTTCAGCCTCTCAATGTAATTCAGCTCCAGCAGTTGAAAAGGGCCTGGCAACAATGACTAGACCAACTCAAATTAGACATTTCCTAAGTTTTTTTTTTTTGTGTTTCTAAATATGTTGGGCTGGATATTCATTCCTGATATGTTACATTGCAAGGAAAATGTCTGTACAGGGCCTGCAATATACTCCAGGCTCTTTGAATGAACTCTTTGCTGTGTGTAGTGTATTTTAGGCCCTGCCATGTTTGGTGTTTAGATTGTTAGGCCCAGTTGTGGGACAGCGAGGACATCCAGATCCCAGAAGGTTATCTTATGGAAAAGCAGTGGTGAGACAAAGTGCTGGGCTGACACTGGTTGTTTTGGCCATGAAACCACATATTTGGATGGGAAAGTATGGCAACTACCTCAGGTTATCTTCTCGGTAGGATCTTTTGAGGTGTTGGTTTCATGAAGGATTTCTCCTGCTAAATAAGGAGGCCTGTCTTTTGCCTTGACTTGTCAGATGGCTGCTGGCTCAACAGCATTCTTTTCCCTTAGCTCTCAAACTGTAGGTGTCCTTCAGCCGTTGCTAGGGGTTACCACATTAGCACACCTGCGCTGCTGCCTCTGTTTATGTTGTCAACAGCACAGGAACATCTTGGTGTTTCTCTGCTTGTTTTAGTTTTAAACACAGTCCTGCGTTCGGAGATGTTTTGTTCTGTAACCTGAGGAGCATCGGTTCCGCATGATCATTGTTTCTGCATCGTGACTGTTAGTCATCACTTTAGAGATGTTAAACATGAAGATCATTTTGTGCTTGTTTTTGCTTTGCTTTTGAAAAATGGCTGGTCTGAGGGTGTATGTGTCATATCTTCAGAAAGTGTGTATTATTATCTACAGTGCTGTACTGTTTAATATACCAAGGCGTATACCGTACTTTAAAAAGCAGAAATAGTCATCAGTAACTATTTCATGATTAAATGAAAACAAATGAAAAGCAGTGGGAGAAAAGAAAACTTAAATTCAAAATGAAGTACGTGGTTTCAAAACAACACAAAGATGAAGTTAATTACCTCTAGGGTCAGCGAGTGCAGCTGCAGTTTATTTTTAAGCCCTTTTCTGTTGCTGGATTGCTTCCATTCAGCCTGGTTGTTTTTTCCACAACAACGTCTCTTAGCACAGAAATCTGGCAGTGAACTGATGGGTTTGCACTGAAGCTGCCACAATAGCAACACAGAGTTAGCTGTAGTCCAGCTACTAATAGGGCTCAGCACAGATGTCATAAATATATATACAGTAGGTTTGACAAGATTAGGTCCTAATGCCTTTCAAGAGCATGCAGCTACTTTGTTATATGGCACTGAATATTCATTCGTTTTTGCCATATCACTACACTTAAGAAGCAAAGCCATTTCTGAAGCATATAAAGTCATAGTTTGCAACCACGAACAGCTGTTTCACACTAATTAATGTTCATCAGTGTGACATTTTGAAATATGTTGATACAATTGGAAGCTGACTTTTGTAAGAATAATGCATGTAGGCAAGTCTTACAATAAACACCTTCTAGGTTTAAGCTCTTTTTAAGAGCATGCAGTCACTATGAGTTATGGAAGTATACTTAGCTTGTGTGATAATAATATGTAGGGAGAGGGATTACAAATTCAGCAAATTCCATTCATTCCAGTACTGTATCTACAGTGCAGAAGAGTGGCACAGCTACAGTGAGAAAACCGAAAACAATCTGGACCTGTTGGGCAGTCATTTCTCTACCGTTCCTCTTGGAGTCTGTCTTTTTTCAGATTTGAAAAATGTTTGATCCTATTTCTGATTTTCTTTTTTTTTTTATTCACGTCTGTCCTTGCTCTTATGTAACACCGTGTTAATTAACAGTGAAATGATGAATCACAAGCACATTCTCAGACATTATAGCTCCTATAAAGGTGTGCCCTCCCACACTGCTTGAGTTACCACTTTCTATTAAAACCTCTATGTTCAAACGAGCTGTTGATTGTAGAGTGTGCCTACAGTCCAGTGGATGCTACATTAGAGATGCAGGAGACAATATTTGTTTAGTTGCTCTAAGAAAGTATTATATTGCTGCTAAAGTTTTAACACTGCCATGTGTTTTACTAGCTCTTAAAAATGAGTGACGTTCTGGTGTCTCGGTCTGAGTCTGCTGTCCCAGCTGGTCCCTCATAACCTGCCTCAGTCAGAAGGGTTACCTCCTGTGGCCAGGTTAGTGGAGAGAGAAGAGCCATCAGCTTATTCAGGAGGAAGAAACACAGGGCCTTGCGCCATTTTCTGCCATGCTACATTTACCTCACATCTTTCCAGGATAGAAAGAAATCCAAAAGAAATGCTGAGCTAACTCTTAAAAAAAAAAACTCAGGGTTGTGTGACACCTCTGAGCTTTGTAGTGCTGTTGTCTTATTAAGACAATTATTAAGAAGAATCGAGTGTGAGCATAGCGTGACACTAAGTGTTTGATGAACATAGCGCAAAGAGGGTTTTTTTCTTGATTACGTTTTTATTAGGGACTGTGTTTAATACAATATACAATACAATATTTCCAAATAAGAACATAAAGTGATTTTTATATAGCTCTGTTGGACTACATAGTTCCTTTTAACTGTCCCTTGTGATTTATCCCAAAAAAGTCCAGATTTCATGTAAGACTAAATGTAGCCACCTAACTGCCCTATTTTTATTTTATAATGTAATGACTGTAGTATGCAAGTCAATTGTAGTAAATTGCAATTTACATTGTAAATTATATGATATTAAGTGTACATTCATTTGTTTGGTCACATTTGTTATCTTTACTGTATGTTTATATTTCAGAATATTTAAGTTTGTACCAATTTGCTGATTTCATTATCAGCAGATGAACTGTTGCTGAAGGTCAAGCTTAATTTAACATTTGTTGTTGTAGCCGGTGACTACTGAGCTTAATTGCTCTACAAGTTCTGCAACAGAATGTACATTTTCAAATACAGGTTAGTCCCTTTTTCCTGGTAGCCAAAGGTTTCATCCAGCAGAAAATCTCAGTATTTCAATGATTTGTTTGTTGTTAATTATTCCTAGATCACGTCAGTGTGATGGTGATCAGTAGATATAAATCATGTGATTGCTGTTTATGTTTTATGATCTATTCGTGAGTCATGCTATCTCTGAACCTTGATACACCTAGGATTTTTATTCATTTTTATAGTTTTAAGTTATCTAAAGGCTGATAATCTGTAAAGCAGGTTACCACACGATTTTCCACTCTTTCAACATCTGACATCTTCAGTGATTCAAAGTCATGATTGAAGTATGGATGGCTTAAATAAGGAGAATTGTTATTCCCAACAGGAAATGCAAGGGAGAGTACGCCTAGCTAAGAGTACAGTGCTGCCAATTTATCTTTCCATTGGCTTTTGAAGCTAAAAATGGATGGGGTGGTACAAGCAAATTCTAGTCCGAGAACCATAGTAGCTGAGGAGCAGTGAGTTACAGTAAAGGATTGAGGATTTGATGTGCTTCTCATGTCGTTGCTCTGCCGTGGTCTCTGCTGTATCCAAAATAATAAGTTTCTTCGGTCTCTAGCAATTAATTTAATTTGTCCTGTTCTCTTTGGAATTTCAGGTTGATTGGTTCAAATCTTCTTAGCAACTGCACAGAAAACATTCGGACACCATTTTTTCAAGCGTGATTCTTTCAATGGTACATGTGTTCGTTTCCTTAGAATGCTGCTTGGATCTGCTGTCATATAGCTGTGCATTACTCTAATCCTTATTGCTGATCTTCTCACAAAAGCTACAGCGACGGTTCTATTTTTACCACTTGTCTGAAGTGTAGCCAATTTGAGTTTTGTAAGCTTTTTCTGTCCCCTGTAAATGACCCTAATCTGCAGAATGGTGTAGAACAGAAAAACACGATTTAAAAATAAAGATAAAGTTGGTGATTGTAGATTTTTATCTCCATAGGAGGCTAAGGGTTGGAATCATTCTCTGACAACAGGGAAAGAAATTAATTAATGAGAAGATTTGTGATGCATAACTGTCTGCAATCCCAGTGAGATTCTAGTACCAATATTGTGATTTGTCTGAAAGTGTTATGTTCAACTAAGAGCGGTTAAATGTTTAATGTTAAATGTCCTAGCATATTTTCAGTACTAGAGCACTGGTACTGAAAACAGTTAAAAATGCTGCCATACATATCATCTGTGCTCCATATGGTGCCTTTCTCCATTAATGCTTAAACTATTAAGATCTTCACCTTATTCTTAAAGAATCAAGCTCATGAGTATTGGGTAACCTAAGCGCACTGACCCAGTGGCATCAGGGCCTTTATTTCATTCCAATACTGTCCTCCTGCCAAGCTCTTGCTCTAAGCATCCTTAAAGAAGACTTGAGCAACTTGAAATCCACCTGCAAGTAAGGGTAGACTGCATGAGCTCGGGATGGCGACGGGTCGTGAGGCGTCTCCTGTGACATCACTGGTCGCTGGTCCCTGTGCCAGGCTCCCTATCAAAGCAATTTGTGTCATCAGAGATGTAGAGCTGCTGACTGCCTCTTCTGGGTGAATACGGTGGGCCTTCTTTTTGAAAAGGCTGTGTTCCTTGTACTAAATGTCAAAGTTAGGCTTCTTTCTTATACGTTTTAAGCAGAGTATGTGTTGGTTGTTGTGCGTTGTCAACTTTGACAGAGATGAATTGTAAGAACAGTCCTGTTTTCTTCTTTAAAGAAATTGAACTATCATACTTGCAGGTAGCAAAACTGTAAAAATTAAATACAAATTAGAAAATGCTGTGTCTGATGTGGTTAGTGATAAAATAAAGACGGAGGTGTTTATGTTGAGATATTTACATCTTCTAAATTTAAAGTGGTTAGAAATGCAGACAAAATGCTAGGATATATAATTGAAGTGTAGGATTTTAATAAAGTATTGTTAAAATTATATAATGCACCAATATGGCCACACATGGTATATAAAAGCTGCCAGTCCAGAAATGAGCAACCAGATAGGTTAAGGCTTAAGGGAGTATTCTAAACTGACAGGCTGAAAGAATTGGAACTTTGTAGTCTTGAACAGAAATGGCTATGAGTGAACCTGGAGTGATTTGGTGATACTCTCTGTTCACAGTTTTGCAGTGAATTTAATCACAAATCGATTTGACAACATTGTTGAAAATTTTTACATTTCAGTGCTTCGTTAGCACTTCAGTATAAAAACTGCGGCATGAATTAGGAGTGTATCCTACATTTGTCCTTCAAGACGTTCAGACTCAGAGTGCAGGCTGGCGTGCATAACGTGAGATAAGAAGGCTTCTTGTTAATCTCGTTGAAGTACTTTTCAAGGGCAAAAAGTTTTGCTCAAGTGCAAATGGACAGTGTGGCAGAGTGCCCTGTGGGCCAGACCGGAGGGTGCAGTGACAATGTGGCTGCCACTAGTGGCCGCCTTCGAGACTTGCCCATTGTTGCTGTTTCATTTACACAGGGTGCCCAGCCACAGTTGTTATAGGGGAAGAAACCTTAGCATACAGGCTGCAGCTACATTTAAATGTGAGTGATTGTGATGGGCCTTGTCAGTATTAGTTCATCTGATACTTCCTCTGTTGTTTTTTGTGCATATGTGACAGTTTTTAGAAATGGGGGATAGAGGGGGAAGTGGTGGCTCTGTGGCTAAGGATCCGTGCCTGTGACTGGAAGGTTGCCGGTTCAAATCCCACAGCTGGCAGAGGAATCCTACTCTATTGGGCCCCTGAGCAAGGCCCTTAGCCCCAGCTGCTGTACAATGGCTGACCCTGCACTCTGACCACAGGCTTCTCTTTCCCTATCTGTGTCTGTGTGTCTCATGGAGAGCAACCTGGGGAATGCGAAAAGATTCCTAGTGCAAGAAATTGTCTAGGGCTAATAAAGTGATCTTATCCTATAGGGGATTCTCCTTTACCACAGTGTTGACAAACAACCCTCTCCTCCCTCCCCCATATTTGTGTTCTTAAATTCAAATGCATAGCAGTATTCAGTTTTCCAGTGCTTATTGCAGAGATCGACTTTGAGGATAACAGGTGTGACAGGTAACAGGTTTAGTGCAAACACCTTGAATGTTTGTTTGGAAAAAGCTGCTGGAGGAGAACGACACAGGCTTGTCGGACAAGCGGGTAGGTTGTGATGTACTTGGGGAGTAAGGTCAGAGTGTGCTTTGCCGCAGATCATCTGGAAGTGGAGCAGGAAATTCCCTAGACAGACAACCGGGGACACATCTTCCTACGTGCCAGTAGCACTCGCTTCTCGCCTAAGTGTTTTTTTCAAAGACTATAAGACCCCAGAACCAAAATACGAGTGGCTTGGCATCTGTATGGGTGTGTGGGATGTTAGGGCTGTCCTGTCGGCTTCCTGCTCTTCTCCTGCGCTGTCTGTGACAGGCTAGTACTCACCCTCTCCACTTTCCCAGCAACACGCTGCCCTGCGATGGAGGATAGGCTCAGGACACTGCAGCAGCAGGTCTGCGTCCCCCCGAGCTGCACAGTCAGGCCAGCTGCCTTGGCGTCAAGACTGTGGGGCAGGGCCTTCAGCAAGGGGGAGCTGAAGAAGGAGACAAGGCTATCGATTAGCCGCTTGTCGTTTGTTGTTAGATAAGGTTGTTCTTTGTTAGATTTTCAATCAATACAAAGTCAAAGTGGCTTATTGTTCACTTTGCAGTTCCTGCAGTTATAAACACCGAAAGCCCAGGGGGTCTCACTCCACGTTTGTTTTATGAAAGCACAATTCAGAACTGAGAATTAGAAGAAAAAAAAACATTTAATGCTTCGAGCTTCCGTGTATCTCAGCCACCTTCAGAGGCATTATTCAAGGTGTCCTTGAGCTTCCTTATGTATAAAGGCTTGGCAACAGAACCCTTCAGTGATAATTAGCCAGAAATCAGGTCATTTAATATAAGCATGACAAAATCCCGATTTGTTCTTCAGCTTGACTGATGCATCTGGGTTAGCATATTGCCACAATACTGCCAAGTTATACTTTATTTGAAAGGCTTATTAAATTGTGCTTTGTTTTTGAAAAGCATTAAGTGTTGCTGCTTTAGAAAAGGGCATGTCAGCTTGTATCTTGGAGAACACCTGGTCCAACATCATTTCCTGCACAGAGTGCACTGTATAGACATTCATTCAAAACATACTTCTTTTTAAATATCAGAGTCGCTCGGAGAAGAGATCACAATCCCTTTACTTTCTTTAGTGCTTATTATGACGGAAGCTGGCCATCTATCTCATGGACAAGTCATTTTGGGCAGAGATGAAAATGTGTTGTGTTACTATTGTAACTTATTCTTAAGTACTATATCGGAAAGGCACTGGAGTGGAAAATATTTTCTGAATATAGGTTTTCTGCAGGTGTCCGATAGTGGGATGGAATGCAAATGTATAATGAATGCAAATAATCACCCCACAGAGAAAAGCTGTGTGGGCTGACCAGACCTGTGTTCCCTTTGCCTTCACAGAGAAGCCCCTGAATGCCGACCAGCTGGAGCGCACTCTTCTCAAAGGTGTGTTCAGCGTGCGCAAGGGCAAGACGCAGCTCCACAAGTGGGCGGAGAGGCAGGTCATCCTCTGCGGCACCTGCCTCATCGTGGCCTCCGTCAAGGACAGCCTCACGGGGAAAATGCACATCCTGCCTCTCGTGGGGGGGAAGGTAAGGGAGTTAACCCAATCCAAGGCAGCACTTCCAGGAGCTAATTCCCAGTCAACTGCCATGAGAGAATAGGGAGGTGAAGGAGGCCTGTTCTGAGAGCAGAAGACATGTTTATGACTGACTATGTCATGCTGCACATTGGTGGTGGTGGAGGGGAGTCCCTGTCATTACCTGTAAAGCGCTTTGAGTTGAGTGTCCAGAAAAGCGCTATATAAGTGCAAGCAATTTTTTTTATTACTTTGCATCCAAAAAATTTAGCCTGATGTTGTTGTTCATAAACTAGGGACCAGTTTTGACTGCTGATGGACTGTACGGATTGTTATTGATGGAAAAGAGTGAATGGTTTCTTGCAAGCCCCTGAGGCAAAGAGGAATTCCTAGGACTGTTGTTGCAGTTTCCTAGTGAACGCCTGCCGCAGAGCTCAGAGCTGAGCAACTGTCGCGCGAGTTGGCGTTGGCACGTTGTGTGCACCAAATCACGTTTGATTTCTACAGATTGTGATGTACAGACGAATAAAGAATGGAAAGGTACATAAACGTAATGTTGAGGTGGATATAGATATGAGTGAAAGTGATGACAAGGACTCACAACAGGAGCAGATCTGCGAATGTCTGCCCAGATAGTGGTGTGTTGAGGGGTATTGAAAGTGGTGTGTAGGTGAGTGTGGGTTATTGAGAGTGATGTGTTGTGGAGAGTGGGTTATTGAGAGTGGGGAGTAGGATAATGTGGGAGAAGCTCACTGTGACAGCTGTGTTTCCTGCAGGTGGAGGAGGTGAAGCGCCGCCAGCACTGCCTCATGTTCAGCTCGGCGGGACCTCAGGCTCAGACCTACTTCGTCAACTTTGACACTCTGGCGGACTACCAGAGGTGGCATCGACAGGCTTCCAAAGTGAGCATTGCCTCTCTGTGTTGTGTCAGTCATGGCAGATCGCAGTAACCAACCTGAGTCTGGTGGGTTCTGGTGAGATCAAGTTAGAATGTGGCTTTTAAAGTAACACAAATAATAAAGATATAATTTTATTTATAACACCAAAAAACCTCCAAGGTGCTGTATAATAGTACATCTGTACAGAATATACATGAAAAAAGTAAAAAGGAAGCTGTGAAAATACAGTAGACTGAAAAGAGCACAACTAAAGTATATAGTTTTTGAGTGACTTTTGTAAATATTGACTAGCAGTCTCTAATGGATTCCTCAGACTGAGTGCTGCACAACACTACTCTGTTACTTATAATGTAGAACCTGGATCTCACTGAAGAAAGAATGCCTGAATCAGCAGATATCACGTTAAGAACATTAGGAAGGTTGCAAATAAGAGGAACCCTTCAGCATATCTCACTCATTTGCTTGTTTAGTAGATAAGTTAATGTAAAGGTTAGTCCAGATGATTCTTAAAAGAGTTTAAACTTCCACAACCTGTCTGGAAAGCCTATTCCAGATACACACAGCTCTTCATGTAACTATTACATCATAGGAGACTATTCTGTGTCCTAAATCAATTTTCTATCTCTTGCCCTAGACTGAAAAAAATAACTCTCTTAACTTATGAAATACCTTTTTTTTGTGCTGTGGGGAACGAAACTGAGCACAACATTCAAAATGAGGTCTTACTAGTGAGTTATATAGCTCAAGCCTGGCTTCACCTGATTTAAATTTCTCGCTTTTTGCTCTGGACCTTGTCGTTAGTTTTACTTTTTTATTGCTGCGCCACACTCAGTCTTGATGAGAACGAAGAAGAATCTAGATAAACACTCAGATCACTTTCTTTTCCCACAGCTCTGAATCACTGCTGCGGTATGTAAAATGTAGACTCCTACTTCCTCTGTAGATTACCTTACATTTGTCAATATTCGATTTGTCATCTTTCTGCCCTCTCCATGATGTTGTCTTTTTTTTAAATTCCCTTGACGCTATTTTGTTTTCCCCACCCCTTATTTTTATTTTAAAATTTAGAATCCCTGATTATTTTTGTTTTACCCACCAGATTTGTAATAAATTGAGTGATTTACACGTCCCAAACCTTGTGACCGCACACGGGGGAGAGTGAGGCCGTGTAGGCAGACTCCTCCAACCCACCCCTCATCCAGCCACTTGTCTTTTAACACATCACAGCTACCACGCCCCCCAGTGGTTAAGCAGAGACTGGAAAAGAGAGGCTCCCCTCAACAACAGCACTGCAGTCCTACAAGCACCTGGGAGGCTGCATAGTCCCTCTGTTTAGTATTATTGCAAATCTAACTAGTTTGCTGGCTATACATCAGTTACATATATCAGGATCAACATCAGGCCTACAATGGATTCCTGCTGGACAAGTTTAAAGAACACTCTCAATGTGACAGTGTGTTCAGTGTACTGTACATAGAAGGGGAGTTCTGCGTTGGGTTTTAATGAGCTGGCTGCAGAATACTGACATAGTAGCTTCCACATCTAACCTATTGTATATCCAAAAGGGCCTCTTTAAGTGATGAATGAAATAGTTCTTTCCTGTAAGTAAAGCATTGTTAAAAGCTTTTTATGTTCTAAAGCAGGGGTTCGGGGTGTCCTGTTCTGATTCTGGAGGCCCTCAGCTTCTGATTTTGTTCCCAGCGCAACTCTGTTACACAATAGAATCTTTAATTGAATTTAATAACAGGATTCATTTGAGTTATCTGATTGTGTTCAGCTCTTAAATAAGTTTAGGATTGCCTTCTAACTCTTGCATTTCATAAGTAACCATACAGGTTTGGACAGATTTGATTTAGTAACAAGATTTTGGAGCCAGAAAAGGTTTGCACATGTTCCGATCAAGCAACTTGTTAGTTCAGTTAAGGCTTCAATTAAGAACTAGGTTCCAGGACTAGGACTGGGAAGCCCTGTTCTAAAGAACTGAAACTTGATTTTGCTATGCTTTGTTTTCTGTGATGCCACGACAGGAAGTTACCCGTTGATGCAACACATAATTATTCCAGCCCATTCTTCCATTCTGACCCCTTTGTCCATCAGTTCTAGAAATGTGGCTGTTTGTGATTGCATCTGCTCTTTGCTAACAGTTTCACACTGCGCCCAGTCTGTGTGCCTTTTCGTGTCAACCCCCTGTGCACTGACCCTTGCTATCTGGGTGGGGGACTTGAGAGTGAGGCTTGGGTTCCCAGCTCAGCTTTGATTAAACCAACTTATCACAAGGAGCATCGCCGTGTGGAAGAGGTCGTGCTCCAGTGGGACCAGCAAAGCGTCTCTTTCTCATTGCTCATCTCCCCCTTCTCTAATTAACACTCACTCTTGCTCCATGTAGCCGTTGCAGTTAGGCAACCATGCAGAATGGCGGATCAGATTGGTCAGATGGAGGCATGTGGAAATGTCTGGGTGTGGAAATGAGATTTTATTCTCTAAATGGTGTGCTGAAAGGTCCTGTATTGCAGGGGCACCGATGGGGGGGGTGAGAGAAAGGGAACGAGAAAAGAAAAACAGAATCGTGGTGGGTCTCATGCCAGGCTGGGCACAATGTTGTCCTTGTGTGTTTGGTTGTTTGATTCCCTGTGCCTTTCTGCTGCCAGGGGGTGATGGACACATGCCAGGAAGTAACAGAGTCTGCTTGCCTGGGCACTGCATCTAATGGGCACTTCCACAGAGAGCCCTGCTTGCATCCTACAGCATTGTACAGTCTGAAGGCTTCAGGCTGCTTGATGGGTTTTTAATCATAAAAGCAGCCTTTTAAAGCAAGCCAGGAGGACATCATTCTAAAGTGCCAGAAATGTTGCATCAGGAGGTTTTTTTTCTGTATGGAGTTGCTGTTCTTTGCCTCTGCCCCCTCCCCCCCACCCCCTCTTTTCCAGGACAGAAGAACTCAAGCAGAATAGATGCAAAGCAATAATAGGGATTGCACTGGATTGCACTCTCTCTCACGGGTTTTCTCATCATTGGTGCAAAGCCTCCCCTGTTTTATCGCCCCATAGTTCTGGATTCTTCTGAATTAATGCCCTGGCTTTTGCGATCAACCCTTTGATCTGGAGTCATGTACAGCCGGTAACAGCTATTCGTAAGAAGCACCTGAGGGGAGATATCAAAGAACATGGATTAATGTAACTGCTGCTTTTCTCTGCACTGAAAGACAGGGCAGTCTCACTTTAAAGGACATACAGATTGCCTCAACAGAAGTGCACTAGTTTTTCGGTGTATGTTTTTATGCTACAGTCTCTTTATCAGGTCAATGTGTTCCTGGTATTGCCTTTATACTGGACACTGCAGTGTCGCCCTATTAAATGGCACTGCTACATATGCAAAATATCTTGCAAAATAATCAGAACATTAACATTTACCTTTAAATTCTGTTAACTCTTCTTTGTGACACTTTAGTGTATGTTTTACCTCTAGATTATGCAGGCCTTATTGTATCAGTATAAAATGAGTATGAGTAGTATGTTTTACACGTACCTCTGTTAGACAGCAGCCGATGACAGATACAGTATGCTTCTGCCCCCTGCTATTGACATATTTCCAGTCTGAAGCCCCTGGATGGTTTGACTCAGCAGAATCCAGTAATTCCGTTCTTTTCAGACCAGATAAGATATATATACAGACCCATTATCAAGTGATTTTTTTTCCAAACTACATCATTTTTAAGAGGGATTGTAAATTGCTGATTTATTTTCAATTGTGATGCAACACTAAACACAGTGGAAAAGAAAGGTTTTTTTTTTCTTAACTGCATTGAGTCAATGTAGATTAACCAATTGTACCGACTATATCAGTTTGAATATATCAAAGTGTACTGAATATATCAGTTTACAGAATATAACAGAATGTGAAAAGACAAATTCCTAATGCAAGAAATTGTATATGGCTAATAAAGTGATCTTATCTTATCTTATATACAGAATATTTCCGTGATAATAAACAGAAATTGTTTGGACTGCTTAAGTCCTTGTGTGGAACAATGGATAAACCTAATTATTAGTCATGCCTATTTTTGTCTCACACAATTGATAGTCAGCCATGTCGCTTTCAGAATCTGAGTGAAATTCCAAGTAGATTGTCTAGGAATTCTCAGGTGCTGGAATGTGTAGCCCTGTTAGAAGTAATGTAAGCCTGTTGAGTCGGGCATTATCGGCCTCCTTATAATCAAAAGTTTAAATATTAACCGGGTTTGACTTTGATCAGTTGCGTATTGAGGTCAGATGGTGCAGGCATTTAAATCCTGCCGTCTGCAGTTGATTAAAGGGCTTTTTTGTGTACAGTTGCCACTGTTACTGTAATTGCATAGGATTATAATACATTTGTGTGGGTGTGTGCGAGGAAAGGAACGGAAAGCTTAGACACATATAGAGTAGAGTATAGCAGCGGTTCTAAGAAAATAAAGTTGTAAAAAAAAGTATGCGGAAAGTACTTTGAATAGTTCAGTGCTTTTACATTTTCCAATAAAATTCATTTCCGTATGAGAGAACCAGTATAAATGTTTACTGCAGTGTATTGTTATAAGAGCGCATTAAATGTCCAGTAAAATACAGGGGTAAAATCAATGTAAAGCTCAGAGAGATGTGCCAGAGTGTGAGACAGCCATGGAAAACAAACTGCATCTATTGTACAAACATGGTAAAAGTGGAATTATACCATGTGGTTTACCATGGTACATGTTTGGAAGGCATTTTACAGTGTTTTTTGTTACTGTATTGTAGAGCGTCTAGTTTTGAGTTTTCCTTTTATAATTAACATTCGCATGCATTTTCCGAGTGGCTTTATACACTCTTAAGTGTCTTATGTTAAGGTCATGCTGATTAGTGGACCCCAGGAGACTGAAACTGCTTAGATCTCTCAGTCGTTGCCTCACCAGGAAGTGTTCCAACTTGTTGTCCCAAGGGAAGGCCGAAACAAGAGTAACAGTGCCTGCCCCCTCTGAAAATCAAGCGTGTGACGGCGCTCTGAATGTAGGGCTCTCTCCTTGTTCACCTACAGTAGCGTTAACCCTGAACGCGTGTCCTGACTTTGTTGCAGGTGGTGTCGCAAACGGTCAGTCTGGTGGACCTGTCCTGCTACAGCCTGGAGGAGGTTCCAGTGTACCTCTTTTACAGCCAAGACATCACGCACTTCAACCTGCGCCACAACTTCCTGAGGCTAGAGGGTCCTGGGGGCCTTCACAGTCTCAACAGGTAAGAGCTACTGTCCCCCTCTCAGTGGGAGCTTCTAATATCCTGTGTGTCAGGATATTCTGATCGGATTTTTGTTGTAAAAAGCTAGCAATCATGGTTGAAGACTACAAGACTGTTCTGTAAGTCAAAATAGTTATGCTTTGTTAGATGACACAACGGTGTTGGCGGAAGAAATGTGGTGATTTTGCGTGAGTGCTGACAGGGTTAAGGAAAAGGGGAAAGATGTTCCTTAAAGGGGAGGAGAGTGCCTCTGTGCTCTGGGAAACCTGGAAGAAAGGGAGGGTGTTTACACATCATTCCCCCGCTGCCAGCCTCATCCGTATATTTAGTAACGCTCCGTCACGTTCTCGGCAGAGCAGGGAATCCAGGAAAAGGGCTTGAAAGAGGGAGAGGGAAGCAGGCTGATGAGATCCAGTGTGTGCCAAAGCAGACAGCCACCTCTGACCCTCTTGAACATGAGACAGAATGATATGGATTCACTGACTGCATTGTAGTGAGCAAAGTCCACCTGCAACATAATTGCATGTCAATTGCCTTTTATTCTGTAGACGTTTGCTTTTTTTCATTACTTGATAATTTATCGACTCCCAGTAAACAGTTTACAGTGCAACTAATTATAAACCTATGGTGAATAGATTTAAATCACATTTATTAGCCAAGATTTGCTAGAATTACTTATATCAGATTCCCTTTATTTATCTCTATATATTTTTGTATTATGATCTTCTAGTTATATTATAAACTAACTGTCCTAATGCACTACTTATTATATAATTTTAATGACTGGAGTGAAATGGGGAATTACTGATGCGCAGTGGTTGGCATTGCTCCCTCGCAGTGTTGGGCCCTTCGTTCAATTCCTGTTCTTTTTGCTGTTTGTGTCTTCTCCCCAAGTCTTTGTTGGTTTTTGCTGGATGCTCTGGTTTTCCCCAAAGGTCAAAGGTTAATTGGGCTTTGGGAAAACTGGCCCTGGTGCGAGTGCACGTGTCTCTGTGTGTCCTGCGGTGGACCGGGGGGACGTTCCGTCCAGGGTGTGCCCTGTCAGGCTGGGATAGGGCTCCAGCTCCACCCTGTATTAGATAAAGCAGTGAGACAATGGATGGATTTCTTTTGAGACTTATGTGATGAAAATTGTCCTGGAAGCTGAACCAGGCTTTATTAACTTATCCAGAAAGATAGGAAAGTTAGAAAAAAATACTTTATTGTATTTGTGTTATTATTTATACCATTTAATTGTTTTTATTATTCAGCCTTTTAACTCTAAATCATGTTGTTTCACTGCAGTGAAGTATCCTGGGTAAAAGTTTTTATAATTTTTACTTACTTTAAAGGATAGTTCTTATTTCTTAATATACTGTATATGTTTCTATGTACGTTACAATTATTTCTCTGTTCTAGCACGTGTTTCACTACTTTCTATTCTATCGACTACTTATACTGAAGTGTCCAGGGACAAACATGAACATTGTTACACAAGGCTGACAAGCCTCTCAGCAAATTACTGTACATTCAGGTTCAGGTAATTAGAATTATTGTTCCTGTGAGGAAGGAAGCTTGGACAAGACTAACTTCAACTATGTGAGCTTTCAGAACTTTACATGTGTGACCTAGGTCATTATTTTGCAACCTGTTTTGGTTAGATAATCTTAGTCATTCATCCATGATGGAAATACATTTCTCTGTGGAAACATCAAGAGCTCAAAGTAATGAGAAGACAAAAGCAACCTGAGGGAATATGAGAGGATTCATTTGCATTTGGAATTACATAAGGAATGGAAACGTAAAAATGTTCTTTGTATACTGATATACAATGAAAAATGCTGAAAATGATGAAAAATTGCTGAACGTGGACATTTACATTGTTGTACATTGTTCTTAACATTTAAAATCAATGGCATTTATTGTTTGAGTAGTATTTTTCCTTAGGATAACATAATACTGAGCTCAAGTCATGCTATTTCATAAAACCCCTAGGTGCTCAGTATTTGGTATTTGAGTTGTGTTAATATTGCCAAAATAAGCTGATTAAGAATCTGTGTAAATTCTCACGTTTCAGACTGAAAATCTGTCATGATCGTGGATTTGTAGCTTTTGTTATTGCTGTATTCAAAGGCACTGGCTCTGTGGGTGCTTGAGCCCTGATACACAGGAGGGGGGGGTGCTGGGTGCCCACTGGAGAATGTACTGGACACACTGTGTGACTCAGTAAAGGCATTTGCCCTGTGACCCAGGCATTGTAGGTTCGAGCCCGGGTCATGTCACTAGCGGACTGCGACCAGGATTCCCAGAGAGGTGGCGGACAGTTGGCTGGGTTCTGCCGAGGGTGGTGGTGGGGTGTTAGTCATCCGTGGCCCTTGGCAAACAAGGCAACCCTTGGGCCCTCTGAGGCTCTGGCAGGTTTGCGCTGCTATAGGCAAGAGCCGTAACGCTTCTCCGATGGGTGCTGAAGCTCAAAACTGGAGATTTCAAAATTGGATCGGTACAACAAAATCAAAAATGAACCTAAACTTTTTTGGGGAAAAATTCTGTATGAGTAAACATTCAGGGACTCATGATTCAGAAAATCCTTTAACTAACACAAGAACAGCGAAGGATATGATTATGCTGTGTTTGATGGCTGAAGATCTCCTGGCGGCTTTTAGCGACCAGTCATTGAAAGGAGTGTGTCTGTGAGAGGAGTTGCCGAGAGATTGAGATGTTCTGCTTCAGCAGTCAGGACCATCACATCCATCTGCCCCATCAATCGCAGACCGCAGTGGCTACAGCTGAAGGGTTAGAAAGAAATGACCTTCAGCAGACTGACTGTAGCTTGCCGTGATCTGCATGTGTAACAGCCAGCCGGCTGCATCTGCACGGGACGAGCTGTGGGTCGTCCCACAGCAGTCAGTCCAGGGCTGATCAGGCCTGTGTGTCAGAGCCCCTAGGATTGTGTTTGTAACTCTGGGAGTAATACCCCAAGTGAACCTGATAGAGTTTTTTTTTTTGACAGTGTGTTACATTCCATACTGAAAACTCGGCATGATTCTGGAATTTTGTATGGCTATGTTCATAGACACTGACTCCGTGGGAGCTTGGGCCCTGAAATATACCGGGGGGAGAGGGAAGGGGAGCTTAGTTTCTTCCAGGAAATACATTGGATGCTGAGCACTCTCGCGATCACATGTGAAGTTCTACGGACGTGTTGTTTATGTGCCTTCAGTACAATTCAGATCTTATGGTATACACCCATGTCAGTTATCCTGTACCACTATCATGCCCTGACCCTGTAGTTTATTCTGTATAGAATACCCCCCTTTAACCCCCTAGCTTCCAGCTGGAACCATGTCACACTGAACAGTTTTGTAGCATTAAAGATAAATAATAATAAGGAGAAGACTTTTTTGAGTACAGACGTTGTTAGAAGTGCCTTACCCAACAGAAGGACACTGTAAATGGTAAAGAAGAAAGAGAGAAAAAATACAATTAAAAAGGCTTTCAGTGATCATTTAGGATACATACATTTTCTTCTTTCTCACTGTTAAAAACTTCAAAACAAGCATACCCAAGTATCAGTATAAATTGATGCACAAAAAATACATATTTTCCATTCAATATTTTATTAACCTGAAGTTCTGCATTGGAAAAAAAAACAGGATGATAAGGAAAGATTTCAATGCGCTTGAAATACCCAACATAACTGAAAGATGCAATTGGGCTGTAAGTGTTTGAATGGGATGGGGCGTTCATGACAGTTCTGATTACACAGCAGGTGAGCTGTGATTGGTGCGAGATATTAAATACCAGTTTTGTTGTTGTCTAGGTTTTCACAGTTAAAGAGCTTAAACATCTCTCACAACCGACTGGGCTTCTTCCCAGAGAGCATATGTGAGATCCTAACACTGACGGAGCTCAACCTGTCCTGCAATGGTATTCATTCAGTCCCGGTCCAGATAGGCAACCTGCAGGGGTAAGTAAGACATCTACTACTTTTAGAGTAAGCTCTTAGTTTTTGATAATATTAATTGGAATCTAGGGACAAATTTCCTTTTAACAGGCTGAATACGCTTTTCACTTTTTTGTCTGATACAATACTTTTTAGCTACAAATACTGTACTTGACACATGTTCCTGCCCCTTTCAGTGCTGACCGAAGGGTTTATTCCTACTTTTTTCATATTAAGGTTCAGTTAATTAAAACCCTAATTGTTACGTATTTGCATCCAATGTATAAATCTTATTTGTTTTAATGTTTGTGACACTCAGCACTGGCAGTTCTACTTATGATGAGTGTTCATGATGTATGGATATTTCGATAGCCAAGCCTGTTTACTCTTAAGGACAGGTTTAAGGGCTTTGAAAAGAGTGAGAGGGATTAGAGAAAAATACGTCTGTGCAGTGGATGAGAAATTCAGCCTTTCTTTTTGCTCAGTCTGCAGACACTGGCTTTGGATGGGAATTATTTGAGCTCTCTGCCGGAAGAGCTGGGTGGGCTGTCACAGCTCTGTAGCCTGGGGCTTTCCTTCAATGACTTCTGCCAGATCCCTGCTGTGCTGGAGAAGCTGAGTGGTGTTGACAGGCTGGCCATGGCCGGCAACCAAGTGGAGTTACTGGACCTGGGGACCCTCGGCAGAATGAGCCACCTCAAGCACATTGACCTGCGGTGAGGGAGACCTGTCACGTCTTATCCCAATGGATTCTGGGAAAATACAGTGTCTTGTGCCGGAGGGAGTTTAACATTCTAAAGCCAGCGTCGCACAACAGGACTCGACTTCTAGTCAGAGAGAATGTCAAATTTAATGACTGCAGTTCCTGAATCTCGCTACCTTTTCTGTCCTAGAGGTGTCAAATTATACAACTGGGAATTGCAGGGGGTGACTAATTGCACGATTCCCTCACGACTGTTCACCACGGTTTCAAATCTCGTGCTCTCGACAGCTCACTGTGTTTTTCTTACGATTATGTAAATGAAGGCTACAACCGAAAATCCTAGGAAAAGTTGTGTAGTGTGACGCCGGCATAAGTTATTACTGGATCTGACAGGAACTTAAATGATGGAGAGCAAAAATCTTAAGAGCCGAGATACAGAGCTCATCCAAGAATTATTTCATTTTGATGATGTATCATTAAATGTACAGAAAATGTATTTTTTGTAATAATGCTGAGTCACACGCTGGCCTTGCCATTATTGCTTCAGACTTGGGTACTGCATTCCTTTCTAGGCTGTATTCCATGTGGACATTGCATGTTCTGTCTGTGTTTGTGTGGGTTTCCTCTGGTTTCTTTCACGTCCCAGAGACATGCTGGCAGAGTTTGATCGGCTATTTCAAATTGTCAAGGGGTGAGAGCTGTCATACAGTAGGCACTCACTCCCACCTTGTGAACTGCACTTCTGAGATGAGCTCTGGGTTGCAGCAACCATCACCAGGAAAAGCAGCTGTGTGATTTTTGTAAACAGTGACAAAATACTTATGATCAGTGTGGTATCAGGTTGGTTAAGGAAGCATTTTGTCAAAAATGTAGAAAAGTGCATCATCGTTATCTTTGAGTTAATGACAGAAGCAATTAAAGATTGCCTCGAAAGTCATGTAGCACATTCACATGCCTCCTCCCATCTCAGGTGTGGTGAGTTGTATGGTGCAAAGCTGTATAAAGCAGTAAGCACAGTGGCTCATCATAGCTTTCCCCATCAGGCTGAATGGGCTGCACTTGGTGGTGAGTGAGGGGCTGGAGGCACTGAAGCAGGTCACACATATGGACCTTCGGGACAACTGTCTCTCTGAGCTGGACCTCAGCTCTGCTGGATGCCTGGAGATGCTGCAGTGCCAGAGGAACCGCCTGGGGGTGCTCACGCTCAGTGGCTTCACCCTACGATCACTCTACGCTAGCGCCAACTGTAAGTCACTGCTTGTGCTACTGCTCTGCCAGAAAGCAGACATCTTGAAGGTTCTTGAGCTGACAGCTGGGACAATTCCACAAGCATGGGACATCACTGCCTAGAATACGGCATGTGGTGTACTTGTACAGCTTGTGCGCTTTGCCCTGCACTCAAATCAGTCATTTGATTGTAGATGTGCATCAACCTACATTGTCTACTACTCCATTAGTAAACTTTAATCCCATTATACAGTATATGTTGGTGTGTTTATCAGGTCAAGTTGATATAAAGCCTAGTAGGACAACTGACATAATCTGTCAAACCCTCCTTACAATATTATTTAAATCTCATTTAATAACTTTCTACCACATTACTGCTGTCACTCACTACCCAGAAAGGTTAATAGAAACTAAGTATAGCCATATTTAGATTAACCATTTAAAATGCTTTTAAAAAGAATGCCAGATTAGCTGAAGAGTGACGTCGGAAAACGTATTTATCAAAAAAAGTATATTTATTGAATTCATCCACTTTGTTCCGGTGGATCTAATTCAACAGCTGTGTGATTTATCCCATGCAGGCCTGACCGCTGTGAATATTTACCCAGTTCCAAATCAACTGACGCATCTTGATCTCTCTCAGTGAGTGCCTGTTTTTGATTATTTTTATAGGTCTTCTATGGATTCTCAATTCTCAGTTCACGCCATTGGGCACAAGAGTCGGGGGCCATATGTTTGTATATCTTCCAGAAAACTGTGTAGGCAGTGTAGATGAAATCCTGTCCTCAAGAGCTAGTCTCAAGCAGGTGTGGAATGCATCAATGTTGAAATAACAGGCAAAATGTTCAATAACATCCAAAAGTTTTCTGATGTAAGTTCTCAGATCATTATAGAGAAAGTTTTTTCTGGACTCAGTTTGCAAGTGGTGGCATGCTATTTTTATCTATAAAGAGTATTTAAGTTTTGCATGGCCCTTTCTCAGCCAAAATGTCTAAAAGCCTTTTACTGTGTGCAGAAACCTGTTAGAGTACTTGCCTGACTGGGTGTGCGATACCAGGAAAATAGAGGTGTTGGATGTCAGCTATAACCTGCTCTCTGAATTGCCTTCCAGGTGAGTGTTCCTCTCTTTTCCGTTTGTCAGAGTGGCTGTGTTAAATCTGTCAATTTTTTGGTCCAAACAAAGTTCATTTACAAGTGTGTGGACAACTATGACTTGATGAAGAGACCCAAGACATTAAAGCAAATACACAGAAGTACACTAATTCAAAGAATGGGTATCGGTAGACTTTAAGGCAGCTTTTCAGTTCTGTCACATCAGTGTTGATTACATATATGTATTTGCTGAAAAGAATCTGTAGAGTGTTAAAGAAACCTTCAGAAAGAAATCCAAATACACAAGTAACATTCTCACGGGAGATAACCTATTGTAGTGGACCATTATGCTCATTGGTTAACTTTATTCTACCTTAGCATCTAACAGTTTTATATTATCAAAGAAAGCATTTTTTCAAATGTTACCGTACTATATTTTTAGCATTCTACCGGTAATTTATCAAGTTCTGTTTGATGAGTCAGCCTTATTCGGGAAACGAATGAAGCAGTGTCAGCATGAAAAGAACAGAAATAACTGCAAACAGCAGTTCATCTGCAAGACGAACAAAGATTTCCTCTTCCCAGCCAAAATGAAGGCACTTGCTGAACTTGCTGGCCTTATATCCCATTTGTGTAACGATCAACAGCATTACCGTAAAGAGTAATCTGTGCATTTTGCTAGACGCAGACATTCCATGAATTTGTTTATATTTTGTTTCATATGACGTTTCTGAAATTCTTGTTCCCACAGAATTAGCTGCAAGTCCAGTTATTCTATCCGGTTAATTGATTTGAGTAAATTGCGTGCCGGTTCATGTATGTTTGTACGTATGTTGGTGTGGACAATGGAACATAGAGTTTGGCTTTAGTAACACTTCCTTAATGAAACACAGCTTCATGAAAGAACAGTTATGCAGTGGGATGTCTTGGGCTTTCTTCCTCCTGCTAGGCTTCTCAGCAGCCTGAGCCTGAGGAAGCTGCTGGCAGGCAACAATCGGCTAAACATCCTGCCTGACCTCCTTGACCACATCCCTCTGGAAGCCCTCGACCTCCAGCACAACAAGTTGGGCGAGCTCCCAGAAAGCCTCTTCTACAAGGCCTTAAAGTAGGTCACCCTCCTCCCCTGACAGGTGTTTAGATCACCACCACCAGGGCTCCCTGGGGCTGTGTCTGGATGTTCGGATTTAAGAGTCCCGTTTTAACTCCTTCAAGGAACTTGGCTTTGTTTTAACAAAAGTAACATTTTTAGGCCGAGGGAGTGCTAAACAAGTACAGTCATATTTTAGATCTTGAAGTTCAGTGTCATTATCATTATTGTTTTCAGTGCTGTAAGATGATGCTACACATGATGGTCTAATTGTCCACCTCCTAAGAATACTCTCCATATCCTACCTAATATATCACAATCTGTCATGAAGCACTTGTGCTTCTGATGTAGAGCACTTAACAGTTGGTCTGTTACAGCAACTAATTATCTTGCTGTAAAATGTATTTCCGCTACGAAGCTCTTTTTACAATAAGTGTTTTTGAATGGCTGTTACTAGTTGATTTATATGCATTGATGCTTCACTTCTGTACCTTGAAACAGTAGCTGTTTTTATGAGAGGTCTCTTCCTCCTTAGCCTGAGGTACCTGAATGTATCAGCCAACTCCCTGGAGACTATTCCCCCCAGCAGCCAATCAGAGGAGAGCCTCAGCACCCTCCAGGAGCTCTTCCTCACAGGAAACAACCTGACTGAGCACTGCGCCGCCCTGCTGGTTGGACACCAGAATCTTCGAGTGTTGCACATTGCTTACAACCAGCTACAGTCCTTTCCAGCCAGGTAGGGAGCAGGAGTAACTGTGCTTTTGCCAAAGTAATAGTCAGTTTCACCTTAGGCTGGCTCAAAGGTAGATTATTTTTTACAAGTCTCCAATAATTAAAGGTTTTTACAGGGTCGTAGTAAATGTCTGTAATGGACATGTACTCTTGTAAGTATAACCCCATGCTGCACAATGTTAGAGGTGTAAAGCTCAGACCGCTGATGATTTTGAACTATATGCAGTCTCTGTGACAAGGTTAAATATGATTTTACTGTTTTTCTAATATTAACACAAGGTGAGAGCTGTTTAAATTAACTGACAGGGAGAGAGAAAACTAGCAAAAGCTTAAAACATTATTTCTTCCCCTAGTTAAAAGAAAATGGAATGCTTGCACATTATAGGTCTGACAACCACTTGATCGCAAGCACATCCTCTGGTTTCAGTATTGGAGACCAGCAAAATCATATTTAACAGTGGTCAATCTGTGTGTGAATGTGCAAGTGAGTCTTCTGTGTGCCTGTGTTTTAGCAAGCTGACAAAGTTAGAGCTGCTTGAGGAGCTGAACCTGAGTGGCAACAAGCTCAAGAGCATTCCCTCCACTGTGTCTGGCTGTAAGAGACTCCACACTCTGGCTGCACACTCCAACCACATCAGTGTCTTCCCAGAGATCCTCCACCTGCCCGAGATCAAGGTCAGGCTCTCTCGCTTTGTTTTATCGCTGTGTGATTGTCTGGTCCTGATGTTTTATATTGAATAACTTTCCTTTCTGTGGACACTGATAGGGACAATTGCATAGTAGTTAGACTTCGTTGTTTTACGCATTAGTTATGTAGTTTACATGCAGCTATGTATTTTGTAGGACATGATTGTTTTGATGGTTGTTCTCAAAAAACCACTTTAGGAAACTTTCAGGACTGTTCAGGATCGCCCAGATATGAAGATCTGCCTCTCACATTCTGGCTAGGATGCTTTTTTACAAGACCTTGGGCCTGAAACGGAGTACTAAATTGAAGGCTTTACCTAGAACTACCTCTATTTTCCACAAACCCTCACATACCCAATAACATACTGGTTTCTACCCCACAGGACAGCAGATCTGATTAAAATTAAATTAAGGAGCTCCAAAGTGTCTCTGAAATGCAAAGGTTTTGGAGGTTTGGTAGCCCCAGATCATTGTTCTCGTTTTCTGGGACACTCAGAGGCAACCTGAGGACAGCACCACTTGAGCTTAGATACAGAGCAAACCAGATTTAGTGAACTCTGTCTCAGAGGTTGATGTGCGTCCGATAATACATCATTGTACTGATAACATTGTCAGTAATGTAAGAATATCTGTAACTTTAAAGGCATGGAAGGAAAGGAAATCCTAAAACATGAAGTTTTGCTCTGCAGGTTCTCCTCAATTTGATGTAACCCTGAAGGTATAATGAATAATAAACAATTATCCAGTTATAGAACTTAGAAGGCATTCCCCATCTGCTTATATGAATGCAGTGTGTGTACATATATAAATGCACCCATCCTTCTGTTTTAAGTGGGATTAAAATTGGAATAAAAGCCATTGCTGCCAGTTCTCATCTGTTGCATTTTTGTGTTCTGCTTTTGAAAATGATTCACTGTTATCCTTTGAGACTTTGAGCATTGTGATTTCCCTGGTCGTTGATTTTTTTTAAACCTGCAGTTAAGTATTCCTTTACAGACATTCCTTTCTGCCTCCCTGGAATAATGAAATGAATGTTATCCCACAGAATGTATTTTCTGTTCCCACAGTACAATGGGAAAATAGTCTTATCTGTTTAGACAATTACCTGGAGTTGTTAAACAATTAAAATTCAGTAGAAATTATTGCACAGACTACATTTTCTCAATTTTAAACAAATTGGATGTGGTGTGATTTAGTGTCAAATGGATGCACACACTGTACAGGTAGTGTTCCTGATAATTATATTCATGTTCTCTCATAGACGCATGCCCTTGGATATGTCCTGTCCTCCAGTTCAGCAGTTTTTGACAATCACAGAGAGATTCAGGCTTAACTTGGGATGCAACATCCCACTCATTTCATCTCTCTACTTAATTAGGGATCTTCCTGTTCTAGATAGCTCTGCCAGAGACCCAAACTCCTACTCCTCTTATTGCGCATGCAAAAATACTATTAAAATGGAAAGACAGAAGGGCGGTACAGTGGCGCAGTGGTTATCATTGCTGCCTTGCAGTGCAGGGGCCCTGGGTTCAATTCTGGTCCTGGGGTGCTCTCTGGAGTTTGTATGTTCTCCCCTTGTCCGTGTTGGTTTCCTCTGGGTGCTCTGGTTTCCACCCCCAGTCCTAAGACGTACTGGTAGGATAATGGGCCTCTGGGAATATTGGCCCTGGTGTGAGTGTGTGTGTCTGTGTATGTGTGTGCTCTGCAATGGACTGCATCCCATCCAGGGTGTATCCTGTCTTGTGCCTTAAAGTGTTCTTAATATCACAGAGGAAGACTCAATGTACTGACAGAACTTGATGCTTTAGGAAGAATTAACCACCTCTCTCCAGACCAATACTCAAATCTTTAAGGAATCCTAGAACTCTTTTCTGAGACGTATTTTCGATTGAAGCAAAGAGCTGATGTCTTTATCACTAGTTTGGAAATGCAAATATTTGCATGTCCTTGCTGTCCCAAAGTCACCAAAGTCCGTAGAAATCTTTAAAAATCTTTCTCTGTCAGTGAAGGTCCAACCCTGCATTGTTGTGTTTTTGCTTCCCTGTGCACAGCTGGTTGATCTGAGCTGTAATGAGCTGACGGAGATCCTGCTGCCTGATTCACTGCCAGCCAGCCTGCAGGAGCTGGACTTGACGGGAAATACCAACCTTATCCTGGAGCACAAGACCCTCAATATCTTCAGGTGGGAGCCCCCCTAATGAGCACCCTACTCTCTGACAGCTCAGCTGGTTGTCCCACACTGCTCTGCCTTGACCTGAAGCCATTCTATTCTCTTCATTTTTCATGTGGTGTTTTTAGAATCCCCTGCCATTATCCAACTACCCATTTTGGAATTATATCCAATTTTCTTCTTAATTATCCATGTAAAAGTGGATTTTAGTGCAGATTTTATAGCCATGAGCCGAGACATGAGAAACGTTCAACTGGTGATACCCTCCAAAACAGTGAGGTGATGATGAAAACAATTGATAGCTGATTCTACATTTTTCACAAAAACGCCTTGTAGCTAGGGGAAACACCTGTCCCAAACTGAACTGCCACCTTTTTTCTCTTTCCACAATGCTGTATTTTAATGCATGTGCCGACAGCGCCCCCTGTGGTTCACACTGCTTCTCTCCCTCGGTTTTAGCCACATTGCCACACTGAAGCTGGATCAGAAGCCAGCCATGACTGCAGGAGACTCCCTTGGCTCTTCAACGCTGTGGAATCATGGGTATTCCGAAATGACAGGCCAGAGGAATAAGTAAGGACAAGGGTGGGGAGAAGAGGGGTGAGGCTGAAACTCACTTTCTGAAGGAACACTTTTGCTGTAGCGAACACAAGATCTGAAATGTCTTCTAAAAATATTGTGAGGGCTGGGAGGAGGTGCCATACAGGATGTTTTTTCTTGGTTAAAATTCAGCTTTTAGACTGTTTTCAGTTTTAGTCAGACTCCATTAAAAATGTATTGTTTGCTACAGGAAAATAGTGCAAATGTTATTTTGTCTTAAAGATACCACAAGTCATCACACAGCTCAGTGGAATCCTTCTTTTTAATTTTATTTAGAGAGATTTCGACATGTTACCTTGAATAACAAGGAAACATCTGCATTCCCTGACATAAATGTCCTTCTTGTTAAAAAGTGTCCACTTCTTGAACCCTGGTTCTCTGAAGTTGTGAGTTTGAGAGCTATTCTAAGCCCACTTTATTTTGATGACTATGTGGCAGGCTGTGCGTCTCAGTGCTTGCAGTCGATCGCTTTGGAGACAGTGTGGAAGCAGCCTATGGGATCTTCGATGGCGACCGAAATGAGGAAGTGCCTCGTCTGCTGCAGTGCACTATGGGAGACGTGTTGGCTGAAGAGATCCAGCACTCCAGCGTGGACACAGTGTACATGAGCAACACCTTTCTCACCTCACACCGGTACAGCATCCCCCTCTGACCATAAACAGGAAGTGCAGCTATGTGTTCAGAATGCTTGAGCCATAATACAGTGTGTATGGTTTAGGGCAGGGGTCGGCAAACGTTTTAGAGCAAGGGCCACTTAAAATCTTTTATCAACCTTGCCGGGCCATCTGAGTGAAATCCACTAGGAGCCATCAGGTAGATTTGTGTGCTTGCTTCTCAGCAACTAAACGGTCAATATCCGGGCTTAATCTGGACACAGCAATGCGTAAACAAGCATGGAGATGATCATCAGAGAGCCTGGATCTGATTCTTGACTGTGTATTCTTTATCCACGAGAATGGCTGTTCACATATGTATGTGCTGCCATACATGGTGATAAAGCCACATGCCATTGTTTTCTCTTGAACAGTTTTTGCTGCCCCTGAAGCAACTTTTTCAACTGTTCTAATTTTCTCTCCGTCCGTCTCCTGTGTATTCTGAAAACTTAGCCTGATGTTTTGTCTCGTGACACCTTTTTATGTTGTATTCTTTAACCACAGCAATTGTTTCCTGACAGATAAGACACATTACCTTTTCTTTCCATTTATCGTTGAATTTTCGACCCTCTGCATCGATCTTTCTTTTTTTTTGACATGGCAGGAATAGCTGTTACCCTGTTGTCAGTTATAACTTTTAGAACCGTTTGAAATCAATCCCTGCTTTCAAACAAGATAGCGTACACTAGACGTCATTTGTGTGACTGAGCCAATCACAGCAGGCAACACAAATCCAAATGAATTCACGGTAAGAATCAGTTGTAGCACAGGCGTATGTAACCTAGGCTAAAGCTGAGGTCTGATCTACAGCTACAAGTCAAGTGCATCGATACTGTAGGTGTTGTTCTGCAATTGACCGTTAGTGCTAAGAGAGAGCAGCAAAGCTGACAAGTAGAGGCCACTGGTGGAAGATTTTCATTATCTGATGCAAAAAGTAACCCTTGAGATTCAAACAGTAGTGAGCTGAGGGCCACTCAGAAAAGTTCTGCGGGCCGTAGTTTGCCGACCCCTGCTTTAGGGTTAGTCATTCATTCATTTAAGCATTTAGGAACGTTCAAATTATTGGTTAAAATACAAGGCTTTTTTAATGTATATGGAAAAATAGTGCCTGTAAGCAATCAATTACATTCACTAACCAATAGTATTTAAAACTTTTGAGCTCACAAGACTTCCTTATTTTTCTTAAATAATAAAAAATCTATGTGCATTACTGATTTTAATTATTTGCAATTTTTAACTTGAACTAGAAGTAACTAAAACGTAATTAGATATAATGTTGTACCACTGGCTATGTACAGTGACTGAATTAAGTACTGAGTTACTGGGTCATATTATTTTAGTGTCCAGTGTATCCTGACTGTTTTTTTTATTATGAACAGCTGACTTTGTGTTAGAAAGGGAAAATCTAGTTCAAGGATAAATAACTTCACTTAACGTCTACAATTGTGTAATAAAGCATTGGTTTAAGATTTTAAGTCCTGTTCCAATATTATCAAATGTATAAAAATGTCTAAAAGTCTGAATCATTTTGGAATGCTCAGAAAGTGTTTGAAGAAGACTCGTTTTCCTCTGTTCTACAGTAAGCTCGGTATGGCTGCCCAGAAGCTTGGAGCTTCAGCCCTGCTTTGTTATATCCATCACGACCCCTCTGACCCAAGCAGCTACTTCAGCCTGACCTTGGCCAACGTGGGCACCTGCCAGGCTGTACTGTGCCGGGACGGGCAGCCCTTGCCGCTCTCTAAGGTCTTCAGTTTGGAGCAGAGTGCAGAAGAGACCGAACGGGTCAAAAAGAGCAAGGCTATTGTCACTGAGGTACTGTATTGGTCGACTCTCCATCTGCATGTCTTTTGTTATTGGCTTGTAGCCTCATCAGAGAGACAAGAGCAAGAAATGACAAGTACGATGTACGATGGCAAGATGACATAGCTGCTAAAACCCTGGTTTCATACTCTCAGGGGGTTGAGCTGTCCAGTAGGTCATTGCTGACACTAGAGGACAGTCTCACTCCCCTTGAGGTGGCCTTGAAGGTCCAAAGGCGAAATGGGGCTAATTGGCCACCCCTTCTCCTCAGATGCCTGCTTGGTCCTTCTGATGCCTGATGTTTGTCTCTTCTCTGCCTCTCCCTTGCAGGACAACAAGGTCAGCGGTGTGACGTGCTGCACTCGCCTTCTGGGCTGCTCGTACCTGTCTCCCTGGGTCATTCCCAAGCCCTGGGTGCAGACCGAGGCCCTGTGTGCCCAGGACGAGTTTCTGATTCTGGGGAACAGAGCCCTGTTTGAGCACGTTTCCTACCAGGAGGCAGTGAGTACAGTGCAGGCGGTCCGGGACCCCCGAGCTGCTGCCAAAAAGCTGTGCACCCTGGCCCAGAGCTATGGCTGCCAGGACAATGTGGGGGCTGTGGTGGTATCCCTTCACATAGGGGAGGACAGCTGCACCTGTGAACCACCGTTGGCTTCCACCGATACCAAAGGAATAGGAACAGGAGGCGTGGTGGGTGGTTGCCCCACTTCTGTACCCCTGGGAGAGCCTGCCACCCCCTCCTCTAGCAGTGGGATAGCGTCTGAGTTCAGCAGCGAGATGTCGGCCTCGGAGGTGGGCAGCGAGGCAGGCTCCACTGCCTCAGACGAGCACCCGTCCGGTCTGGCTTCCCGGCCCGAGCGCCGCTGCAGCCTCCATCCAGCGGCCACCCTGTGTGGCATCGGAGGCCCCGCCGCTGGAGGCAACAACCCAGGCTTCTTCCAGAGGCAGCCGTCCTGTGCCACCTTCTCCAGCAACCAGTCGGACAACGGCCTGGACAGCGACGATGAGGCTCCACTAGAGGGCGTGATTTCCAATGGGAGTAAGCTGGAGGTGGAGGTGGACATCCATTGCTGTGCTTTTCAGATCCTCTCAGGAGCTCCTGAGGGCCCCAGTGACCAGGAGCTCCATCAGGATCACCGGAGCTTGGATTTCCCCACCAGCGGATTCAGGTCAAAAATGCGCCGGCAGAATAGCGTAGTGGTGTCGTCCACTAACGGATGCTTCCTCTCCGTGTGCGGGAAGGAGATCTCCGACCTGAAGAAGTCGCCTTCAACCTCCAGCCTCTTTGGGAAGAAGCTGTCCAACGGCTCAGTGGTGGCGCTAGAGGACAGCCACAATCTCATTGAGGTGGCCTTGGAGGCCCCGAAGAAGAAATCGGGCTACTTTGCTGCCCCTGCCCAACAGGACCCCGAAGACCAGCTTGTGGTGCCCCCCAGTTTGGAGCAGGACGTGCGGGAGCAGATGAGGAACCAGATGCCCATCCCCGGACCTCCACCCCCGGGCACACCCACTGCTTCTGGAGACCCTGACTGGGACCAACAGCGACCCCCCCAGCTGCCACACAGAGACCAGAGCACTGCAGCTGTACCGCAAGAAGTGTATGACACTGCACTGTAGAAGGCAGCCAGGCTCCTGCCTGCCCAGACTGACGGGACAGAGTGAGCTTAGACAACGCTGGCTGATTCTGACACCCATGGGACACTCCAGTTCAGTTGTTATGTTTAATAGCTGATTAATATTTTAGGATATTACCCTTAGCATAATATAGCAGTTTAACTCTTAAATATATAATTTGAATATCAGACCTACTAACTGAAGGACATATATAATATAAAAGAATATAATGATTTATGTAACTGAACTGGAAAGCAAATTGCATGAAACATTATTATCATTTAGGTACTACAGGCCAAACAACCTGAACTGGAGTATCTCATCTGAGAAACACTGCAAAAAAGATGTTGAGGTAATGTTGTCTTGGGACAGACTGTTTACTTATTGATGTAAAATGTTTGTCACAACACATGAAGTTTCTTTTTTAAGTATGCAACTCCTTATTGGCTTTAAGTGTTACTTGACTTGTTTATTTATCACTGTACATTCCTCCTGTACTGAAGAATCTGTGTCTTGTGGCTCTTCAGCACCAGACAGAAGTCACAGAACCTAAAGGTGACAACAAGTGCCTGCAGCAGATTTTCAGTCACTTGGACAAGGATAATCGCGAAACTGCACACTGGCCATGGTGCTGGCATGATCAGATAACCTCATGTGGGTAATTCTTAGAAGACTGTGACCAAACGAAAAGATACACTGAGTTCAGCCCCATATTCCAGGAATCAGGATTTTTGTAAGGTCTTCTGCCAAACGCTCTTGTTCTGATGAACAACGATGATGACGACGAGATGACAGCAGACACGATCCTCTTCAGTTTTCCTCCCTCGGCAGTTCATTGGATTGCAATTGGACATTCCAGATCAGTTAGGAAGCTGAAGGGGTAAAAAATTAGCTAAAGCCTGAAAAGAAATGGTTTAACGAGCAAAGACATTCAATCTAAGAAGTGATAATGGAAGGGATTTGGAAAAGGAGCAGTGCTTGCATTTTAAAACATGATGTTTTAATGGATTACTGTACAACACAGCCATATTAATCAACATTAATTTATTCAGTCAAAATATTAAGTATCTTTTTTTTTTTGCAGTGGAAATGTGGTCAAATCTGTCCACTCCAAAAAGACTTAGGGTGGAGTCAGGAAACAAAGGCAAATGTCAATGCATTGCTTCGCTATTTTCCTGTCTGACAAATGCTAGAAGAAAGTAGTCACTGAAGAAACTGAAGAACAGAATGAACAAAATGAAAGTTGAAATATTTGTGTTGTGACTAGCTCTTTTTACAGTTCAACAAGTGTAGGAATTCAAGTTATGAGTGTTCAGCAAAGGAGGCCTTCTGCCTTATAACTGAAGTCAAACAGGATGTGATTTTCATGAATAATGCAGACTTGACCGAATCATCAATAGGATATCATTTGACTCTGGTACTTGAACTGTGGCGCTAGAAGCTGTTCAGTGTAATAATAGTGTGAGAAATAATAGTGACATGATTACACTGAAAAAAAGTCCTTTGCCAACTTTGAACGAGACGTTTTCAAACAAAATAGATTTTAAGGAATAATGCAAAGTGTAAATACATTAAAATATATAACTGAGTATATTTTGCCTACCAATATAAGAATGTGTCTTAGTTCTGTATGTCTATCGTAAAAAAAGTGTATGTATGGTATTGAGAAAACTTATTTTAACCACACTGTATGCATATTTCATGTAGGCTTGCTGATTAATTAATTTTAATTTAAATTGTGAAAACTATGATAGAAGGAGCAAGCATTGGTTCACAAGACAAAGAAAATATATACTGTGAATTAGACCTTATGAATTCTATTGCCAATTATGGTTTGCACTATATAAGCCTGCAAGTCTTACTCATGTGGTTTATAATATTACTCATATTTCATGTTTTAAAGCTATGATGGAGATTTATGGACAGTGTAATACAAATTTATCCTTGTTGTAATTGCCAGAAAAAAGGTAATAGATTGCATACTGAGCATCAAAAGAAAATATCACTTTCAACGTGACTGATTCATAAAATTATCATTATGAAAATGGTAAGATCTTTTTTTTGTTGTTGTAGGTGTTTTATCGTTTTGTTGAACAGACATGACATAGTTAAATTCAGTATTCACATTAACTGTTGTAATCAACAGGGCTGGTCAGTTTTGAGTCTACTGGCTGAAGGCAGCCTCGGGCTGATAAAGTTATAACCGTGTCCAGCACTGGCTTACTTTACACGCCTTGTGATGTTCGCTTTTTGTGACACATGCTTTGCACCAGTTTGCAGAAGCTGTCTTGTGGGAATCTTGTGGGATTCTCTCCCTTTCCTTTTATACAGCCTGTTCCACAGACGTTCAGAGGGTTTCACGTCTGGCATCCACAGCATAACTCTCACATTCTCATCTCACCAGAAAACCTTTGTTACACGGGCAGTGTTAGAATGTCTCAGGATTTAATATAGCACAACGTGGGGCAGTCAGGCTGCAATTTTCAATCACTACGCTGTAGCAAGTAGACACTTCTACCCAGATCATCACATTTGAACCCCTATATCGGTCTTGGCAAGATGTCATGACCTGTGGTCTCCCCGATTGTGGCCTGTTGTTGACAGACTGTGCTTACTGTGGCATCTTGCCCAGTTAAACCTTTCTGACCATGATCATCTCAGACAGCGAGTGACAGTGTGTGTGCTTAGTCCAGCCTTAACATACCAATGGCACAGACATTGTTCTCCTGATTATCAGGGCATAGTGATTCCTTTCTGTGTTCTTCATTCTTGATTTATGCATTGTTTGAAAGTCAAGAAGTTAATTCACCTCTACCTATGCCTAGTTTCACTAACAAAGTGATTCAGTGCTTTTGCAATAATCAAAGACGCTTGACAATATGACAGTCAATAATTTGATCAATTAATCAAAAGGGCACCAAAAATGCATTTAATTAATATCCTAAATCCATATACTTTATTTTTCTAAATACAGACGTGGATTGAATAGTTTCGTTTGATGCTCAGTCAACAAGTGGTCACCTAGTGTCATCTAGTGGTCAAAGTTTTGTACTGCAGGGATTCCTCTTTTTAATTACAAGTTGGGCCGTGTTTTCCGAAGGCGATGAATGATATTCTGAAATGTTTTCATTCCGAAATGTGTTGAGGTATATAACACCACTTATTATTTTTCAGTGTGAACAACAGGCAGGAATGACAAAAAGTCCCTTTGAATGTATTTCTATTTTATCAACAGCAAAATAACAAACCTTGGGCTTTCAAGTTGCTGTTCCACTGACCGAAAAAAAACCCCGAATGAAGGCAGGTTGTGACTCTGCATAACACTAGATTAAGCACACGTAGAAGAAAGCTCCTCTGGATAATGGAAATGGATTTTTGAAATGACACTAAGAAATTAGTATGCAGTAAATATGAAAAACTGCCCATAACCATATGTGTAGCAGTGAATCATTTTCCAAAACTGTCTCATGAAACTTGGATTTCTGTTTATGGGATAGTGCACTCTTTTAAAATGGTTCCCTCTCTGCACCTGCTCAGGCACTTTAGACTTGAGGTCCTTATTCAAGGACATCATTCTGTTTTTAATTGATGTGGTTGGCCACAGTGCTGTATCCATGCTGCTTTGCCTATGCCAGCGATATCTGGGTATAGCATTCTGTCTAGATATATGACATTTAGTAGCATCAGCTCTGTTGGAATATACTGAATTCTACACATGCCTGTCTAAAGTCGCATTTAATGCTGCTTAGTTCAGGATGGGCATATCTGTAGGCTTAATCACTGCCTGGCACTGCCTGTTCTCTGTGCCCAGTCCCTTGTGCCATACCAGTGATTCTTATCTGCTTATAGTATTTGTTTCAGTAGTTCAGGGTATACTGTTCAAGTAAATGTTTAAGCTTCAAGATCAAAATCTAATAAAAGAAAATATGGGCAGGGCATATATAGGAAATGCATTTGCGGTATCATAAATGCATACATTAGTAGTAAAGAAAACAGCCTTTGATTCTGCTACCATGACTTAAACTATGGCTATATTTCCAGGCTGTCACTGGAAAAAGCTGTGTAATTACTGCAGCAACATGAAAAATGCTAGTGTAAAACATTGGGATTTGTGATGCCCTCTGAGACCTTTATCTTGGCCTTGAAGGACTGTAAGATTAATTGTACTTACTATATTGAAAAAGAGTTATATTGCTTTTGAGCGTTTATACTAAATTTAAGGAATTATGATGTTAGGGATATTAGTTTATTTTTTTAAGATCCCAGAGCTTTAAAATGAAATCCTAGGTTAGTTATTTGGGCCTAGATATAATTTAGGTTAGCTGCATGTAATTCAAACCATCAGAGAACTTGAATGGGAACAGTGACTTTATTTTTGTTAATTGAGACGATTCACTGTTTGATCAAATCTGTTTATGAAGGCATCGGACACTGTAGAAGCACTTTGTATATACAGAAATTAAATATAATAGTCTATATGAAGTATTTATATAAATGCACTCAAACTCATAGGTCTTGAGTTTAGCTTGTTGTGGCTTTTATTGGCCACTTAGATTGCTAAATATTCTCTAAGAGAAAGCTGCCAATTAAAAAGATCTTAATGTAAAAGAGCCAACCATGACATTGTTTTTTTTTTGAGTGACTGATCGTATACATGTCCATTTATGCTGTTAAACTGTAATATTCATGGGAAACAATGCTAAATTATTGTTATGTCAATAAACTTTGTTCTTGCATTAGAACATTATCTGTGTATAGGGAGCAACAATAAAGAACAAAGTTGGGCTACTCCGCTCTGCATGTGATACAAATTGAAATAAAATCCTTTTATTTTTGTAAATGATATCATGCTCCATGCACCGACTGTACTTTATGATCAAGCATAGATGAAAGAAGAGTTCTTCACATGTTGTGGAGATTCATGTTACAGTAAGAACTCTGCACGTAAGGATATCCGAGGAAAACACTGTAAAAATGAAAGCTGGGTGAGAGCTAAGGTTTTTGGCTGAGCTTTCAACTTCTTTACTCGCATATACTGTATATCAGCATCGGTATACAGTTGATGGAAAGGAAGATGGCTAAATCTGTAATGCAGAGATATCGTACTAATACACCTAACATTCTTTCTGTCCTTGTGACAAGTGTATGCAACAATGTAGAGACAGAGGGAAAGCTGTCACGCACATCAATGCTCTTTGTGTTTTTTGGGACAAAACAGTATATGCAAAATGTTTCACTCATTCTTATAGAGTACTTTCTACTCTAGAATTAGGCTTTGTGTGGCTAAGAATAGTGACTTTACCTCTATTATCCAGGAAGGAATGGCGACTACGTAGCACTAACCTTGATTTTTTATCTGCTTTGCAAAAAAAAAAGTGTTCTGCTACCATGTCAGTGTTTTCCAAGACTCAACATACCTGTTCTGCTGAGTCCTGTAAGAATAGTTAATAAGATCCCAGTGCACCTTTCTACATATATCAAGGCCACGGTGTGCCAAGTCAGGATCAATGCTGTATCATAAATGAGGTGCAGTGTTCCATATGCATTAGTGTTTGTCCTAGTGTCCGAAATTCATTTAACTGACCTTATCAGAACATAAACTGGAAACCTTAGTTTATTAGAATTTTGCATTTATGTTTACAGTCCAAGTGTTTCCTATTTGAGAGTACCAAAAAGGTTTACTTTATGTAGTCACAGGTAAGGCAGAAACAAAATAGCATGAGATGAGATTGCATGTTAACTCAATACGCCATTTTGTTTTGCAATACTTCAAGTAGTAGAGGCAGAAAAGCAAGTTGAAAATTAACTGGACAAAAATGTGTTTGGAGGATAGAGCACAGGGTAAAGTTCAGCAGAAATGCATGAAGAGAATAATTTTCCCTTTAAATCTAAGAGTTAAACCTTGTCAACAGATTTTTCTACCATAATGTTATGTAAATGGCATAAATCCATGAGACACGCAAAGGCGATTACACACTTTTAAAAGCATCCTTGCTGTAAGAATGAAAGATCTGAGTCCATTTTTTCTCATTTTTGTCCAATCGAACTTTTTCTCCAGGAAACGTTTTTACATATAAAGCAACATTATTCCCTTAAGAGTTGAAAATGACACCGTAAAATACGTATTTCAGTTTATTTTTCACATTATGAATACGTATTGAACATTTTTTTTTGCTTTCATGTACAACTCTGGATTATTTGCATAATATTATGGTAAATACACAGCAGCAGGGGTGATGGGAGATATTAACAGGCTTAATATGTGACCAAAGTAAACATTGTTCAAATTCATCATTATTTCTGTATCTTCTTTTCTAGAGATGCCTAAATATTTTCTCTGTATGCCAATAAAGGTAACATTTATTTTTGTACTTCATTGTTTCATGCAGATTTATAGATCCTTCTCTTCTACACAATTTAGGTTTTCAATTATCATATATTGTCACCCATCTGTTAATTTAATTTTTTTCTTTTCCAATGAAATTCTTATTAGTGTATTTAACGTTTCAAGCATGTGTTATATACAAATGTGATTAATTTGTACAGAATCAATGGTTTATGTTTCTAAGGCATTGTTTTAAATATCTGGAGCATTTATGATATTTTTATGTTTATATTTTAGCATGCAGATAAACTGCTGAATATGAAGAATCTGTTCTATAATGGATGTAATTAGTTTAGACAATCTTTTTTGTTGTTGTTTTGTTATTGGGGGAAAAAAAGAAATGAGAGCACTTTTGCTGTTCCACAGCCTGGGTTTGACTCCTTTTGTTTTGGGGGGCCGACAATGGTTCATAATTTCACTTGAAATGCTGCTATATAGACGAGATTTGGGCAGAAAAGGTGTATTTTGATTAACTTTTCAGCCAAAGTAGCAATAAAAATTTATACTGTGAATCATCTGTGGATTTTTTTTAATGGATTGCTTTTGGGGTGAGCATTGAAGGGAAGGGAAAACAAGGTGAAGACTGATATCGAAGAGTGATGGATGATCACCATTATTTTACAGGAATCTGAGTACTATACTGGTTTCCTGTAACAGACATGCTGTTTTGAGTTTGCTGCAAAGAGTTTGTCTCAGCCTTTTGATGGGGATGACTGGATTCAATATATGGGGACAGTGAAGACTAGTTGAATATGATTTCTTTTCTGCCAGAAAGTGGGAGACATTACAGAACTGTGTGAAGTCGGGAAGCAGGGAAATTTCTGTATTAGTGTTGGTACGTATTTAGTTATATAGGAGTTGTATAAAGGGTTATAATTACATGCTATTACAATGTCCTTTAAGTTCAATTACATTTAACAGCAAAATAATTGGATCATTAATGGATGTTTGCAGCTTTATCTTCTGTCTGAAACATTAGGATAGCCTACTGGCTTGTACCAGAACAGCTGACATTTATTTTACGCCAATCCCCATAAATAGTCGAATAATATTTTTAAAAATGGTCTATGAAGGCCAACAGTAATTTTAATGGCAGAGGAAGAGAGGTCTTGAAGAAAGAGTTAACTGTACACTGGCTCCTCCACAGTTGTGAGCGAGCGGCCGGAACAGTACTGACAATGTGGATGAATCCCCCCCCCCAAAAAAAAGCTGGTGTTCCATCTGTGCCTGCAATGTCTGTTTGTCCAGTGCACCCCACACCTCAGTTCTTTAAGGTGTCTGTGCATACCCCCAGTACTCGGTGCGACTCGCTGTATCACATTCCCAGCCATCCCTTCCAGCTGCAGAAGCATGTATAATAGAAAGTACTGTGTCTGGTTGTCAAGGCCAGTCCTGAGCAGGGCTAGACACACTGAAGCACAACAGGTGATCTGTTCTTCAGACTATGTGGTACTTCAGAATGTGATACTGAAAGTGAAATGTGTGAACAGGGAGTTGAGCTATTGGAGAAGAAATCCTTTTTTAAAAAAAGGCCACATTGGTAACTAAACTGAAACAAGTCTTTTAGTGTGTTTTAGCATCTTTTAGCTTGTTTCAAAGACCTTTTCTGTTGAAACATGCTGTTAGGCTCTCTACAAATGCTTTTAATTCTGCATTGTATGTCTTGTTCCAAGTTAAATCGCTTGTCGTTAAACGGTACATTTTACTGTAAGAACTCTTCATCAGCCACCAGAAAGAAACACTACAACACGTTCCAAGTATAGAAACGTGAGCTTAATGTGTTTTTGTGAGAAAGAGCGAGTATTAGGAAAATATTAAAAGCCTCATTTACAAATGCAAGACATTTAATTCTTTAAAAAGCACTAAAAGCATCATTAAGATCAGAACTGAAAATTCCTCAAGGTTCAATACCTTTTGAAAAACTGTTCTACACATCAGACTCCCCAGACACCAGACTCAGAGTCCCCCTTTGTAAGAATATACCCTGACACAGTGCATCCCTTATCTAACAACTAAAAGCTCAAAAAATGCTGCTACTAAGCGATGAATTTGAGTTTACAAATGCTTGCATTAGAGCTTGTTTGAAAAAAACAGTAACTACCAACCTCAATAAAAAAATGCTCATCTTCAACACTAATAAAAAAATCTGTTGCTAATACTTAGGAATGTGTTCCAAACACTTAAAACAAAAAAACAGTAGTAAACCTTAGCCACAACATTAGTTTTAAGTTTGTTCTGTAAGTATAAACCAGAAGTTGAACCTGATTGTATTTTGAGCCAAGACTGTACTTAAAGGTCACCATGAACACTGGTAATTATCACAGAACTAATTTGACGACCATGATTTTGAAAAGCTGCCTGGGAGTCTACGATAAGGAGTTAGAGAGCAGCGTTTTTCTCTTCAGAGATCGGTTTGTTAGCAGTAGCCTTTTCCGAGTCTTTTTGGATGCTTCCAAAACCCCCCCCGACGAAAACGATTCCTCTAAAAGTCATAAAAGTCCCGAGGTGGCTGTTTCTTCATTTCCCGCACCCTCTTGAAAGCCCGCAGGGCCAGGAACGCGCTGAAGGGGAAAGCCAGGACCCCCAGCGCTCCGAACAGCCCCCCGGCTATGTCCGCCCCATGCAGCTTGCACCCGAACCCCATGTGCCCTTTGCTTCTGTACAGCTCCTCCCTTTCCTGGCAGACGGCCGAGCTGTAGTTGTCCTGCAGCTTGAGGAAATAGAAGGCGAGGGCGGGGAGGTAGCCCAGCCCGATGAGGGCGTCCAGGATGCCCTCCGCCACGAGGACGAGGGGCCAGCGGTAGGGGACACGCAGGACGCCCAGGAGCAGCATCAAGCAGGCGTACCCCATCAGGGCGCCCCCCAACGCCATGGTGGCCGCGTAGGCCGGCACCTTGAGCTGATAGAACAGCACGTCCAGCTCCTTCACCCGTGTGGCTTCGGCGCCCGTGAAAGCGTTGGCCCCGCCGTAATAGTAGGCGTAAAGACCCCCGAGGCTGGCCAGGTCGTTGTAGCCCCCCGCGGTGTTGTAGGACACCCCAGCGCAGATGACTATCAGCATGTTGAGGAAGATCTCCATTATCTGGCACAGGCCTGTGCGGGGACATCCACACGCCAGGAAGAGAGGGACAGAGACGGAAAAGGCACAGGTCACAGGTCACAGGTCACTGGGATTACGGAGAACAAACCATAAGAAATTTGACCTTTAGGCTCCCGCGTCTCAATGACATTTCACTCAGGATCCTAGAGACTTGCAATTTAACGAAGCTGAAACGCCAAAACTAACACTTTACTTTTCCAGTCTGTAAAGTATACCTTCTGGTAGGTGTAAATATATGATTAGAAATACTCCTTATGTAAAAGAAGAGCAAATGCACTGTAAAAGACAATATAGCATAGTCCACATATAGGTAAATAAAGGTATAGGTAAATGACCGTTGCTATAAAAAATACTAACTACTTAGCTACAATATAGGCTACTCTTTTTGGACATGGTATTTGTTGATCATTATTTATCAGGCATCAAAATAAAGTTTAAGTCATTTATAAAAATAAAACTTTTGATTACCAATTTCTAATCAACAACATTCATTTTCATAATTTATCAAATTACTCTGAAACATGCTATAGGATAAAGTAGTCGATTTTGCAATTCCTAGATATAACAAGGTGTCTCTTTTTCAATATACAGTATGTGGATATACAGCTGGTTTATAGAGGTTAGCCAGAAGCCTAGAACCCTATCAGGGATACAGCACAAGCCAACTGAAATCATGGGGGAAAAAAGTATTAAAATAAAAATTTTAAACGATAACCTCAAAACCAAATTATACAATTTTAAACAAGCCTAATACAGTTTATAAGTTTCAAGTGCACCTCCAGAGGCGACTTCTTCAGCCTGTATAAAGTAAGTGTTGTATGCTGGGACCAGCCTGATCACAAGATTACACACCGGGCCCTGTCACACCAGAAAGACTGCATTCCTTTCCCTCTTTCACACTGGCTTCCACTACACAGACCTTCCAGACCTGACAGCACCGCCTACGTCAAAATGCAAATGGGTAAAAGGGGCCTTTTCCCCACTGCAAATCTGTAACCCAGCATTGCTAACAGATCTTCACAAATTAGGACTCTCTCGCAGTCGCTGAAACCTGCGCAAGAATGCAGCAGAGCAGGACTAGTCCAGTCTCCATATGCTGACCAGTGACAAGAAACACTTCATCTCCTTTTAGAGAAATCATGTTATGTGCTTTATCATAACAAAAGGTTAATCTTTCACACAAATTATAACATAAATTCCTTTCAGTCCTCTGTTGCCACATATAGCAGGAATACCACCTTTCCAGAAAATATTAAGATTCACATCTCCTGTAATTAATGGACAAACTGCTTTTCTGATTTGAGAGCACACATTATAACAATAAGCAGGGAAATATCTTTTATACAGTATATCAAGATCAGCCTTCGAGAATATCCAGTATAATAACCATACATACACAAAGGCTAGGTCTGAAGCTAAGATTTATTCCTTCTTTCTTACATTTATATTTTTTTTCATTTTTCAGGATTATGATTAATTGGTCATATTGGATTTTTAACCAAGTCACAATGCAAGGACACTTACTGCCATATTTTATTTTTGAAACCCTACCTTCCTCAATTCAAATAATTATGAGCAGGATTATTAACCCTTTGCTTTTGTTAAATGTCACCAATTAAAAATGAGGTTTAAAGTAGTTTGCATCATGGATTCTCTTTTAAAAATGATTGCCTTCATTATGACACTCACCTCTAGAGGTAGGAATATATTTGAAGTTGTAGCAGCCACGAAGCCCACTGGATGGCACTGATTCATCATAACTCATTTCATCTGGAGGCACTGAGTGGCCCTGATGTGACCTGTGTTTAAAGTAAGTAAGGATGAGCACTGAAGAGAAGAAAACAGGCCCGGCTCTTACCTCACCTGCTACTGCAGGAACAACAGAGCAATGGTAACCAAGTAATAATGTATTCGTACACTTTATATACAGGAACTGGGCCAAAGCACTGTCGGACCAAAGCACTGTCGGACCAACAGATTTAGGTCTTTATAGAAAGTCCAGACACCTGGGAGGGGAGAGTTGTGGGTCAGGAAACAGACGAAAGGTTTACACCACCACCTCCAGCCTCTGAGTGTAGACTCAGACCACTTCAGCCATCTTCAGAGTTTTCCCACTGTGGTTTGTGTTTTGACACCTCAGGGAAAAAGAGTGAATTTTCCGTTACCTTTCTTCCCTGTAGGAAGGAGGCTGGTCCCTTTGAAGTTGCGGCTCTCTGGAGCTGCGGGGATTCCTGTCCTCCCGTCTGTCAGGATAATCCCGGTCTCTCTTTTCCAGGTAGCTAGGATCCCTGTCATCCCAGTACTGCGGGTGTCTCTGGTCTCCGGCGTGCCGGTACCTCTCCCTCTGTCTGTCCCTATCACGGCGAGTGCCACTCTCACTCCTCTCCTTGCTCTGCGGCTCCTCATCTCTTCCAGGATTCCTCCCACCTCCCGGCATCTTATGATCTGTGAGTTCCGTGAACGTACTGTATGCCCTGTGGATCGATGAAGGGGAAGAGAACAGCTCAGAGAGAAAAACAAAAGTAACGCACCACTTATACAGTAGCTGCAACAGTCCCACAGTGGTAGCAGAAAAACGGCAAAATCATTTTCATGGCAGGTGTGCCAACACTTAAGTGAGCAGCCAAGACACAGGTGAAGGATATCAATGTATCACAGTCAGTCATGACGGATGCTAAATCATAATTACGCCAGAATGCTTTAAGTAATATCCAAAAATACATATTATCCATGTTCTATACTATGTGTTTTTAAAAAAAAAACATGCAGAGAGTGATTTTTATACTCGCATATAAATATTACATAGTGCTGCACTGCTGTGCAAATACTTTAAGTTCTATTAAATGCTGATGCTTTTTAAAACTAACGTGCTCATGCTTTGCCAAATGTAACTGGTCTTAGAGCTTAAAGTTAGTTGTGAGCTGCAGGGTAATACAGCCCACTGAAGCTCAGCAGGTACTGGCCAGTACCTGGATTGGACACCTCCGGGGAAAGCTCAGGCTGCTGCCGGAAGAGGTGTTAGTGGGGCCAGTAGGGTGCCCTCACACTGCAGTCTGTGTGGGTCCTAATGCCCCAGTATAGCGATGCTTACACTATACTGTAAAAAAGATGCTGTCCTTCAGATGAAACTTAAAACCAAGCCCCTGACTCTCTGTGGTTGTTAAACATCCCAGGGAGTTTCTCGAGGAAAGTAGGGGTGTCATCCCCAATAACCTGGCATAATTTCCCAGCGGCCTTTACCAATCACGGTCTCCTAATAATCCCCATGTTTGAACTGACTTTATCACACTGTTCTCCTCCTCACTGAGAAGTGGGAGTCCCAATTACCTGAAAAGAGCTTTGAGTGGCGTGTCCAGAAAGCGCTATGTAAATGTAAGGATACTATTATTAAAACAGCGTGTAGTTCTACTAGGTGAATACAAAGACTTTAAACGCAGTTCTTCGTAACTAAACGTAATCTACACATTGGACCATAATCATATGTAGTTCGACTAGATAGCTACGTCAGCATGCGTAGGCTACAAAGAATAAGTAAAGGTTTATTCCATGCTGAAAAGAGATAAAAAGAAACAACGTTTCAGATGTTGAGCCTCCTACAGGTGTGAAGGGTGACGTTTTCAGCGTGGAATAAACCTTTACTTGTTCCTTTGCATAATCATAATATTGTTGTTTAAAGTGTTAAAGTTGGCAGAGAGTTACGCCTGCATCTAACAGGGTTAGTAGCGAGATTCACTGGTTTTGGCCACCATCACCCTGTATGTATATACAATTACTTTGCGATTTTTTATTTTGCGTATTTTATACTGATTTATGAGCACACTTACCCTCAGAAGTCAGCAAAAGACGTTCCAGTGGTCCATCCCGGGCTGTGTTGTACAAATAACTCCGGTTACCGAAACCCGGTTTGATGCGCCTCTCAGCCGAAACTGGTTGACCGGTCAGTAGTTTCCCAGTAATTCGCTAACCCTCGAAATAGGACTTGAGTTGAGAAATAACTCGTGTATCTTTCAGAGGTCAAATAAAGAAGTTGGAGGTCTTCACTTCGACCTAAATGGTTTTCGGACTCACGTTTTCAAGTCAGCATCACAAATACCACAACTTCCGAGTACGCAACATAAAGAAAGCGAGGTTTTGTGGTATTTTGTTTTATTTTTCGTCGTGTTGTTGACGAAAAATGGAAATATCTGCCCCGAGTGACCAGGTTAAATCCATCGACAGTGCACAACTATTGTATTTTGATGTTTCACATCCGCCATTAATTTTCAAGGTACACTTTGTGCGTAGCTCCGACACCACGATCCCACACACGCATACACACCTCATACCTGAGCTCACAGCTTGACTTCCCAAACGGAGAACCCCGCCTTAAAAACTCGTTTTTAACTGGTCACAGCGCGACTCACTGTTTTAGGAAGTAATTATTTCCACTTTAAATAGCAAATATTTGATAAGGCAATATAAGAAGTATGTTAATCTACGTTCAATGCTGCTGAAACATTTTTAATCGCTCTTGCAAATGGCATTATTAAACCTCTAGTTTTCACGATGGATTTCAATTTGATGATATTCGTGAGGTATAACTGCCCAATTTTATGGCTACAGCTAAGGACAATGAAAATGTAAACCGATAGGGTGTTCAGAATTTAAAAAAAACTCTATAGAAACGTCTCTGTCTCGTCATCAAAACAGAAAATTCGGTTTTGACCACTAAATCGGTGTGGATCCAAACTGCATACATTTCCACAGAAAGAATCTCACAAAACATTAGAAAAAAATGGTCTTTAAACCCGTGATCTGCACAACTCACGAGGAAGCCAAACTGTGTGAACACATCCATTCCAGTTGCTGCTGGGAAAAGTGAACTCACTGGTATTTTCAACTGCAGGAGGAGGACGCCTATCATGTAAAGGGGGGAAATCAGTTACAATCGTAGAATTTAAATCAAGTGATGTTACAATTGTACAATTCATTGTACGGTATTGGTCACCACATTGCAAAACATTATTGCTGCTCTTGAGTCAGTCCAGAGAATGAAAAAGTCAAGTCTTGAGTAGAGCAGTACCAGATTCAGACATTCAGAATCTTAAAAGATGTTGATAAAGTCAGCCTATTGGACTTTTTCAGAATCGACAGTGAAAAAAGACAGGATCACAAGTGGAAACTGCCAGGAAGGGTATTTGAAACCGAGGAATGGAGGCAGTAATTTACAGAAAGGGTTTCCCGTGGCACAATAACAGTTGTGTTGTTAATACAGATACCCTAGCTTGCTTCAAGAAACGTTTGGATTAAATCTTGGCAGGAGTTATCTACTAAAACATCAGCTAGCTTGGACCAGTCCCGCTAGCTTGTGATCATTTTCGATTTCCTCTGTCATTTTAGGAAGAAATGATTGTTCCTGAATACAAAACATGCAGAGTCACGCATTAAAGACAAGTGTGCCATGTCTCCCCTTTCAATATATTTCCCAAACCGCGAGCGTGTACCCATGTGCTGTAGGTATAAGGGGCCCTTTCGCCTCCGCTGGCCCTGGGCATGCGCAATGCGGTGCGCGTCCACGCGTTTCTCCGCCTCCCAGCCAGGGCGCACGCGCTCACCGCGGACTCAGTCAGGCTCTCAAGCGCGCGCAAGCCAGAAGCAAGGCGAGACAAAGATGGCGGCCATGGTGGGGTTAGCAGCGTGATGGGCAGGAGGAGGAGAATACAACCTTAACGTTATATACTCTAGATTAAAAAAAAGAAACTACATTGAAAATGTCGCAGTAGAAATTGATTTGTTTTTAAGTCAAAGACCACATTTCAGCTCATCCCTGGAGAAGAGGAAGTTTATTTTCTTTTTTAATTGTAAAAAAAGAAAAGAAACTCGCCGGGAGCATGGCTTCACACAGCAGCCAGGTAAAAACTGTTCTTCACTCTGGTGTTCCGAGTCGTAGGTACTGCAGCAGGCCTCGGAGACGCCACGGCTCATGCTGGCATAATGGCTGTGCGTGTGAGTGCTTTGGCTGTTGCAAAGTGTAGCTTTGTCATTGAGAAGTGGGCGAAAAAAAATTGCAAGGCGAGTTTCCCCGAGCACGGGATGCCTGCTTCCCCCATTGAAACCCCAGCATGGACGAGGCCCAGAGGCAGCCTCACTCATTCATAGACGAGACCTCCTGAAGAGCGGGTTTAAGTCCTGCGCTCAGAAATCCGACCCGGGCCGCCGTGTCGACCCAGCCCCGGTTGCATCTCAACACGTGGATGTTTGCCCCACTCGGGTGGTTTTGCATTGCATTTCGAGATGGTTTAGCAGGCGTGCTCGGCCCAACCTGCACCGCAACAGGCCTCGGCGAGCTGAGAGCCGCTTTCTTCCGCGGTGTCAAACAGCGCGCTCGGGTAAAAGCCACCCTCGCCGTCAGTGAGTTGTGGTGCACGACCCGTTTTTGTCCTGACTGGGGGTTTCTCCCCCCTCTGGAGTCGGTTTTTAATTCATTAAAAGTGTGAAACGGTGCATCCGCTGGTGGCATGCATTGGGCCTGTTGATCGGGGAGGAGGGGGTGGCGGTCTTGTTTTTCCGTGTTAGGAGACTCATCCAGTGTTGTATGAAGGAGAGCGCAACGGGACTTGCAATGGACATTTTTATAACTCGTTTGTCGCTCTTCAGTGCAAATGCACTTCACTTTGAAAAGGACGCCTGCGTAACGTGTTTGGGCCTGTTCATCATTTAGATTCTCACCGCAGCCTTTCCTCCACTGTGTTACCCCATGAAGCCGAAAGAAATTTGAGGAGTAGCCGTAGATTTTGGGCCCCCTATCTTTTTTTTCCTAAGGCGCAGAGACTATTCTAGCTGTGCTTTTATATTGTAAGAAAACGACACGAAAATCGGTGATCGGAGAGAAATTTAGAAGCATGCAGGAATAATGTGCTGGGTAGCTCTCTCTGGTGGGAATACCGGATGATAACTATACTCATGGTTTTCCTAGCTTTGGGAGAAGTAGCTGAAAGACCTTTAAGAAGTTTCGGTACCTGCGGTTCTTAGGTTTGGTGGCGGAGCAGTCGTGGGTTGAAGGGTGAATTTGTGATAGCAGGCGGTCTTGAGAAGTAGAATTGTACCACAAAATGCTGATAGGTCGTAGACAACAAAGTGTTTGTTGGCATTTGAGTGCCCAGCGTAAGTTTGAGGAAAGCGTGTTTTTTTGGAATTGCTAGATGCAGGAAGCGGTGTGTTCTTTAAGCTCTCGGATACTTGCGAGTTTGGCGTGTGTAATATAGCATGATTTTGATAGTGCGAGCTATTAATGTATCGTTCTTTCTCTTTCTTTTGCTTAGCTACATCTTCGCGTTTATAGTTTCAACTTGGGCAGCGCGTTACGAGGAGTTGTAACGGGAACATTGAAATTCAGCTGAATCATAGGCGCCCATCCCCCTACCAGGCAGCATTTTTATACTGAGACCACTGTGAGCTGCTCGACGTAGAAACACATTTGCATTGACTTTTTTTCAGTATCACAAGAAACGTACAGGTGGTTTAGTGTTTTTTTTTCTTTCCCGGCTTGAAAGCTGGGCGGTTTGTTCCGTTGAGGTGGTGTGTAGTGCTTTAAAACTTCAGAGTGCGGCTTCCATTCAGGACACTTGACACGTGATGCCGCTCAAGTTGTTGAAACTTACAAAAAGGGGATGAATTGCTTTATTGTAACTCGTTTACGGAGGACGTAAAATCTTATTTTCGTTTACTGCAGTTTTAACTTGAGTTTAAATCGGTTGTCCTTAATTAGTATAAACCTAGCATGTTTCGCGTACTTGGTAATTGTGCTCAGACCGGTGGGGTGTTCAGTTTTCAGAGCAGAGGAGGACTTGAAATTGTTGTATCTTAAAATCCAGATTTAATATCAGTGAAGAGATCATGATGAGGTGTATTTGAAGAAAATGTGTAATACGTTTAAGATGTATAGATTCGGAACTACCAATGTACTTCAGAAAATCTGCATTGTTAAAAGCTTTGTGCATTTTCTGACTTTTCAAGGACACAGAATACCCTCGTGCGTGGATACTGTGGATGTTTCTTTTTAACTAGATGCTTTTGGTCATTTCCTGTACTTGCATCGGTTTGGCTATCAGGACATAAAGGAAAACGCTCTGTACGCTAACTTGATAGATATTGTTATCTACCTTTCGCTTTGCCAAGTTTAAAACAGCGAACGAGGTTGCCTTTCCAGTTTTTGCAAGTTTTACCTCAGCAAAGAAATGAAATTGTATAAATGCTCGTTTTGTATTCCAGCTTGGCAGAGAGTCAAAGACAAAATATAGTAGTGTGAAAAATAGCTCAGTATTAAACTGATTATGCTATGCAAGGATGAGCCTGTGTTGCAAAAATGTTTTGATTTCTTTTTGGTGTTTAGATTACCTTTGTGACTGTGTGAAGCACAGACTAGTTGTGGGTTTGTTGTATATAATAGTCTTTTAGGAGTACCATTCTGAGTGCTGTACAATGACTGCACTTTGTGAATAGAATAAAATATTAGCCAGTCTTATGTTTTTCGTTCTATCCTATAGAAACAGGTCATCACAAGTCACGTTTGAAATCTTGAACAAAGCATGCTTGTCATAGCAGGTGCTCACAATGTAAGAAAGATAGCTGAGGATTTGGGTCTCTAACCTTGAATGCTTACTTTGGAGATTCCTCAGGTTGGTATGCAGTGATAAATTTCTGTTAATGACTTGTGACTCAGGTTGGGGGAGACTAGCGTAGGTGGATGAATCTTAACAGGGCACTGGTAATACAGGATTAATGTCACATGACATGAGGGGCAGTGGTTTCTTAAGATTAAGGAAGCAGGGTCAAAAGACTGAAGCAGAGTTTTAGTAGTGACTTAGTCAACTCGGCCTTTCCTTCTGTCCTTGTCAAAGCATTGGATCACGAGAATCATAAAGGTGTGGTGGTTTCTTCCTGTCTGTAGTGTAAAATCTACCTTGTTTCCTATTCCAAGCCCCCTCTTTTCAGAAGAAGTGCACTTCCTTAACATGATTCACCAGCATTTAGAGAGACCTTTCCCTGGCACATCTTTCCTTCCCATGGTTTTTTTGGCTTGGGCAGACAATATATTGTGATTGACGTATGCTGTCAGAATATGCTCTTGTAACAATGCATGTGTGCTGTTCAGGTGCAATTCTATACAAGTCCAGGTTAATTGTATCACAAAATGAGTCTTTTTAAAAGATGAGGTTTGGAGTATGTAATTAGACTGGATATACATTAGTTGTTCCCATGTCCCCCCCCCCCACCAACTCTAGGATTTTTGTGACATACGTCTTTGAAGATGTGCCGATGTGCGCAGAGCTGACCATACTGTTTTTGTATAAACTGTAGTTTTAAACTGGGGGAGAATATTGGGATATTGGAAACTGAGGTTTTAAGAATTGTACATGGCTACTTTTTGAACTGAAAACCAATATGTAAAAGTAAGTGCAGATGGACAGTATCTTTACTTTAAAAGCGTTTGTTCTGTGCAGAAAGTAGGAATGTTTCTCATTGACTTTCCATTTTTTATTAGTTGCTTGCATTTGTGTCGCACCGGGTCCAGAGCGCTTCACGTATAGGAGACAAACTTCACCCAGCAGTGAAGTCTAGCACCTGCTTGGTTAATGCAGCCCCACTGCTCAGCAGGTCAGAGGAGAGAGAAGTGAGATCAGTTGAGTTAAAAGGGGAAATGTTGGGTTGTCAGGTTATGTAAGCCCAAAGTGGAATTTAGCTTTGGAAAGTTTCCTTCGAAGTGTCCCTTAGTTTCTATAATGGCCAAATAGTCAGGTCTTGGTTTAATGTCTCACCACCTACACTGCAATGTCCCCTTACCATACCTTGTGCATTGGTTTAGAAATTCTGGTCTAGATGGAAGAATTCCATCTTTTTATTCCACGAGCACAACTCGCAGCATGCATTTTTCCCTTAGGGGTCTCCCATCCCAGAGTTTAAGCAGCCCAGCCGTTTTGTTTAAATCCTTCATTGCTCTTATATTGATACCTTCTCATTGTCAGATGTTTCAGCAATGTGAGATTGTGAACAGGACTTAATTCTTGCTCACAAGGGGTTGTAAATCTGTTAAGGTGTTTTCCAAATGGAATTATAAACCCATGACAAGTATTGAACGTTTTAAAAATACAACAGTACTCTTGGATTTTTAGACCATGTACAGAATTGTTCAGGAGTAAAATTTAAGGCTGAGTTACTGAAACTGATTTTTTTCACTGTTGTGAAACATTTTTCTTGATTTACAGATGCAAATACCTTAATAAAATATCAGCTTCGCAAATCATTGTCACAGATGGTTTCGTGTTTCTCATGGGTTGTTTTCTTTTTATAGCAGGTCCCTGCAGCACAGAGTGAGTTTCCAGGAGCATGACCAGAAAAACCTGTACTGCAGCTTCAGTCAATAATTGTTGCATCATTGCCTATTTCTTAGGGTTTTCTTAAAACTATAGACACTACTGTTTTAGTGTCATTAAAGGTTCCCTTCCACAGTGACATCTGTCCTGGAAAAAAGTAAAAGTACTTGCATCCTTTAATAGAGAGTTGAATACATATGTTCATTACACTATACATGTGGAAAGCATTTTAGTTTATTTAGTGCCTTCTGAATTCCTTTCTCTGGAAAAATGAAGTTTTATTGTGGTACTTGCTTCAGTGCAGAGCAGGCCCAGCACTCATCTATCGGCATGATGCCACTGTACATCATGACAGGTTTGGGATAATTAAATTTTTTTTGGAATTCAGATTAAAATTGATGAGGGCTGTGTTTAATGTTTAGTAATGGGTTCACTTTTTACATTTCAAATGTTTTTTTTGCTTGCAAGTTGCAGAGTTAGACTTGTTCACACCCGTTTCCCTGGCTGGGGCAACGATCCTGTAATTTCAAATTTGTCAGAAGAGCATATTTAAATTCAGAGATGGCTAATTTGCAATAATTCCCACTCTAAATGACGTGGGGGGAGTTGGGGAGCTTAGTGTGGTACGTGTGGCATTCTATGTAGAAAGCAGCAAAGGGAAATTCTTTCTGTTGTAACAGTATTAACTGTCTGCAGGCCATTGGATTATAGCTGTTTGTTACTTTAATGCCATTTCAGCAGAGTAGGTTCTCATTTCCAAAGAATTACACGTGCTTGAGCTGCACTTTCTTTTGTCTTGCAGTGCTTTTTATATCTGGCTGTTAAATATGCAGGCAGGATTAGTTGCCTTGTTTCCAGCTTGTTTCATCGTTATTGCCCTCGACACATGTAACCCTTATTTCTAAAAGTTAAAGCACTGACATGTCCTTTACTAATGGTTGTACAGTCCCTCTATTTCATTTGCATTTCAGAATCTGTCTGGATTCTGCAAGTGATGATTTTTCTTTAACGCAGCTCTGTCTGTGATCGGTAAGTGCCACAGACATTCAATTGCACAGCTCGTGCTGCTGGGATTAAGTTAATTATAGCTAGCAAGGGAAAACGCAGGTTGTCCGCATAGAGGCTTGTGGCCAAAACAGGGCGTGGTGTTCAGTTGCAAAGTCCTGTGAAGTCTGCCATGTCAGGTTGTGTGCCTGTCGCTTATTTTAACACCTGCTTTAGGTATACAAGGTGGATTTACTATTTTCATCATCTTATAATTGTTGACACTGTGGATAGGATCTTCAACATAGGCCTATGTGAGCTAGTATCTTAACCTTATAGGGATTTAGAGTATGATTTTCAGGGGTTACTTCAGATTACTTACATTTAGCACATTTCACATTTGGAAGAATCTTTTTAATATCTACCTTTTATAAAACAAACTCAAAGAAATTAAGTCAAATCCTGCAAAATGAGAAAACCCCACTAACAGTGAAAGGTATTTAGTTTGAAGAATTAGTGTTCTTAAAATTCTGCACAACTCTAGTAGTTTTAAATTAAGTGTTTAACTGGCCAATATAACCTTTAAATAAAAATAAGTACTGAGCACATAACAAGGTTTCCAGATATTTTTGAAAAGGTAAATGCATAGTTTTAACAGAAATCACCTTTTGTACCTTTTGAACATTTTGTTGAAAAACATTCTTGGACACTTGGCCTCTTGCTGCGTTTGCATGGGCTAATTCACTTTCCTGTTACTTCATAACAATCTCATGTGCAGGGCTCAAATTTGACCTCACATGCTTGTCTCTGCTCCAAACTATGGTGTCCTGGTAAGTCCAAACAGTGTTTTGTATTTTATATCTTTTGACCCTGATCACAGGATCCCACTTCAGTTGTGGACACATAGTTATTTTGGTCTTTAAACGTAAACATTGACTGCTATGTGCAAAATCATATTAATCATTTATCCTGTTACTCTCACAACTTGCATAAATATTTAAAAACTGGGAATAAGATTGTTTTGCATTCATCTTTTTCTAAAAAATTAAGATCACTTTATTAGCCATATACAATTTCTTGCATTAGGAATTTCTTTTCGCATACCCCAGCTTGCTCTCCATGGTGCAGGGGTATGCGAATAGACAAATTCCTAATGCAAGAAATTCTATATGGCTAATAAAGTGATCTTTTCAGAAAGTTGGGATTACTTTTTATTCCTCTCTGATTTGTGATTGCTGTGAAATAAGCCTGACTTATTGCACAAGCCCTGGGTGAGTGAAGGCTTGTGAACTCTCCTATGACATGTCCACTGTCAAAAGTCATTCAGGAATTTGAAATCTATGGAGCCTTAAAGAAGAGTAAATGCCAATTAAATGAAAAGATTGCTTTCAATGTTGGCTCTACTTATGAAGAGAGAGGGCTGATACTTGCGTTGCCACTTGCAAGATCTGTGTCATGGTTGGCTAATAACATACTGAATTTGAACCAACAGTACCTGGACTTCCGGGCTCGGATTGCAAGCCTGGGCAAGTCACACTCCAGGTTTGAGAAGCTGTAGGTTTTAATTGTTCTTGGTATGTAAGTAAGTGACGTACCTGGAACTTCTCTCCTTTTGTTGTAGACGTAGACTCTGGTCTTGATTGCTATGTAGGGGTTGGAGGGCATTCTGTGTCAAAGCACTATTACTTCAGGAAGTAGGTTAAGATTTGAGCCTTGAGTATTCTGTGGCTTGATATTACATGATTATACCAGAGCTGTAACATTTTGAACTAGCTTTGCAAAACATGGTATTAAGACTTGTAGGACATCAAGTTTAAAAATTAAAACAAGTCCAGTAGATTTTTTTTTACTGGGTATCAGTTGGATTAAAATTCATGTCAACTTGTAGCTCAAGTTTGCTTCCAGTGGTCCCATACTTGGATGATCATCTTACCAGTTGAGTTGCATTTATGTAAAAACAAGATTCTGATCTTGGTTAGAAATGTTAAGCCATTTGTAATAGTTTTCAATTCATTTAACAGAATGATGCAAGTCTCCGAGCAAATTATAATCGAGCTGCTTTATATTAACCTCAAGATGCACTGGAGACAAGTTGTTTCTGTGTAATATGTCATTTAAAACAGTTAGCTGGGGCAGATTTAACAGCAGATTCACTTTTTATTAATGAATGCACAAAGAAAAGCCTTGTACCATGTTAATGCAGAATGACTCATCAGATTTGTTACCCTTTACTTATAAACCTCAATGTGTGTTGCAATCCAGGAAAACAAAAACTCCTTTCCACAACCTTGATTGCACCTGGACAGTGTAATCTTTGCTTTATGCAAAGTTAATCAATATATTGATAAGATGTGGATATGAATCGTGGCAGTGCATTTTCAACCTGCTTTGCTAGAGCTGGGTATACAGACTGGGTAAGGGACTTTGAAAGAATGCAAATTCAGAATCGTATCTTGGTTTATGATGTTTATGTAGCATATAGCATTGTTGCTCCTTGCCCCTTTTTTAAGTGTCTTCATTAAATTAGCAGTGGATTTCTGCGTTGAGTTAACTGATTCGTAGATCTCTAGTATTAGATTTATGTCAAAACAAGACAGCTGCCTGGAGGGAAGGGTAACAAGACCATTCAAGGTTGGTACTTAAATCATACACTGAGTCATCTGCTTAGAATGGATTCAGACGTCCTCTGCCCTTTTGTCTTTTAGTTCATAATTGGTGCAGTTTTTGGATTGTCTTTACAGGTTGTTGGAAGTTTTATTTTGCAGCTAAAGACACATTAGGTCATTTTTAAAGGCGCGGACTGTTTGCATTCATAAATCCTTTTAAGGGTTTAAATGTGAATAAAATGTTTTTTTCACAGCATGATTTTCTTCTGTTTTTCAGTACATCTTTGGGGAGTTCAGCCCTGATGAGTTCAATCAGTTCTTTGTGACCCCTCGCTGTTATGTTGAGGTAAAAACTTAATTATTCCTGTTATACAATCGTCTGTGATAATTTGTTTGATCTTCCAAGGTGTGTCCTTCTGCAACAGACTGCATACTTTTTGCAGGTGTCTGAAGTGTTAAACTAATTGTATGCCTTTGTAATGACCGTTTGTTCTGCCTAAGAAGGACTGGAGGGAAAATTATAAATTTGTCATGTAGATTTTGACAGTTTTTTAAAATGATCTTCTGTTTTGTTTATTTTTTGATGTTCTGTGCACTAATGTATGAGCACAGAAAATTGCAGTTTGACTTTCAGTAATGAAGAATTTTTAGCAGTGGGTGGGGGGTTCATCATTTCAAGCAAGTCATCACACGCAAGACGTTCAAAGCCTTGGTTCTCCATTCCTGGCTATCACAAATTACCAGCCTTATTTATGCAGGGAGTGTTTTTCACTCATTGCGGAAATCTACAATGCGGAAGAGATGGTTAAAGTCCGCAAGAACAAATAAAAGTGAGGAAAACTGAAAAATCTATTTCTCTTTCAACTGCAGGGTAACTGTGGCACAGATGTCTTTGTTTTTAAAAGAGACAATCCTGTACAAAGAAAAAGTAGATGCAAATATTAACATTTTTGCCAAAAGGTAAAACATTTAGGCAATAGCTCCAACCTTACTTTTTCATTCCATTGTTAGAAAATCCATAGTGTATTGGAAATCTATTCCCAAACATTTTGGTGGATTTACAAAGAAAACTATGGAAAGCTGGTACAGAAATCACTACCTTCTTCTGTGATGGAGTGAATAGTGCATGTGCCTGGAAAAGGCTTATGCTGTGCAGTTTAAAGAAGCCTGCATGAGTGATCTCAAGAGTTATGAGCAAGACAATGTGTTTGTACCGTGTAATAGTGTCTGGCTCATGACTGCTGCTCAGGCTTCATTTCTGCAAAATCTGGATACAAGAACTCTTGCCCACCATTGTTTTCGATTGGCGTCATTTGCAATGCAGCTCTTTCAGTGTACCATCTTGAAGAAATGCGATACAAATACAAGCACACACCCAGAAAGACACTTCAAAGCAGTTTGTACCTGCATATGATCCACCCAGGCAGTGGACATCAACTGACAGTTAAAAATTGTAGATATCGGTCGAGAGTGGTAATGATTTTGTTTTGAAAGGATGACAACTCACTGTCGTTGGAAAGCAATACTCATTGTTTTGTGAAAATGCAAAAGAATCTCTCAGACTGGGTGAATATTTTGTCCTTGGAAACTATTCTGTGAATAACTTTGTGCAGCAACCTGAAGAACAAAAATATTCAATGGAACAGTGGTCAAGAAACCTTCCGTTTGCCTGGTCCTGTAACACTGGCAGTCCTCTTGAACATGCCATTACCACTGTGCTTTCAAATTTCAGGCACCTCTTTTTCAATGATACTCCTTAGTCATTTGTACAATAATGCAACAGCCAAGAATTTCTCTGATGCAGAAGAATTGCATTTTAAAAACTAAAAATGTCACTTTATTTGCTGTGTATTTTAGAATCCAGTCTATTTGGGTATTTCTTTGCTGTGTCTCACGACAATATAGTGCATATGTATTGTATTATGAACACATACAGTTACAGTGCAGAATTAAAATGTTTAATAACCAACATGTTTGAAAGTTAGAATCAATTCAGTTTTACAGTACTGAACAGTTATAAAGTGGTGATCTTTTAGCTTGGTGTTAATTGAATTCCAGGCAGAACATCCAAGCTGATGAAACATTTTGGTTTAAATGTTGGCATTTAATAGTTATTGGTTTTGAAAGTCATTTGCAATGCATTCAAGTGGTTTTAATTTTGTTTTTAAATCTTGATTCATTACCTGAAATTGTTGTTGTATATTTTTATAACACTTACCAGTAGGTACTCATAACAGGCACCTGAATAAGCTGTCTAATTTGCTTTATTTAAAAAAGAGCATTAGACCACAAAATTGTTTTTTTCTTTCACAGCTTCCCCCGTTCAATGACAAAGTTTCACGTGTCAGTCAATCCTCAGGTAAGAACAGATTTTAGAATTGGTTTGATCCCAAAATATGTGAGCAAGATGGATGCAAAGGCCTTCTCATTTGTAACTTCCCATTTTGTGAATAGCTGACAGTACTCAGCAGTGTATGTTTGTGATTCCTGCACTGTTCTGTGATGTTGCAATCAGGTTTTGTAATAAAACACCAATTAGATGACATTTGGAACCCGTCCAGGTTCTGTGATCAGATTAAGAAGTGCCTCACATCTAGATGCACAGAGCTTCTAATTAAGAAGCAGTTTGTTTAAAAGGTTAAATGAATCATATTGCAATGGAGTTGGTCTGGTCTGCACAATGATTTAAAACTAAAAAGTGACTGTATTTTTCAAATGAGAAATAGATTTCATTAAGCTTTTCCAACAAGAGGAGACCCAACCATGTGTTTTACTTAATGTAGTTTCAATCCTTTTGTAATTCATTGTGATTCATTTTTCTTGAGAAGCCTTTAATTCCTACTTAAACCTAATGATTTTGAAAAAGAAAATCCTTAATCTTTCTTTAATCTGTATATTTATCACAAGTTTGTATTAATTATTTAGGACGTTACTGTACTCCTGCTGTGCCTTTCCTTACGGAAACGATGAAACTGCAGGTTTGCGGTGAGTTCTGGGTCTGATACAGGGGCCCCTTTTGCTGCAGATTTGAGACCCAGGTCTAAAAGCTGGTGGCTTTCTAAACACTCTGCCTTTTATTCTTTCATCTTTGTCTGTAAGATCTGAAAGGCTTTGCATGCTTAGATGCCATTAAATTTCTCACAGTTATTCTTGAAAATTGCACAGCAGTCCTTCATGGGATTATATTGCATTTCAAATTTTTTACATTTTTCCTTGTTGAATGAGGTATGGCAACAAAGGTGCTTCTGTACTGATTCCTGGGGGTATGGATGATTTAAAGGGATGCTAACACTAGCTTTTATGAAATTTGTCGGGTTTTTTTTTTGCTTTATAAAATTCGTTTCGCATCAGTTTGTGCTTGAATGTTTGCTTTAAATTCGAACCTGCGAACTAACAGAGACCTGTAATTTTTTTTAAATGAAAGGAATGAGTGCCATAGACCTTTTTAACCTTAGGAGTCTTCCTGCTAGTCTTGCTTGGTACCTTTTCCCATTGGTGTGGGGCTGAGACATGGCCCGCTGTTTGTCTTGGTAGCCCAGCATTTCAGAATTTCCTCTTTAGCTTTGGGAAACAGGTTACAATCTGAGCTGTGCTAATTCTCTCTCTATATTCATCTTCATATTCATTCTTCTAGGTATGGTATCACTATCACTGCATCACTATGATTTTTTTAGTCTCATTTAGGACTGGCTTAAAAGGAAGGTGATAGATTGTTAATGCATAAAAAATCTATGCTTCTACGGGGGTTCAACATCCATGGACCCCTCTGCCATCTTTTTAAAAAGGTGATAGCAGGGAATGGGTTGAAATAGATTTACTTAGTAAAATGCCTATAGTGTTTAGCTGATGTTTTGCTTTAAAGTGAAGATAGCACCTCATTTTTCCTCAGTTAATATCTTATTTAAATAAAAATGTATTTCTCCTCCACGGAACTCACTGTTTGTCACTTGTATAAAAGGTTAGAAGTTCCAGTGGGTTTAAAGAGCAGTTTGTTACTTTAATAACTGTTTAATTATATACATTAACAGTATAAAGCAGAGTAGCCTCTGGTTTATTTCCATAAACCAGAGATTAAAACACCAAGAAAAGTCAGTAAATGTTTTAAAATTTGAATGATAAGTTACTATGCTGAAACTTTGTCATATGTCAAACATCTCACAAAGTGTCAAGTGTTTGGTCCTCTTGAACAGTGACAGTTTACACTTAAGTGATGCACAGAGCAGGGGCTATGGTCACCGATGTATTTGTTACCCCCCCCAGACTTGCAGACTTGGAGTTCCAACCCTAATTTGTTTTTTTTGCCAATTCACAGGTGAGGACTATCAGCGCATTGAGTTTGGTGTGGATGAGGTTATCGAACCGGAGCCTGTGGGAGTGAAAGATTCCATGTACAAAGTTTCCAGCACTCTGAACCCCCAGGCTCCAGAGTTCATCCTGGGCTGTCAGCCCTCACAGAAGGTCTTGGACAGCTTGCAGGCCAGCGGCAGCCGCGAGTTCGACTCCGTCGACTGCCAGGATTCGGAGCTCCCGGCCTTGGATGGCAGCGGGGCATGCCAGGACATGGACGGGGCCCCCGGCAGCCTTGGCCCCAGGGAAAGGAAAAAGAAGAAAAAACGACCGCCTGGGTACTACAACTACCTGGAGGGCTCCAGCAGCAGCAGCAGCAGCAACGGGGGCAACAACAACAACAGCAACAGCGGCGGCGGAGCTCAGGCCCACTCCGACGCGCAGCTGGTGGTGGGGCTGGTGAACGGACATGCTGTGGCAACCGCAAGCCTTGGGTCGGAGGAGATTGGCGGGGAACCAGCGGCGGCGGCGGCCGTGTCGGGGGCTGAGCTTCCCAGGGGCAGCCCTGCCAGCGGCGGCGCCCCTGCCGTGGCCGCTACTGGTTCCATCGCAACAGTTTCAGTATCCAACAATCAGAGGACTTGTGAAAGCCCTGATGAATCCTCTTCGGACTTCACTAGCGGAGCTGCGTCATTATCAGACAGTAACAATGCGGTTTCCTCTTCCTCTTCCTCGCATAGCAGTGGGGTGGCGGAGGGAGGCAGGACTGCTGAGCAGCCGCCTGAGCCCTCCTCTCTGGAGAACCCTGAACTGCTAGCCAGCAGGAGGGACAGCCCCAGTCCCACCTCTCTGCTCCTCTCTTCAGCCAGAGCATCCTGCATTGTTGCGACTACTGCTGCTGCTTGCCTCAACGCTGCCAGCGCCTCTGCCACTACTGACGCAGCCCACGCCGCCGCCGCCGCCGCTGCTACTACTGATGAGGAGGAGGGCGGGCACAGCGGGGCTCCCAATGGGCTGCCGGCGCCCGAGCCTCAGGACAGCGGGGAGGCGCCGGAGGACTCGCCCGAGCCGGCCGAGCCGCGGCAGCACCAAGCGGGGGCCCCGGCCGAGGCCAAGCCCGCAGGGGAGCAGGCCCAGTCCCCCCCTCTGCTGGCCGCGCCCGCGGCGGCTCCCAGTGGTGCAGCCAACCCTCCCAAGTCCTGGGCTAGCCTCTTTCACAACTCAAAGCCCTCGCCCGGCGGGCCGGCGGCTTACGTGGAAGTAAAAAGTGCGCCGGCCGCGGTTGTCGCTACCCAGGCTACGGCTCAGGCGGCTGAGAAGCCAGGAGAGGTGATGGAAGGCCCTGTCCACGTGTCTGAGGATCCCATGGCCCCGAAGATTGCAGGTAGTGTACCCCGAGTGTCGCTCGTACACACCCAGGCCTTTGTACATCGAATCTTTACTTCCCCTTAGGTCGTTGTTGTGGCTTGAAGGATACGCACAATGCAGCGCAATGTTGTCTAGTTTGTGCGGTAGGAATTTCAGATGGTGGGGGGAATTGATTATAGTAGAATTGAAATCCATCTCATTTGTAACAGGCAACAAGCCCTTTAAATCCGTTTGCAGTTTGCTTCGCTTCTGCGGATAAAAGTTGGTTCCTCCACAAGGTGGCACCATGGAAGCATTTTCTTTTAAAGATTTATCAGATGCAATATTTGACTTAGAGGTCTTTTAGAGACGCCTTGTGTGACTAGTAAAAAAGCCTTTTTGTTTTTTAAAAGAGAAATACATGAAACAGTTTTCATTATTCTAAACTTCAATTGTGGAACACCTCCTTGAGATGGGCCATTCTGGCTTCGAATGTTGCGTTGCAACAGGTATTGTTACAGCTGTGACTGTGGATTGGGTTTGCCTCAGTGTCCTGGAGGCATGTGAATTACGGCTGTATGACACAAGGTGGAGCTGGAACACTAATAACGGGACTGCTTTTTTCACCACTCGGGTTGGCTTACTGTTAGGGCCTTTCTTTCCCAAACAAGGCTTTTGAACATTTTTCATAACGTGTTTTTGAATTTCAGGCATGTTTATGTTAATGTAGTGTCAGAGCCCTTTTGTCCTAATTGTTACAAACCAAATTAAAACTGATAATATTTATCCGAGCTGTGTTCAAAGGATAGATTGCAAGGTTTATCAGTAGCTTCTTACCGTTAAAGATATTTTTGTTAAACTTTGTCAACCTTGATTGGCGTCAAAAGACAAGCTGTAACCTCTGAACACTATGGTTGCTTTGCTTATGTAGATTAATGCAACTATCTAAACAATCATTGTGTAATTTCTTTTTCTGCTTTTATTTTCTTGTAGTGGAACATTCTTTGCTTCCATCCCCTTATAAGCATTTGTCTCCTACAAGCAGAAATTCTCCGTATCTTTAAGATGGTTTTCAAGCTTGTTCTTCACCTTCACCAGTTGTGCAGTAAAAGTGAATTATCTGCAAATATCTTGAGAAACTACTTAAGTAGCAACACTACTGAGAAGTACTAATTTGGTTCTAAAACTCCTTTTTGTCCACTTTGTGTGATTTGCTAACGGGTAAAAGCCTTGAGCATAAGTGAAGCAGGGATCTAGACTCTCTTTACCCAAAGTCTAATTCTTAAGATGAATACGTTTGCATATTTTGTGAACCTTGAGTTTCCTTGGTGAATAGTTTTTTACTGTACAGTTCTTGGTTTGTCTTGGTCACCAGAGAAAACATTGGTGCATCAGATCTCTATTTTGCCAGAAGTAATTTTACTTAGGTTTAAAATTTGTCTTAATAACCGTGATCAGCATATACATTTTTATGCCACAGTCTGTTGCCACACACAGCACCTGCCACAATCTGTCGAAGGTTAAATATGGCATTCCGATTTTTTAAACTATGGGGGACAGAAGAGTTTTTATAATCAAAAAGTTTAGGAATTCTGTCTGCAGTGGTATATTTCTATTTAGTTGGTATATAGTTTTCAAATCTCCGAGTAAGCTTAAAAAGTGTTGCCCATTTTAATTCTTAAGAAAACACTGTAAAAATGTTTCATTTTGCAAAGCAGACTGACTTTCTATTGCATGTTTTTCTTTAAAAAAGGCATGAAAATGTTATTTTGTTGCGGTAATGATAACTGAAGGCTTCCTGCTGTTTGTCAAGTCTGTCTGTCCTGGGTAATATTGGCTCTTCATTTGGATGAAGATTTGATTTTCATCCTTAATGTATGGTCTTGCCAGAGGTTTTTTAGGTCTTATCTTCTGGAGAGAGAACAAAGATGTTATTTTTTAGTTTATCATATCCTATTAATTTCAGGATGCTTCTAAATAAAGTGCAGTTTGTATTCTCCCCTTTTTTGTTCCCGACAGTTTGTCAGTGTTAGGACTGCCAGATTAACTTGAAAGCTGAAATGAGTAGTTTAACAACCTAGAATTGAAGAATTCTACACTTATTTGGTTATTTTCTCTTTGGTCCACAACAAAACATCTGTTTTGCACACTTACAGAGGGTGTGGCCTTATAGTTTAATAATGAAATGCATGTCATTTTCAAGAAATATTCTAAATAAAACATCAAATATCCAACAATGGAATGCATAGTGAGCATCAAAATCTATTTTATTAATTTAAAAAAGGAACAAAGTTTGGATATTGTTTACTTGATTTGAGTGACTGATTCATTCATTTTTAATGACATGCCCGAGTAACTTTGTTACATAAGCACTCAGTCACATAGATGGAGTTGATTGGGCACAGGTAATGAGGTAACTTAACCTGTTGAAAGTCAAACCAATCAAATCCAAGGTTTGATTTGATTCCCCACTAATCAAGAAAGCAGTGCCTTCTTGTTGTATTCGAGGCTGGTCTAAAACAGTTGTATGCTGTTTGGGATGCTTATTGCCAGGATTTCCTAATCTGATATGGTGTAGTAGCAAAACGCTGTTGGTGATGCATGATCTGGAAGGCCATGAGTCACTACACCTGGCCAAGATATTGGTAATAAGGGGTTTGCTGACAGTTCGGATTTTAATGTTATGGTTGCCCCAAGTTAGCATCTGCTGCGATTGCATTATTTCTCTTAATGTATCAATAACTGAATGTGCATAGGTGACAAATGGTCTTTTTTTATTCTTGGACTTGTTTCTCATGTCAAACTAAGGGCAACACTTAAGTATAGCAATGTTATTAAGCCACAATTTTGTATGGAATTTTCACAAAATGATCAACTGTATGCTCGCTGATCAGAAAAGCGTTATCTAATGCATTGGGCTTCTGTGAGCTGCACGAGCAGCTTGAATGGGACAGTCACCAAATTGCATCTCATTGTTCCTGACCAGCTATCTTCATTTAAGGCTAACTGGTGAGAAAAGGGTATGTGAGTATATTGTGCCTTCCACCAGTTTTAGACAGGATTGACATCGGGAGGTTTTTTTGGCCCACCCCAATGAAAGTGGTGGAAGGACATCTTTTTATGCTCTTCAGGCCGGCCATAACAGCACCTGCCCATGAGACCTTGTTTCACTGGAGCTTTCTAATATTTTGGCCAGTGAGTTTATTATTAATATTATAATTAATTTCTAATTAATTAACCACTGTGCACCAAGGTTAAAATGATTTTGACAAAGTCCTATAACTTTGGGTGATGCTTCAATTGTGATGTGTGGTCCATTAAAGCAAGCTGTGTACCATAGAGAAAATGTATTACAGATTGACTTTGCTATTTGTGTTTTCTCTGTATGTTGTCCTTTTTGTATTAATCATGTTTCCTAATGTGTAGGTTTAACAAAGTAAAACATGCAAATGTATGTACTAGCATGGACTGTTGCACAAGAAAGGAATAACTAAAGAGATGTTCGTAATAACTTTTAGGACCTTTGTGTTTTACTCATAGGATTTACCTTTGTGACTTTGGTTTCTAAATTATATTGTTTGGGAACTCTTGTGCTCTGTTCTGTATAGCATAAAAATATTAATGTTATTCTCAGTGTAAATAGGAGGGAAACTCAACTTCATTGTTGTATTTCTTCACATCCTCAGAAATGATAGAGAATGTCAAGTTGATACACAAACCAGTGTCTTTGCAACCCAGAGGACTGATCAACAAGGGGAATTGGTGCTATATCAACGCTGTATCCTTTTATCTGTTTCTTCACTCACAAGATTGTGGTTTGACATGTGGTTTGACATATGGGTGGTATTCGTTTTTTGCAATTAAACTCTAGACAGCTTCAAGGTCCGATACTAGAATAGTTGTTCCATCGTGACTCAGGTTGGAATTAAAGTTCATGTTGAAGTGAATAATACCTTAATAGTACAGTTAGAGTACAGCAAAAATGTCATCAAAAACATTAAGCAAACTTTTTCATTTGCCAACTAGGATTACTTGCAGTTTTTTCTGTTTCTGTCATGAGTTTGAACTATATAGGAAATGAACTCTATACCTTGAGGGGGAGCAGGTGTCCCAGTCTAGAGACCAGATAATATTTCACAACAGTATTACAGATTATTACTCAATTCCATTTAACTGAAATTCTTTTAACTCTTTCATTACACAACCTGTACGGACCAGCTTCTGTTACTTTTGTATGTGTGGGCAGCTGATGGCAGGACCTCAAGGGTGTATCTGTCACATGTGTTGGTTGATTGGTCGCTTGGATGTCAGTGACCACTGACTGATCTTCAAAGCTAGTGTCTTTGGCAGCTGCTGTTTGTCATGACGGCTTCTTGAATTTTATATTTGTTATTGAGTACTTTTGTAACTGGACAGACAATACAGCTTAGGACAGGAGTCTTGCAGGTTTGTTTAGATCTTGACTTTGTATATTTCACCTTTTCTAAATCTTTTCACAATACAGCTGACCCAGAATATTAATACTTTTTGCATTAACTTGGCAATTCTATGGTCAGTTGTTTTTGCAGCGTTTCCTGGATGCTTTTGGCATTTGTCTGCATTTAGGAAAAGTAAACCCAGCATGAACTAAAATAGCTCAGCAAGAGTTTAAAGGTCTTTTCAGGAGCTTACTCAAGGTGCAAGTCATTTCAAGTGCTTTCTGAAGACATTTCCTTTGTATTAGATAAGTTATTTAACACAAAGCTCATATGTGATGTTTAACACTGGGTGTTCAAGTAGTTGATGGATTAATTGTCATGCCAGTGGCATTTTTATGGTGCTTGGCAGGGATGTTGACAGCTCTCGAGTTGTTTTTCTGTGACGTTCTATCCCTAAGACACTGCAAGCTCTAATTGCTTGCCCACCAATGTATCACCTGATGAAGTCCATTCCCATGTTCAGTGAGACACAGCGGCCCTGCAGCTCCACTCCCATGATTGACAACTTGTAAGTACTGAATGTTCCAGTTTTCATGTTTGATCATGATAAAGATTGGTGTGGAGTTGTAATGTCAAACAAAGCAAGCTTGAAATGTGTATCTTTAGTTTTACTTTTGGTGTCCAAAATGATTGGAGGTTCCCTTGACGTTATTTGCCAAGATTTTGGTCCTTCCTGCTGCACCACTTAATGTTTAGAGCCTGCACGCAAACATTGAATGAGTTTAGCTTTTTTCAAGCGCAATTCTTTCCGTTAGTACAGCCCTTAAAGGTGCTTCTTTTTAAATGTTTTAAAATTGTTTGTGATAGCTCCAAAACAAACTTTAATGGAGGTACTACATACATATTGTCACCTTTTTGCCCTGAGTATTGTTTAATAAGGACAAACGAGCCAGAAGTGGTATGCTATAGCTTCCGAGACATGGGTGAATGTTGGCATTTTTCAGCAGGTCTTTAACAAGACCATCTTAAACTTAATAATTTATTAAAAAGAGCCTATGGTGCCTGTAGGAATGTTTTAAAACTACAGAGAGCAACAGTCTGAAATTTGTCTTATTAAGACTACAATTTATATTGCAGTGTCCATCTTGTGAATGAGTTCAGTAATATGCCTGTCCCTTCTAAGGCAAAGCAACAAGGTAGGTCCTTGAATTACTAATTTCATATATTTCTATTACTTGTCGCTGATAATTAGGTAGTGTCTTTGATGTTTGTTTTGTGTTTTTATGTATTGTAGCAGCTGGAGAGAAAATAATGAAAGACATTCGACCAGGAGCTCCTTTTGAACCCACTTATATCTACAGACTACTCACAGTCATAAAGTCTAGTCTCTCAGAGAAGGTAAGTGATTGAGCATTTCATAAGTCTCTTAAGGCAGCATACCATGGTTTTTCATGTTATGCTGAAGATTTTGAAATCAGCTATGATGTTTTATATTGGTTATGTATTTTTCACTGGAGGGCATGCTTCCTGGACAGATCTCAATACCTATAACATAGTGGGACTATAGCCAAGCTTTCATGTTGTATGTCTACATCAGTAGTTGGTACTTTTTAATCAACTCTGGTATTTAAAACCATGCAACTCTGGGATTTGAAACCACATCACATACCGCAACGCTCCCATTCTTGTGTTCCATTGGGATTTCACACACTGTCTTAGCACATTTAGAGGACTTACCTGTCCGTGCAGATGAGTTCTGTCTGTACCTGCTGGGTGAAAGTATGTGCAAGTAAAGTATACCAGCTTTGCCCTTTATTATTCCAGTAGCTGTCTTGCTTAATCCCGGAAAGTCTGCAGTCATTAATCTAATTAAGATGTTCTTTATCTTGCGTGTTCCTCAGGGTCGTCAGGAGGATGCGGAGGAGTACCTGGGCTTTATCTTGAATGGACTACATGAGGAAATGCTGGCCCTGAAAAAGCTAATTGGACCACAAGAGGAAAGTAAGTAATTGCCTTTTTTTTCTTTCACAAGTATAGTAGAGCCCACTTGGTAAGAGCACAAAATGTGACTGCTGTTGATTTGTGAAGTTGTGCCTAGCATTTCTCACAGTGTTCTCGTGCTTGCCCACTTGTAGCATTGACGCAAGCTGCTGCAGAATTTTTAAGTTGATTGCACAATACAGTCATAGTTGAGGTTTGAAGTTTCATTTTGACTACTATGGATGCTTTTGATGCTTGTGAACAGAAGTTTCCACAATAAATGGCCCAGAGCCCCAGCTAGGAGCTGAAGAGGAAAACGCAGAGAAGGAGGAAAATGGCAGCGAAGACGAATGGGAACAAGTTGGACCCCGAAACAAGAGCTCAGTGACACGCCATGCAGACTTCATTCGCACTCCCATAACTGACATATTCGGAGGACACATCAGGTAAAAGAAAAGGCAGATGGAGTATGCGGTTGCATGGTTTAGTGTTTAAGTCTAAGCGTTTAAGTGTCCTGCTGAGTCTCTAATACTCCTGGAAGTCATCTCAGTGTGGCAGACTTCAGGTTTTGCAAAAAAGATCTGAAAGTGTAGAAACCTAAATGGATGCCGATACACAAAGGGACATTCAAGAACTAATGTTTTTCTAAACGAAGCACATGTTTATAATAAAATTGAAAAGAAAACCTGTGATCAAGTTCATTGGTCAGTACATTGTTTGACTACTTTCAGATTTAATTTGATTCTAATAGCATGCCCATTCCCAGATTTAGGTGAGGGTTCCATTCCACAGCGCTTTACGTAACCCCAATTTTACACCAGCCTAAAGCAACCCCTTCTTAGCTGTGGTGTGAGCACAATTGCCATTCATGATATTTCTAAATAAAAACATTTTATAACTCCATTATTAGAATAACTAAACACCAAATGTAGCATACTTTTACAAAAAATGTTAAATACATTAAGCATTGGAGAATTTCCTTTTATCAAATGTATACTTCACGTTTCATTACCCTTCACTGTACTGTTCATAAATTTTAGATGCACAGTAAATCTAATAAAATTACTTGGTTGCTTCACTGCCATGATTGCAGTCTGGGTTGCTAACAATTGTCCTAAAAAAAAAGTGTGGGGTGACATGCAGAGGTCTCCCCATGTCTGTGAAAAGAAAGCCAGACCAAGCTTAAAGTGGGAGTCCTGGTAGGTGCTGGAGGTGACCATGTTACACGTCCTTCGTGCCAAGGATCTCTATACATTGCTTTTTATGCATCTCATGTAAACGTTCCATTACTAGAATTTCATTATAGGACCCATGGGATTTTTATGTAAAGTTGAATTTCCGTATGTTGAGTCATGTGCATCCGCTCCCTGTGTTACACATATCTTCTGTAAATTGGATTTAAACATTGTAATCTTATGACACTATGCCATTAATATGTTGGAAAGAAAAGACAGCAACGACATTCAGATTCACAGGACCTTTGCTCTGGATTAATATGGATGTATCGCGGAACTTAGCTATTTGCAATTCAGTAGGCCTCACAGCATAGTGGTCTTGAGCCAGACTAATGAAAAGGCTAAAATTGAAAACAATTGGTATGGAGTATCACAAAACCGGTTAGGCTGGGATAACTACTGCTTCTGTGGATTGCTAAATTAATTCTTTGAAAAACCACCATCATGCCTTGTGTAATTACTCATTGTTTTAAATTTATACCACAAAACTGAAAAGTTGGATAGGTTTATCCTTTCTCAATTTCCGCAACATTGCATCTCATTCTGGTGATTGCAAGTAATTAGCTTGGCTGGCAGTTCAAGGCTGTTTTATTCCCGTGCAGCTCTGGGGGGTCTTTTTTTAATGAATCTGAGTTTTCAGAGAATAAAGTTCTTGTTCTTTCACTGAGCATTGCCTAAAAGCTGTATCTAGGGGAGGTCGGTCCCCTTCTTCAGGCCGTCCCTGTGCTCTTTGCTATTTGGTGTGTGTTCTAGTGGCAAAACCTAGGCTTGTTAGCGAGTTTCTGTCCTCACCCTCTCATCAGTGAATGCAGAAGGCTTGTTCTGTCCTTTAGGTCGGTGGTCTACCAGCAGAGCTCGAAGGAGTCGGCGACGCTGCAGCCTTTCTTTTCTCTACAGCTGGACATCCAGTCTGAAAAGATCCGCACTGTGCAGGAGGCCCTGGAGACCTTGGTGGCACGCGAATCCGTTCAGGGATACACCACTAAAACCAAGCAGGAGGTGGGGATCAGGATCTCTTTCCCCCTCGCTCCAGCAGGGGTGTGTGATTCCCTTTCTGAGATCTAAGTACAGTTTGCATATGGGGAAGGGGTGATGTTGTTTGCCCTTTTGTTTTAAGTGCATGTTTCTGATCATATTAAAGTGTTTATTTCTTTGTGAAATGGGGAATGTAATACGGTGATACCTTGTCATGCAGTTTTAATTTGTTCCTTGAAAACCGCTCGTAATTTGAAAACCCGTCTAACGGAAATTAAATTCCCATTACTTCCAATTTATAATCTCTGATTCAGAAACTCGGGAATGTTCTCTCAAATGCCCAGACTTCACCTTTAAACAGCACAGAATGGCACAGAATGGCTCATGATTAATTATTGGCAGTGCCTCCCAAAAGCCCAGCTTGTAAGTGCTAAATCTGGTTGTTAGATGAAAAACCAGGAATTGCTACATCTCATACACAAACTTGCATAGCGGTTGCTCATATAGCAAGGGATTACTGTATCTGGTAAGTGTTCAATTTACCCATCCTTTACTAGGATCAGGGAATTGCTGAAACACTTGAGCATGTATGAACCATAAGAATCCCCTTTTGTTCACATTTCGTGTACCATCTTTTTCTGCATAATGCATTTTTTAAATTTTCTACAGTGTATTTTCTGATCTTAACCTGAAGTTCAATTGAACTTTTTTTCAAAGCCTATTCGTTCCAGAAATTGGAAACAGATATTTGTCTTGGAACTTCTCAATTTTTTTCCCAGCCGTGCGCCTTATTGTACTTAAACCCTTCTAGGAAAAGAGGTGTGGATGGCAAATCCTTTAGAATTGTGTGTATGTGTTTTGTGACCTCATAGTAAGAAAAAATAAGGTTGCCAGCAGAGCTCAGTCTGGGGTACATTTTCAATCTGTCATTGGAGCATGGAAAACTGTTAATAAATAAGGGAAACATCTGGAGGCCAGCTGCACATTTTTCTGTGGTCCTTACACTGTTTTTTTGCTTCCATCTTTATTTTCCTGAGATTTTTTTCGTATCAAATATTTAATTAAAAATCTGGCAATAGAACGATTTTGCTGTTTTGCAAGATTGTGGTTGCATCTGGTTTAAATTAAATTGAGCATTTTTGATGGTTTCTTGAATGCTTCTAATGAAGTTGTATTAAAGTTTACACAACTGCTAGCAGGAGGGCCTCGCACAATGGGGTTTCGTGGGCTTCCGGTGTTTTGAGCCTGACACGTCGCTAGCCGACTGGGACCAGGATTCCCCAAGCGCAGATGCCAGATGGACTCTTGGCAAAGCTCTATCATTTGTGATTTGTCCCAAGTGCCTCTGCAGGCTTGTCATCTCTGCGAGAGTTGACTCTCCTTCAGTTGGTGCTGATGCACCTGTAGGTCATTATAGAGCTTGTAGCAAAAGATTAGTACCACAATGAGTGGGCAGATTAGTTTGCCATAGAGCAGGTGATTGGAAATTAAATGAATTGAGTTTCATGCTTTATTCTTCTTTTAGACAAATTGCAGATTAAATTTTATATTTGTAAGGCGGCCCCAGGTTAGCTGCAGCTTGTGTTTGTGAACTGCTTTAGAAGCACGGAAGTCTGCTTTGTTAATTTAACTGCGAGGAGGTGGGAGGACTTTGAGGTGAAGCGCTGAATTGCGATAGCAGCATTGGAAGCAGAACTGCATGTTTGTTTTTGTCATTGCTTCCTCAAGTTCAGTGTCAAGCCGAAGGCTGAAATTCAAACCGTTTATCTGCATTATAATTTTAAGAAACTGGAATGTGCTTTAGGAGCATAAGCAAATAGGAAATACTTTTTTTTTCTCCCCCTTTAGATTGAGATCAGCCGGAGAGTGACTTTGGAAGAACTTCCACCTGTGTTGGTCCTGCATCTCAAAAGATTTGTTTATGAGAAAACGGGGGGGTGCCAGAAGCTGGTGAAGAACATTGAGTACCCCGTAGACCTGGAAATCAGTAAAGGTATTCGATTGACATATCCTTCACCTTTCAGCTTATTGTGGAACCTCCTTGTTCTACAAGCTTAATTCGTTTCTCGAAAACTGCTAGTTAGGTGAAAACTCGTGTAACAGAAATAAAATGCCCATTAGTTCAGTTATAATCTAATTGGTGGCAGAACTCTAAAATGTTTCCTTAGACATCCAAATTTGTCCTTAATATAATACAGACTGGTACCTAAGTAAACAATAACATCATTTAATGGTTTAATTGTTAAACATGGTTAGTTATTGACGTATCATGCTTAAAAGCATTAGCTGATGCTTGAACAATAGGAAAACACTCTGGTTCATTTATGGTACATGATGTTATAGTCATGAGCAAATATGTACACATTAGGTGTTATTCTTTGCTATATGCACTTAACACACACAGGCCTTTATTTAAAACTACAATGGAATAAAATAAATTCCTTTTCTGGAAGAATGCTAGAAAATAAAGCCAGCTTGTAATAGTGAAAGTCTTGTTAAATTAATAAACAGGAATTACTATGGTGTATAAACAAATTCGGATAGCAGTTCCTCGTATAGTAAGGGGTTAATGTACAGTAAAAGTAACTGAGATGATTGGTGATGTAGCCTGTTTTAAAGACATTCTTGACAATTAACTGACAAAATAATGTGCCTCCCCCCCATGTCCAGTCAGTCAAGTCCAAGATGAAACCACTAAACTGTATGTGGTGTATCATCAGCTTCCATCAGATTCTTGCACATAAGTGACCATTATCGCAGCCAGTAAGCCAAAATTGATTGATGTGGCTTAGGACACCCTTTTCTCTGCAGAGGAAACATTATGCAAAATCTTCAGCTATTAATAGCATGTCTCTACAGAATGATGTGTAATTCAGTGTGTGTACAAAAGTACATTTTAATCTTGTTTTTGCCCATGTTTACAGTATAAGGCTGTTTACAGCTGACAGATTGTGAACACTATTGCTTGGAAATACTTATATGGTGTTAGTCCCTTTGTAGTTCCTCTTGCCTTTTGGGTCACTCTGCCAGAATGCAGAATATGCTGCTATGCTCGTTGTGTTCAATGTCTTTGAATATGTAACTTTGAATAGCAGGCACTAACCCTAATAGTTCAAATAAGGAGCTGTGTCAGCATGCTTAGGCTGCAAAGGAACAAGTAAAGGTTTATTCCATGCTGAAAAGAGAAGAAAAGAAACATTTTCAGCTGTGGAGTCTTCTTCGGGTGTCCCCATGTCAGACACCTGAAGAAGACTCCCACAGCTGAAACGTTGTTTCTTCTCTCTTCAGCATGGTATAAACCTTTACTTGTTCCTACTAACCCTAATATTTTGTCCCAGGATTTAAGGGTTGTTAAGCATTTTCCCAGGCTATTGATATTTCAATTTTCAGGTTTTGGCATTTCTTGTTTTGAAATATATGAGCTTTCAGAAAAAACTTCAGAAAAACATCAGCATTGTTTGCTTCTTGGTTTGATAAAGTGGCCAGGGTTCCACGAATAGTGGTACTTAGCCAGATGTGGTCGGCTAGTGGCGTGATATGACCTAGGCTCAAACACATGAATGTAAAACTCAACCTGTCCCTAGGTAATTCTCCAGGTATCTGTTTCTTGTACAGCAAACTGTTCCTGCTTATGCTACTATGCTAAATAATTTCAAGCATGGTATGCTTGTTTATTTGAAAATTGAACGTCTCCCTGGCCACTTTTCCCTGTGATTTCACGCTGCCCTGAGAACCTCAGCACTAATTGTAATGCCACGTTTGTATCTTTTTTGCATTTTGTATTGATTGCGTTTTTGCCTGTGCAAGGTTGTGAACCTTATAGGTCCAGACTTCCTTTGAAGACTTCATACCTTTAGTAGGTTTCTAGCATTTAAGTTTTACTTCTGTTACCTTTTCAGACCTCCTTTCACCAGGGGTCCGCGGCAAAATTTTCAAAGGCCAAAGAACATACAGGCTCTTTGCAGGTACAGTATGTTTTTATGTGTCTAAACAATTCTTAGACCAAAGCTTCCCGTCCTGGAAAAAAATGCTTGAACATTGTTTTTGTTCTGGTATTTGAATGTTTCACATTTTGAGCTTAATCAGCCTTCCTAGCTAAACATAACAGGTTGGTATGAAGAGCTGCCACCATAAAATGGAGCAGTCCTAATATCAGACTTTATAGAATGCTAGTCAAATGCACGGTGATAGTTCTTTCGCATATCTGTTGCAACTACTAGAAGTCCAATGTGAATTTTTGGTTTTCCCACTTTGTACGGTGTGGATTCTTTTGTAGAAAAGAATGGGTGTTACCCATCTTTGTTCAGTTATTTCACCCTTTAAGAATACGAAATAATTTTTAGTGCTGCAGGACTTTCAAATATTTCTTCCAGTTCAGCAAATCAGGTATTATCTGATGTTTCTGAATCTTGGAAGAAGTTGTTCAATACTTTAAGGAAATACTTTGGTGTTGTATTTGTCACAATTATAAATATTTCACTCCATAAACATGGAGATTCATGTTTGAAGTTTGGAAGGCTAACTCGAGTTGCCAAAACCTAGTTTCATCCAGATTACACAACCTTGATTAAATGTAAATGCTTTTCTAGCTAATGACATGGTTGCACATACTAGAGTGCAGATTAAAAAATGGAGTTCAATGTTCAAAGAAACCAAGAAATAAAAAGACTGTTGCGTGATTGCATGTGATTGTAATCCAGTATGAAACTGCATATGTACCACATTCAATACACCACATCTGAATTTTCTTCGTCCAGCTATCTTGAGGACTGAATTATCTTGGTTCCTTTTTGAACAAAAGTCTCTTTTGGGAATATTGACGGTATGGTATCCATTGGAAACTGTAACAATCCAATACATTTTTCCAAGAGCTTCAGCCAACAGCAAATTTTATTTAGCCCTTGATTGGTCTTGGAACTTTTATTCACTATGGGGAAAGTATTACAATCAGCATTTAGTTTAAGAATCTAGTGCTTATAACAATTAGTAGTTTTGAAAGCGTTTTTTAATACTGCGTGTCACACACTGTACTTAGTTCTCAACACCGTTACCATAATTGCTCCACATTTTGCTCCTGTGTTTATAGTTTAAGAAAAGTCTTATCTAAGCCTAACCGCATCATTCTTTCCAAACTACAAATCTAATTGGAGTGGGGTTTGTTTTGGTGGAAACAAAGAGAGTCTCCCGTTCATCTCTGAGAGATGCCATCTCTAATTACTTTGTTCTGGTAAAGAAATCTAGGATGTTCGAAGCAATTCAGAACATATGTCGGTGCTACATTTGTCCTTTAGTAAGCGATTAACCACTTCACTTTTTTGTGCAGATTTGCACTGGTTTCCTTTTCTCAGAATTGCACATTTTTAATGGTGACAGTAACATGCAGATTTGTCATTTATGCTTTTGGAATACTTGGTGTTGGTTGTACTTTTGTAAGTCATTAGTTATTACCTATCAAGTAGCAAATAATTGGTGAGTAATTCTCTCCCAGTATTAGAGTGAGGTGGGCATGTGGAAGTATTGATTCCTTTATAGACTTACAGAGCTACGTAGTCACATGAAAATAAGCTTATTGATACACTTGTGCTAGACTACTTGCTACATTGAGGTGAAAATATTTCTAGTAGGTTTGAAGTAAAAGACTGTTAATATTGAAGATTTATTGACGACAGGACCTCCTGTCCCAGTGTCAGCAGTATGTACTGTTGAACTCAACTGTGGCTGTTCAGTGTGTTCAATAGCTCTGCTGTAATGAGCACACATTACTGCTGTACGTGGCAAGAGTGCCTTGTCTGCTTTTAGCACACAGAACCAAAACTAAGCTTATTTTAATGTTACTCAGTGGTATTATTTTTTGAGCAGCAGAAAAGGATCCCTTTTCAGACACTGAAAGCGTAATATACGTTTTTCTTGTGCTTTAGCAAACGCACATTGAGGTAAATTTCGGTTTTAAAGCTGTATTTTGTAAACCTCCAGGGATATTAACACAGAAAAATAAAATATTCCAGGTTCGATGTGAAATCCACTCCATTAGATAGCTTGGAAGTAATCTGTAGTATAGCCTTTTCATAATTACACTGGGTTGAACTTCATCAGAGTGAATGGTTGTCAACCATTAAAGTTCCAATGTGCTTTTTGCTTGAGTTATCTTTGTCTTCCTTGCAGTTGTTTATCACCATGGGAACAGTGCTACGGGCGGCCACTACACCACGGACGTCTTCCATATTGGTCTTAATGGCTGGCTGCGCATTGATGACCAGGCAGTGAAAGTGATCAACCAGTTCTTCGTGACGAAGCCGACTGCGGAGCGCACGGCCTACCTGCTGTACTACCGCCGCGTTGACCTGCTGTAGAGATCACACGCCACCTTCTCAAGAACACTGCCCGACTTCTCTTCCTCCCCCCTGCCCTTCCTTTGCTTTTCCCCGAGAGCCGGCTTTTCCAACATCTCCTTTATTTTTCTTTTTTGGGGGGAAAAAAAAACAGGCTGAAATACATTGCAGAGACGGCTTAGTTTTGTCTGTTCAGCGGTGGGTTTTAAATGCGGGAAGAACAGAAACCATCGGATAGGGGATTGATGGACGCCAAGGACGTGAGATCTATCCTTTTATCCCTAGCCTCATGAACTCTGGGAACATCGTGTTCACAAGAAATGTCAACATTAACAGTTGAGGCTACAGTTGTGGGACTGGTGAAAGTTTTATTTTTTTATTTTTTAAGCAGAAAGGCAAATTTTGCCTTTTAGCAAGGGGAGTTGACAGTTAAATCAGTTTTGCAGCCTCCGCCTGTTCAGTTTGCCTAGTGCAAAAGAACCTTGCACCAGCAACAACATTGTATAGATCTTAACGTATGAATATCTGAGAGCTTTGTTTCCTAACTCCAGAGAAGTTGCTTCTTTTTGTCACCATCACTTTCTCCTTTCCTCACCTTCTCCTCTTTAAGCTTTTTAATCTAGGTAACATTTGAGCCATTGATAGAGGAGACAGACGTTACCATGTGCTGAAAAAATGCTTCTTTGTTTGAGGGAACCCTGCTGTGTGGTTTCTGGGTATAGAGTTAGAAAAAGAATCTAAACATTAAAAATGCGCTTTAGGGTTAAAGGCTTATGTGCACGTAAATAAAGATAAATGTGGATGTGCCGAAGCACATTATTTTGCAGTTAACAATGTTAAAAGTTAAAAGCTGGGTGATGGTCACTTTATCCCACTCCCTGGGGAGCTCTGATAATACTGTGTACACAAGCTGGAGAAAAACCAATGAAGATTGAAATATTCCATTACATTGTCTGGCTTTGTTGACTTTTTTCCTCCCTCCTCCTCCTCTTTATCCCTCAACATTCTAAAGATTTACCTGCACACACAGGTCCCCGGTATTGACCTCTGTGTGCAGGTAAATTTCCAGACTTCTCACCCAACTCATGAAAAGGTCATAGAAAGGATGTAAAGGTTTTCTGTTTGGTGTGGAGGTGTACACCTGGTGAAGGCTGACTTACCATTCAATTGGGGATTTGCAGGGTGAGGAAGAAGTCACTGTCGGCCACACCAGTATGCTTGACGGTTGATTGGCATCAATAACATGAGGCGTGCTTCTGGATGAGACGGAGACACTTGGACTTTGGGAACACGTATGCAGCAGTGCAATGTCGACTGCATGGCTGTGCTCTTAAAACTTTCCATGGTGTCAAAAGAGCTCTTGAAATCTGTTTCCTTGTGTTCCTGAGACCTTCCTTATTCATTGATTGTGTTGATTTGAATTTAAGTCGATTTTAAATGCTTCATGATGTCCAGTGAGTTTTGCCCAATTGTATAAGCTTGTGTTTACCAATATTTTTTCACCTTTTACTTCAGATTTGGTATAATTTAGATTTTACCCAAGGTAAGCACAACAACGAATAAAATTGTACAAGTATATTGATGTTGATCATATTTAATCTTTTCAACACCTCACACCTTTCTTAATACCAAAATAGTGTTTACATGCTTTTGTTTTCTGCCATAATTGTGCTTGGGCTAAGTCTATGCTGGATTGTTGTAACAAAAGGGACAAATCGCAATTTAACTAATCAACTTAAAATATTCAGAATACATGTCATTATGTCTCTTTGCTGATTATATATTCTTAAATACGGTAATGTTGCTTTGTGGTCAATATTGTTAAGTATTTCAGGGTGTTCATGCATGTCCCTAGCAATCAGCAATGACATTGGTCACAAGATCACCTACTGGGCAAATAAAGCGAGGCACGTGAACTTCTGGCAACAGGTCCTTTGTGAGAGTAATGATCTGCATAATTTCAACGCTACTGTTTTTCTTGCAACAAAGGTTTGAGGAGGTCACTTAGCCAGTGTTTCTTGGTTGGTAGTTTACGAAGTTAAAATCATTTTTAAATTATCCCAAAATTTGAGGCCTCAGCAGCTTTTCCGGATGCCCACAGCTCTGTGCAAAGAAGTGTTTCCTATTCTGGTTGCTCTTCTTTGAACTCTTGAGGATGCATCTTTTCTGTTGTATGGTGATCAAAATTGAAAACAACATTCTAAGTGAAACCTTACTAGTGCATCGTACATCTTAAGCATTACCTTATTGGTTTTAAATACCTAGCTTCTTGACATACCCAAGCATCATTTGCTTTTTGTTTCTTCCCCCAGTTTTAATCTCATAGAATAATCTACGTGTGAATGGGATCTGGGAGTTTTTCTGCAGCTGAGAATCTTCCCTTCAATATTTATGGCAAATTGCTCCTACTAGTGTGGGTCATGTTGCACTTATCAATGTTGATTTCATGCCCAGTTCATGACTCTTGATGTACTTTTTGATTCCCTTGACTCATTTTGTTTGCCACTCTCCAATTTTGTCATTATAAAGTTAACTGGTTTGCTAACTTTATATTCAGAATATAAAACCGTGTAGATCAGAAAGGGCAAAGGGCCTTAAATGGATACCTATGGCACACCACTTCTTACATCTACACAAACGTGGGGTCTGACCCTGAAGATGAAATGTTTTGTGTTTAATTGGTTTTCTGTGCATGTGCATTTTACCTTAGGCTTTTTTCCTTTAACAATTCGATAATCAGTCTTTAATGAGGGACCTTATCAGAACATTTTTAGAATTCTAAATAGTGTCACAAGCATTAGAGCTATCTCCTGTGTTTCTTGTTAGAAGAATTCCAGTAAGTTAACTGAAGATGACCTTTTTTTGCATTAAAACTCAGTTTCCTTTGTTATACTCAAATGTTTATAACGGCTAATTGTTTTTCCAAAGTTAGGCTCACAGATGGAAACCCTGCAAACGTAAGAGAATTAGAAGTGTAGAGATAGACACTCCACTGACCCACCCCTTTAAGCATTTTCTGAACACGTACTAAAAAATAAATTGACAATCTTGCAAGCCTGCTAGATTCTGGCCAAGATGCAGTAGAGTTTGCTGTGTCATAGAGAGGTTAAAGTCCTGCCTGACTATTCCCACCCTACCTTTTACAGGTCTCGGCCAGTAGTATGCCACAGCCTGAGAATTCCCATTCCCAGTTCCATTTTTTTTAATGATGTAACCCAGCCTTACACCCGCGATCACAGAGCTGAACCTTGGGATGTGACAGGACCTTCTCTTTCTAAATCCACCTAGACCATCTCCTAGAATGCCTTTGTTTTCTTAGTGTTATATTTAGCTCTTATTTCCAAAACCTGACCTGTGACACGAGTAAATCTGGTCCAGAGTATACCTGCCTTATTTGGTGCGTTGTTCATTTCTGTGTTATTAATGCAACTCTCCAGACTGTGAGTACTGCTTCAGCAATATCTAAGGGAAGATATCAGGACCTGGTGATTTATTAGTTTTTAGCTGCCCTAGACCCTGTAAAACTTCGTCAGCTATGCCAAGTTTACCCAATCCTAAGAGTTTCTGTAACTTGCCCTGTTATTGGCAATGCCTATTAAAACTTGTGAAATATTTTTCAGAATGTTATTTTTGTCACTGTCTTAATCCCATTATCTCAGACTTTATTACTATTGTAGTTCTAAAGTAAATGCTTTGAATTTTTTCTTTAATGCAACACTTTTCCCTCTCCCTTTTAGAATTTTTTTTCCTACTGTGCCTGAAGTCTGTTATACTCTTTCTGACTTTGAATATTGGGCTCTTCTGCACAATGTAAAGAATTCTCCTTCAGTTTTACTTAGTATCTCCATTAAAACATTCAGGTCATGGTTTCTTCAAGATGAACTTAATTGTTTAGGAATATCTGTTCCGAGCCTTTTTTACTCTTAATTGCTGATTCACATTTTAGAGATTGAAAATATACATTAAAATTTACCATATAATGGTCATGATTTTCCGGTGGTTCTGTTATATCTGTTCTCTAAATTAAGTCCTAGTTGGTTAGAACAGATTAGGTCAATAAGAGTCTGTCGTCATTGGTGCTTACAGAATCGCAGCTGTTAACTATTTTATCTGTCAATGGTTACTTACCAGGATATTGTTGTACTACTCGGATTTGAAATTGGCCCAGTTAAATTTACGCACTTGTAAAAAAAAAAAGTCCCTAAACAGATTAGTCGTGACAGAAAAGGTGAAGAAATTATTTAAAATAAGTTTCCGCGCCCCTCTTTTAAGCTCGGTCTTCCGTTCGACTGTAGTGCTGAATGAAAAGACCTGCACCAGTGCCAGCCTGTTGAAACTCCCCCTGTTTAAACCAGGCTGGTGGCAGGTGCTTCGTTCTGTTTGGGAGCTTGAAATGCTGCAGTGAAGTAGCTGAAAATCAAGGCATAAATCGGACAAAAGTCTAATTGTCTGTGTTGTGCATCTCAAATAATGTTAGTCCAGTTATCATGTAGTGAACGCTTTTCTAAAGAATGTTTTTTTGTAATATGGTAGCAAACTAAGTTTTTTTTTCTTAACCTAAGGAGGCTTTTGGTTCTTGTGCGCAGTGCTGCTCCGAGAAAGAAGACAGGTGTTTGTGTTATGTTCTAGCAAATATTGATATTTTTAGCCCTGAAACACTTTGTAATGCCCACAAGTAAATTTAGTCATATAAACTAATACTGGATTAAAGTTAAACACCGTTCTCTTAATTTAAATTGTGTATTTTTTCTAAATGTAAAAGGTAACAGAATCCAAGGATGTTTATACACAATTAGCTATGTTTTGTAACATTGACAGCTTATTTTTAGAAAAACATGCAGTGCAATCTTGAAGGCTTCATACTGTACACTCTGCTCTAGTTCCAGTTGATATGTTTAAATACAGTGATGCAAAACAAAATCGGTGTTATAGGTTTTCTTCCACTTGTAGATCCTGTATCGCATTTTTTTGCTTTCCTCCTTTTTAAGCCACCATCCATACCTGCTAATTTCTGATTGAATGTTATGGAACCTCTCTGTTTAAATTAGCTGAGAACTGTAAGATTTATTTCATGTATGAGCACTAAAATTAAAGGTAGGTATTTGACCATAGCATTGTCTTTCTGGGAAAAGAAGAGGAGATGTATAGTTTGCATTTTCTGAAAGTATTTAAATTGTAAATCTTAGTGCATTAAAGGTGAAGATTTGGGTTTCCTTAACATTTTGAATTTCTAAACAGATTAAAAAAGGCAGATTATTTATTCTGGTGTTTATGTATTCTAAACAATTCTCTACTCTCATGATTTTCTTTCCCCACATGGAACTTCCACCTAATTTCCCATCTAAAAGCATTGTAGCCATGTGTGCTTAAAAATGGCACTGATCTCCTGAGTGCTTTTCAGGTTTCTCCTCATGTGCTCACTATTGTACCAGATTCCCTGTTGACCATCTCACAAAAATCAAGAGAATAAAAGCCTAACGGTCTTGAACACAGTGCCTTTTTTCTTTGAAGAGATCTATGTGGAATCTTACCATGAAAATGTTTCAAATTGTTTTTCGCATTTCATTAGCATGTATCTTTTGAAAATCCCTCATGAGTATTACGTGCATAAGATTTTCAGTTTCTGCCTTTTCTTATTTTCATGCTTTTCTATAACATTGTTGCCAAAATTGCATTGTTAGAAGTGTGTTCTGTAACCTTAACTGAGTCATAACTGATTCTGCACGGTCACAGGCTGCATTATAATAGAGTAGCAGTGTGTTTTGTTTTGGTGGTGAAGGAACATCTGAATTTAGTTTGAAAGCAAATGTTTAGGGCTTGATCAAAATTCTTACATGTTTCAAATGCAAATTCCCTTTTACTGATCTCTGATATTGACACTGAATTAATGGCATTCACTCTTAATTTGTCTGTCGTGCTCCTTAAGAGCCTCAGGTCCTTGAAATTGGGGTAGAGATTTCCACAGTACTGTGCATACTGTTTTTTTTGCCAACTGGGTAATTTGGAGAATGTCTTGAGCAATATTTTCTTTTACTAAAATGAACAGCTGATTAATAGAACCTAACCGGAACTGGGGTGAGATTTGATCTTTTTTGAATCTTGGGGTTCCTGGTTTTCTGCAGCACACCATTTTATCACTTTTTCCTGGCCACTTATGGTTGAAAAAACAACTATAATGTTTTGAATTTAGTCAATGGACAGCCTAATTCAGGGTTTCAGTAATGTGCACGTAGAGTTCTATTACTTGGCTTTTCAGGGTATAATTTGGTGAGTAGCTTTGTATGGTTTTGTCTTCTTTCCCAACAATACAATTAAATGTAAGTATTTTTCATGTTGAGTGTTGTGCTACAATTTGATTTTTGTAACGGCATTCTGCTTGCGACTTAATTATAGTCTACAGCAACTCCACTAGACCACCTAAATTCAAAACCCTTGTTGGGTATTTGTCAGCTTTGTTGAGAAGGTGATAAAACAACACAAGAGTGTTTATTGCCCACTCTTTAGATTGTGAATTAAGTTATAGCCAGAAAAATATCTGAATACACCCTTTCAGTAGACTTGCTGAAGCATGAAACTTGAGTTCAGATGTGCAATACTATTGCTTTTTTTAGCTGGAGAAAAGGTTGTGAAATCAGACTAATGCAGGAAGTATTGCATCGATGTACATAAGACAAAATGGTAGAAGTGACAGTAGTACAATAGGATACACTAAAATTTCTGATGTACTCGGAGGGTAATTAATATTCATATTAATAATCTCAAATAATGCTCTTATTAATCTCAAAATACAAAAGTGATTAAGCCTTGGGAGAGGGAAGCTTGTTTTTTTAGTAAGATGTCAAATTAAGGCTTTAAGTGCTTCTTAACAATGTGTAGGTTTGTTAGTGATCACTATTCCTTTGTATGAAATGAATGTCCCAGTGTCTTTACAAAATAATTATTAGCGTAGATGAGGCCTGCCTTCCTAATAGAGAATCTGAATTACCCGTGAAGTATCCATTTAAGAAATATAACATAGCATGTGCGTGCCTCTGTGTTTGCCAGGCTTCCTTAGTTGATCAGCTCTTCATAATACTGTGAGCTCAATCCAAGCAGTGTGAGGAGACAGGGTTGAGCAATGTGGCGGCTTAACGAAATAGGATTATCGGTTTTGCCGATTAATAGTAGCATTGAATGTGGCTTTGTTTCGTGCCAGCGCTATCTTTTGCAGGCTTACCAGGATTTTCAGCCACCCACTTTTTATTTCCAGAAATATTTTGGTTGGCATGATATTAGAACATTGTGGGAGACATAAATTTAATGTCTGCAGTCTCCACGGTTCGCTAATTTTAAAAGAAAAGCTACTGCACCAACCTATAGTTTCTACACTGGCTGGTATTTTACTTGACATTCTGTCTTTAAAGTTGGTTTCATCTCCCTATTTTCGTTCTTTATTGGTTGCTGTTGAAGGTGCTCGTTTACCCCAGTTCCGTACCAAGTGCTGATTAACACAAGAGTATTGCCCTTGCTTTGTGAAAAGGCGCTGAGCCTTGTTGCTGCTTTTTATGCCTCAGAAATGACTTTATACAGTTAAAATCCTTTTTTATCCGCGATTTGTCAATTGTTTTTCAAGCCTCAGTTTATGGCTACAAAACTCTGCAGCTGTTTCGCAAGGGGGGACACTGAGGAAGGTGTAGCCCGACTCCTCTGACCTGCTCGTCTTTTCAACACTCCAGACAACAGTCCCATCCAGCAGGCTCAGTGTTGATCGGAGGAGTGGTGTGTCCCTTACAGAGCAGGACCGCCAGCGGTTTGCCTACAGCTGTGAGTCCTGGCCAGCTGTTTCAATCTCCTAGCGCGGGCCTAAGACTTGCCTGCCACCACTTCAGGAAGCCCAGTCCCAGCCGGCCGGCAACGTCTGGAGTAGGGAGCTCAGCCCACACTCGGGAAAATTTTCGATGGTATAGTAAGTAGACAATTGGAAAACTTGTGTATTGGAAGCAAACTAAATCAGATTTGAGCTGTTTTCTTTGAATGTCACCTTGTCATTAACCTCTGCAGCATCCAATTGAACGTTATGTTTGAGTCTACAGAGTCCTTTGAGACATTTTGGTAAATCCCTGTTTCATCGTTCTGATATTCACAGTTGAAGAAAACAGCATTTTGTTCCCATCACGTGGGTGTTTTATTGCTTGTTTCTGCTGAAGTATGGACTAGTTTACCCTCAATGACGAGCACAAAACATGTTTTTTTTTCGTGCTGGCCTGTGGATAGTTTTTCCTTGCGTCGGTGACTTCCAAGACTACAGGCTTGGCTCTGCAACTCGTTAATCAAATCCTTGTATTTGCTGCTAGTTAAACAAATTGCAAAGTGGTGCTGGGTTGCTTTTGTGTTGAAGCTGGCAAATCTCACCACTCCTGAAAAAGCTTAGCACCCTCAAACTCAAGCTGGGCTTCTTGGCTTCAATGCTCAATCTTAAAGGGAGATCACATTGAACCCCAGATGTGAGAGCAGTAGTTTGTGACAGTGATGTGGCCCCATTTCAGGAGGCTCAACAGTACACAGACTGCAGTTTCACTAGATGGCTCCAAACTAACTTTGACCAAAGCGTCATCAACTTCTGAAATTTGCTGAGGTGTGTGTGGGTCTGTAGCTGCCAGTGTTAAAATTAAATTGGTTAAGTTTCCTCACAGCCTGAAGAAATAGTAGTGGGTTAACTGGCTTCAGGGAAAATGTACCCTGGTGCGAGTGTCTGTGTGCCCTGTGATGGACTGGCGTCTTGTCCAGGAGTGTATCCTGTCTCACATCCGTTGCTTGCTGGGATAGGCTCTGGCTCCTTGAGAACCAGTATTGGATAAAGCAGCTGGAAAATTGATGGAAGACTGGATGTTTGAGTTCACACCGTCTCCTTCAATCCTATGCCACCAGTGGACCGAAAGGACCAGTGTTGGGGCGTAAAGGGTTGGATCCTTCTGCAATTCTTCCCTTGGCCCATCTCATTTTTTCCGAGTGTTAAAAAAACAATGCGCCATAGTTTCTGGCAAAATGTTTTGTTGGCAAACATAACTCTCTCCCACAAAATGGAAAACATGTACTTAGTTGGTGTGTGGTTTGTATTCGTATAGATCTCTCCCCCTCGCCATCAGACTCTTGCGTCTTCCACAATGTTGGGTTGACTGCTTTGTTCGAAAGGTATTTATCTACTGTGTGTTGCAAAACGAGCTTGAATTGCTCCTACCCGCTTCCTTGCCAGAACACGTGTGCAGCCGGGAATTGGTGTCAGATGGGACTTGCTTGCCGACGTCACTTCCCAGGATGTCCTGCAGCAGGAGGGGGTTCTGGGAGGTGCCGGAGTGAAGGCAGTTGGGACCCCAGTCTGACGGAGTGTGCACGACTTTTCTTACCGTTGCAATGAATCTGTGAATCCCTTGCGTTCATGAAACCCTTCAAGCAAATTCAGGTAAACTAGGCTAAAGCCCAGCCCATAATACATTGCATTTTGTCTTTGGATTCATTAGAGGTTTTTTTTTATTTCTGTTATCTCCATAAGTGTTAATTCCGGGCATTTTCCTTGATTTCGGGTTCTTCGGGGAAAAATTCAACCTTCAGACCTGTAGCCCAGGGTGAGATCCAGGCTGGAGCAAAAAAAAAAAAGACGGGCATCACTGACCTTCCTTGAAAGGGACCACAATGCTTATCAGAATAAATGTGGTCTGATTCAGTCTTTATTAGTACTGGAGCCTGAGGTTGCTGGACTGCGGTACTAAAATTTGCAAGTAAATATTTCAATAAGGATTTTCAGATATGGTTTTGGTAAGGATTAACAAGAGAGATGCTCTTTGTTTGCAACTTATAATTGAAGATAGTTTCATCCATAGTCCTAAACTAAACATCTAATTCCTAACTTGTAAATTCAATGTTGGATAGAAACCGACATTGTGTAAAAATAGCCGTTTCTGTTTTATTTGGTAGACTGGTATAAAACTATAAAAAATCTTTTCAATGCCAGTTCACATCGTTTATTGAACTGGACTGCATATCATTAAAGTATTGGACCTCATCTTTGCTAACAGTGTTGTTTATCTGACTTACAACCCAGTCCTGTAGTGGTCTCTTCCCGATAATTCTGAAAGGCTTGTCTCTGGAAAACAGCGCCCTCTGCTGGCAAACAAAACCACCGCCTTACCAAGCTGATTTCTGAAGCTTGTATTTTTAATGTTATGTAGTCCCTGTGATTTGCCATGTTCTGCCAAAATTTAATTTCTTACTGAGTCAGTTCAATAAAAATAGAAACAGAAGCTGAACTAGCATTTAAATTCGGGGTAGACGTGGAGAAATGGCACTCTGCGTGTCAGTGTTTCAGAAATGCCAGATTTGCCTTGTTGGTGTACCATTTTGTTCAGGATCAAATGTCTTTGTGTCGAAACCTCATTAAAGTTGTACTTAAAGTGGCTCATTTATCAGAAAGCTTCTTGTTCCTGGTAAGTGCATCACAGCAGTACCAATCGTCTCCCAAAAGTACAAGATGTAAGGCAGAATTACATCCTGAATGGGATACCAGTCCATTGCAGCACACATACGGACACAAGGATGACGTAGATGTTATCCGAAGTGCAAGCTGGAGCACACAGCAGAAGCTCATGTCAGCATGTGGAGAGAACATGTCAACTCCACACAGAATGTGCCTTGTTCTAGAATTGAACATAAGAACTGTTGGGTATTGGCACTTACCACGTTTGCTTGCTCTGCTGGGATGACAGTAAAAATGTATTCTGAAATTTGTACTGTATTTTTAGATCACTTTTCCATTAAGGAAAGGCTTTTAAATTGCCTCTTTTGAGTATTTTTTATTGTAAATTTCAATTGCCTTTGAATTAGAATGTTTCTTTTAGCTGAGATCTACAGGCTGATAGCACAGGACATGGTTTATGTTAGAATTTGGGAAAGAATCCAAAGTAAACTGTGATAATGCAAGAAGCTGTTACTGAAAGAACTGTAATCAGTTTTTAATGTATTGATGTCCTCTACTCATTTTTTTTCAGAAACCAGTGAGTCACCTAGATGACAAAGTTAACTGGCTGACTTAGTTTCTCCAGTTCTTATCCACAGCAAATATTCTCACAGGCATCATGGTTACTTTGCTTTTCAATTCCCATTCACCCTTGGAAGCTACTCTATGGTAATTTTCACATGGCATATAATCGGAAAATGTTCTGATTATAATGGCAAGTTAATGCATCCTGTGCATTTGGTTACTGCATCAATCATCTTGCTAATTAAAGTATCTTCTTCTCTGAACTGTTTTCATGGTTTTGCTAGGCCAATGTTAGACTACACTGATGATAGCATACATCTGGAACTTGTGTTAAGGGATCTTCATCACAGGAGGCTGATTGGTGGATACTAAAAATGTTTATGATGAGGTTTTCCATCTCTTTCACTTTGGGCTACTAAACAGACTAGCTATTACCTATTTCATTAAAGTAGGGTACTTCGAAGTTCCTTAAAATGAATGTTGGCTACATCAATGCATAAATAAGAATATGTAATGAGTTGTACAGTAAGTGATGGTCTGTGGCACATAATGGCTGAGCTCAATCACCAGGTCCTTCATTTCTCAGTGCACTGAAAGACATTTGGTAAACTGCATTTTTTTTTCCAAATAGTGAAACCCACATTTATTTGTGTAAAACCCTTTGCCGAGTTTTAAAACGTTCTGAGTACTTGTGAGGACCCTGTTGATTAACTCAAGGTGATCCCCAGCTACCTGACATCTTAGACTACAATTCACGTACTGCCCAAAGGTCAAGCCTAAAGGTTAAGTTACCTTGTAGTGTGCTGTAAATCCTGGATTAAAAAACATGGCTTTCAGCAAGTGCAGCATGTTGCCATTCTGGACTGCTGTTCTGGTAGCCCAAGACGCTGATGTTAAATCTAATACAACAACAGCGACAGATGTTTCCTGTGCTGAGGTCATGTGTCACGACGCGTAAATACATTGATTCACAGAAGTCGTCCAGCCATGTTAAACTCCTGTAGCCTGATCTTGTCAGACCCCAGAATGTACAAACAATGCCAAAACTGTTCTCTGAATGTTGGTTAATCAGGGTTCCTGATTTATAAATATAAAGTTAAATGTTCCATAGCACTGTTTGTAAGAGGAGGGATGTTAAACCCAGTGTCTTAACTGAATTCCTCTGTAGGCTAGCACTGTCTGGGATCTCTACATTTTCTCCTTTACTCAATTGGCAAAGTAACTTCCTACTTGACTGCCTGATCTCCCCTTGTATTGGGCCAGCTGGCAAATAATGGCAAACACCTTCAGTTGTTGATGAAGTGGGTCATCTCCTTTGTGTTTAAAGCACTTTCTTAATCCTTCGGTCTGAGATACACTATATAAATGCAAGATGATATATATAAAATGCTATGCTGTGTTTGCTAAGGACGTGTTTTGGCCCTCTGTTATTTTGGCAAAGGAACAGGTCTTGGTCACATGTTATCTTTAAATTTGTGCACTTTTAGATGGATTGCCGTTGTTTTAGAAAGCCACAGGTTTCCCTTATTGTGTTCATATATCTTACAGAAAAATCAGAATGTAACCATTAGGAAAAGGTACATCAGGAAATGCTTACAATCCAGCTGTTTTGGTGTAACACAGTCAAAACGGACAGCTTGATTCTGCAAGAGTCAATCATCCAGCAGTGATACTGTACAGTTAAGCTAACAGCTGGTTCTGCAGTCTCTACTCTTCTGTTATGCTCACCAAGTTTCATCACCATATATGAAACGTTTTAAATAAGTGAAGAGATCTTAAAATTAGTTTTATTTTCATCTGGTGTTTGAGAGTGGAGACAGTTTGTAGTTATTTAAACACTAAGCCCTAGCGATAAACCATTTTTCATTGAAATAACATTAGACAAAGATCATCAGGGTTAAATGACTTTGTGGGTGTTCTTTTACATGCCTGCTCTGGAAGTGCTGAAGATGTGTCTGAACGATTCCCCTGAGGTAAAATGTTTTACTATTTTTTTCATTTGTTTCATAATCAACCAGAAAATATGTAACTGTACTTTTGTCAGAAATCACTGAATAGTTAGCACATTGGTTGACTCTGTGATCTTCACTGCTCTGCTCACTGATTTATGGCCGTTTTTAGCCTTTGTTTTCTTAAACTCGCATTTTCTTCTGAAATGAAAAGGAACTAGTGTGAGAATACATGGATGTTATTCCTGTTTTTGTCTCCCTGCGCTGGTTCCCAGTGTTACAGTAACATGTTTAGGCTTCAAAATTCCTCTTGACCTACAATACGCTAAACAATCGGGCGCTTTCCTGCTTCAAACAGTTGTTCTCTCCTGACCCTAAAACTTTAAAACTCGGGTTGCTGTGTGTTCCCGTGTTGTCAAATCGCTATGCTATGTGCGATATGTTTTTTTCCAGTAATGTCTGAACTGTGCAACACAGTTCTTGGCTATACGAGTTGCCCCGTCTCTGTCCTCAAAAGTCGTTTAAAAACATTTCTTCAATCTAGCATTTCTTGACTTTTAATGCATAAACGCTGGTGTTTTCCGTGTCTTAACATGTTATTTCTACCTATATACTGTACTGTAGGTTTCCTCCACTGTAAAGCCTTTTGAGGTGTCGATGTGAACGACGTTATATAAAAGTATCACTCATTTTGTGTGTGCTCTTTTCCTATTAGCTTACGGTTCCATAAGTAACAGATGGTCAGATGACATCAAAAGAAGAAACTGATATACGTGAGATACTGTAAATAGATTTCTAAGTTATTCTAAGTATTGGAAATGTTAAAAAAACATTAAATAAATGGATATTAGCTGACAGTAGAAGTATTTTTATTCAATTAGAATTATGATCGTTTATTTAACACAATTGGAGTTAATACGCATATTGATGGCTAAGTGACAAGCACGTCTCGTTCTTTGATTGCGTTGTCCTCTCTACATCCTTTTAGTCAGTGCCTGATGTCTGCCAGGAACATTGACTTCTCAGGAGAAGGGGGGGAGGGCTGACAAGGGGCACGACTGACTTTTTTTCCCCTCTCCCTCCCTCCTCCTCTCCTTCTAGGGTCTCCTATAAAAGGAACTGTTCAGCTTTCACCGGGATAGTGAACAGTCACCAAAAAACACCACGACTTCAAATACAAGCCGGCAGCCAAGAAGCCAGACTCTTCTTGAAAGGGATTGAAAACCCGTAAAAAGAAAATTGCTGACTGTTGAAGTACCGTGGGAAGACTTCTGATAATTGCAGGGTGCCTGTACTGTGCTGCGTGCGGTAAGAAGTTGCTGCTCTACTTTTTATGTTCCTTCTATTAGGTGTTATTATTCGCATGTATCTCTTTACAAATTTAACTATTTGACGTTAAACGAGGGATTATTGCTAAAAAAAAATCGGAATAAAATTACTGCAGTGCATTACGCAAAGTCCCTCTCCAGTTACACTAAACGAAGAATCGGCGTCAACCATAATGTTTATAGACATTATAGACACGCTGTGCATGAAAATGAGAACGCAGTGAATGTAAAATTCCTTTGTTATAACGTTTATCCAGCAATTAAAAGCACTCAAAGGTGCAGGATCCTAGCGTTGCTTTTAAGCGTAAGGAGGGCAGTAGTGTTTGGGTGGACTAGTGATTTATTACTTATTTATTGAGGGATTCATTTAAAAAAAGTATTTAGTTTTGTGAAGAAAACTAGGGTGATCTTAAAGATGCGCCATGTATAAAAAATCAACGAAGATTAATCTATTTTTCTAGGGACAAATAGCAATGTATTGTCTAATTGTAAAGGAAGATTCAGTGATGGAGACGTTTTGCTTTTAGGCAGAAACGGTTATAGGGAACTTTGTTGGAAAGTGTTAACATTGCATAAAGTTTTGATTTACCTTGGATTGAAAGTAGACCCACAAAGGTTACATCTTTCTGAAATTGCCTTGCGTGTCATTTCTGAAGCAGGTTTTATATTTGCTATGTTTATCTTGTTGTACAAATACTAGGCTTCAATCGCTCTTTGTGGAGATATCTGAGCAGACAAGAAAATGAGATGGTTGGGCTTAATGTGTATACTTTCTTTGGCTGTGCAAACTGTGGGTAATATTTTGATGCTGCCAAGGGGAGCTTGGTGAGGTTTCTTTCATGCATGGGGTGGGATTCTAAGTCCAAAGGCTTATAGACTAGTGGGACCTGCAGTCTAAGAAGTCTGCCAAAATAATTACAAAATGTTGTTGTTCTGTGTCTGACAACCTGCACATTCCGGTTTATGGAGTGAAACACCTGAAAATGTCTTGGGCATTGCCACTGTTCTGTATTATCTTGTAGTATGCTTTTGGCAGATTAGATCAACCAATCGATCTATTCATTTCCATCATTCAGACACAGGCTTTTTTAGTGAAGTTTTCCAGCCTGTAAATCCATGCTCTTAGAGATCCCAGCTCCTCTCCCTGGGCTGTACAGTGTGCGCGCAGGGGGTCATGAACAACAGAGTGACCGATCCTTGGGCTACCATGGCAGAGAAGCAAGTTTGGTGAAAGGTGGGGCCTCCATTTCTGACTCTGTAGGGCAGGTGCGAGGTGTGAATTTTGACTGCTTTTGTTACCCCCAGAGCAGAATTTGTCCTAAAGTGGAAAAATAAAAGGTTTGGGACTCCAGCAGCCTTTTCCTCCTCCCCTGAGATTGTGCAAGAGCAGGCCTGACGTCTCTCTCCCACGTGACGGGAAGCCTCTGGCACCAGGAGGTTTTTTTGGCGACGGTTTGGGTTTTTAAATCTCGAGTGGTTCCCAGAAGATTGCTTGGAGTGAGCTCACGTCATGCACTTACTCGCTGTCTGACACGCTGATTTAGTAGTGGTGCTGTCTGACGTCTCGGCGCAAATGTGCTGCGTCCGCTCAGCGCAGGCCTGGAGTTTGGCTGCTAGTCTGTGTGCTCAAGACAGCCGGCTTCGCCTCATCGGGGAGAAAAGGTGGTGAGACACTTTTTCCAGGTTGATGCCGAGGGTGGTGTCTCTCTCTCTCCCTCTTGATCTTTTCCTTACTCTTTCCTTTTTTGGAGTTTTGTTTTCTAGGTCAGCAGTTTTTTGTCTGTAAAAATGAGGTCAGTGAGATGGCAGCCTTAATGAGCTAAAACAAGCTGCTGTGGAGGAGCTTTTCAGCAAAAAGAGAGAAAAAGTGGAGCTCTTAACTGCACTGTGTGTAGTTCATTGTTGAGCGCAGCACATGAATTAAAGCAATGCCCAATCTTAAAAGTGTTATTTGAGGGCCACTCGAATCATGTTAGGAATACGATCATGGATTAATAGATGCTTTATGGACAAAAAAAGCTCCATGTGCTCGGATTTCTTTCTTTATGCGCGAAAGGAACTGCCTTAAAATGTGTTCTGTATAATGTCAAAAGAGCAATATCAACATCCTTCCTATGGATTTTGCAGATCTCGGGGCCAGAATGCCCTTGTAAATGCTTGGGGTTGGATTTTTAAAGCCCTAGCATGTCAGCATGACTTCCCCCTCTTCCATGCTATGCAGTTCTGTTCCTGCTCCAGGGTATTCTCTCCACTGCGGAAGACATCTGGGGGCTTGCCAACACAAATGTTCTGCTCCTGTTGCATGAGAATGCAGAAGCAGTTGGAATTGGGGTCAGAAACAGTCCTCAAGCGGAGGAACAGAGGGTGGCTCATCTCTTCACCAGCCACCGTTACTTCAAGTTGCTTGACAATAGCTTCACATCATCGTGAAATATCAGGGCAGCTGCGTCATAATGGATGCCCTTTATTCCCCATCCCAAATTATTATATACAGAGTGCTAAATGCTTACTACTACAATAGGAGAGCACAATGTGTTGAGAAAGCATACTGCCAGTATTAAGGGAAAAGACAATGACCCCTACAGAAGTCCTACATACAGTACCTAAATACCTGTATAGTAGGTGATTTTCATTTCATAGTGCATCCCAGACAAATGCTAGGAGGTGTCAGTGTTCCCAGGACAGCCCTCTAGTGGCTAGTGCTAAAATTATTCACTGTCTAGTATTGTATTATTGAATGAATACCTGTTTCCTTGAGAAACGCTGAAGCATCATTATTACCATGAGCACACATCACTGAATTACTGGCCTGTTGTAGGAAACTGAATACTTTATTTGAATGTTTACTGATTTTTTCTGTATCTGCGACCCAAGTTATAAGCTCGGTTGATGTTTTCTTATTCGTTTCACAATTGCCCAGTTTTGCATCAAATCTTCACAAGAGCTTAAATGATACAGAGCTTCTGTATAATTTAATGTAAAGCCGGCTTGCTGGGTGTGTTTAACACTTTTACAATAACATGCTTCTTTGAGAGCTGGAAAGAGAGGGTGGGAGAGAGCAGGGGCAGCGATCTCCAGCTATGTTTGCTGTTCTGAATGTTTGCTGGCAAGGTTGTGTTCATTTGCTCCCTTAGCCTGTCTGTCCAGGCGTGTTAGCTTCACTGGAACCTGCTTGGTCAGCCCCAAAGCTTACAGGATATGTTTTCTTTCAGATTGTGTACACAGAGCTGTCGAGGAGAGCGGACACAGAGCATCCACTGTACTCTTCAGAAGGAAAGAGGGAGAAATTAACGTCCTGTGACAGAGCTGCAGACTGGTTTGGGAGATGAGTGCTGCTGTGCCCTGGCTTTGTAGTCTGGCCCTTCTGATGCTCGCAGCCCGAGATGGCATTGCCCTGTTCTTGCCCGACTCCCCAGAGCTGCAGCTGCTGCTGAGCCGCTACCAGGAGCCCGAGCTGCACAACCGCACGGGGAACGGGGTGCTCAGCAGAGCCCGGCGCGCCATCCAGTGGTCCGACCGGGAGGAGATCCTGCAGCTGCACAACAAGCTGAGAGGACAGGTGCAGCCTTCAGCTTCCGACATGGAGTACATGGTGAGAGACGAGAGCACACATCCTTAAGCCCGTTACCTCCCATTTCTCAGCGTTCGTAGAAGTCCCTGCTCTGTCCAGTGTAAATTCCAATTTCCTGGTGCAATTCCAAATGTGTGCTTTAAACATGCATTTGCTGTGTTCTGTCATTGCTGGCTGTGGATCTGAACCTTCTTTGACACACTTTTACCATGATTCCACTCTTCTCCCCTAGTCAGCGCATTACACTTCGGCCATGCTGTATACCACAGTCTTATCAAAATGCCTAAGATAGAGAATGCAAGACACAGACACTGGAATTGCCTTGAACCGATGAGAAGTGAGAGCTGACGATGAAGTGAGATAGGAAGGCAAAGCTGAGGTGGTGCTTGATAGAGATAAAAGCATTTTCATAGGTCCTGCAGAGTCACTATATTTACAATTCCCAGATGTAGCCCATTTTGTGAACTGAGTACGTTCATACAGTAAGGGTGACTTATTGACATTACATAAGCTTGAGAAAAAAGGTTGCAAGTCCAATTTTTTTTTTTTTGCCCTGCCGCTGCAGATTGGTATATTAACACAGCTGCACAAAACGGATGGTTGGACCTGAGAGCTATTGATCGTACTGTTACATGCACTAACACCCAAAAAAACAACAAGGAAAGCTTTAATACCAGACGCCTTTTGAGAAACCAATAAGCTGTCATTTGAAATGTCACTACCATTATTCAGAAGTAACAATGGGTAAATGTGTTACAAAAGGTGCTTTAAAGCTGTCAAGCCTTCGTTGTCAAGAACATCCCCAGAACCTTGCCAAACTCCACTGCTTTTTTTCCAACTTAAACTTTTCCATTCAGTTGGTGGAAAATGAAGAGGTTTTCGCTTTGAAAATGCCCTGAAGAGGCTTTAGCTCTGTTTTTTGTGCTTTGTGCTCTCTGTGTTAGTGGAGTCATTGCAGAGGGAGGATAGAGACATGGCGTTTCATTTGAAAGGGGTGTGCATAGAGGAGAGCGGCCAGTGTGGGTGTGTGTGGGTGGAAAATCACTGCCAGCCCAGCCAGGCCTCTCCTGCCAGGCCCGGGTGAACAAGCAGGGTTTTATTGAGGGGGCGCGCACTGTGCAGGAACAACATCTGCTGCCTGAAGGAGCAGATTGAGCTGCGGACCACCAAGACCCTGGAAATTTACCGGGACGAATCACACAGGAGTACTGGGGTACTAAAAATGCTCACCTGTTCTTTCAGCCTCCATTGCAAGTTTAGAATGGAGTGTCTTTTCACAGAACTGCAGCAAAACCAGGACTCATACCAGACACAATTCTCCTTTTAGAGAAGAAAAGAAAAATCCTGTTAACACTCAGCCATCAACGGAAAGATCATCGCTGATGGCCACAGCCTCGTATTGGAAGAAAAACACTCGTATTGGAAGAAAAAGTGTGCTGCTCTCACTTTCCTTGGCTTTCATCGCACACAAGCTGCTGTTTCCATTTGTTAACTCCGTTCGGCATTGTTGAAACATCTTTTTCCGATTTAAGAGTGAAAGCAGAATTCTGAAATCATTCTACTGTAGGTACTAAATTGGGCAGGTTAGTCCAGGTTCATAGGTTTTCAGGAAAAGCAACCAAAGATCATATTTAGCTTCGGTACCTTCATGTAGTAGAGGTTCTGTGTACACAAAAGGTGGTGTTGGTTTGTGATGTAGAATCCTTGCTTATTTTTAAACATTTTGAATCATGTACTTCGGGGTGCATAACACGGGGTGCCTGAGAGTTTGCTGTCTCTGCAGGTGTGGGACGAAGAGCTGGAGCGCTCTGCCACTGCTTGGGCAGAGGAGTGCATCTGGGACCACGGACCCCAGAACCTGCTCATGTCCATTGGACAGAATTTGGCTGTGCACTGGGGCAGGTGAGAGAAGGCCTATTAGGACACACTGTGCTGCAGTGACAGTGTCCGGAGATCTTCCACAAAGAGCAAGAATTTGCAGAAGGACCAGAAATAGTCTGCACGAGTTCACCTGATAGAAAATAAATTGGTCAATTAAAAAGAGTAGGAGGATTGTGTCCTGAATCAAACTTCACTGCGGTCTGCCATGGTAAAAGAGCAGTGAAGTCATGGCAGGAGCACGGAAGTGCTTAAAGACTGTGTTAAAGTAGTTCATACTTTCATCAAATAAGGTGAAGCAAAAAGGTGATCAAATTGCAGGAAAACTAAAACTTCCTTGCTGGTATACAGTGGTAGCCTGTTAAGATTATGGAAGTAATAGTTATTAGGTTTTATTTTACCTCTAACCCATGCATGCAAAAATACAAATTACGGCGTTTTATGAATCTCTTCTGAATGTTGTGGCGTGTGCTGTTATAGGAATCCACGGGGATTCCAAAATGCCAGGCCTACATTTCTTCTGTAAACTCAGCCCCTGCAAGCACCATAAAAGGGCAAGGTTACAGTAAAACAAAGTAATGTCAGTTAAATGTGTTTCACTCTCAATTTATGATTCCCCTTTGAATAAGGAAATAAGCTAGGATGCTTTTTTGCAGCAGAATGTGTTTATAGTAAATCAAACATGGTTAAAGCTAAGTCAATTAAAATGCTGTTCTATAAATACTTATTAAGCAGCCTGAGATGTCTGTTTATGTATGATACTGCTATGGCAGGCTGTGATGCAGGCCTTGACAGTATGCTGTGATGTTGCCCCTGACCTGCATGTGCTATGCTTGGCTTCAGGTACCGTTCGCCTGCGTATCATGTCCAGGCCTGGTATGATGAGGTGAAGGACTACACCTACCCCTACCCTGACGAGTGCAACCCCTGGTGCCCTGAGCGCTGTTCAGGGCCCATGTGCACACACTACACACAGGTGAGGACACAGACGTGGTCATGATTGCTTTCTCCCTCTTCCAGCCATCCGTTTTCTTGTCGCTGCTTTCAAATTTAGGGTCACGGGGCAGCCAGTTACATCGCAGACAGGCGCACACTCGCACTACGGCCACGTGTCTCAGAAGCCAGTTAACCTAGCAGTGTGTTTTTGGACTGTGGGAGGAAACCCACGCAAACATGGGGAGAACAGACAAGCTCAACGCAGAGAGCTCCCAGGTCCAGAGCTCAACCCAAAGCTGACCACTGACATTTCTACCGTACAGAAAACAACATTTGGCTTTTAGGCTTTTCTTTTTATTGATTTGCAAATGACCAAATCTGTTGTTCAGCTGTATTCATAGCCTCTCACTAGCAGAACATACAGTACCTGCATAGGATGGAGCCTCCTGTGGTTTGGACACACAATCTCCCTGTGCTGTTTCTTGGAAATGTGTGTTTTCTCTGAAGGAGGAGGCTTTGTGGATTTAAAGTTCACCAAAGCAGCTATTTTTGTAGTAATACTTGACAGCGTTTGGGACAGAAGATATTTGTGACTTCGGTCATTTTTTAAATGGTTTCAGAAGAAACCTCCCATTACTCTATGGATGCTAGCTAGATGGAGGATCTCCAAATGTTCTGTAGATGCGAGCCCTCAGTGTGTTTTAAATGTGGACAAGCAGAAAACTGTACCACAGAACGTTTTTCTTCCCCTTGAATCTCACAATACCATCATGAAAGGACTCCTGAAAATATCCAAGCTTACATTGTAAGCAACACATTAGTATTAAGAGTGTGCTTTCCCCTGTAATAACCCATTTCTCCTTGCCTCAGACCTCAAACTGTGGCTTAGAGGGGTTTCTGGAATTGCTCAGTTTCACTACATTCTGAAACCAGGTCATTGACATCTGGAAATCGTTCCACATCCTGTAGGTCATTTGAATGTGACCTGGATTCCTTTGCAGATACACATGTATATAGCCAACTCTGACCTCCCGAAAACAAACACGCAGACACTTTTTGTTTCTCTCTTTGATTTTAATTTCCATGTAAAGATTACACATTTAGTCTTTACTCTGTTGGCTTGTCGGTCTAACATTCTTCCTTTTTGTGTTTTCGGGGTCCTATTGTGTTTCACCTGGCCCGGTCATGAACTGTAGAATCTTATTCTGAGCACCACAGTCAGGCGTAATATTCAGAACTTGGGTCCGCCAGAGAAGCAGCTGCATCCAACAGGCTCACAGGAAATGACTCCAAACGCAATCTGAAAAACTGGACATCTGTGGCAGTAACTTTCAGCCAAATAATTTCCATTTAATTCCAGCCCAATTCATTTATCTTTTCCATGTCACTTTTTTTTTAGAGCAAAGCTCATGGAATGAGCAGGAACTGAGTCGAAGAGAGCAAAGCTTTGAGAAGTTTATAACAGAAATATTCTAGATGGACGGAAAGGTTGAAACTGCATGTCAGTTTCCAAAATGTATTTTTTTTTGTGTGGGCTTATAGGCATTATCTGTGTCGGCTGCTCCCTAGTGTGCTGTTTTACCTATAGAAATATATCAGAGGCACAACACACACAGGATGTCAGAATTGGAGATTCACTAGAATATGAAGAATAGAAGTTTTTAATAATTAACATTTAAACCAGGACTGGCTGTGTGCTTAGAACTGCATCTCCGAAAAAAGCAATGGAAAACTTCACAGAAGGCTTATCCCTTTAACACAGCCAAGCCGTCTCAGTGGACTTTTATGAATGGCAGCCTCTGTAATTGAATTGAGAAAGTCATTCAAGGGTTGTTTCCACTTTGGTCCCCAATGGCTGTAGTCAGTCTGATTAAATCATTTGCGCACGGTAGCTGCTTCCCCAGCAAGCAAGTCAACTCGGGAATATCTACCAGCAAAGAGGAGGAATGTTTTGCAGCCTCCTGTGTCCTACAGCTGGCTTGCCTTTGAGGATTAAGTGGAGTTGTCTGCTCGATAACTTGAAAGTTTCCTCCTTCTCCCCCCCCCCCACCTCAACTCAGTGACTTGGAGTACACAATGTTATGTTGCAAGAATGTTTTAGCTCGTAATCTACTCTCAGACCTGAAGATTACAGGCATTGTTTCTTTCGGATGGCTCTCCATTCCATGATGACGGTGTAGAACAGGGTCTTGTGATTTTACAACAACACCTGCTGCTGGTTCCAGGCACTGTGGAAATTGGCAAAGGCATTTGAAAGAAAATATGGAAAAAGGAAAACCATTTTCAAATAAATAGTCCTTTCCAGCTGATTTCGTCAGCTGTTTATATTGGTCCAGTGACCTGGAGTCAGTGCCACAGTGCTCTAGGGTGAGGACACAAAATAGACTATACAGTAAAACAGGCAAGACAGTTTGGGAATCTTTTCTTTTTTTCTGTACCGCTTAACAGCTAAAATAACAATAGGAAAGAACTCAAGCCAGATTCATCAGGTTTTTTCTAAACTAAAGGACTCTTTTAAGATCTACTTTTTGAATCTCAGACTGGCTTCTCCATAAAATGCTCCATGATACATTGCTTTTGTTACCATTGTAAACTACAGAACCTACCTAGGTGAATAGATCATTGTGATTTTCCTAGGCTTGGCTTTACTGTGATTACAAGTAAATGAAACTGGTTTTATTGAGTTTCATTTTCTGGCTTGCTACCAGATTGTCTGGGCCACGACCAACAAAGTGGGCTGTGCTGTCCACGTGTGTGGGAGGATGAACGTTTGGGGAGAGATCTGGGAGAACGCCGTGTACCTCGTCTGTAATTATTCGCCAAAGTAAGACACGGTTTGCTTTTGTTTCTCCATAATGTGTGGTATATTCTGCATATGCGCAATTTATATATATAGATTTGTTTGATAAACAACAATTCATGTGGTCATTGTAGGATTTCCTACAAGTGTTTAGTAACACTCCGATGAGATTTTGTGGTCACAACCCAAATTGGAAATAATGGAAATGTAAATAAAGTGCTTAGCAGAGAACTGTCCTTGTGTAGTCCTCCATAATAGCAAGTCATTCTGTCCCCTGTGTTCTCCCTGTGTCTGTGTCCCAGGGGTAACTGGATTGGTGAGGCCCCCTACCAACATGGCAGGCCGTGCTCCCACTGTCCCCCAAGTTATGGAGGGGGCTGCAAGGAAAACCTCTGCTACAAAGGTATGCACCTCTTTTTTTTGTGTGTCTCCTGCTCTGCAGGACAATGTTATGCGAAGCGGCGAATGTTAGTAGAATTGCAATTCGTTTGTTTGAACAATACGCCAGCAGTGCTCCAGTGTCATAATATTACATCTCAGAAGGGTGATTGATTGGCAGGTCACCTCAGTATCATTATACCTCTGATGACGAGGTCCTGTGCCCCACCTCCTCTTCACAGCAGACACCCCTGAGCCCCAGCGCCCTGAGACAGAGGACATGAACGAAGTGGAGAAACCCCAGGTCCCGGAGGACATCCCTGCCTGGGCACGACCTCGCACCCGCCCCGCTCCCACCAAGCCAGGTTCCAAGGACACGGGCAGGACCTATATGGGTGAGACTAGGCCCAGGGGTCCATATATCAGGGCAGGCAAAGCGCCAGGTTAAAAGTAGTCAATGAGGAAACACAATTGGGGACTACCTCAGAGAGAGGGCTGTCACGTTGACATGAAAAAAGAGGAAATGAATGTGTAAAGCATGAATTAGACAACACAGCTGTGGAGAAGGGAAGCGCATGCTGGTCTTTTCACTTGCTAATTGTTTTAGACGTTTAGCTTGACCCTCATTAGGAAGAAGGAAAAATACAGAGGCAGATAGTTTTCAATGGTATGCTGAAGATACGCCGAACAGAGCTGCAGGTTGTTGTCTGAAGGGCATGGTGAACAGCAAAGGTATTACTGTTAATGTGACGCTCATGTAATTCCACATTTTACATTTCAGCCCAGGATATCAAGTGTGAGACGAAGATGCGTGATAAATGCAAAGGAGCAACATGTAACAGGTAGTCTGTTTTCCAGTTGCCTAAACCAAACGTCAGCTCAACTCCTTGGTCCTGTTTGTTGAGATGTGAATGGATAACCAATTGTTATTTATCTGTCTGCTTTCCATTACATAAGTAAGCATTATACTTTGTGCTGATAGCAGTGTTTTTCCTGTAGGTACGTCTGTCCTGCAAACTGCAAGAGCTCTAAAGGCAAGGTGTGGGGGACCCTCTTTTATGATGTGGTAAGCTATCAACTCTATGATTTCACACCTTCTGCAATTGTACTTAATTCTCTTGCAGCTCTTATGTGTCGGTAAGTCAGAAGTCAGACGTGATCGTGTGTGGTTTAGTCATTGTTGTGGTACATTGGTTGACGAGAAATAACCTCTTTTAAAGTGTGTAACTCATACAGTACATCCATGACCAGAAAGTAAGTTTTAATGGCTGTTCTTCTTTCAGCAATCCAGTATCTGCCGGGCTGCATTGCATTATGGAGCGATTGATAACAATGGAGGTTTGATAGATATAACTCGGAAAAGCAGGATGCCCTTCTTCGTCAAATCCACGAGGAATGGAATTGAGTCTTTCAGGTAGAGACCCGTGCCTACCGTCAACTGCGTGTGTCTTTCTGTCCGTTTCCTGAAAATGAACAGTATTGAAAGAGTCCTGTGTGCCTAGAAAGACAACATCTGTCTTCCTGTTGTACCTTCTTTTGAGCAAAGGTTTTTATGTCTGGTTTTGATCAATCATGGAATGTAGTTAAGAGGGTCTATAAAGGAAAGCTTGTGTAAAAGCACTAAATTTGTAACGCATTCATTCTTTTTCTTTACAGTAAATATAAAGCCTCAAATGCATTCATTGTCTCAAAAGTTGAAGGTATGGAAACGTTTGTATTATATTGCATAAATAAGATGTGTGTTTGAACTGGCTGGTGGGAGTACATGTGCAATGCTGGCAAAGCTGTGTGGAGAATAATAAGACAAACATTTCTGAAACAAAAGGTGCCTTATTACATGCCTTATTGACCAAGATCTGTACACTGTTTTGCACTTTGAACGGATGGAAAAAACATAAATTCAGCCTTGACCACCATGTAAAAAGACTCTTGAGACATTGGGGTGGGGGGGGAAGAAATTCTAATTGGTAAGATTATGGAACTAAAAGACTACTGTGTATCTTTTATCTGGTTTTATTATCCTTACAGTTTAAGGTCTGTATTGAGATAAAAACATAAAGTTAGGAAATATCTCATTTCCTGAATGACCTCTCTTCACTCCATCTAGTTCATTGGGTTTATATTGGCTAATTGACCTGAGGAAGACATGTAGGCTGTTCTCGAAAGAAGGGAGCACCTTCTTTCCTTAATTGTAGTTTTTTTTAATGAAGTCTGACTTTGTGCATTCTATGATTGCAATATCCCTTGGTTTAAATCCTACGCATAGCTATAGATCCTAATGTTTTGTTGGCCTTTTTTGTCGTTTTCTACATTATGTTGATAGATCATTTTCATGTTCGAAACAAACTCCCAAGCCATTTTCATAGGTAGCCTCTTCAAGCCAAGGTTGTCCCATTTTTTATTTGTAGTTTATTTTTGCTACCTGCATGCAACACTTGTCTTACTTTAAATACAGAACCTCCAATGGTTTATGCATGAATGTTTCTGGGGATGGTTATCTTCAATATATGACGTGGCCTGTCTTTGTCCTTTAACTACAGAGAAGACAGTGGACTGCTATGCAACTGTGGCAGAACTATGTCCTTTTGAAGGGCCAGTTTCTCACTGCCCACGGTGAGTGTCTGACATACTTTACCATTCAAGCTGAGACTCTATAGCAAACCTGTTTTAAGAGTTGAATAACTTTTAAATGGAGTTGCTCCATCAATTTATTCATTTAAATGTTAGGAATTTGCATTGTAGATTAAGTTATAATGGCCGCACAGTGGTTAGCATTGCCTCACAGCTCTGGGGCCCTGGGTTCATTATCTGGGTGCTGTCTACAGTATGTGCAGTTTGTATGCTCTCCCCCATGTGTACGTGGGTTTCCTCCTACAGTCCAAACGATACTGGTAGATTAATTGGCCCTGGTGTGAGTCTGTGTTTGTGTCTGTTTGACTGGCAGTGTTTGAATGGCATTCTGTCCAGGATTTATTGCTTGCCTGGACAGGCTCTGGTTCCCCTGTCACTCTGTTTTGAATCAATGGAGTGAATAAATTATAATTAACTCTGTCGTAAGCACACTAACTTCCGTTTAAATTTTTCTCAAGCATCAAGCCTGACCTTCCTTACCTGAGTCTTCTAATATTGGCAGAGGAACTCTTAAAGAAAGTTTTTTCCGTTTTAAAAAAGGGATTTTACCCGTTGAAAATTTGTATTAAAGATTGAGACGGAGTCAAAATGCTAGTACTGTAAGTGGGATTCTGGATGATCTTTTCATGTCTGTGAAGTATGCCTTGGCCCAGATTAAATGACCTATACATGAGCCTCTAATCAGAAATGACAAATCCAGAAAACCATGGCAGCTTTTTATTTTTCAGGATTTTCCCCAAAGTAGAATCATATCTGCCATCAAGTACAGAGTTTACACTCAGCATGCAGTAGTGCAGATTTGGTCTATTCTGTGCTTATGTCTCCTCGTCTAGGTAGTTGAGCGCAGATCATTCTTCACTTGATTCTTTCAGAGTTTTCAGCGTAGGAGTGTACATTTGTGGTGTTATTTCTGATTATCATTGATCTTTTTTTCTACTGTTGTTCCTCAGAGTGTACTGCCCAGCAACCTGCAAGGATGAACCTTCATACTGGGCTCCAGTGATTGGCACCAATATTTACTCGGATGTGAGTATAAGTGCAATACGAGCAAGGCAACCAGCCATAGGAGTTTTATATCTGTGATGACTAGTGTGTAGAAAAGGGAGATGTGCTGCACTGATGTTTAAAATATTTTGGGAATTTGTATCACAAAATATTGTCAAGCCATGGTGCTTTATTGTAATCTTCTGGAGGCTTTATTCTGTGACAGGCACAACATATCGCTAGACTGATTTGTGTACACATTAGTGAGCAGGGGACATTGTGGACTTTACTAAGTGTCCTTATGGCATTTACTGTTTACAGCTGTTTCTCCTTGTAAGGAGTCATGAGTTTGACTCATAGTTGGCCAACAGTGTTTTGTGGGTTTCCAGTTTCTCATGAGAGTTAATATTTCAGATACTATTACATGCTCAGGATCAGTTGTAGGTAGAGTAATGTGTAGTTATTTTGAATGAAACAGAAATAAAAATCACAGGAGATCCCCAAAGACTTGAATGTACATCTGTAGCAAAACAAGAGAGTTCCTGGGGTCGTAGATTGATGTTGTGAATCTTACCGTACTTAAGTGAACCATAGTGTTTCAGGGTTTAAGCATTCCTTTGGAAAAACACAGCCCCTTCCAAGCTGGCAAGACATCAGAAGCTCCCAGGAGGCATGTAACAGCACTTAATTACTGCTATTGTTCAGGAATGGAGTTAGGACAGATTCCAGCAATATACCAAGTGCTTATTTATAAACCATCTTTTCTAAATCACTATGAAGAAAAACTGGAATAACTTTGTAATATGTTGAGTTTTACTGAATTTGTGGGCTTTGGGATAGGCAGTGTCGAAAGACAGGCTGCAGCAGATGGCTGACAGGAGCATTCTAGTCTTGCTGCAACTCTTAAAGTTGATGTGGGCTGCGGAGAGGCTGAAGATGAGCAGAGGAGAGTTGACAGAGGAAGCCTTTATAAGGCCCCCAGGCATGGAAAAGTGGATCTGGGAGGCCTTGATAAACATCTGAGTGTCCCATGCAAAAAAAAGACCCCATGGTTTCCTTATGGCCTGTGCCACCAGCAAGGTCACAGTGTGATCTTAATGCTGGAAAACAGATGTGAGGAAAACTTAAACAGTACGCAAAGCTCATTTGTATACATTTTTTAAACAGCCGGTTCTATTCCAAGGGTCTGCTTTGTATTTTGGGTCAGTGACACTTTTGTTTTTAACATTTTACAAAGATTTGCAGTCTCCTAAATGACACAATCGTAAACAATAGCTGTAGGCACTCTTAATTGCATTAAACCTGGAAATAAACACAGTGCACTGAACATCTGTGACAAGTTAAAAACAAATCTTTCACATCGCACCCAAAATTGGGACAGGTTTATTAGAAAGGAATTTAGCAGACAGATGGAACTGGTTAATGAAATTCTTCTTCCAATGGAAAATGATTTTGAAGACTACTTCCACTTTTCAGTAAACAATCATATTCCTCAGTTCCTTCTGCCAGAAACCATTCCTTGAGATGTTGTCTGTGTATATCTGTGTATAGATAGCTGGAATGTAAAAATGATTTAGCTGTTGTCCTTTTTGTTACTCTGTAAAATGATCTATCGATCATTAAGATGCTACTGAATTCCTGATCAACCTGCTCTATGCCTGTTTTTTAGAAATGTGTTTATACATGAAATAAAGTGCAGAGTGTTAAAGAGGAGTACCTCTGTCTCCCTTGCCCTTAGAGCTCAAGTATTTGTCGGGCAGCTATCCATGCTGGGGTGATCAAAGCTATGACTGGAGGCTATGTGGACATCGTGACAGCAGATAAAAAGAAGAATTATGTGGGAACTCTTAAGAATGGAATCCAGTCAGAGAGGTAATGATTGTTTTTCTTACCTGAAAACCTAGTCAATTCAAGTAAAAGCAATTCAAAATTGTAAGATGGGTAAATGCCCATCAACTATGGATACATGTAAACTATTAGATCCTTTTATTTTAGTTTTTGATAAAATAACACCGCATTAGTTTTGTAAGCTTTTCCTGAGTCTTTCATGAGGAACAAAAGGTACTACTAGACACTTTGAAGAGACATCAGTTGCGTAAAAATTTATGTTCAATGATACATAAATCAATTCTGACAATTTTTACCATAGTCACTGGGAAGCTCAAGAAAAATGTGTTGTGATGTACTTTTCACAAGCAGTAATTATGTACGTGTACTGTATCTACAGGCATTGCAAATTAACTATGAAAAAAGATGAGAGCTTGCATAACGAACTACTGATTGAAAACAGTAGAGTTTTTGTTGGGTTGAAGTACTGTTGATATTCTGATTCCATTTCTTTGACTCATTTGTGAACACATAAAAACAAACTACTTTACTTTGTTTATGCTTTTTCTGAGAGGGCAGTTTTAATTTGTCTGAATCCAAACAAATCGGCTATGCAGGCCTGATGTTCATTTCATGAATTGTCTCTTGATATAAGATGCATTGTAAAATAAATGGAAATGATCTCTTCAATCCTCCTTTTCCCTATATTTGTGCTGTGACCTACATACTGTAAGGTCACATGCACATTCTTGTCTAGACAGTTGGAAATATTCCTGCCATGAGTCAGTGTATGCTATGAGCTGCCCTCCTGTGTACCTAGAGCCAGCACGCAGAGAAAGAGGACATATGCTTTAGTTTGTATGAGGATGCATTATTAGAATTGAAGGCTTCTAAGATCCTTCATGTCGAGTTATCTGCACTGCACAGCATTAACCACCCCAGACAAATAGCTTCACCAACTTGTCACCAGGGTTTGTATAATGCGTCAGTAAGTTGTACTCACAATTTGCACTGCACAATTTTGCAATCTGCCGCCTAATAATAAACTAGCTGGTTTGTATGCGTTAGTCTTGTGCTAGAGTTGTGATGGACAGACTTGAACCCATGCTATCTTGCTAATGTGCTTCTTAGTAGGTTCACTTTTACCTTGTTTGTTCAGGCTCTCCAAAATCATGTGATGAAACAGCAATAAGCTGTTGATTAAGCTTCTGTAACAAAGACAGCTTTTTGAGGGTTGTGTCAAATGCAAGGCAGAAGCCATAAATAAGATAGTGTCTTTTCTTGGAATCTATCTTGTATGTACAGTGACAGCAAGTATAAACAATTTAATATGTCCTGTTGTCTTTATTTATGTTCTATGAGGATCTGAGGTCTGAAATTATTCCTTTTCTAATGATGAAATATTCCTGAACTTGCTCCTTTTCTTATCATTGACTTCATTGTCTACACTGTTTTTCTGTAGAAAACAGTTACTGTTTAACAGATGTTATCGGTAAAAATGTGAAGATACAAATTCTGCTTTCACTTGGAATCATATAGCACTGATCTCTAGGATTATGTTGTGTTATATTATAACACGTTTATATTATATAACACATATATATTATATACTAGGCTTTAAACTACCCTTAGACGAGCACCTTTACTGGTTGTCACTTAGGAGGCCCAAAGACAAGCATTTTAAGGTTTGCCATACAGTAAAACATAGAAAGTGCAGAAGGACAAAGAAATCATCTAGGTTTTGACATTTCTGTGACCTGACGATACCTCGGTTCATTTACAAGAGTGTATTGATTATGGATATAGCCAAGCATTGATGAACGAGCCCTATATCACTCTTTTTTTGTTTTACAGTAAGAAAAATCCAGAAGGGAAGTCCTTCCGCCTCTTTGCGGTGAGAGAGTAAGCCTCCATTTGGTCCAGGCCTCGGCTCTGGCTCGGTTTATGAATACACGGGCTCACTGCTTGTGGTGAAAAGGGACAAGAAGTGCCCCTCGCTTGCACCATGGCAACCTCACAGAACCTTCTCACCTGCTCTACAGAAAGACGAGTGTCAAAATGAACCTCCTCCGCCTCTCACAGACACAAAGAGTGTTCTAAAATCCTGTAGAACAAGTAAAAACAAAGACCGTGAAAGAACGGGGCATTCATTTCTCAAGTGCATTGTTACCAGTTGTTGATTTCTTTAGACTGAATATGTGAGCAACAATGCAGAATGCTGTATAATATTATATGATAAATTGAACAGCAGTGCTGGTTATATCTGTCTCAGAGTATAGTTTAAAGTTAAAAATGTTATATTACTTATTATTTTAAAAATGCAGAAACAACCTATTGCTCTCCATACACAGGAATGTATATTGATTGCATTTGTGTTTAATCTTTGTACAGTGTTTCCGTTTGTGGATCAGAAACAGTTATATCTTTTTAGCATTTGTATTTTTTTTTTCACTGATTGTTGGTGCTTTTTTGGATTGAGATCAGAAACATATTGTCACATTATTACCGACTATATATCCTAGCTTTTTTATTTGCTCTTCAAGGCTTACTGTTCAAGCTATTGATTTGCTGAAAGCCGGGACTCCTAACAAGCCGGGATGAATAGGATCTTTCATTGTTTACAGTTTTATTATGAGCAGACCTGGAATCTAATATGACTTGGTGTGCCAATAACACATGATATCACTTGAAGCTCCGATAAAGGTACAGAAATATGATCTATATGTGTAAAGGTCAGATTTTCTTTATCTTGTGAAATTTGCCACCTGTGCATAAACCATACAGTTAGAAAAGGGAATTATAAAGTGATAGAAACTGGTATCAGTATGTTGATTAAACAGAAATAGACAGAATATATTATAATTGCATATACGAGGCTAGTCTTTGCCTTGTGCATGTTTTTCCAGTTACCATTACAAAATCAGTGTGACATATCACAATTGTGCCTTATGAAATAGCTGTTATTCATACACCTCTGGCTTTGATCCAGATGTTAACATAAAAATTTCACATCCTAATGTCAGTGGATCAGCATCTGAAACAATCAAGGGTCAATGCATGTTTATCATTTTGTTTATCATTTTGTTACAGTAGTAGCTCATATTCTGGATAGGATTTGTCTGCCAAGTGCCTTTTTTATGAAAAAAATTAAATAACAGTTCATGCACCTGGATGCACTTTGTAAAAGAAACAGATGCATGGATCACTGTTAAAACCACTCAGAATGTATTTTTTCTAATAAAGAGAACACTTACCCGGGACGTGAAGCACGTAGCTGTAAACAAGACATGGTCAGTAGGTGGTAGCAGTCTTATACCTTTTCTCACCTGTTTGACTCATTTCACAGTTCAGCAGATGGATTTTCATGCTGAAAAAAAACAAACGTGGCCTTAATGATTCTTTTATAAAAATGTTTTAAAATGTAGTGAGCACCCGAATGTGTTGATTAGCTGAATCCCGTTAGGATGAAGTAAAAACTCCTGCCTTTCCCCTAAAGATTCCTTGTTTTTACCCATGCTGACAGAACACCCCAGTCTAGATTGTATTTAGAATTTGCTACTTGCTTGTCCTTTTTGGCTACCTCAGACCTGTCATTGTACTCCGTTAAAACTATAGGCTAAATCTTGCCAGCAATCATTTCATTTTTCGTTCTGTATGTACAGCTGCAGTATATCTTCTAGTGTAAATATATTAAGTATTCTCCTTTTTTTTTTGCTTTGGCTTTTTAACTGTAAAAGTGTTTTTCAGAAATGTGTCAGTTTTCTGTCCATTTTTGGTTGGATCGTTTTTATACAGCCAGTTGAGTGTCCTATTATTGTGTATAATTTGATAATAAAGAAAGTTTAAAACTTATGGTTCTTTTTTTTAATAGGTAAATGATTCTGATGAATTAGGTTCCTTTTTATTGTAATAAAGAATAATAAAAACAAGTTTAAGCACTTAAATATAGATGGCGGAGTCGTATGGAAGTCAGCAGCACTTAGCTCCTGGGTTTGATTCCAAAGTGAGGTTCCTTCTGCCTGGAGTGCACCTCTTTTCCCCAAATGTCACATAGGTTTTCTCCAGGTGTTCCAATTTCCTCCCATTACCCAGTCATGTTGGCTGAGTTTGAATGGGATTTTGAAAGTGTCCTGCCCACATCCATCCCTATTCCAGTTCCGTGTTGTGGGGTAGCCGAAGTCCTTTGCCATAAGCAGCAGACTCAGGGGAGTGCAACCTGGACGGAACACCAGTCCATCACAGGGCACCCACAGCCACAAACACAAATACATGCACACTCACATCAGGGCCATTTTTCTCAGAAGCAAATGAACTTATAAGTATTTTTTGGAACATGGGAGGAAACCAGAGAAGATAGATGAGACGATACAAACTCCACACACCCCAGGTCTGGAATTGAACGCAGGGCCCCAGTGCTGTGAGGCAGTAATCCTAACCACTGCGCTACTGCCCAAATTCTAATTGTTAATATATAACAGTTCTGAAATCATGTCCATATATGCTTTACAGTGAACATCTTCCATATGTAAGTCCACATCACAGCATCTGGTGTATTAAGCTGCTTGATATATTTTAGGGCTTCTGTTTTTGTATTATGATTTACAGTTATGGAAAATGAATTTGTATTCTAAGGGTTACAGTCAAAAGCATCTTTCGTGCTCTTGAGATGCAGTAAATTACATTGGACTGTATTTTTCCGAGAGGGGAAACTGCCCACTTCATGGCATTCATGAAATGTACTGGTAGTTTGCCATTTGCCACCTGCAAACTCAGAGTGGTATGGTGTGAAAAGTTAAAGTTCTCATTGAAAAATGTTAGGAAACATTAGAGAGGTATGTAACCAAAGGTAATGCTAATATCAATGGAAGATGTAGTGTTCTCTATAAACATGAAAAGATCCTGGAGGAGAATTAGGATATTAGTATTCAAAATGACTCTGTTTTTTAAGTTTGAAAATACTGTAACGCTACAGGATTCAGGTGGGTGCCCTTGCTGCTGCCACATCAGGTCGGGGACTTGATCCAGGGCCTCTGGCGTCACTCAACAGGGACCCAGCCTGTTGAGCTAAAGGGAGATCTCCCCTCAGCCCAGCGGCTGCGGGCCCTGCTATTCACAGGGAAGGGCGGTGACGTCACCGCTCTGGTAAGCCGGCTTTCACACTCAATGGTGGCCGTAAGCGTTACAATACCTTCTCTGTTTTTAATTTATTTTCCATCGATGTTGCTATCAGCTGGCGAAATAATGTTGTCTGCTGGACTTGTGGTAGATTGGCTTCCTGCCTGTGGTTTGTTTTGCATACATAGCTCAAGGAATACACAAGTGAAATATTTGTAAGCCCCACAGTTGTATTTGTTTTGGCTATTGTCTTGCGGCATTGTTGTGTCCTGTGTTGTTGTGTTTTGCAAGGTGAGTAACTGGCCTGACGACAGTGTGTGTGTGGTTGTTTGGTTGGGGGGTGGGATCGGGCCTGTACCAGGAGGGGTGAACTGAAAGAATAATGAATTGTGCTTATGTAACATCTTTAGTATCAAGCATCCCAAAGGATCTCAAAGTGGTTTACATATTGGGACAGATTTACTTCTTCCTCCATTGGAGTGCAGCACCCTCCTGGCTGACATGTCATTGTCAGTTGATGGCAGCCATTGTGCAACAACAGCCTCATTTTACAGCAGATTAGGTTGGGAAGTGAGAAATGTTTTCATCAGATGGATTAAGGGGAAACTTTAGACAGGTCACATGTTTAGGGACAACCAGGACAGTGGGGTTAACACCTCTATCACAGGATTCTAGATAAATAACAGCATAGCCTGTACATTTCCATTTCTATAAGCATGTGGAAGTGCTCTAGACAGGGATTCTGAGGGATTTGGTTGACAATACAAGTTCCAGTTGAGCTCACAGAGTGGAAATGCTGATGCCTAACAAGCTGATGTTCCAGTTTTGCATGCGAGATACGCCTGGACTCTTCTTCTTCCCCCTTTGATGGAATGGGAAGCCACAAAAGTATTTCATTTTTCATTAGCTAAACGTTTAATTAAAAACAAATCTGCCATAAAAAATTGGCCCAAATGTGGAATTGAGACATCCACGCTGACATTCTGTAAATATCCAGAAGCAGGCGATTGTGAATCCTGCTGCAGGAAATGAGAAGAGGTTCAATATCTCTTCTCTGAAAAAAAAGCCAGAGGTCATAGCGCAAGGAGATTGTGTTGTTCACTCTATTGTCCCACTGAAGGCAAAAGAAATCTATGAACTAAATGTGCACTCTATCAAGGACCCCTTGTGACTTATGAATTTGCAGGTCTAGGATGTTTTTGAAATGAAAGTATGGACAAGGGCCCTAGAGAAATTGAGCAGTTGTGGTGAAGTGAGTGAACACAGGAGCTGGAACTTTGGATGTTCAGCAGAGACAGAGTTAAGGAGTCAGGCATAGATTCCTTGCTGGAAAGGCAAGGGAACCTCACTCAACACACAGCCATCGATAACACCTCAACATGGTGTTGTCAGGTCCCTGCTTTCCACTTTGAGAGACCAGACAAACCAGAGAGAGTTAGCTGGCAAAGAATTAGAGATCTTAGATAACTGTAATTCATTTTTCATATTTTTACAAATGTTTTTCATTATTTTTTTATTAAATGCAGATGCTTAAATCCCACCACATGAATCCTCTGTAAAGGTCAAAATGATAGTGAGATAGAGAGAGAAGAAAGGTTGGAACGTGTTTAGGGCTTGAGATAAATAGATGTTACAGGTCTCACTGGAAGGTGTTTATTTTGGAAAGATTAGGACAATGTGTTAATCTTGACTTCAGAAGTCCGTGGGAGAGCAGTTTAAGTTCATGTGCTCAGAATGTCAATTAAGGTATAAGGACCGCAGCAATATAACCACGTCCTCCAAAGTCCACCCCTCATCCACGTTGTGAAATTAATAGTGTCAACTTTGGCAGGTAAAGGAAAGATCTTGATCTGTCTCGGTGATTATTAAGGCTTGTTAGGATTGCTGCACCCTCCATACTTAGGAAATACGGGTCTGGTAAAAAGTAAGTTGCAAAAAATTTGACAACAGATATTTCTTGTGTGTGTAAGAAAATGTGTTGTTGTTGTTGTTTGGCCTAATGTGCTTATCTGGCTGTCAATATTAATGATCTGGGAGTCTCATCAAAACTCCTGTTGAATTCTCCCACATTATGATTCACCAGTTTGTTCCCCACACTTAGAATTCTGTGTGTAAATATTTGTTTCCTACTCTTGGTCCTGAATTTAGCTGCACTTCATTTCCATTTGGTCCACCTAAAACAGGTCCCTATGCTTAATTTACAGTAAAGATTTCCATTGGCTTTGTCAGCCTGTCATGCAATTTTACATTCTTCTGTCAAATCACATCTGCTCTAATGCATGATTATTTTATGTGAAATATTTTTTTCCAGAACCAAGTATAACCACTTCCCTGTGCTGTCAGCTGCTCTTCTCCAGCTTGTCGAGATTCACTCAAGGGGATAATGTCATCCAAGAATTTTCTGATAGGTCTTGGCCACATTTTAATATTTTATTTTGTGTGTTTCAACTGTAGAAAGCTGATTCCACTATAGAAATGGTCATACAAAATTTTGGTTTCAATTAGTTTTTAAATTACAGGATGACCAAGATTGGCCCAATGGAATCATTTGTATGTTCTTATCTTCTTGTGCTCTTAGAAATTTCTGTCAAAGACTACCTCCTTGCAATGATATAACTTGCGAAGCTGCCTTTAAATGATGTTTCAGTGTATTGAGAATCATGTCTGTTTAGTGTCTTTCAAGTTAGCTTTACACAAATCTGGTCCTTGATGGATGCAGTCATGAATGGTTTCACAACCTTCCATATAATCAACATTATTTCAAGGAATGAAGCAAAGTTAGCTCAGTTCAAGAATTTCAAAGCCTAAATAGAAACAGAGACTGGGCTAGAGTTTTTCATGCCTTTTTAAACTACGATCACCTTGGCTGGAATGAGTAGGGCTTTACTGATGAGGGCTTTGCACTGTGGCAAAGGAAGAACAAGGGCACTTTTCTATCCTGAAGCCAAAGACAGCAGGCCTTGGATTAGCAGAACAAAACACCTGATCTGACAAATCCACCCAGGGTCTATGGCACATGCTGTGAAGCTTCTATGTGATTTCTAGGTAGGCTATCATCATAAATAGGGTAGTACTGATGAAGTCCCATTTTATAACAGGAAGGAAACCTACTGCTGAGAGTGAACCTGACAGGTGTCCACAGTCATGACTGAAACTGTCATATCTAAACTGAAAGTAGTCTTATAAACAGGGTGCTGACTCCTAGCAAGTGCTGAAGAGAACTAAAACACCTACTGAGTGGTGTTTCATTTAAAAGTTACTTACAGTACACATCACAGTTCTACAAAAGCACTTTTATTGCTGCTGTCTAGGAAAAGACACTGCTGTCTGGTAGCTGAGACAAGCACGTAATTATTGCTGGCTTTGATTTTGAGATGGCCTGATATATGAGAGCCCAGGGATTCTCACTGAAATTTATGCTGCTATAGTAGTAAACCACCTTCTCTAGGGTAGACATTGAGGGAGTAGTGGGGTGTGCATGCCAGGAAAAACCAAAGTACAGCTTCCAGAACGAGACAAGTAAAAAAACAATTATATCATTATTATTTTTTTTCCAGCTGGGACCCTGTAATCCTTAAATTGGAGAGGCCTGTTCCTTTGCTGGCATCTGGGTGGATATGTTATTCATGAAAATCAAGAAAAAAGTGGCAGCAGCAAATGCCAATATAAGCAAGCTGTCCAATACAGACGATTAGACACCATTGTGAGAGCCTGTTTCAGATGTTGCTTAGATGGTGGTTTAGGCTCCCCTTGAAGAAGTGGGGTGAGTTAGGACAAGAAGACCCTCAAAATCAACAGTTCTTATATAATGCCATAGTAATTGTGATATTTGCATGGCCCACTCCGTTGAGTGGATGCCATTCATTCGGCTGTGTATTTTTCATTGAATATCATGTATTTGGACTTAGCAAAGTCAAGTGGGACGCAGGTTTGTATGGGTTTCTCTGGGTGCTCCCAGTTTCTTGTAGTTTAGACCGAATAGAGAATTCTGTGTAAATGCCCTGCACTTATAAACATAATAGATTTCAATTGGCTGTTGAGAAGTCTGCAACTGGTGGATTTTCCTCAAAGGCATATTTTTTATAACTTTATATATTTAGTCACGCAAGACTTCTTTGAATTGGAAACACAGTTCCTGTCATTAAAAAAAAAATCAAATCTCAGCTCCAGTCTTTTCAGCTCCAATCATTATTATTCAGTCTGTAACAGTGTGGTTTGTGCAGTTTATATCAATGGCAAGAATCTTCTGTTTGAAGTAAAGTGTGTAACAGGTGCATGTACTGTATGCTGCGCTTAAAACTGTGATCCAATAGAATGATGATATAGCTTTTATTTTCCCTAGTCTGCCCTGTCACATAGCAGAACTTCCTGTGAATTAGAAAAAGTAATAATTCTGTTACATTCGTCCTCAGTGTAACTGTAAGTGTGACACTTGGTATCTTTATTGTAGATTAGTCCATGGTGCTCTTTTCCTTGTATAAACAGGTTACAGAGGGACTCACAGGCAACAGGTCAGATGGTAGGAGATTGAGAGATTCATGGCTGAAGACAAACAGGGGAACTTTAAATAACACTGAGACAGGAAACATGGTGACCCAGAGGAGTGTTCTACATGTATGCAGAAAGACTGGAAGCACCAGTAAATCACCAGAGAACCTCATTCCCGGCTGGAAATACTATTAATCTGTGTCAATATCCAACACAGCAAATTGTTTTGGCATTTCGGATATGAACATACATTTTATTTGAAAAATAAGTTTATTCTCAATGGTTTGTGGAATGTTTTATGACATTTTCAACAGATTATTGAAATATTATATTCAACAAAATTCATATTTTGCATACAACTGCAAATAAGAAAATCAACAGTTCCTGAGTATCTTTTCTGTTCACATAAACAACAGCTTTTATACTCTTTTTCTTAATATGTTTTTCCCCACTGTCATATACACAGGTACAAACATTATACAACAAGCACAGATTTTAAAATGTATTTAAAATTATCGGCATCATATAAGCGTTCTAACATCATAAAAACCATGGTTTATGAAATCAGCAAAACAGTGAATGCTTCCAATCTAGAAAAACTAAAAGCTTCTGGCTTTCTGTTTACTGTGGTTTAACTTTACAATGGAAGGAATGTTTAAGATCCTGCTTATTAAATTCTACAGCAAACTGTCTTCTATTGTTTTCTGCATGAAAAAATGTTTCTTAGAAATGGGGTCCTGCTTGGGCTGGGATCAAAGAGGTTTTTTTTAAAAGAAGAAAGTCAGACTGTCAATAATAAGATGAAATATAACCAGGGAAGAGCTGAGATCAATGGGACTTGATTTATTGAAGAAGAGACAACAGACCAGGGTACTGCAAGACATGCAAAGGATATTGTGGCAAGATTTTAGAGATAAGAGCAGAATAACACCATGAGCTTCTTTTGTTCTCCGTTGCCTTTTCAGCGAAAACCTCAGCAACAATATTAATGTTTTGTAATCCACTGTAAAAAGAACCATATTTAACTGATCAAAAATGGACAGAAAATGATTCATAGTCTCAGATTGGTGTATATATGATTTGGTTCTAGCCTTTAATGGCTTCACTAGGCAGTTATAAATAAGCACGACTTGTGAAGAAAGCATAAGTAATTGGGATTAAAACCATGTACAGTAATGCTTTTATTATTTCAAATGTTGTTCTGTTACAGTTTATCGAAATGAATAGTTTTGATAAGGACAACATTTTTATTGTCAAGTGTTTGCTTAGATTTGTTGGCGTCAACTGGAGAAACATAGTATAGGACCTTGATTAGCTGACTCAATTACAGTACACTCTAACCAGGGGGAAATTAACAAATCTGGAAGTGTAATTACTAGTTCTAACAATTGGACTCAACAATTAATAATAACTATTATTCACTTTTTGGATTACATAGGGACTGTGACATTCTCCACATTACTCCCCTACACCAGGTAGGGATGAATGAGTTTATCATTGCGAATGATTCTTAAAGGACCCTTATTTGTTACGAATATAAGCCAGTGGATAGAGAGATTGAAAAGACAGAATAACCAAAGAGAATATAAAATCACACTGATTTGTTCCCACTGTTTCCGACAAAGCCCCATTTTGTTTCCTTTCGAGTTATTTACAGCAACAGCAACCTTTGAAATCAGTAGCTTTGTACTGAACTACTCATTTCAAAGACAAGCTGATGTCAGAATGCATTTTGGAGTGATAAAGGGCAACGGTTCTGCAAACATTCTTGGCCACACTGCACTTGGTACCATATTGGAGTAGCAAACCTGTGTGAAGAATGTTCACATAGCATCTTCAAGACCCCTGCCCTGTGGGGTATAGAGCAGAAATTGACATTACAGTACACTCTTATACAACTTCAGAGAGAGGTGTAATTTTAGTTTAAATAAAATGGGCTACAGGCTATTTCTGATCTGAAGTAAAAAAGCACATTGAATTTTCAAATGTCTTCGTACTGAACATCCTTTATGAGTTACACAAAAATATGTATACACAAAATATGAGAATAGGTCCTGAGTGTAAAGAAGCACAATAAGCCCACTCTAACAGGAAATGAAAAACGGTCTACTGTGTTCAGAGTACAATTAGACTGCTCACAGAATAAAAGGCACAACAGAGAGAACCCCAACCCCTTGCTGAGAAAATGGAGAGATTGTTGAGATACTGTATAAAAAATTGACTAGAATATTAAATGGATCCTATTGAAGTCAAGGAACATCAAAGGATCATCCATGCTATTGAAGAAGAGTGTCCATCATCAATGATCAATTAGAACAATTTGTAACAAAACTATGTTAGCTTAATGCCAAATGATGGGTAAAAACTGTTATTCTTTTATGACAGAGAAGTAACATTGAATTTGTTGAGATTAGTGTCTTTATCTACAGTGTCGTGCAAAAATATTCAGATACACTTGCATAGTTTTCACATTGACTTTAAAGCTTTTAGTCATGACACAACATTTTGAAGTAGCAGTTAATATTTGTTAAAAATACATGCACTCTATATATTATAGGCCAAAACAAAAAGAAAGTAAATAGTATCATTAATGTGCTGTGGCAAACCTAAATTAATTAAGGTGCCATCCAATTACTTTAATGCATTAATATTAATTCACATAAATACACCTCTCTCTGTAAGGTCCCTCAGTCAGGTAGTGAATTTCAAGCAATTTCTTTTGTTACCATGAAGACCAAAGAGCATCCAAAGCAACTCAGGGATAAAGTTTGATAAATGTTCAGAACAAGAGAAGGGAATAAAACATTTCAAAGAGTCGAAAGGCACCCAAACATCGGCCTAGATCAGGTTCTCCCTCCAAACCCAGCATTTGGACAAGCAGAAAACTGGTTAGAGACGCCACTGGGAAATCAATGGCAAATCTGGGCCACAGAGTTCAGTGGCTGAGATGAGAGAAAATGGGCATGGGTCAGCAATTTCCTGGTCAATCCACATCTCAAATGTCACATGGGGTTTGCAAGAAAGCACTCGAATGATACCACAAATGTGGCACAATGTTGATTTGTAACAAAACAAAATTGGAGCTTTTTTGGTCTAAATGCAATGCAGTACGTCTGACACAAACCCAACATAGTGCATCACTCAGTCAACACCATCCCTACTGTCAAGCATGGTAGAGGCAGCATTATAGTTCTGCTTCTCATTAGCAGAGACTGGGAAGCTTGTCAAGAGTGATGGGAACATAGATGGAGCAAAGCACTGGCAATTCATAGTGGAAAACTGGCTTCAGTCCTAAAACTGCAACACAAATTTACCTTCCAGCAGGACAATGATTCAAGCCTACAATGGTGTGGCATAGGAATAAAGCAGTGTATGCCCCTGGGTAGCCCAGTCATAATCCTGACTTGAATCCCAAAGCAACTAGAGAGATCTTGAGCATATCTGCCAGCAGAATGGACACACGTAACAATCCAGAGTAAACGTTGTTAGAGAGTTGCCTGAAAAGACTTGTTTAAAAGACAGTTGTAATTGCTGACCAAATATTGAGTTGATGGACTGAAGTTTGGTTTCATGAGTATGATTAATTTAATTCAATGTTTTCTCTGTTTTTCCTGGCAATTACTGTAATTTCCAGAATCTCACCCTTAGAAGTCTTCTGTTTGAGTATTCAGGTTTTGAATGGAATATGAAGTTTTTAAAAATGCATCATTTTGTAGTATCACAAAATAGGGATAGTAAGAGTTCAAACACTTTTGCAAGGCACTGTAATGATGCCTCTTCCACCACTTTATGAAAGCAAGAATGACTCTCCACGTACTATATTTACTCAAATCATTTTTCTAGAGTGCAAACCTGTTCTGTAGTCCTTAAACTTAAGGGAGAGGCCTTCACTCCTTATACTTCTCTTCTTGGCCTGGATGCAAGGTACATTTGGATACATTTGGTAGTTTGGCATTATGCCCACATTCTTTTAAGCCGTTTCTGATTTGTTTGATAGAAACAGAACTTCTGGTGGTTGTTACCAGGCTCTGTAGTAACTTTACTGCACTCAAACTAGGGAAGTCCATAGTGCTTGGGACCTTCACTGCAGATCTAAGTACAGTATCTCTCTGATACAGAGTTTAAATGCCATATTTTTGAGAAAGTTCCAACTATACCAACCACACTTTATCTCTATTAAATAAACACTCTTAAAACTGAACCTTTGAAATGTCAAATTTGCAAGTACAACAAAAATAAAAAAATATTAAACTATTAATAAACTTGCAATTTAGATACCATGGATGACAGATCAGCTATAACTGTTGTTTAACAGAATATTTATAAAGGAAGAATTGGAATCTCCTCATTGAAAGGGTGAAAGTAGAAAGAGAAGGAAAAAATTGTGTCAGAACAACGGTATTACTGAGTCCATCTAAGTTCAATTACTGCTATGTCACTCCCTGATTAAGAAATGTAATAATACTGCCAACTGTGTTGTCCACTATATTACACAATATTTAACAAATCAGCTCTGAGGTTATAACAGTCAGTGCTTTCTTACTAAGCATGCAGTCTTGTCTCCATTAACTGAAAGATCAGATCTTTTCTGTTACTTCCAAAGTTATAACAGCGAAAGAACTGATGTTATTTTATCTGCAGAAGGGCAAACTCTGGATTGCACTGGAATAGTGTAAACAGTAGCTCAAAACCCACCTGACAGATCTGAAGAACAGATACTTGAAATCCAACCTTTGGATCAGCAGCAGAAATGACCACTTTTACTGGCCTTTTCTCAGCTGGTTGGGACTGAAAAGTCTACAACATTTATGATGGTTCACATCGGTGGGAAAACATTCCTCAAACATTACTTTTTGAACTAGGTTGGTGCACAAACGGGGAACAAATTCTCCAAGCTTATCAAGAACTGGATTCTCCACCTCAACACAATTAATGCTCTTTATCTTTTTTTTTGTTCAGTTTCCATAGCACAACACTGAAAATCTTTTGCTTCTGTTGGACAGGGCAGTTTTCTGCTTTACTCAGCAAGGGTGAAAATCACCCACAATATACAGTACAATATCATCATTGCGATTCTGCAGGAGAAACAGAAAAATACTGTTAGAAATATAGAGAAGCTAGCTTCAAAACTGTTCTTGCCTCATTTGTTTGTACCAGCACTCAATCACTTTACCTTTGGTGGGTGTTTAATGTTCCCTTTTTCCTGGGAATAATATATGTTTATCTTATGACATTATAATAGTATTGTTCTTGAGGATTTCTCAACTTTGGGTCTATGTTTCCTATTTTTATTCACTCTTTTTCTTTTTAAGAGCTATCAATGGCTGTTTTCATCTTTGTACAGATTTGTTCTAGCCATGAGATGTATACTCTTAAAATGCTGAACCCATTTCAGAGTTGACCCATTTAGTGTTGTCTCTTTCCTTTTTTTTATTAAACCTGTGTAAATGTGCGAGAGCTCCATATGACAGTTATGCACAGTACACAATTATATCTTCCTGTCTTAATATACTTCCTTCTGTTATACACCATTTTAAGGCTATGAGGTAGTGAGAGGTAGCTTTCAGAGAAAGCCACCTATTTGGGAGAACAGACAGGTTAAAATGAGACACACCTGATCTAATTGAATAATTGGCACCCAGAGGAAGTAAGATTCCACATAAAGGAGAGGAGCAGATAGGATAAGCTCAGTGTGGAATTGGACACACCTCTGGACTAATGGAGAGATGTATAAGAACAGCCGGAAGGAACATGGAGTCAGTTTGTGTTTAGGCTTCAGCATACAAGGAGGGAGTGGGAGAAATCTGCTGGTAAGTCTTGGTAATTGGTTGAGCTGACTTACAGGCTTGTGGGATTTGCTTAGTGAAGGCAGTTTGAGAAAATATAGCTTAAGCTACACTGGTAGGCACTACAGGTGCTGGATGAGTGGGCCATACTGGTAGGTTTGACAGGCTGGATGATTTTGAAGTGTGGTCCTGATGAGAAGGGTTGTCCAGTTGTTCTGGTACTGGTAGGAGCTGTTATTAGTTGGAGATGAAGGGTAGTACTGCAAGTTGATGAGTGAGGTTAAGATTGTGGGAGTACTCCTTATTTTACACCCAGCAGGTGTGCAGCCTAAGAAACTACTGTTACTGCTGTCTTGTTTGAAGAAGGGGGTCAGCTGGTGTAGTTGGAGATGAAGAGTTATTAAAGATTTGTGTGCTTTGGGATTAGGTTAGTGATGGTAAGGCAGTTTGATAAGGCAACATTTGAGCTGGGAAGACATTGTGCTTAATAAAGAGTGAATGACGGGTTTTGAGAAGGGTTTGAGAAATGTTCTTCCTTAATGAAACCAAGTAATTTCTCCAAGACTGAACTCCTCCAGGCTCCTACCTTCATTAGTCCCTCTTTAGAGAGGTTTGTGCAGTCTATGAAACTGAATTGCAAACTAATGTGAAATTGAGGAATATGTGTTTCTTTTTTAATGAGCTTTTTTGAGCTCTATGGGATCTGATGTTAGTAGGCCTCCAAACTAAACTTGTGGATGCTAGTGCCTCCCAAGGCTTTAGATTTTTGGACTCCTCACCCAGAATCTACATGTGTTTTTCTCTGATCTGTCATCCACCTGTTTCCATAAACCTACTTGCCATGTTTAGTGTTTCTTAATTGGTCTGATGTTTAGTTCTACATCGCGCTCCTCTTCTGTGTGGACAGGCCATAGCCTGTACCCTTCAACAAGAATAAGTGGTTTTCTGATAATAGATGGAGAAGCACAAGTACCTGTTTTGTACTATGTTGGGGGTGGGGGGTGTTCTTGTTGCAATTGATAGGGAAACAGTTTCTAAATGTAGTAATGGAGGAAATATTTGTGAAATCCTTTTTCAGTTTGACCACAATGTTCGTAGTTTTCTTTGAAAATCTAAAATCTGCACCTAATACAGGGGATTAGTCATCCCACTTCCTCTTGGAAATATTCATCTTTTTTGCCTCTGAAAACATCCTGCTCTGCCTGTTCTCCCCCTCATTTAAGCATAAGACACTCTTGTTTTATAGTGCTAGCTGTGAAACTTACTCAAGTTCTTAGGCATCTGAATTTTTCAAAGAAATTCCTTAACTGCTGGCATTGTTTCTTTTCTTACTCTATAAACCACTTACCACTTACAATGAGTGAGGGATTAAGACTATCAACATTACTGAGGCAAACCCTGATTCTCTATAGGAAATTGCTAAATACCTTTTTGGGTGTTCTTCTGTTGTCTTTGCTTCTTAGGTGGATAAACATTTCTCTGTTAAAGACTGTGGTTCTATGTCTGAAAAACTGAATTGTACTTCTTGAATAAGGCTCAGTATTCATCTGCTTTATAAAGAATAGTAGTACACATTTAATGTATATGAAATGATGTTCTATAAACATGAGGTAGACAACTTGCAATTACATAAAAAAAAGGAACATCTCTTATTCAGGTATTGAGAGCTTCCTAATCTTGCACAGGTCTGGTCTTTTAAGGCAAGGATGCTCAGTCCTGGTCCTGGAGGGCCTGAATTGTTTGCTGGTTATCCAAGTCTTCTTAACACAAAAGCACTTAAGGAGTTGAGAGAAGTTGTTCAATTACTTCAACCATTTACAGTACATTATTCACCAGAGTGCAGGACTAACTGACACTGGTCCTCCAGAACTAGACCTCCCTGCTTTAAGTGTTTCAACTTCCCCCTTGTATCTCTGAGGCCTGGATGAGATCAATTAACCCCACTTGACTGCTGAACAGATGGGGCTCTTACATGCTCCTGTAACTGTACAGGAGTTGAAGGCAGTTGCTCTTCTTTTGCTTAAGAAAAAACCAACAATGGACCTTCCCTAACTGCTCCTGGTGGTGTGGGATCAAGTTGGTCTTTCATATTAAACTCAATAAATTATCAGTGGAAATGGGCTTATTTTTTATTAATGTAAAAAAGATCCCTTCTTTAGAAAACTGGTAAAGGGTTATTTGAATGCTCAAGCTGTTGGCCACCTCCATTGCTTAGTGGAGCACACCAGATAATCCATTTTAGATCTGCCGTATCATACCGACAGTGTCAGGAGGGGATTAATCCTGACCTTCTGTCATTGAGGTATACAGAGTGTGGAGTGTGGCTAGTAGCCATTTGTGTACATATAGTGCCCTGTGATTGGAATGCTTTTGGCTTTCCATCACTAATGTATCATTGCCTCTAATGGGTGTGGCCATAGCAATGGACACCAAACTTCTCCTACACTGACTGATTCTCAGATCGTCTGGTTTCCACAAACATCATTTTTTTTTTTTTCTCCACACAATCATTTTGAGGGACTACATGGAGTTTGAGTTACCTCTGACTTGCACTTGCTTGTATACATTTCTGGAAATTCTTTACAGAAGATGCTTGTGTAAAACTGATTTGCTTAATCGGCCACCAGTGCTTTCTTTTGTCTTGATTTGTGTTTTGATCTCCATCTAATGTTTTGTTTTAGAACATTGAACGCAAACAAGAAATGGACTTTTCTTAAATTTCAGAATAATGAAATCATGTAAATAGCATCTGTTTTAGTTTTTTCCATATGTTGGAGAGGCAGCAGTAGGATTCAAGTACAGTACAGCTAAGCCATGTGGTGATGGAACCTGATCAATCATGTTTTCAGAAAAATGTGGGGGCTTCCAGTACGAGTGATTGTCTTTTTAGAGGTTTAGAAGTTGACATAAAAAGACGATGTGGCGCACCACACTGTTTGCATGGTTACACAACAAGCTTATTTTTCATTCTCCTGGGGCTCCAGTTCTGAACAATACAGGAAAAATCCAGAAACTGGCACAACAAACCAGTAGGTGTGTCCAGTATTTGCTACATTAAGTTTACATAAAAGTTATATAAGACGACTTGAAGCAGTGAGCTTCTTATTTATACACATGAAGCTAGCATATCGGCATTCAAAACTGAGCTAATTTATGTGATTGTGGGGTGGGTAGTAAAGGTTAGAGGTGCCAGCTTTCCTCTTTTACCTGTGTTCTCTCGATCAAGCTTAAAATATCGCCATTGGGCTGCATACTTTTAAAATAATTCATAGTCCAGGGAGAAAAGAACTTGTAACTGTACAAAGGGAGAGGTCACCACACACTATTGCAAAATGCACCCTGACCAAAGCCTAGCTATTGTAGATCTTTGCAAATAAAGAAAATACTGCAAAAGCAAAAAGAATTGAGAAGATGTAAGAGCTCTAGTAAAACTGTAGCATGATATGGTATTGCAATCTACATCCCTCTGCCATCTACTGCACTGGGGTACTTGGACACAATCTGCTTTTTGTTTATTGATCCTGCTAATTGGCAGTTCAATACTTTAGCTTTAGCAATTCTGTAATGGAGTAAATTGGAAACATTGTAGGTTGGTGGAGCAATCAGCCTGTTGCCTTTTGTTGGTATTGTTGAGCAGTTATACTGATTTTGATTCATGTGAGGTAAGAACTTCATTGATTGCTTTTGATGACATGAGACATTTAAATGTTTTACTTGCAAGTGACATTGCTTTGCATGAATGCTGTCAGTCCCAAAGATGGTTGTCAGGGAAGTGAGATTGAATTGAAATTGATCATTGGATATCTCTGTCCAACATTTGCGGACATGACAAAACATTTCATATGTGCAGTGTTCTCATTAACTGCAAAAAATACCTTTACAGAAAGAGTTAAACATGATTTCTCTCTCTTGAATGTTCAGTACCATTAATTGTCATTGTCATGTTTCAAGCAATTTTCCTGAAGCAGAGTGATCTTTTTTGGGGGAGGAAGAACAGTTCTGTTGTGAAACGGCACATTCATTTGAAAATCGGTATTGTCCTCCACCACTGGGTCTGTCAAGTGCTGAAATAATAGTTTAATGAATGTAAATCAAAAGCTTAGATAATCTTGGCAGGTATTCTGTTTTGTTACTTGGGAGAGTAGCAATCCGTTTCAAGCAACGTAAGGCTAACTGAAATGAAATACCTGACATTGCATACAGTACTGTACAAAATTTTCTTGCCCTAAACAAAGTTGTAAAGGGGGTCTCTTGTGGTGCCTGTGTCCTGCATGTAAGGCACAATATAAATCTGGGCTAAATGCCAGCCTTCAGGATCAATTCTCTCTACTGCTGTTCAAGTGACTGTGAAATATTAGTAAAACAAAAACAACTGTGAGTCCAAACATTTCAAGTTGATTGATTGGCTCGACGTCTGAAGAGATGTCTCTTTTTGTGCATTAACAGCCCGACTCGTAATGAAGAAAGTCTGTTTCTGGTTATCTAAATGTGAAACCTAACTGGTGAAAATGTGCTTGCTCAGGTCTTAGTTTTTTTTTGTTTTTGTTTTTTGTGGGGGTACCAGCCTTAATAACTTGGTAACTAGTAAGAATATGTGCCCCAAACTAAATTCTGGACTGAAATGAGAAATGTCTCTTTGGTAAAAAGATATGAAATGCTTATCTCTAGAAGTCAAATGTTATCCAATCAACTACATCCCAGAAGCAGCCTCTTTGAAAGCCCATCTGTCAATGTAAATGGGGGGGAGCCTGTTGAAGCAGGCCTTTCCACAATCCTATAGGTTTGTTTTGGACATCTTTAAGTTGCTAGTGGTTAAACTTTGTAGAAAGAGATTTTTTTTGATCGCTTAAATTGTTTCATATGGTAACAGAGTGCTTAAATGTAATACAGACCAGAAAGATCGATGGTTCTTGAGGATCTGATGTAGGTCTCTGGGAAAAGACAAGAGTACTTCATTTTATGTTATGGAAAATACAGTATTACACCTTGTAAAATGATCAGAAGATGGTTCAAACTGGAATGACTAATGATTCTTAGTTTTCCATCAATGCCTCCTATTTTTTTATTTTATTTTTTTTAGAAGTGTAAAGAAGGTAAAAAAGAGCAAGTGACTACCTTTGCTTTACACACAAGTTCAAGAAAGGTCCCTGCAAAATGACATCAGTCTACTTTTTGTCAAAAACTTCTGTTCATCCATCCATTTGCTAATCGCTTCTTCCAATACAGGGTCAGGGGGGGTGGCAAGCAACAGGCACAAGGAAGGCTATACCCTGGACAGGATGCCAGACCATTGCTGGGCAGACAGACATGCGCACACTCACACCAGGACCAAGTTTCCAGCTTAAGCTGCCAGTATGTTTTTGGACTGTGGGAGGAAACTGGAGGACTTAGAGGAAATTCGCTTGAATACGGGGAGAACATACAAACGTCACATTCTAGATAGTGCCCCAGGTCCAGAATTGAACCCATGGCCCTAGTACTGTGAGGCAGCAATGATAACCACTGCACATTGTACAGGTCTCAAAAAATAAATAAATAAAAAAAATACCCATCATACTGTTTTTAGATTCAAATTTTAAAAATACAATTCTAGTGTTTTAGTATTGAAATATAAATAAAAGGACCAAAATACAGATGTTTCAAACCTTTGTTAGAATTTACATCTGCAAACTTAGATCCTTTAAATGCCCATTTATCTACACCTTGGACATTTCAGGTTCAGTAATTATTTGACGTCTCTGTTTGCAAATTGAGGTAATTTAAACTAACATCTAATTTTTTCTGTGAGTAAGCTTTTTAAACACTTGATTATTAAACAATTAAGAATAGAATAAAACCTCAATAAATGCTCTAACAGCCCAAAACTTTCAAGACAACGACAAAGTACATTTAACAATCCCAGCCTTGTAAAAAGATTGGATGAACGACTTATCAAATGCTTATTAATTGGCTTTCTAAATCAAAGAGTCAAAATCCAACAGATGTCCTCTCCTAATTCAAGATTTTCTGTAGATTTAAGTATTATCCATGTGTGTAAGGTCATTTGTACGGAGTACAATATACTGTACAAAGGTTCTCAAGTTCATTTCCTCATAAAGCCCATTTGGTAATTAAGTCTTTAACCTAAAAACCCCCCAAATGATTCTTTCTCTTTTGAAAAGTTTCTTTCACAAAATATTTTGCAGCTGGTATTTAGTTATTCAGGAAGTGACATGATGAATGGGGAGTTGGAGCAATGGAGATAAGGGAGACCTTGGTTACTATCCCCCTCCTCCCCTCCCTCCAAACCTTTGTTCAAAACTTCATTAATGCCTACTCTTTTTAAAAAAATGCCAACATTTCCATTACTAATCTATTTGCAGACATCTTGAATGACTTTACCACCTCCTTTGTCAGTTTTACAGTGGTGTTCATATGATGTTTGAAGTGCATTTACAGTATAAGCATGGTGAGTTGGCTTTTGTGTAATTATCTCTTTATTAAGCCTCCTCCTTTCCATTCCATCCATTTTCCAACTACTTCTTCCAATTAACGATCATGGAATAGCTGGAGCCTATCCAAGCATGCAAGCAACAGTGGTGAGCACTTTGGCCTTGCAGCACTAGGGCTCTGGGTTCAATCCTAGACTTTGGATGCTATCTGTGTGGACTTTGTTTCTTCTCCCATGCAAAAGACTGCATGGGTTGTCTCTGGGTGCTCAGGTTTCCTCCTACAGTCCAAAAACATGCTGGTAGGTTAATTGGCTTCTGGGAAAACTGGCCCTGGTGTTGGTGTGCTGTCATGATCTGTCCAAGGTGTATCCTGCCTTGTGCCAGTTGCTTGCTGGGGTAGGCTCCAGCTCCCCCATGACCCCGAATTGGAAGAAGTGGATTGAAGATTAAATGGATGGGTGAGTAATTTACAGAAAACTAACAGCCCTACAGAATTTATACAATTCATTAGTAGGGGAGGAAAGTACAAGCGATGACAACTTAAAGAATGTTCTTTGCTGGATAAACTGATAGAGACTTATTTACAGTAAACCTTACAAATTTGCAACTTTTGCATTTTTGAACCATAGTTTTTTTTTGGTAGAGGTTGATGGTTGTAGTCAACCTACGTAATATGTATCAAGCTAATTTTATTTTTTATTTTTTTAGCTGTTGTGCAAAAACATGGTAATCGCATACTGTAGATCTGTAATACAATCAAGCTACAAGAGTCAACTTGTAGTATTTAACAGTGGTCAGCTGCAAGTGGTGCTCGATCTGTTCAGTTTTCCTAAGACTTGTAAAGCATGTAACTGAAGATGGTAAGGGAGTCTATTATATTCTGTTCATGTTTACAAAGATCTGAGAAGATGGATTGTTTAGCTGCAGTGACAATGTTAAATTCGCTCTATTTAAAAAGCCACGCTTTTACCCAGAAATCTAGGAAATTGTATTCTTTGTTTAATTTTGTGCTTTTCTAACTTTGAAAATACCCCATGTGTGACAATCTGTAACAGCTTTAAGTGAGATTAGGCCAGAAGCAACAACACTGGAAAATGTATTAATCAGAGGTAAAGTGCAACGTATGGGATAGATCACTATAAAATAGTAATAAATTGCCCCCTTTCCTCTACTGTATATTTCTCTGTCAGGCTCAATCCAGCAGCTAAAGACGATGGGGGATTAAATAGAGCTGGATTTCCTCCAGGTATTTTCAGAAATGTATACAAAAGCTGAGGGCCCCTCTACCAGTGCTCCACAGGCAGCTATTAGACTCCATCTCACAGCTGCAGGTCATATACAGTGCCTTGAAAAAGTATTCTGGCCCTTCCTGTAGAGTCCCATTCTGTGCAATTACAAAATGATGCCGATGTATGTTTTTTAACACTTAAAATTGTATTCATAACCTAAATGCTGAACCAAACTGAAGACTTTTCCTTACTTTAACAAAATGCTACCAACACTTTGTTTTATAATAGGGAAGGAATTGATTTGGGTGTGTTTTGCATGAGACCCAACAATTTTGTCTGACTACAAAATAGTTCACAAAACCAATTTTGCCCACTCATTTCCAGTATCATTTAAATGTGTTTTCTGGTTCATTTTTTGTCACATCTTGAAAATAGAACTCTGTGAGACTATTGGCAACTTTAAAAAAGCAACAGTGGCACCCCTAACCACTTCCTTCTTGCCTCGTTGCTCAGTTTGGAGGGACAGCCCGATCTAAGCAGTGTCTGGGTAGTATGATTCACCTTCCGCTTAGTAATGATTGACTTTACTGTGCTTCTACAGATATCCAGTGTCTTTGGCTTTATCCCTGAGTGGGTAGGGTAATTGTCTTGTCTGGTCTGTGAGTTCAATGGGGGTTGTGGTGGCTATATTAAAAAAAAAAACTCTTAAAATTAGTAAGTGGCATAGTTGGCTTCAAAAGTATGCTGCAGATTTGGGTCACTATCCATCTACCTGTTAAATTATATTCATCTACATGTTAATAATGCTAGATTGAAGCTCACCTGGGGCTGTGCAGACCACACAATTGGAGACGTTTTAAATGGTGCATATGAATGGTTTGAAAATGTTATAGTATTACTGTAGTAAATCCTTTATTGTATTTCATTCTTCAGAAATTCAAAACGCCTTTTAAATGCACTGAATTTACTGTTTTCTGAATTACCGTTTCCTTATTCCCAAGGTGACCTTTGTACTGTAGTAACATCCAGGGAAAACCTGCAGAGTGACTATAAATGGTTCAGTTTTGCTCTTCTAGTTAGGGAGCTGTAATATCACTCTGATCTTCATCTAGTTGGTCCTTACTGCATTCCAAAATGTGCAAAGATTGTGACTCAATAACACTTCATTTTCCATGCACCCACAGCTTTTTTTGTTACTAAGCCTGTGATCAGACTGTTATGAAGATTAGTACTTCTTCTTTGGAAAGAAACTACAGTACCGTTGGTAGAATAAATGGCTATACTAAAATGCATGCAACGTTTGATGCCATGTGGGGAAATGTACTGAATGTCCCGAGAGTAACTGGAAATGTGTGTAGTCACACTACTTATTTCCATCAGTGATTCATTTTACCATGACAAAATGGCATGTTACTGCACTTTACTTACATTCTATAGATCCTCTTTATTAATTTTTTTTACAGACTCAACACCACAAGCATCTGCTGCAATGTAGGTAACTATTTTGTATCAAAATGCAGAGTAGCCAGCATTGCTGTCTTGCAGAGCTGGCAACCTGGGTTCACTTCTGTCCCTGAGGTGCAATCTGTGTGGACCTGTTCTCCCAGTGTTCATATGGGTTTCCTCCCACAGTCCCAAGATGCACTGGTAGGTTCACTGTTTTCTGGAAAAAAAATAACCATGGTGTGAGTTTGATGGACTGGCATCCTGTCCGGGGTATATCTGCTAGGCTCCAGGTCCTTTGTGACTTTTTGTATTGGGGGGGAAAAGCATGGATGGCTGTTACTGCAGAACTGTAAATGTACTCTGTAAAACAAAGTACTGCAGCTTTCCTTCCATAATTGCAAACGCAGTTGATGCATTGCCTTTCTTTATCCAAAGTGGCTAGAGTACAGTATTTTTTTTTCTTGTTAGTATTCTATAGCAGAAAGAACACTTTGCAGAAAAACTGATGTTGTTTTTCCAATAGTACAGTGACATTGACGTAGAGCTAGCAAGAACTGAGCCCGCCAAGAATTGTCATTCAGGCTGGCGTGTCTGGTCTCGCTGTATTTATGTAAGGATTACGAAAAATATTTTGTATTCCACTCTAAAATAGATTACAGTTCAAAAAGGTTTGTTCTCTCGTGCTTTTCTTAAAGAAAACAAACTATGGGAATGTCTGTCCTTCATTTCCCAGAAGAGAGGAATGGTTTTGCGTGTCGTGGGCTGTGACACTTTTTGCAGGCTTTCACACGGGTAGCAGCCTGTGACGGGGTAGTGAGTCACTGGGTTTCACTGGTCGTGCCATGCATACTGGACATGCAAGTGCTACTGGAGATATGGCCCCTCTTTCATTACTGTATACAACGCCGCACATGTGATTGAATGCAACAAAGTGCTGGGGTGACCACTATTCCTGCTCTGTCTGCACAGATGTGTAGCTTCTGAAAGTTCAAGTGAACTGGAAAAGTCTACTTGTACAAAAAAAAAAATAGGAGCTTCAGATTTAGTTATAGAGGTGTTCCCTCATTACACAGTACTTCTCCAGTATTTCATGGAATCGGGTCTGACTGCAGTCAGAGATTACTGGCTATACACAAGGAAAAATTGCCATCCTAAAAATAAAACTCTGCTGTGCATCTGTCATTCCTCCTGCATACAATTCCTGAATTGTTTAATTTTTGGCCATCTTTCATTAAGTGCAGCAAATAAGATAATATTTATTAGATCTGACTTTAGGATTCCGAGTTAAAATCCTGCAACCTAAGCAAGAATGGCCTATCCCGTTCATACTGTTAGCATATTAAAAATATTAGTTTATTTCAGCAGTTGCCAAACATTTAAGACATTATAGAACGGTTAAATGAAATTGTTTTCTTTGGTAATCGTTCAGACTGCTTTTCCTGCCTTTTATAAATGCAGAGCTGGGGAGAAGAGCATGTGCTGAGACAATGGGAGTCTGTTGCTGTGGTACAAAACAATCCACATCTTTCAAAGCCATAAATTAACTCGGAGCTAGTGGTTCGTCTTGACGTCTTTGGCCGACAGATAACATACGTTTGGTAGTTTTCACAATCCGAGTTCTGAGGGTTAACCACAGGTTAATTTTTGGGGATTTTCAAAAGCGGGGGGGGGAGAATCACCCTGAGAATATAATGATCTCTGAGTCAATGATGCAGAATTAAGTAATTATCTTCATTTCTTGGTATAGTGCTGCATAGTAGAAAAAGTATAAAAACCATTGTGACCTGTAGGTTCAATTTACTTATAGCTTTTCATCTCGCACCATTTTATGTCCACAAGGTTCCCATGTGTACATCTTACTAGAGCTCAAAAAAGGAAGACTATCAACAATTCTCCAATAAGAATAATCTGAACTCGACAAAAGGAGCCTCTTTACCCCATACCAATCTAATATAGCCTCAACATACACTATGTCACAAAATAGCAAGGCACGTCTGGCTCACAGATCTTGCATTACCTAACTAACTAAAATTGGGTCTTATTGCCCAGTTAAACAATCAAATAGTGATTTGACTAATTATGAAAAAGGTATACTCCAAACATAACATGAATACTTGCACACAATAAATCTAAAAGTAAACATGTATAATACTTAAAATATGTAATCACTTCATAAAAATTACTAAATTCTTTATTTAAAGACTACAACATTTCTGTAGTGTAGACTTGTCTATTACATGATGTTTTCAACTAGTTAGGTGACCTGAGATCTGTGAGACAAATGGACATGTCTTGAAGAGGGCTTTTGTTTGTGCTAAACTGCTATCGATATGCTAAGCATTGATAGCCTATAAATGTTATGGAGTAGAGAGTGTGCATCCTGCTCATTTGATTTAGGTGTTTTTGCCTCCTGGAAGTGCGCACAGCTCTCCAGCCCCTCTGTCCTACAGCCACACCTTGACTCTCCATTCCCAAGCCTTTGGTTGCTAGCGCACTTTCCAGCTCCTGCTGTCTCAAGAGATAGCGAAGACGTCTTTACTGCTGTGTGGCAACGTAAAGTACGTCAAATAAGGATTACTTACTTACTCAAGGGTATGATTCTTTTCTTCAAGAATTTGTAATTGCACCTTCTTGTCTTTCAGAAAATTAAGGAGCTCTTGTGTGGCCTATAAACACTGCTGATGGGTTTTTGGTTTACAAAGCAGCCCATTTGTGTCCCATAAAGCTGTCAAGGTTTCTTCTTCGTATGTAAAAATAGCTAAAGGAACTGGATACCACATAGAAACTCTGAGACTGCACCCCTTGTAAAAAGACACTTAAGTCTTTAAACTCTAAAGAGCAAGATACTCATCCACTGGTAAATGAGTATCTATTTACTAGGAAATGGCACCAAAAAGCCCAAATGTTTGTGTTCTGAATTGTATAAGTGCCTTACAGGGAAGAGCTTTTGTCCCAAAACTGTTAAGACGGACTCTTGCACCCTGTCCGCAGATACACACAGTCTGCGAGAACATTGAATGTTCCACATGCTGTTATTTTGAAGTTTGGTTAGGATATTGCAGGGTGAAGTGCTTGTGTCACAATTAAATTGTGCTGACATTTGGAAATAACTGTTGTATAATGTTTCTGTCTGCTGGTGTAAGAAAATATTTATGAAGCTGGTGGATGCCTCTGATGTGCTGAGAGGTTGTGGGTACCACACCTACTAAATTAGAACCTGTGGCTCTGCCTGTGATTGCAGAGCATTTTCAGCAGTATCCTGGGGTCGGCTGAAAGACCGCTAGAATATTTTCACAGAGGATCAGTCCTATACTGTACAACAAGACTGAGGTCTTAATCATTTAAAAGAGCTGAGGTTAATATAATGACCCATAAATGCATTAATGCACACTTCTAAAGGCAAAAAACATTTCCAAGCACCTTTGTTAAAATAACTACACATTGGGATTTAAAAAGTATCATTTTAAAGTTTACTACATGCTCACCTTTTCACCACAGTGAGAGAATGAAACTTGGATTAGAATTGGGTAAAGTGTTTTATAGTGAGTGAGTAAAGGCTAATTCCACATTGAAAAGCATTCACCGGTCAGACTTTCATCTCTTCAGCTACCCATTAACCTTCCCCCTACCCATTCTTTCATTCTCTCTAAACCCACCCTTTACGTTTTAGAACCTATACTTGTTCTTTTGCAGATTTCCTCTCTAAAATTTAAGTCTTATACTGATAATGGATTCATAACACTGGCAAAAGGTTGGTGTAAGGATGAATAAGTCATTGAAGTGTTCTTCTAGCATTAAACAGATGGGGTGGGGAAATAAGATTTTTTTTTTTTTATTCTGATTACCATTGATCCTTTGGAGACCTACCTGCTGCCAGCAGGACTAAGCACTTAATTCATTCATATGAATGGAGGAATGGTTTTCTGTGTGGGTTTCTATCTGTGGGCCCAGTCCTAGGAAGGGTTTTCCGAGCGCCTGTGGGTTCTCCTGGCTTCAGTACTGAATGGAATAAAAACGAGAAATCCACACTACATTCTAGAGGCTCTTACTGCCAAAGAGCTATCAAACAGCTCTTAAATTAAGCACAGTTCCAGAAGGGTTTTATGTTATGTGGAGTGCAACAGATTGCAAAAATGGCTTCATTTCTGCAGCAGAGTACTATAAACAGTGAAATCCAGTGGTTAATCTCTCTTCTCCAGTGGTAAAAATGTGGCTATAGTGCAATACAAACCAGACCAGCACTGCTGAAGGGTATGGCTTTTAGGAATAGCCCTCTAGGGGGTCAACTTCCCCACAATGTGAGGTACAGCTTCACTCCACAACTGCTGCAGCAGGGAAACCAAACCATTTAATTTGTCACACACCAAAAGTTTGGTTTGCAGTTGAGTTGGGATAAGATTAGGAAGGGTACAAAGGTGCCCCAGACTTGGGTTTGGCCGATGCCTGCAGAAAGTTAAACTGAAGCTTGACCTCTTATTGAAAAGGACATTTAAATAACAAAGGTTGAGAAAAGGAAAAACACCGGAAGTCACTAGCAAATAACATGTACTGTAATTTATTCTCCCTTAATTGGGGTAAATTTGTGCCTTCTTATTTAATACTTTCATTTGTGACAATTTGGTTTGCCAGGTCACAGAAGACTACACTCAATTAAATGCTTACCGAACAACTATAAACTTGCACTTCTTAGACCCTTTGTAACAGTCCTTACCATTCCCAATGCAACAAGATTTTCTATAGCAGACAAAGAAGTCTTGACAAAAGACACCAGGCTGCTGTTCCCCTTAAATGAAAATGGCTATACCTTATAACTCAGGGTTTCAGGTAGTGATCTTTCTTCCGGGTGCCTAATGGGAAATGTCCCCTGCATTTACGTACATGGGAGCACTATTAACCATGAGCAGGAAGAGTTTCTATTAATATTATCAAGGGAGATGGGATGTTGTAGCGGGTATCCTTAAACAGGAGGGTCACAATAACACAAACTCATACACAGACAGAAGTGTAAAAAAACCGTGTACTGTATGTTATGCAGGGCAAGAAAACTCCAAAACAAAACCTAATCTCAACTGCCGGTGCAAAGCCAAGAAGCTAATCTACGTACTGGCTACAAAACCAAAGTATGTTTTTTTTATTATTAAACTTTCCAAAACTTAAGCTACAAGTCCCAAGTTTCAGTCAGTCATACACTACCTACTCCCCTTCTATCTGGTGCAACACATTCTGTATCGGAGGATCTGATATCTTGCCTGAACATCAGGTTTAGCCACCAGAAGTCTCCACGTCTTCACTTTAAGTGAACTTCAAAATTAGTCAGTCGGGTGACTGAAAGGGCAGGTCATCCTTCTGGAGAACGTAGTTCCAAAAAGAGTAGCCATCTTGCCTCCACCTACCACCCTCTTACAGGTTAAAGACAGTAGTGGCTCTCCCCAATGGTACACTCCTCTCTAACTTTTGTCCCATGTTCCTTCAAACATGTCCATTTATTCTGTTTATGTATGGAGAATTATACCAAATAATAAAGTGCCTCATGTAATTCAAATGGTCTTCTTTCAGGTTCCAAGGGACTGAAAACATTATTGACAAGAACTTATTGTTTCAAAACTGCTGCTGTTGGACACAGAGGACATGTCTGGAGAAGAGTATTACAGCAAGTAACAGGGAGCATATTGAGACTCTTGTGCCAGAAACACCCATGTACATCTGCTTGGCATTGTCAGTTGTATGCAGATGTTTGTGATCTTTAGATGGAGTGTGAAGAAAGGCTAAATCTTATTATACAATATCAAGCTGTAGAAGTCTCCAATCCAAAAATGAGTATCATCTTAAAGCAGTAAAAATCACATTTGTCACTTGCACTTCATAAGTGGGCAGAATCATTCATGGGATGATAATTGCACTTTAATTTTGGAGGATGAAAGGATTGGAAGAATTTCAGTCCCTGGAACAGAAAAGAAAACCGCTTAACTGATTTGAAAGAGAACTAGGTTTGTTTTCTGTTAAACCAAGTCTTTTTTTTGTTTTATTTATCAAAGTGACCTGTCCTTGAATAGGGCAGTGCTCTGATGAGGGCCCTTCATTCTTCTTCACTCTCACTAACAAGCTTACAGTCTGCATTCAGGATCATGAATGGAAGTCTCAGCAACAGAGCCTTACGTCTATACAGTTTAACACTAGGTAAGCTCCACACACAGTACCATACTGCAACTGTACCCTAATTGAACTAACCACTACAGTATCTTACTGTACAAGATATCCCTTGATGGCAGCATGGAAAGATCTGCATGTAAAACCTAACCTGAATAGGGGAGATTTAACAGCCCAAGGAACAACTTCAATGTTCCTTTCTCTGCTATCCTGCAGTTGCCCTTCCATCTCCATCTTTTAACTCAAGAATCCTGTAGCAGTGGAAGTTCCTACCCTGGTTGATTCCATTTGGTCAGACTTACCACCAGGCCAACATGGAAACAACCAAGGCTGGTACTGTATAATAAGTCCTAACCTTACATTTGCATTACTGAAGTAGTTTCCTAACCTTTTAGATAATTGTCCTTGAAGGATCTCACCCCTGAGATATTGCGAGCTCACTGTCCTGAGAGACTGCAAGGGTATTAGACAAACTGACTCCTCACTGATTGCTCTTGGCAATCCTCAGGTGTAGCCAGTTCCCTAATTTCTTGTGAGGACGCAGGGAATGCATCACTGGAACTGTTGCAATGCTGCCCTCTGGTGGTTTAACCCTATTCCTACAGTCCTGATCTGCCTGCTCTGCTACAGTTACCAAGGCCAATTTAAAACTTCTTCACTTATGTTCTACATGGAGGGCATCCAGGCTTTACTTACAGTATACAGTAGTAGTGCAGGCAGACTTTAGAATTCAAGCTCATGGTGGGTAAGCGTATATAGACTGGACCATCAACAGACTGTACAGTTTGAACTGCACTACTGGGAGTCCTGGGGAAACGGTAAATAATTGCTGACCATGTACTGAATGCATTAAATGTTTAGTGGCAGTTGGGACAAAAAGGTATGGTAATGGTCCCATTGCATGGGGGGGGGAGATACAAGGGGTGTAAACACAAGGGTATAAGGAGTTACCCACCTTAAAATCGAAAAGATCCGATTATGACATCGGAATAGGCAGGCACCCAGTGAGCTGGCCTTTGTGATCTGGGATTAACCACATCTGTGATGTCATGTGTTTAGGGGTTATGAATGAGCCCTGCTGCTCACAATGCACAAACCTTTATGAATGCAATTAAGTTCAGCAGACCTAGTTTTCAAGATCGGAAATGAGCATTAGTATTTTTGAATGAAAAATAGCTATTATTAAGAGAATGCTAATCGCAGTTGGGAGGTTTTAAATTACCGCCTCATTCAGACCTCGAGACAAGTCAGGAAAAACTTAAGGAAATGCCCAGGAATGAATGAGTAAATTTATTTTCTGTAAGTTAAACTAGCACAGAACTGAATAAAAAGCAACAGTTAGGGAGTGAGACGATGCTTTCATTAAAGATGAAAACCCAGGTTAAAATGAGACACCGAGTCTGATTGGATAATACACATCCAGAGGGATTCCAGAGATTCAACATGAGAAAGAGGAGCAGATTGGATCGGCTCTATAAGGAGATGGTCACTCTCCTGACTAATGGGGAGGTGTATAAGTACAGGGGTGAGAGAGACCAAAAACTGACTGATTGTGCTAGAGGAGTTAGTATAGTCGGTTTTGCAGTGTCCTGGCCAAATAGGATCAGCTGCTCTCGTTCAAGTTGAGAAGAGTGAAAGGTTGCATGTGATTAGCATGATCTTTGTGAAGATCGAATGAAGAGCTGAAAGATCAGAGCTAATTGAGTTATATAAGTGAAGAGTGATTAATAAAGGGAACATTGTGATTGCTTAACATGGAAAAAGTTGGAGAGAATACCCTAGGGGTTGATTATAGTAGTGAAGAGTGATTTAATGAAACACCAGAACAACTTAAAACTGAGAAGATCATTTAGTTGTCCCTCAGAGGGGAACTATCAACAAATGTATGACATACCCCTTAAAATGTGGCAAATTGAAGTGACTTGCTGATGAGGGTGCTGAATATGCCAGTGTTGCAATGACTTACTCTTGTTCTCTAAACCACCAACCTGTTACCTAGCTGTCAATCTTTCTGATCAGTGAAAGACTTGAAGTTGGTGTTCATAATTTGTAATAAATAAGAACATAGAAGGAGAAAATAAAATCATCCACACTATTAAAGCCATGCATGTGAAGTGGCTCAAAAAACAAATTGAGCATAATTTTGTAATTAATAAACTTTAATTTTGTTGCAGTGCAGACTATTTTGGAATTAATGCTTAGAGTTTTTTTTTTTTTGTAGAGAACTACCCAATACTAAACTGTCAAGCGACCCCAAATCCAACTTGTGATTTGGACATGAAATTTACGATGATAATAATTCTGCAATAACAAAACTTTCCATGTTCTTTCCTTGACGGAATGTTTTCCATTAAAGTATGGATTTTCCCAACACAGTCTGATGTTCATTACAGTTGTGCAATAAAACTGAAGAGCCTGATGCCTGATTGCTACTCTAGTAGTTCACTGAAATGTTAAATTTGGGTTTTTTTCTCCATAATAAAATAGTAGGGTCTTCAGTCAAGTCAATAACCTACTGTGGCTAGGCTTCATAAGAATATAAGATTGCATATATGAGGAAACCAATCGGATCATCTTGTCCGTTTTGTAGTTCAGTGATCTAAAATTTATTTCAGCCACATCTTAAGGAACCAAAAATCACTTGGCCAAAAGGCCTAGTCCAGATACCCACAGCTCTTTATGTATGGAAGCATTTCCTGTTCACTGTCCTAAATTCATTCCCCTTTCTTTTGCTACGAAGAAATACCTCTCTTTTGCAAGAGGTCAATGAATAACTTTCCTCAAAAATAAGACCATGACCTGCTTGAGTAACTTATACTGTTATTGCCAAAATTGGAGGTGACCTGTTTACCAATAAAATAAGGCGATGTTCTGTTTCAGCAATGGTCCAAAGACAAGTTCAGATACACCAGAAAAACACCTCTGTGAAGGACAGGCCATGTCCTGGAAGGCAGAGTAACCAGTCATTCCATATTGTCAGATCTGGAGCCACATCACCAAGAAATTTTAGGAAGAAATAACATACTCAACAGCACTATGATTGTCTTGCCATCTGCATTAAAAAATGATCTAAATTATTGGAGTCCATTCAAGAGAAGTGTTTTGACAGCTGAGACACAAAATTGATTCTGTCGGCCAAATAATGTATAGTCCATCTATGTGCAGAACCTTATGCTAACTGGTTCAAGCCAACTGAGGTGGAGATCCTCTGATGTGAGGACATATACAGTATGTCTCTGCAAAGTGGAAGCAACATTACTGCTCAGCAAAATAATGGTAAAGCTTTTGAGCCAACAGTTCTTTTATTCCCAGAAACCAAAGTGTCCTGCTGGCTTTCCAGCAGGACAATGAAAGACCACACAGTGCAAGGATTACAGTGGCATGATTTCAAGAAAAAAAATGTTGAGGTCCTGCACAGCTTCACCATCTGAACTTGTTCCAGTGGAACAGCTGTGGCACTGCCAATGCCATCAACAAGAGGAAACTGCAACCAGCTGGCCATAGCTAAAGAGGTAGAGGGGTGGGAAATATCATAACCGTCTGTCCCAAGACCTTTCAGATATATCTAGCAGCCAGTGCTATTAGGTCTATGTTAATATTCAAGACGATGCCTAATTCCAACTTCAGAAAGTTTTCATATTGAGAGACTGCCACTTTTCAGACTGAAAATCTTATGGTTGCTTAAATCCAATAGCGCGTATTCCAAAGAAATGAAACATTAAGTTAATCTGCCGCGTCTTCTGATGATGGGGAGAAATTGACTCCAACAGCATTACAACACTGATCAATAAAACTAATTTAAAACAGTAGTGCTCCAGCCTGTCCTTATCTGCTTGTTCCTGGTTAGTGTCATGTCTAACTATTCCTCTCTCTCTGCTCCCCAAGGCGCCAGTAGCTGTCGATGACAGTGGCCAAGTTCTTCATTTTATCTCTATTTGTTGGTTTCAGTCCCCAGAATTGGGAAGTCTCATTGACTTTGGCTCTTAACAGGATGTTCAGCCAAACTTATTTTCTGTGCTGAGAAGGTTTTGCCTGTTTATTAAAATGAAATGTTTACATTGTAATATTCTTTTCTGTTTTTAAAACAATAAAAATTAGTCTGTCTTGTACAAATCTGACATTTACCTATACCTGCAATACTAGTACAATTAAAATCTGGAAAGTCTGTGCTGTATTACTATCATTGGGCAGAGTTTAGTTTCCTTTTTCTTGGTTTAAAAAAGGAGTACTGTATATGTGAAAATGTTTATGAATTTGAATCTCAATCTTTACAAACTGAAGATGTTTAAATGGTTAAAGCATATACTGCTCAACTTTGACTGCTCTCGAACATCAATAGATATTGTAGTGCCTCCTGTTTCATCCAGGAGTTGGAGAACCTTTTCCATACAGTATATCAAATGCAAATATTCTATCGTGACAACACCGGTGGTTTGAGTCTTCTGTTCTGTAAGGGGAACAGGACACCCCAGTCATTCTTTTAGATTGATCTTGGATTATGGTGCAGTACCGTGTTTCAGCTGAATTGCTTGTGTGCAGAACTGTACTTCTTATACAGTCCCAAATGACATATATTACTATTGAGTAATATGCTTTGTTATTAATTATCCAAACAAGCTGTGGTTAATTAGAAGCATAGCATGTCACATTTGAACAGATTTCTCAACTAAAGAACATAATGTTTGTTATTAAGGTCAAGCATTCTGTACTGATGTCTTATTTTCTCTTTGAAGTTCATTGCCAATATTATATATTGATGCCCTCATGCAATGACCTCAATAGTCGAAGCGCATTGATTGTTCTATGGCCAGCAAGGGTTCAGTATTCAGCTGAATTCCATTCATTCTTTTAGAGAAACAGGTGTGATGGGAGCTTTACATTGCTTTTGCTTTAGACAGGCTAACTTACTTTGTTTGGGATTACTAATGTAGACTGAGGCATTAAATCATCTCATGCACTGCATCTGTATGTACTGGATCTGCACAGGTGTATTTCATTAATAATAGACGGAGAGCCTCCCTAGAAATAAAATGGCTCGTGTAGCACATTCATCGTAGAGCTTTGTAAAGGTTAAAGTAATGATCTTTCTGAAGTATTTTTAGTCATGTTTCCCAAAATGCATTTCAGACTACTGAAAAGATCATGAACAAGACCTCTCAAACATTTATTTTCTCATGAGACATCTGAATGCACTGCAGAAAAGTTGTCTTAAAGAACATGTAACATACAGTATTTTTTTTAAATTTGGGCAGACATTAAGGAACCTAAAATTAGTTAAATCCATCTGCAATTCATTTGTGCAAAATTTTAGGAGGATTCTGCAAACCGTATGTTAGCAAGAAGCGCCCTCTCATGGCAAGTAGAATCAATTCCCTTCTCTCAGCAAGCAAAGCAAAAGGAAGCAAATGCTTCCAAAATCTTGTCTCCCTGCTGCTTTCCTTAACTTTCTGTACAAGACTGGCCAACTGTGATCCTATACAGCTGTCCTGTTTTAGTTATGAAATAAAAAGGTGTATCTGTTTCAATGTTTGTTAATGATTACTACCATCTCTGTTGACCAGAGTCACACTTAACTAAAACCAGCTCTGTGGAAAATGTAATTCAATGTATAGCACAGATTTCTGATTTATTGGAAGTACTAGAAGTCTAGAAGAAAGACACTAACCATATGTGTGGGTTCATTTTACAGCACAGTCATTATAGACATGGCAACATTGGGAAAACAGACAGAAAAGTATGGATATATGTCCATATTGATTTGATGTTTGTTGTAATAGCAGAGGGCCAGAGTGATGGAAAAACAAAATCAAGGGTTTCATAAGCTGATGCTCCAGAGGAGATTCCATTACAAATTAGAATCTAAAGTAATGAGGGGAAAAAAAATGGGTTAGGGCCCTACCATTTCAGTAAAGAAAACTCTTAAAGTAATGTGTAAACTGGCAAAACTAACCAACAGCATACTTAATTTCACAAGTGCCTTCACGTAACTATCTGTTGAACAGGGAAAGAAATGGAGGGAGAAGGCCATAAGAAGGTTTACAAAATGAAAGCTCACCATTTTAAATGTACCTTGAGTGTTGTGGTTCTGTGGCATATTGAACAAGGATTTCATACAGTCATTTCATGAAAGAAACCAGGGTATTGCCTGCAATGTCATAACTAAATATCTTGTTAAAGACTCTGACAGCTCTTTGGGTAAAGAAATGCCTTCAGTTCTCCGTTTTAAATACACCTACTTTCCATTTTTGTCTTCTGGCTTATGTACACAGTGTCCATTCATCCATCCATCATCAGAAAACCACTCACTCCTGGTAAGGGTCGCAACAACCTGGATTCTATCCCAGAAGCACTGAAGGGCAAGGTAGGACTCCACCCTGGACATGATGCCAATCCTTCAAAGCAGTATGTAATGGATTATTCAAAATTGTTACATTTAAAGTCCTTGAATACATAACATACATGAAATTAAGATCAAGATGCACTGTGGCCCCACCCGGCTGGTGAATTGGATCCTTGATTTCCCCTTGCTGTGTAATTATAGTGAATCGGCAAACTGCTGTGCCAGATGATATTGTGAAACTTATCTGCAGCTGTTATCTCCCTCAGCACAACACTTGGTTTACACTTACTCAATTGGCTGTCATTTCCTCTGCTCATGTTCTGAACCCTTGCAGGTCGCTCATGACTTGGATACCAGGAGGAGTGGTTCCCACATTGTAAACCTCACGGTTATTGTCTCCAGTGGTAAGGACATTGCGTCTGGTTGCTTGTATTAAGTCATTTTGTTTAGATCAGGGTTCCTCAAGGTACATTGTACTCTGTCCATTAAATTGCTTCATAATGTATTCTGTATCTTTAAGAATGCATTTGATACCTTTGATTCAGATTGTTGTATTAGATGGTAGACATGAGCCTGTTTTTAATATTTATTATGATTTTCAAAAAGTGAAAAAAAAGCTGTATTTTGGAGTAGTTGTGGCGGCTCTGAATAAAAAGAACCTTTTCCTACAACCCACCTATGTGTAGACACAGTCTCAGTTTACAACAAGAGGAGCTCTAGTCTAAAATTAGACTGCTACAATAGGAGCAGTGCAATAAAGATTTGATATGTCACCAGCAGCACACTAATCCTTCACCCCACACCTGTAGCAATATGCATCTTAGAAGTAAAAATCTCCATTAAAAGTTATCATGACCGGATCCATGATTCAGTGTTGTCAAGGAAGTGAGTAAGGAGGCCTTCCATCCAGTAGCAATAGCTGTGATGAAACCAGCCAATCAGATCTATTTCTGATGCTGAAAACTGACCAATATTATAACCATCATTTAGCAGAAGGATCAGGATCAGGGAATGTCCTTATCTAGAGCACAGGACAAATAAGCGTAAATCCATTTCCATTTACCACATCTGGACATGTGCAAAAAGGTAGCCATAATGACCGTGGGACAGAGTACACAGGGGACTAGGGAATAGGAAATAACTTTGAATGAATTCACAAGGGGATATTTGGGATTTTTGGAGGCTAAATTTATATCAGTTCAGATGCTACCCTGGGAAATGTTTTCAAATCTTTATTCCAAATATTGACAGCTGCTAAACGTTTGTGTGATGTCTGTTATAGAAAAACATAGCTAGTGGAAACTAGCTTTAAGCAATTACACCCAGGGAGTGCAGTAGTTACAGTATATATTGCAGAAAACAAGTAGAGCTTTTTAAACTTAAATCTTTATTTAACCATATGTTTACTGAGAACAAATGGTCACTATGAGAATGACTGCACTTACAATAACCTGCAGGTTTATACAGCAGGGCATTTACATTTACATGGCAATCTGAATGACATACTATTCTCAAGGGTACAATGGCTGCATCTGACCGAGGTTAAACCCATGAACTTCCAGTCTGGACATCAGTAGTTTCAGCGAAAACTAAATGCGTCACTCCATCTGGTTGGACAAGGCAGTGCCTAGAGATATGAACTCCTCAGTAAACAGACACTGAGTGCCGGTGGGGAGGACTGTGAGGCCACTTTGACATACAGCACAACAGACTGGATGTAACCCTCCTTCCCTGCTTCCTCACTCTTGCAAAGTTACGTCTCTGCTGATCTGAGCCTGACTATGATCACATTAAAGTTGCATCAGAAATCCTTGTGCAGAGCTGTGTGTCAGTGTACTGGAGAAGTTTGAAAATAAACACTTAGTCTGTAGTGGGTTTTGGAAGAGTGTACTTCATATTTTATGTCACCTTTCCATGCTCCTGTCCTTTTTGTGTCAAATTTGGAAACCCCATAGGGACTGCTTTTCTGATCCCTTTTTTTATCTGAAGCCAAGTCTGATTTTGAGGCAAACGTTGGTAACAAGAAGAGGCTAATTGGTAGTTTGGTAGTCAAATGAATCTAAACTTTTGGCCAACTATTCTTCCTAAAAGACATCAACTACAGTATCTAACTGCAAAACCTGTTCCAGACACCCACCATTCTCTGTATAAAGAAGAAAGGATTTCAACTCCACTATTTCAGTGTCCTCACATTGTCTTGCTGAGGACAAGAAAACATCTACATCAACACAACCCTGTGGTCTGACCCCAAGCTTCTCTCCCTGTCTGTGTCTCATGGAGATCAAGTTGGGGTATGTGAAAAGATGAATTCCTAAAGCAAGCAATTGTATATGGCCAATAAAGTGATCTTATCTCTACTGTAGTTGAGGAGAATATAATTTCCTTGGTTTCTTCTTAATTTGGGAAACTGAAAGAATCAAGGGGATAACAAGGCCAAGTAAAAATTGGTAGTAGACATCAGGAACTCTAACTCTGTGCTACAGTACTGTTCACACAATCACCTTTCTGAGTTGGATAATTCAGGATGTATTCAGGTCAGCTAAAGTAGCTGAATCCAAAACTGAAGAATATAGGAATAGACAGAAGAAAATTCTTGTTCAGGCCCTTTATGGAGATTCAACCATTAACCCTGACTGTCCAAATGAAAGATAATCTGTGTTTGTATTTTTCTGCAACGTGTCAAACTGTTAGTTATTTCTTTTTCTTTAATTTGTACATTCGTTAGAAATGGCTTATGATCTGCAAAAAAATCCCAGCTGTAACATACTGGGCAGGGAGACAAACTAGTGGGAGTCGAGTGGCCAGCTGGAATGCTCACAGGGTGGAGAAACTTCACCTATGATGTTGAGAAATGACTTTTCAGCACCAGTCAGCAGTGCTGTTCATCCATGAAATAAAAGATGGATATTTTCCCTGAATTTCTGGAGGAGCAGTTCTTGGAAACAAAGGAAATGACTCCTTTTTAAAATCTGAATCCCCCGGGCTGTTTTCAATAATGAACAAACCAAATAATTATTGTTATGCAATAATAAGTCTTACTCCCTGCTCTGATTGCTTGTCCAAATGAACTGGTTTACCCTTCACTGCTTTCTGTAGTCATCAATTTCAAGCCTTTTGTCCAACAGAAGTTCCCTCAAGTTAATTTTTGACTTCTGAATATATAGTAAACATGGTTTAAAAAAACAGCTGTATGCGCACTCTTAATTGAACTGCTCTCTACCAATAAATAAACTTTTATCATCAGATAGAATTCTCTTTTGTATTTATAAATAAATGAAAGTATTAAGAAATTGTCCCAACTTTTGTTATCATTATTTGAAAAGATTAACATGATTAATGACTTTATATGGATCATCCAGTCAAAGCATTGTTTCTTTATTAAAATGCTATTAGATTTACTGAACCACACAATAGACCTTCTGTTCTTTATATTTTTTGCCTAATGGCACATGCACTATACAAACGAAATTAATCAAACTGTTAAAAATTCTAATTTTCAGCTACAAAATTAGCCACAGCAATAGATCTCTCATCAAATCCAGTTACAATTATGTGAAAAGCAAGATATTCTCTACAGTACTGATGAAACAAATCTCTGCCTCATGCATTTACTATGTGTACTATTGAATGCAAGGACCTGGATTAGATCATTTATTTTCAGACGGACAAAAAACAGATCAGACATCTTTCCAAAACCATTTCAGCTCAAGGGAACATTTTCTTTTCCATGTTTCTCTTTATACTTTACAGTTACACCCAGAGGAGTACAATCCACCAAAGAGCAAATAATTGCAAAAATAATTTCAGGGAGCAATTTATCAGGGTGAGAAAAAACAATGGCCCTCTTTCAACAGAAAGGGAGAGGACCTGCCTTTGGCATTTGACACTTTTGGCAGGGGATGAGCACAATTGCAAACCTTCAGCAGTAATCGTTAAATTATAATAAAAGTGACTTTTGTTTATTTGAGTAATTAGAGCTTAACTAATTCTCTGTTCACCTTGGCTACACTTTACTTTTAATGGTGATTTGAGTTTACCCCTAGCAGCACAGTAAGGATTTGATTTGGATCCAGTTTTGCTATTTAGTTCTGTGTATGATAGTGATCCAGTTTAGCAATAAAGTAGTCTAGAAACTGAATGTATGTGTCGCTGGCAGCTCTTCAGAGTACCACTGCCTGTAACCCCTTAAACACTACAAGTTGGGAACCTGTGTTTAGAAAGAGAAACTGACAATGTGGGTGCATTAAGAGTTGGAAATGGTGATTCCTGCATTTTCAGCCACAAACATTATTTTACAACTTTTGCTCTGTAACATTCTCCCACCAATGAAGAGGTAAATGGACTGGGGGACATAATAGGAGGCTAGAAATGGTGGTCAGCATATCATACCCTGGTAGGGATTTCATCAGCTATCGGACTCTTGGAAGACCGAGATCTCTAATCATGCTGTACTGTATCTCCTTATCATTGAAAATGTATACTATATACAGTAAGTAAATGTGACCACTTTCCCTGTGGGACAGCTCTAATTCAGAGTGCCGACAGTGATGTACATCACATGGTTAATTAATGAATGTGAAGTAGTCAGCCTCTGTCATTGGGATAATCTCCTTTAGCATACATAAGACATTACTTGTTCAGGTTGTTCCCATTGCTATACTGAAACTGCTATTACTGTGTTAAAAAAAGTAATTAAGTCAAGTATATTTAGTACTGTATATGTTAGTATGGTATGGCCGAAAATAACTATGCCGACATTTTGCAGTGTGGTTTCTGTCATTCGGCGCCAGAGAAGAAGGGAGAGGAGCTTCTGGTCAATGAGTCACTGGAGTACTTTTTTCCTGTCTAGTCTTCTCGCTCCCACAGCCAAAATCAGAATGGCTCATGATTGGTGTGGTGGCTTAGCGTCATACTGAATACACTTCCAAGGTGAAAATACACAGGGTTCATATCTGTGGAGAGCTATGAGGGGAGTCTCTGAGACCAGTGTCCAGTGATGCACTTGGATCAGTTTTGAGTTCTCCGTCTCAGTATCAGGGAGGAGAGACTGTTAGAGGTGACTGTAGTGAAACCGATGTGACCCACTTGAACCACATGCCAATGGTTAAGTGAATAGCCACCTGGAGGTTTCCTAGTTAAAGCGGGGGTTTTTCCACTAGCTCACTCATCATGTTACAGTATTTAACCTCTTGTATATCGTCTCTTGCTCAAAATGACTCCATAGACAACGTTGGGTCACCAGCAACCAAACCATCTAAATGGGCCAATCGATCAGTCTCCCCTGTCATTTGTATGATTACAAGCAGGAATGCTTTTTCTTTTTTAAAAAAAAGGTAGGATCATCAATTATCTTTATCTCAGAGCACTGTGAGGACACTGGAAGAATGAAGAAGGGCAGACAGACTCCTGACCCACACATTCAAGAACTTGTTCGTCATTCATTTTGACTCTGCAAAGCTGTACAGGATGTTCAGCGCTGATAGGAGGAGATGTGTCCCCCCACAAGTTGGAAGGCTCCTGGAAAGTTGCTGGGTTTATAGTTTCACCAGGAGCCATGATGTGAATGTATTCTCTAGTAGTTTGCAGAATAAGTTCAAATCCAGAGTTCCTCTTGCTGGTCCTGGTCAATACTGTGCTGCTGTAAACCTAAAAAAAACAGGTTACTGCTGTAAGATGTGTTTGTGGATCAGTAGGTGGTACTCTTCTCTCCAGACCACAATTTCCAAAAGCAGTACCCCAGTATGTTGACCAGAGACTGCTGTAGTGTTATAGAAATCCAATCGTTACTCCTTATTGCTCCTTAAATTTCACACTTTATCTCATCCTACATTAGTTTCAGTATTTCTTAACCATAAGATTTAAAATTGTATAAATTAAAGTATCCCAGAGTAGAGATGGAATGAAAACTAGGAGACCATTTTGTCTCCTAGTGTATCATTGTAGTGACAGTATTTGGGAGAGACTTCTTCCAACTGTTGGGGTGAAGCATTTGTTAAAGGCCAAAATATTTTGAACTGTTTAATTCTAGGTTTTTGTTTCAGTAGAACACAATTCTAATTCTTGAGAGACAAAGCCCAGTAACTCCTTTCCAATACCTAGCTCTCTGGTTAGGGTTCATTTTGGTCCTATTAGTTAACTTGCCATTGAATTGCTCAAGGTACTGTTTTGACAGAAACAGTCCTTCATCTTTTGTCTGTTGTTGTATATCCCTCTCTCCACAAGGTGTGCTCTCTTTTAACATCTCCACCTGGTGGGATTGAAATTTTGGTATTAGGGGTAGGCCAAGGCGTATACACATAGGCAGCAGAGTTATTGGTCAGAAACTAATTAAAAAAAATACTATCAGGTCAACATTTCAGAGTACCAAAGTTTTATAATTTTATTAATTTATCATTAATTCCGAGTGCCATTACTCTTTTAAACTCTGATGTATGAGCCCCTTCAGAGCATTGTATTGATAGTATGTATACAGTAAGTATGTCACACTTGAATTGTGTGTTTATTGTGATGTATTTTTACATTGTATAGGTGTTGTCTGTGACACAAAAGGAAATTTTCTTCTGTATGAATACAACAAAGCAGACTTTGATTCTGTACTATACTGCCTTCATAGTCTTTTATTATCCATGACAGTAATGTGCTTTTCTGTCCTCAGAATGAGCGCTGCCTGCCCTCCACTGGCAGCCTTGAAGCATTACAAACGTGAAAGTGAAGAACTCTGTAAAGACAATTTGTGAGTCTCCACAGAGAACTACAGTACCACAGCCTTGGGCACTTAACCATTTGCTAGTCTACACTCCGGTACGAAAATATTTGCAAAGAAGTTTATTTCTTTGCATAAAGCATGTCACATTTCTTTAAGTTGCTACAAAGAAATCGTACAAATGAGAGGAAGCCATTGGGTCCACAGGGCTTGTTTTTTAGTCACTGATTTATCTAAGAATCTCATCCTGTCATTTATTAAAGGAAAGCAGGTTATTGGCAGGGCATTGTGTTCCACACCCCCACAACCCCTTGTGCATGTGTACATGTTTCACTTTTGCTTCTGAGGAAGTGCGTATGTTTGACTTTGTGAATGCCTTTGAAGATTTTGGATACTTGAATCAAACACTCCTTGATTCCTCTCTTTTACTCCTCTCTGTTAAAAACTAAAAAGGATCTTTACTCTTAAAGCCCAGGGATGTACTTGATTTTTCTTTTCTGAATTTATTCCAGAGCAGCAATATCTTTCCTGTCTCTGGGTGACCAAAATTGTACACAGTAGTGAGTACATGACCCCTACATTTGTAAAGATCCTACAATCAGGTCTCTCTGGTCAGCTCCTGACAGAACATTTTGCAAATTATTATTTTTGTAGTTTGGATGGCTTTCTTCTCAGATACTGTACATTGCCTATAATAAATATTCTTTCCTTTTGTATTGAGTGGGAGATGTTGAAGGGAATAAAGCACTTGTTTGACAAATCTGATATTCTTGCTTTCATCGATTTTGATTTTTTTTCTGATGAAACCCTGTTCTGATATAAAGTAACTTGTTTGTAATTCATATTGTGTTATCTTAAGGAACATAGATCTTTATATATTTCTATGTGGCATTGTAATGATAGAGAGATAAAACTTTGAATGATCTAATTGTCACAGAACATAACATGGAAAATTCATAGCCCTGTCAGTCTCTATTGGCTTAGGCACAGCATCTCACTGACTGATCTAAAATACAGACTCAGTCCAATGGATATGTTGTCATATTCTTTTAATATTCTTTTTTAAGAAGCAAATGCAAGAAAGTTGCAGGGACAATCAAAGATCATGAAAAGTATTGATTCAGTTTTGACATAATTATGGAGATTATTACAGTCCTTTGTCTTTGTGCATGAATTCTGTTTTTTTACACTGATGGTATTGGACTGCTTCTGTCAGTGTTTTTAGAGGCAGGTGTGCTTAGGCAGTGTTGCAAGACTCTGGGCTCTTTCACCGGGCTTGTACATCTCACTGTCCGTCACCATGGGTAGAAAAGGCATTCCTGAGGCGGCTGAAAGAAAAATTGTTTTAAAGAGCTTGACATTACTGTAGACTTTTTATTTGAGGTGCAGAGGGTCCTTTCAATTGTGAGAACAACTTAGCTATCCATAAAGCAAGTGGTTGTAACACTTTTAGCATGTTTTTTGAACAGGTGCTTGATAATAAATATTTAAATAATGGATGTTGATGTGGAGAAATGGAGGTTTATGGGCAGAATTGTGTTGGAATTGCATGTTTTAACAGTAATCCCATCCCTGCCCACCCTTGTTAGGGGGCTTAGTAGTCTAAGGTGCTGTGTTTGGGTCTTTTCTGGAGGCATTGGTTCAAATCTCACTCCTATCACTCTACTGGTTCAAGATAACTGCAGTGTGGTGTGGTTAGAGCACTAGACTTGTAAATGGAAAAACTTGGTTCAAAACCTAGGAGTACAGATGCTGGACTTCTGACCAAGGTGCGCTTCTCTCTTACTTTCAAATACAGTAAATGAACAGATGAATAAATGGGTATGAATATAAGTTACTCTGGAAAAAAGCGTCAACAAAGTAACTTATATATGTGAAAAAGCCTTTAAAACCAAGACGAGACAGCTTTTTATGCCAAGGGTCATAGTGTGAAATAACCTACCCAGTCATGATACTGATACCCTGACTTCTTTCAGAGCCACTGACAACCAAACAGATTTGATGGACCAAATTGCCTCCTCTCATTTGAATCCACTCTTATAATATTCTTTTTTTTAACCTTGGACACAGGATACATCTTCACAAACACTGTACTTAGTAAGAATATGTTGTACTTACATTGGGAACCTTCGAAGACATTGTAAAAATGACAGAAGGGGCAGTAAAGGCCCTTATTTCTAAATGGAAGACTAGAGTGAATACAAGAAGGTGATGAACTTATTGCCAAGTCTGACAAAAAGACCTGAACAGAACTTACTGGTGGGCACAGGAAGGATGACTGAAGAAAGGTGGCCTGGCAACAGGACATGTGATTCTGCTATGTCAGGAGTCAGCGAGGCCAGAGGCTGGGAGAATGCTAGGATGTCTGTGTTGTCTCCTGCAAAGCAAAAAGAGACTCACCTTCTGGCAAACAGTTTTTAAACACAATGCCTTAAGTGAGACCAAAGAAAGACTTGCTCAAGAGGGATTTTCAAGTTTATTTTATTTCTTTTTAAAAAGGCTTGAACTTTGAAATGTATTTAACTGTACTACCTTCTTTTTGTTAGGACAAACAATATATATTTTTTTTACCTGCAGTAGATTTTTAGTAATCTCTCCTCCAGTTGGTGCTGGACTAGGAGTACAGGCTGTGTTGCCTATGGTCTGTTGAAAGTTTTTTTCACGCAAGGGTTTTTTGACAGTGGGGGAGGTTCTGTTACCCTCTTCCTTACGATTGCTGTTCCCTCAGCCACACAAATTACACCAGCTAAAAACAACGAATCCGCATTTCAGCTCTACTTCTCATCAGTTAGAGTTTGACTGAACCACCGAATAACCCTTTAAGAACAGATTTAAGGAAAAACAATCTCAGAGTACGTTGAAAAATAATCAGATTTGCACGTTTCTGATTGCCTTAGTCCTCGAGAGCTTTTCCCCCACTTAGTGAATACAGTATGTACAGTACCTTCTCCTCCTCTCCCAGTCTGCTCTCCGAGCAGCATCTCCTGCAGTAGGGTGTCCACATGGGCGTCTCCCAAAAGCCGGGCCAGCTGTAGCTGCTCCACCATTTGCCAGGCCACACTCTGGAGAGGGGGCAGCATGAGGAGCAGCTCACCGAACCGTCCGCGCTGTTCGCTTGCTGCTTCTTCTAAGAGGATCTGAGCCTGGAACCTCATCTGCTTCACTGTGTTGCTTGTCTCTATTCCTGGGCATTCTGACAGAGAGACAGCGGGACTTGAATTATAACCTCCGAAGATGTTGGAGACCTTTACAAAAGTGTCAGAGATCTCCGGGCGCCCGTGATAGTTTTGTACACTTTGCTTGACACCCGAGATGGACCTGAGAGACCTCAGGAGAAAATGTTCAATGCTTTTCATTGGCAGTGGACCACTTTACAAGTTATCAAAAGAATCACCTCATGAGAACTTTCCATTAATTCAGTGCTACTGTATAACTGAGTATACAAGCCACCTGTATAGTGCCAGAATATTGTACTACGACACATAGTACTCACAGACTTGTCCTCAGAAACTTAAAACCTGGAGGTTTTAAGACATTCCAAGTGTAGAACAGATAAACTGTTGTTAAAGAGAATTCCTCGTCTAATATATGAAATATCTTTAATGGAGAAGAAAAGCAGTGCCTGACTACCAGGGTCAAAGAAGATGATGGTTTTGAGGCAAGCGAACTCAGCTTCTGTAACCTCCAGCTCTCTCAGGGGCCTGATGAGTTCCTCCAGGATACGGGCCGCCAGCCGGGACACCTCAGGCTCAGGGCCTCCTACCGAGATGATGAAGTCATTTCCTGGAGACGCAAAATCAGAAAGAAGCTTAATACAGTAAATAAGAGCTGTATATTCTAAAGTCAGTAGACTAAGTAAAATTGCTCATTTTATGAAACATGAAAAAGGAAATGGGGGTCCTTCCAAGTGGCTTCTACCAGTGAAAAGTACTCATCCACGCTCATGAACCCCTGTGGCCTCCAGAGCACTTGCAGGAATAAAGTGCTGTAGGTGAGGGAACGTGCTGTGTTGTCTATGACATCCTTATTTCTCTGCATTTAAGAGAATTTGGTTAGTGTTTTAGAAACTAATACTAACATGAATTTCTCCACCGTAGCTACAGAACCATGCTGTTAGCATCCTGACTGTCACCCATCCCAGGAAAGGCCTGTAAAATTCCATGGCCACATCAGCCCACTTCCCTTTATCTTCTTTTCTCCCCTTTGCAGTTTCATGTATTTTTGGGTTTCCTGACATGTCATGAGGGGCCCATCCATCAGCTGGGTGGTACAGTACATTCCCTGCTGACACCACGGCACAGAGTTTGGCTGTACACTTCAAGCAGCGTGATGTTCAGGAAGCAGTTGATGACTGTGTGTATTTCAGCTCTGACAGCTGTGTTTTTATGTTTGTTGTTAATGTACCTAAACACAATCCAAACATGGCCTCTTCTAACTCAGTCAAGTAAGGATATAGGACCTTGATGGGGTGACTGGAGTTTAGCCAGACCTATGCCGCCTCGTATTCTTCCGTATGTTTAGACCAGGAACCTATCCCGGTGACATGGACTTATTTTAAATGAAAAACAGGCCCTGGAAGACGCATTGAATTCCGACACAAGGTCAGCATCCAAAAACCCTGTCTGTTCTTTATGTCTGATGACTTTCCAGATATGACGCAAGTGTGGATTACTGTCCTTGGCAACACAAAGAGGGAAATGAGGCCTCTCTTACCCAGAAGCAGGATGTTATCAAAGGGAAGAGACCGGCGAGCCACCCCCAGGATCAGGTGCTCCGCGGAATGGGCACGTAACAGGGCCACCTGTGCATACCGACTTGAAGTTAGCCAGAAGTATGTAATGACTGCTTTACAGTTACAAAGGTGTGCTCCACTGCACAACACACAGACTCACAAAAACACAGTTAATCTGAAGCATGCATGTGCCGCTACACATTTACAAGAATGAGACGGAGAGATGCCTTGGCAGCCAGACATTATTTACCCTAAAAAAACTCTCAAATCCACCTGTCACATGGTACAGTACATTAAAATAGCCAGGCTTGTACCCTGTCATCCAATGGGAGCCCGCAGAAGGCTGGGATGTGTTTTGCCCACTCCACCAACAGGAGAAGCTGCTGCTTCATGGACTGGCACACGTCCGCAACGCTGGCGATCTTCTTAGTGCTGATGTCCGTGATGTGGAGTGGGTTCAGACATGAGGACTGCAAAATGCACACAAGCCAATCACTCGCCAGCCCGCAGCAAATACCCATGTCTAATTCCCAGTGAGCACAAACACAGTGAAAACAAGCCCCCTTTACAATCAGAAAGCACAACCAGAAAACTTTGTGAGCCTAAAAATACATTAAAGCTATCTGATGGGAGCCCACAAAACCTTCTTAATAGTGGTCAAGCAATTTCTAAATTTCTAGCTACAATCCTGCTAGATTGTATAACAGTATACTTTAAGTTCTAAGTTCTAAATTGTTATAAGTTATAACAGAATAAAACAGTATAAACAAATTAATTTAATAATCAGAAAAATATTTCAGCTCCTATACTACATTCAGTGTACTGTATGATATGAAAATACTACTATTAACACTGCAGAAGCATGTACTGTATGTGCATCATCCCCTGAACCAGAGGATGCAAATGGAAACTAAGGGAAATGCATTTCAACTTGAAAACAGGAGGCCTTTCCTTACACAAAGTCTGGAACAAGGTATCCAGTCATGTTATTGAAGCCACTTCCCTGGCTTCTTTCAAGAAATGTCTGGATGAAATCAGTTAGCTCAGTTAGCTGCTCAAAGACCAAATACATTAGATGGGCCAAATGACCTCCACTCGTTCTAATCTTCTTTATGTTCTTCTGTTCTTTTAAAAACTGTTTTTTTAAGTGGGTTGAATGCAGACTCAAATGTGAAATATAATCTTTAATATGAAAGTTTCCATGGGGTCATGCAGTCAACTATTAGAATGTCCCCCTTTCTAAGAAATTGAAATGGTTGGCAGGATGTACGAATTGTACCCCAGAAAACCCGATAACAGGAAACGTGCCTTTCAGTACAGAAAACCTCCATCTGACAGGCCAAATACCTGCGACGAGTGGAAATCAAACACCTTTTTTCCTTTTAAAATATTTGTGTAGTAAATTAAAAACTGTTGCACTCTTTCTAGAATTTTAGGGAGCTGATTTTACTCCATGAAAAATAGCAGCACCCAAGACTGAGGTGCATGTGAGGACATTTATTGAATGGTTAGGTATGGTAGGATGAGCCTGAACCCACTTGGCTGTAGGATGAGGAGGTCAGGACACCCAAGGAGATAGGGCAGTGGAGCAATACTTGAGACAAAATGAGAAAGAAAGGTTTATTTCTGCTACAATTTTTGGGAACTGATTATGATATAGATACAGCTGGGGTAAATTAGACTGAACTCCGTTTAAATATTTCAAAAAAAGCATGCAGAGACTAGAACAATCTCATTTTGAGTAATTCTGAGCTGGACCCTTGAGTCACCCTACCTGATGGACCTTAGCCTCAGCTTGCACCAGGACACTGAGAGACAGAAGCCCTTCTTCCTCTGCACCTGCTCTGCGGCTGCTGATCCTGTCCCTCTCGTTCTGCACTGCTGAGAGGGAGGTTTAAAGGCACAGTCAAAGAACGCCATCAACATTGGTGACTAGAATACAAGATTCCGTCAGGTACTGCTGGTTACTTTTAGTTCTCTGAGACCTGACTTCTGCATATCTTCAAAAATATGAAATATTGCTTTAACTTAACAAATTAAGATTTAGAAGGACTTTCTAAGACATCTTATGTGCAGGAGAGGGATGAAAGTGGAAAAAAAAACTGCCCTGGGAGCAATTTATGTTTAAGTTCATGATGTACCAAAAAGGTCATGATGTAATAACACATTTTCCTCACTGTAAAATTGTTTAAGGAAGTTTTTGGAATGTTACTCTGGGAACAGGTTGGATTCTGTCCCAAAAAAAGGAGAACATCTCATTTGCCAGTCCTTCCTTGTGTCAGAAAAGAATTTGAATTCCTTGACTTTGATTCAAGGCTCCATGGAGGCAGACGACAGGTTGAGTCCAATCTGAAAACAATTAGTCAGAGAAGCGGCACTCTCTTTGGCTAATCAAATCACTATTAATCAAACCAGTAAAAATGTAATGGAAACTATTTCTCAGTAGTGGAAAATACTGTATAGTTATGGGTCATGTCAGAAACAAGGTATTGCTGTTACAAAGAGCAGAAGCTGCTTTGCATTATATTTTAGTTCAGCTAGGGACCACAGGATCACTGTAAACTGGCAATAAGGTGTCACTATCAGGGTAGGTGGCCTTAATGGCGCTGGGAACTGTTACAATTTTTTTTTCATTTAAAATGCAGGATACCACACTGTATGTCCTTGAATACGGATGTAATAATGTTAATACTATAAATCACAAGAGAAATAGGAATGACATTCCTTGAAACCCTCAGATGTTGTGGATTATTTTCAGAAACAGTTTTGGCACAATTACAATTCATTCGTGGACATTACTTTGCCATTGAGACGCAACAGGACAAATGATATACCCAGTGGCCAAGTAAGGCTGATAAAGGGATGAGGAAGACTAACACCAAATCCATGAACTGGGAATCTGCCAATTCCCATAGATTTTTACAGTACATTTGGGAATTCTTATTTTCCCTTTTATTAGAAACTACATGGATGCTGTTTTGTACAGTTACACGATAATTAGAAAAACAAAAATCTAATAATATAGTGCCTATCTTTCCATAAAACACTGACCCGAAGACTGCAGTGGTTCGTTTAAAAAGCTTATTTTAGAAGCTGCTGTACAAATAAACCATGACTACAGAGAAGAATGCTCAGTCGCTCCCTCACTATATAGTACTTTCATTGGGGCTTTACTTTGACACTCTTATCTGGAGATTTAGCAATTCTGTAATCAAACTAACCTTCAAAAATGTGTTATCAGATTGACGGCACTACCTTGTGTAATTCTTCTGAAGTTATTAACGGTATACCAGATAAAAGGATCATAATGTTAAATACACCATAAATAAATTACCCTTTAAGTTTTATGTCTTATGTCTTTGAATTGTACAGGAAGTAAAAGTTCTTTTACGTTGCAGAAACAACAGTTTTTCACTTTTGTTTTTACGCATTCATGGGTATTTATTAATGCCTTATCTCTTACTGTTTTGCTGATGTAGTCACTGTGCAGGTCACTGACTGCAAGGTCTGAGTTTCCTGTAGCACACGGTACAGATCTGTGCTCACCTTCCCTCCTCATGCCAGCTCTGAAGCACTTGCGGAGGCGGCAGTATCGACACTGGTTCCTCTTGTCTCTATCCACAATGCACTGCCTGCTGAACCTGGGAAAACAGGCATGCTTTGGCATACAGCAGTGAACAAGGCAGGTACCATCACACAACCTGTGTTGCAGCATCATCCGCTTGATTGTGTTCACAAAGCTAATCTGGAAAATTAGCTTCTTGTCTGCTTTGTGGACATTGTTTATTGAACAGATGAAGGTGCTTAAAAGAGTAATGACGCTTTGACTTTCTGTAGATTTTTTAAGCTCCATTCCATCTTCATGAAGTGAGACAGCTACCTGGGCAGTTTAAATCCTGAAAGATTAATAGATCCCACATTAAGTCCCTTTGATTTGCGTACAGCTGCAGCCCTAGTAAACCTTATAGATTTGAACCACAAATGTTCATTGTAAAGCAATCAGACCAAGGATTTGCATTGATTTGTCCAATAGATTTCCATTTGAGCATAATATATGTTTACATTCCCTGCAGGTGTACAAAAGCTCATAGCCAGATGGTATATCTAGTTATTTTTGCACTTGGGGGATTATGTGTATGTCCACAAAATAAAAACAACTAGGATTTTGCATGTTGTGCCTTTTTCAAATAACATAGTAGTATAAATACTAGTATAAAAGATTTCAGTATATACATATATTCTCACGTCCTCACACCTGAAGAAGGCTCCAGGGCCGAAACGTTGTGTTTTCTTCTTTTTTTTTTCAGCATGGAATAAACCTATTACTTGTTCCTTCCGAAGTCCATCCATCAAATATATAGAAGAGAGGCTACTGTTCATGTGAATTTGAAAAAGTGCAAATTTTCTGGATATGCAGATTATATAGGATCCTAAAAATGTAACCAAATTATTTTAAAACAGATCAGAACATATAGTTGTATTAAACACTTTAGATGCATTAATGGGAAATTCACCTACAGCTACAGATGTGCTTTTTGTCCTCTTTCCAGACTAAGCTGCAGGTATGAATGGGGTTACACTTGCCTGCAGGTATGAATGAGATTACATTTAACTTCAGGTATGAATGAAGATACACAAGCCTGCAGGTATGAATGAGGATATGCTAACCTGAATGAGGTTACACTGAGCTGTAGGTATGACTGAAGCTACTGTAAACTGGAACTATAGACGAGGGTACAGTGAGCTACAAGTATGAGTAAGGAGGCACTAACCTGCAGGTGTAGACATGATTCTTTCTGACACTCCTCCTAAAGAAGCCTTTACAGCCATCACAGCTGGCAGCCCCATAGTGCTTCCCCGTAGCACGGTCAGCACAGATAGAGCACAAAAACACATGGCTGTTGGATTCGGGTAACAGCGAGGCGGGTTCTGGCATCAGGAGATCTGCCAATCAAATCACCTGGTTAGCTGCAGTGCAAGACAAGTGCCCGTCTGGACTTAACCAGTATAGTAGGCCAAAAGGAGACACACTTTTGAATCTGACTCATGGTTAGGTGTTTTTTTTTATTATTACAAATTGATGTTAATGAACTAATCACAGCCATTGTGTCTATACAGAGCTGTGATCTCCAGTGTCGTTTGGGACCCATTCCTTTCTAGTTTGACACTTTCCATCATTTCAATTCAGGGGCCAAAAGCTGTGGCCCATAAACTCTAAATTGCATTTTGTTGGTCTGGAATGAGTACATTATTCGAATATGCTGTAGATGGATCAGCAAAAACTTTATTACATGTTTTAAATTCTTTAAGCAGAAACGATGAATTTGAAAAAAAGATGCCAGTGATCAGATTGTAACAATTTTGTGATGCTAGAAGTTAAGGATCAGTTAGTCATAGATCAATTTCATTGAATTCCCAGAATACAATACAGCTGGGAGTACAAGCACAGACCAATGTGTGTTAATCACAAGTAAATGACTTCTTGTTAGTTGATTTAAAGTACAGAAACAAGTCTTCTGGTTCAGCAGGACAAATTATTCTTTTAACGTGGTTTTGACTTTAAGATCATTGTAAATAGTGGGTTTGCAATGTTTACTCAATTTTATCTCTATCCTTTTTACAGTCTGATATTCTTGTATCATATATTAATCCCAATATTACAATGCAATGTAAAAGAGATTAAAGAAAACATACTGTAATATCACGGAATTTTGTTTTTCTGGCGTGAGAAAAACATAGTGCCATGCACTTTAAAATTCCTCAGCTTGTGGGAGCCAAAATAACTGCGATTGTTTCAACACATGTTCTTCTTGGCTGCTTCCCCATACACGTAAAGTGTTTCTGAATAAGGTGCTACTTACAGGAGACTGTAGCTGGGTGTTTGTGCATGTTTGAGTGTTGATGTGCAGGAGTTTGTTTGAGTGTCCGAAAACAACAACGAGGCACATACCGGCTTTCACTGGAAGGATACTCATACTATCAAACTCCAACATCCCGTAAGAGGGCTCAAGGGTCATGGTGTAATCAGCTGTGTCCGCGTCCAGCGCAGTTCTGGACAGTTTCATCACAGCCAGTATTGCCAGACAAGGACCAGACCAGATTAGGCCCAGCTGGTGGTCAAGTTTACTTCCAGCCGAATCGCCCTAATGAGCTGAAGGTCTTCACCTGTACAGTAAGGCACCCTTTTGCCGAGCACACAGGATGCAGTGATCCACATTTCCAGTCATACCATAATGCTGGAAATTTTAAAAATGATGCAGATCCTAGATTGGTAAAAGGTTTTATCTCGGGGGTACAGCAGAAGACCCTCTTATCAATCGCCTTCTTCCTTTCTTTTTATTTCCTCTCGGCACTCCTCGTTTCCCCCTCTCGTCTTTGTTCTTTGCCTTCAACCAGTTTATCTTTTCTTTAAAAAAAAAAAAATGTAGCTTTCCTGCAGACCGTTTGTGATCTCCTGAAGGTCAGCCCTTGCTGTTGAGTGTACTTGTTTTTCGATTTTGCATTAGGAACTATTCAAAATCAGTGTTAGGAAGACTTTGGCCCAGTGTATCAGGATATCAGTCCAGAGAGAAAAACATTCCCATCTTGTGTTGACTAACTTTCTCTTATCTAAACTCCCGTGTACTGACGTGTACTGTATGTAATGGGGGGTCAATAAAATGTCAGGGGGTTTAGCTTGTAAAGATAATATATTTTTATAGCAAAACAGCCTATATAATCATATATAAAAAAACAAAATCTGAAAATAAAAATTAAAGTTTAAAAAGAATAATTCCAATGATTTCTCAGTTTCTGTCTTTGGGCTATGCCCTCTGTTGGAAACCTAAGGTATTGCAATACTATTATAAAAATGAACAGGATGTAGCAGGTATAGCATAAGATCTTATTAGATATTTCAAAATAGATTCTAATTCTATACAGATATAATAAGAGCTAATTTAGATATATTTTTCCTTTTACATTTTGAATATCCCTTATTCAAATGCCAGGAGGGGATTGATATTTGACATTATTGAAATAAAGAAATCTTAGATTTCTGCCAAGCTCTCCTATTTCTATAGAAATTCAGAACTTGTAGCCCTCTTGATGTAGTTTTGTACATGGTCCAAAGGCTGTGGATGGTGGTTCTCTCTGTGTTTGAGATGTTCTGACATTTGTACTTCAGACAGTAAGAAGGGCTAAATTACATCATGTGCCACCTTTGCCTTGTGGTCTATCAGAAATTCGGCACACTGCCCTGAATCAGAGGGTGAATGAAATACTGTGACTAATACACCTTCCTCACTTCTTAAATTGTACTGCCCCAGTTTGCAGCAGGCCAGGTGGTGCTGTCGGCTACTGTACTTCTCCAGCATGGTAACGGTTTACTGCAAATAAAAAAGTAACAAAAGATGATATACTAATATATGCCATAAAAGATGAATATCAAGAGTGCTGAAAGCTCAGCTATTTTTATTAATAAGAAATCTGTAAGTGATATGCTGTATTACCCCTCCTACTGTACATCACTGAACATATAAAAAGAGAGCTAGTCACAAATTAAGGGCTACTTTGCCCCTTTTGCATGTAAGAAATCAAATTATGTTAATAAAGCACCACACATATATTATACTGTAAAGAATGGTGGAAATGGAATTACACCTAATAAAACATTTTAAAATGCTGAACTTGTATAACACATGTATAAAGGAATCTCTGTACGGTATATCACACAAAAGGCCACTATACCATGGTAAGCTGGAAAAAAGAGTAGGGTAGCTGGCATCAGTCATGAGCTTCAGAGGAGACTTATGGTGACTTAGCACCTACCTCTACTCGCAGAGTAATTTCTTTGCATTTAAAAAGTCTGAATGTCACGACTATAGTCCCCCCTCCTTAAGGGTGCTCCAGCCCTTTCACTAAAGACTTCATTCTCTGCACCTGTTTCCCATTCCCTGCCCACCTTAAAAGCCAGGCGCTGACGCTCTTCCGGGCTCTGCATCTGATTTCCATATCGTGCGAGTCCGGGACCAGGAAGCGCCTGGTCCCGTTAAGGTTTTAACCTCGGTTCCCGTTCCTGTTCCCCGTCCGCCGGTTCCGACCCGGCCTTCGTGGTTTTTAATTCTTGTTCTGATGGATCTCCTGGTTTTGGACTTACTCGTGTGTTTTGGATTTTCCCTAAGGATTATTCTTGGATTGTTCGCCTCGGCCACACCTCCCCCGTGCACCAGCGCACCTTGGACACGCCCCCTTGTCTTCAGCCCCGTTTTCCTGCATGACGTTTCCCCAGTGTTTCCCCACTCCGTCGGACTGTGTCGTCCGCATAGGGTCCGGAAAGAACTGTTCGTTACACTGAAGCTACTAGTTTCCCACTGCCATTATGTTGCCAGATGCAGTAAAGTAAAGAACCAGTTTGATTTGAAGGAAATAATCAAATTCTATGACATCTTTATAGCAGTTCCAAGCCATGCCAGGTTTAGTGGAGTGAGACTCTGTAGGACTAAGATGTGTGCCAGTATATTTCAGTGTATTTGTCAAGGACCGTGTCACCCTGTTAGACACAGACAACAGTCTCAATTTAATTATGCTCCACAGAAAATGGAGAAAAGTATCTGTGCCAATACTGTGTGGCTGTGTTTTGAGACAGACGGCACATTTACGTTTTACACATAAAGCACATTTGAACTTACTGTATGTCGGGGTCAAAGTAGACATTTTTCTCTATTTAAACCAGGTATTTATGGAGTAAGTACTTTAACATCAAACTGCTTTCCTGGGAAAATGTGAACAAACTCGAGACCTATTATAATGCAGAGATGATTTCTCATTAAAAGCTCTGGAACATTTTTTTATAATGAATCCCAGGACATTTATAAAGCCAGAGGTCTGAGTTCAGGAAAAAGAGAAGTACAGGACCATCCCCCAGTATTTCCATATTTTAATGGACAGATACTTCAGGCTGTTCGACGCTCCATTTCTGCTTTACTTAAATTTCCAGTAAATGAAAAACAAACTCAAAAAATAAATAATACATATAAAACGTTGTGTAACGTGTGTGTGCATCTGTGTGTCTGTATGCACTATTCATACAATTTTGTGAATTCTAACAAATTATATATCAAATAAAATATTAGTTTTTCAAGAACAATAATATCCATCATCCTTTGGAGTAATCTAATTTGTTCTGTGAACACAAACTCTCTGAATGTCATGGGGATAGCGGATCTGCAATCCTCTGGCTGCAATGCTGACATCACAGCTTCATTTACTTGACAGATAGTTCATAAAAACCTATAAATCACAGAAAATGACCGGGTGTATGGTGTGTTTTTTTTACTCAAAGTATTGTTCTCAGAGTAGTGTGCTCTCTTCCATTCTTTTCCTTTTAAAGTCCACTTATTTCATAATTTGTGACCTCTGATTTCTGTCCATTCAAGAGAGATTTAAGCACACAACCAGATCAGGCATATGACTTTAGTACTACAGTATATAATACAGTTGTGACCAAATTATATTCTGAAGAAGAAATAATTGATTTGATGAGTTGGATTAGCTACATTTTTTGGTCCTCTTGTGTTTTAAACCATTGTCATTTGCTCATAAATTACATGTGACTTTGTTTTGCTAGGACATTTCTATGAATACCTACAGGTCATACATGGATGATCTCTATGCAGTATATGGTTCATTGAGGTTCGCTTCAGCAGCAGACCATATAAGGTCCCTGCTTACAAAATCTGAAATTAGTGAAGCAACAGTGATTGAGACATGTATGTTGTGGTATCATACTCTTGAGCACATTTGTTGAAATGTGGGGAGGAAAGGTTTTTCAAACACTTTCAGAAGGACCCAACAAATAAACGTTTTTGCACTTGGTTGCTTTTTAGGAACACCAAAAAAATAAATTACTGTGAATTAAAAAATGCTAATATTTTACTCTGGGTTAAGTGTGTGGAAAATCTGTGCTCATTTAAAAAAAAGATTTTATATTAAGAAGACTGCTAATATTGCCCATCAGAGGGAGACAAAGTACAGTTCATAATTATGTTGGGTTTTGGATGTCCAAGGTTCTGCTGCCTGTTTAGATGGTAAATGGCACAGACTCCTTTGATAAAAACAAACAAATGGGATGTGAAAGATCTAGACAAACTGGTGGAGTTTTGCCCTTGGTCTGTAGTGTCAAAGGTCACAAGCGTCAGAGGTGAAAGCCACCATCACATGACTCTACTATCTGGTTTGGAGAGCAAGAGAGTGAACTGTTTAAAATTGCTTCCTTACCAGTTGCTAAATAAAGTCTGCTTTTACAAGAATTTAGAAATATAATGCCAGCTTTAGACACAATATATTGTAATTCCATACGTGTTCTCTCTCGCTGGACTCGGTGAGATATTTAAAATGAAAAGAAAAAGGGTGTAGGTGTGCTTATTGATTTTGAATTATTTATTTAACCAGATCTACTCAATTGAGAAATATTAATGTTCAATAACAACCTGGAGAGAACTCATTTATACTGTATAGAGCTTGAGGGCTTTACCTTGCTGAACGGTACTCAGAAGGAGCCCATCTTGGACTTTTTAACCCAGAGCTTAACCACTAGTCCATGCTGCTGTATTCCAAGCCATTCTTTCTCATTTTACTTTGCTTCACACCATTTACAAACATTTTAAATGTAACACAGTCGAACAAAAACAGGGTATTATGTCATTATTATTTTCATTGCTCCTTCACTCTCAAATGTCAGGAAAACATAGTTGAGCGCAGTATGTAGCATGCTCACAAGCTTCAGACACTCACTGACCAGCACTGCTCCTGACTGATTACTTCAATGGCATTCTCACAGTAAAGGAGACCTTCAGTCGCAGTGAGCAACACCCCACCAGAGACAAGTTTAAATCAATGAGGGAAAGATCGGCCAAAGCCATTTCGAGCTGGCCAGGACTGCCTCTGTAAACCCTTCCAGGCGGGGGCAGTGCTTTGATTTACACCAGCCTGTCAAAGTTCATCATTATGATCTGCAGCTGGGTGACAACGAATGGGACATCGGTGACACTAACAGGAAGGGTCAACAGGAATCTGCTGAAGGGAAAGGGGGAGGTTATATATTCATTAAAAAATGTATTGCTTTTCCCTGCCTTATTTTTCCTAGGGAATGCAGGACTGGATCCAGGTTTAATGGCAGAGTTGTCCCTCTGTGGTAGGCTCTGGAGAGACGTGGTTTCAGTGCAGGGAACAGAGAGAGGCTGCGGAAAAAAGGCCCAGCCTGAGACAGGGAACAGTAACAAAAAGGAAACACCTGAGTTTCACACCCACAGAACTCAACAGAACCAAGATGACTATTAAACCCGAACATGCAGGTGTAACAAGCTTTTACAAATGCGATTACCATCAGCCACATTAAATGAGTGCATGTGTGGGACAGGACACTACAAAATCTCTAGAAATTATTTTTACATTCTGATACTTTCCCGATTTTAATTCTATATCTTACTCAAATTGGTTAAAGCATTTTCCCTCAAATTTTGGAAAAGCAGTTCTCGCAGTGACAGCACGAGGGATCACAATCTTGCACTCTTTAGCACGATCTTGTGAGAGTTCTTGTTCTTTGAGATCCTTGGTGCACTCTGTAGCCTACTGAGGCACAAAAATGGACTATGAATGAAATAAGTGAAGAATGCTGTTTGAATCTTGCATTAGCTACAAAAGTTGCCAAACCGAAAAGATGGAACAAAATTAGTTTCAAAAGGAAGAATGTTAAACTCATTAAAAAATCTCTCATTCTTCTTTTGTACCTCTGTTTTATCATATGTTATTTTTTCTTCTTCCTGAGTAAAATAAGTCATTAATTAAAGTCCTCATGCTCAGTGAAAAAGAAAAATGAAACTGGAAATATATTGTCTCAGCATTACATGGATACAGGACTTTGGTTATATTATTTGTGCAATGAGGTGCATGGAAGACAAGTAGATTGCTTGCAAAATGTATTAGTTCACCTGGAGCCATTGTGCGAGAATGGGAAGGTCTGAATAAAGTAATCTTCACTCAGGGGATTTATAAATCCCCACTAGCCAGCCTTCTGTGTCTACTACCACGTTGATCCCTTAACCCAGGATGTATCGGATCTCATTTGCTTGAATAATTTATTAAATTAACTCCAAAATTCGGGTAGCTGTGGCAGAAAAACCTGTAGATGTAACCCAACTCAATATAGTGCTCCACGGGCAAGAGGGCAACCTGCTAAAAACATCTTTCAAGCCAATTTTAACAAAGGAGCTCAAAAATATATTAGGGCCTTTCCCACCTCTGTTGTCAAGTGCTGAGATTCCAAGAGAACTGAAACCTGAGCGGCTTCGTGTTAAAAGTGCAACACTGGTCACTGTATTCTGTGCCTCAAAAATACAAAGACCTGCATGTTCTTGATTAGAAAAAAGTACAGTCTTTGTAGTCTTTTTTTTTTAAAAAAGGAAAAATAAAAAAGCAGCTCAAATTGGTTATAAAAGCATGGCAGGCATATGATTTAGTGAGGCAATAAAGAAAGGAAAGGTGCCCATTCATCACAGAGCCCCGCTCACTGGGAGAAGGGCTGTCAGAGAGACAGCCAAGCCAAGGAGGCAGGTTTGTAAGCATCAGAAATCACCAAATGCTCATGGCCGATGGCTTTTCCAGAGGAGAGCACTCTGAGAGACAAGGCTAGCTTCTCAGCTCCAGCCATGGTCTTCAGGAAGGGGATGACATTTGACATGATGAAGAAAGGAGACAAAAAGAATGAAAAACAACTCAGTAACGCTGTGACATCCATCTTCTACTGCCTTTGTTTCGAATCACGCATGATTTTGCTTCAAAGCACATTCAGCGTTTGAAAACTGTCCAAGTTCTTCAGTCATTTACAAAAGGTATTAATGAATATACAAATAGCATTTTATTTTGAATATATTCTAAATCTGCTCAAAAAGTGTTTGTTCTCCCACAATCCTGGAAACATAACAGCCATTGCTATGAGATGAGAGCATTTTAAAGACTATCCTTTTCTAAAGTATTAAAACCTAGACCTCAATGAATTTTGACAGCAGCTTAAACTGCAAGTTGCTCTATCCTGTGCATTCACCAGTGCACACAGTTTATATTGGTCAGTCTCACTTTTTTTCTTCATGCTTCACATTTTACTAAGAAATGTCTTTTAATTGGTGTCTCCCAATGAAAGTAAAATGAAACTAGAATGGTTTAAATAATACTTATTTTTCATATAAAATAGTACAATGTTAACTACGGCATGTAAATTGTTTTCTAAAGAACAATTGATAGTATACTGTGCGTAAGCAGCGTAATCACTATCTGCTTAAAATTGTTTGTATGTGACACAGAAAATACTTGTCATTTCTTAAAGGACAAAAAGATGAGAGTATTTCATCATACAATAGCAGTGCAAAATATAGTTCTGATTTATTGAGAAGACTTTTCTTTCTGTAAGACCACATTCTTATTCCCAGTGGATGGTCATTACAGGTGAAATATTTAAAGAATAAGAAATTAATAATTTCTTTAACTATTCACAGGTTTAACTGATTGATGTTTTCCAGAAACAGTATTAGAGTAGGTAATACTTTATTTCCAGACAGCAGAAAACCCTCAAAGTCAAAGCAATTCAGAGTCGCATGTTATTTTCATACAAATTTTACATGTAATTGTAGAGTACAGTGCACAGTAAACACTTCTGAACATTCATTAGTCTATATTACTTATATAAAGGCCTCGCTGAACATTCACTTGCCATTGTTCATGATAAATTTTTTTTTGGTTTATTTAGCAAACAAACTTTCCTAGGAAAAAATACTCAATTCGAGATAATGTAACATTGAGCAGTAGCTGGTTAGATGGAAATCAGACTTCAAAAAAGAAGAGAGTTTAAATGAGAAATATCAAATGACATCACTTTCAATAACCGCTTATTCAATTCGGGGTCATGCTGACAGCCATCCTGTCCTGGGAAGCATTGGGCACAAGCATACACCCTAAATGGCATGCCAGTCAATAGCAAGGCACGCGCAGACAGACCCACTCACACCAGGGCCAGGTTTTTACAGAAGCAAATGAACTTACCAGCATGCCTTTGGACTCCAGGTGGCAAACGGAGCATCTGGTGGAAACTCACAAACAAAGGGAGAAAATACAGTACAAACACCACAGGACCCCAGGACCAGTGATTCACCTCTGCAAGGCAGCAATACTAACCAATGCGCCTAAGAGAAACATTTATTAAAAAAGAATGTGACTCTGTGTAGAGTTGTTGCAGCTCTTCCATGAATTATTTCAATGGTTGATTGAGATCAATCTATATGTTTCCACTCAAAACAACAAAACAAGACAAAAAAAAAAACATTCCATTCAAAGCAACTGATTTTGATGAAAATGGAAAAAAAAATATCTACACATTTTATTCATGGCCTAGTTCAGTTCAGTGAAGTTTAATACCCTCAGTTTTGTTCTAATGTCTAGTTTCATTGTTAAATTTGTGCATCGAGATGCAGATGTTTTACATGATGAAATGTTTTAATTGAAGTCAGTTCTTCTGTGTGGTGGCAATTTACAGGTGTGTTACGAATTGTGAAGCAAGGCATTCTTTTCATCACAGGAAACAGAAATCCTAAGAAGATAATGTGATAAGATCTGATGTGATGATTGCACCCCAAAGTAAATTCAAGAAGTCACTTTGCCATAAAGGGTTTAAACCATTTGTGTTCACGAACTCCACAGTCTTCAATCTAGTAGAAAGCTGTAAAAAGCCCTTTTTTGTCCCCTTTTCTACTTCATATAAAAAATATGCTTTTTTATTTAGGACTTCAAAGAGTCTTTCAGATGTCATAATCTCCACTGAAGTTTCTGTACCTATGCTGGTACTTATAGGAGATTCTCTATGTAAAATGACCTGTGGATGTTTAGAGCCTTGCATGTTACATTAATAATGTCTAATTTAAAAGCATGTACGGTAGTTCATTTTTCTTTTCATAAATGTGGATTTTGGACTGTATCCCAACGGTTTAAAGTGAGGTAGTGCATTTCAGTAATATGTCCAGTATTTTAGAAAGGGCATTAAGCCTTCCTTGGAAGTTGAAACAGACATTTTTCAATTGTCATTGTCTTACACTTTAGCTAGAGTTTCTTCTCTGTGAAAGTGTTCAACACCTTTTTGAACTTGTTAGTCATATAACTAAATACTTATTAATTGTACAAAGGAAAACATTTCACAGGGTTCTCAAAAGAATGATAAAAGCTCTTTCAATCCGAGGCCTTCTCTGAACTGGTTTTTAATTAAAACCACTTGTTCCTGAATTTGTACTTAATGTTTCCCATTAGTCATGTTTGAGGGATTACAGACATTTTCAATGAAAGTCAAGGATTAAATTGAAAACGCAGATGTGAGAACAATGCAGCTTGTTTTATTGCGATCATGGTCATTTAGTAATTATGAAAAATTAACCAGATATGACAAGGTTTCCTAATTCCTTCCGCAATTAAAGTTGACTTCTCATGGAAAAAAAAGAGTTTGTGGGGAATTGCTGTTCTGGGTTAGGGGGACATTTTAAAACCATAACTTTATGCTGTGGTTCTGCTTTTCACACAAACATTCTGTTTATAGAACAATCGTTACATTTCTGTTTTCCATAGTTTGTCAATAATAGTAATTGCTGGGTGTTTTTTATTTACTAGGAAGTGTAGATATCCACATGATCTTACAATTGAAGATATTATGAAATCTGACAGGTTACATGTGAAACATAAAATGGTCATTCCATGTCAATTTAACAAGATTAGGTTTTTGAGTCACGATTATTTACTATAGTGCAACACATAGGTCATATATACAAAAGGCCAAATAATTATACTTAATAACAAAGATTTGCTAAAATGCCTCCCTATGTTTTCTGTGTGTGGAGGGGTAGGACCGTTAGTATAAGCATTTTAACATATGCTACCATTTTTGTGGTATAGGCATTTGACAGTCATATGCATTTTAGGATCAAAAAACGAAATTTCAAATTTTGTATTAATTCTACTGAAAAGCTACAGCACTTACAGCAGCTGACAGAATCATTTATAGGGCTAAAGACATTTTAAATGTCATGAACATGATCAATATTATATTTTAAATACTGTATGCTCCCTACCTCCACACACATGCATAAAAAGGGGTGCATCGCAGCAAACCGTGATCGGTCAACGTCAATATTTTGCTCTGTTTTGCGCCTGACTCCTGTCTTCCACTACACAAAAATATAAAATGAAATCCTTGTGGTGTGGATTTCTCTGGTTTTTGTTTGATATAACACAGAATAACCCTTACACGTATACAGTGAGCTCACACAACAGAAGAGCGATGTAAGAGGATAGTAAGCAGAAACAAATGATCAACGAAATATGTCTGGTTAGAAACAGCATGGAAAACCAGCAGGCTGACTCTGGCCAGCACTTAAAATGTGCGTTCGTGTTTCAGTTTTTTTTTTTGGCAGGCGTGGGAGGTGTTTAAATACAAACCCTAGAGATTTTGTGATGACAAAAAGGTTAAAAGAACATCATTTAACGAAGCACAGAAAGGGCAGCTGCAGCATGTAATCATACAGGTACTGGTTTGAGGAGCATCTCTGCTGTGATAAACCATTTCTTTATCCCTTTCTTCCAGTGATAATGCTGTCTTAACCTCTGACCTTCTATTTGCTCCAGGCCCATAGCAACTCAACAATATAGGTACTTTTCTGAAGTGTTCTGTACAAAAGGGTGAGTCTTGTGTTGTCCGCATCCCTTTGCTGAAGAGTGCCCTCATCTGAGCTGAGAATATTGCTCGGCTATATTCAGATCCTCTCATCGTGGCAATGGTGAAATAGTTTACAAGGCATGCAAACTCTTTCCATATATTTTGTTGCATGGCCTGTTTTCTTTACCCTGCATTTTTGTCATACCAATGTATCTTGGAATCAGACATTAGACACCTGGGCTTTTCTCAGTCATTATTAATCGCCCTGTGCTTGAAGGGCCAGCATTCCCAATCAGGAGGGCCGGACTTCAAATCTGAAGCAGAACACCTGAAGCTTCAAAAGCACTCACTCTGCAAAGCATTATTGTAAGAATAAAGCATCTGAAGCCACTGGAAATACACTGACTGTGACGTGCGTAAAGAGAATTCATTCACCAATGCTAATTTTCACTGAAGGCTTTCAGAAGCTCTCAGACTGGACAGACTGAATTTTTGGATGGGTGTAGCACAGGTCAAATTTGGATTTTAAGCAGGGGTTGTCACAGTCGCTGCCACAGGGATAACTGGCTTGCGACGGCAAAGTGTTTTGCTGTCTGTGCTTGGCCGAGGAGCCAATGATGCGAGCCTGCCATTTGTGGGATTAGGACTAAATGCCTCTAAGTTGAAATCCCTCCCTAAATGGTAAATAATCAAGTATGTTAGAGGAAACTTGGAGAAACTGATTGGTGAAGAAACTCTTGTGCATAATGGCATTCAATATCTGCAAATTGCACTGCTGTTGCTGAGTCAGGGCTAGTCAAGGACAACAAAAAGAATGAAGTGTGTAAAAACATGGCAGGACATGTCCTGTAAGTTGGGGAATTTACCACTTATGTTATCGTCTGAGATTTTTAAGAGGCTTCACATGCAGTGAATATGCTTTATTACAGTTTGCAGAAAGTACACAATCTATATGGCGCAAAGAAAAAACAAAGCATTTGGCAATGATCATGCCGTTAAGAAAAGTGTTTTCACAAACCAAAAAATGCATCTTAAGCAGCTAGACTTGGCAAAATGTGTTTGTGCTCCATTGCTCTTGGAAAACACCCAAAGGATGTTTATAAATTGAGGTATTAGTGAAAAGAATACTGCTTTAATACTGCTTTAATGGCAATATTTTTTAGAATGTTGCTTAAGAAGTAAGCATGTCAGGGTTATGCGATAACAGTACAGTATATTGATATGCACGGCCCTTTTTGCACACATCATAAAGCCTGTGGCTACTTGTGAGTATGTATGTATGGGGGGGGGGTGAGGTTTGTGTCCCTATGGTTTCTCTGCCAATGGCTACAGGCATCTTCTCATTGTTGGCACATTAATTGGTTGCTTTAGTGTAGTCAATCGGGGTGTGAGGAGATGTATTGAGAGGGAGAACTAGCAGTGCTGAGGGTATTCCGCTGAGGTCGAGGGGACGAGGAATGTGAAATTGAATTTTTTTAATTATATCATATTATATTAGGCATTTTAATAGAAAGAGTTTAATAGAAAGGTGGGCAAGAATAAGGTCTAAATTGCTGGGTCCCTTTTCCTCTTGAGCTGGAATGATTGCTGTATGCTGTTATTGTGTGGATGCCAACTCCCAGGACCCACTTAGGACTAAGATGTGGTTTCTCAATGTGTTCTAGCCCAATGAGCGAATTTGGAAATAAATAAAAGAATGAATATGGCTGCTCTCCACTGCACCCTTGCTCCCTTGCTCTTTGTTAAAACCCTATCTCTCTTGCTCCGTTGCCCCCAGCTACATTAAATCCCATTAAATTCACCTTCATTAAAAAAGCCCTCTCCTCCTCACAGGAGCCCTAACACAGGGGCTCTCAAGGACAGCACTGTAATGAGGGTGGAGTGTATTTAACCTTGAAGAATAAAACAGGTTTTCATTTCCAAATCAATAACTTATGGTTTAAAATGACGGTTGGATCCTGGCTATAATTTTCAGGTATTATTTGCATAGATTATGTTTCTTCTGCAAAATGGTAGTACCAAAAAGGCATTTAACTTTAAGCTGCAGTGTACATAGTATGTTTAGTGGGGATTTTTGCTTAGGCACTGGGAATTGACAGCTTGCACATTTTTTGCATCAGTGAGTCTGTGTGCATGTACACAGTAGATCTGCACCTACTGAATGCTGTAGCAGAAGATGAATGCTATTGTGGATGATAACATGGAGTTATTAAATTCTGAGTATGGGAACTAATTGGCCACCCGTGCACTTTAACAAAGTGGTGGTATGCACAGTGCTTTATAACATGCATAATTTCTAATACAAATTGCATGGCATGGCAAATGTAAAGTATGTACTGTGTAGTCATTCATTATAAAGTGGCGTTCAAGGAGGAAACAATTAAGAGCAAATTTAAACATTAAAAATCAATTTTTTGCAAGGTTGAAGCCTAGACTAAGTGAAAACAACAACATGATACTGTTTTGAAAAGAAATACCTTTGGTGTAGGAAATGGCATTTCATTTGAAAATATTACTGTGCTGCTGCACAATACAGATTCTTTATAGGGGAGATTCTTTCCGTATGTGATTGTGTAGAAGGCATTAATTTGTTCTGTGGTGAAGATTTCTGTTCAACATGTTCATAATGTAAAACATTGGGTCTCATCCTAAGGGGGACGATCACAGAGGATTAATTTTTTAATCAAATCCCCTTTTAAATTGGCTTTATTAAATTACACTGCTTATACTCTGGGAGTATACCACCAGTAGAATGGCAACAGTGAAAAGAGCCATTGGTGGAATAATTAAATAAAATTAATAAAAAGCTTTTGCAAGCTCAAACTGAGAAGAAGCTGGAAACCCACTAGCAATATTTCCGTCTTTCTGTTTCCCCTCTGTTAGAGTTTACCACTTTTTTCGGAGTTTTGGAATTTATTGGGTTCTGGAAGAAATGGAGCAAGTAATGTCTGAAACCAAGTTTAATTTGACTGGGATTTGTTTGGATTGATGTCATTCCTAATAATTCGGAACACTTCTTATGGCACAAACGATACCTCTATTTACAATTCAGTTTTGGAATGCTTTTTTTCTGTGTTTTGCACCGATTCTTTTTTATAGAACTGGGTTTCTAGAGATAGATAGGAACATAAAAAGCCTACAGACAAGAGGTGAACATTTGACTCTCTGTGCTTGTTTGGTAATTTAGTACAGTGGCTAAGTGAATGTAAAGATTCATCCATCAGCTTCTTCATACAACTCTTTGTGTAAATTAGTATTCCTTATTTTCATTCCTACAGTAAATGATAAATTATGAAGCTGTGTCATTGTTTCTCTATTAGTTCTGAAGTAGTCTGCTGAACTGACCTATCCCCCATATAATTTAAAAAAAATTGGATCAAATCTCGTCTTGATCTCCTGTACTTTAGACTGAAGAAATTAAGATCCTTTAACCTGTCTGAATATGAGACCAGGCTTCCAATCTCCTGAGACCAGGAATCATCTTTGTTGTTTGCCTTTGAACTCTTTCTAATGCTTTCATATCCTTTTCGTGGTATAGTGACCAAATCTGAACACAATAAATGAGTAAAACATTGTTAAGCTTGAGCATAACTTCCCTTGATTTGAATTCCACGTTTTTGGTGTATATCCAAGTATTCTGTTTGCATTTTTATTGCTTCTTCGCATCGCCTCAATGAGGTCATAGAAGAATCTATCTATATACGCACCCCAGATAGTGCATATATAAAAGAGATTAAAGTGCATTAAAAACACCTTTTAAAATTGAGAATATTCGATTATTTTTTTGTTATACCCATCCAATTTGGAATGGCAAACTGTGTTTTTCACATCTCAGCTTGCAGCTATGAGCCCCCTGACTGCACACAGTGGAGAATGCAGAAGTGTAGGCAGACTCCACTGACACCCTTCAAGTTGCTCATTGTTCAACATGCCACAAGCGACACGGGGCTGGAGAGCTCAGCCCACTCCTTTACATGGTGATCTACTCAGGAGGTCCCAAAACAAATGTTTTAAAGACTTAAAAACTCACTTGTTTAAAGTGTTTGACATGCACGGAAGCACACCAATTTAAATACAAAAATGCACCTTTTTACAGAGTATTGATAAAGAGTAGTTAGAAAAGTTTGATTGAAGCTGAAAGAAGAGCTGTGTTTTTTTAGTTTTTTTCTCTTGTACGTTAAAGAAAGAACACTGTTTTTTACCTTATGGCTGATATTTGTATGTGTGTTTGGGACCTGAAGATTTTGTTACGGCATGCCACCTCCGGTTGTGTTACAACACAGACGACTCTTTCAATTTTTTAAAATAGCTGGATAATGGTCTGATTTTCATTTACTTACCAGCTGATATTTTTCTTGTGGCTTTGCTAAGATTCCCAGTGTTAACATCTACCTCTCAGTGCTCGTCATGTGGGTGGTCATGGGCTTCACTGGCCATTGTCAAAGGGAGGAGAGGTCTGCCTGTCAGCCAAAGAAGGAATTTGTAAACCTTGTTGTGGACTATATGCAGGTCCACTGTGTGATAACACGGAATGTAAATAACCTCTTCTTACACAGCTGATTCCTTTGAGATTTTTTAATGTTTTTGTTACTTTAAACTTGCCAATTATTCCTACTTAAACAAAAAGCAAAGAAGGAAAGCAAGGTCTTCTACACCACATCATGTAACCTCTCGTCGGAGGCTCCCTTGTCTGTAGCAGAGACATCTGGAAAATGTCGAAATAGATGGCGTCCAAATTCTATGGCTCTCATATAGACAGGCAGGGACTGTTCGGTGTCCTCAGAAAAGAACTTAATAATTGTGTACAGACTCATTCTTTAGTTTCGTCCCAATGAAGCCTTGAACGAATTTATTGTGAACCTGTTAGTCAGCATATTTTCACTATTTTTAAAAATAAAATCAAATTGCTGTCTCCTTCCCACAGAGAAAACCCTGTAATTGCATTGATCAAATTCCTTTTATTCTTAATTTCCCGCATCACCTTTGCATTTCCTCACATTTGGATAATATGAATCTATCAATAACTAGTTGTTTTTCTTGATGGGCAGCTCCTCAGAAATAACTCTTCACGCTCACCTCACAAGCCTCACATAACAACACTGGGCTTGGTAGAGCACAGCTTGATGTAGCGCACTGTCCAACTGGGAGGTAATGTGGTCATCCAGTTACAGTATCTCACAGAAGTCAATTACACAGGCCTTTGTGGGCATTGTGTGCCACATAAAAATACATTATGGATGTAAAAACCTACATCTGTCTCATATTGGCATGGAATTCCACAAATCTGATTTACACTCGCAGTGAGACCACTCATTTTATTATATTAAGAGCAGAGGATTACAGCCACCAGGGTATATACTGTACTGGTGTGAACTGAGAAGGGTTGACTGCTGAATCAAGGCACACACTTTCACCATTGGTAACAACGGTTCTATACTCAGGCCACAACCCCACCTTGCTGATTGGCTGGATGAGAATTTCCTCATTTCGGGTTAGGCTGTGGGACTTTCCCATTTCATGAGCACCTGCAATAATGAGCAATAATTTAAGAATTATTAAGGACGGAACAGATCAGTAATCCTTTTACTTTGATCAGGAATCCTTCTTGGCACTGTTGTAAGATGTTCAGGGGTCGAGATGACATGTGACGGAAGACTTAAATTACTGCGCAATGCCAACTCATCTCTAACCATAGGGTGAATGTTTGGAACTCACATCCCCAGCTCTGAGAACCTTAATGCTGTTTCCATCTCCATATCTTGTGATGTGGGATTCTCTGCAACGATTGCTACCAGGTCCTTGTGTCATTCTACTGTACCTGAGTGATACTGGTGGGATGTTCATGTTAGGTCGCTACCTAGGTAGCAAGTAATGTATGTTTGATATTTAGCAGAGTTGGAAAGGACACATGGATTTATTCGAAAAGAAACACAATGCAATTTCTGAATATAACTGCACATTCTGATGTGAAAATCTAAAGTGTTCTTATATTTCCCAATTACCGAATCAATTTTACCTACCCCAGAAAACCCTGTGAGATTTGGATCTAGTTCAGCTTTGCAGAGAATCAGTTTGAATACACTGTACTTCGCCTATGTGAAGAACTGGATGTAAATGTTGTGTAGCACTGTGAAATGCATGGGTAATGTTACCACTTTGATGAAGCACTGGGCCATTACAGGATCTCACTGATTCCAACACCACTAGCTTTGCGGTAGAACTGCCAACATTAGCAGCATGTGTTCAACCACCTGCTTAACATACTGTAGTTACTGCAAAATGAAGCTGTGCTCCTAGAGAGGAAGTTCAACTGAAGTTTTCCCTTGGAGTTTTGTAGCCAATCTTCCAACTGGTTAAAGGTTTACCATGTTGTTTATGGAAGGAGAGAATGTTTGTGTAAGGCTTAATTGAGCATGTAATATGGTTAATTGGTGGATGATGTATTGCCATCGTTGGGAAAATGTTACATGGTCACATTTGTCTTCCTCAGAGGGAAATGTGACTGACGTTTCTTTCTCATGTTTGTTATTTCAGGGAGGGTGGCATTGCTTTTCAGCTTCGTGCACAGTGAGTCTCCCACACTAAGTTCCCAGTGCCCTTCCAGGTCTGCAGAAACACGTCACATTTTAACTTGTCCTGCATGTTTCACATAATTGTCTTTGAATTAGATGGTATTTGTGGTTATTATTAGACTAATCGGGGGCATCAGTCATTCAGCAGGGTACTGTGATAGTCTTTCATTCACCCTGCGTTTGGATCTATCTTGGATTAAAAGATAGTGTGGGACTCTTAACTTAATCCATACAAATAAATGAACAAATAGCAGCTCTTCATGCACTAAAGGAGAAGACAAGGTGGGCCAATTAAAAAAAGTTATTCCTTCTACTGTGGTACATAATGTGCTGTAGGTCATCTGGAAAATGTGGAGTTCTTTTATCAACATACAGATCAATTGAAAAAGGTTCACTTCAGAAGCTAGGAGATGTGATGGTCTGGGTGGGTTACCCAGTGTTCGAGAATGGTCTGAGGTATGAACTGGGACAAACAGGAATAAAAATGCCCAAGGATTGTGATAAATGGTTCAGTTAATTATTAATCAATTATGTAGGTCATTTGTGACCTAATGGTCAGGACTGGTAGAATAGTAGGTGTCGGTGTCATGTACTGCAGTTGCTGCTGATGCAGATTTTGACCTGGCACAAAACGAATTCTGCAAGCGAGATTTGTGCGGAGAATGTTACAGTTTTATAGCCGACGCGGACATAGCTGTGCTGTTAAGAGGGTCACGGAGTTGTTTCAGGAGCTTTGAAAAGAAAAACAAAATAACGTTTTTCTTGAAAGCATGATCGAAGCGATAGCTGGCACACATCGCAAGGACAAACGAAAGCCAAATGGAAATGGCTGGAGTTTGGTTTCGGAGGGGCTGCGCAGGGCGGGGGGAGAGCAGGCTCTGGCTGCAGCAGGGTCTTGTTTGAATTAGTTTACGGCGGGGAAATGAAAGCGCCCTGCTGTGACGTGAAGGGCCCGGCTCCCAGGCCTTTTCATCCCATCTCTCCCTGAAAGGCATATTTATATCTTCCAGACTAGTAATTAATCACTCCTTGGCTTTTTGGGGTGGTGGTGGTGGTGGGGGTGGTATGTGCATTTCATAGATCTCTTTGTCCTGCCAAAAGCCACAGACCATAACCACAATTAAAACAATGATTTAATTTATTGCAATGAGGCACGAGACGCTGGATTTTAGGCTTGAAGGCCCAGACGGTCCACTTTTATACTCATAAATGGAAATGAAGACACTTTCTTAGTTCAGCAAAGTACAGTAGAACTATTTTTTTTTTAGTGAATTTGGGGAAAAAGGGGATATTGTCTGCAAGGAGGTTCCCCAATCGACACTTCAGTAGTTTGCTGAAATTATTAATCGGTCTCACCTACTGTAACTGTCTTAATTCAGCTACAGTGCTTCAGGTTTTTTCACTGTTTTATACTACAAGAACAAGAATTGTCTAATACTCTGTATTCTGCTTTCACTTCCAATGGTCAAAGACCATTCAGCTGGTTTGTTATTGAGAAATACATTAGTTTAGAGTCTGCCTAGCATGCAATGTATAGTAATGTAAGAGGAAAGCCAATGAACATCTTAGCTCACTTTCATTCAAGGTTTATTACATTATTAAATGCCCTTTGATACATGCTTTGGACATCCTTTGATACCTGCAATAAAAACGAATCTTGCTAACCTTTTATGTATAACAGTATTAGCGTGCAGGCTCCCAGAAACCAGCCTAAGTTTACACAGCAGATTGCTTTAGAAGGGAATGGAAATATGGAATTAACACCTGTTCAAAAAATGCATTTTACATGTTATGGTCATGCCCAATTTATGCTGTGAATGGAAAATATTTCTTTATGTTTTTCACTGTTTAAAATTTTTGATTGCTCCCGAAGGAGCTGTAATGTTTGTGCTTGTCACAATAAATGCTGTGGTTCCTTTTCACTGACTGCAAGGTGAACTTTAAGTTTCATATAAAAACTTCATTTTAACAGTCCCTAGGGTGTTCAGGAGCTCTATTAGTAAGAAAAGAACTACCTACCGTTCAGACCCTGTATAGAAAGAAGGAATTAATGCTGCTCTAAAGTGCTGCAATCTCAGGTGAAACCAATCCAATGGACAGAAACAAGGAGCCTGCAGTATAAAAAAGCTGCTCCTCTTTGCCATTACAACAGTTTATAAACATCATGCTCTTAAATGAACAAACCTGAGGGCATCTCAATCCTTGCACACAGTATTTTCAGCACATGAGGTTTGGGTCACTTGTTTTGTTTTGAAGACAGTACAACTGAACAGTATGTACAGTTACGGTTCGTAATGCCAGTTTCACAAAATGAGCACAGAGGATAAGATGTCACACTTGTTGCCAGAGAGACAGAAGGAGCTCAGCAGCACAAATGAGCAATGAAGTTTCCGTTTTAACTGATTGTATCGCTTAACGCATTGTGTTTTAGTGTTTTTTAGTAAAGGCATAATTACAATGGACAAATTTGTGTCCGACTATGTCTGAGATTTTTTAAGTTAAAAATGAGTGATACAAAGCCAAACACATTTACCAGTATTAAATGGCTTATGGCGTTTGCTTGTCATAACACTGCAGATCTTGAGTGTGGCACTGCACTTTGACCCAAAGTTAACATAGTAATTTTGTCAAAACGTCATGGATAGCAGAGGAAACATAAAGCTATGATCTGAAGTGAAAATCCAGAGCTTGGTTTAAAGTGATAAAAAGAAGTGTTTAAAATAAAAAATGGCCACTCTCCAGGCCTGGAAACCTGCCAGGAAACATTATAATTGTCATGTAAAATAAACTCAGAATATCATTATTACAGTGCCCTATGTTATTTCCAATAACAATCTGACTTTTTATTTAGTCTGTTACAAATCTATAATTTACATTGAAAATAGGGTCTGTGTTTGAAGACACTGGCCAAGCAAAGCAGCTCAGAAGTGAACAGCTGTGGGTAATTAGAGCAGGCTTTCAGATGGCCAGGGATTTAAAGTAAACATGGACCCATTCCATAGTCAACAACATTTACAAATGTATAAGAAGGAAGCTACTGAATTTCTGAAGAATGTGCAGTAAGGATGGAAACCATAGAAGCATGAATCCAGCAGATGGCGATAATTAAATCCATACCATGTGGATAACAGGACTGTGGGGTTATTCTTTTGACAGCAGACCCAGGAGCACTGGAAGGGCCAGTGGAATATTGTCTTGGGTTACTGCTGATGGGTTTCAATCCATCCTCCTGAATGAAATGCCTTGCAGAATGGTGGATTTCATTTTTAAAAACACTTATACTTGCTATAGTTTAGGATTTGAAAGTCTTCTTTGAATGTTTGCTAGTAAGTGAAGCATGTAAGACGGGAATAATTAGGAACTGCACTGCAATGTGAGCCACGAGGAGTTGTCTTCAATCTTCAGGACCTGAACCATCAGAATTTATGGCAGCAAATATCGTGTTGTGTAAGTTGATATTAAAATTGCCCTGAACTATGACACAGTTCAAGTTTGGAAAATCTGTCGGCGCCCTCCTGTGACTTGTGTTTTTGAAGGACTTGGCCAAAAACCTTCAGCAGCCCTGAAGTGTATTTTCAGCTCATGATGGTTCTTGAATACAAATGTTCTATATTATCGATTTAAATGATGTGTCATGTATGGAAGAAATGTGTTCAGTTGACATCTTACTGTAGTTTCACATTCATGCATAACAGGTTATGAACATGTGAACTCCAGAGCTTTTTTAGGGTGAAGCTAACCCCTGAAGGCATGCAGAGAACATATTAGCAGGCTTCATTGAAATGCCACTACGGAATGAACGCATTACAGTTTTTTTGCCTTTATTTTTCCATTATAATACAGTTTAGTTATTATATTCAATAATTCATGTCCGATAGTACATTTTTTCGACTCTCAACGAGTTGATGCCACTTTACAATAAACCTTATCTCAACCAAAAACAGGTAAAAATTAGAAATACAGATATGTACTGTACATGTACCTCCATGTTAGAGAATGGATACATTTGTAAGGTAATATAGCCATAGCTTGTTTCCTACTCAGGAATACAGTTTGGCTAATTGCCACCTTTTTTGCAAGGAGGGTCAATTATAGCTTAGCTTTCTTTGCTTGCCCTTGTCTTAAAGGCATGTGAAACACCTGACAAAATTGACTTAATAAGAAATGCAACAGTAAGAAGTATACTGTAGCCTGCTTGAATTTAAAAAATACAGCCTATTTGTATGCATGGCATTTCAAACCCAAATATTAGCATATTGGCAGGACAGTCTGTCTGAGATAGCTGTGTTTAAAGGCTTCTCTTATACTACCCATTGTTTGGAAGAATGGCTGAGGTGGAATTCAGCCATCATTGGATTTTCACGGCTGTCTTTGACCATGACAATAATAGCATTAATAATGCTTACCCTGTAAGTCATAAGCAGGCCAGCAACAGATTTCAAAGCAGGTATTTTATAATGAAAAAAGTGGGGAATGTCTGGGTGAAGGTAGGATCTAAAACTTAATAAAAAAACAAGATTTGGAGCTCGTTCTGTCTTTAACCACCATATTTGAAGAACATTTTGCTTTGATTGAAGATTCTCCTACAGTTGGTTGTTTCTTGCATTCTGTTATGCTGGGGAGGAACTGGGACATGATTCCTATACATATGGCAAAGCATGAAAATCTGTAATCTTGACCTCTCTCCACTCATTTTTTTTAAAACTACTCCTTGCAAAATTAAATTAAAATCGGATTGTATTTAGAGGTGCCTTCAGGGTTTACACGTCCTTGAAAACCTTGAAAGTCTTTGAATTTTAAAGTTGCAAAATCAAGGTCTTGAAAGCGCTTGAAAATTTCCATTTTTGTACAATGTGTTTGAGAGCACTTGAATTTGGGATGTCTTATTTCATTCCTAACATTCTGGGAAATGTTTTTTTCTAGTTTGGAACTTCATTAACTCATTTCCCGCAAGCAGACACATTTTGTAGACAAAGTGGTGCCATACACAGCATTTCCTTTTTGAGCCAATCACAATCCTGCTGCTAAAGTAAGGTAACCAAACAGACCAATAGCAGAATAAGTTTTTTTTTTCTTAGTCCGAAACCATACCATGAAACAAAAAAGTTTCAGTGTGTGCTCTTCAATTGTGTGAAGAGTGAAAAAGACAAACCCTCTTTTCCTATCACCATCTGTTACATCACCACTAGAAATTCAAAATGAATGACAGCACCCCAGAATTACATGCAGTGAATGTTTATCGAGTGATTCTGTCATAGTAAATTGGCTGAGGGCCAACCTTTGGTCCGCCGGACGAGGAGGTCGGGACCCCCAAGCAGAGTGTGTCGTGACCCAAGGGGGAGCTGAAGGGGTGGAGATGGGGTGAAGGAGAGATGCAAAAAAATGGGAAAAATGCTTACGGATGGCATTTATGTTTTTTTAATTGAGGAAATGACATCAACAACAATTACGAATTCAGGTCCGCTGAGGCCCATTCAACTTGGCTGCTGACATTTCTCCCAAACTTATGTTGTACACTCAATTGCACGTCAAGCTCCAAGTTTGCTGCTCTGCAAGACACTGTCTACCTCTCCAGTCACCCTACCACCCTATGGAAGTGGTTCCCACTCCTCCCCGGAATTCTCTGACCTCAGATCCTTCTGGGGTTCTCAATTCTGTCTCTGGTGACCCACACACTTGCAGGCTTTTGTTCCAGCCGAGTTCACAGTCGAGCTGTTTGAGTGTTTCCAGCTCTTAGCGATGCTCAAGGTTACCTTTTAACTCTTGTGTTTCATTTCTAACCTAAAATTCAGAACTTGTGAATAGAGCAAAAAACCTTGTAAATATTCCAATCAGTTAGTTTGATGCTGACTGAGGGCTTGTTCAAGGCTTCAATTAAGTAATTAATCTTGACGGGAGCCCAGCAGGTGTGTGGACGTTCAGGACTTGAATTAGGAAACCCTGCTTTGAGGTGTTAGGGAAGTTTACTTTCTCAGCAGTCACCCCCAGTTTGGAAATTTGGTCATTTCCAAGAAGTGGTAATCTGATCACACACTAATCTGATGGTCTGTACATAATCAAGGTCTGGGCCAGCATCAAGCCTAATTTTTAGAGGTTTTCTTTCACGCAAATTACAAAAAAAAGTATTGTACATTTTCATAACTGTAAGAATACGATAAGAACGTTTTTTTTTGTGCTAGCCAGATCATCATAGTTCACTTGTTCATTTTACTATTACAGACTATTCTGATTCAAGTTCAAGCACATAACCTCATAGCTAAATACCAAAACCTTCTGCAGTAAAAATAGTAAGATAATCTTTTCCAGGAGCCTGTCTTACAAAAGCATATGATTCCCCTTTGTGTGGGTGTGTCTGTATGCTTATCCCAGTCTTAAGGAAGCTGAAAATTGAGCAGTTTTATGACTTAACGATTCCTGTCAAGTTGGTTTAGGAGAGATGGATGAATTTTGGCAGCTGTGTACAACTAGGTGCACTCTTTTTTGTATGTCTGTTGATCCTTACCAAGACAGTTTCAGACATCTTGATGATAGCAGAATCTGGTGTACAGTATCTGCATTCTTAAGTTGCTAATTTCAATAGCATTCCATGGGTTTGGGCAGGAAATGCAGCTTAGGCATCACACATCTGAGGACAGACAGGTTGTAATGAACTCCAACGGCTTAACAGCAACTTCTGCCTTGGTTTTAGTGGATGAAAAGAGAATCTGCTTTGACAATGGGCTTGGAGGACTGTGATTTATCTCCAATCCTCTGTGTATACACACTCTCTACAGTGCTGCGCTGAAGTTCTTCCCTGGTGTTCCACGTCAGCTAGAGACACAGCAGAAAAATGAAGATGGACAGTTCACAGCAGAGAAACTCAGGATCACAGTGAAAAAAATTACAAAAGACCCATCTGGAGTGGTCAGAAATGTAAATGTGTTCATGTGAAAAGTTTTGAAGTGTTTTTCAGCCTTTTGATGTCCCCTTTCCCTTTTTCCGTAAACTGGCCTGAAGGATATTTAATATCACTGCTGCAAATTTCTAGTTAGGAATAATTTTAACTGAGCATCTGTCAAAAGAGCAGCCGTTTAAATACATTGGTTGCAGATAACGAGCCAGAAAATGAAGCTAGATTAAGCAGAGCACCTTTGGTGGAGTTCCATCAGCCTGCTTTGAACCCAGGCACCAACTGATGAAGCTTTCTGATTCCAAGCTCATTAAAGCTTCACAAAACATAAATCGGGCTTCAAACAAGCTCATTTTTTAGAGTTGCTTTCTCCTGGACTGCACGTATGCCTTCAATATATTTTCCAACATGACCATGATTGTTTTGATTTTTCACTTCATTGATATTTTATTTATTAATCTGCAGGGGAATAGGGCAAGACACATTCCCAACTTTCATTCTCAGGAGCTCTGTATAACAGGGAGTCTTTCAACTGAGCATCGTATCCCCGGTGTCCCCAGATCAAAGATCCCCCCTATATTACTACAGGGTGTAAGGGGAACTTTTATCAGGATACACAGTCTGAGGCTATGTTGTGTTTCTGGTGAAGCCATGAAAGAGCATGAATTAGGCTAAGCCTGACAGGAGCAGTCAATGTTTGTTGTGACAGACCAGGAAAAAGTGTTGAACCATTTCAACTTTTATTTCTAGCAAGAAACGCATGGTTTGTGCATGGTCTGTGCAGCATCTAGCAAATTCAACTAACTGTGGTTGTTTAATGCATTGAACACTTGTCACACAAGTACCACAAAGTACATTTTTGTTGTGAAGCGATGAGCTTTAAACACCGTAGAAGCAAACATGTTAAAATTAAAATTAGCACTCAAGAAAAATAATGCTGAAAAGATTTGCACAGCAGACTGTAAGAATAAGGCTCATCTAGGGATTTATTTTACTCAGTCTGCCCAAGCAGCCTCAGCTTGTGATCATAAAAACACACAAATCACTGCTTTGAGCAGCAGAGTGTAGGTAATTGGTTAGAATGCAAGGAGGGGAGTGAAAAAAGAAGTTCTGAAAAACAGTGAGAAACAAAGCTACCACCCTCCACCCCCTTCTCTCTCTCCCCACCTGCGTTGGGGCTCGGCTGCAGGGGATAAAGACAGGTTGCGTGCTTAAAGAATCTCAGACTTTATCTTCTGGGAGAAATAAACAGCACATTAGTTCCAGGGCGGCTTGGAACCATATAAAACAAAAGCGTGGAGCATTGAGGTTAGGGGAAGTCCAGCCGGGGAGAGAAAGCTGTGGATTATTAGTGGATAGGGACTCATATTGTACCTCTAGTTCTTTTTCTAAGCCTAATTCCACTCTTTGCACCATTCTAGGTTCTGCTCTTGTCATATGCTATAGATTAACTGGTTTCAATTTTTTTGAAGAAATAAATCTTTTTCATTTTACAAATGCATTGAAATATGTTTCGGGGCCAAGTTCAAAACTGTGTTTGGTTTTGTCTTAAGTGACTCAGTTCGACTACAATTATAAAGGTATAACTTGCAGGAAATGTAAAAGGAAGACTGGGAAATTATTCAGGGTTTTTTCATTAGGGCTTCTTTAACAGTCAAATCTGATTTCATGATAATGCACATCAAACACTGCAGGATCTATTATTCGATGCACTGAGCATGCAGATGTTTACAATAGTTAATTGAAACAAGGGTGTTTGACAATTTTATAAGAAACCAGGGTCACGTTTCCTTTGAACTAGAACGTCTATATCCTGCATGACACAGTACATTCTTAGAGGCTACATAAGATATTATAACAACATTCAAAACATTTATGACTTATTCCAAAAGTCAAGTTCATAGCTCATAACATTTGGCAAAGTGCAGGTTGTAGTTTGTTTTAAGTTTAAAGCCATGATCTAGATCCAGAATTACCGGTGGAGTTCAGCCAATTGTGTGCCACTCTTGGGCAATACCAGCCCCAGCTGATGTGACCCAGACTCAAACTCATGACATATGGATTATAGATGTCTGCCTCCAACTGGGTGAGCACCTTTAACATTTTTAGCCACTTGGAAGCCCAAGGATAGATTTATTCCAATAAACAACTCTTGGATCCAATCAAATCATTCAGCATTCAACTGGAATGAAACCCATTAGACATTATGGCTTTCCTAGACCATGGCTAGGGACCCCTGTAGTACACTATAGGAGAGCCCTTTGAGTTGAGTGCGGTACAGTTTAATTTCAAATGTGCACATCCCCCAGGGTGTTTTCTTAAGCAAAGGAATTCTGGAATGTTTTCTTTAATGCTGGTAAAACCTAGATGGATGGCAATTCCAGAAAGCAGCAGTTAGTTAATGGAGGTCCTCCAGAGGGAAAGAGGCTAGAGTATTTCATCTGAAAGTACCTGGTTTGTCATTATTGACTTTGAAGTTAGATGGCGTGTTTAATAACCAGGAAATGGGCAGTAGTTACTATTTGAGAAGCTGCAACTTTCCCCGGTCCCGCGTTTGCCATAGAGGGCTGCAGCAGACACATTTTCTTTAATAGTGAATCTCAACTGGAATGGGCTGTCAGGGTTCATTAGTGAAATCTTTCTCATTTGAGGAGCGCTCGGTAGCATTTTAAAACCAATTTCCATTACCCTCCTTTCATTAGCTGAGATGCCATTACAACCCCTATCCCAGTCATTGGACACTCACAGTCCTCCATTCTGATGAGTTTCGGTGAATAGGACGCATCTGATTCAGATCATCTCTGCCAGATTAACTCTAGTTTCAGGCCTCTTCTCTCCTTGTCCTCTCAGCACCAGATTCGGCCCTTTTCAGTTATAGTTAATGCAGTGTCAGTTACTGCGGGTGTACTAAGAATTTACTCATTAGTAAACACAAGCAAAGGGTTCAGCTTTGATTCAGCCCTTGCGGGGGGGAGATCACATTTGCCACAGGTTCAGAGCAGAGCAGATACAGTGCCATCCCCTGGACACGTGCGATGCCAAAGGACCAGGTCTTCTGTAGGATATTAAAGGTGACATCATTGTCTGTAACATATTCAATGAGCCTTGTTACACACTCATTGGAGATACTGTATATAAGCCTGTGCTGAGTACATCATTTAAGTTGGAAAATTTGGGATATTGTACTGTATGCTCTTTCTACTCTTCAGGGTCTTTCTCTAGTGCCCCAGATAAGTGTATATATGATTTTCAAAGTTTATTCTCATTTGAGAATCAGTGTTCTAGCCAGAGAGCTTTCTGCTCTGTGTCAGAAAAGTAGAAGTGTAAACGTCTTGTTCAGTTGTGGCTTTGTAAAAATGTTGTCTGAATTGGCTTGTTATTGTTCACAGGCAAAAATTCAGCCTGATACCATGATTGCCTCTGCATTCATAAGCAGCACGTTTACAAACTAACCCACATTACTGCACTGCAGGTTTTACAGTGCTTTTCCCCATGCAGTATCTCAGAGCTCTTTACTTTAATATGAAAGGACCCACATTACCCAGCCCCAACCCTTTATAAATGAGAAGAATAAATGAGAAGAACCCATTATGGTTACACAGACCTGCTACATAGCAGATCAATGGGAAAAGTAAGAAATTGCTCCACTGGCTGTCCAGGCCACATTAAACATTAAACAAGTGGATTTTAGCCATGACGCCCTGGTTCTAAACTTAAAACTAACAAATCCTAATTCCAGTTCTTACTTCAACCATAACTTAATGCTAACAGTAGTTCTAAAATTAAATCGCGCCTTAACTCCTAGCTCCAAAATCTCATCCTAACTGTAATACTAGCACTACGCACTGTATAACCCTATCCATAGACCTGTCCCATCACAAGATCAAACCATTACCCTAGTGCAAAACTTGAGATCCAGCCCTAATCTTAACTACAAGCCAAATTCTCTCTCCAGTCACATCCTTAACTATTTTCCTTTAGATGGTTTTCCCCATTTAAAAAGACTTAAAGCATTTTTAAAATAGTTTACAATACACAGTATACAGAAAAGGGCATATTATAAAATCAAATTCTGCAGGAAGCAATTGTTGATTACCACTTTGACCCTTTGCAAAATATAAGCTAAATAATTGAGCAGCCTATTTTGTTATTATGAAGCATTCGGTTTTGAGTGACTGAGAGGCAGGGACAGAACAGGCAACTAAAGGAATCAGGTGGTTCTCTAATCTTCATCCTTGCAACCCTGAATTAGATTTCAAGTGAAATCAGAATGGAGCTAATAAAATGGCATGTTTTTAATAGAGCCAGGGCAGTGCAATAAAAAAGAGCCTGTCTATCGTTCCTCAGTGGCTTCGACACGTGAGTAGGACAGAGATGGGAAACGGAGGGGTGAAAGTGCAGGTGTCTGCCACAGAATTTAATTAGGGAGACGGAAGGCTTTGTCCGCGATACTGTTGCTTCGGGCGTTCTTTAATTGTCGATGGTTCCCCCTCTCCCCGCATCATCAATATTCATTCCCGTGGAATGTCGCATTGCTGAGAGGAGACTCTCCTTCATTCCTTCACACAGGAGGCTCTGTCTGCCCTTCCTTTTCATCATCAGGGTGCCAATGGATTTTTAGTGAACTGAGCAAATAATAGAAAGCTGTAGATCCACGAGTTTGGGAAGCCATTGTCGCGTAAAAAACATGCTGCATTGTAGTGAAGCACACATTCTTTGTGGGCTCTGACCTTGCACCAGATATCCAAGCGGAAAGCCAGAGGAGACGGAGAGCATTCTTCTTAAGTTGTTCCAGCCAGGAGCAGAATACCAAAGCAACATGAAAGACAGGAAATATGACCTTAAAGGAGGAACCCTGAAGAGCAGCTTCCTTTCTGAGGTATATTCCCTTACGAGCTCAGGTATAGCTATATATATATATTCAAAGACCAACTTACCTAGGCCTCTCTTCAATCTCTGGCAGTGATGAAAGTAAAACAAACAAAAACGTCCCCTGGATTTTACTTAGTGATCTGGTACACATAGTGTATACTCTAAACACGTTACCTGGAAACAGAGAATATACTGTACAGTATGTCCTGTGTATCCAAAAAAACATTGATACGTTATGTCTGAATTCAGGCTTCCACTATAAACAGCACACAAAACAAAACTACATGAAAAGCAAGTCGACTGAGGACCAAATACTGTACATGCACCAAATTATTATAATTAAGCCTTTGTGATGGGGTGGGAGGTGAGGGAGAGGGGACTGGAAAAGCTAGTGGGATAATTGTTCAGAATGGTTATATCTTTGTTTCAAACTGTATCATTTGTTTATCTGTGTTTTTTAAAAGCTCTTTGCTCACAAAAAGTGCACCTTTGATGCTGTCAGTCTTTAGAGTAGTAGTTCTTTTGACAGTGCTGACCAGCTCTCGTTATGTGTGTCCTAGAAAGGTCAGGCCACTGAAGAGGGAGGCTGACTGTACTTCAGAGGTTATTTTCAACTTTATCATCTCTGTTTCGCAATTCTCTTCAAAGGTGTTGAAATGATAGAAGAGACAACAGTTTTCTTCACTGAACATAGCAGGGTAACCTTTGTATAAACAAATTCTTTTAACTGCTAAAGTAGCCCTTGTTTCCCCTATGTTTGTCCTTACAGTAAGACTCTGGGCAAGACTTTTGGAGGTAATTTTTCTATCGATGTTTACCTGAAAGGAGACCATCAGACACATTTCATTTGTGATGTAAGCTGGTGTTGAACACAGTGCTTCTGAAAATGAAATGTGTGTTAATGCACTACAACAGACCTTAATGAGTTTCTCCCTGAGTACACTAGAAATACAATAATGTTTTGAGTTATCATGTCATGTCACGGTCTTTTCATGGGATATCAGGTAAAGATTATTTATTACTTGTTTGAAATCATGTGTTTTTAAAAAAGGTTACAAGCAGATCAAATAGAAAAAAAACATTGCAATATAAACTATTCATTAGATGACAGGTTTGAATAAGACTGTTAATATAAAAGATTTTCAGATCTATCATGAACTGATTAATAATGTAATGAAATTCAGTAGGGATTTTTGATTCATTATATTGATAAATTAAGTGTATTTCGTACATAATTAAGTTTTAAATTCCTGCCACTTACAGGACGGTGTTACAAAATAAGTTAATAAAAAAAAAGAATTGCTCTGGAGAAAGAAGTAAATTGCTTTTAAAAAAGGCTTTTTTTCCTCCAGGCTTGTACTTTATCAGCACCGTTTAGCCCAGCTACCAGGAAGAAAAAAAAATTAAAAAGTTGAGATTAGCCTGTGCAATAATACTGCCCATCTCTCATTAAAACTGTAATCGTGCGTAAAATGAGATTGATGGAAATTTATCTAAAAGGTCAAGGAAAGGGAATTTTCTCGGCTGACACAGGATTTAATGGACAGGATTTTAATTTAGCCGCTTCACACAACACCAGGAGAAGGAAAATCCCCCCAGGCGTTCTGAGCCTCTACTCCGCCCGGTTCCCCTTTTCTCCCTGCCAGATCTCCATCAGACAACACATGAAGCTGCACTGTGCATCTGCACACACGGAACAGTGAGGCCTGGTCACAGATACCAGCCAGATATTGTTTTAACATCCCTCCTTTGTTCTTCACTATTCTTGAGAGGAAAGTAATAGTATGGCCTACCATAACAAATGTGTTTAAGCCATGTTTCAAAGGTCAATGTCGTCAGTCAGATACAGTAAACTGTACATAGCATAGTCAAACTACAGCATACAATGGAAAAAGTAATGAAAAATGCTGTTCCTTTTTCACGATGCTGAAATCTGGATCCGAATAATTTTGCATAAACTGACAACTGGAGGTATGTTTAGAGAACTCTATAAAGAGTTTAAGAGACCTGGAATGACTTGCTCAGCCATATACTTTACTGTAGGTGACGTTACAGTATTTTCCTGGTTTCTTTCAATAAATTACTGCACGAGTTTATAGTGTTAATTCGTTACTGAAGACCCAAGTGATGGGTTGGATGTCCTCCTCTCGTTTCCAACCTAAGTGATGTTTGTTAAAATTTAACATTAAAGAACCCAAGATGTGTGTGTGTCGTTCACTGTGGTGTTACTATTTGAAATAAGCAACCCAATATTGTCAGTAGAACATACTGTAAGAAGCAATCACTACAAACGAAATGAAGGCATCGTGACCAAAGACCTATATGTGTTCTTGTGTTCACTTGTGTTCCACAAGACCACTTGTGTTCACTAGTTTGTGTTTCCCTGTTGTTGCTACATGCTTCTTCTCCTCTGCGCTTTTCTACATTTCACTTTGTCTGCCAGGTGTTTGCCGCCCACAAATGATGTCTGTCTTAAACCTTTTGAAGGTACACCTACTGTAGTTTTCTACTCCTTAATCAATTCCCTATCCATAAACATGCATTACCTCCAAAGCCTATTGCTTGCAATTTGAGAAGTAATCGTTTGTGAAGAGGTTTGTCATACAGTAGGTCTTCTGAAAATCCAAATATACCATATTCAGTGTGTATCCATTACTGTTGCAGCTTGTTAAAAGAGCTTTAAAAAGTTAATTAAGCAAGATTAACCTTTTCTATCCCTTAAGATCCTATCTCAATATAGATGTTCCTATATTGTTTTTCTAATGATCGTTTCCATAACCTTACACATCATAGGCTTAATGGTGCATTATTGTTCATTATAGCTGTGTCATCCTTTAAATGGATGGGCACTTCATTTGCAATTTTCCAGTCAATCTACAGTATATTACCCCCCTATTTAGTGACTGGTGGAAAAGTTGTGTTGAGGGCCGATGTTTCCTTTAACACAAATGGTGGCATAATATCAGGCCTGGGAGATTTGTTAATATTAGGTGATTCTAGAACCAAAAGTCATTCATCCCCACCAAAATATCTCTTTCAAACAACGTATTGTAACTATCTTCTCCCTTACTGTAGCACTGTTTCACAGATTTCTTTGTTGGTAAAATTTTGTCTTTCATTGTCGTCTTATGTTGCTAGTGTGCTGTAAAACAAATTTCCCCAATGGGGAAATAAATCTTGAATTGAATTGAATAACCCTTTTTGCCTCTTTTATACTTACGTTATTCACTATAGAACTTTGTCATTCCTCAACTTGAGGCATGTTGTTGATTTCTTTCTTGGTAAACATTGGAGCAAAATATTAATTTAATAAATCATTCACTTTCCTTTCATCATCTAGAAGTTTTCTATTAGTATTCTAGAGACAGCTCACATTCTTTCTTTTGCCATTGTAATACTGAAGGAACCTTATTATTTATTTTAACTTACATTCCAATATTCCTTTCTATCTTTCTTGGCCTTTCTAATATCCTTTTAACCTGTACTTGCAATTCATTATATCCCTTTTCTTTAACTGTTCTTTTTAAATCCATATATATATTTCTTAATTGATTTATTAAGCCATTTGGACCACAGCTTTCTAGCTGTTAATTTTCTTACTCATAGGATGAATATGTTCTGTGCTTCAAGCAGAATATCTCTAAATGTTCTCATCCATTCTGTATTGATTTCATATCTATCCTATCCCATTCTGCTTCTCTGAAGCTCTATCTCATTCAAGTCTGCTTTCTTGAATTTGTCAATGTTTAATTTGGACTCCACCTGTAAAACTTTAAAATATTAATCAAAGCATGATACTGTTATGATCACAGTTCCCTGATGCTTCCCTCACCTGCTTTCCTCACCCTCTTTGAATTGTTTTAAAATACTAGGTCAATAAAGGCACTCCCTCTTGTAGGTGTTCTGACAAACTGAGTAAGCAGTCATTAGCCATGTGTACCATTTCAGCATATGCTGCAGATCTCCCTCCTAGTCGCCCCTAATAACCACTTGAGGGAGAGATGACATGATGTAAATCTAGCAATACGTTGCTGTACAGCCGCGGTGTCAAATATACAGCCTATGGACCCAATTTGGATCCGATCCTATTTGATTCCAGACCCATTTGCTGGCAAAAGCCTATGTTGCAGTTGCAGTCAGAGCCATTGATGCATTTACTGCATCATTTTCACACATAGATGCTGTCTGTGATTCTCTACATCTGTTTAATGATGTAATAGAGCTAATATTGCAGGGGTGTGTCCTGACACGCAAGACCTCTGTGCACACTTCCTCCAAACTCCTGCAATGTTGCAACATCCAACAACCTCAGCAAATGGAGCACCATTGATATCACTTTTAAGATCTCCAAGGAAGAATTTTGAACATGCTGTGAAGGGTCTTGTAATTATGTTATTGAAGAAGACATTGAAAAGACAACATTGTATGCTTCAAGAGAAATGAATGGAAAGCCGGCATGCTTAATTAGCTTAAGTTACTGTTGCCAAAGAGCAACTGCAATAGTTGTACATGTTTGTTTTTTGCTTTTTTTAATGGCACCGATATCTATTAAATAGTGTTTAAGATTTTCTGCCTTTTTTTCCATGCAATGTGCCTTCAACTTTGTTTTTGTTTTTTGCAGATTGTTTCTCTGTTAAACACTAAACTAAGTGATTAGGAAACAGGAAACAGCTGCTTTTATCATCGCAAGTGCGTTGTTAAGAGTTATCAGTCCCTGAAACAGAGTTTACAGGTGACTTGATCAGGGCTCTTAAATATAACTCACATTTCAGTTTAGTAATTTACCACTTGATACACATATAAACTATCCCTCAATCTGCGAAGGTCCTCGGAAACTGTGTAGGGTGAAATTTCGCTCAACGAATATTAGGTTTCCATCCCTTGTAAAGGTTTACGATTCGTTCCGGGGTCAAGAAAATTGCCCAATATTTCACATTGTTACTACCATAAGAGTAATGGAGATAATTGCATGTTCACGATAATTTGCCCGTTTTACTTAGTAGAGAAGTTCAGCCAAAATCTGTAATGAAAGTAAATTGTTGAACACGTGCATAGTGCAGCTAAATTCAAGGCAATGACAATATATTTTGACCGTTTGATCCTGCCTGTCCTATCAAGTTTTACAGCCACGAGGTTTGTATCTAATATTTTATTTGCTTTTGTCACATTGAGCAGCAATACGTTTAGCTATCTTCGTGTTTAAAATAATGTGTTTGTTTAATGTTTATTGATTACGAAGCAAGAGCTACAGTATTACAAAGAAGGCGATTGCAAAGTGAAGCGTCTATGTTGTGGGGGAAACGACTTTTCCGCACAGTGAAAAAACAGGTATTAAATTAAAATATTTGATACAATTATGTAATAATACGAACTAAGCGTTCGTAGAGCGAGGTCAGGGTGTATGCAGATGATTATTTATTTTCTCTAGTTGCTAAACGACAGCCGCATTTTTAACAGGATAGAAATGTATGTCGTGCACAATCATCACAACAATTTAAAAAGTTCTCGGTTAATGAGTACAGTAAGTTTTGCTCAACTGAAAACTAGTGAATACAAAATGCTAACTGCGTTTTAGACGCAAAACCTTTGCAAATAAATAAATAATACTATTAAATGGTTCGGCCTAACGTTTCAATAACGTAAGGCGTACTGTACATGTACAGTATGACCTGCTCTGCCAAATGAGCTCAACGTTCCTACAGTAAAAGGCTTGCCATTATCTGTCACCTGATGATACGGCCATCTAATGTTTCCTAACCAACTGTGGCTTCGAAGCGAGAGCGCACTCATTGTTTTACACTGTGCACCAGGCCCGCAGTAGAATTCACTATAGTTGAACTCCAGATTGTGGCTTAGGTATATTACTGTAGTGTGTGCTTCAGAAATGCATGCTCAAATCTGTAGATTAAAATAAAAATAATATCAGTTTGTATTGTTGATATGTTAATTGCACTACAAGGATTTTTCCTTTTTAGTTCAGAAACTTTGACAAGCAAGCAATATATTGTAACGCAACGGGGGCTCAGGCGGGCGCCCTTGCCGCATCTGGTTGGCCCCATCCCGACTGGAGGCTCGAACCCGGGATACCGCGTCTCTCTGCAGCGACCTAGCCCCGTGAGCTAAAGAGAGATCTCTCTACAGCCCAGTAGCTGTGGTCCTGCTATCACAGGGAAGGGCGGTGACGTCACCCACTCTGGTACGCCGGCTCTTACACAGTGCCTGTCGGCCGTAAGCGTTACATTGGTGTCAGAAGCGGGGTGGGATAGCCCTTCGCCGGGGACGGCGATTTAAGCGGGGGAGAGTGTAACGCTTACGGCCGACAAGCACTGTGTGTAAGAGCCGGCGTACCTGAGCGGGTGACGTCACCACCCTTCCCTGTGATAGCAGGACCACAGCTACTGGGCTGTAGAGAGATCTCTCTTTAGCTCACGGGGCTAGGTCGCTGCAGAGAGACGCGGAAGTCCCGGGTTCGAGCCTCCAGTCGGGATGGGGCCGACCAGATGCGGCAAGGGCGCCCGCCTGAGCCCCCGTTGCGTTACAATATTTTCATACTCTATTCTAATTTTCATACTGTATTCTTATGACATCGTATTTTCCTTGCATTTTACCTTGTATCCATTGGCTTTTAATGACGTTACTGAATGTTTTGAATGGATCTAACCAATCCTTTGTTTGAGTGCACAATACCTGAACTGTATAGTATATGCTGCTTAATGTAATGAAAACCACATTTGCCTAATACATCAATGTACTGTGTCAGGTTTTGATTGGTGGGCTTGGATCACTTGTGGACTTTATAAGCCCACCTTTTCCTCAGGGAAGACACAGAAAGCAGAGGAAACGGGAAGACAAGACTACAGCCAGAGGGCATCGACTGTGGTGCTTGGAGGAAACTCTATGACCACTTCATCTGCTTTCCAGGGAAAAAGGGTAATACTCCCTACTGAGGAACTCAGACACTAAATGTTCTTATTTTAGCATTTTCTGTGTATTATTAATTTTCCTATAAGCCTTTAAGTCTTAAAGAGTGCTTTATTCATTCTGACTTGGCCCTCTGCCCTCTCTTCTGACTCAAAATGAGAAATTAATTTTATGAAGGGTACAACATTACCCTAAAACATTACATTTTAATTTCTACCTCAAAATGTTCTCAAACCATAGCAATAACTGTACTGTTCATACTTTTCTTATATCTAAGAAATGTTATTCCAAACTAGCATGATTACACTGTAATCTTAATGAATTTATGGTTCTTTAGAATTGAACGCACCTTGGTCTATCTCCGAATTTAATTAAAAGAAGCTTCAGCCTGGGTGTTACACAACTAACAAGCTTGAGAAGGTTAAAGCTAAGTGTGCAAAGGTCTCTCAATAAGAGACAAGGTCACTAACTGTTACTGTCTTTTCTCTGTCTTCTTTCATACAGCGTTATTATTCAGTGCAGGGAAATATGATGCTTGTAAGGCTAAGCATTTATTTCACTGAAGATTGTTTTCACCATTACGTATAGTCCAGCAAAAGTAAATCTTCTGAAACAAAACTACTAGAACATGCTGTTTTGGAAGGTTTTCTATGCAGTTTCTCATTACGTTTCTCCTTAAAGTTTTTGTAGAGCACACCTATTGTGTTACATTTGTTGTCTCGCGTAAATTCATCAACAGACACTGTGTGTATGTAAAAACCCATTCTAAAGAACAGTTTAATTTAAAAAATCACCCCTGCTGACATTTTCTTTGTCATCTATTTCTTCAGCATTTAAAGCCATTGCATAAAGCTTTTTTCATTTTGTGTGCCACCAGTATATTTGTCCAAAAATGTGTCCTCTACCAGCAGTAACATTCCTATCATGGCTTCCATTATTGCCGGGCATTTTGTCCATTCAAACACCATTCCAATGACTGTAATTTTAAATAGGCTTCTTCAGTGACTCAGATGTAAAATATCGAACAGTTACAGCATAAGCAACTTGTTTCCCTTGCTCACTCGGTTTTTACTTCTAAACAAAGGGAAGGTTGGAAGGGCTGGGAAGTGGGGGGTTTTTTCACTGGGAAGTGACTTCTGGCGACTGTGCCTCTCACAGCACTGCAGGGCTTCCTCCCTCCTTCACCCTCCTTGTCTTCCTCAGTGTGTGGCCTGTCAGAGGTGTGTAGCAGTGGCCCGCTGTTTTAAAGGTTGATTTCAAATCTGGTTGAAAGCCTGACAGTTGAAGCGCCCGGCTTTGATTGATTGTTGTGCCATTGATCTAATTTCGAAGCCTTTGAATTACTTTTCCTTTTTCATTTTTTTTTTCGTAGCTGGTGAATAAACCTAATTTCCTCCCGCCACATGCAGGGACAGGCCTGCTTGAGTTGAGGAAGCTGAGTAAATAAATAAGTAAATACATGAAACGGGCTGTTCACAGCGCTCCTGGATTTTTATAGACTGGATCAATTAAATTTATGTTATTTAGAGCGGTAGGGCACTGTAACTCAATAAGAGGTAATGCAGTTGAAAATGTTTCTCACTGTGTATCCATTAGGCAGGAGAACATTACTGAGGGGGTATTAACATGCAAGGATTAAGAAGACACAAGCCTAGTCTGAAGCAATTATAATCAGGAGCTACTCTGCTGATGAGACCGGGCCTTTCTCACAGCACGAGGCCCTGGCAATTCCTGCCTTCCATGTACGTCAGTATATTGAAGTATTTCTTACATGCTTTAGCCTCTGTAAGGGCACTGAAGAGCAAGTTTGTGTTTCTTTTTGCGGGGGTATAAAAAACAGACGTCAGTGACCGTGAAATGTTAACACTTCATTTTTCCTCCCATAAGGATAAGGGAGTTTATCATGCAAAAAATAAGTTTCATTAAAAGTGAGGGTGAGGATGTCTGGATTATATCTGTTTTCATTAGGCTGTCCTCATTGTGTCTGTGATACTGGGAAGTTTACAGTGGAGGTTTAATATTAGTTTTATGTGTAACAAACTTTTTTTGTGGCAAACAGCTGGATTGAAACAATACCTAATACGTTTGATACTTGGTTCTATCTCTGAATTTAGTGTTTCTTACATGCTGTAAGACTAGGATTTGACTGTGAGCCTTCACTTGACACTCAACAAAAGTGAGGACCGGTGTTGTTTTCCCCTGACCTGCTTCATCTTGTGATATTCGGTTTTCCGAGAATCCCAGGGAGCCCTGTCCGTGTCAAGCCGTACCGACGGAATGGGAGTTCCACATGCTCCGGGTAAACTCAGCTCCACTGCCGTGTCTTGACATCTCTCCCTGCAGCTGCGTTTCAGATGTCAGCTCACCTGTAAATACGCTTTCTGTCAAAAGACCGAGTGATTGTAATGAGTAGAAATCAGCTCCACATGGGAAATGATTGGCACATTTCTTTTTTTCTTTCCTTGCTTCTTTTTTGACTTTCTTTTTTGATTTCCTCCCATGTGTGACACTGAATTGACCTAATTTGGGGTCTGGGAATGCACCTGCCCCTTTCCTTGCTATGGAGATGTCAGGGGATATGAAAATGAATAGTGACGTTCACTGCCTGAGGAAAGCGAACGAGACCCTACATCCCAACAGACAGCCCCCCCCCCCACGACACAATTACATGCTGCGATCTAATTGGGAGCCCTGGTCTGCTCAATCAAGCATGCTGACATTGGCATGAAATGGCAGGGCAGAACGCTCCAAGCTGTGACTTAACTGGTGCCCCACATTATTAACTTGGCCCATGCTTCTGGACCAGGGATGTTTCTGTTATATAATCTGTACAGGAAAATTGTTCAGTTAATTAGAAAAGCAAATGAAAGAAAATATGACTGGACATGAGATGTTTCAATTTCGGCATACAGTACCTTGCGTGTGTGCATTGCTTTTTTTCATGGGTTCATGCAGGATGCAGAGTGTGGTAGGAGTAGGCAAACTTTCAAAGGTTTGGCTCAATTAAAATGTTTTTTAACCAACAGACCTGAGCATAATAGAAGACTCTTTCAACGGTGGTGGATTGAACACATTTCAAACTACTGTAGCTGTGACCGAGAACATCGTTTGCAAAAACAGGAGGTGACTTTCCTGTGACATGCAGTCAAACTTCTGGCCCATCATAAACCTTCTGCTACAAATCCTGTATTTTGTAACTTGCGGTTGTTTTATACCTTTGATTGCAGGGCTGCCACTTTGTTTCTGCTGCTGAAATCTGATGGTATATGCTTGCTCTAGCCGAAAGATAATATACTGTAAACCCCATTCAGAAAACACCCCTGTTTTTATTTTACTGTAGGAGACCTGCTGAAAAGGGCTGTTAATGGGGGTTCCAAACCTAGTTTTTTTCCTAATCCCACAGCACCCAAGCCCCCACTTCCCAGCCTCTGAAACCTTTGCTTTGAGAAAATACGGACACTCCCTGGGTTGCACTACACCTGAATTATGTAAATTAGACTTTACATAAACCACTGTAAAAAATCAGATTTGCGAGATTTCTTATGACATTGCATACTTAAGTAGGAATGACTTGGAGCTTGTCTCGTGTGTCCGTAACTACCATTCCCTTAAATAATGTCCACTATTTAATCCATGAATGATTTTCTTTTCATTTTATTGCTGAATGCAGTGCCTTCATTATATTACAAAATGTGTTCATGTGAGTTCAGTAGTCTGTGGAATAGGATAGGATCCAACTACCATCACAATGTAGAATAAACATGGACGTAGCTCAGGAATGAAATCTGACTTTTGTCAAATTTGACTTGCTCAACGGTTTCCGGATTTAAGGACTGTATTAACTTGGTATGAACTGTCTACATTTCTGGGTTAAAACATTTAACACACAAAAGAATCTTTAATGTTAATTCATATGTCTTCAATGGTACATATTCTTTCAAAGTTGAAAGCTACATATGGCTTATTAAACTCAGTGCTTGGTGGTAAATGAATGGTCACACTGTTAAACTGATGGCTCGGAAGAATTATAGTCAAAAATTGAAGTCAAACAGATGTATCATCTTCCACGTCTGTACCTGTGGGAAATGCACTGTTCTGTCTGTGAATGTAGACATCCCTTTTATACCAGTGTTTGTAGTTTGTACATCCTGTCTATGGGGAGAACTATCCGCTCAGCACTACCATGGTTTATAAAATTGATGTACTCACCAACAAGTTAATTTAGCCTGCTGGTTATGAGATAAGACATTTAAGTTTTGGTGATAGTTGGATTGGCAAAGCATTTTACCACTACTTCTACAGTTAAAGAACTGTAAAAGCAGAAATAAATAGGTTATGAGTTAATATGGGATTAATAATAAAAGACTGTACTGATATAATAAACATTCTAGTGTTTTGCTAGTAGGAGCTAGGGTAACTAGAAACCAATTACCAGCACACCTGTGTTTTCCCAGTCATATTTAAGGAAATTGGATTATTCATAGATGCATAACTAGGATATACTGTAATTCTCACTTAGTAAGGGTATGTACAGACTGTTGACAGCAAGGTCCTCATCAAGACCATATAGGGAAGCTATAAAAAAAGCAAAGAGATTTCTTGGATGCAAAAATTAAGGAATTTGAAACCAACGAAGCTATGTTTAAGCTTTACAATGCTCTAGTAAGACCACATTTAAAAACTTTAGTTTTGGTCATGATACCACAGAAAAGATATCCTATCCTTAGAAAGATCTCAAAGTAGATTGAAAATAATGACTATTCTGCTAATTTTATATTGTCATATGTGTATGGACTGGTTAAAGAAGCAAAATCTCCTCAGTATAGAACAGTGGAGATTGAAATTAGTTTTGATTCAAGAAGTTAAGATCCAAAGGGGTGTAGATGTTGATAAAAGATCCTGCTGTTGGATCTTCGGGCATGGGCCGACCAAAGGTCCACTGATATCGCTGGCCCCCTGTTCGGGGATTTTGTTTAGGTGCTGGAAAAGGGTCAATTTAAAAAGGTCTATTTGGAATAGCATCAGTAGCCACCAAATCTTTAGCCAGACAACCATAGTACATCCATCTTCACAGGACAGAGCCAGCTGTGGGAACAGATCCTGTCTCGAGTGTGACGAGAGGGCTGGTGCAGTCTTCAGGAGGTGATCCAAACCTCAATTCCACAGGGGCGTAGATCTCCCTCCCAAAACCATAAGCGTGTGTATATAAACTCTGTCAGTACTGTATGTGTACAGTAGGTGAAGCTTTGATTGCTGTACTGCTCCTCCAGGACCCCTAGTATGGTGAACATCCCCTGTTGGTGATGGTAGTGCTCTGGACTGACAAGGTATTCAGTCTGGTTCACTTGGTGCCAGCTTCAGCTGAAGCTTAGCTGGCTTGTGCTCTTTTTAGTTGGAGCTCCTGCTTGATGCTGCTAAGGTAGGGCCTGGAAGTGATCCAGGGGATCCTTTTCTATCCTAGTCATACAGTGCCCAGGAGAAGCGATCCTGGGACAGGTGCAGTTCTGTTGTGCTAATGTACTGCACTCCCAGTTGGCTATGCACTGCCTGGAGCATGTCCACCCAGAGACTGTGGGGAACTACCAGCTGCCAGCCTGCATTGACCATGGACAACACCTGACATTTCCAACAAAGGACCCTTTTTGGCACAGATTACAGTGATGGCTCAGGAGTGGTTGGCTAGAACTTTCCAGGTTAGCTAGCTGCCTCAAGCCCTTCAATTAAGGACTCAATTGGGGTTCACTTGCTGGTAAGCCAAGATTCCCCCGTTCTACCTTAGTACAGTATGTCCCATCCTGCTGGCAGCAGTCAAGTGTACTGTGGCTATTCATCTGAGTAACAGGCAGTACTCCTCACCTCAGTCTGGGTGTAGTGCTATCATTTCTTCAGGTACCAGGGGCTTCATGAAAGAGTATCCACATTCAAATACTGCTTCCTTGCCCAGCACTCGGTATGCAAGTTGTACTCCTGAAGGACCTACTGCTAGTGTACCATCTGACCCACTAGCTCTTGAAAGATGAGGATTCATTTGAGAGATGCGTGTTCTGTCTGTAGCAGGAGCTCAATTACCTTTGGAAATGACCAGTATCCCACAGAAGCCACTATGTTGTCCACAAGTACGGTGTGGGGAATGGAGGCCAGTGCCTATTCCATGAGTCTGTCAAAGGTTTCAGGGCAGCACCTTCAGCCAGTCTCAAATTCTCCTTGATGGTGTGCTGCATTTTCAGTTTAGGCAAAATCATATCTGCATTTAATGGATTTCAAGAAATCTTTGTTGATGAAGGCCACGTCATATACTGTATATTGTCTAGTATTTAGTATTGGAAGTTGCAAATCGCAACAATTTGGAAAGAGTGCTTTTCCCCCAAAAAATTACACCATTCGTGCCCAAGGCAAGGAAGCAAATAGTCCTAGTGTCTACTGCCGTAAGAAGGATCAACACTAAACTTTAAATATATACAGTACATACATTTTATGTTTATATAGTCAATAAATGTGTCTGCATTGTGCATATGCATTACATCAGAAAGTAGTATACAAAAAACATGTGGTTAAGAATGTGCTGTAGGGCAGGCCAGAGTTTAAATATTTCTCACCTATGTGAGAAATCAGCATACAGTTTAAATATCCTGCCACATGCAGGTGACCTGTAAGGTATATTTACTGTGCACATTACTCAACAGAAACAGTATGGTTTTTGTTTTTCTTGTTGATTGAAAGGAGATTTAAAATGGCACTAAGGTGATGGGCAGGCACAGTTTCCAGGCCTGTCTCTTCCAGCATCCTGTGAAAGGGAGACTGAAATTAGTCAGAAAAGTATTAAAATATTGATGGCCCCTTTCTGTCTCCATCCCTTGCCCATTCATTATTCATTTTACCTTGAAGGTTAGCATACAGGATGGCCCTCATTTCATCCTGGCCTCTGCTCAGCCAGATATTTGCTTTTTTCTTTGGTATTTAGATTCTGGTCAGCTCTGCTGACATTTTGCACCACTCTGGCTTTGGTAATGCACAGACAGACCTTTCCTTTTCTTATTGAAGGATTTTTGTTGAATAAATCAACACACGCAGCAGGTGTGTCTCTTTTCTGTGCACACTTCATGCACATGCGTATTTAATTCTGGAAGTATGCTAGGCTATTCAGCTGATAGGCAAATAGAAAGTTGTGTTTTATATATGTATATACAGTACTATAGATATCATATATATATAAAATAAAAATGCATTAATGTAATTTGTAACTTAAATGGCTCCAACATATTTTTTATTACCTTGGAATTTTCATGTTTATCAAGAAGTACTGCTGTTTTAAAATTCTCTTTACAATGCTGTGTTGTCTTCTGGGAATGTAATCTCTCTGAGACCAGAGCAATGTTTGATTTGCTGTCCTGAGTTGATAGACAGTAGGTCTTGACTGTACTAGGTTTTGGGGCTGAATCACAAAGCAAAATGGTACTAAAGGTAACAAATTGGCCAGAAAACAGAGAATTTTTGTGTTTTACAGGCAGAAAATACATTGTATTTATTTTAACCAAGTCCTTAACCAATATTGTTTGTGCATAGAGAGAGGGAAGGTATTTTTGCAGTAGTACTGTACTGTATGTATGTGTTTTCCGGGGTATTCTCTGGCTTTGATTTGAGTTACAAACATGAATGTCCTTAGGGAGTTAAAGCTATTACTATGCTTTAACAAAGAGGTCAGCTTTTTAAACTGGGAGGAACTGTGCAATGTGCACTGTGAATAGTGTGGGCTATGGACTTCAAAGACCTTATGTTAATCACTAAAAACCCCACAGGTGAAGTCGGCTGATTAGCCTAAAAAAGGAGTCAGGAGTCTAAAAAAGAAATACAATCTAAATTTGCTTTTAGTTTATTTATCTCACCTTTGAAATTGGGTGCTAACAATAATATTTATTACTTACAAAAACATGAGTCGATATACAGTGGATCTTTAATTTAAACAACTTCACTATATACAATGTGTATATGTGTAAAAAATACCAGACACTTACTTTGTGTTTTTAGGTGTTAATAGAATAATCATTCAAAAGAAACTGAGCTTCCACATTCAGGAAATATTTAGTTGGGCAAAAGTACTATAAAAAAAATAAGTGTGTACTTTGGAGTAGCAAAGAAGTTCTTATCAATATTTTGGAGAATGCAAAAATGTTCCTGTGTTGCAATTCATTTGTTCTACATATTTATTGTTTCATTTTCTCCTGTTGTTTTAGAAGATGGAAACTGTAATTTTATATTCTAAATTTTGAACAACCTCTTAGAAATGGTTAGATGTTCCATGGAGCTCAGAAAACAAAAAATGAATGCCAAAGTTGTTTATACTGTACAGTATATATATAATATATACAAAACTTCATTCAAAGTTTTTTTTGTATTCCTTCTTTTTTATTTACACTATAATGCAACATCTTGAAACTTCACACAGCAGGGATAAAAAAAAAACTTTGAACACACCAAAACATTTCATGTTCCATCGCAGAACACATTAAACGTGTTGGTACGTTTCAAGTGTATTTTCCCTTGTGTGTAAATTGTTGTTCTCGTAAGCTGAAGTGAAGGAAAGTGCTTCAGCAGATGAAAGGATACACAAGGGTATCAAAGAGTTCGCTTCAGACAGAATCCAGTGAAGCTGCTTCCAGAGTTTCTAATGCTACATACAGAATCGAAAGGACCGAAGGAGCTACTCAAAAGGACTAGACAGTTGATTCATTCCCATCTTTGTCAATGTCTGGGTCATAGAGTCAGATTAAAGGGGGGAAAATGACATTTGGTTTGCAGTCATTATGGAATGTTTTTGTTGATGGTGTCCTGGTGGTATAACCCACACAATAACAGCATCCAGGTCCTCGATAAAAAAAAAAAAAGTTTCACACTACTATCAGAGCACTCAGAAACAATCATGAATGTTGCATTGTTTAAAGCTCCCCATGAGTTACTTGCATATTGGTACATGTAAATAGGCCCAAATAAAATACAATCTGCTCCACCAGCATTGCAACATTCCAGTTAAAATGGGGAGTTACTGCATTTTCTTTTCCATGTTAAGTTGGAATGTAGTTTTCCCCCCTTAATAGTTCAGGAATAGCAAAAACAAATCTCTAGAATTCTTAAATGTGTACATGTCTGTGGCCTTTCACTATATTCCATGTATCCCTGGATGCAAGGACTGTTATAACAGGCACACTGATATTCTGTTGCATGTATGACGAGAGGTCTGAATTGAATCCATCTGCTGCCTATTACACGAAATCCCTGTTATTTTCCATATACATCCAAATTTTCTAACGATTACTAATTCTTTAGATCATTTTAACAACTTTCCTCAGTTACAAGGAGGTGTACCACAGTGGGGAGGGAATTATTTCCATGGTAAGGGAAAGTCACCAATGTCTTATTTTTTTTAATAAGAGAAGAAGGACGCAAAAACAAAAAATGTGGTTGTTAGAATTCCGTTCTGCATGAGAGTGCTCATGCGTTCGGGAGCTATGCCCTCATACCAGCGTGGAGCAGTCCTTGGAAGATTCATTGAAAGGTCAAAGCCAAACCACCCCTCGAAATGGCAGTGAGCCAGAGCTGAAGCACCCCCAAAAAATCATGGGGTTTCGTGCTGTTGTGTGAATATGAAGACTTATGGTACGGGTATGCTGGTCATTAACTGTCGCTCAGAGTGCACAGTTAGAATTCTGGTACCATTTCTAAAATGGTCTATGTACAGCATGTACCAAATTGAGCTTTAATTTGTAAATATTGTGCATTTCATGCCATCAGAAGGTTCTGTTTAATTAAAGCACAGTTACAGTAACTTGCTTTCTCTGAGCTACGCTGGTGCAAAGCATGCGGTTCCCAATTTGTGCTGCAGAGGGTGATCTTGTCCAGAAAATAGGCCAGGCAGATGCTATTACTCGAAAGCTAGCCTGACTCGCTTTTTATAGTGCGCTCTGTTGCAGGTAATAGTTTAATCCTGACATCCTTTCTATATCATTTATATTTATGAGTTTAAGGTTTAAATGTTGGAGTTAAATTTTGTTATAAATGAATTTATTAAAGACCTAAAATGCAGCAGTTTTTTGCCCTTTCAGATGAGTTTCCAATGGTTTCCCTACAGAGAAAAGGAAATAAAAATGCCATTTTTTAAGTTGCTGTTTAAGTGCCTGCTATTATTTTACACCTATACACATTTTATATAGTGAAGCTGTCTTTTTGTACGTAATCAACAAACACAGGCAGTGCCTGTATGGAAAAGGAATCTTTTTAACTGAACCTAGTGTATGCATGTGGCCAATCTCTTTTTAACAGTGCAGTGTTGGCTGACATCAACCAGTGAGTATGAGAACTCCCTTTAATGTCACTCATTCATGACATGTAATAGTTAAGTGATAAAAAGACACATTCATGTGCCCAACAAATGAACATGCAGTTACAGCTTAATTTGTGAGCTGTATAAACAAGTGGCAATAAAAATCCTGAGTTGGAGATTTCCTCATTTGTTTCCTGAACATGTCCTTCTGTAATCAATGTGCAAACAATGTGAATTGGCTTTGTACTACAGAGCATAGCAGCGAAGGAGCCCTCGCCGAGACTCACTCCTTGGACGCTCGTTTGAGTCTGAGTGCCATCGTTCTGCCTCTGGAATCTATTGGCTTTTTCTTTCTTGTATCAAAAGTCAACATGTCACATGACCTTTCCTGAAACAGTCTGTCATTTACATAGGCAGTGCTTGTGCTTGGCTGAGCCGAAGCCTTACACAGTGGTCAAGCTGTTTTATTTTACATTTCTCTCCGAATAGTGCAGCTGCTAGAATTAGGACCTTTACCTCCAACACACTGACTTCCAGATGTAACTGTTATTGTATTTATTTAAAAAATAAAATCTAATGTAATCTTGTAAGTGAATAAAAAGGGGCACAGGAAAATATAATAGTAAAAACATATGTCTGAGACATGAGGTGGAGAGGTAGAATGAAAGGCTTCTGAGCTCCTCTGCTGCTGAAGAATGAAGGAAAGAATAAGAAAACAATGAACATTTATTATTAGAATTTTTATTGATGACTCAGCGCTCAAAATAGTGCTCATTTGTCCAAATGAAACTAACCATAAACTATAACAGGAAAGGCTGGCAGTCCAGGCAGCAGCGTTCGCTGTGTCAGATCTGGCTGTCTGGCAGGGAGTGAATTTGTCGACATTTTGCGTTGTGTCTGTGGCTCGGCGGAGAGGAGATGGTTAACACCCCACTGCTGCAGAGCTGCTCGCTCACTCGACTATGAAGACACTTCATCTTCCCTGACAGTCTGACCACTGCTGCCTATTCTGATGCGTTCAGCATACCTTCATTGCATCATAAATAAATCAGAGAAATTACTTTTTTTCTCCCCTCCCCCCCCCCACCCCCCTCTTTTCCCTTTCCAGGGCAGAATAAGCAATATTAAAATAGGAAATGGCGCATGTTGATGTGTATGTGTGTCAGTGACTGTGTAACTGCCTTCTATGGGCTAGCCACTTCTGCAGAGAAAAATAACCGGCGCCTTTGGATTTATCATTGAGAAAAATCACTCGGCTCTTTAATTGTGTTTAGCTTTTGTTATGACATTAGCAACAGTGCTTTTAATTTAAATGTTAAGGGTCCAATAAACCTTGCAGTTGAGTTGAGAAAGTACAAAAAAGCGAACGTGACTGCCGTGTTATTTGAAACTGTATTGGAATTATGCTGTTAGGGCCTCGGACGTGTACAGTGTGTGGTGCATATTGGGGGTTGGGGGATTTTCTGAGTGAAGAAAATGATTATGGAGCCCCCCCCCACCACCACCTTCTCTACAGCACCACGGGTAGCCTCAAACCTTGTGTTCGTCCACTGCCAACCAATTACCTCGCAGCCCTGCCCTTATCCCAGACGCAGGCATGATATTGCTGCATGATGGAGTTTTTGTATATTGAATTCCATCTCCTGGAGAGATAAAGGCTGTAAGAACTGGGCTCTGCCGCTGTGTTAGATAAGTGTTGCTCACAAACCGCTCCTCTTTGCTTCTTGTGACACTGGTTGTAGAGAAAAGAAACATGGGGCGGGGGGTTTGCGGGGGAGGGGGGTTCAGTTCTTTTTTTTCTTTTTAATTTTCTCCAAAACCGGGAACAGCGACTTGAATTCTCACAAATGGAGGCACTGTGCATTTGTTTCTTTGTGTCACTGCGTATGTTTCATAAGCTAAACCCCGTTGATTTCGTTTGCTTTCCTTCCGGAACATCTTGACGTTTCCTTCCTTTTCTCATTTTACGTGGTGAGATTTTATCATAAAAGATGAATTCTGTGAACTGATGCTTTGTTATATAGATTGCTGTGTTCAGAAGTCAATACTTATGGATGTCCTTTTCCAAATAACCGGCCAAACTGTAACCTTCCCAGATGGCGGTACTGTGTTTCTTGGATCTAGGGTCGGTTTTAGTCTCCACCCGCTGCTCTGGGGGTGCAGAGTGGCTCCTGTGTGTCAGAACGTCTCTCCATTTCAGGGTGACATTATTGAGTGGAGAACTGAATTCCACATTTGATTTCACCAGCCTTGAAGAATGTAAAAAAGATCATCAATAGCCAAACACTCCTCCTCAACACGTCTTTCAACTTCAATTAATTATTTTTTCTAATCTAGCCCATGCATATAAAGATGATCTGAAATGTTCTAGCCACCCACAAAGTGGTAGCGCTTTTATTTTTCCACCTCGCTTTCTGTTCTGCTTTCAGAAACATCCAGCGCTGTTGTGATATGCGTCCTAGAAATGGCAGTTTTCCACCCAGCCCTAACTATTTTCTTGGTTCTGCACATTTATCTTGGTTGGTACTCTGTATTGCAAAGGCGAGTCTGCTCAAAGCACGTCCTCGTTCAGTTTGGGTTGTAGGAGTCTGTATTCTCTGGCAGGATGGGAAACGGATCTGAAAGGTCAAGTATCTGAGGCCAGCCTGAGGCAGGACCCAACATGCTGCCACCCAGGCAGCGTGGTTATCAGAGAAAATGGGAGGCAGTCTTTTGGTTGCCACAGTGGTCAGCCTTCCTGACAGATACAAATGAGACTCGCAACTTCTCCAGAACTCAGCGTTTTGCTCTGTGTGCGTATATATATATAATGTGTGTATGTGTGTAGCTGTATGTGTGCATTTGAAAACAATCATAAACCGCTGTCCAGGGAATAGGATTTCTCCAAGTGAGGCCTTAAGGGAAAGAAAGTGAACCCGTGGGCTGTAAATCTAAATGCACGTACGCACACATGCATTATAGACATTCACAGACACTCTGATGCTCTGGGCTCCTCGTTCTCAAGCAAAACTTGGCAAAAAAGCAAGCCCCAGAGCAGTGCAGTAAAACGGTGTGACAACAATGAGAAATTACCTTAAAAGTAGGGGAAGCTGTGGGAAACTGTGTCAGTTTGTTTTCAAATTTAGTAGGCATTTATGGGAATAAACAGGTAAAGACACAGCTAAAAGGATACAGACCTTCTCTTTAATGCAACTAGACAAATCTTTCTCTCATTTTTAATTACTGGTTCTTAGACATACAGTCTGGCTGCAGAGACCTATTCAAGTTTTGTTTAAGGGCACTATGTTAAAAAAAGCACCAGAAGGGAAAGTAAAATCAGTAAGATACTGTATAAAATAGAGGAGAAATAATCATAATATGCATGAACCTATGATACTGGACACATAAAAACTTTTTTGTGGGGAGATTCTCCCATTTACTTTACAGTATGTTTGTATTGCATTTCTGGAAACCTCACATTGACACTCATTCTATTTTACTTTAGTGTTACAAAAATCCTCTCAAATGAAACTCCACACAACAAAAATGAGCCCAGGATGAAAAGTTTGGGCACTTTTAGATTTTTAAAAAAATGCCATTTGGTTTATAAAATGTAATTTCTCTTGCTAGGTCTACCTCACTGGTCCTTGACACACCTGTTCCTATTATTTATTTGAGGGCATTTGCTCAAATAATTCCTCACAAATGTAGCAGAGCACACAGAAAGGCGCAGCTCACACCTGGAACAGATGAAGAGCCTTTTATGTTTCTCAGGCTATGGTGGGGTCAGGCACTGACAGTGAAGTAAATTAGTTCACAAGGAAAGAGCAAAGCTACAGGAGGAATGCAATGAAATGTGTATACGGTTTCTGATCATCAGATGCACCAGATAAACAGATTTTAATGACAGTGAACCAGACTACAGAGGGACTTTTGGCATATCTTGTCAACCTGTTGCTGCTTTTTAGAGAGAAATAAGGGAAGGTGCTGAAAGACTACATGCTGATACACACAGTATGTATACTATGCTGTGTTTCAGAAACTTTGCTTCACTTCTGGAGTCATTTGGTGGGAAACTCAGGGGAGGGAGTATTGCTGATCTGGAGATTTTGTGGTGTGGAGGAGATTAACTTGATCTGTACAGTATGTGACTCTGTTTTGGGAAAGTGAGAACCAAAACTGTTTCCCAAATATACAGATCCAGGACACTGAGCGGATCACCATGTCTGCCGGCATCTACACTCACTCCTCCACCTTCTCTGTTAAGAGACGTTCACTTTGATGTGATATACACTGCTGTAAGTATGATGATTGATGTATAGGACCAGAAAGGTTACCTCCTTTGTGGTAGAAAAAAGGACCATCAGAACAAATATGAAAAGCAGAAATACAATAAAAATGGGGTACTGTAAGTGTTGACAGGGTCAGAAGTCTAGTTTATGTAGCTGAACATATCTGTTGGAGAACCGTGGACTGATATGATCATCTGAAAATGAAAATATTTGTAAAATGAAGGAAAAAGACTTTTTATAGAAATTATTTATACTTTACTTTTTTTAAGAACTATACACATGTATGATGTGTGCAATATTGTTTGTTTGCTTAGTCTGTTATTGAGTGATAGTGTTCTGTAGGCCACATCACCTGTTAAGGTCATATTTCCTCCAGCAAAGGGCTCACTCATGCCTTGGAATCAAATATGCAGTGAAGTAGATGTTGTTGATCCTGGTAGAGGTATAGAGACAGTGTGCCTTTTCAAGAAGCCTCAGTAGCCATGTGTTCCTGGAGAAACCAGATGAAGAGCCAGTACGGGGTCTGCACCATTTGTTGACTAATTGTCAATTTCGCTTTCACATCCTTACATGTAAACCCCTTTTTCTGGTTTATTGCACAAGAGTTATTTGCCCAGTTTCTTAAGCATCAGGGGAATCCAGGCTGCTTGACTTTTTTTAAACGGATCTCTCAGACAGCCACCCAACTCCCTGTAAACTTTTCAATGTGGGTATAATTCAGCGTAAAATTACCTACAATTTATTGCCCTTCTGAACAAACTGTCTTTGGGCGTTTAAATCAATGAGACCATTTAAAAGAATTCAGTGGAGTGTTTTTGCTCAGCCAGAGATGCTGCAGTTAGGGTAATTCTGTAATGGCAGGGGACAAGGCCTGGGATATCTACAGCTTTATCTGTTGCAGATCAATGTTTTACAACAGCACCATTTAACCCTTACAGTGCTGCTCTCCTCGGCTGTCATTCGTACTTGGAAGACAGATCATGGGGTCTTGAGTGCTGTGGAACAGCCATGTAGGCAGGGAGAGTGTCATGATCAGTAAAATGAGTCTTTGTGAACTGTATCTCTCACTTGACTGTATTCCAGAAAGTTCCAACCCCCTGGACCTTGTACTTGCCTGGGGTAGCTTCAGTATTGAAGTACCATGCAGAATGACTTTTGGTTGCACCGTCAAAATGTATATGGACTTGCATAACACATTATAAGTAGTTTGTGTGTCTGTAAAGTCAAAGAAAACTTCACAAAGTATCGTTTCTTCATTGTATCGGCTGGATCTATCGTTTGAACGATAACTTCATTCTGTTGCATGGTCCCATATGTGTTGTGTTGTTTTACTATTGTGTTGTATGACGAGCTGAGCTGTTACAGCAGTTGATAAGTGCAGGTTTTGGGGACTTGCTTAAAATATAAAGAATATTTTTCACAGACCCCCTGAGAAAGGTAGCAAAATCAAGTCTTTCATTTGAGTGTTTGTGAAGCTCCTTTGAACTTTTAGGGGCTGCTGTGTAGGACACACCAAAATAACAGTAAAATAAAAAAGATTACTGGAGTAGATGATGATGATAAAACAGAATTGCATTGTGTTAGGTTATAAAAATGTGCTTTCAGTTTAGACTTAAAAAGAGTATGTGAGTCTCACTCTCATGAGAGAGTCCCTCACAGGAGCAGAAAGAAAGTTGGCTAGTCATGCTACACATGCTAAAGACTGCTTCTCCCTTCCTCATTGGTCTCTCCTTTGAAATGTGGAGGAGTGCAGCGTCATCTGACCTCATCAAGTTGTGCTACAGATTACAGGGGTAAAGTAGCTCTGTACTCTGGTGCCACTGTGTTTAACGCTTTATAAGGGATTAATCAAATTTAAAGCTCAGTCCTGAATGTTAGCCAGTACAGGGAAGAAGCAGGGGAGTGAAATGAGATCTTAGTTTTATCTTTGTAAGGACTCCAGCAGATACATTTTGCATAAGCTGAAGCTGAGACAGAGCTTGTTAAGACAAATTGCATCGCAAAAGCACACACCAGTTTCTCCGCATGAACAGGTGACACTGGCAAAGAGATGTTCATGGAGTGAGTCAAATCTTATTTGCTTATCAAAGATGATGCTTATGTTTTTTAGGCTTCACCTTAATAGTTAAGACATTCAGATCTAATCCAGTCCAGTCAAACCACTGCTTGTCAAGATCCCATTTTTGTCAATTACAAGCAATTTTCAAACATCCTTAATTTGATGCTGGCAACATGATTTTTATGAAGTTAGATACACTGGAAGAAGTTTCATCACATTCCCAGGAAAATACAGCTGTTTGTCAACGGCACATCATGAACAATCTGGTCTATTGGTAACATATATAAGGAGAATAGTATTGGTCCAAAAAATGTAGCAATACTGTATGTTGAGACTGTTGTAGCGGAAAATGTTTTCTGTAGGCAGTGTAACAGAGAGTGAGCATCCAGCAATCATCTTTGTGGGATTTCTTGTGGGCTTAAAGCCTATACCGTGTGAAACATGGTAGGTTTCACCATGAGCCACGATTTATTGTGTATAAAAAGATCTCATTGTGCCTGACTGATTGTCACCAACAGCAATCACTTGTTTCTGATTTATTAGATAGCTGAGGAAATTAATTTCATTCCAAAATGCATAGTCGGAAATTAGATCGAGAAATTTTCTGAAAGAATCCGTGATTGTTTTCTACATCGTCCCTCCGGAGGTACTGATAAGTGCTGATCTTCTGAGCATCATTAATGAAAAAACGTATTTTATGTATAAATAGGAAAGTCGTTCCACCAAAGCTGTAATTAACTTTGCTATCTCCAAATCCTGAACCCTTCTTAACCAACGATTAGCATGCTGCCAAAATCTTCTCAGCTTCTCAACTTCAGTAACTTTTAGTTCTCAGCCCAGCAACTCCACAAATGGAGCAACTCAAAGCCTCTGGATTGTGCATTGTAGACCAAAGCTCTAACTTCTGCAGTTTAGGACAGCAGCTCTACATTTGGCGTGTGCTGGGTTTCTGAAGTCCAGTATTGATCACATTGTATGCTCTCTCCTGCTACTGCTTTAAGCCTTTCGATACTGTATCATAGTGCTCAACCCACTGAGTCAGCTGTTCCCTATTTTAGTTAGTCTGTAGTGTAACGAGCTAAGCAACAGTGAGCCTTAAAAGTAGGAAAGCCCAGTAGCTATTGTTTTTGGGATACACTGTAATGCAATGTCCACCTGTACATTTTCAGATGTCAAATTGGAGAGGAAAATGCATATTGAAAAAAGGTTGACAAACCTGGTATCTTTTCCTGAAAAAAGCTCTTAAAGGCTGGAGCTAGAGAGGCTTTGTTACACTGCTATTTGGTCTAATGAAATCCATTATACAGATGATTATGACAAAGGGGAGATTTGTGATAATGAGCATTGTTCGTCTTTATTGCAGCCCTATGATGTAATCCTGGAAGTCCGTTCATCCCCTTGTGCAGTATGTGTCTGTAAAAATAAAATTTCCCAATGGCGGGGAAGCAGCACCCTGTGCAGAATCCCATAACAGTGTGTGTTTCTAAGAAGTTCCAACATATAATCTATATAGGGAAATGGGAAGATAATTCAGTGGTACATGAAAGAGCTTTTTTTTTGGTTGAAATATCTTTCTACCTTTACACGTTATGGCTGAGTTGGAAAGGATGCAGAGATTTGGGAAGGTTTCGGGTCTGAAGAGCCTGTGGTTTAAAAGGATGACAGTTTCTCCCAGCCTCTTCCCGCTGTTTCAGTTCTCATAGGCAGGCAGGCAGCTGCTGAAATGGGATTACTGTCCTACCTCATAACCTATCAGCCGGCTGATCAGAAATTCATATTGCAGCCCATCTATTTCACCGCTCAGCAAGGTTGTGTGATTGAATTTAAATAAGCAAATGGCAAGATGAGGCTCCTTTGACACTACCTCCCTCCTTTCACACACCCATGTACGTACACACAAGCACACGCCTCCTGTCTGCCCCCCCAAAAGCCCCATGCACACACATCCAATCTAATATAGTACTTGATTGTTTACATTTTTATTTTCTCGCTTTTTTCCTCGCTATCTCCTTCCATTTTCTCTCCATCAAGTCTGTGCCTCCATTTTCTCGGGAGCAGCATGCAAATTGAAAGAAAGAGTGATCGGAACTTATTACAAAATGGAGCCTAGCTTGGAAGAGAGTGCATCTGTAATACAGAGAGATTGGGAGGGGATACAGGGGTGGCAGAGGGGGGGGCAGACAGCAGGAAAATGTTGCTCTGTGTCGGGGATGGGAAAATTAGATTTATTCTTTCATGGGGGTGGAGTGGTGGTGGTGTCGTGGTGTTTTTTTTTGATTCAGTGGGACGAAGATGAAAATGATTTGTGAATAACATTGCGCTTTCCTGTTCCATCCCTCTCTGTCTGTCTATCTCTGTGGCTCGCCCTCCTGATTTTTATCTGCTCTCCCCTGGTCCCTTATCATCGTCTAAACCCAAGGTTGCACCGCGTCTGGACATTTAATCAGACGCCAAAAGTTAGCTCTTCATCAATGTATTGCATGCTGCGTTTTCCACTGTATTATAAATTCATGCTTTTGTCTGGTCTTTTCCAGACTTTCCCATTTAAAGAACGAAAATGACCTTGAAATACATCTGTTGGATTATACTAATTCGGATGTTTCCTTTTTGCTCTTATTGTTAAGAGCATGCAACATAGGGTTAACCTGCAATCCTGCTCTGTATAACTAAGGATTGTAAAATCTAAAATTAATTTTAACAAAATGGAGACCACTGAACATATGTGAGTGATTATGGGTAATTGAGGCAGTTATGTCTCTTGTACCTTTGACCCCAAAAGGATCATTTTTGCACCTTGTCAAAAACAATAAAAAAAGAAGCAAGTACTTCTAGAATTTCACCCATGTTTGCTCTTTTAAGGTATTCATTTTTTTAAACAATTTGCTTTGCAATTAGATTTCAAAACCTTCCAAAGGAAATGTTACTGCTTTCATTCCTCGTCTGTCTTTCATCACCACTACAGCTCGCAGAAGGAAGCGCCAGTCCTCTTAAGTCCAGATTTTGGCATGGTACAGTATGTTATCCGCAGTTCATTCCCTTGCAAAAAAATAATAAAACAATCAGCATGAAATAAAAATTTAATAAAGCGCAAATTAAACTTCCCTGTAAAAATGTGGAAACTTACCGTAAACCCTTGTATGAGGGAGCAGTACTTTATTCTTTTGTGTGTAAAATGTTAAGATTGTATTTATGTCAGATTCATTCATCCAGATTGCAAAGTATCATGGAAATACTGTTTTGTATACATCTTCTGAAATGCAGTAATCACCCAAGATAATCACGTTTTTTTTGGCTTGTATAGTCAAGGCTCTTGAAAGGAACCCATATCAAGATTCAAAACATATTGAGTAAACCAAAATTCTCATGGACATTGACCTAATCTACAACTTTGGCAAAACAAAAGTATTAATGTAAAAGGGAGCATTGAATTAATCACAGAAATTGAAGCAGTTGTAAGAACCGGACAATTAATAAAGGCTCTGCTGTACTATTTAAGTTGAAATGGGGGAAAAATATATTTCTTCTCGTGTTTTTACTCCTTTCTATCAGACAATAGCTCACGGAACAGTTACTTTATCCCAGCTATGCCCTGTTTTTGAAAGGATGTCTTTTTATCCCTTGCTTAGGGGTTCTCCCCAATTGGCTAGACAATTCGTGGCACTTCTGGCACTTCAACAGTAGATGGCGATGTTTGTTCAGGTTTCTATGGAGCTCCTGGAGGCCTTGCTCAGTCACCCATGGCTTTTAGTACCAATCCCTCCAAGCCCAAACCAGACTGCTGTCTGCTCTCTCAGCTCCCTTTCCAGGAGGCACAGACATAGCGATGGCACTTCAAACAAGCTTGTGTAATTGAAGAGCTGAAATGAGCAAAATGAAAAAGAAAATAGAGGAGGGAGATCAGTGGAGAGATGAGCCACCTGCAATGAACTTAAATTTGCCTGAATATGAAATGAAACGGTCTTGTCTGAAATGACAAGCCCAAGGATAACCTATTACAAAAATGAATAATATTAATAACAATAATTACTTTTGAAAATACTTATTTTACCATTTTTCAGCTCTGTAGTAAATTACTATTATCACTAGAGCTGTTATTACTGTTATTATTCCATAATTTATTGGAAGGTTTCGGTTAACCCAGATTCATTATTATAACTACAGTAATTCTGTAATAATGTTATCGGTTCTGTGGTCAGGTGTGTTTCACATAGAATCTTTTGAATCAATTATCCAGAAATACCTGTGCCTTCAGTTGAAAGATCAGTATAGGGACTGGCCTAGTAACCTGGACTGACTGCTCTGAGCAGACTTCTGAGAACACAGTCATGATTATTTAACATAGCAGCAGGTGTATTGCACAAAAAAGATATCCTCCATGCCATGTGCCCTCTCCCACACATGCTACTCTTTTTCTCAATCCAGCTTTCTCCACTTTTTTTTCTGATTTCTTGAACGCCTCTGCTCCTCTGTCTTCACACCTTAAACCCATGTCTCTCCTTATGCCCTCCCTCAGTGTCTTCAGATCCTGTGGTGTGGGGTTGCCCCAGAAACAGGCTGTCCATTCACTTGGGTCAGTAGCTGTCTGGGGAGGTGGATGGTTGGTTCATCCACTGTCCCTGCGAATAGGGGTCTCCTAGTCTGTCACCTGTCAGCATACACATGGACGCACTGAGACACACACACCACCACACACACCCACATAGTGTCTAGCTTTTTTTTTCCTAAACCCAGAAAACTGTGATGGTCATGAAAAACAAGTAGGGATTTTAACCGTGGTTACACATACAGCCGGTTGAGGAAATGCACTTTGTTTTTCCAGAAAAGGAGGGAAACCACTGGTTATGTTAATTTTTCACTGCAATTTTATATGGTAATGTTGCATTTTATAACTTTCTTGTCTGGTTTGTTTTTGTTTTTCGTATCTATATATGCTGCTCACATCACTCTGTTATATCTCCCTGATATCTCCTATATTAATTTGCGCAGCATAAAAAACGGAAACATGACGAATCTTTTTCGCTGTTGTTTTTGCAGCCTCAGTAAGCTTAAACAATGTCTGCCTTCACATGGCTTCACACCAGGCCCACTGGCACGCTAGCACAAGATGATCCTTTCCTGAAAAAAATAGGCTGTGAAAGACCTGCTCGCTCTTTAAAAGGTAATGACACCTTCTTCTCCTGTTTCTGAATGCCTGATGAAGCATCAGTAATGCTGTCAGAAATTTAACAAACATATTGCTGTATAGACCTTATAGCCTTGATCAGCTTTTTACTTTTGCTAAAATAGTAGAAAAGTGTATTACTGTACATACAATTCGTTATTGATTAAGGATTTTTTTTAGGTGCTATAGATAGCAATGCATATTGATAGATCTCTGTTTTAATTTACAGGTCTTTTTGAAAAATGTAAACTTTGCAAATTTCATAAGCTGTTGAAGATCTTCCCCTTTTTGTGTGCACTGCTGAGGTCTAGGGCTGTCTTGTCATGGTTTAAGGATGAGGCACTTTGATAACAATTTTCCAGCTTTGCTTTACATCGGTCACTGATTCTCATACTGTACACGTTCACCTGGTGAAGTGTGTTAATGTGCCTCGCAAAAAGCCTCTGCTGGAAGATCTAAAAAAATGTAGCTGCAGAACATTGTTTCAGATCTCATAACAAATAACCTGCTGTAGTTCTCTTGAAATCACCGCACAGTATTATACCTAAAACTTGTTGTTCCCAGGCATACTCTAGGCTGTCTTCAGTCTAGACTATCCTTTTTACATGTTGATTGTTATTTTGTGGTTCTAGATTGATTTTCTATCATACAACCTGCTACATTAATAAAGTGCCAGTAATCTTGTAGTGGGAAATTAATGACTGATCTCCAAGTATGTGAAGGGTGCCAGTATTCTGATTTGTCTGTTAGTGAAATCATATTTAGCCATGTGTTTCACCATAGTGGTAATCAGAGTAAGCTTTTCTTTTGTCTGGAGTTATTTTCCTCTGTTGCCCTTACGGTCGTCTTGAGCGTCTTTAGATTTTTATCTTCTGTAGGCATGCAGTTTGTCGGCGGGTCACCTCTTTCACAAGAGTAGGACTTGGACGGACAACAAATAGTAGATTAATTTTTCAGCTAAGATGTCCTGAACTTCAAAACAAGAAATGCATTTTTAATTTAATAATTTGTGCACATCTGTAAGCTCAGGAACAGAGTCAAATTGTGAATTTCTGAATAAAATCAGAACACATACACTGCATAGCACTTTCCACCATCCATGTACAATAGAAGGATTTTTATATTAACATTACTATAATATATATGCACAATGTATTTGCAGTGAATTTTATAATATTACTTATATATGAGTTATACTTTTATGTGTATTGGATTTATATTTTAAATTACTTATGAATACATTTGTAAATATCTTTTATAACAGATGACTGAATCTGTTTTCCTTTCGTATTGAAAAATGGAATAAAAGCATACCGTTCCTCAGTGCCTAAGTAAACACACAACAGAAAAATATTAAATTCTGGGGCACCGCAGATCAGACCTGCCCCCAGTAACCCTTCTGCAAACAAATACTGAAACAATTCCCTTTTCTGTTGCAGTCTTACAGCTAAACCAAGCTCAGTCTTTCTGAGGTTTTGTCATTGTTTTTTTCTGTTCTGACTAATTTAATCTAAAAATGATCTGGAGGACATGGTGTTATTCTCTGCTGCTTTTATTAAATCTAAATGTTTGGTGGTATTTATTGTCCTGTTTTCCTGTGTTATTTGAACACCACAAATAACTAAATTGCACATGTGAAAAAGGGAGCAGTTGACTTTTGCTGGCACTTTCCTAGCCTTGCAGATAATGAAGCTCAGTTGCTCAGAATAAAGATCTTTGTTATTTAATCTCATTTTTATCTGCTTTGGAAAATAAGCCAAAAGCTAGTGTGATAACTAGGGCAAAAATTAACTTTGGTTATTTTTACATTTTTTCCAATTTTAACATTTTAGTGACACAGTCATTAAAAATAATTGGTTTACATGGTAAACAGTGTTTCTTGAACAGAGCAAACGCTAAAGTTATGTACTGCACCTGTATATAGTTTACCTTTTCTAAAAAAACCTTTCTCTTCCCTCTTTGATTTTGTTTATTCCTAAAGGGAAAAGACTTTGTTTTGTGACATTAAAAAAAGTCTAAATTATAACGTGTGTATATATATATACTCTATTACAGGTAATTGGCTTTTAATTGAAAAGCAGATATAATATTTAAGTAATTACATTTGTTTACTATTTTGTCTACATCATTTAAGCATCTTTCACATTCAGTTTGAATAAAATAAACTGTAATTATGAAAATTTAAATTATTATTATTATACCATTTGCTTTATAAAGCTGTTTCATTATATTCCATCTGATAGGGTTGTGTATAGTGTATAAACAGTTGGTGAATTACATGACATTAAAAATAATTTACATATATGATTACATCTAATTATTTTTTCTATTTTTATTTATAATGTTAGAAGGCTGATTGATTAACATCAATATAAAATACAATTAAATAAAATCTAGAATTCTGAAAGGATATTTCAGTTTCATTCGTTTTTTTTTGTATCCTTAAAAAACCCTCCAAATGTTTGCGTCTGAAGAGTGAGCAATAAATTATTTAATGCCACATGCCATTATTTTTGCAGATTTATTTAAACATAGAATCATTATAGAATATTTTTAATAACTAAACTAAAAAACTCCCACACCAAACTGTCCATTTGTAACATTACCTTATTTTCCTATGGGAATTAACTATGTCACCAGAAATATAAAAAGACCTCTATATAGTATTAAAGTGGTGAAATTTAAGCCTGGCACTAGTAAAATCCTGCTATTCCACCTAAAGCTCAAACATGTCTTGAAATCACCTTTTAGTGATAAGATTATCACTGTAAACAGGGCATTACACTGAAAAATAATCCTTCTTGGATGTACAGTATATGTAGACATGAAAACAGAACATTTCTGTTGAACTTGGATAATATAACTAACCTGAATTAAGATGAAAATACAGATTGCAAAAATGTCTTTTCAAGGTGTTTTATTTTCTCTGTTTTATCAGGCAAACTATGTCTGATAAAATGTGTTTTTAGTATGGAACTATTCTATGTAACCACAGGCAGCAATTCCATACATACATACAGTAGCGTGTGTTATGTGCTTTTATATGTTTATATATTTCTGATATTTACAGATTACAATCATTGCTTCTTTATACATTTATATTTCCATTACAAGTAAGGGAACCTATATACGTATAGTCAATGATATTTCATTTTTTCCATATATAAAAATATTTTTAATTTGTAAAAGTCATCACAAGGAACCTACTGTATGTCTGTCGGAAGAATGCAGCCTCCTTTTCGTTGTTTGCTAAGTGTGTTTGTGGGAAAGGGATGCAGTTGCCATTATTTTTTTCATCTCATGACAGATCTGCGTTCTTCATCTTCTTCTTCTCTGTATAATAATGAACAGAGAGAACAGCCTCGTTTCTGTCCCCTCGCCCTTCCATTTCATCTGCTGCTCTGATAGCCATGAATCTTGTCACTCACGTTTCTCATCAAACCTGGTCATTCGGCTCCAGAGAGGGCTAGTTAACTCCATGTGGCTGTTGGGTGCAGCCCTCTCCGTCCCTGTTGGGCCCTGAGTTTTAATCCAAAACTTTGTGTTTGTTTTTTGTTTATTTAATATGTGAGAATGAACCCATCGCAATCGGCAGGATGTCTTTCTGATGTCAAAAACTCACCTTAACTGAGCCAGAGGTGTGTGACCAAAATGACCAAAATTCAATATGGAAAAAAAACTGCAGTCTTCTCTTTAAAACTAAAATGCATCAAATGTCACTTCTTCATTTCGTACAAACAAAATCTGCGATATTTCATTTGAGAACTTGAAGTTTGAAATGCAATGCCTTGTTGCGATTGTTGCGATACCTTCTGAGTTCCTTATTCCCTGAACCTGGTCAATGAAATATATCTAAATGTTACTTCTGTGCTTGCCTTTGGAGTTAAAAGAATTTAATCTGACAATGCTGATATTTAGATTTATTTTGATTTTGGAACTGACACAAAATTTAAAACATAGTAAAACCATTTAGTTACTAAATTACTATAAACATTATAGTATAGTGAAGTACTACTTCGTTTAATCCTGTATTTTTTCAATAAATATAAAAAAGACTTTAGTTCGTAAAATAACATTTTACCTAAAAGAGCAACAGAAACTTATTCATTTACACTGATTTCCGGTTTCCCTAATACTTCACTATTTGAATATTATAATCAATTATCATTTTAGAACTGTCATAAAATATTACCTTCTGTAAACTTTCTTTAAAAAATCTTAATTACTTAATGCTATTCCAAGTATCATTGTTAAAATTCCCACTTGTAATTAACATTCAGAAGTGCTTCACAGAGAAGCAAAAGAGCTACTTTTCCTACAAATGTGTTACATCTTAATTAGACAAGTTAATATTGGAAAAACTTAACTCTTAATTGTTATTCAGTATATATATGTATAATACACACTGTTTTAAAATAAATTCATTAAGAAAATTTGTAATTAGCCACTCGAAAAGTGAACTTATAGATTGGAATTGTGATATTGCTTCTGATATTTTGGTGGTATCCGGTGCTTCTGGTGATATTAGCTTCTAGACAGTTTTTCTGACACTCATCTCTTTCCTTTGCACAGATTTTTTTTTAACAATGAAATTGTGCCATTGATCAATATTTCTGTTCAGTAGTTTTTTATTGTGGCTTTTTGTTACTTATTTTTTCTCATCTTTTCCTAACATGAAGATGTTGCTTTACATTTCCTTTTAGCTTTCTAGCATATAAAAACATGTTCATGCCTGTAATATACAGTACTTGTACTCCATGTACTGTATTTCAAATGACCCAAAAAGACCGTCATTTTAACCAAACCCAAGTTCTCTCTTGAATATGTGACACTGTTTAGTCCCCAGGGTTACAATGATGGTTGTGTTTGGGCAAGAGTGTCTGTGAGATTAGGAAGTTCAACAGGACCAGACTAGTATCTCTCCCTTTCTTATTCCTAATTCCCCATACTATCCAGAAATGACAAAAATGATGTGATAGAATGTCAGGATTTTAATCTTACATTCACGTTAATGTTTAATTTAATGTAGTATTAAGTAAAGGGACACATTATTATTGCTGTTTTATTTATTTTTTACATAATACTACTAGTGAATTGAATTGCTTTATGAAGCTGGATTAATTCTGAGCTGCAACCACAATTCATTATTTTGCCTATTGATTAAAGACATACCAATTTGAGGAAGGCTTGTTTAACACATTGAACTATAGGAAATCTGCTTGAGTGCCCAATAGATGTTGAAATAATATACTACCAATAATAATTACAACATCTTTGACAAACATAGTGAAATGTGAACATTTTATATTGCTGAGAGATTGGGTTTCATAGGTTAGGGTGTTGTATTAAGATGCAATTAAGAAAAACTATAAATTGCAGGTTTTTTTACCTAGGGTTTTAAAGTAACCCTACTTTAAAAGCCGCATCAGTGACAGATGATTGAGTGAATGACTTTATCATTCTGAGTGTGGTGAATGCGATATGCGAAAGCTGTCTTTTCTCATCTGCTTGAGCAAGTGGTTGCCACTCATTGATTTGTAAGACATCAGTCAATTAAGATATAATTTTAGTCAAATTCTGCCTCTTCGCACTGTAAGATGTTTAGCCTTTGATGGACAATAAACAGCTTTCTCTCTGCTTGTCCCTCTTGTTTCCATCCATACCTCCACCTGTGAAATTGTATTCTGGGAAGATGGATCTATTTTTTATATATTCATGGCAGCTGAAGAAGAATGGTCACCCCACCCCCCACTTAATAAGGGTGCTGCGGAGACACCAGACATCAAACTGATCTCCCCCCAGCAGCACACACACACACTCCTAGCCCTAAGACAACAAGCTGCTGGTACTGTATTTCACGTCTCCCCACGAACAGGAGAAGTGACAGGGCAGCATGTGGAACAGGGAGAGGGAGATAGAGTACAGCCCTGCCGTGTTCTGTAGATGGCAGCATCCTATTCCTGAAAAGCCTTGTTAAAGATAAAGCATTTTAAAACACTTAAAAAAAAAATGAGCAGTCTTATCGGGAGCATTCTTAACAGAAGTTTAGAAAGCGTTTGTTTTTTTGTTGGAAGCAGACAGACTTCTCTCCCAGAAAAGAAAAATACTTAAGAGCAGTCTGGTGGCCAGGAGGGAATGTGGTTTACTGTAGGTATGCGGCCTTCCATGAGATGAGTGGAGGAGCAAGTTAAATGGCATAGTGTTCTTCCACATGCTGAAGAGGAGTAAGAGCGAGCATGTTTACCAGCTTAGCCAGCTGACAGTGTTTATTTTAACTCTGGGTTAGGGGTCAGGAATCCGTAGAGACTCCCTTGGTCTAGGGCTTGTAGGCAGGCGAAATACACTAGATTAATAAAACAACAGAGAGAAAGTGAATGGACTTTTAAATTTGCAGCAGTCTGTATGAACCGGCAGACAGCACCCGATGGCTCCTGCCTCCAAGTGCTGCTAGGTTCTGAGCTCACCACGAACACTGGAGCCTATTGGCTTTGCAGTTGGAATTCCAGTTTCATTTTATCCTTTGTTTTTCAGGGTATGCTTTGACGTGGAGGGGGGGATTTAAGAGACTTCTGAGCTTGCAGCATAATTGGTTTGCCCGACCAGCTTTTGGCAATTCGAAAAGTGTTCATTTTATTCTGTTTAAACTTGCTTTTTCGGTAAGCACAAAGGGAATTTCTGACAATAATAAACTGGGGAGTTTCCTTTTAGTCCCGAAGTAAACCTTTATTAATGTATGATGGATGATTTATTGAAGACTACCCTGCAGTAGGTTTCTGTAAATACAAAACCTGCTCCTTAACCAACTAACTTAAAAATATCCCCCTCTATGAAAGCATTCGTTAATATACGCTAACTTTGAATGAAAAAGAACTGTTATTACAACCCAAATCTTTGTGGTTTGCATAAATTGGAGCTGTTTATATGAATTCAAGAAAGGCCTAAGTGTACTGTTCCTCATATTCGGCAGCACCTACAGTAGATCTGTGTGTGGATTTATTTCTTTTCTTTGTGTGAGCTGACAGGAGAATACAGTGGTGTCATAGAAGAGAGCAAACAGAAAAGTGCTTGGCTATTTGCTACATTTTGGAAAAATGAACATTCTGGAAAGGGTAGTTCAGATCACCAATTGAATTTTGTGGCAGCCTGCGCTTTAAAACCCACATCGGATTTTTTGTTGTTGTTTCTGAAGAGTCTTGTGCATGTTCTTGTCTCTCCTGCATTTCCCTCAAAAACCTATGATACCGAAATGCTTTCCAGTTCTCTCACCCCAGGGCTAATGCATGAGGCGGTATGCCTTCTTCCTTCTTACAGCCAGCTAACCTTCTCAAAGGCAGCTGAAGTCTGGAGCAGTAATGCCTATGAGCACAGAGAGAAAGAGAGAGAGGGAGATGGGGAGAGAGAGGAGTAGGAGAGGGAGGGAGTGTTCGGGTGTTTTTATTTAAAGAAAAAAAAAGCAAAGTCCTTTAGGTCCCCCTGTTCTTTGTAGAACGTTTAGCTTTGACCCTCCCTCGCTTTTACTCCCTCCCACCCCTACTGTACACCCCCTGAGCCCCCCCAGTCCTACAGATCTGCAGGATATCGTACCCGCTAGCTTTTTATATCTAGTACAGTAGTTGTGTGCTTTTTTATATATATCTACTGTATAGTGTGTGTACCCACACGGTCGCAACAGGCAAGGCAAGGAAAAAGACTTAGAGAGGGAGAGGGAGGGAGAGAGATACTGCCTAAATTGTGGAACGTATCATTTTACAAAAACATACATACACATTTGTTTAAAAAAAAAACGACCCTAATTCAGTTGAATCATTGGTTTGGTACTGGTACACTTGGTCTAAAAAATGTTAAAACAAACAAAAACAAAGCAAGAAGACTGAAGCCAACTCTGGGTAAGTTGTGATTCTTTTTCCTGCTGATTACAGAGGCTGCTGATTGATTGGTTAGCTGCTGCAGGTTATTACGGAGCGGCTTGTCACTGAGGTGGTTGATGAGGAGAGAATGATGGGTGTGGGGGGGTTGGGGGGGGGGAGAGGTTGAAGACAACTAGTGAGGCACATCAGTGTAGCTCCCAGCTCCCACTCCAGTTGTTTCCAGCCCCTGACGGCGGCTGGTGGCTGCGCTCTGCCTTTCGTTAGCGCGAGGGCTGATGAGGAGGGCCTGGGACGGCCGCTGGGTGGTGAACTCGCGCGGCAGCTGCTAGCGCGCGGCAGCCTTGTTGTGAATATGCAGATGAGGGCGCGTGCGGCGCTGGGGCTCTTCTGCGAGCGCCACGCGCCATGTTTATGTGGGCTCATGCTCTCTATAGGGTGTCTGATCCTCAACAGATTGCTGTTGTTTGGTGTGATCGGGGGCGCAGACAGGAGGGGAGGTGGTGGTGGTGGTGGTGGGGAGAGGGAGGGAGGGAATAATAGATAGAGAGATACAGTAAAGAAGGGAAAATGCGGGGCTCCAGGGCTTTTGCAGCAGTGACATGACATGATGATTGCTGTCCCCCCCCCCCACCCCCCTTAATGCGCCACGGCTTTTTTCTAGCTGATTTGCATGTCAAAGCAATGGAAGCGCTGCGCAGATTAGTATGGAGATGACATAATGATGTAATGAATTAAACGCACCCGTTTATGCGAAGCTGTGAGTGGGAGAGGGAGTGGGGGTAATGGAGAAGGGAGAGAGAAAGAGGGGGGAATGGAGCGAGAAAAATGCCAAAAAGGGCAGGAGGGCTTTGCTGGAGCTGGGGCTTCTGAGAGAAGTTTTTTTTTCTTTGTCCACCACCTTTCTGGGGAGCAAAGTTATTTAATGGAGCAGGGGTGAAGAATTCAAAGGAAAGGCTTCGCAGGGACATAGTTCGGGTCTCCGGTTTGAAGTTGTGCTGAGCCATCGGCTCGGTATTCCTTGGGGAAACTCAGCTCACATTTGATTGCCCTCCCCACCATAAACACAGCTTAATTACATTTCTAAATTGTAAAGTACAGTCTTTCATTCGGAGCCTGGCTTCATTCAAACTTGTTCGTCAGTTTTGTTATAGCACATACAGTACAATCTAGCAATACGATCCAGTACACCATCATTTACCCAATATATTTACAAAAATACACATCCTCCTGTTGAGGGAAGGATTTCTGTGTAAGCGTGCCTGCATTTGCACCCTCAGAGTATCGGGGTTTTCATTTATATTCAAGGTTGAAATGAAGGAGACTTTTGTCACACTGCAATGGCTAATTCACTGTTGGGAGTGCGTAAGCTTGGCTTACTCTCAATAAGTATATTAATAAAAATGGAGCAAGCTACATTTCAATTTCAATAAAAAAAATTAATAAAAACCTGCTTAGCTGCCCCTCTTAGGAGTATGAGTCTATTTTGAATCCTGTCTATTTGAAGAGCTCTTCTAAGACCATCAGAAAGGAATGAAATCCGCTGTAATTCTTCCAGTGTTGCTGTGTGAGGCCAGGAAGCTCACCACAGTACAGAACTCGTTCGCTCCCTTCAGATTTACCCACAGCTTCACAATTTTCACGCTGATCTGGAAGGCGGTTTATACACTACTTCTGTACCAGCTGGGCTGCTTACAAATTGGAAGACATTTTGTTTTGGAGAGGTAAAATACTACACTGTTTGTTCTTCAGATGGAAAATGATAGAAGTACTGTATACAGTACCATATGACTGAATATCTTCTCATGTGGTGTAGTGTATTGGGCATGTACCAAATCTCAGTCGTTATATATGAATTGTTTTTAAGATTTTAACCTCTCCAATAGAAATCTTTAAGATTTGATTCAGCTACACTGTTGTTCGTTGTTGCTTTAAATTCTTCTTGTTGTAGGATAGTTCATATCTGTGGATTAATATACTGAGTAAGTTCCAGAATTTTCTTAGGCTCTTAAAACACTGAGAATACAGAGCAGCAACGCAGCTACATTGTATACAACTTCACTCACCCAAGTGAGTCTCTCTGCAGTATGTAAATCTCTCTTTCTGACAGGAATGGACCATGTCACCAAGATGATGCTTCAAGTGTTTGACAGGCTGCAATATCTTTGTCACTTGTTTTACTCCGGCGAGAACAGCTGACCCTTTTATGTAGAAGATTATGAAAAAATCAAATACTGAAAACAGAAAAGAGTTTTTATAAACAGATCCAGGCAGAAGCAGTTCAATAAAAAAAAAATCCTGTTTTGTGACTTTGCATTCATTTAAATTCCAGTATTCCAGTATTTTAAACTGGCTCCTACTTTAGGAACTGTCCAACAGTTCTCTTTTTACCTTCATGATGTATTTTAATAAGCATTAGTTTTCATGTTTGAATAAGCTACTTACTGCAGGGGAAGAAATGTAGAATCAAAAAATTATGTCCAAGAAAAAAGGGCTTTTTATCAATCATAAAAGATAAAACCCAGTTTAGAAAATTCCAACATTTTAATATGGTTTTAAATTCTAATGGAAGGTTCTTAAACACCTCTTGATAGGTGTGCTGTGTGCCATTAAGGGTTTTTAAACTATAATACCTGACTGCAGAACGTCAGCACATTTCAGTAGGCTTATATAGGAAAGAACAACAGCTGATATTAATAAGTGAACGAAAGATGTTTGTTATAGATTTCTGTGCTGTTAGAACATTTTTTCTATGGATTATATGGATTTTTTCTAAATGGATGCTTGAACAATACATGATAAAGGGAACGATTGGTTAACTTGGCACGGGTTTCCTCCATGATTACTCTTTTATAAACCGATAAAAGTTGGGGTGTCCAGTGTCGCACAAAAGCTGTTGAGAACACAGCACTACAGAGGATGAATTTGTGGTGCCTTTTGAGAATAATGAGTATCTGTTGTGACAGCTGACTAAAGTGTGTCACTTAGGTTCGTGGGGGTAATGAGCTGGTGTGGGATTGTTTGTGGGTTGCGTGGTACTGGTGTGAGTGTTGCAGTGATGTGTTGGTCTCTGACTCCTTCACCCAAACTTGCTGTCATTTGTGATCTCAGCAACCACTAGGATAACCTCACTCTCCCAGACACAACTGTATGCAAAATTACTGCTGGACATCGTCTATTTCAGCAGCTAGTGCTAGAAACAACCAGCACTCTAACTAAAGGCTCCTTCTTTTGTTTGTTTTCATTATGTGGATTTTTAAAATAAATGCAGTTACTCAAAACTCTAGCCTACTGATCAATGCATGTTTTGTGCAACACAGAGGCCCCAGAAATGAATATTTCTTGCATAAATATAAAACTATTTCATATGGAAGGCCAAAAATCCAAATTGTTTTACGTTAAGTGCCTCTGGTGAAAAATGTGATGCAATATGATGACTAATAAAGAACAAAACACATCTATATGTTTTCATATTCTTTCATATTTTAATAACGAATTTATCGCTTTTGGGATTATATTAGGTGCTGCAAAGTGTTCACTTCTGTACCTGTAGAAGGATAGTGCTGAAAATGTCTTCTGCCAGGTTTGCTGTTTTTCTAAGTGATTGATCCCCTGACCAGTGGTGCTGCTTGCCCTGGTGAGCACAGGGGCAGCCCAGAATCTGCCCGGGAGGCACAGGACTCAGATGGGCCTGAGAACACAAGACTGCCCTTGCCTCGGACAGGACACTAGCCCATCGCAGGGTCACAGGGAGTAGGACCATGTAAGTTAACCACTCAACACCGGCCAACTTGTCTTTGGGAAGTGGGATAAAACTGGACACTAAGAGAAAACTGCCACGAATGAGAGAGGAATATGCGGACTTTGGAAATGAACCTAGAACCCAAGAGCTGAGATGCAGCTTACCAAAAATAAGAAAATGCCTCTCTCTGTGTTCTGTACTGATATCTGATGCCAATGATTGGCAGTAACATGGATGTGTTTTTTATGTAGTCTATTTAGAAAAGTTGTGATATATTATGCTCCTGAAGTTAAAGATAAGGGTCACACGATGGTGTAGTAATTGGTAAGCATTGCGGCCTTGCAGTGCTGGGGCCTTGAATTCAATTCCTAGGGTACTGTCTGCGTGGGGCTTGTGTGTTCTTGTGGGTGTCCTTGGGGTGCCGTGGTCTCCCACAGTCCAAAGACATACTTGTAGGCTGTAAAAATTGTCTCTGGTATGAGTCCATGCGTATTTGTGTCTTTGTGTGCCCTGTGATGGAGTGGTGTCCCATCCAGGGCATATTCCAACTTGTACCCATTGCTTGCTAGGATAGGCTCCGGTTCCCCGTGACCCTGTACTGGACAAAGCAGTTAGAGAATGGATGGATGTAAATTAAAAATAAGCATCAGGTTAGTAAAAAGATCTGTTGTTCATTTTGGGCTTAGGGCTAGAGTGTTTGATTCCATTCCACTCTTTGCAGGGCAGAGATTGTATGAACATACACTTGCTTGTCGGTGTATACTGTATAATGGTTCTCTGTTCCAGTCTATGCATGTGTGAGAACTGGCCTGGTGTGCTCCCAGTCCACAGTGTAGTTTTCCCTCTGCTCTCCCTGGGTCTGTATTGCCAATAACGAGGATAGGCAGGAAAGAGGATTATTGGTATTGATCTACCCATGGGGATCATTAGCCATCACTATCAATCCACAACTCGTAGCACACAGTACCGGGCAGCACAGACATTGTCAATTTGTCCCTATTAGAGAACCCAGTCTCTGGGTGTCTGCTCAAATAGACCCTGCCTTTAGCACTGCCGGAGTGAGACTGATCTCTGCCCTGCTGTGTAACACACTTACACATACACAAACACACACTTGTGTGATACGGATGTCCAGAAGTTTGGTTAAACAAATATGCCCAGACCACTTCCCCACTTGCACATGTACACATTAAAAAGCATACTGAAACCACAGCGCTTACAATGCCATCTTTCTAGGGGAGATTACGTCTAAATCCCATTAGATGTCAGTGAGCCACAGGCACTCTTCACAGAACAAAAGTAAAGACAAAATAAAAATGTTCTCTACCTGTTTTTGGTATGAATAGCAATTAGATTCTGTACTCAAGTTGTTTTGGCCTCAAGTGATAATGCAAGCATTAGAATAAGATAATAGAAGAACATGCTCATACATCCACATCAATGCATACCAATATCGCAAGAACTCAGACATGGCATTGCACAGTAACACATGCACAGTACTAAATAAGGGAAAACCGGGGACAGCTAAGTTTTCTGTATTAAATAAAAATCTCAATTTAACACCTTAACAAAATTGGTTATCAAATATGATGGAATGGTAGCATGTCTGTATGTCCAAAATGTTTGCAATCTGTATATGAACCTTGGGACAGGGTTGAATTGAGAGTTATAGAACCACGTTTCCAGCCTCATGGGTTAAGTGTGGGGTGTGGGGTCCACTGCTGCTTTTGGGAAACACGGTTTCACATTTTGAGCGCTCTGTTGAAGTCACTGTGGCACCTACGACACTTTTCCAGCATGACCAAGGATATTACCAGATATAAAGGAACGGTAACTCTGTGTTAGCCTTCTACAGGGTTTTTGTACTCTACAATACCTGTTCAGTATCAGAAAGCTGCTTATTCCTGCTTAGGGGTTGCAGTTCGGGAAGAATAGTGAGCAAGGTGAGGTTACACACTAGAAAGGAGGCCAATCCATCGCACGGCCCTGTTATGTCTTTCTCTCTAAAAATGATGCTTTGAGCCATTGCCAAAAAAAGTTTTAGGAGTTCATCTCACTAGATTTTCCATTTGCTTTTTTTGTTAAGCTGAGGCAACAGTGACAAGGAATTCACAAAGATGGTGTTTGAAAGACAGGTTAGGCACTTGGTCTGCAAGAGACCCTGGTCAGATGACAGTATGGTAACCTAGCGTACGCAGGAGAGTTCAACACTGGGAGATACTGTCTGTACATCAAGTTTGGTTCCGATTGAATTCGGTGGAAGTGCTCTAATATGGAGAAATGAGAGACGAGTGTGGATCAATGATGCAGACAAATTACAGTCCTGCAGTGTCTGTGTCTGGCCCTGCTTTGTAGACAAGGGCAAGCTATCAGACGCTGATGAACGTGCTTCATTTTGTGTGTGGTGTTTTTCACGCACATTATCTTGGATAATATGTGCGTGGGAAACCCGTCATATAGAAAAGCGGGACTTTGTACATTTGAGCAGGTCACCGAGACAGCTTGCTCATTTCTGTTGGTTACAGTAAGGTGGAAGCATACTGTAATAGCTGTGATCTAGCCCCATCACCTGGTGCACATGTAGCTGTATTATTTACCAGGCCATAATTACATGTCTAATTGAATACAGCACTGTAGCTTATCCGGCCTCCACTGCTTATCTCAGTAAGCTGGGTGTTCTTAGGAATAAGCCCGATTTATTTCAGCATGTGACAGATGCCCTCTCTGCCACGCGGTGTGTGAGACAGTGAGCTGGCACTTGGAGCTTAGAGAGACGGGCACTTATCGGGCAACAAGCAGGACCAAAATGCCACTCCGAGTTCTCTGTTTTGACATCATGTCAGAGCCTGTGTCACCGCTGCGATTAAAACACAACCTCAGTAGATTATTAATGCCTCTTAGTGAACATATCCTGCTCTGCTCTTAGCATTGCGTTCGTTGAGCTTACCAAGATTTGTAATACTGTTGCTTTGTTTTGTATTTTGTTTTGGGTGCGATTACATAAGTAAGCATTTTATCATGGAAGGCACCTGAGCTACAGTAGCTGTATTGTTTGCCGTTTTGGTCTAATTATGGATTTAGTTTTATTCTGTGAGGAAATGTCATCATTACATGCCAGTTTTAGGCTTGGTTAAAATTAATGGACGGATTTCAATTACATTTGAGCAACTGCTACACTCATTTGAGCAACCTTACATTTTTCTATTTTGTTGCGTGTGACTTTGCCAGAAAAACTCCATTGTTGGGGTTTAAACTACGGCACCTTCATGTGTTAGTTCATGAATCAGGTCATATACGATGGTCATACTGTATATGGTCCTTAGTTTGGTCAAACCTTACTTAAGATGGAGAAGAGGCATGATTCGAGTGGGAAGCTTCACCAATAAGGGAACCAGGGAGTAGCTGTAAAGGCGTAGAGAGAGGAGCAAGAACGAAACGTCAAGTCAGCAAGAAGTGTAAGTTCTAATTGTGTTTCTGCATAGGTAGACGGACGTGGCCGAGATTAAGCTTTGACCTTCTCCAGAACCTTTATTTAAAACTTTATATTTGGTTAAAGAAACAGCTTTTATATTTGTTTCCAGAATAATTCAGTGCCCGTGATAGATGCATATGCTGTATGTCCCATTTGAACATCTTATCTTCAATTAAGATTTTTTAGATTTCTGAATAAATCTTCCTCCTACACTAAATTGAAAGCTACCGAAACCCTCTTTCAAAATATGGTCGTTTTCCTGTATTTGCCATTTTCACACAAAAATGTTACCAGTCTAACAGCATTTGTTTATTCATAAGAATATCCAGTTGAAGGTCCCACACTTAACAACGTACACAATTTCATGCAGAATGCAGGCTCCTGTATCCTTCCAGCTCTGTTGGAATAATGGCTTGATGAAGCTTGGGCAATATACTGTAGTAGCCATTGAAAAGCTGACATCATAACTTGTTAAGTTAAGGGAGCATTAATTGAGTAATTCGACAGCAGCATAGCTAGTCAAAAACAAAACAGAACTCTTTCTGCTGGAGAAATTAGTGTCCTTTAGAGCAAAACAAAGCACTGTAGTTACAGTACCTCAATCTCTACAGCTACAGATTGGCTCGAGCTACTGTAAATGGCTTCTGTAGGTGTTGTTTCTGCATGTTACTTTGACCTCTGAGCTTCTACTGTTGGTTAATGCTGACCGCTAAGAGTGAACTACAGTCTTCAGGGAGAAGGCAGAGAAGAGATTTCTCTTCCAGAATTTGTGGCACACAGAACAGGACTAATCTGCATACATTTCACTTCAAACTAGAGAAAGTGCCTCCACTTCCAAGTTTGTTAATACTTGTGAGTTTGCTGACTGCGCTGGAGAAAAAGCAAAGAGTGTACGTAGCACCACGGAGATGCTAGTAAGTTGGTCCTTTGAGACATTTCTGCTCTATAAGAAATGTGCAACTTGGTTTCCAAAGCTCTCATTAGTGAGGTTTGGAAGATTCTAATAAATAAGCCCTAACAAAGAGACTTGTTAGCCCTTTCTTCTATTTCTGCCTTTCTTCAGAGGTAAGTCTCTAAACTTTTTAGTGACATGTGTTTTTATTTACACTTGAAACTCATTTGGCTTTAGTGGTTTACCCATAATAGACAATTGCGTCTAAACTCTTCTTCTTTGTACACTACTGTCTACTTCTTTAGGAGGCCTTTAGGATGACATTCAAATCATTTTCACCCGACATTTTCTTCACTGTTTGTTCTATCTACAAAAAAATATTATTCACCAAACTTCAGAACTGTTCAGGTCCAGATATACACATTTTTTTCTCTTTTCCACACTTATTTTCTCTCTTTGTAGATTCGTGCCTCTGAGTATTTATGGATAGATGGAAACTAGATCTGGGCTTCGTTCGTTAACAGAGTAGTAATAATAATACCACTCAAATAGCATTGGGGACAGCAGGACAGAGAAAGAATCAAGAGAGAGTGTGTGACTTTAAAAAGAGCACTTCAAAGCAAAAGCAAAATGAGATCTCTTTAATTCCTATTTAGGTAATATTTCAGAAGCACAAAAGAGGTATTTTTTTTTAGATTTACACGTTTTTACCTGAGGTTATAAAAGTGTTTATGCAAGTGAATTGAAATATCCAGTACCTTTACCTTTATATGCTGAAAACTATATATTTTAATTCGATGTATGGAATTTGCAGCTATAAAGCACTTTTGATGCCCTCGTTATGTTAGTACACTGTTATGATTTTTGAAATGACGGGCCATTGCCAGCCAGCTCGATCTTGAATCATTTGTGTCCGGTCTCAGGCGCACACCTGCCTGTTGTTTTGTAATGTACAGTAGAGGGCGCTGTGGTCCGCAGTGAGCCAGTGAATTGTCGCCAGTCACCAGTACAGGAGGGAGGCATTGTTTGAGTACTGTACATTTTTAAATATTACTCTTTGTTATTTCAGTCGCACACATTCTCCAGGTTTTTTATCCTTTATGTTCACACCAATTCTCCATGGTTACATGAACAAGAAGCTGAATGCAGTGAGGGGCATGCCAGCTGTCTATATTGCAGTTGATTTCAAATTATAATTCTGCTCTACAGTACTGTGTACAACACTGGCGGTGGAGAGACAGAAGGGTACAGATCGAAATAATAGTACAAAAGTGAACATTGCCTTTAGAATTAGCGACCATAATAGTACTTTTCTATACGTATTCATATCTTGTTCCTGTGTATCTAAATCTGACGCAATGCTGTCCTAACACATGCTTAATGTGTACATTATGGGTTTGTAAAAACTGTGAAATAAATATAAAATTTTAATATGACATTGTGAATATGGACAAGCACATATATATATATATGAAGTTGTGTGTACGGATATACTGTAACAATCGATGCAGACATTCTCGTGTTTAATTTGAGTTAAAAATAGGGGGTCATTTCAGATCCCTGAAATCTAAAAATATAAAACAAAAAAAGCTTATAAAATAGCCCAAAGCGACAGAGAGCACTAAGCATTTTTTTTTCTCCACGATATATGTAGGTTACAGTTTTCAGTTGGAGGGTATGGCGAGTCTCATCATTACAATCTGAGTGTCTGAGGTTGAGGCAGACAGAAACGAAGAGATGGATGAAGCGCACGCCGAGCTTTGGGGTGTTTTAATTATAGCGATAGTCTGCTGTTCGGTGGGTGCACACCACCTTTCCCTGGTTTGTATTTTTTGTCATAATTTGGGCTGTACTTATAACCCTACGCCCTCTGCACCTCTGGACAAACAAAGAGAAAAAAGGAGAAAAGGAAACGGGGTTTAGAACAGTAACTATACCCGGTTATGATTAATCTCTCAATCTCTTTTCTTATACAAGGGGACCAGAATAACTACTCTAAATTGACCCCGACGTGAAATATGCTTGATGTCTGAAGTCAGCACGAGGTTGCGAATGTTTTTATTACGTTCAGCTTGAATGAGAAGTCCCACCAGGACCATAACATTTCTCCTACTGAATTAAAACAAAAGGAAGAGTCGGCCTTTGGCTTCTGAGGCAGCGGCAGCGAAAACGAGAAGAAGGGAGACGAGGAGGTTTTTTTCCCCCTTCTTCTAGAGAAAATCTAAAAAATGTCAAGCGTTTCTGCCTCGTTGTGTCTCTGACAACACTATTGGCTGTAGACTGACTTCTGGAGATGGGCAAACTCATCACATGACAGCACGCTGGCACCCACGCTAGAAAAGCATTCGAGATCCGCAGATAATAACATTTAAACGTTTTTTTTTTAATTGAAGAATTAAAGAGTTTTGTAGCAGGATAGTCATTGACGCATTTTTTTTTTGCTTGGCATAAATATACTTTGAGTTCCTACACATTATGAGACGATAAATATGATATTCAGGTGAAGAAATACAGTATACAGGTGCCCATGACGCACATTTCTCTTCTCAGCTGAATACTGTACATGGTCTTTTTCAGAAACATCTTAATTTCCTGGAAAAAAACAATCCTTAGATTGCGTTCCTCCTTATGTACCAGTTTATTAAAAACAAAATATTTTTATAATTTCATGAACACACTCATAGGTGGGGAGACTGGAACTCAGTTAAGCCTCTCATTTTGTTTTGCCATCATAGTTTTCATCCCATTATTCCTAAACAGAATTTAATTTATTGTATTATAAAAGGTACACAATTAGAAATAATTCAAAAGTTATTCATTCAAATATGATTTTACTATTAATTTAGATAAATACACACACCATTATTTTACTTTGTGAATGCAGACCTTTATCAATTCATTTTTATCATCAAAATGTAAACATTTTCCAAAAATATAAATAGATGCCTTCTACAATGTTTGCCAGTTTTTCCAGTCTTTCGGTTTGTGTATTCTCTTACTAAAAATGCATATCCATGTGCTATGTTTTCAAAAGATGGCAAAAACATGTTGACAGATTATGAGCAAAAATCTAAGATGCACCTCTTATCTATGATAAAAAATATTGATTTGCAGACATACTGGATTTTAAATATGTTGCATACCAGTGTCAGTCTGTTGGAAGATATTTAATCAAATATTGAATTGTAAATATATTGCTGGATTAAAATTTTAATACATGTTATGAATTGTAAAATGTATGTGTGCCTTGTGCGGACGTATTTATATATGTGTAATATCTGGTCTGGACTGGATCTCCATGACAACATAGTTTTGATGTCTGTTCCTTTCCTGACATTTGGTGTGGATTCAGAAGCGCTTTGCCTTCCGTCCAACCAGCGTGTCATATGAAAAAAAAAACGATGAAGAATCTAATGGGTGTCTGGTCTGATTGTCCTCAGCCATGGCAGTAGAGACAAAGCAGATGAATTGTGAAATGTATTCGAAGAGATTGGAGACAAGAGGACGTCAGCACCCCTCCATCTCTCTCAATCTCTCTCCCTGCACCCCTCCCTTCCTATTTCTCCTCTTTTTTTTTTGTCTGACACACAGAAAAAATTGGGCCTGACAGCACTGCTCTGTTTGAGCTAAACATTAAAAACAGGAAAAAAGAAAAATTACAATTCCGGCTTTCTTTGGGGCAATTTTATTTCACTTATGCTTCTGTGCAACCGAAGGGTTAGTTAATAAACACGTAACAATGAGAAATAAATCCACAAGTAAATGTATCAATTACAAGTCATTTAATTGAAAATTAAGGAAATAAATAGAAATGCATTTAATTAATATTAGGAACTGCATACAATTTTGGAAAATGGACAATGAGAGAAATACATGCATGCTTCTGCAGAAAATATTCCATATATATTCCATAATATAGAAAATATTCCATATATAGAAATGTTTAATATATTAGGTATTTTATTTTTTCTCTTTCATCCTTCCATTCCATTCATTCTTTAAGTCCTTCCTCTATATTGCAGATTGTTTTCCCCTTGTTTGATTGCCTGGCTTTGGGAGAGTCAGTCGTGATGAGCAAATTTCACTTAGATTCCCAAGGTGCAGTTTTTGCGGAAAACCCTTCCATTTACAGCAGAACAGTAGATTTATCTGTTCACTTAGTTGTAAAACAGTTAAGCAATGCAGTGCATTCGTTATAAAATATTGAGACATGATGTTACATGTTAAATATCCATTGAAAACCGATTTTAAATGCTGATATTTCTTTTATTGGAGCTGTGGGTGTGAATGACAGGTTAATCTCAGATTAAAGTTATGTTAATCTATATCTATCATAGCAGTGGTAGAATAAGTATTGTAAAGTGCACTAGTCAGATTTGAGCAGGTTGTGCTGTGATTGAGAGGAACGGTTTTGTGTAGTATTTTCTTTGGAATTGTTGAAGAAAGCCTGCGTGTGGACTGCTAGAACACAAAAGAAATTCTTTGTAAATATATTTTTTATTTTGAATTCATTGAAAACATTAGCTGGAAGGCATGTAAAAATGTATTGATTGTGTTTAATTAAAATGTAAGAAACGTGCATAATTATTAATTCTATGGTTTAATTAATGTGATTAAGTCGCAGTTTTTATTTGCTCCTATTTTTTAAATACATTTTTATAATGATCCCCAAATTCAAATGCAATAAAAAGGGGGGGAAAATAATGTTAAATCATGCCCTCTTCAGAAGAGCAGTAGCACAGGAGAGATGCCTTACATACGTGATACTATTTTCTGTCGTTTTCAAGAAAAGCTTTGTATTAATCGTGCTGGGAAAATGATAGGCAGAAGATAACATCATCGTAAAAACTAAAGTTGGAGGAAGCAGGGGGAAAGAGCTACGTCGAAGGCCTCTGTCTGCTGCCTGTGGCTGCCTTGCTCACAGGGCTTAATAACAGTGTATAAATCAAAAGTCTCCTGTCAGCCACGCAGCCTTCATTAAAATAAAATGGGAAACTGGCCTCTTCGGATCCAATTTTAATAAAACCAGGTAATCAAATATGGGTTTAAAAAATAGGTCATCATTTCACATCCTCAGTGATCTCTCCAGCTGAGAGTGTGTTTTGTGTGCAAGTGTGCATGTCAGCTGCTGCAAGGAATGCATACACACACGTACACAAACACACGCACACGACTTAACCCACCGTGATACTAAAAACTTCTTTCTCCTTGCGTATTTATTGCATCATTTTAATTAATTTGAACAAATTTAGGCTCCGTTTGGAGAACTGGCATTCTTCTAGAAAAAAAATAATAATTAAAAGGCTGGTTTAAACACCAGAAAATAAAACAAAAATGCAATGAAATTTTTCTAAAATGTTAAAGTAACGTAATGGCTACAATAATGTAATTTTCTGGAAGCAAACTTATTGGGATTTTTTTCTTACATTAACTGCAGCACAAAAAAAAAAACAATTGTAGATGATCATTTTTTATAATTGGTGTATATAGTTACATGAAGCCTGAGTCAGTGGCTACTATGTTTTATTACTGTCTTGTTTAGCAGGTTGTATCCTAGAAATCAAAAGTTGTAAAAGAAGCTACAAGTGATTGTGCCTGTTTATACTCATTCAGATTAACTTTACAATAAATTAACAAGGCAAAAAAAGTAATTGCAGGACTGACCCTAGAGAAGGGTAACTACAGAATCTGCTTCTGTGCGTACAGATGTATTAGTAAGGGTAAAAGATGAGCTGTTAAAGAAGGCCTGGACAGTGTAAATGCAGCTGATGTATTTCACAATCTGATGGTGAAAAAGGATTGGTCATCTTTGCACATGGTGTGCATGGTGTGTAACAGGAAGAGGTCTGTGATCTAGGAAGCTATCAGTGCGGAGGGGAGCATTTTTGCTATTTCCAGAGATCTTTTTATGAAATTTCCTGTATTGAGAACTGGCTGAGCCTGCTCGATAGGCTACTGAGTGCTCTCTTCTAAGCATCGTGTTCTGTTCAGTTCGACAGTATGCTGGGTCTGTCTGAGTGACGTTGATAGAATGACTGCGGATTTCTGGCAGGATTGATGCTGTTGAAGTCCTGTCAGCACTTTTATTATCTGTCTGTGTGTCTTGTCTACACTGTATTTAATATGTGCCCAGTACCATGGCATCAGTCCCTATCCTGCAAAATCATTATTATTGTTGTTGTTTGAAAATGACAGGCATGAATTCAGCTTTTCTTCTATGAGATAAGGTTTTTCTACTTCGTATTTCTTTGCATGTTACTCATTCTTATTTACAGTAGATATGAAATATCTTCAAATTTGTATAAAACATGTGCAAAACATTTTGAATTTCAAGGTTTTTAAAGTACCTACTGTATATTCCCTCTAGGGGAAATTGTTTTTTCCTATAGGTGTGAAATCCCTTAAGTGGAAATTGTAAATATTAAAGCCTTAAATTTGGCAGAGCACCTTCTTTCAGTGTTATGAAAAGGCAATGAATCTGGTGATGTGTCGCGCATGGTTTTTAAATGATGAACAAAAAATAATTGTTTGGCAATTATTAAACGTTAAGCCTCATGTGAGTACGGAGACTGGAGAAAGACAGCATGCAGTGTGTGTGCAGAAGAGGGCACTATCAGATGCAGAAGTAAAACCACCTTTATATAATGTACACAGACATAAAACAGTAGGCTGCTTTCAATTTCCTGATGCAATTGAAAATACTTATGCTGTAAATTTACATGAAATTTATCATCTTGTTTTGTAAGGATATTTGCCAATTCACTATGATTTTTAATGCAAAAACAGTAAAAGAAGAACAGAAATGTTTACAGTGGGATGTTATAGCAGTTGTATGTGCAGACAGTCTGATTAAAATCCGCATTCTCTGTTACAGATGGTACAAATTAGTCAAAGTAGAAAGAAGTATTGCTGAGTGTTGTGTAATAACCTGGATTTGGAAAAGCTCTGAATCTGTTTCACTTCAACTGGGTATTTTCTGACGTTAACCACCTTATGCTGTATTTCCAGCTAAGACTTAAAAACCCAATTTAGTGGGACTGTTTCATTTTACAATTAATTGGGAACTACATGATCTGTCATCAGTACTTCAGAAATATTTTTCTTCTGAAGCTGCGAAAGATCACAGGTTATGCAGTGTTGTTTATTGGTCTGCTACTGCAATGTACCATTGGGATTCTATATCAGATTAATGAACTACCTATTACTGTATATGATGTACCGAGTGCTGTGAAGCAGATGGAGGTTCTGGATGACTGATATGATTGTGTGTTGAAGTTTTACAAAAATAATTTTGGCGGGACTTTTTAACATATTCCAAAGTTGTTGTTTTTTTCCTGTGTTGTGATTGTGATTAGCCAGTTGTAGATAGGTGAAACAGAATCTGAATCTTGCTTATAATGTGGTGGTGTAGATATTTTAATTCCACAGAGGTCATTAATGCAAGCTAAATATCGAAAGAAGAACCCTGGTATTTAAAGAGAAAAAGAGGTGACCGTGAAGACTAGCAGGTACAGCACATGCGTATAAATATTGTATTGTAATTGTAATAAATCCCCCTGACTTGGTTTTTCTGCAGAAATCTGATGAGCCTTCTCATTGACAGTCCCCTCAGCACAGCCCACATTCACTGTACTCAAGGTCTGGATGGACAGGAGACAATTTACACATTAACCAGTCTGTGCTGCATCGGAAAATACAAACGTGCACCAATAACTGGGTACAGTACCTGTATACTTACTCACCTCAAGGACTAATGTAAACAATTTCCTGGCAAGTGTTTCAAGAGATCAAGCAAGTATTATCACAGTTTGTCATAAAATGTGACATTTTATTCAGCGTTATTTTTAATAAGGTGTTTTTTGTTCAGAAAGCTAAGTGCTTTTTAACTGTTTAACTGCTCTCAGAACAGGAATGGGTTTCAAATCTGCCGCCACCTTCAGATTGACAGTCATGTTTAGGATCTGTGTCTAGATAGTTTTTTATCCTACTGTTTTACACTTTAGTGAGGAAACATTAATCAGCTCTAAAAAACCTGCTAGAAACTGTTCTAGTTTTAATGAGGTATCCTTGGATCAGATTTACAACTGAATGTATGTAATAATTGGCAGAGCGGTGGCTCTGTGGCTAAGGATCTGCGTCTGTGACTGGAAGGTTGCCGGTTCAAATCCCGTGGCTGGCAGAGGAATCCTACTCCGTTGGGCCCCTGAGCAAGGCCCTTAACCCCAGCTGCTCCAGGGGCGCCGTATAATGGCTGACCCTGTGCTCTGACCCCAAGCTTCTCTCCCTATCTGTGTGTCTGTGTCTCATGGAGAAAAGCTGGGGTATGCGAAAAGACGAATTCCTAATGCAAGAAATTGTATAGGGCTAATAAAGAATCATTATCATTATCATCATTATCGTAATGCATGTGCAAAGCTGACCATAGCATTGAATTAGGTGTAGGTTTTCATTATAAAAAAGGAACTTTGAAAAAAAAATATATATGCTATATATATGTGAAAATATATAATTATAATTTAAGAATTCAGATATATGTTCACTTCCGTTATGTGAAAATAAAACATATGTTTCCAATATAGCCGGGGTCCGCAGGTGTGAGACGGTGGACTTTAGAGTGTTGCTTCTCGGATGTGTTATTTCCAACAATCTTGTTCGTACTGTAGTGCCCCTTAAAAAACACCCTGGTTCTTATTCACGTTAACGAATATGTTTTGCATAAAATGTGCAACAGTGGTCTTGTTCGTAAAGTTGCAGATTCAAGCCTTTTTGAACTCGTGGCTCGACTGACGAGTCGAATCTTTACACGTCCCTTGGTGCGCGTGTTTATTTAAGAAGGAGACAGTGAGAAACGGATTTTTTTTAAAAGCACACCGCTAGGAAGTATTAAGACGTGCTCGTTAAAGCCTCTTGGTAAGAATATGCAATTGTTTGCTAGTGTTCGCTTTTTGAGACTACACCCGCAACTCTTCTGATTAGGGTATGTGATATTCGTGACAAATTTAGTTTTCCTGCTCACACAAACGCAACTCTCCCCACCCGGGCAAACAGAGGAACACAATTGCAGAACTCTTCCTCTCGCACCGGTAACAGAGCTCTTGAACTCGGCAGACGGGGTCACTGGAGGTCAAAGTCACCTTGCATGGTCACGTGATCACGCGATAAACTAGGCGCAGTATTTCAGGAGCGAACGTAGCTAAACTCTTTACTTCTTTCATATACTCTGTTTTGTGACGGTATAACGTAATAAGCATTGTAAGAAAACATTTTGCTTTGGATTTTATAGCAATACACACAGTTTACAGGATATGTTGTAAAACATCGGTCTTTAAATAGTTAAGGTGATCTTTACAACACACAGGCAGCAAATAGACAATTTAGCTCGTACCCTTAACATTTTAAAGACAATATCCATAAACATATGAGCCTTCTTAGATGTGAATAATACTAAGACATGACGCATGCCAACAAGTTAACCACCTATGACATAAACCTGTGGTTGTAATGTATGTAAAATCACAGTGATTGTAAGATCTTTGGTTTTTATTTTCTAAGCCACGTTTTCCTTTCCCTTCCCTCCCATGACACGCAGTTGCCAAACGCGATATATGGACTTTGTGTGCGACATAGGGTCAGCATATCCTGTCAGGGTATGTCCTATTGCAACATATGGAATCAATCTCACGACATGGGGGCAAGACAATTTGTTGGGGTATGCCATATCGCGGTATACGGGCTTCATGTCACGACATGGGCCTTTTTTTGTCATATCGCGATATATGGACATCATGTCGCGACATGGGGGGGCTGGCGTTTTGGCTGGGCATGTCATATCGCGATATACGGGCTTCATGTCGCGACATGGGCAGGGCCCTTTTTGTCATATTGCGATATATGGACATCATGTCACGACATGGGGTGTGTGGGCGTTTTGTCGGGGTATGTCATATCGCGATATATGGACTTAATGTCAAGACAGTGGCACCATGAAAGTGATGCGCTAATCGCAATGGGTATCACGATGTGACCGTGATACGCGCACTCCTATTGTGACATGCTATCGGAGACGTGAACGCGCTGTGGACGCCGTGACGTTCTTTATCTGCTATTTAGTTTTGATCTCAGTGCAACTTCTCTTAGATTGATCAGTAATTGGAAACCAGTGGATGTGTTACTGTATATCCAGCGTGCTCATACAGCACACACGGTTAACCGGGGCTACAGTATTTGGACCAAGAAGAACATCCATCACCTGTGTATCTACATGTTCTCGGAACTTCCACCGTGGCGCTGTACCCAATCAGAGTGTCGATTCTCACTCTTCACCCAATCGCGGCCCGAGCTGTTCGGGGGTTTAGCCAATCACGGGGCTGAGAGCTGTTCAAGCCAACAGCGCCAGGTGGATCGGCTTGTTCACTGTCAATGAGAATCTGTTTTTAAAATGCTTTACTTACTTGCAAAATAACTACATCGGCTTATTTTTTTTTAACGTCTTTATTGATTCAAAATGTCTCGTACTCTTCGAAATAAATACATTTTTTATTTGCAATATAACTGTCTCCGCTGCTTTCTGTAACGAACAATTTTAATTGTACCTTTAAGATAAGTAAAACACCTTCTGCTTTGTACTTCAAAAATGAATAGAAATGTAAAGTCTTTGATCATTATATTATTATGCTCATGCTTTCAGTTTTGTTTGTTATTGTTAAATTATATCGATCTCGAAGCTAATACCTAAAAATGTGAATATGGGCTCTCGTGTTGTACCAGCGGTAATTTGGAAACTGGTGTCTCTTCACAAATGAAAGGAGTACGCAAGCCATACATTTTCGAGAACGTGGTTAAAAATTAAAAGAAAACACTTAACCCAATGAACTAACATAGTAACTCCTCCCTAAATGTAAGTGTTTATTCGTGTAAAGGCTGCAAAGTCTGGGGACAACTGATCAGAACTGAAAGATCTGGTGGTCGTGACTTTGCTGTTTTGTACGTCACAGAGTTACGTCATAGCCAGGAAAAGAAGGTGCTATATTGAAACATATTGAAACATCCACCCCACCCGACCAGACTCAGAAAACAAATTGTTTTCATCACAATCAGGAGTTCAAGTACCGAGTTTGTTGGCGCCTGTAAACTTCCTTGTAGATAGTCACGTGATTACCCGAGAAAACAAGGCGCTATATATCGGAAACGAAAGCTGCACAAAAGCTATATACAGCAACACAAACCGGTCGTTTGTACTGTTCGACGGGCGGGTGGGCAACTTCATGGAGCAGGGCGAGCAAACGTCTGGGTCATTACATTGCAGACTGCAGAAGACTCGACCTCACCTGAGGATTTAACACATACCTTGTGTCTTCAGAGGGCAGGTGTGCCCTCACGCTGTATTCTATAATTGACTATATATATATGAATATGAAATATATATATAAATATATATAATTGAAAAACATAAGAAGGAAATTTAGCATTCATAGTAGCCTACAGCCTATACTGCCTGTCTTTGGGTTTTAGAGCAACAAAGGCTTACTGTGATATTCTACAGAGTTAATGAAGTGTGAGGTATATTTGCATTGTCTATATAATAAACTGAAGATTTACTCTGAGCATGAAAATATGATCATATTTGAATCTTTAAATGCACACATACTAGTATCAATAATATACAGAAATAGTGTACATAGTTTTTTATTTTTCAGATATTTGTCTGAATATGTTTCTGAGTCTTAGGTTACGAAACATGAACAGCTTGTTGTGAATTTTGGCTTCTGTGCCTCTATGTCCCTGTGAGAAGCATGTAAAAAAAAAAGACTTGAGAGCACCACGGTAATTATATTTTTGCTCAAACAATAGCCAGCTCTCGCGTCCTGGCTCAATTTCCCTTTCATACTCATGGATGGTTTCTTTTTTTCCCCCTGTGTTCCTACCTGATTTGGCTATTATTACTGCTTCCTGCTGCCAGTTAAGCTTGCCATGTTAATACTGCCTCCCTGCTGCTCGCTCTAAATATCTCTTCTCTCTATAAATCTTCATATCTGCTGTAGGGAAGGTGTTGGGTACAGACAACAATAACTACTGCGCTCTCTATCAAAGGGTTATCTGGATCCCACAGGCTTCCTGACAGCCACAAGTAAGAGGGAGTATGGCACTGGAGCTGTGGAACAGAGGCATACTGCGTTTCTGAGCTGTGCTGCTGCTTGATATGGAAACCTAGGCTTAGCTTGTGTTGCCAATATTTTCGTGTATTTTGTAGCAATGATGCTTTTGCCTTGCTTTTGCTTTTAAATGAGCATGTCTTCTGGCAGCATGTACATTTTAATTCAAATAAAAAAAACATTGGAAATGGAATCTGCACAAATGCAACAAAAAGAAAAAAAAACTAAAGTTTCCCCCACAAAAAAAGTGTTATTAAGTAGGGATATGAAAGTCTTCTTTACTGGGTATGAGAAAGATCTTTCTGAGCCTTACTGAACTGTTAGGTCTGTATAGAAGGGTTTAATGGTATGTTAAGATGGGCTGCAGGAATGAATTGCCAGCAGAGTTGTTGTAAGGTAAAAAGTGGAAATGAAAGTAAACCTTTGTTTATGTCACCTATCACAATGAAATATTTACTCTGCTCTGCCTCTCCTCTCTCTCACAAATGTGATAAAAGGTTGCTGGATCTCTTTCTTAACCCCTTCTGTGTTGGGCTGTATTAAGTGTAGCAGTGTCTACAGCAGCAGCAGCAGCAAGTAAATCACACCTCTTTGTAAAACCTTCTGTAATTTATGCTTAAAGAATGTGCTGTTCAAGGTGTAGGGAATCTTCTTAGTGCTATACAGGAATTGGATGAGTTCTCAACCGGTGGTTAATATGTCATTTTTGCTATTTTATTTGAGAAATATTCAAGGCATCACTTTGACTTTTTTCAGAGCCGTTGTGAAATAAGTCTTTTTTACAAAAATACTTCACTGCTTTGTTTATAAAGTTGAGTCGGCTGTCTTTCATGAGCTACACAGAAGTAGACCGTTTCAGGTTGTTTAACCTGGCCTTTGTTGCTTTTAATAATGCTTTACTGCACTGTACTGTACTCATAAAAAGAGTGACAAGACATTCGTTTGGTTAACTGCAGATTGTTGGGAAATGTGGGTTTAAGCTTGTTACCACACTGTCAAAAATGGCAAAGCACAGAAAAGTATGGTTAAGTATTATTTAGAAAAGGGGAAGGGGTTAATGACAAAGGGACAGACGTTAGACCACTTTCCCTGTAACACCACTAGAATGTAAGTTAATATATGGATCATATTGAAGTTAACAATTAGAAAGCAGCCAAATTAATGAAGGTACAGCAATAAATTGTAAAATTGATATTGTTTCCCAGATTAAAGGTTAGCAGGCTCTTCGTTTTGAAGACAAAACAAAGCAATGTCAACATACAAAAAAGTTAATATTATGAAGCTTCCTATGATGAATTTGGGAATTAAATTGATCCAGTATATGTGCTATGACTTTGCAAAATCTTTGGATGAGGTGCAAGGCTTTTAAAATGACATCTTCATTTTATGAAAAAATATACATTCAGTATATGCCTTTGCGTGTATTGTATTGATGTACAGTATACACAAGCACGAAATTTACAGTGTATATATATATCAGTCTTCTTTCTTTATTTGAACTGGGAAAATACAAAGCTTTTAATATTTTGCTTTAAGTAAAAAAAATATTTACTGTACAATTATATCTAAACTAGGGAAGATGACTGCACTATTGATATATGTTTGAAAATTAATCAATAATATTTTTGCTGCATGCCAGTTGTAATTACAGAATACAGCTTTAGGAGAGAATGAGAGCAGAAAAACTTATCAGGTTGGTTGTTTTGCTGGATGGCTTTTATGTGAATATCAGTATAGCATTGTTTTACTTTGTTTTCCTCACGATGGGGGAAACAATAGAAAATAAATACAAAATGCCAGCGATTGAAAGCTACAGAAAATCAGTGATTTTGTTGAACCTTCAATACTGCTCTATATTCGCTTCCTGCGGATCCTTTATAATGAACTGCAGTACTCCTGTGTTGTTTCTTTTATAGTGTACTGTTTTGAAAATCAGAACGGAGGAGGTTCATTAGGTGAGAAAAAAGAACCATTGTTTTAATAAAATCCCTGATGAAAATCAAAGACTTTGCTGCAGCAGGAGAGCAAGGGAGCCCTTCGGCACAGGTGTGCAAACCTCTCAAAAGCATGGCTATAAGGTTATAATAAGTCAATAAATTAGGACTTCCTAACATTCTGCCTACAGTATCTATAGCTGTATGAATAAAATTTCACAGACAGCATTCATGTTTTTTTCATGTGTCTTTAATATGTCATGAAATTGCTTAGATAATGTTTTATACTCGTAGGCACAGAATAGCTGAAACACGTATCTTTACCACTCACAAATCTCAAGGATTCTTCCTGTTCCTGAACGGGGGACAGAACCATGGCCTGATTCACTTGGCAGCATTTTGCCTCTGTCAGCCACCGTTGTGTCCTGTGGTGCTCTGCGGAGCTGTAGCGCCGAAGAGGGGGGTGGATGCTGGCAGGGGTGATCGTAAATATTAGGAACGGGGAGAGGGGAGACACAGGGGTTAAAATGGAAGGCTTGACTGGACTGGGGACCCAGTCATGTCATGTACCTCAGTCATTTCTCCTGTGCGCTTAGAACTCAGTCAGGGGTTTAATTGGAATTCAGACTTCAAAGAATACCTTGCTCGACCCCCCTTCTCAAGCTCACTCCTGGCCTGGACAGCTTGCCTCCTTATTGCACACATACAGTGAACTCCTCTTATTTCAATATCATATAGATAATCAATTCAACGGGTGACAATGTTTCTTCTACTCCAGCGTCATACCTACTGTAGGCTTTGGGGTTTTTTTGCGATGCAGGACAGAATTCCCCAACTGCACGGAATTTAGAGCTGTGTGCTGTTTTGCATACTGTGAGACAGACAAATTCACTCCACTGCCTTTTGTTTTGTTCATAGAGTAAAGCTGTGTATTTTTAAGCTATGCTTGTCATATTGTTATTTTAAGCTTAATTCCATTGTTTAATCTTTAGTAAAAACAGGCACACATAAAAATATATCACAAAGCTTAAAAATGAAATAAGGCCTGTTTTATGGCAAGTCTTGCCTGCTGTGCATGTAAAGCTGAAATAAAAAAAATCTATTGCGTTTCCGTAGCATTTCACAGTCATTAAGGCGTAAGTAGATAGTTGAAAGTCTATCAAATTAAACTTAGAATTTAAATAATTCAGATGTATCTATTGTTAATGTACTGTAGTTTCTACAACTGTTGCTATGTGACATTAAAAGCTGATAGTGCTGAATACTTATAGAAATGCCAAGAAGGTGCTCTGGTTTGTTCTGTGCAATGTTTTACAAAACAAAAGTCTGCATACTTTTGAAACTATCAGTTAATATACATTTTAATAACCTTCCCATTGGCAAACCAACAAAAATCTAGAAATATTATGTGCTGACAACAGCACTGAAGGTGGTCAATTAGATAAATAGATGGCTTACCAATTTATTTGTTCTCTGAAAACATCTGTAGTGGAGACCTCAAACATGGTGCTTAATGTTAGATCATATTATCTCATGTAAATGATATACACGCGACAGAAGAATTGGCTGCATGCTTTGTCAAAAAGGACTCAAATGACTTCATCAATGAGCGAATCACATTTTTGGGTGTATTTAATAAGCATATATACAATGCGTTGTGATAACCACCTACTGTAAAATGTACTAGGCCTTTGAATCATTACAAACTATAGAAATCATACTGTACTGTAGGTCACAAGTGAATAAAGCTGATTGGTCACATGATTCAACACTCGTACAGTATAGGACCTTTGCTTCTGGTCAAATGCACAGTGAGTATATACCATCATGAAACACATACCTGTATGCTTTGCTACTGTAGATCATAACCTTGTCAAAGACCTTTTACCTTTCCTAATGGTTATATACAAAATATTTTTTGAAATCCTTATAAAGGACTATATTATGGAACACATACAATAAACCATATATGCCATATTCAGAAATACTATTCAGTGTGGCCTCTGACCTCTCCTAAAAATTAAATGTGAAAATGTCATATAATGTCTTGTAGAGTGCCTATACAGTTACTCTGGAATCCATATAGTAACTCTTACAGTATATGCTCTGTCTGAAACAGACCCTGCTTGTGAACTTTGATCTCTGCTTCAGGTAAAATGCAAAAATGTCCTTCCAGGACTTCCAAATTACGTATCATTGAAATTGGGTCTAAATTTATTTTTCTATGAATATATACAGTATGCAGATGACAATACTAATTTTAAACATGTTTTAAGATTAATCATGCAAGAGAGGACATTTTTCAATACTGGCAATATTGTTTCTTAAATATAATTATAAGCATGAATAAGGAGACCTATTTTCAGACCTATAACAAATCCTTTTTTTCCATTATACATACTAAAGGTATTAATGACACCCAGGCTTTTTGATTTTACTGTATGAATAATGAAACAGCTGTATCATTTAATGTACAGTTAAAAGGTGAATTTCAAATAGCTGATCTCTGAAAAATGTTTTAATATCCTGTTCAAATTACTTCCATGATTGCATGTTAGTACATTAGTGGCAAGTAGGTATTCATATATACATCTACTTTCTTTAGCATAGGTCTGCACATATTGTACAGAGCCTAACAGAAGAGTCAGTGTTAGCTGTTTGCTTCAATCCAGAATGCACAAATTAAGCTGGTTGTTTCTGCATTAAGTGAAGAGACAGTAATTTTAAATGGGACTTGAAATAATTTTGTGTTTGTTGTTTTGTTATTTACAATGGTAAAAACATTTAAATAATTGTGTAATAATGTTCTGCAGTGGGGCAGCTATAATAAAATATATAATTGTTTTAATGGAAATAAGATTTCAAATTACTTTCTAAAAAAACTTCTCATCAGTGTTTGATGGTAACACTTAATAAGCCATTTCCTGATTGATAATCATTGTGGTTTTAATGACTTGGATGTAAATGGCCTATACAGAATGCTTAAATTCAAAAGAGGAAATTTTTGCTTACATCAACACCCTACAAGCTGTGTACAAGACATTTTAAGAGCTAAGAATCACTATTACAACATTTCTTCATAAGGTTTAAACTGTATAAATGCTGTTGTTTTACTGAAGAGTCTTCAATGCAAAAGAATACTTATTTTGCTGGATAAAGACGTTTGGCATGTAACATATGCATGAGGTACTCTGATTCACATTCTACCTGATTGATGTCATTGTGTCAGTGATTGATTTAATTGATCTTCATCACCCCCTATTCAAAGCCATCGGGTTGCTGAAGACGAAGTTACTGTTGCTGTAAGGGTCAAGAGTTACCACTGGCCTACATAACCGATAAAGCATTGACTCCTTTTATTTACCACAGTGTCATTCACTAGATTATAATGTTTAAGAAATATTGTTTGTTGAACTACATTAACTGAACGTTTATCTCCCAAGCAGTAATTGAATACTCATTCAACTTTGCAAGTAGTATATAAAATTTAAGAAAGGGAGTGGTAGAGTTCTTCTGTAGAGTTCCAAAATTAAGCATTTACTCATACACATAAGCACATATACTTGTGTGTTTGCTGTATGACTTTACTATGTCTAAAATGTGAGACTGTCTCCCCCCCATCACCACGTTGTCCTTTTGTTTTCAGTTTTTGAAGGTGAAAGGAAGATCAGGGGAGCCTCTGATAGATCAAGGCTTGACAGGATAAAAAGAAAGAAAAAATAAAGAGACAGAGTTCCTCAAATCACAGAAACATCTGCACTGCAGCACAGCAGGATGTTGACTTGAAGGGACTTGAGCATCTTTGCTTCCCAGGCATCCGTCTGCTCTCAGATGGGCTGCCTGCGCAGGCTCTCCTGCACCTCAAACACCCCATGCTGCTCACAGTCTGCCCTGCTGCAGGAGCTCTCTGGGAACACGGAAGGAGGAATGCAGATCCATAGCACTTGCTCCTGAATCTGAAGGCATCAAAACCCAAGAAAAACACTGGTGATTTGCATATGGCTGTTACTATCGCCTCTAAAATGATTTTTTGTTATGTAATCGGACGGTTTACTAACTATAGTATTAAAATGCTTTAACGGCTAAACATTTTAATACTGTTGTTGAAAACCGTTAAAAACTGCAAAACAGTAACTAACTGCATTCTTACAGAATTGTCCCAGAATAAATCTGTGGCATAAATCCTTGTTTATTTTCATAGTCTCTACTGTATCATTGTGCATTCAAAATAACATTCGGCTACTGCAATATTTAAACTTTTAATGATTTTTCATTAAGGAAATTAGGAAATTGTTCCCAGGATTGTATATATTAACGGTCCTCATTGCTTGGAAACACTCTTGATAATATTTCTAATTTTTACTATTGTGGTACCCACTGTTTTCCTCATATGAGCCAAGCGTAGTGATTCAATACAAAGATAGGAAACTTGCTCACTTGTTAGCGACAAAACTCCACAAAAAGATTTTTTCTTAAAGCATGTTTTGATTTGTTGCTGCGATATCACTCCCTTTCCTGCAACCGTGGGAGGGATAGCTACTGGACGCTCCATTTTAATTTTAATTACAAAGCAGATTCTGCTATAGATGTAACACTGTTCTGATTTTGGTGACCCCAGGCTTACACAAAAAACATTGTGATATAATGCAGTAAGTGTTTTTGTGTTTTTTCTCCAGTAATTAGGAAATACGTTTGCTGTTTTTATGTAAAACATAGGAATACAGTGTTTTTTTGTAGTATATACTCAACAAACTGGGAGTCATCTTCACTCACAGCAATGGACACTGTGGCTCCTCTGCCCCACCCATCACTCTCTAGGCTAAGTGGAGATGTAGTGGAGTTTCGGTGCCAATTAGAGGAAAAGCACATTCCTCCCTGATGTCACGGCAAAGCAGTGGGCACTCTGGGAGTCACAGGGGTCACTGTTGTGTTGGGAGCTGAGAGAGCCCCAGACGACTGATCCCAGCTCCCAGCTCCACTCCCAGCAGCACTGAGCTTGTTGTGCACCACTGCTTAGGACATCTTGGTCAGAGTCGGCCCGGGGCGTGACCCAGGCTTGAACTCACGGTGTCTGGCTCACAGAGCTCGACGTCGGCGTGGAGCAAACACTCTTCCTGATTGAGCCCGCTGGGACCTCACCCGATCACCTGCTTTAACCTGTCCCTGGTTGTGTTTGGGCTCGCAGTGGTACTGTGAAAGGCCCGTGCTGCTGGCAGCACCGTGAGCCTTGAAAACTGCATTTCTAAAGAGCCACAAAAGCTGAAAAATTAACAGATCAAATTCTAGTTGTCATGATTTAAAGGAAGCGGGTTTTATAGAATATGAAGCATATACAGTACGTGGCTGCACTGTTTAAAAGAACATAATTGTTGGACTGTTACATAGTGTTACATAGATCTTTAAAATTCATTCTTATTATTTCCTTTTGGAAACAATTGGAAGCTTAAAACAATTTTGTTTTGGCCAGAGAAGCAGAGAAGCACTATTGTTATTTGAGTAGTAAGGAGATGATCCATCTATGTTTTCAGTCCACTTGACAGGCACTTGTTTAGAGATGATCGGAAATGAAAATAGCAATACACTGCAGCTCCTAAGGACCACAGTTAACCATTTCATTCTTAAACGAACCAATTAACTTACTAAATTGATCAAAACTTGGTGCTCCAGGGCTTTACAGATTGATGATTTAAGGGTAATCTGTACAAGCAACTCCAGTGTAGCTTTGGCTTTGTGTTTTGGATCACCTTCCTGTTGATATTTAATTTTTTTGTCCCAGGTTTAGGTCTGAAGCAGGTTGTTTGGGGGGATTGCTAGCACTTTGCTCTCATTAGACTGGACAAGCTTCTTAGTCCCTGCTGATGAGAAGCAAAACTATAACATAATGCTACCACATCTGTGCTTGAGAGTATGGATAGTGTTGATCGAGTGATGCACTATATTGGGTTTGCATCAGATGTGACACTTTGCTTTTAGGCCAAAATGTTCTTATTGTGTCTTGTCTAACCTCTAACCACATGCTTGCAATATCACATGAGCTGATATTATATTAGTTGATCAGTTGATCACATTAGTTGCTTTGTTGCAGACCCAGGTGGGATTTGAGATATATTTTTCAGTTCTACACAAGCCCCCTTTGAGAAGTTAATACTTAATCATGACGTCTCCATTTTTCTTTGATATTAATTATCTGTTTCTTCCTTTCCTTTTTTGTTTTAGCTTTGTGTGGAGGATGTTGTATACAGTATATAACAAATATCAATTACTTGTTCAAAGCATCATGAATTCAAGGTTAGAACCTGTGAAAATGGTGAAAGGGTCTGAATACGTTTGCAAGGTGAGAGCCAGCCACCTCTGGTCGATACTCTGGTGTTATAAAATTCCTCGGCTGCTTTTCCATTTCATATACCATGGTGTCAGAAATCATTTAGACCAGCTGCTTTATAAAAAAAAAATATTCACAAAGGTGAGTTACTTTAGAATTTTAATTAATCTGTAATGGTACAGGTAATGGAATGGAATGGGGCCGGTCAGTACCATTTCAAAATTAGATGAATGAGACATCAGCTGTTGTCTTAATTTCTCTCATTTTGTTTAGATATTTACCTATGAAGAATATTTTTCAAACATCAAGACAATCATTCAGATTGGTGTGACGGACTTGAGGGCTCATAGACTTCATAATTTGCTAGGTTTACAAGGATGATATGAACAAAAGTGTTATTTTCTGATTGTTTCAGCCCGTGTTTCATCTCTTTCTGAGACAACCTGTAATTTAATGCAAAGGTTAGGCTCTTCACAAAAAAAGAAGGAAAAAGATTCAAAGCATGGGAGCTGCGATCTGTTACAGAACTGCCTCCAGTCGGTCATAAAAACAGATACAGACTACAGTTAAACACACACATGCTGTAGCAATCTCCCCCAATCTCTGCTGATAACAAAATGTAGTCCACCGAGCAGATCGGGGAGATGTGAACATCATTTCACCCTTACACTGGGATCACAGACAGCGACTGATTTTGACTGTAGAACACAGATAATGTGGACTCTCTATCACCACTTAAAAAATCTTCTCGTTCTTCTTTTCCTGTTTTACGTCACATTCTGTTAGAAGCTCTCATAAACCTGATTACATTCTTTAAAATGTCTGCGAGGCATGTGTAAGGAGGACTCTCTGAACCATATTTCCACTCGTGTCACTGCTGCGTTTGAGCACCCTGAACGATTTGCATGGGCTCTGCCTGCGCATGAGCAGCTACATACGTGTCGATAGGACAACTGCCTATTTTGAAACCTGAAATCTGAGTTCGAAAAATGAGCAGAGGGTATCAGTGAAGTAACGCCTGCTGATTTCTTTTAAAATTACACTCCGCCCGACGTGAAATCCGTTCTAAATCTTTGCCTTGCTGTGTTTTCCCTTTGGGCGACAATTTGTGGCAATACAGTTGTTGATACAGGCTTGGGTTATTGGGGCTTCAGGTTTGCTGTTACATGGCTCTAACCACACAGCAGAGAGTTCCATGGCTCTCCGACACTGGAGAATAGCTGCTGAGTGGCCTGCTCTGCCTGTTGTGTAAATACAGAGCATACACAGTATAGCACCTGGACCATGTGCGGTAGTATTGGACACACTGGTGATGCTACAGGAGACTCTTTCAGTCACCTCTGACTGAGCAGTAGTATGTTTTAAAGAGAATAGAAATTACATATTATAACAGCAATTCAAAGGCTTAGAAGTTTTACTAAATAGACATCAAATTAAGGCTGTGATTATTTTTAATTGCAAAGCTGTTTGCCTTGAATAGGCTTAAAAATTTGATTGTTAAGCAAAACCTACAATAAAATGGGATCAGCACATGCTAAAATATTAAAACAAAAAATCCTTTTCATGGTACCTCTAATGCCAAAAGAAACAATTATCTTAATCATATATTTTAGTTGTTTTTTTTGATGCAGCATATTGTTCAGAGAGAATTTCAACACAATACACATTGGAATGAAAGCTCCTTAGAAAACAAAACAGAAAAACAGCACACACAAAAAAGAATTGCGCACTTAGTCATACCTTTATAGTGTGTGCTGATTATTGCTGTGGCCATAATTGAATGAACTCAAGATTGAGGTTAGTATTGTGCATTGGACGTACAGCATTTCATTGACTCTTGAAGACAAAGGTCATATTTCAGCATCATTCAAAAGGATTTTTTATTTTACTTAAAACATCTTTTATTGTTGCTGTATTGACTGTGTTGATATTACTACAGTACCTTTGCTAGAGAGTCCAAAGGAAGCTTCTGTGTTTTGCTCTGCCAACTTCAAGGTGAACACATTTTTCCTTGGCCTCTGTACTAGCACTGCATTATGCAATGTTAAAGCCATCTTTCTCATTCTTTCAAATGCAGCTCAGCCACTCACTGTTTCCAATGGGTCTATAACTTCAAAGATTACATGTCTCAAGCAGCTAGCCATCTTCATGGCAAATCTTCTGTTATTAATTTCACACTACATGGGATCCCTTTAAAATCATTTAAACTTATGCTTATCTTCTTGATCTGGGTGACACTAGAGTGCTGCAAGGAGACACAAGAGGCCTCAGAGATTAATCCCATATTGTTGCTCAGTTTTGGTAAAAAGCACTTTGCTTTGTTCTAAATTTTAGGATGAAAATTGCAGCTAGTTTCAATGTGTAGAGCTCTGAACCCACAAACACATAGTGACTTGAAGAATGTGGTCTCCACTCAGCAGGATAAAGAGTACCATAAAACCTTAATTAGGTGCATTATAAATTGGATGTTAATTATGTGTTGTGAAGCCAGAGAACTGTGTAAACACTCAGTATGTGGTCGTTCCTGCATTCTCTCTATTTCTGGATGTTTGAGTGAGGGCAGTGGAATCTGTATTTTGATAGAAAACAAAACTGCATCATGCATCCAAAGCTGCTACAAATCTTTTTAACAAAGAATAAAAAGGACAAAAACATGTGGTCTGTGTGTTTCTGATACTTTACCACACACAGGATGAATCTTTTAGTAACATAAAATTCTCATGTGGGAACACTAAAATTCAAACAGTGAAGGATAAAATATCAAACATATGGGGCTGCTGAGGTTTTATTTTGAGCAGAAATTACACGTCTGGTTTGTCACGGTCTTTACACCAACGAGCAACCCGCATCTTGCTTGGAGAAATGAAAACCAAACTGTTAATACTAATATCAGGGAGACAAAGATGTTCACAGGGAGATTTCAGGGACAGGATGTTGCTGGAGGCCAATGACACGATTCTGTAAAACCAACGATTAGGCTGTTTTGCCCCTGAACTGTACCTCAGAGTAAAAACAGCTGATATGGTCCCTTCTTTTTGTTCTCCTTCTTGCGTGAGGTGAAACCTTTTTATTTGTTCTGTGCTCTTTAAAATTCAGTATCACAAAATTTCCATGTGTGGTTTACGGAGGGGAAATTAAAAAAAAACCCTGAACCTCTATCCCAGATGGAACTATGGTAAAAAACCCCAGTTGCTTCTAGGGAGACAGTCTTCACTGTTTTCATAATTTTTGACAGTTTCTGGATGTATAAGAAAGTGTAATATCTTTTAAACTTTGAACAGGGAACTACTAATTACAAAATGAGATGTCGCAGATTTTAAAGACTTAAATGTCTTATATAGAATATTATAAAGACTTTGGTATTCCAAAACTAATTTTTTTGTCTATGTGTGTCATGACCCCAAAATAAACTAGGTTTCCTGAAAAAAATATAAAATGAAATGCACTGATTCATTCTTTTGTAATTATTTAGTGTGAGATTAACGTGTCTTCTCTATGTCACCAAAACGTCCACAAAGTGTTATTTGTAATAATGCTGATGTGATAACTGCCATTTATTTTTGTGAATGACTGGCTGGAAAAAACAACAGGTTTGGTATACTTCCTCACAAGCATCAAGGTTTGCTAGAAGGTGCTGGCTGACTTTTTTTTTCCCCATGTTAAAACGCCCAGGCAATTTTCTTCTGATACATTGTTTTCAAATGATAGATTGACTCAGTCAACTCGATGAGGCATCAAGATTCCACCTTTTCCAATAGACGGGAAGAGTTGTTTTAAATAAGCGCTGAATGCTTCAGGTGCTGAAAGCAGGTCTTTCCTTGGCACACCACACAAGGCATTGAGACACTGCCAGGTGTCTGTCTCCACCTGGTCTGTGCTATTGCACCTCTTTGCTAGTGAGCTTGATTCTTTTCCTCCAAACGGCAATATCTGTAGTCACCCCGACTAAAAACAAGCAAGGGAAAAAGTGAAAGATGTTGCTCTGTAACTAATTTAGCTCCATCTTGTTAATTCTTTGCCTGCCATCAATGACTTTTGAAGAACTGCTGGTTTTGATTTTTTCTCTTCTGTTTATTACAAAACCTTGTGCCGCTTAGGATAAATGACAAAAAGCTGCACAGTAACCGTCATCCTTTAAATTCCTTATTGGTATGCAGTATTGGTGAGAAGTCACAAAAAATAACTTCCTAACTTCCTCTGTCTGCGGTGTATCCTGACAGGAGATAGATTGGACGATACACAGCAGTTAGATATTACTGTGTTTTCTGATTTAAATGTATTTTTAGAAAAGATTTGCAAGAATTTGATTCTGATGCATACAATGCTAGGACTGGTTATATCATAGCTGTAATAACAACTGTCTGAGAGGTAGTTCTTGTGTGGAAAAAACACACCACTTAATAATTCAACAAAATATTTTGATTTATTATATAATAGCATATTAGCTAGGTACCAGTAAGTCAGTCTTGCATTACTACCAGTTATTAATTGTTAATTCCTATGCGGTTTAATGTTTGATTTCTGTTATTACTGTCGGTAGAGGTTTGTGACCCCATCGGCTTAGACATATATGAATGAATAATTTCTCTGAAAGAGATCAACAGCTTTACAGATGTGACCAAATGGAGGCAGCATTCTCCACAGAGCAACTTCACAGCAACACGACCGAGCACAATTATTAAAAATGCCGTGCGGCTTTTATTCTCCTTGTTTCCCTGCAAATATTCACCATTTATATACTGTATTTCTGCTAACACCTCAAATGCAAATTATTCAGTACTGGACAAAAAAAGGGTGTCTGTGATTTCCCTTTTCAATGGGATTTGGACATTTGAGGTTTATTGCATATTAGTTTCATTTAAACAAGTAAATGTTCAAAAATTAATCAAAAAATATTTAGACAGTATAATGAGGAAATCATTACCTTTCTTAAAAATGCATGCTGCAAATTTCAGTACTGTCCTATTCATTAAAGTTCCACACTATATTACGAAATGGTTTAACGCTACAGAAAACTGGCTGTGTTGCTAGTTTTATAACATCAAACTCCATCAATGAAACAATGCGAGTTTTGTGATAGATTTGTATGAAGGTTGAGTTTTAGAGTGCACATTTTGTTGCACTGCCTTCTGTCCCATATATTGTGATGTGGCAGCACAGCACAATTTATTTGAATTTTATTGACATTGTTTGGCAAGGCCTAAAGGAGAATTTAATCTGGAATGGTGATGAAGGAAGACGCATTGCTGCCTCGTGTTTCCGAACTGTATTGAAAAAATAAAGCAAATGCCGCCTCACATTACATCTGTCATTGGCCCATGTGATCTTGTTTGGGTGAGCAGCAGTAAAGTAGTAACAACTGTTTTCAGTAAATTTTGTGATCAATGTTCCATAAAAAGTGACCTTATGAGTAGAAAATCAATTGCTACGTGCACTGAAAGGTATGTACAGTGCACACATAAATACACTTGTCCTAAGAAGGTATTTACTACAGAGAGGAGCATCACCGAAGAGGAAATGGCCACAGAACTGCGTTTGTGTGTGAAAATTCAGAATTGTGTTTTCTTTTGGCGGAGTGTTGTCAAATTAGATCAACATAAACATAGCTTTCTTGATGTGAAGGCTTTTTTTGCATTTTAAGTAGGATCCAATAAGAACGCTGAGAATCATTTGTGATGTTTTACTAAAACTCCATTTTTGTTTTGCGATGCATAATTGTATTCAGTTCTTGTTCTAAGTCCAGTAAATTTAACCAGAAGCAGTCAAAATTACTGAATGCATCCCTCTGTGATTAGAAATCCTCTGCTTTTGGACTTGCTTTCCTCTTGCCTTTCATGCTTTCGACAGTTTTCAATGTGATAGAATGTCAAAAAGGAAAGACTGAGAGCCGGAATATACTGTCAGAGAATTAAAGGAATGACGCATGACGTGGTTGATTATTTTTCTGGTTTGCAATACTGGAGGTCAAGTAGCAGTAAGCAGGTACTGTGCTGGCTGTAGCATTGGCCGCGCAGTGGGTTTACAGAAGCTGTTTTATTGTCCTCGCTGTAAGCAGAATTTGAACTTAATATTCCATGAAATAAGGCAACCCATCAAGCCATTGTAATCGCGTCAGGTTAATAGAAGAAGTAAAATTGTCTTTACTCTCCCTCTCCCTCCCTTTCTTTCTCTCTCTCTCACATTAGAATTCGGCAGTATTATTAGAGATTTTTATATATTTTTCCTTTTTTTTTTACAGACAGACTGTTAAAATGCAGTCTGAGTGGCTGACGTAGGTCCTTTTCAGATGGCGATGACAGCTTTTCAAATCTTAATAGGCTGTTCATTTCTGAGTAGGCTTCGGCAGCGTCTCTCTCGCCCTTCCTTCCCTGCCTCCTGGTTGCTCTGTGCTTCTTGCACAGACACGCTCACGTGCCCTTTCAGTGTGACAGAGAAGCAAACATTCCGAGGAGCCATGTTTCACCTGTAGCCTCCCCCTTGTTACGTAGTCGTCTCCAGACTGGCGTCTGTAAGCCAACAATTAGAATTTACATTCCACTAACATGGTGGGGGAGTGCGGGACTGTGCTGGGTTTGCCAAAGTGTGGTACTATGGTGTATTACAAAGGCACACAGTACACGTTGGCTTCCACATCACTGAACACATGAGGCAGGGCTGGGCAGTGCTTTGTAATATAGAATGAGCGTAAGCAAAATCTTTGCAGGAAAAACGGGGAAAGAAAATAAATCGGAGGGAATCAACACTTCAGTTTCCTTGTCTTCCTTCACAATTGCAAAGGCTATTGGAAGGAGAAAGGATTAATAACTAGTGTTCATGGCATTGCCCGGCAGTGATGGTGTACTGTACATCTGCCAGATAGTTCTTCCAGGCGTGTGTGTACAGTAGCTGAGAGTGCAGCCACCATAGGTTTGAGTGGCATTACAAGTATGATGTGCTACATTCCCTCATCCTCAGCCTGAAGAACAATGTGTTTTTGACAATTTACAATTGCACTACTGCTGTGGAGTATTAGAATCTTATTTGTCTCTAAAAAAATACAAACTGATCATTAAAATATTAAAACCACTTGCATTGCCGAACAACAATATCTCTCAATCGTTCAAGTATAAGCCATTAATAATATTAAGCGATTGATAAGCGATTTTCTAGCAAAAGCAATTTTTCCAAACAAAAAAAAATATTAATCAAGGTGGTGACATACTTCATGCGGGCATGTAATAGATGAAGTTATAGGCATGTACATGTGCATGCGAAAGCCTTGTTTTCTATTTCAAAACAAGCTTCCTAAACAAAAAAATACATTATTGGAAGATATGAATAGGTGTAACAAATACAAAACCTGTAAATGTCATTTTCAAAGTTTAAGTAGCGCAAAAATACTAAGCTGATGTCTTTCGTAGATTGATTGCTTGGCTTCTTTCTAACAACACTACAATTAAAGAGAATAAGGTTGGTTTTGTATGCCAAGAATAATTGAATGGTAAGACAGCAATAAGATTTGCAGAACACTTACTGTTTGTATACATAAGGATACATTGTTGAATTGTTTAATTTAATAAATGTGGTGAGTTTAACCAAGGTATAAAATGTTTGGGGAAGGCATTTTTAGTTTTTAAGGCATAATGTAGTGTTTTTTTCTGTTGAAGCTTTGCTGTCAAATGTAATTATTAAAAACACTATGGTTAAAAAAATTAAAAAGTCTTCCCTGGAATTAGCATCTGCTTGGTCTACCAAAAAGAAGGTGTATTTACTCCTGTTGAGGTAAATAAATTAATTTTTGTAATGTTTCACAGACTTTATGAAGCATGACACAGTCATTGTGACGTTTTCGTGACAAGCTCTTTCAGTCTCGTGTTGCATTTTGAACTTGTACTTTTATTGCACTACCTGAATGCTCTTCATGTGCAACTAAAAATCTGTTTTTGCTTACTAATATCCTTGCTTTCAAATTGTCTGTTTCTTTAAATGATGTTATTTGTTGTTTGTGCTATTTAAGTGTGACATCCTTGCCATAAACCTAGACATATTACTCTTTGCTGCCTAGTTTTAAGGTCTTGATTTCCTGTAAAATAACAATGAAGACACATGGAGGTTTAATTAAGTGGTTCAGACAAATGTAATTTTTTACAGATGTGTAGAATTACCCAGGCTGAATTAAAGATGGAGTAAAAGGAAAATAAATTTAGTGGTTTCGAATTGGAGAATGTTTTAAGAGGAAATTATGACTCTAGTGCTATTGAAGACTAATTTTGAAATAATTACGTGTCGTTTTCATGACAGTTTGGAATAATTTGGTAATTGCCTCCGTGTTCCATAATTTTGTGAAATGATTGTCATTATGTGTATAATAATATTTCTAGTGGTTAGATGGCATTGTGGAATTTGCAACATCATGAAAATCATCTAGGAAAAAACTAACAACCCACTCGGTGTGTGTCAGTTCGATGTTGATGTTTAACTCTAGGATACAGATATGAAATACTATACTTATTCAAAAATGCACTTAGGGTGTCCCAGACCCAGAGTAGTATCCTGGGATTAAAATGCCTTATTTTTTAGTGGAATATGTAAGCCATGATTGCAGACATTCCTGACTACTGAACAGCTCAAATCCAACATCTTCCTCTTTGTAGACAGTCTTACTAAAATCAAGGTTATCACGGTCTAATGTCTGGAAAATGATCCTTTTTTTCATAGTGGAATTAAGAGGTTTAAACTGAAATTTAACAGTTATTAAGACTTGAGGTTATGGACCCCGTATTTCCAATTTCTCCATTCAAACAATTCTTTTTCTCAAAGCAATGTGATTCTGATTGTGGATGACGACATTCAGGCATTTTACCTTTGACACGGCCTGTAGTGGAGAAATCCGCTGGAGTCCTTTGTGTTGAGCAGAAGAGGAGTTTATTGTATATTTGGCCAAAGAGAAGCACCCTCCTTGCAATTAGGAAGATGGTTCTAACAAGAAAAGTTACAGCTGACCTTTTATACACTTACTTGATAAGGAATACAAAGAGCTTAAGTCTCAGAAAGAAAAAAAACTTCAATCTTAATTCATTTCTATTGGTTAAGCAAACTTCTACTTTAACTAGGAGATGTCTAAGTAATTGAGCTATATCAGTGTTTTCTAAAACCAAGTAGTTACAATTGGCCTTCTACACAAAAATAATTCTTTGGGATTCTTAAAACAAGCATTCTTTGTGTCTGCAGGCCCCTGGTCTTATCAGCAGCAGATACAATTAATGTTCGAGCTGGGGTATTGCTGAACATGCTGTACAGATAAATAATTTTTAACCCTTCAGGCAATTCAGTGCTTCCTCAAACTCACACAGTTAACCCCACTCCCTGTCACAATGTAGCCACACCTGAAGCAGCAGAGCTGCTAGAAAGGTTTCTGACATGAAAAGGATGTTTGGTCCACCTAGTTAATTTGGTTGCTGGAAATTAACCTGAAAATCTCCCAAAGGCATTTCTTGTAGGACACCAGGGAATGATCTTTGACAACATGTCTGGGTATCTTGTTGCAGCCTCCCACAACTCTTTTTGCAAAAGAGTGCATACTACTCTCAGTATTAAATGTGATTTCCTGTGATTTCCACTTGTGTCTTCTGGTTTGTGTTTCACTGTTAATTCAGAAGACAAACATTGGGTTGACTGAGTCACCTCCTTGTAATCTTCTCTGTTCAAGACCAAAAAGGTTCACTTCTTTTATCCAGCCAGTGTAGAATACTTAATTAAGCTTGGAAATTTAAACACATTCTTTCTCTATGAAAAAAGCAACATAAAACTTCCTCTCTGTATGTCTCCCAACCACCAAAAAGTTTTATATCTCATTCTGAAATGCAGACTAGCATCACAGTCACAGAGATCAACTCCATTGAAGAACTGTCCCACTTCAGATCAGTACTTTTCTCAAATCACAGACCTGAAATTCACTGCCACTCACTGCTGAGTCTAACACATTGAGATGCTCTTCCTGCTACTTTCATCCCAGCTGAAATCCACACCCTCTTACATTGCAGGTATCCACTTCTTTGTAGAGTGAGTTTCTAAGGCGTGTCCCAAGGAAATATGGTTCTTGATTTACTGACCTGTGCAAGGATTTACAATCAAACTTAGCATATGCTTTCATTTGTAGTTGCAAAAATAAATGTGTACATTTTTTTTCTTTCCTACCAGTCTGATGGAATGGTGTCACCCAGCAAGTGAGACAGAAGGGACGAGAGAAAAGAGAGAGAGAAAAGTGCAATTCTGATTTATAGCAGGGCCAGAGATCAGAGCCCTGAAGGTGCTAAGGTAGTGCTTCAAATAGAGATTGCCGGTGGCCTCCTGTGTGATTCGTGACCCAAGGTGAGGCACTTAGTGATTTATCTTTCCCACGATCCTCTCATCTTCCCTATACTCCACTCCAGCCTGCGGGCTGAAGAGAGGCATCTTTGTAGCTCAGAGAGACTAAAATGGTCTAATATTTAAAACACAGGGTGTGACAGTCCCTCCACAAAGAATAAAAAAATGGAAAACATACTTGACTGAAGTGAGGAAGTACTGTAGCAACTGCAAAATTGAGTATGAGTGTGCTACTGAGGCCTTTGAAAGCTTGATACAGCTATATGACACAGCTATTGTAATGCTCCTGCAAAAAGCTTATTTACTGAGAAGTTACAATTTTGACCTTTCATCTGTTTTGCTGGTGGAATATTGACTATCTAAATTTCATTTATTTACATTCAGAACAATGTGTTCGCCGGTCTCAGCAACTCAAGCCCTACCAGATAGACAGATTGTTTGTAGTAGAGGCCTTCCTGCCACGTGTGTTTCAGAACTATGAAAGAAGAACCAATTGTTGCTCTCCATTTCATCCCAGATAGCAATTTTCAGTGGCCCATATTGTTCTAAATTGAAATTTAACATTAGTCTTTAATGGGCCTGAACTCTGCTAATGATAACTAAAGTGTAGGACAGATCTTATGGCTCTAGAGATCACTCAGGCATTTTGAAGATTCGGTTTGAAAGAACAACATTGCTAACTAAACTAACTGTATAGTTTTCCATGTGACACAGCTGTCCTTGCCTTGGACTATTTATTGAAGAAATGTCCTCATCTGAGAAGGTTTGATGCCAAATTGAAACCGCCAGGTTCAGCTCTGTTATTGTCATCTGTCCAGATGACAGGTGCTCTGATTTACCATATTTCATCACATGGAAGTACAGATAAGGCTGGTTGTGTACAGGAATCCTCCAAGAATGGCCTTAGAGTGCTTTTCTGTGCAATTAAAACAGACAAATGTGACAGGAGCATTATGGGTTTTTTATTCCTAAACTTCCTTTTTTATCCATCAGCAAACCTTATTTAAATCATCAAGGAACTTCTCTCTTACTTCAAAGGCTTGCATTCAAAATCCTACAGTAGGTGCGGCAAAGTTGTTATCATGACAAGGAGGGTTAATTCTGCCTGTCGGACTCTGCTCTGTGTTTGGTGTGGATGCAGTCAGGAGAAATAAGGGATCTGTGTGAGTATGTTGAGCCTGAAAACCACAGACTGGCCATCAGGTGTGGTTAGTCAAAAGTGATAATTGGCTCCCAGTCTGGTTGTACCTTTTGAATACAGTGTCTCCCACTGTGGGTGTTAGTTGTAGCCACAAGGCAGGGCTGCAGTGCAGTGGGGCTGGCTTGATCTCTTGAGGCTCAAATCAGCACAGTACACAGGGGGCCGGCTGACCTCTGGCCTGTGACCTGGGGCCAAGCGTACACAGCCTCTGTAACAGCCTTCTGGACCCGCTGGCTATCTTCGTTGTACTTGACATTGGCGGTTCATTACATCTTGTGATCAAAAATGTGTTTAACAGCTATTAAGTGCACAAGGTTTTTATCTTGCTTCACGTCTGTTGTTTGGTTATTATGCCTATTTATCAAGAGGCAAGAGGGGAAACTTCTACACACTACACACTACACCCTTCTAAAGTCTTTGTGTCTCATAATGTATTTATAAAATATCTATGTTTAAGCTGACTACAAATAGTATGAGAAATTCACTCCATGGATTTAAATAAGGAAGAATCGGAGAGCGTCTTTGTTCTTGACCTGGTGAAGATTTGAAGAGGACCTGCGTAGTTCAGGACCCTGTGCAGACGGTGTAAGTGGAGAAGGACAACAGGGAAGAGACGTAGAGGATTAGGACGGGTTGACAGACAGTGGGGCGTGACGGCGGTGAACTGGTGCTCGGGGGGCATAGCGAAGGCAAACAAGTCCAAACAGTCCAAGGGGGAATCCGGGGCGCAGTCCAGGGTCCAGGAACCGGGAGATCCATCCGAGACGAGACAAACAAGGTTAAAATCCGGAACGGGATCCGGAACAGGAACAGGGAATAAAACCAGGGTAACGAGGCCAGGCGCGCCAAGCCCCAGACTCAGATGGTCAGGATGCCATGATGAAGCCGCTGCCATTGGGTCTCTCCTGGACCCGTTGGCAGGTGGGCTTCCGGGGGTCCATCTCCCAGTGCTGAGCCAGGAATAGTGACGATGTGGCAGACTAAACAGGGGGCAGGTGCACATAATCAGCTAAAATACGAAAGGGTCAGAGCGCCCTTAAGAGGAGGGATGACGATCGTGACACCTTGTGCTTTTTGTGAAAAAAAAAAAAAACTCACCACACACACAAAGCCCAGTACAGTTAGAACAGCCATAGCAGTGTGAGGAGATCCTGCCAATACTGATTTCGCAGAAGAGGTAGCCACATGTAATTTGCAGCTTATCCTGAATGTATCTCTCTGACCCTGACCCTGTGACCCTCGTCTTTGACAGTGAGTTGTGTCTCTGCCTTGCTCAACTGCAGTACTCACTTCATATATTAGTGTAGCTATAAAACTAGACTGCTCACATGCCACGTTCTCTGAGAACCAATCAGTGACACAGTACACAGTATTTTTATACTATTGTATTTTCAGCATTCAGGGCTCGTTGAAGGTGAATGAAGGAAGTTGTGTGTGATTGACTCAAGTATGGTAGTTGGTACTGTATTATTATGCCATCTCTTTTTCTGAATCAAGATACTGATGAGGCTTTCATAGATGTGTATTTGTAAAAGCTTTACATCTTTGTGACTTCACCTTAAAAGGAGGAAGATATTCCCAATGTCACAAAATAAAATAAAAAAAAAAATCAATATATTAATGTAGCTTTTAATTAGCATCCTGAACCACTGTCGACTTATCCGTAATGTTTTCTCACTAAAAATGTGGTGGTAACTTAAGGCAGTGGAAAGAGTTTGCTGAAAATGCCCCATAGTCTTTTTTTTAAAAGCCTGATGATTTCCTAGCAATGAAACTGTGACATGCTTTCTTTTAACACATCATACTACTGTATATAAGCTGCAGATACTCAGGTGCAGAGCAGTCTTATGATTTCAATTGGGAGAGCCCTGTCGGAGTCTGGGAATGAATAAGCAGATTTCGAAAGGAAAATGCAATTTAATCATCACATTTGAGCTCTTAGGGCTGGACAGCAAATTGCCGAGGCTCTGAAGTTTGGCAGATAGCACTGGACCTGTAGTGACAGAGGAAGGGAGAGAGGTCGAGGAGAGGTAAGGGTGGGGAATGTGGGAGAACAGAGACAGTGGTAGGATTTATTCTGTCACTTCAGCTTCCTGACCAGTGTAATTGGTTTAAGGGTCTCTCTCCCCATCTCCTTATTAACGTCAGCATTCTGGACCCTTGCACAGAATCAGCCTAATTGATATCCAGTAATGTATTTGTCAACATAAGTTTCAGAGGTCTATGAAATAACTGGCCCCTGCCGTCTAGCCTGCCAGTGGATGTGGGGGAGGAATTATGTAGCCAATTAACGTTTATCTGTGTATGTGTTTGTTTATTTGATTTCAAATAAATATAATGATCAATGTGCATTAACATTTGTAGAATATCTGTCCATTACAGCTGTGTATGTAGTGTGCACATGATAAATTATGCTGTCATTTCTGTAAGTCAATTAATTGTAAAACAGCAGACTGCTTCTTTAACCTGATTTGTGTATTTTTAACACAGGCGAAATTAGCACACAAAGACACGTACGGAACGTCCAGTGAGACTTGCTATGAAAGTCTGAGGCAAGACAGTTCCTGACAATATTCTCTCTCCTTGTGCTTGTGGGATTCCAGAGGCCCCTGTGTGCCTATTGGCCTCAAGCTAAAATCAGCCCCTTGGTGTGGATGGGACTCAAACCAGCAAATTCTCTGATTCGTGACTGGCCTAATATGTCAGCAGATGTGCTCTTTTAGCAAGATTAGTCTCTAAACTCCCAAGACAGGTGGAGTTTTTTGTATCAAGCAGGACTGCCACTTTGTCACAGTATATATATAAAAACAAGTTCCATCTACTTACTCAGCAGATCTAAACTGTATCAATTTTTAATACCACACCTGACAAGTTCACTGGAATATATCCATGGCCTTATGAGAACACAGAAGGCATTATCAAAAAGTTTGTGTTTGGAAACACCTAAGATGAAAAACACAGAGTCCCCAAATACTTGTCTACAGCAAAGCTGTCTCTGCGCCCTTTATAGACAGCAGCCTGGAAGGAAGCTGACATGCGTACATATTCATTGTTCTTGCCGAAAGTCATGTTTATCTGTCAAGGTCGTGATTAGGATGAACTGTGCTCAGGTACGTTATTGAACTCCCCCACCCCCCTTAAACTGCACATGGCATCAGAGAAACAACCAACAAAACCATTCAACAGTAAATCAATTGATTCCGTTTCTTTCTTCTGCTACTTATGTTAATATTTTCAGGCATTACAACAGCAGCTCATAATGAATTCTGTTAAATTAAAGATTTTATTGTTCTCCTGCCATCCCCTGTCTTTGATCAGCATGCCAATTACGAGGAGTAATTTTCCTTTTTTTAAAACAGGATCACACAAAAGGAAGTTTCTGCAGAGTGGAAAGAAGTGACATGCCAGTGACAGATTCTTTTCTAATTTTTTGTTTTATCATTACGATTATACACACGCTGCATTTTTATTATCCTTTTTTTTTTCTTTCTTTCCTAAAAAAATATGTTGACTCAATTGAAAATGTCACCCAGGAATATTTAACCTGAATGGAAGTGTGTTGACTCCGCTTATGAGAAATGACAGATAAGGACGCAATCTGTCTTCATCTTTGCAGATGTACACAGACAAGTGCGCGTCTCTCTAACTAGTGCATAAGTCTAAAAATAAGTAAATAAACTAACATGCGGGGGGGCGGCCTTTTTCATAAACAATATATGAGGTGCTTTTTGCAAGTCAAATCCTTGAAGAATCACTGCTGGATTGCCATTCTGTGCCTTTTAAGAAGGGAGCTTGCATGCGAGGGAAATGGGTAAGAAAAAGCAACAGCAAGGGTGTTATTAATAAACAGAAAACTGCACATTAAGGAGATAACAGGTGACATGAAAATTGCTCCCCTCACATGCCCCTGGTGGTGCAGAACCAACTCCCAGAAGTGGCCAAAAGATATCCGCTTGGCCAGCTCCACTTCCTGATGCATGCCAAATCACTATGTGCCTGTGTCACAGGCCACATGGTATATTGGAGTATTTCTGCATTATGGATCATTTTGAAAACTAAGTTTGCTATCAAGACCGAGGATAAAAATATAGCCTTTTCTATGCTTTATTCATTTATGTGTAGATTGTGCACACATGACTTGTTTTAGTATTGAGGATGGTCAGCAAAGTGCATTTAAATGCTTCGGAAATGCATCTCATTCCTGACCTCTGACATTTTGTCCTGGCCTTTCCTCAAGCAAGATTGCCAGTTGTGTTGAACTGTAAGAAAAAAAATGTGATGATTTCCTTTATTTTGCTCATATTTTTCTGTGGCTCTAATGTCCTCTGGGAGCTTAGGCTGAAACTGACAAACTCATTTCATGTCACCTGACCGACACACAGGACCACAGCCTCTGGAACTGCAAGGTGTGGCAGAAATGAATGCCTCTCGACACCTCAACAAGCTTTTGTGCCATGCTGGCTTAATGTTGTTCACCCTGTGGTTCCAGATATTGTGAAAAAGGCAACTGCCTTCCACACCCCTGTTTTGAGTAAATGGAGAAGAGTGTCTTGATAGGATGAAGATGTTTTTCCCTGACGCAGTCACACTGATGAATCAGTCAATAAGCTGTAAATACCCTCACTCAGCCTGCACGGCCTCTTTACTTGTCTTCGGACCTGCATCATTGTTATACTCCGATACAGAGGGCTCTCCCCCCTGTTTACCAGCTATTCTTTAATCTAGCTTGTCTGACACACGGTGAATGGCAGGTGTCCTGTGGGATCTGTGCACACCAGGGGAGAAGTACTGTTTGCTGTTCCCCGATTCATCTTTCAGCTCTGCGTCCTGAGTACATGTTCACTACTATTATTCTTGTTTAAAGAGCAACTGTCATCAAATTCTCCTTTTAATGGGGTGTTATTTTACAGAACCCTAGCCTGTTATTGATGCTTTCCTTTTAAAGAGAAATCTGAACTTTCCACTACGATCTCCATTTGTTTGTTTGTTTTTTTACTTTTGAATTAGAGTCCTGGGTGCATAATTGAAGCTGGAGATGTTTGTTGCTCATTTTTCTTTGTTTTAATCACCACTCTTAAAAAAAAGGCATTGAATATTCCTTAAATAGAGTTGAAAAACTATGACTCAGCCCCCATACATGTAGCTTTAACTAGCTGTTCAATCTTCTCTCCCTTAGTGCTTATGTTTGGGGCACACAGGTTCAACTTTATTAGCTCCAAGTTCAAATTCTGTCTTCTTTTCTACAGCCTTTGTTTCAGCTGTGAAACCAGGCAGCCTCCAAGTACTTCACTGCTAACCTCTTGACTAAACTGCCTTCCTTTCACTCAGAGATTAGACTGCACTGACTCCCCGTCTCTGAGCTCTTTCTGTAAAACTAAACTGCCTTTTAATCCCCCAAGCCCAACCAATATACATCATTGCCTACCTGTCCCTTAGCTCTACCTGTGAGATTACAGTGCCTTGCTTCTGCTCCTTATCTATTATTACACTCCGAACTCCACAATTCCAAAGCCCTTCCACACACACACTTCCCCGTGTGCACACACCTGGAATCTCATTGCACGTGGAAATCTAGGCCATTTGAACCAAGTGGCTGTGTGGCTGCATGAAGGCTCACAGGGGGAATTGAAGGTGAATTAAAAGTAAATTAGCTATCACAGCCATCATTCATCCACCTGTTTTTCTATATTTTTCTGATTATCCCGCCTGCCCCTCAGCCTCCCCACTGCCACCACCCCCCCATCCTCTCTGTGTCCAAGAGGCATTTAGACTAATTTCCAGCTCTCTGCCCCAACCCCTCAACACACATTCACAGCCAAGGTGAAAATCACTTTATTTTCTTTAAAAAAAAATCGCAAAAATATGTATACGCTGTTTTATGCATTTTCTGGGTTTGACGGATTTTTCTCTGAATAAATAATTTACACCCAGTACTTCCATCCATTTCACCTCCAAAGGTACTGTACGTTGCTTTCTGGACCCCTTAAATGGGACACAATTTCGATTCCTTCAGATCTTCTGACCAGACTTCCCTCAGATCAAAGCACCTCACAGTCTCTTCACTCAAACACTCCCGAACCGCTCCTGCCTGCCCCAGCTCTGTAGCTGTATGACCTGAGTTATGGTGTGCTAAACTCCCTTATACCTAATTTGCAACACCTAGGCCCCGCTGCCTTCCAGTTGTATTATGAAGACAAGGTTCTTTTGTCCTAATTCCCAGAGCTAATTAATGCCACTGGTACTGTTATGAATTCGTAAGTTTAAGAGCCGTATGTCAGTAATTTTGTGTGTGTGACATTAACCTGATGGGTCAGGCAGGTACCAGGGAGGGGGCTGCCCATTCCTGCTGCTGTCTGCCTGCGGTCTCCCATGGAAAACCTGATTCCTCTCCTTAATTCTCTGTGCATCCTTCCGAAAAGGGAGCAGAAAAGACAGGGAGGGAGGGGGAGAGAAGAAAACAGCGGCAGAGGCAGCCGGAGCCGTCTGTGAATTGGTTTCCATGCTCGCATTGACAGATCGGCAAAGCAGTTTGTTCTACCAAATTTAACAATGATATATCATTATCGCAACTTTGGGGGAAATCTATAAAATCAATGGGGCTGTAGGTTGAGAGGGATTAGTATTGCTTACACGCTGAGAGGGTGTCAAAGCGCGAGAGTATGGATTGAGTCACTGCCCGGATCAATGGCATTTGTGGACACTAAGCTCAATAACAAGCCTTTCTTGAACAAGGGAAAAAAAGAAAGAAATAGATGTAAAAAGCAAATTTGCCGGGAGAAGAGCTAATATCCTGTATGCGGCTCGCTGAGCTCAGGCTGCATCGCTGCTGGCAAGAGAGACGACGAGAGTGGGAGGTGGGGTGAGGGGGACAAAGAGATTCCTCAGCTCAATAATAAAAATTATTATTGTAGCTATTGTAATTATTATTACTGCATCATTGTTGTTAAAATCAATAAATCACAGACGTTTCATTTTTTTTTTTAGATACGAGAGAAAAAGAAGCCAGAAGGCTGTTCTAAATAACTACATACCAGGCATTATAAGTAATGTATTATAGGAAATGTAACTTACAGTGTGCTTTGTACAGTATGTGCATTTTTTTAAAATTTTGAATGGTGGAATTAAAGCATGCTACTGCTGAAATATTGTATAGATTTTCATTCTTTGTATTATTTTTTAAGCTAGTGTTCCAGTCACAGGATCTTGCGACTCCTATTGAGCACTGATTGAGAAACAAAGGCAAAATATTTCCCCTTTCAAAATAGTTCAGACTCCATTCATGAGTTTTGTCAAATACATAGCTTTTCAAATCCAGTTTTCAAAATTAGAAAGCGCTGAGATCCTTGAAAGATCATGAAAAAATATTATTGGCAAGTCTTAAAGATGAAGTTAGAATGCTGTATTTGAAAATAAAAAACAAACACATGATATTTCAGCTCTGAAAAAAAGTGTCAATGACATGCATGCGCTTTTCAAGACAAGCAAGTATATTTTTTCCCATGTTTTCAGTAGTTCAGATAAAACAATCAAATAGTGTAAATTAAATTGTGTTCAGTAAACAGTGACCTAAATCAAGCAATGTTAATCCTTTCATTGTTGTGGATCTAAGTGAAAATGGAATCCATATCGTGATTTACGTACTGTACATGTATTTACATACATGCAAACAACAAAAAAACATTTTAACTTTCATATCTGTCATCTTACATATATACAAGAAAAGCAAATTCTGGTTTTATATCTTAACATGTATCCATTATTTTTTGTCCTACATATAGTAGGAGTATAAGACTGTTACATGAAACATAGTTCAGTATATTTGAATATTTTTGTTCATATAAATTAAATAAGATAGTATCATATTGGATTTAAAAGTACACACAGAACAAGGAGGACTTTCAATGAAAGCAGGAATAATGTGCTGATAAGAAGGTGAATATGATGATAAAACATTATTTATAAGCACTTTTCAAAAACTTAAAAGCACTGTAAAACATTGCATGCAATGACATGCATACCAGGAGTAAATCAGATTAAATTGACTAAATAAAACTAAGAGTCCAACTAAATTATACATTAAATGCTTTAACAAAGATAGGTCTTCAAAGCAAGTTTTAAAAGCGTTCATACTTGTAGAACTTCTAATGGTTTTTTATCCTAACTCTACACATCTAAGTGTATGGATGAATTTGCAGTATTTTGAACAATCAATATGTTCTGAACATCATCCATACTCAAGTACGTACAAATCTTATTTCATGTAAAAGTAGAAGTGAATTATTAAAGTCACTTTTGCATATGTTGGAATACTTTACTAACCGCAGTAAATTCTAAGAAAGGAGAATCTCCACAACCCACTGGTAGGCTAGGACAATTACGGCAAGCTTATCAATGTGTGTAATTTATCATTATGATGGTAATGTTTGATCTTGCAGAAATGTATTTTGATTTCTGTGGAAACAGAATGCAGTGCTGATTAAGAACTGTCAGGAAGTAAGTTGTGAGACCAAGTGAAATGTCTTTACTGCACTGAAGCAAAATTCCATGGGGTTTGTGCTACAGTATAGTGGATAATGGGAGGTGAACGAGCGAAAGGGAGTGATTTTGAGGAAAAAAGGGAAAGGAAGATGAGAGATAGAGACTGAGTGAAGAGTGTGAAAAAAACGGGGAGAGAGTTATAATGAAAGCGCTAACTACTCTGAATGGGGGCAGTCTTTTAGTCTTTTTATCCCTCTTGTTTTGACAGAGATCAGAGATAGACAGAGAAGGAGAAAGAAAGAGGCATAATTAAACAGCTTAATGAGTTTGTAGGTCTTTTGTAAGAGGAGAGGGTTTTAAAAAAGAGGGAGGTATTTTTTCTAAAAAAAGGAGAAAATCTTCTCTTTCAAAGCTGTCAAAGAAGTTTCTAGCGGAGCAGTTATCACAGCATGTCAAATTGCTCCAGCTTGAGAAATAATTTGGATTTTTTTTTCCCCTAGACTGGCGAAACAAAAGGCACCCCCCTGGTCTAATTTGCCCCACTAGGGTCTCTCTGAGTGGGGGGTCTACATGGACAGAGAAGACCCTGTCTGTGTGTACGTGGATTAGAGGGGAGGGCCAAAGAGCCTGAAAGCAATTTTACTCAAAATGCTGCAATTGTCCCAGAGATTGAACAGTGCAGAGCAGCAATGCTCATTTTCCCCATGTTTCATTATCTCTTGTGTATTTACTTATCTTTGTCTCAAAAAGAAAAATCTAAGTGTTTAAAGGCCCCCTTTCATGCGAAGAAGGGTTTTCAGCCGCCATAGCCACACTGACATGGGTGTGTTAATGCAGGACAGTTACGTTATGAAGAGGATATGAATAGCAAATGAGTACTTAGATCAGTGATTTTGTAAAGCTGAATTTCACAGAGATCCAGTGAGTGTCCTTTCTTGTACGTAGTGCTGTTTAATTAAGAAATCATATTAGGACATATATGTATTCCATGGTTAACCAGTTATGTAGGCATAAAGGAAATGATTTCTCATGTTCTTCTTTACCATTGATTGTGTATTTTCTCATGAATCTCTTCACATATTCTCCACCTGTGTAATTAATTAAGGTTACAAGTGCTAATAATCCACAGTGTGCAGTGTGAACCATTATCTTACACGCTGTACGTAATCAGAAATCAGGACATTGCTAAAGGTTATACAGTATGTGAAGTTAAAATTGTACATTTATTAGGTGAGAATAGGGTGTCAAATATTAGAATAAATCGTATATACAATTCTCGAAACTGTTGGTAAATCACCACTTACTTTTACTAATACCAAAAAGGTAAATTATTCATTTTTGGGGATATAAAGATGTACAGAATAGAAAGCACAACAATGTGATCTCACGGGGTCAGTGATAATTCCGTTTACGATGATAATTACTTCATTTAATCTGTAACTAAATACATTAAAAATCCTCCATGATAATCTTGTAAATTGATACATTTGTGCCGTGCTTAGTGTTCCCCAGTTGTTTTCAGTGGCATCAGGTTTGCTGCTTTGGAAATGTTTGTCATCATCATTGAGCACTGTAGCTGCAAGGCAATTGCTCCAGAATTCACCACTGTGGTGGCTGTGTCTCTCAAAGTCTTCCTCAGCAGTGGTGTTTTTCAGGTAGCTATGGTAGTGAATCTTGCAGTCGAAAACCCAAAGTATTTTGCTCTGCCTTTTCCTTCCTGTGCTTTTTTTTTTTCTCCTCATCTGCTCCGGCGATGGTATAACAGTGTTGGAACCTGAGACAAGAACCTTTGTCCTCCCAGTAGCTCACAGCTTCCTAAAGGGACCAGCCCCCTTTATTAGAGGCAAGTCACTTTGATATCGTTGTGCTGGGAATAGACATCATCTGTACTGAGTGGACAGAATAGTGCACTCCATTTTACATTACCCTCTGGCACAGTGGCTCAGCACATTAGGCTGTGATCTAGTGTATTGTATTGAACTGAACACACCTTTGCTATAAACACAGCCTAACACTTCATGATTCTGGCCTACTTAAATGCAGCTACTATTGGTCTCAGGTTACCTGTCCTAAAGAAATTGATAAAATCTGTCAGGAGAGAAGTGTTATGAACACACTTGTGTGTGTAATTAATAGGAGGTCACAAACTGACATCTTAATTTGTTAAGGTCCTTGCTTTAGTGCCCAGTCCTTTTTTAATATTAGATATTCCTATTCTCATTGGTGTTTTGCCCAGATTGGCTCATATGACTTATGAGCTGTCCTTAAGGCAAACTAACCCAGTACTGGCTTACACTTACGTGATTTACAAGACTAGACATACTCGTCTTTCATAATGTCGGGGGAAAGATGTAATAAAAAGCGTTTCTTTACAAATTCCGGATTTTGTTTTTCCACAAAAAACTGCATGCGCAAAAATGATCTTTTCTTCCTGCTTTAACAAAAAAATAATCAATACCAAATTCTGTTACACAATAAATGTAAAGCTTGTGGAATTCTATAATGTATGTTAATGGAGTAGGAATAATATTAATAATTAAGGGTTAGTTATTTAATACTGAGTGGAATGATAATGGAAACCTTTTTGAGAATGAAGGATAACTGTTTTGTCCACACATTAGCACACAAGAACCAGAGAAGCTATGTTTCTTTCTGGTTTTGTACAATTAGAAAGATTCTTGTTTCTTAAATGTGCTTCTAAGCCTCGCTCACAGGGTTGAGCGTTAGGGGAAGCTGTTGGCAAATGTTGCCAATAAAATTTGTGGGCAGGAGCAACATTGCATGAAATGGACACACAGGAGTAAGGAGAGGCGAGGATCTAGAAATGATAGCTTAACATTTTATCATTCTGTTTAAAGTTTCTTTCTTTCTAGCAAATATTCAAGCCCCTGGCTGAATCTCTCCATCTCCCCATACAGACAGATATCAGCTACTGCTATAGTTCATCCTGCAGTGCACCTCTCTAGGAATGAAAGAGAGTCGTTCTTTATTAGAAGCCAGAAATGGGCATTCATATAATGTTTTAGATTTTCCTACAACAATAAATAATAAAAATAAGAGTTACCCAGCCTAAGCAAGCAAAATTCTGGAAATGGTGCAGTGGTTGGCTTTAGGCCCCTCTTGACTAAGGCTATAGATAGATTTCACTGTAAGATTTAATTTTTCTTTTCTTCAAACTTAATTACTGATATTTCTCTTTAATACGTGGCTGATTTGAGAGAGATAATTAGTTGGGATATTGAGGAGGGCCTCCAGGGGCCCTCGGCCTGCAGAACAGGCAGAGGCAGATGAGGGGAGACGCCATCTTTTCAAATTATACTGGGGGGAGAGTGCTCCCAGGCAGCTTATGCAGCTAAGGCCTTGTAATTAAATTGTAATTTAACCTGCCGACTCTGAAGCAAAAGGGGCTAGGCTCGGCTGGGGATGCGAGCCAACTGACAGGATTTACACTTAATGAAATAATAAAGAAACACTGAGATATTATTCTCAAGTAAGAGGGGCCGCCTGCATTTCGGCTCTTTATTTGTCCCTTTCTTTATCATTAGGGGACCCAGGGTGTAAGTGGTGTGTAGGGTGGAGCACCAGCTGAGGGCAGTGCATTTCATATACAGCACTGGATATATGCGTGTACACTATATCTATCAGTCTATCTACAGTCATTTCTCCCCTGATTAATTAAAAGTCTATTGTTGGTAGTATTATGGAATAATTAAGAGATTTCTCTCTTTAAACTGGATGCTGAGGATAGCACATACAGTGGCAAACTGCCCACCTCAAGGGAAAAGCAAGCATTTAAAAAAATGCCTCCTCAGTTATTTTCAAAATCCTACACAGGGCCCTGTTTGTAAAGCTTTAAAAATGGGCCTCTTGCAAGGTTTTTGTTTTAGAGCTGTTTACGATAACATTTGATCCCTGCTAACCATTGTGCCGAGGTTGGCAAAGCAAGGCAAAGCCCAGCACATTTTTAAAGTTCCACTTTTTTGTTTTGTTGATTAGAGATCCCTCATCTATCCATTCAGCTATCTGTCCGTCTACATACCTTCAGCCATTTCTGAGTACCCTTTGATCTCAATGTCTTTGAATAAAAATAGAGCCAAAGGTCTATGAGATTAGAATCATCAGAAGGGATTTTTGGTGCACAGCCCACCTTGTTATTGCGGCGTTAGTTATGGAGGATCTCTGAGTTTTATTGAATGTACCTGTTAGTTTCAAAGAAAGCACCTCCAGCAGTGTAACACATGCACAGCAGTAACTCGGACCAGAAACTGCTGGCACTGCTTGCGTCCGGAGTTCTCCAGACCAGCTATGGCTGGCCACACTCTCCGAACACTAGGCTTGTGAATTCAGGCAGCCTTGTGTCTCCGTCTTGCGCGTCTCTTACAGGAGATGGAATTGCCACTGGCTTCATTTCCCCCTCCGCTAACCCCCCTCTTCCACCCCCGCCCTGCCTCACTTCCTCTCCATCCTCACCTCACTTTTCTGACAGACCGGCCGAGTTAGCAGTCCCTACAAGCAAAGAAAGGTAAAATGACTAGACCGCAAATGACAGGTGTAGTTAAAATTGTGAAGCAGGGGAAGGCCCGAGGACAGATAAGCCCGTCTACCGTGTAGTAAACAGAAGAAGGAAGGCAAACAATTGTTTGGGGCTTCATGTTGATAACGAACAAAAAAAACTTTACTTTGTTCAGCTTGTTCTTATTCTTTTATTCAGCCTAGTAGTGGTTAGACCTATCCTTGAAGAGTTTAATTAGTAGATTGTTAATTATGCTCCATTAACAGTAAATGGAGGAAGAGTGTAATGTCTTCTGCTCATTAATTGTTAAAATTAATTGTTAAAATATTGGCTTGTTGACAGTGAATATATTTTGTTATGGATGTCTTACAGTGTGAAAGCATTTTGGTGTACAGTTTAGTGAAGATTTATTCTGTTGTGTTTTTTTATTAATAAATCTTTTTTTCTAAATTTTCCCTGAATTAATGCATTATGCATATGTATATTGTATACCTTTTGATATTGTATACCTTATGAATTTAATGAATTGTATTGAAGCCAATCTATGAATTGGCTTCATTACACTGCTCTCCTCCCCACTGAGAGCTGGTGTGTGGTGAGTGTTCTGGCGCACTATGGCTGCCGTCGCATCATCAAGGTGGGGCTGCACATTGGTGGTGGTGGAAGGGAGACCCCATTACCTGTAAAGCGCTTTGAGTGGAGTATCCAGAAAAGCGCTATATAAGTGTAAGCAATTAGTATTATTATTATTATTATTATTATTATTATTATTATTATTATTATTATTATTATTATTATTATTATAATGTAACGCACAGCTCTGTGTTGACAGTGCTCACTGGTCATCTTTACTTTTGAGTTTGGTTTTCAAATTTAATTGTCTGTGGTTGTGGGTTTACGTGGAAGTTATTTTATTTTCTTTCCGTCTCCTCTTTCCCTTTCTCATTTTAAATACCCCCTTTTTTCTCCTCTCATTTTCTGCCTCTTATTTGTCTCCCCTTCACTCCTTCTCCACCTCTTGTTTAAAGGAATCAGATTTGCTTGACATCTACTGGATGGAGAGGCTATGCCAGAATTACTTCTGCTGCACTGGCCTGGGTCACAGCAAGCCTTTTTTTTTACTCCTTCATTTATTTATTGTTTTAAAGTGAGGCTTTTTGACATTTTGTGTCTCCACTTGTCCTCAGGGAGCAGAGTGGACTGTGTGTGTTTGTGTGTGTGTGTGCGCGCGCGCGCGCTAGGTGGGATTGCTGCTTTGAATGCCTCATACGCATTCTAGCCTGTGGATGCAGGAGACCTGCTTTCTGCTCAGAGAGGCCGCACAAAAATGCATGCAGTTCTGAAAAGCGTCCTGTCCCCTCCCCTAGAGAAGATGGCTCCCTGTATTTGCACAAACACACAAACATGAAATACACACTCAAAACACACGCTCTGTCTCTGATCCAGAGTCCTAGAGGTAGTGTCTGTTACTAAAACAAAATGCCAAATAAATATTGGTTTGTGTCACTTGTAAATCTATGAATTTTTCTTCTTAATAATCAAAAGTGCAAGTACTGCAACAAATGATAAAAATAATAAGATAAAAGATGATATTACACAAACTGCTTGGGGCAGTGTGTTTAAGCAGATTTGGTTTGTGGCAAGGTTTGTGCATGTTCAGAATTTAGTCAGATTGAATTTATTTCCTCCTGCTAATTCCTACCCTAATATTTCAGCAAATATTTAATCATCAGCTTGCAGAAGAAGCTCTAAACCAAATTCTGACGTTCATATTCCAGTATAAGTGTTTTTTGGGTTGTTCCTTCTGCTTTTAAAGAGCAATATAATTTAGGGAGATGGCAAATTGCCATCATGTTAATGTCTGGGATACTCTGGGAATATGGGCTGTTGTCTTAATAACAGAGTAACTGAGTGCTCAGACATCTACCCAGTCTTCTGCGTTTGGACTGAAGACATCCTTAGAAGCTCAATTTAACCAGCTTCTTTGCTGACAGACCTTTTTGGTGTGGTTGTACATTTGTGCGTTAAAAACCAGAGTAATATTTAGACAAAATGATCAAAACATTTGAGGGAATTCAAACTGCTTCTCTTATATTGTCAAGGTTGCAGGTACTAGTCAGTCCTCTGCTGTCGACTCTTGTGTCTGGATAACAGAACAGAATTTGTGCTGATTTCTTAGCTGCACCTTCAGCGTCTTTAATGAATACCTTATAGCAGAGCAGCTGACATTAGAACAAGATGGCCAACTATTGCACTAACTCAATGTAAGGAAAGTTTTTAATTGTGGTAATGTTAGAGCAGCAAATGCACTGTTTTTTTCTAACAGGATGCTCACTTTTGTATTTGTCTTTCATCAACAGTCCTGTTAGACCATTTACATGTATGATGATGACATTAGTTAAATTAGTTCTTATAATCTCTGTAGTTCATACTATGAGGATACGCAGCACTAATTATTAAACTACTGTAGATGCATTTTGAAAGGTAAATTATATCAATAGTAATAGTAAAACATTACAGTCTTTTGTTTCAAAGACAGAATTTTGACATCCTTTGCAGTCTATTATTCCTAGAATCTTTTAGAATGCTTGATTTAATGTTCATAATTTCACACCTTACCCTTCTGTGCCCTGTTGTATCTTGGCTCACAATGAAAAGATGCTTTATAAAATAAAAACTGCTTCAAAAGAGCTTTGTCACTAATAATTTGCTAAAGAAAAACAGAATGAATTGCCAACATTGCCTTATTAGATTTAAATAGATTTCTACAGATGTCAGAGTAAAAACACAAATGTTTTTACTTTTTATTATAGCAAGAATTGTTTTATGTCATATACATAGCAATCGTTATATTATCTTTAATGAACATCTTTTTTTAGAATTGAGCTCTTAGCTTATGCTTATCATATTTAAGACTTTATTTCACATGAATGTATTCATCTAATAGCATAAGCAGAAAACCAGGAAAAACATCCATGGTGTGAAAAAAGCAGTGTGTCAGAGCTGGGGAACTAATCTGGGAGACAAACTGCTGTAATCAAACAGTTGCATGCAGGGAGAAAGACCAGGAAGTATGACATTTACTGTACATTGAGCAGCTCAGAGGCCGATCTGAGAGGGTCAAGGCTACGTCCATGTGCACAAAGCTCACAGTTGGTCATAGGCATACAGGTGCTCGTGCACACACGCAAACGCAGGCACGTGTACAGCATTTTACATGCACATAGCATGCATTCCTGCGAAGGAACTTGATGATCTACTTCTTACTTTGTTGGTGCAAATTGGATCATTTCAGCTGAAGGTGCTTCCAGAGGTGAAAAGGCCAGGCTGTGCAGCTACAGTATAAGACCTATACTACAGCCAGAATCAAAGGTCACTCATATATAATAAGCATATAATAAAAATGCTTTTTAAATATGTTTTGTTTAAGCTAATATGGAAATGTGTATAGTGCATGTAATATAGTATATATATATATTATTTATTGTGTGTATTAATATTTATTGTCTTTTTCTGTCAAAATTGAACTATCTTACATGTTCTCTACCGCAACTCCTTACTGGTCTAATTAGATTATTTTTATTTTTTTTGTACACACTTTCTTAGACATGAGTCTTAGACATGTAAACATTCTGTCTCTTGCTGCATTTTTAGAAGATATAGAAAAGTCAGAATATCAGAATTGATTCTAAGTAAACATGTAGTGGTACTTTACCCCAGTTGCTCCAGTCCACCCATCTGTGTAAATGGGTACCAGTATTGCTGGGTGGTGATCCTTGAGAGGGACCAGTGTCCTGTACCGTTGGTGGGGGGAGTCTTGTGCTCTTTTGTCAGCGTGATACCGTGAATCTAGGATGGCCTCTGGCTGGGTGAGCTGCTGGGGCTCGGATATGGAAAATACTATAGTTAAGAAAACATTGACCAGGACTCCTGAACTTCAGGTATCACAAACGGTAGTGGGTATCATAAAGGTAGTTTACTGTCTCCTCTATGAGGAGTGAGGATGTGTCTGTGTGTCTTTTCCCTGGTGTGCTTTCTGTCAGACAAGGCTTATCTTTCTAAAACAGGATTAGATTTTGATGATATCACTGGCTTCTGACACCGGCCGGGATTATACACATTTCTGGCTCCTCAGTAGGATACATGTGGGTTTTGGACACTAGCTTTTTTTGGGGGGGGCTGTATGAAGTCGTAGTGAGCACCTGTGGGATGTGTACAACATGCTTTACATACTCTGTGTTTCCCTGTTGGGCTCTGTTGGGTACAGTCTATAGAAGAAAAAGCCTCAGTTGCCAGACGTACTGGGGTAGTGTACCTGGGGTTCTTGTGTTTCCAGTTCTTGTGTTTCCTCTCTGAAACATCAGAGCTTGTTCTCTCTAAGGAAATCCAAGGAGAGACAGTCTAACACGAAGTTACTGGATATATAAGATATATAAACGCCCACAGCTCCAGGTTACTCTGCTGAAGTGACTCCGGACATTTTCAGTGATATTGGGTCTTTGCCATGCTGTGTATTGCTAGTGCATTCCTGCAAAGACATTGTTTGTCCGTTGTGCGAGAAAAAGTTCCATTCACTCTGAGAATTGCTTCCTTGTCCTAAAGCATTTCACGATCCGCCTCTAAAATCAAATTCTGATGTATAGTCCGCAGCTCCAGGCCCTGTAAGAATGATTCCTTTAGGACCAAAATCGAAAAGAAAAGGCTGCCTTTAAGGAAAACACACAAGCCCAGTGAAAGCAGTGAAGTCTGTGTGCTGTTTGAGTTCCACAGGTGTCCTGACTGAAAGAGGAATCGTGTTGTCATAATCCCCATATAACAGTACAGAGTCATAATATGTAATGATGCTACATCCAGAAAAACAATTGCTTAGACATGTGAAATGGGACTTTTTCTGGCCTGCAAATCCAGTGTCATTCATTTTTTCCTTTCAGGTGGAGCAGCATTTTTGCTTACAGTGCTGTATGTGCTGCCTCCTATGTTATACAGGTATAGACACTTAGAGGCTAATCCTGTGCTCACTGAATTTGCAGGGATAAAGTTTTTCTAAAGGTAAACGTAAACAGTCAAATGAATTCCTAAAGCTTACAATTTAACATCAATGTAATAAACCGGAGGTGGATAAAATAATGGAAGCACCAAGCAATATATGAATATTTATTAACTAATACGGGGTTTTGTCCACCCCCTGTAATTGTGATATAAATTATATAGTGTAACTGGTGCTTTAAAGTATTTTTCATAATAACCTTAGCTAGCAGGACATATTATAGTAATATTATATTCATAAGAATTATAATTATAGTATATATAGATGTAATATTCAGAAACATTATTTTAACAAACCAGTCACAGTATATTTTTGCTTTTAAAATAACTTTACATTAAGAAACTTAAGATCATATAAAATAGAAAGGATAACACTTTCTCTCAAATTACAGACAGAAAGATTTAGTGAAATATTACTGTGAAAAAAAATACTGTTTTTTGTTTTTCTGTATTGACCAACCAAACCATCTTTGCTGGTATCAAAGCAGAGTGTAGTTCTAAAAAAGTGCAATTGTAAAATAAAAGGAAAGAGGGAAAAAAGCTAAACATTCTACATTATGTATATTTCATTTGGGAACTGTTTCATCAATAAATAAAAAGTAAAACAAAAATTGCAGATCTTTGTGAAAAGATTTTTAAGTGATCTGCTTCCATTGTAGTTTGACAGCTCACCCTGAAATATAACTTATTTAAAAATAAAGCCAAATCACATTAATAACACATTATGAGAAATGAAATTTGTCTTTCAAATGTTTGAAGGATTTGTGCCGGGGGTTGAGAATTTAAATGGTCCGGAGCTAGCGACAGAAACTGTTACAGCAGAGGAATATTTCAAATAAGAATAATATCATCATGAAACAATTTGCAACCTTATAGGTCCGTTTGCAAGCAGCAATTGCAACCCCTCCAGATCACACAATACAAATACCCCAGCCTTGCGCTGAGCAGATGATGTTTGATATTTCATCCTTGTCGTTTTATTAAAGATTTAAACAGTTTTGCATGTGCAACAAATACATAGTGAGCAATTTTCCTGACATGTATTTAGATCTAAAGCTTGAAATTTTAAGAGCAAAGTACCAGGGAAGGGAGGGGTGTATGGATGAAGATTATTATATTTTATTATATTTTCACATGTGAATTTAATAAATATAAAGGATGCATTTGTTTTTTAAAAATTATATTAGCACTGCTAGGGGGATCGTGTTAGATTTCTATGTGTATGATTCTTGTCAGATGAATATGTGGCTGGGATGAAGCTCAACAGCTGCAAAGCCGAAATTTTCTTTCAGTTGTACATTAAGATTATGACTCTTGTGACTATTATGATCATGAAAATCACAGTTGTTCATCACAATGCTATTTCATATTGTTAATATTAATAATAATGAGAAGGATTTATTTCTTTTATGGCCACTTTCCCCATTACCCGGTTTTATGGAAAATATAGAAGGATGACTTCTATTGAGCTGATAGTTACCTTTTTGGTTTTGTCTTCTGTTTATTTTTTTACCTTTCCTCTTTTTTTAAACTCTTTATTACTAGTTTTCACTATTCTCTCCATTCCTATTTCTCCTCTCTAGTTCTCAGCCTTTCCTCTGTCCTTTTCTTTGTCTTCCCTCTCCCTTTCTGACCATCGTGTCAATCGATTCTTTCTGCATGGAGGTTCCTGTGTTTGGGGGACAATTCTGGTACAGTACAGTATGTATCCTTGGTATAGTGCCCCCCTCCACCTCCCACCCCCTCCCAAACCCTGATTGCTGCATCAATATCCATGTCACCAGCATGACATTGGCCAACCTACATCAATAAACATTTCGGAAAATAAGATTTTTCTGAATCTGAATAATTTATAGTGCATGATTAGCAGCTATATTTTGTAGAAATACAATACTGCATCGCGGATCTTGTTGCTTGTATGTTTGTCTTTGGTCTGTAAAGAAATAAGACTTTCTTCTGTCTGACACCCAGCTGGGGGAATCAGCAGAGCAATGCTATACCTTGATTCTAGATTGGCTCATTTACTTGCCCTGTCGATTGTGTGGTATCAACCCCCACATTTTCTGAGAATTGGGGTTTGAGGAAGCTTCATGGCCAGTTTGAAGCTCTCAGAAGAGTGGAGATGATGCAGTAGGTGAGAAAAGATGTATGGTAAGAAGTCATCAGAACAGAAAGTAAACCTATAATGAGACTCCCTGCAGAAGCAGATATTAATCAGTCATTTTTTCACGGCTTTAAACTTAAATGAAAGCTGCATTTTTTGTATTTTAGTGTGTAATGTATGCATTGGTTATTAATTGAGAAACATGGTTTTATGAAAAAAGTTCCTTATGTCTATCAAGATTATTTTTTTAGATACACAATCAATTTTCTACATCTTTGTCAAAATATATTTACTGGCCACACAAAATGAAATATACATCTCTGTTAATGTCCAATGTATAAAACAAAATCATTATGGAAAAGACATAATGTTCATTCTGAGTTGCTTAGTTTTTAAGATAAGAAGGATTTGATGTTCAGAAATAGTTTTATTTAATTTCTAAACAGTGCAAACATAACTTAATCACAGTATTCCTTGCTGTCAATAGAATATTAATTCCAAATGCTATTATTTCAAATACTGCACACCAACTCAATCCCTTCCAAAAATTAAAATAAAGCATCTGAAAAAGCAGTGCAGTAATGTATAAAAGTTGCAAAAGCAGTGGAATACAGTGTTGGAAACCTGAAGGGGCTAATTCTTCAGTCACAGGGTTTAAGTGACAGTTCTTGGATATTTTATCACAGCAGCACAATTGGAAAGCTAGTACGAAAATATGAAATAATTCCCTATGGATTTTTGTCCCCTTTAACATTGCAGATAACATTTTGCTCTCATCAACTTTGTACGTTTATTTCAGTATAAAAAATCAATTATACTGTTTTCACACTAAGGCTTAAATGCAGTATCAAATGCACCTCTAAGCAAGATGTTTTCTCTTCGCTCTGAGATGATGGTGCACAGTCAGTTTACTTGACTCCAGAATTAACTAATCCTACCCCCTGAGGTAGCTTTGATACCAAACTAATTAATTTTAGGATGAACAAAATAATAATGACGAAGTTCCTTGCGTGTCTGCTTGTATGGTGCAGGCTAATGCTACAAGCGGTGGCTCTGTTACACATTCTGATTTTCTGAGCTCCATCCATACTGCTGTCTGTGGTGTAGCTCTCTTTCCTTGCTGGAACACAGATGACTCTAGGATTCACTGAAAGAAAGAGTAAAACACAGACTGATGTTTGGATAGAACTTATTCGGATTTGTTTTCCAAAACGCCACCATAGAATAACAGTGTAAACCTTAGAAAATAAAAAGAAATATGAAATTGTTTCTCTGGGACTATTTCTGGTTCCTATACAATTTTTTGGCACTATCTTGTGAGATAAAATGTCAAATTTCAACTTCTTTCTACTTCTGTACTTCTGTGTGTCACATCTGTATTCCACTGAAATCTGTGCCTAGTTTTACTGAAACATACTTACCTGTTGGACCTGCAGTATTTAGTGTACCTCTCCTCCATGTGTGTCCTGAATCATGCAGTCCTGTTTTGTTGGATGTCATTTGCAATAAAGCCACATTTGCGTGTTGTTGTGTAAAGTAACAAAAGTACTGTAGCTGTTCTTAATAAAACACTTGCTTTGAACTTGTTTGTGCTCTAACTTGAAGTTAAATGAACGAAACCGTGGGAGTAAGTCGGGATGAATCGGAGAAAATGCTCAGTTTAACAGCTATTTTAATATCGAAATGTTTTACGCAGACACTACTTTGAGCGAGCTGTAGAGACAAAGCGGTTGAAAGTTGCTTCAACTTGCCCGCTCAATTATTCCAGTTACAAAAAGTTGGCTCATTGTTGCTATCTTGGGCTGCTGTTGTTCTTTCCTTTGTGTTGAGGAGGTGAGCGTAGTGTATATCTTGAACTTCTCATCGTGGTAAAAAGAAGGGGGGCCACAGTTCATTAGCACAGTGAGAATGCCTGGAGGCCTGGGGAGAGGGTGGGGGGCGTATGGAAATTGACCAGTGTGCTGTAACTGTTCGCCTGGTGTATGCCTTTGAAATGAGCTGTTCAACACTGCTGCTGTCTTTGTTCTTGATAATTGCCTAAATGATCTCCATGGAGCACAGGGCTGCACTACAACTGAACTAATCCTGGGGTACCCATTGCTTTCACTGAAAGCTTTCTCTCTGTGCCAAAATCCCCCCTCCGCCTCTGTTACCCCCCATCCGACCCCCCCCACTGTTTTAGGTTTTTATTAGCAGTACACAGTCGGGGGTGAAGTGTGGGAAGGGAGGGGGGGTATTTGTTGTTGGGGCGAGGGCTATATATGTTCTGAGCGCTAAGCCACACGCTCCCCCCCTTGCTCCGTCCATTGATATGGAAATAAGCTGCAGCTCAATTTGCAAATCATGGAGGAATAATTAGTCCAGAGCACTTAGCAACAACAACAATAATATACGCCTCTGATCCAGGCTGAGCTGCCCTCTCTTTGTCATTTAACCTGCCGCTGGCAATTGGACAAGCCCCCTGTGACTGTGAGAGCCACACAGGGGGGCTACAACTTCATATGTGGTGCTCGACTTGCTGGAACTGCACCAAGTTCACAGTGACGGCGAGCAAGTGCTGCCCGAGTATTTATGAGCCTGCAATTGCTATATACTGTAGGAGGGTTAGCTCTCTTTATGGAGCTCGGCATTCTAACCCAACACCGGTTCTCTGGAGTTGAAGTGAAGTTCACAGTCCCCTGCAGCCTACAGCCTCATCCTGGAGTTTCAGGTTCCGTGTCGTTTGGGTAGGGTTTTCGAAACCTGAGAAATTTGCAGGTGTCCACAATGGAAAGATTCGTTACAAGCGTAGGCTTTAATTCTTCCTAAGGTTTAGAGTCAGCCTCGTCCTCGGGCGACGCAAATCTGATAAGAGGGTGGCCTTTTTGTATTAGAAAATCAAGCCGGCGTGTCATTAAGTACATCCACATGCACAAAAAGCTTTAAAAAACACGTGACATGTCAGAATTTTCATATCGTGCGTAATATCGTGAAGAGCCGGCTTCCCAGTGTCCCGGCACGGTGGCAGTAGTGGGGTATCAGGTAGTCCAAGGTCCCTTGTAAAAGCGGCCCCTATGAATTATAAATTACAGGCCACTGGAGCCACTGCCTATGGGATCGAGGGGGTATGTTCCCGGAACAAAGGACTCAGGCTGGCGGGGGGGGGAGGACAAGGAGGGAGGGAGTAATGACTGTGTAAGTAGACAGTGGCCGCCGTCAGATTGTTTTGAGCTGAAAGGAGCCATTTTAAGCATTTTAAGTTAATGTGCTGATCTGATCATCTAGTGTATACAAAGAGAGAATCCCCCTTAAATCATTTTCATCGCCCAATCATCATGAGAAACGGCACCGGTGTATGGAAGTGGAATATAATTGCTCGACAGGCAGTTGTCCCTTTTCTACAAAAAGGGGTTAAAATCATTAACAGACTACGTGTTGCACAAAAAAAAAATACAATTCAGAATGTTGGCTCCTCAATATATTTGCCAACATAAGAGTGCGGAGTTTTAGATCGCCTGAAAAGATGATAATTTGTGCAGCATAATGTAATAACGCCTTCCCTGGCCGGACCTTGTATTTGCTTATGTGCTTTGTTTAGCTCCATGTTTATTTTGTCCCTTTCCAAGTCCGGCGGAGCTCACTGCTGCAGTCTACCGGGGACGTTGTGGGTGCAGGGCATGCTCGCTGGGCGGTTCTCCTTGAGCTTGCCACAGTATGTGTGCTGCTGGTTGTCCATTCGGATTGGGCAGGGATAGCAGGCCTAGCCAAGTCGTCAGCGATTGAAAGGAAATATTGTTTTTTCGCCGTGCTGATGAAAGGTTGATTGATATGGTGTCAGGCAGTCTGTGATGGATTAAATTGTGTGTGCAGACGGCTGTGGCCTCGGCCAGTCATGGCTATTGCTGCCTCTCTGTGAGCCACCGCCACAGCAGCTTTAAGAAAATTTGATTTTCGCAGCTCAGAAACACACGGCAGCCCCTTTCTCTCCGCTGCCTGACTTCCATTTAGTTTGAGGGTACACAAGTGATTCTTTATTGGATGAAATCTGCGCTGGATTGGATAAAGTGTTGGAGCGCTGAGCCATCTATCACTATCACCGCTGCGCTTGGGATTCGTCTTAAAAGAAAAGGATGAAAGGGGAAAAAAAGATGAAAAACAGACGTAGAGCTCATAGGATGTCTGTGATCTGAAATTTAACTATGTGGAGCACAAATCAGCTTATTTAATAACCGCAGTTATCTGTATCCTCTTACCTGTAGATCAGTCCATTTGCTCGAACCAGTAGGCCTCAACATTTTCCGCCAAGGTCTTCTCTGTACTACGTACGCTAGGGAGACACTTCATTAGCATCAGTCAGTGCCCAGAATGTCCCTTGCCCCTTTTTTTTATCCACATCCTTCCAAATAAACAATACAATTATCTTATTATGATCTCTCAGCTGTAACCACGTGACTTTACTATTAGTATCTCACCACTGGAGTTTATTGCAATTTTAAATTTGGATTTGGCAATTCTGCTTTTTTACACCCTGTCCTCAGTAAATTGATTGACCCCAATGACTCGTATACAGGATTGCTGTGGGTGTTGGGTGGGGGGGGGATGGATCTGGCAGGCTTTCGGCTGCAGTGTGCACCTGACAGAGCCCTCCACCGTCCTCATGCTCGTGGAGACTAGAAGGAGTGTTAGCATGTGTTGGAGGAGAGAGGAGCAGCTCTACCATATGACATCCCTAGCTCACTGGCACACCACAGTCAGGTTTGCTGTTGTGTGACTTTGCTTTGTGAATGGTGATGGTGCAGGGGAGTCCCTATTACTCATAAAGTGCTTTGAGTGGAATGTCTAGAAATGTTTTTGTTTTTTTATTAATAGAGGCCTACCCACCTACCTACTGGGATTGCTTGGTCAGTTCTGGTCACAGTCAGCTACTGATGTACAGCCATCCAGGCTCACAAACATTATTATCTGGACAACAGGGGCTCAAGATGCACTCCAAATTTACTCTGCATTTACTCTTTAAAGACATTCAGGAGTCCAACCAACCTGCATCTTAAAATAGAAAGAAGTCAGTGTTCTTTTCTTTAAGCAGTCACTGGCAGGCTAGAGTGGATGTCCGTTCCTTAAGCCTGGCAAAGTAGAAACCCTGGCGATCTTTTTACTCTTTCATAAGCAAAACAGATATTCAGCATACATGTTTATTTCTTGGTGCTCGCCATCTTCCAGTCTTTCATTTTTAAACACTAAGCTATACTGCCTAGCTCTTGTACCAACGGTGCACTTTAACAAGCAAATGGGCATAGATTTAGCTCTGGGCAATGCTACTGAACAGAAATAAAAAAAAATGTGAAGAAAAAGATGTGAGAATGGGAATTATTTAAAGGCACAAATTCTTAAAGTATTTTTTTCATTATAAATAATACATTTTAAAATGAGCTTCAGATGATATAGATCTATCTTAAAGCAGACTCCTTTCCAGCCCTTTACCCCTAAAACATCTTTCTGGCTGGAGTGTCCTGAGGCAATACTAACCCACAAGGCTTTTCTTTCAATAAATTATGTCAAAGAATGAGCACCTCTTATCAGCTTGGTCAGAATGTCCTAATGAGTCCAAGGAGTGAACGCCTCAGAAAACCAAACCAAATCTTTTATTAAAAGTATTTAAGTACAGCAGAACCTCTCAGTAGCACAGCTGGCTTTTAGGGTCTCTATATTTTCCATTTTAGAGGGGGAAATGTGGAAGAATCAAAACACATTTCTGTGTTTCCCTGGGTCATGTTGCATGCATCAGATACAAGCAACGTCTGAAGCAAGACCGTTTCAGTTTCTGATTGTACATTCTACAGATGAATAGTACACTGTGTAGTACAAGTCTGGTCTTCCTTGCATTGTTTTACTTGTATCTGAAGGTGGAATAATGTGTTATAATTTGTGAGAATGAATAATAAAGTTAATGATTCTGCATTAACAACTGGAGCAAATGAAACATCTGCCTCCTAGGAATTGTAAACTACAGCAAGAACAGCAGTCTTTCTGTCTTACGTGGTTGAGATCCCTGTGAGTTTCAGTCTGTAGGATATTTTCACACTGACAAATTAAGCTTCAGTATCTTATCTTATTATGAATTAGTTATGGAGCTTCCTGTACCTATGGTACAGGAACACACCTTGTTGCCTAGCCACCCTTACCACCTGACCAATCAAATTGTTTCTGTGAGAATCTTAGATGCTATTTCCATCTTAGATGCTATTTCCAGCTTCATCCACCACTCCTGAATTGTCCATAGATAAAGAATATTATTTTCCAGGAGGGAATCGGATACTCCTGGCGTTTGTTCAGCCAGCCAATCAATCAATGAGGCGATGGCGCTGTATAAATTATATGATTTGTACGTCTGCCAACAGGTATCTCACAAAACGCTGATATCTGAAACCTAGTCCTTTGGAAATTCCACTAAAAGAATTTCGACTAAAAGTCACTGTCAAGCAAGAGTTGTATGTTCTCAATTAAGAACAAAAATTGTTGATAATTAATAATTGCTTGCATTGCTATGTTTTTCATCCACCACTGAAGTTCTGTACCCACTTGGGTGATGTGGCAGACATTGTACAGCAGCAGCCCCAATACATAGCAGGTTATGTGGAGAGGAAATTGCTTCACCAATTGAATTAAGGTGGAACTTTTGGTAGACCACATTGTGTAGGCCAACCAGGACTTTAGGGTTAACACCCCTATTCTTTCGAACATGACCAAGTACTTAAGACCTCAGTTTAATGTCTCATCTGCAGGTCAGTATCTCTTACAGCACAGTATCCCCTGTCAGGTGGACTGTGGCATGGGTTTGGAAAAGTCTGCAGTACAAGTACAGTATGCTTCCACCACACTCACAATGAATGGTGCCTTGTTAAAGCTCTCCACTATGAATGTGTCTGTGTTGACTAAATATTTCCTCATTTTTCACAAATTTTGAATTTAGAACATACTTATTTTAAAGCAGATGCGATCATTATAGCAATTGCACCCAAATAGCACAAACACATGTTGAAAAAGATAAATAATTAAAGAGAGGCAGAGAAAAGTCACAGTACTAAACCAGTTTGGCCCAGTATGGAGCAAAGAAAATTTTATTAAATGCATAATATAGAGACAGGGGCACTGTATATTTAAAAAGATATACTTTTACAGTTTGATGGATAGGAGGGAAGTGTACTTAAGGTAACAAAAGTCAAATTGTTATGTGTTCCTTTTAAGTTCTGGAAATGTTAAGAGTCTGAAGCAAAATAACTGGAAACATCATTACTTCCCTGTTTCATCTGGTACTTTTTGTTTTTCAAAGCACAGAAATCCTGGGATGATTAGAGATGACTTAAATCCAAAACTGACTGATTTTTTTTTGTTTTGTTTCTTCCTGTGCCCCCTTTAACTTTTATTTTAACGGAATACCTGCCCCGAGCCTGTTTACTCATGAACAGAAAGAAATAAATGTTTTAGAATATATCCTAAAAAAAGCCAGAGTAAAGGAGGGGAAATCGGAGAAAGATTTTAATCTAAATAATTCATAAAGCAGTCCCTCAGTCCTTTTTCTCCTGACTGGTATTTGATGAAGAAACAGGCTTATTTAGCAGTGCACAAGGTAAATGCAAGGAGCTCCAAGTCGTGTAGATTTCACTTTGATAACAGAACTACAAGCCACAAACCAAAGGGACGTGGAAACGCCATTATCCTGACAGAACTGCATTTGAGCAGAAATTAGGTTAGAATCGCTGGTAAAGCCCTGGGGAGAGGAGGAGGGGAATGATGACAGATTGTGCACAGTAGTACGGATGGGGTCCGTGGATTTGGGGTTCGGAGTATTTAAAAATTAGAAAGCACAGGGTATGCTCGACCTGTGTCTCTGCTGGATGAGGGTTAGTGAAGGCTGCGTTTTATGCTAGAGAAGAATCCTTTTGCTTATTTCACAGGCAGAAGCTGTTTGTGCAATATGGGATGACTCTGTTGTTGCTGCTACTAGAATGATGACGATGGTGTCGATGATGATGATTATATTTATTATGAATTGTTCAGTTAGGAATGTTTCAAAGACATTATGTTGTTGCATATTTTCATACTTTTTTCATTTATTTCCTGGAATTTAAGCCTTTTGCTTAAATGGCATAGGCCCAGTACTGCAGCACCTTGATCCCTCAAACCCGCTACCGCTGTCGGTACAGCACTGCCTGACGTGGAGCAGCTTGCTCAGCCAGAAGAGACAGAGTCTGGTTCACAGATCACCGATCACACCCTTTGACTAGCAGTATCATGTTGACACTGTGTTTGGGAAACACTCTGTGATAATGCTCTTGTATTGATCAGTTATCTACAGTCCGTGCTGTGAAGATATCTGTATTAAATCTGGGCTGATTGCTTTTGCTGATGCCAACAGGAGAGCGATCCTGTATGTGTGTTTGCTTGTGAAATTGAGGTTCGCGAAAGGTGAGGGCCTTCACTTCCCTTACAAAGTCTCCGTGGTTGAGTTCAGTTATCATTTGTGCTCTGTCTTGTGCTGTGCGTTGCTCTGAATCTCAGCCCACACAGGAGTGGAGAACATTACTGCAAAAAAGAGCTGAGGATACCAATCTGTCTTAAATATCGGAGGACATAGTAGGAACTGCTAGATTGCTGCATATGGGTTCTTTGAAACTTTTTATTTTGTCTTTGGTAACGAACAGAAAGTCACAAGGTTTGTTTCTTTTGAACTATCCAATACTCTGGAGAACCTAACAATTATCTGCACTGAAAATTGTGTGTGGCTCTGATAAACAATTTTGCTTTAGTTATTTTGTTGGCAAGGTGAATCCTTGAGTTTTTTAATTCCTGCATGTTTTAAAACAAGGCATTATATATTTTGGTGAGAATAAAATTACATATTTAATTGCTAAAGTGGTAAACTTTTGCTAAGATTATTTAATTTCACTGGAATGTCTAACAGTGCTTTTTGGAACTCTACTTTCATGTACAGTAGTTTGTTAACAGTGTGTTTAATAAGAATGAACAAATGCATTATTGGGTTATTTGAGTTATTTCTGCCCTATTTTGTTAAATTTGATGTATAATTTGCTTCCTTTTAGATATTCCTAGAGATTCTCAGAATGTACCGTGCTAGTACACTTTGTGATTTTTTTACTGTTGATTTTTAGTATTGCCCAGTGTTAGGTTTCAGAATTTGTTTTTCTTTTTGAATCCAGCTACTCACAAACATTGGCTGCATTAAATACAGAGCAGGTGGGAGGCTGTGCAAATGATAAAAATGAATGCAAATATAGTGCTGAAATACATAATCATTTAAAAACTAAGCATTTCTTTAGCGATAAATAAATATCGAACACATTTAGATTTTAATGAATAATATTAGGAATAATACATATTTTAATTAATAATTATGCAAGCATTATTTAATTTAATTTATTTTTAATGTAATTTGTGGAATTTGTATGAGATGATCCCAACCCAAAACATGAAGCTCATCTCCTGGTCAGTGTCTATAAAGGAGTGTGTCCCTGGGTTAGACAATAAGGCGTGCTTCCTGGCAGACTCCCTGTCACTGTGAAGGGCCGGTAGTGCATGCGTCTGTGATAAATCTCACGTGGATCAGTCATGGTGTCAGAATGGCAGAGCCTCTAACTCCGGCTCAATGCACTGTTGTCCCTCTGCTTCAGTAGCAAAGCTGGGCCAGCAAGAAACTAGGACTGGGGAACCTGCTGTTGGATAATTAATACCAAGTAAGGACTGCTGCTGCTGCGTCTTTAAAAATAAGGTATCACCTTTTATTCTGTATTGACAGGTTCTGAGACCATCACCTGGTCAGCTGTAAAAAAAAATGCCAGATTGGCTGCCCATTCTCTTCCTCTGTCTTGACTCTCTCACTGCCTGCCGGCTTTTGTCTTGTGATCAATATAAAACAGCTAAAAAAGTAACGAAGAGACTGGGATGGAAATGTGTTGCAAAGTACATTTTAATGGGAGATGTTCTTGTTATTGTGGTAGCAATTTGTTTTTCGGAAAATGCTGTTTTAATCATTCTTATTAACAAAAGTAGCAGACTCTCACGTTGGAGGTTTTAAATACTGAAGCTGGAGTTCTAGAAAGGTCTGTCCTCCTCGTTGCCATGCTTCTAAATGTCATGCTCCTTTTGCGTCTCATATTTTTCATTTACTTTGATTTGCAATACGAGGTGCAAAGAAAAAGTGTTTTTTTTTTTCTCAGCTTTGCTTCTCTCTTGCAGTGTAATCAGATTTTTCAAAACCTTTTGTGCCTAAGGCCAGGTCACAGTACACCATAGTTTGTAGATTCCGGATTTCAATTAAAGTCAGCACACCTTGCAAATGATCAGATTACTAGTGGGAAAAAATTGTGTTTTTAGTAACTCGCAGAAAATTTGGGTAATAAAGTATTATACGAACACACCAAAGTTCCAGTACAACAGTTGTATGAGGTCATCATAAATATATTTTTTTCTGATTTATATGATGAAATAAAATGCCATTAACATGGGAATAAGTATTAGCTTTTGTACATATTTATGTATTTATTTAAGTGCTGCTCTGTTATCCTTAGTATGACATGCTAAAGTTTGATGGCAGCTTCTGTATTGTACAACAGTACCTACTGTTGCATCAATCTGGATAAGTGCAAAACTTCTGGTTAATGAACTACTGTAAAGCAAGCAGTGGTCAGGTCTAGCCGATAAGAACTTTTCATAGACCATTTCTGAACATAATAAATATTCCTTAAAGTATAGAGATTTATATGTTTCTTACACATAGATATTTATATATTTATACTCACTTTTGAATTATTTCAAATTTAGATTATTTCTGGCGCTATATGTAATATCATTTTGATATCTTCATCATATTGTTCGCCATCTATATCATTAACCTACTGTGGCTATATTGGAACATTATCTACAGTGTTTATACATTTATTACTTTTCAATAGACATCTGAGATAGAATGTGAGATACAGTTACAATATTGACGTGGCATATAATGATGGATGAAGAAAGTTTCATCTAAATGTCATTGACTCCTCCAAGCATAAAGAAACATTTTAAAAAGGTGAAAAATCAGTTTTGAAGGTTCTGCACTGGAAGTGAAGAGGGAGAGAGAATGGGGTATGAATCTGAATGAATTTTCTGTCTTTTTCTCCAAAATCTGTATCTTTAAATTTGAATCCAGACAGACTTTATATGGTCAAAAATTGCATGACATGAATGTGCCAGTAAACGTTCTAATAACTATGAATAACTGTTGTAACAACTATGATTTTCATTCTCCCTGCAAAATATGTGCCTGTGAGTACGTGTAGAAATACTGGCTTTCAGACACTTTGTATAAAAATAAAAGCAGAGAAACATTAAGTTTCCCGGTATACTGTATTTCTGGCAGACATCACATCTGTAGTAATTGTCCTCTGACCTACAGGTTAATGACTAGTAAATTAGCCCCCAGTGTTACCTTCCAAATAGCCTACAAAATACAATAACCTATAATCAATATTAACAATTAGCTGTCAGCCATGCCTGTTGTTAGTGACCTGTCTCCTGTTTGGAGATAGTTCTCACGTAGTGCATAAACTGTTTCTGGTTATTTTTTGCTGCTTTTTTAAATAAATTCCTCATGAAGCCACCATTATCTGAGAATATCTTTCTGTTCTTTCACAAAAATCATAAACATCATCAGTAGTAGTAGCAGTATTAATACAAATCATTGGGAAATTGAGAAAGAAATGTAAAATACATGCAATTGTATGGATATCCGTGTACCTTGTATATGTACTGTACATACAATATAGCCACATATAGTGTGTACTGTATATATAGCCAAAGCCAAAAAAATGTTTGTAGATTGATCTATTAGACAATGCCTTTCAGAGCAAATTATAGTACAGAGGTGTATGTGCATAATCAAAATGAGTACATAATTTTCCTAACAGGTGAGGTCAAAATATAATTATTGTTTTTCAAGTTAATAGGCAATCTCTTCAGAATAGCTCCTGTTTACAAAAGTGTATATTCTTTTGAAAAAACAACTTGATTAAATAAATCTTCATTTTGAATGTTTCATAAGGTTAGCAGCAAGGTGATTTTAGCAATAGTTTCTAAAACTATTTAGATGGCTTGTGTGTCAGTGATAATTGTAGTGAACATATGTATGCAAAGACACGCACATTAGAGTTCTCAGGTGACTTTGTAATAGTTTAAGTCGTCTGAAAGCTGCTGTTTATTTCATAAAGCGATCCCCTGTTCCAAACTGTAACGCTGAAGCTGCACCTTTTGGCTACAAGAAATGTAAAAGAAGGAGACTCTTTTGGCTTTAAAAGCTCAGGGTTAGTTTCTTGTGTCTCAGTCAGCACAGGTGCTCCCCTGTAGTGCACGCTGAGCCTCACGGTCCTGACATTGCTGGTTCAGGCCTGGGGTATACCATGAGCAAACCTGAGCAGGATTCCCCAAGCTGCAGCTGCAGCTGCCAGCATGGGGAGGGGATAGTATCCCTTGCAGTGCAGTGGCAACCCCTGTGTTTTGCCCAGTGCCAGGGAGCCTGCGTTGTTGTCAGTAAGAACTACAACTCTCCTCGTATCCATACTATCCCTGCTGTAGGCACTGTGGGAATCGCGGTACAAACCAAGCTAGGTCACTTGACAGTGCACATTGGCAGGGAAGGGTGTGCAGTCCTCACATCTCCTGTTGTGCTGGGGAATTTAGTTAGCAAGTTAACAAATGACACTTCAAATTCGGGATGAAGAACAGAAAACAACTGGCGATTGCAAATTGAAACGTTCTGCATTTTGTTAATTTTTCTGTAGACGGTTATTATTTCTTGTGTCGAATCGCAGTTTTATTTCTGGGTCAGTTGGCTGTTACTTTTTTTAATTCTCCATTTTACAGAAAGCAGTTCCGTAAAACAGACTTGACCATAGCATACTGTGTTGCTTGTGGCATAAAATAATTTTATTCCCAGTTTTGACCTACCTGTAGCTTACTGGACTTGTCTTTGTTTTCCCATTTCTTTTTGACCAGTCAGATGATGAGAGACTTGTTTTTTATGCTGGTGAAACACAAAACCACCAATGAATTATTTTAGAGTTACTTAGTTGTAGCCTTTATAATTCCACACTGATGCAAGGTACAGTCGTGCAGACTGTATATATTGTGCAAATATTGAGTTCTCTACACCAGGATGGCTTGGTTAATGTAATGTAATGAATGTAATATTAACTATGTTTTATCTTATATAGTCAGTATTTCAGTAATACTACTCAAGAAAAATTGATAATTCTAGGTGAACAATAGCATTTAGTGGTTTGTTATTATAATACAAACTATCCTGGGGTTAATGTGAAATGTACATTTGTGAAGTGACAACTTTTACTTAAACTATCTGAAGAGGAGAAAAAATATGTAAAATATTTTGTTTTTCTGGAGCACTTGTTTCTGTCTTTAAAGTGAGCACAGAGAACTTGCATGGTGAACAGAGTGTAAAACGTGTTAAAGAATTTGTCAAAGCACATTGGGAATATGTTATAATAAAAAACTATATTATAGAAAGAAGTTGAGTGTTTCTAGAATTATAAACATTTACTTTGTAATGGTATATATACTGTAATACTATAATTTACAAATTATCACAAAACTGAAGAGAGGTACAGAACATTATTAGAAGAATGCTTAGAAATACTGAGAAATAATCCTAAACATTCTGTGGCTTTTTTGAAAAACCATTGTAATTTTCATCATCTCATGAACAACTTGGAAGTATTTTAGATGTGTCACCACTTGTGCAAAAAAGCAAGCATTGCTACTGCTTGTATCACATTTTACTGATTTTTGGGAAAGGGCTTGCATTCATACAGTATGTTTATTAGGGAAATATTTATTTAAAGTGTTTCAAGTTGTTTTAATTTTTAAAAACATTTCTAGATGTTATATCATAAAACAATAATGTTAAGATTTACTAAAGAAACTTGAAAGGTTTTGTGTCAAAGATCAACATAAATCCAAAATACCTTAATCTTGATGGTGTCCGTGAACTTTAACTATACATTACTTTTGAGAATTTAAATAAAAAGGCATTGCTTTGAGTACAGTGGTAATGTCTGCAATAAATCTAGCGTAGGCTGAATTTTAAGATTATACATTCTGTTATAATGAAGAAAAAAGTTATCTGAATAGATTATCTGTGAATATATTCCCAGTTCCAAGATAACCATGTAGAACCTATTTCAACAAGACCTTTCCAGAGAAAAAGGTAAAAGTTTCTGTGCTGGAACCTCACTTTTAAGTTAAAGAAAGTAAAAAACGAATATTAGAATATATGCTGCTATACAGTAAATTAGTTAATGTCTCAGATGTCATTGTGTTATACTACAAAAGGTAGGTGCTTTAAACGTTTATATACTTATAAACTTACTGGTTATTTTAATTATTTTCAGTGAAAAGTTAATGCTACTGTAATTTAAGATCACAAGTCATGACTAATTTGATTTGAAAAAAGCCCCTCATAATTCTAATTACGTTTTTGTTCTTAAGTTTAAGGTGACTTTTTGAGTATTTTTTTAACACAAAAGGGAAATTTATGTGGAAATATTTAAAGTTAATTAAAGGACTCCTTGTCATCTTTACTCATATTTCCACGTTTTCTTAGTAGGAAAAACACAACTGCGCAATACTGTATGTTAACACTTAGGGAAATTTACCAGGTAAAATACCTGAAACGTCTTTTTAGTCTTCTGGGTAGCTTTACTGTCGTTCTGCAAATGTATTTCACTGGGTTGAGCCTGACCTTGATCCCTTGAGGAACGGCGTTGCTCTACCTTAGAGAACATAACAGTCTGTACACTTCTATTTTACACGGTATCCAAAAATAGCATACTTATTCGGTAAATAAAATTATACAGGAAACCCCGAATTCTCCATAACCTAACACGTGAAATATTGTTTTCTTTTGGTTAAATTATTATTTATTTTTTGGGGGGGGAAACGTGTACAAATACTAGTCGAAAATGATATATTCGACGACTTAATGTGGATTTTCAGTTAAATACGAGTTACAGGTGTTGAACGCCAAATACGTGTCTTCCAATTATTTAAATTTCTTAGGAATAATGGTAATAACAAAATAATGTTGAGAGACAACTTAACCCAGATGGTGGGTGCAAGGCAGATTTGGGAAATAGGAGCTTTAAACTATAACTAAAAAATAAATAAAAAAAGGTTTGGTGGGTAAGTAAAAAAAAAGACTTAGTGGAACAATTTTGTTTTACGAAATGAAGACTACTGTGTCTCCAGTCTAAGGAATCAGTATGTCGTTTTCACCATCACCCCCCTTCCTCTCTCACACTCCCCGCTTTCTAATTTTTTTTTAGGAGAAGAAGTATCAAAAGAGCCGTTGAAATCTGTTTCTCTTGGTGGGGAAGGAGGCGACGCTGCTGTGGTTTGAAACGGCTTGCTGGTGTCGTCGCACTCGCGCCAGACCCCCCGAACTTTGTTGTGGGTTTTGGAGTTTGACCAGCTCGCAGCTGCTCGGTTGTCGCAAAATGAAAGCCATATGCCCAAATGTCACACCCCTGTCACTCCCCGACAGAGCCGTCACCGGCGAGGCGCGGGGTTACCAGAGGGCCGACTTCTGCCCGTTGGAAATCACGATGAAGGTGCTGGTGATGAACATCATCATCATCATCATCATCATCATCATTAATAATAATAATAATAATAATAATAATAATAATAATAATAATAACAACGCATAGCAATTATCTTTAATGATCTTGAAGCACGTTACTTATTTATGAACGTTTTTTTCTAATACAATATTTAATAAAAAAACTAAAATAGGATAGAATAAATCACCTCATCTGTCATTTCCATCAGCTTTATAATATGGCTTTCGACTTGGGGAAAAAAAAAAAGCCCGAAGTTTTGTTACCATGGTTTTTCCTCAGCATGACAGATGTCCAGACCTTTAGATTTATTGTCACCTTCAGTAGATAATACACAGTAATACTATTATCCATATAAATAGAAACACGTATTTATGATTTCTGTTACTTTGTCCTTTCTGTCCTTGCGGTCCAGTATAATACAGACCCCATATCGCATTTTTTATAGACATTTGAACGATTTTATTACAAAAATGCAAGTACGTCATTTTAAATGCATTTATGTTTTTAAGAATCAAATGACCTTTTGTCTGTATTGTGTTGGAAAATTCATTTGTCGACAATTTGTAAATTTTACTGTATGTCTGTAAGGTGATGTTAGCTAATCGTTTGTATTTACTGTCAGGTATTCGTTTCGTTTGAGATTCTATTTCTTGTTTTGTATGCTGGAAATGTTTAACGTAATGGTAAGTGTATATGCAGGGACAAAACATTCCCACGTTATTGCTATTATTTATGTTCGAGTATATATTGTAGAAAATGGAGTAGATTTGGAGAAAATGAACGAAAAGGGAACAAATAGGAAACGAAGTGTAGCAAGTCATTGAATATTCTTGAATTGCGCAAAGGCAGATGAATAGACAGGATGTATGAATAGACCCAATACTATAATCTCCTCAATTATTATTAAAGAAAATTAACGAGCAAAACTGGTTATTCCTGGTCATGTAATTCGCCACAGCACTTGAATATGGCTTGAATGATTTTTACAGAGCTCACAAGAAAAAAGGATGAAAACGGGGCTATTATAACAGGTTAATTCACTCCTTTAGAACATATTTCTATTTAATTACATCGAACATTTAGACAACATTGAAGTCTGGAAGGAAAGCAAAACACCTTTTTATCTTTCAACCTCACGGAAATACTTCATAAATACATTTGCGCATCGTAACCCCCCATCACCATCGACTCCCCTCCCCAAATTTTGAATTTGGTTCTCGGCTGTATCACTGCAAGAAAGCAGGGCAAACAACAGTATAACCGCAGGGATGCAATTTACGTTGATCCTAAACGAGAAAACATAAAACTCTAAATAGAAATAATTTAAATACACAATTATTTAAAAAGTGATTAAAAACTACATTTAATGTAATAACCACGTTAAATTAATGTATACAAAATAGGTGTTGAAAATAACAACAACAACAACAACAACAGCAATAACAATAATAATAATGAACTATGGAAACTGTTTGGATACCAAGTTAAGGACGGTTCATTCTCCACAGTGCCGAATTCCTGAGCACTTGGATACTTGCTAATTAATCCAGCCTATTGAACAACGATAAAGGATAATTGTACCTAATTGGTTCAAAGAGGTTATGGCTAATTATTACAGCCTAACTGAAATCCTTTAGAAAACAAGGTTTTGTGTATTCACAGCAGCCAGCCCCTACAAGCAGCTTTCTGTACTAAACACTATTCACATTCAAATTAGAGCCACAAAGTTTGGCACAGAAACAAGTAAGCGCCCGCCGGGAAGCCTCGAGCCTGCTATTAATGTGATTAACTTTTGTTACCCGTTGATGTATTAACCCGAAGCGTGCTAAGAAGTTATTTGGTTAATTCTGTATGTGGCATTTTGCCCAAATGCAGTAAAGGGGACAATCTGTAGAATCCAGGCAAGTAAATAACGGCGTAATCACTCAAAACAATGGTTTTCAAACCGCCCCTGAACATACCCGTTAAAATAGTTAATAGTTTGGTTTTATATGAAAGGAACGCGTTTATTTCCACCTATTTGCACGTTGAAATACTAACAATGCGCAATTCATATTGTTGTAAAGGAACGGTGCTGCCGGCGTTTTGCTTTTATTTTGATTTTTTTTTTAAATCGTGGCTGCGAAGTTTATTTTACCGAGCTTTTTTATTTTTTTAATATTGCATCTTAGTTCCCCCCGCCTTCCCTCCATCTTTCAAGGTAGAGTAACGCTCTGCACCTGTCTGCCTTTGGAAGATGATTGGCACCCTTGCGCGCATTTAGTTTTAGGGACTGTGCAGCGGAGCGAGGTCGGTTTAAGCAGTTGGAGGTCCTTTTTGTTCTTGTCGTTGAGCTCCTCGCTTTGCAGTTACTGTACAAACAGATCGGTTCAATCGAAACGTGTTTAAAATACCATATTTGAATTATGCACGCAAATGTTTCATAACATTACAAATATTTTGACGGGATTTTTAATTCCACTAAAATATCTAGTACTGTACGTGGCTGGGAACAAATGAATCGCTAAAACTTCAGATGTTGTGTTACTAATTAGACCGCAGAGTTTTTTTTAAAAAAAAAACATTTATTCTTAATTTGATTGATTATGATAGTGTTAATAAGAGAGGTTTGTCTGATGTGAAATGGGGTGCTCTTCCAATACAGTGTACTAAATGAAATGGTAGAAATATAAACAAATATATTTCATAAGTTATTTTTTAGCAAGTACTGTACGTTTTCCATACACGGGTTCTTAAAAAAAAGAAATAACTGTAAATTGGTAATAATGTTTAATAATTACTTTAGCAACATGAATTCCGCTCTAGAATTACTCAATTATTCCGTTATTTGTTTTATTAAAGTTGGTACAGTAACATCGTCACCCTGCGAAATCAGGATTTGGTTTTGAGCCCTTTACCAGGACTGCTCTTAGCTTTGCCCTTTCCTTATTGTTTGGTAAAACAGCTGATTTCACGGTTTGGTATGAGACTGAATGCAATTTTTTTTTTTAAAAAAGCTATTATTTCAAAATCACAGCTTCGTTCATATTTCCTTATGGTAACTGCAGTTTATTCAAAGGAATATGATTTTAAAATCAACTGGAATCCGGAATACCCGTTTTTCTGCGTATGTTAAAATATCTATATTACTTGAGTTTAGGGTTAATGTGTAATAATGCTTTTATGGCTTTCTGGGGCTTTGGTTTCCCATGGAATAATTCTGAATGATAAAATCCAAGTGAACATTCTCCCAGGGGCCACAAGGTCAAGTCCATGACCCCTGACCTTTGTCAGTCTCCGTCTGGATTGTGTGTTATTGGCGTGGGGGTAGTACTGGTTGTTATTTAGTTCTATACTAATCGTCAGGGCTCTGTCCTTCCCAGGTTGCTTTAACATACATGGTATTTATTATTTATTAGACTTATTAAAAGTTATTTCAGAGCAGCCAGGTCCTCAAGAGATGACCTGAGCATCTTTCTCTCTTGAGTAGCAGACGCTGAAGGCGTGTTGCACTAAAATGGACACACTGGAGCAGCTAAAATATTGAGGTTAAAAAACAAACATCTAAGCCATCTTAAGTCACTCAAGAGAGAACTGATGTATAAAGAAAGTAAATAAAGAGAGCTCTTTAATATTTGACTAGCACAGCACTACAATTGCAACACAGATTTTGCAACCTTTTAATCTTTTTTTCCTTTTATAACCATTTTTCCTGTTTTATAATGTACAGCAAGTGCACATTAAACTAGCTTGCAGTTGTTGTGATTATAGTATGTGGAAATATTTGTTTGTAATCACTAAAACTGATTGTAAGGGGCCTGGTTTATACCTTCATGAATTTTTAAGGTATGTTTTTTAGTGCTATGGAAATGTATTTTTGTGAGGAAAAAAAAAAGGTGGTGTGAACATGGAACAGACATATTTAACCAGAAGTCCAATATGTCGTATTTTTCATCTCTAGAAATGATTTAATAATCAGTCCCGTGCTGCATTTCGGTGTTTTCAATATAATTTCTGCATATGCAAAACTGACCTTCAGAATAACATATTATACTACGTTAAAATCTTAAGACCATTAGGAACTTAGGTTTAGATTTTTTTTTGCTCTGTGGTTCCTAATACAAAGGTTTTAAACAAATTACCATATATACAGTAATTTCCGAATTAAAAAATGAATTTACATTTTTTTGGTCACCTTTAATGTACTGTATAAGATGGCTTGGAGAGTGCAAAAAATCAACGTAATTCAGAAACTTTGCAGAGCACCCATAGATAAACTACTGTTTAGATCCCCGTTGTTTGCAGAACAAAAAGATTTACTGAAACGTACCTAAAAAAGAGCCGTGGCTGAACTTGACACCGTTTATCAGCTGAGCTTTCTCCACATCGGATATCAGTATAACCTGACAAAGCGATGCGCGGCTTTAACAACACCGTTCTTCTCTGGACTGCGTGGCACAGTCCTCACATGTATCCGAACCCCTCACAATAAGAGGGGTGCGGAGTCCGCACTCACAGCTGCGTCTTGAAGCAGGGAGAGGGAGCAGGAAGAGGCAGAAAGGTCAGGAAGGCAGGAGACAGGCAGGACAGCCGGCTGCCAATCTTTGAACCTAACAGATGGTGAAGGTTAGGTGACATCCCCTCGCCTGGCCTTTCCCCAGTAATTGAGGATAATTTGAGCACCAAGAGAGAGGGCCTGGCCACTGTCAGGACGAGGGAAGGGAGGCGAGGTTAATATGAAAATGATTTTACATTACCGGCAGCTTTATTTATTTGGCTGTGTTCTCCCAGGCCTGCCCCTAATCCTGGCCCGAGGCACTGTGGATGGAGAGTGTCACCATGGGTCTGCGTGGCATGTGAGGGGATGAATACATATCCATTTTAGAGTTTTAACTGCCCCCTATTAGCCATTGGTCTGCCACTGCCTATTACACACTTCAGCTCAAGGAACACGCTCTTAATGTTGGGGTTAAGGTTAAGGGAGTAAGCTGCTTTTGGAGAGAAATTTAACAACACCCCCTACCCCTACAAGAACAATGGAGGCTTCAACACAATATATCAAGTTTGTCAGGACAGAAATCCAAATTGAAACCAAATGAGCAGGATGGACCAAACGGCCTCATCTCATTTGTGACCTTTCTAATGTTCTTATGTTCTAATTCAAATGGATTTGTATTACGAGACGTCTGCTGCCCTCGTCGTATGGCTAAAAGGAAGTGCATTGTTTTTACACATGCAGCACACCTATGAACAAAGCAAATGAAGTTCAGGCATATCAGGAGTAACTCTGGGACCAATCTGGCTGGATAGTTTCCTCTTTGCTACGATGAAGTCAGTTACAACTATTGATTTGATAATCAAACTCGGAGATTTAACCTTAGGAGCCTATGAGATAGTTCCAGAGAAAATCGAGGTACCCCAGGGAACCCCTTATCAGTTTAAGTGATCTCAGTGAAGCACAACAGACAGAACTGCTTTTAAAGCTGTAGTGGCGCTTAATCTTAATTTGGTTCATAACAGAAATTTATATGGAATTGCAGATAAATACAGAACTGCTTTTTAAGACGGCTCTGAAAAATATGAAATTGGATAAAACCTGTGACATTAAGTTTAATTGCAGTGTGAATGGTACTGATGTGAACTCAGATATACAGTGCCTGCTTTTTGATGACCTAGTGATTTTGATTTGTTTGTTTTTTTACTGCTGTAATGCTTTGGCACCTAAATTAAAACTAAATTCACTGTTCCTTAGAAATGTTTTGTTAGTTTTATCTGCGGAACATCATAGTCGTGGTTTTGTATGCATGGAATAAAAAAGGACTTTATGATCGTTTACAAACATAATGGAAATTACTCCCTGAGTGAACAATTGTAGAACTGTTAGGTTTCAGAATGGGTAAACGTGTACTGAAGTATGATATAATCTAACTGGATGACCCACAAATTCATAGTACTGAAGAATGCTGGAACAACACTTGTTTATGAACTCTGAGATAACTTATCATACTATTACTTAATATGTTATAGCGTGGGTTGCGTGCCCATGTAAAGAAAACAGAGAGATTCTGTAAGTGCACATATACTGTATGTTTAAAAATAATCATGTTTGAGGCCAAATGTTACAAAAATCAAAAAATGTAAATTGTCCGTTTTTTTTTAATTTGATACATCAGAAATTTTATCTTAGCCATGTTTTCATGAGAAGATTTTGCCTCCTTTTGTTTTTCATGGCAAAATGTTTTTTTTTTTTCCTTCAAAGTAACTCAGCTGAATTTGTTTATCTTGAGGAAGCCTTGCTATTTGAATGCTAAATATCTTTTTGTGATATTGAAAATCCATCTGCAGCGGTCCAAGTCCCATTCCTGCCAGTCTTTCACGTGGGATGAATGGGATTTTTAAGGAGCCCTCTTTTCCTTTGGAATATCTCACTTTAGGAATGACCGGCCGGAAAATGCCTTAAATGCCCTTGCCTCCGCAAACAATGTGTTTTTCAGCTGTTCAGCGTGTTGCCGTGCCTTGGGAGCTGCATTTTTCTCTTAAGCAGTCTGTCCACCTGTATGTAGGATAGTCCCCTGATAGTGTGTCTGCAACAAGGTTCTCTCGTTGATGATCCTGTGTTGTACTATAGTGGTCCCTCTGAAACCTCCATCTACAGTGGCTTCCTTCATTACTCAGTAAACAATTCACAGCCAAAGGGAGATGCCTTAGTATTCCAAGATTAATGGTGTTTTATTGTTGTGGCTTGGTTTTGGACATACCTCAATAGAATAATAGCTGGAGGTGAAGGGTTAAATTACCCAGGGCAAAGGGGAATTTCGGCCAGACTGTTTTTTTTGTGTTGACCTGTTTGGGAATTGAGGCTGGCCATGGGAGTCAGTGCAGTTTTGTACTGAGAAGTACAGATGGAATGAGACAGTGGGAAGAATGCAGAAATGCCTTTTCTAAACAATGGGGGTGCTCACTATTTATAATTTATAAATGCTGGTGCTCAGTTTATAGTGGTCTAGGTCATTTTGAAGAAATGACTTCTGTGATGTAAGTCCTATCATATAAGGTTTTTCCTCTGTTTATTTTTTGAAAGATGACCCTTTCATTATGAACAGATTTGCACTTTTATTTTCTAGAGGATTCGTTTCAAAGTCCTGATTATACCGTTTAAGGAAAAAATAATGGGCTGTGAATATGGCATGAAAATTAATTATAATGCTTCTCTATTGCAATTCCTAACTTTAAAAATGCAGTTTTTTTCAAATATAATTCTAAAAATACATTTGATAACATAAAGAAGAGCAGAGATACTGTTTCCCTTTTTTAACAATTCACTTATCATTTCATTATTTTTTTCTTTTCAAATTCAAAAAGGCATTTATCACACTATTGACCTGCAAGATCACTGCCGAGCATATTCCTTTGAAATATAAAACAGAAACTTGTCTTTAAATAAGAAAAATTGTAAACAAAACCAACCCAATCCTTTGAAAGGCCTTGCCAAGAGATTTACCTTGCCCTGTGGCAAATAATATTTCTTGAACTGAGTTTAAATTTCATGTATCCTGGGTTTATATAAACCTGGAACGAAAGGAAATCAGTCTCAG